>NC_132996.1:15000000-16250000 GCF_048564905.1 Vicugna pacos
GAGAAATGCAAGTTGAAACCACAACTAGATATCACCTCACACCTGTCAGAATGGCTATCATCAAAAAGAACACAAATAATGATTGTTGGCTAGGATGTGGAGAAAAGGGAACCCTCATACACTGTTGGTGGGAATGTAAATTGGTGCAGCCCCTGTGGAGAATAGTATGGAGATTCCTCAAAAAAGTAAGACCAGGACCACCATAAGATCCAGCAATTTCACTCCTGGGCATATAGCCAAAGGAAATGAAAACACTAATTGGAAAAGATGCATGCACCCCAATGTTCATAGCAGCATTATTTACAATAGCCAAGATATGGAAGCAGCCTAAGTGTCCATAAACAGATGAATGGATCAAAGAGCTGTGGTACACACACATATACACACAAATGGAATATTACTCAGCCATAAAAAGAATGAAATTCTGTCATTTGCAACAACATGGATATGGACCTTGAGAATATTCTGCTTAGTGAAACATCAGAGAGAGAAAGACAAATACTATATTTTATCACTTATATGTGGAACCTAAAAAATAAAACAGATGAATGTAAATAACAAAAGAGAAACAAATTCACAGACATAGAGAACAAACTAGTGGTTACCAGTGGGGAGAGGGAAAAGGAAGGGGCAAGACAAGGGTATGAGATTAAGAGAGAGAAACTAAGGGAGAGGGGAATAACTTAGTGATAGAGCACATGCTTAGCCTGCATGAGATCCTGGGTTCAATTCCCAGTGCCTCCATTAAAAGAGAAAGAGATATAAACTAATATATAGATTTAAAAAACAGGATATATTATACAGCCAAGGAAAATGTAACCATTGCTTTGTAATAATTTTAAATGGAGTATAATCTATAAAAATATTGAATGACTATGTTGTACACTTGGAAAAAAATCTTTATAAAATTAGAACTTGGATTCATCTTCAGAAAAAGAAATTCAAAACCTCATTCATCTATCAGACATATTTATTACTGAAAAAGCAATCTGCCTATTTGCATATAATATTCTAAATAAGAACCATCTGCTCATAAGAAAGCTAAGACAAGGCGTATCTCACATACAATGGAATATCCTTTTACGAAAACATGTTTGCACCCCCAAAAATGAATGTAACCTGTTATCAAATGGTATCAGAATCTTAGGGAAAAAGCACTAATTATTAAGGAAACCTAGTTTTTTTACCAACCTATTTCCTATATTGTAGGTGGGTTGATAGATCTGACTTCTTATATGTCCCTAATTCTGTCCACGTTGTTTGTTTCTTGGTGTACTGAATTATTTCTTGAAAAATACTAAACTGACAGAATAATCTGAAAGTATTTTAATAGAGCTTCTACCAAATAATTTTTCACTTTCTTTCTCTTATTGATTCTTAGGTTTATTTGTACTGTGAAGTCTATAATTTTTGATCAGAAAAACTTCATTAGAGATGTAGAAAGGCACTTTTTCTTTTTAACACCAAACATTATGCTGTATGTTTATGTAATACTACTAAATAAACACTTTGGTCATTGACATATAAGCTAAAAAGTATAGTTGTTCAGTTCTGCTATTTGAATTGTTAAAAATCAGGTAATAAAATTAAATTTTATTTATAAGGTGTTACATAGATGTTAATTATAATTAACAAGAGTGGAAGCTTCTTGCAGTGAAGGATGGTAGATTTCTTTGGTAGCATTTGCCGTAATTCTGAGTACATGATATCAAATGAATAAATGTTGAGTTACATTATTCAAAGTTGAATTTGGATATCACTGTATATTCTCATAAGGACATAAAAATGATAAATAATGTAGTTTTTTTTTTCTTTTAGGACCTAGAAGTCACAGTGTTATTTCATTGGCTAGACTGGGCAACTAATTTATGAAAGCTTGGTCTGTACTGCAACCTCGGGGTTTTTGGTTTCATACCAGAATGCAAATCTGAAACTTTGTCATAAGCTAATTTTATCTAATAAACCAACTGTTCTTGGCTTTCCTCCTTTCAGTAGCCTGTTGGGCACTGGAACTTAGTTACCTATTGCTACTAGGTTTTGAAATAGTTGAGTGAGTAGCCAGATGTGATGTGAGACAATTAAGGATTGCCAGGCATGAATAGTAAGCAGTTATCCATCATGAAAGGGAAAGTGGAGAGTATGCTGGTCCCTGGCCCTTGAAAGGGTTTGATGACGCCCTTTTCTTCTGTCCCATGTACAATCACTTGACCTTTCTTTGTTTCTACTCTGTCACATGGATTACTTACAAAACATATGGCTTCGATAGCATATGAAATACTCTAAGAATATTTATGACATTTTAATAGTTATAAAAACTAATTTGCTCAGATGACCTTCCATGCTACCACGTGGATTTCTTTTTTTCTTATATTGTATTCAGTTCACAGGGGAAAAGAGTGAGTAATCTACTGTATTCTTCCTTTCTTCTAATAGATGCTGAGAGTATGACCAATAATGACAGATCCCACACACTGAATGCCATTCATGTGTATAGTATTTTCATATATGTGGTCTGATTTGATCTTCCTATTGATTTAACGCAGACACAATGATTGTCATTTTATAGGAACCAAGGAAACTAATGTATGGAGAAAACAAATAACTTTAAAAAGGTTACAGTATGGCTGAGACAAAATTTCATTTTAGGCATTTCTGAATCCAAAGACTCTTTTTATTACATCATGCTGCATTTGATGTTCCAAAGTCAAATGCTGCCGAAGTGTAAATTGTACCTATGAAACCCAGACCCCCCAGTTCCACTCATGAAGGTCACTCCTGTTGACTGTTTTGTGTGTAATTTTCCACCTTTTCTTTATAATTTTTCAAAATCAACTTCTCCTCCTTCCCTCTTTTTCTCCATAACTTGTTAAATAATACTTTTAACAAAAATTCAATCCTGTTCACCTTCTTTTGTAGGTTAATTTTTGAAGCAAGAGCACTATATTGTGGACACTTTTTCAAATCAGTTAGATACATCTTTTCAGTTTAAGTCACTTCCAGGTCATCGTCCAGGCACTACTGCATGGCTCCTTTGTAATTTTATTGACTATGTTCTTTATGTTGGCATTACCTGTCTCATAGCTTCACAGTTGATGAAATCCTCAGCTTGCATTCTGTATTTCCCTTCCACTATGTTTCTTGTTGTCATTCTCAGCACTCCTTAACATCAGTTTGTTTCCATCTCAGGTCCTGAGCTCACAGTTCATCTTCAGCCAACAATAGAGATACAAAGGACTATCACTTGAACAGACTACATTGTCCCCCTGGCGGTCAGGGACACAAATGGAGGTGCACCCTTCAGGACAGGAAAATACTGTTCGTGTTTCTTTTCCCCGTAGCCCGCTACCCTACACATCCTCACATCACAAGATGTAGAAGGAAGACTGGAAGCCTACATAACATAAACAAGACCTCCTAGATACAGTCTCACTATCCCTGGTTCTTAGGTTTCAGTGTCTCCCACCGATGTCTTATAGATTTCTGGCTGAAGAAAGACATCACGAAGAGAGAAATTAATCTTTCTTGGTGGAAGACTTGCCTAATCATGGTGTAGACTTGACTTAATCACTTGTCATTTGAGATAGTCGTCCGTAGAACAGCCAGTTCTGGCTATTTACGGGATCTACTGCAAAGCAGAGCTGGGGCCAAGGTGTAGAAGGTAATTTATAAGTGCGTGTTAGGGCACAATATTAGGTTACAAGGCTTGATTCATACATTTCAAGCTTAGGCCAGGCTGTTAAAATTGTTCTTTCCAGTTACATAAACAACAATTGAAAGTATGTCATTAAAAAGCGGCACAAAGTGGAACACATTGTTTTTCCAATATTGTTGGCCATAATATGTTGGAATAGAATACAAATATTTTCCGTTATTTTGATTTTGAGATTTTTGAGCTAGAAAAGTGATACAGGAATAGATGTGAACATATCTGCCGGTATTTTGTGTTTGGTTAAGGTCTATGTCAACTGAAAAACAAAATTCTATCATTTGGAACAGTTAAATCAAAAATTAATGCTGAATCAGGCTGCTTCTTTAATTGGTTATCATAATCATTTGTGACATAAAGATTCTGAAATCAGAGACGGGCTTGGGGGTATTTTAAAGCAGTGATGCTGCAGTTGGGGGCCCACTCAGCATACCGTCCTCAGTATCTCTAGCCTGGCAGGGCCAGCTGCCTGAGGTTTTATTTGTACGATGTTTCAGGGAGCATCACTGCTGTGAGAGGAACGACCCTGATGTGTCTGGGACTGGGATTTCAAATTAGTCTGTATCCTTTTGAGACTAGAGAGTTTCTAATGAACTCAATGACTGTTGATCCCATTTAATAGCAATATGCTATTTCTTTCACATTATGATAGGTAGGATGAGTCTGGAAAGTAGAAGGAAGAGGGCAGAAGGAGAGGTGGTGGGTCCTTGTTGTATAAAATGGAAAATAGAGAGATGTGAAATGGGTGACATTTTCCCCTAGTAGTATAGTGTGCACAGCTCTCCAACTTTATTCCAGTATTCTCCATCTACCTATGTAATGAACACACACACACACACGCACACGCATGCACATGTGTGCACACAAGGCCCCACGTAGCCCCCACCTCTGGTTTGTTCATGCCCCATAGTAGAGCAGGGGAGATGCAGTGACACCGCTCAGGGGTACCATACATCACTGTTTGGCAAAAATACCTGGAGACTTTCCTGAGAATCACTCTGCAACTTCTCAGAAATACACTTTCTTGGGCCCCACCCCCGACTTAGTGAATCAGAAATGCTGGGGATGGGGACCAGCAGCCTGCGTTGTAGGCATTCTGATGCAAGCTGTTCGAGAAACACTGAATTAAGTTTCTAGGAATTTCGTTTGTAACATACTTCTTGAAAAGAATTTGCCCCTACATTTTCATTTTTAAATCTTTCTAGAGCGAGTTCAAACCCCACCTCCTCCTTCAGCCTTCCTGGACCCCCGTGGTAAGCGAGCTTTTCTTCCTCTCAATGTGCTGGAAGCATTTCACGCCACACTAAGGGGCCTTGTAAGGCACTGTCTTGTACTACAGTTGTATTTGCACACATTTTATGGCCCTGGCCAGACTAATAAGGAGAGTAACTTTATTTCACTTACCTTACTTACTCTTTTTTTTTTCCAACCTTGCATAGCTCCTGGCTAGTGATGGGTCATATTAAATAGCTGGTGAACGGTGACTGTGGAGTCAAGGTTCTGTTATATCAGAATGCTTGGAATTTCACTTAGCCTGTATAGTGTGCATTGAATTCTTCAGCCACGGAAACCAGCCTTCGCAAGTACAGAAAGAAAATTCATGAAGTGAGCTGCTTTTGGGAGCCAGGCACGGGTTAATTTAAAATTTCTATTGAATACCTGCTACAAGCAAGACCTCATGTCATATACTGGGGGAAGTGTGATACGGCATCTGCCCTTAAGAAACATATACCCTGTCGTTTCTTACATCTCCCGTGTAGCCTTCCCGACACCACTGTGTCTACGCTAGGCCACACCCAATCTAACCAAACCCTCAAGACACTCAACCATACAACCTTGTTTTATTTTCTTAAGAACATTTACCATTATCTCAAATTTCCATGTTTTTTTTCTTGCTATTGTCCTTTTCTTTATTGTCTACCCCTCTCCCAGCTCCATCAGAATAGAGACTTTGCCCGGTATGTGCACAGCTGTATCCCCGATGCCTGAAAGAGAAGCTGGCCCGTAATATCCGCTCATTAAATATTTTTGAATGGGTGAGTGACTTCAAGGGTGAACATCCTTATGAGGAAGACATTTTAACTCCCATCACAGGTAACGAAAGTGAGGCTTTAAGAATTTAAATGAAATGCCCAAATAATGTAGAGCCTAGAATTCAAGTTAAATTCTTTCTAATTCAAAAGCTTGTACTCCTTGCTCGCACCATCTGTCTCCACATGATTTTTCCCCTTCAGGGTCTCTCTCTCTCTCTTTTCTCAAGGGTGCACAGGAATTTGAGCTGCAGTTCTCAATACAGATTGCTTGAAAACTGTGCTTGAAAACTGCTCAAAATGTTAGGGAGCTTTGCATTTAAGCGTTTTTTTTTTTTTTTTTATGAATTACAATACCTAGGAATACCACAGCCGTGCAGAGAACCCGTGCTCGATACTTTTGGTGTCTGGAGACCTAGCTTGTGGAAGCTTCCTTGAATTGAATCAAAGAATCAGAAAGATGGGATTAAAGAAGCAGTTAGCTAACGTATTGCCAGTTCAGTGAACTGACCGCAGGAACCTTGGCCATGGGTTGCTTTTAAAGAGACCTGTGCAGGTGATGGGGTGACCTTGGTGGTGGTGATAGTTTTTCCCCCTTTCTGAATATTTTTTTTTCTGTTTCTGATGCTGTGGGAAGCAGAAGGCTCATGAAGAACTTTAGGAGGCTTTTTCTTTTTAACAGGACTCCAAGTCTCCCTTGAATCTCACTCATTTCAGTTCTTTTATACTATAGGCATTCAGATTGGACCTTTTCTCATTAGCTTCAAAATATCGAGTAGCTGATTGTTAAAATAACAAATTCACCTGTTATAGACTAATGAGGTTTTACACAGATAATGATGACAGGGGATTTAGATGGTGAAATGAGGTAACTTCTTCATGGGGCTCTCGCAGTACCTTGGGAAGGCAGTAGGCTTAACAGGAAGAATGTTCTGGACTTGAATTCTGGTTCTGCCACCATCAGAAAGCACTTACCCTCACTGAGCCGCAGTTTATTCTTCTTTCACATGGAATTCATCGTGATTACATGGCAGGGATATTTGAGAAATAAGTGAGCTAATGATTGTGAAGGGCTTAAGACAGACCATGCTTGATGCATAGTAGGTGCTGCAAAAAGGTGTGTTGGACTTATTATTTTAACACAGGATAATAACTAATGAATGTGCTCTTGGGTGTAACGGATCAGTAATCCTTCAAAAACTAGGCTGGGGCCTGGAGCGGGAAGTGACGCTGCCTGCAGCTGTGTGTCTAGTCGTGGAGGCCAAATGACCTCGGGGTCCTTAAAAAGGCCACCTTCTAGTCTAATTGAGTGAGGATCATCACGGCTGTAATTTGGTTTGGCCTTACTTCTCCAGAAAATGGCATTATAGTTGGATTTTTCTAACCGTTAACACCCATTAACCTTTCGTAATTCCAAGAGTCTATTACTAAATTCTGCTCTGGTTCACATTTTCAACGTGAACCTCTATTATTTTTCTCCACTCACAGGAAAGATGACAGCTTCGCTTAAGAATGTTTTCTACAAGTGAGCATGCTGTACAATTTCTGTGGTGGTAAAAAGAATGGAACATGTTATTAAAGTTGGGTCTTTGCTTAAAATATGTTTTGGGGCTGTAAACATGGGATTTGGACTCGAAACACCTGGATTCTGCCACTTGCCATCTGGTATGACCTGAGACTTAACACTACTCTGCTATAAAATAAGGCCAGTAATGCCTACCTCACAAGGTTATTGTGTGGGTTAAATTAAATAAGATTATGCATATTCAACACCTTGAAAGGCAGAAATTAACAATCGTTAATGCTTTTGCTTACCGCCTTCCACAAACCACACAAAACTCTACACCACCCCTCTCTCTGCCCAGATTTTGCACTGATGAGATTATGAGGCGTGTCCTAAGGATGCTGCAGCTGCAGCTCATAAAATAGAGCTCTGTGTGTGTGTGAAGAAAATTGTCACAAGAGGGGCTTCCAGAGTCACATCACTTCTTTCAGGCAATGCAGCATCTTCCATTAAATCATAGGAATAGTTGAACCAAAGGTCACCAATTCATCACCCTGTTTTATGGCAGAAGAATCTCTGCAGATTCCAGCATCAGATATGATTCTCCCACTCTGAAATGTGGGAAGTATTTGGGAATGTTTTTAAGATGGCTTCTTTCTCTGCACTACATCATGCAGTATGAAAGAGTGGAATAGAGTCACTTTACAGTGGAGAAACCTAACAGACACTGCTTCAGCTGGGTGATCCAGTTTCACATAAACAGTCATGAATCACATCGACAGAATGTTCCCTTGACATGATGTGATGAGAATGGCGTTTTCTTCTGTGGTCTTCCACAAACACCATCACCCTGTCTTATCATGAGAGAAACAACTGAAGAATCCCAACTGAAGGATATTCTCCAAAAACCCGATTAGTACCCCTCAAAAATGTCAAGGTAACAAAAAGCAAGGAAAACCTTAGAATCAGTCAGTCATAAGGAGCCGAAGGAGACATGGCAACTGAATATAATGTGGTGTCCTGGGGAAGACCCTAGAAAACAAAGAAGAAACCAGGTAGAAACTAAGGAAATTTGAGTAAAGTATAGACTTTATGGTGAGAAGTAGGAAAAGGGTGTAGCTGGTGAATATTGAACTGGACTTCCACCTGAAAATGTGGATCACTTCAGTCCTTGCTTTGAAGGAACTGAGAAACCAAACCTCCTCTAAATTTTCTTCCTAAGCTTTTCTTTTCCTTCTTCAGCAGAAATTCTGTATTAAGTACTCAACAAATACCAAGTAACAACTGTGCATCTGACACAGGGCTTGTAAGAGAAAGCCCGTTGTTATTTCAGAGGGTTCAAGCTGGAATCAGGTGGATAGGCTGGTATCCTGGGTCTGCAGCTAGTAGCTTTGTTACCTTGGCCAGTCAGCTTCACCTTCCTCATTCTTCTCTGGCAAGGCCATCGGGAGGATTCAAGATATATGTCAAATACTGGGCGTATGGGTAGATAGTTGATACATAGTAAAAGGCATTTTTATTACATGCGGGGAGATAGGAAAACCTCAGTAGCTGGTGGGAGGAGTTGTACTGAAAGCTGGCTTTCAATTTCTATCAATTTTCCTGAGCCTTGTTTGAATTTTAATTTTATTAAATGAGCCTGCCCCATGAACAACATTCTCACTTGGGTTTATTTTGTAGGGAGAAAGTAGTATATTAACTGATGTGTCTCCTTATCTTTTATTCACTGTGCATTGTTTACAGATTACAGCCACAGCCATGCCCAGAAGTCCAGTAGTTCAGCATTGATGGTCTGAGGGTCGTACTAGAACCAGCTTGCACTGATGGATTCTTTATTGTCAGTGGAGTCAAACACAGGCTGACTCTTACATATGGTCTATGCTATAGTGATGAGTGTTCAAGTGAGCAGAGACTTGAGAGCTCATCAAGTCTTAGATCCACCTCCATGTAGTCATCCGTAAGAGAATATGAATGACTTCTTGATGTTCACTGACAGTGCCAGTCTTGCTGCTTATATCTGGTGGTCCAGATATGTAGCTTCTCTTTCTACCAGCAGTTTTAAGTGCTTTCATTTTATAATCTCGTCATAAAGATTATCTGCAGATGGCTCTTATCCAGGTCCATTTCCCTATGAAAAACTGAGTGAAAGCAATATTTACTTTAGGGTGGTGTGTTCAAAACTGTTTTATTCTTCTGTCCCTCTAGAGGCAGAACTTGGTATCCAGGGGCCAAATCTCAGGAGCCTATCTGTTCCTCATTGGCTTGGCCTTTCAAAAGAAGTGTGTCTTCTGAATTACGTCCAGATACGTGGAAACAGCCACATGAGAATGGCTTTATCTTCTTCCAACTCATTGGCTATAAGGAAATCGTTCAATTTCTCTAAATGCTGGTTTCTTCCTCTCTAGAAATGGAGGCGATAATATCTACTTTTCTGAGCTATTTACATGACTAAAGAGTATATGTAAGGGGTTACACATGGCCAGCAAATACCACGTCCTCAAAATACTGCAAAATTTTGTGAATTATTTCTTTCTATAAGACTATTATTAAAGACAATATGGATCTTGTCATTTAAAGCTTCATATAAAGGAACATCAGCATGAAAAAATTTCACCGGAACGAATTTCATGAAAATATGTCTGTCTGCCTGTATGTATGTATGTATGTATGTATGTATGTATGTATAGAAAACCAATGTTTTTCCAAGCACACAACATATAACATATAAAAACATGTATAACGTAAGTAGATGTATAATAGATTTAACACACATGTTATATATTATTATATATGGTGTATATAATGTATAAGTGAATACATAAATATGTAAATATAACATGTAAATAATAGTGATAGAGATAAAGATTTTTTTTCTTTTTGCCAAATTTTTTTCTTTTAGATGATTGAGACCTTTAATTCTTTCCTTCCAACTAAATTTTGATTGTTCAATTTCAGCAATCTGCTCCCTCTATTATAAACCACATTAGATCACTTTTAGAAGCAAGAACGACCTCACTTGGAAATATATCATACCTTTTATTTCAAGAGAAAAAAAATGAAAGCTGTGAGGTTGAATGACATGCGTCTTAAATCACACTGTTAGCTAATGGTAGGCTCAAAGTGAGGCTAGGCTGGTGCTTCCTGGTGTTCTTCTGAACTAGCCCGTGTGGTCACACTCAAAGTTGGAATGAGACCTCATGAACCTATTTTCAGTCCAGTAAGTTTAAGCCATTCAGGAAGCTATGCTAATGGAAAGTTTAATGAACACCCTCCGAAGTACTTAAAACATATACTGGGAAATGGCAGTTTGTGCTTCTGTGCTCTTGAAAACTATGACATAGATAAACAACAAGGTCCTACTGTACAGCACAGGGAACTATATTCAATATCTTATAATAGCCTATGATGAAAAAGGATGTGAAAAGGAATATATATGTATAACTGAATCATTATGCTATATGCCAGAAATTAACACAAAGTTGTAAACCGACTATACTTCAATTAAAAAAACTACACAGAAGAAAGTATTTGTGCACTATTTAATACCTTCAGGGAAAAAAAAAAAACTGACGATTGTCTGATGCAGAATTAGGCTCTGAGATATCCACAGGAGGGCAGACTCATATCCAGAAAAATTTCTGTTTACCTGTGAGTAACCTCCCCTAAATATTACCTATGGAATTCACCTTTCAAGTACTGCCAGGGGACCCCCATTGATTTCTTTTCAGTCATGAACCCTGAGTGACAGGGAGAAGCGCAATAAAATAAACAGCCAACGCGTTGCCTCAGAGCTGGCAGCAAAGTCGCATCATGAGTTATCTCATAATGAAGGAAAACCAAAGTAACGAGATAATCTGCCTGTAAATTTAAAATTATATGATCTGATGCCACTGACTTCTGTATAATGACATTTACAAAATTAGATGATGTAACAATCTTATGAAGTAGTTTATGGAATTTTAGAACAATGCTCATTTAACCAATAAAGAATGTCAGGTTTAGACAAGCTAAGTGGCCAATCCAAGTTCAAATAAATATTGAGTCATGGAATGTTATTAAAACCGAGATCTTTGGCACTTAGTTCTGTGCTCTTTCAACTGAACCATGTCATACTATTTTTTGTGCAATTCGATTGACTGACATAAGTAGCAAGCTATGTTTCTTAACAAGGTGCTGGCCAGACTATGACCCAGCCTTGATGGAAGATGGAGGGGTGCAGGTTACCTGAGCACCTGCAGTGGGCGCTCTGCTCACAAGAAGTCAGCAGAGCCAGAACCAGGTATTCAAGAGTAATGGAAGCAAAGAGGGAGAAGCAGCCACATCAGCAGGGAAAATGCATTTAAGCCACAACTTCTAGGCCACGTTCAGATCAATTTAGCAAACTCGCTTTGTGTTTTTATGCTGTGCCAGCGTTGTTGACCAGTAGCACAAATTGTTTTTGATACCATGTGTTATGATACTGTATCACAAAGATGGTGCATGATCTTTGCAATTTTCTTTCCTTATACAGGCTAAATATTTGATTAAGAAATAGTTGAGTTACTAGCAACATTTGTGAAATGATAAGGAAAGATGCCAGTATTGCCATGTGGGTGTGATGCTCTCTCTCTCACACACACACACACAGACACACACACACACGTATGTGTATGCATGTGGTCAGGGGTGTTAAGGAGTGACTATGCTAGTGAATGTCTTCAGTAGAAGACCTGATTGACTAACATTGGCCACTGTGTCTTTCCTGAACTGGAATAAATGTATATATATATATATCCTTAGAAATTCAAATCTGTCCATACCTTTCACATATAATGTACTTTGTAAGGAGTGAGAGACCCCACAAATATATATCATAACTGCTACTCATTAGACATCCTCATCTAGTCATTGAGCATAGCGCATACTCAGATGATTCCAATAGTCGTCTGGCAGATTGTGATAAGTGCTATAAAAGGGTTATGCCCTGAAGGAGCACAGAAGAAGGCCATTTGATTTGGACGTGGGGTGTAAAAACCATTTCTCAGGAGAAATGACATTTGGCTAAACCCTGAATTGTGAGAAAGATGCTGGTGTGGGATGACAAGAGGTCTTCACCGTTTACAGCTGTTGCTGCAACTGGAAGCCAAAGGGGTCCTGCCTGAAAGTCGTGGGGGGAGGAATTCTGCCCTCGTAGAGCAAAGATGTGTGAGCACTTCAGAATATTTTGAGTTGTTGGGAGATATGGGTGGGGTTTTGGTACTTGATTTTTATCATTCCCTCTCTTTTCCGCTAGTATCCTGACCAAAGTATGATGCCCATAGAGTGTAAGGCAGAGATCCACAAACTAGCTTCGTTCAAGCATCACATGGAGGGATCTACCCTCCCCCTCTGGTACTATTTTTAAAAATAAAAGAGTGGTTCAAGACAAGTACAGACATGTCCTTCTAATATTCCCCAGCAGACAGAAGTCTTCATGGATGTTTTGTTTCCCGGGCCAAGGCAGGAACATGGGTGGGGAGAGCCTAAATGTTTTTCCCTACAATAGCTATTGACAAAGAAAGAAAAATAATACACGTCTGTTTTACTTCTAACATTTGTCTTGTATCTTACCTCATTTACCAAACTCTCGCGTGAGGCAAGCTAACATGTCATCTTAAAGACTGATCTCCTCTGAGCTGAAAAGGGAAATAAAACTGCATGTATCAACTTGGTCCACAGGGACTTAGACTCAGTGAAATATGGAGAATGGATCGTATTACATTTGTAATGATGCAGCTAATGAATAATGAATATTCTGATGCTATCTTTGGGTAGTCATCTGTAAACATATGTTTTTTTTTTTCAGGACTTCATGGGATGTTGATTTTATGCAAACTAGAAATTCTCTGCCATCTGTAATGGCAAACAAGTTCTCACTACTTTGGCTAATAATAGATGAAGCACCAAGTGAATTTATGGAATTATTCAAACCGCATGGGATGATTTCTTTAAGTTGTTTCTTTAACATTGCCTTCTAGCTCTTTGGCCCTTTGGGCTGGCTGGAATGCTGATGGGCTGAAGGTTTTTTAAAATTTTAAGGTAGGGTCTTCAGATTTTGCTCAATTTTGTGTATCCTTTGAGTGCATTTCTCCTAAGCATTTCCTTCTTTTTCATATTAGGGTGTGGGTTGTCAAAGGCTTCTGTGCAGCAGTAGTTCTTCTTGCTTTTTTTAGTAGACTTGGCCACTTGGCCCCAGAGTCAGAATTCTGTTTGCACTCAAAGTAGAATTATAAGGCGCTTATATCCTTCTACTTACCATGGATTGGACTAAATAGGCCATAATTTAAAATGAGCAGGATAACCAAATGAATTCTCTTAGCATGCTAGGTTAAATGGTCCAGAATGCTCATGGTAATTTGATGCCAGAACTCACTGGATTGGATCTGGATGCTCTGACCTAAGGAGTGTGAACCAGTCTGTTAAATTCCTGCTACCTTACAGGCACTCACTTGCAAGTATTATTTTTAAGCATATTTGCCTTCTTTTGCCCAAAGCTCCTTTGCAACAAAAATCTGCTCTTACTCTGCTCTTTACTGTATCTCTAATTTCTTCTCCTTTGAACATGGATTTCCCGCTTTACTTAATTTAAATTTATGATAATCTTCCTTCCTTCCTTCCTCCCTCCCTCCCTCCCTTCCTTCCTCCTCTCTCCCTTCCTCCCTTCCTCCCTTCCTTCCATCTTTTAAATCAATATGGAAAATACATCCATTAACCTATGCATTGTTGCTATCAGATGAGTAATGTGAAAGACAAAATAACTTGGTGATTAACAGAACAAACTTTGAAATCAAAGTAATTTGGTGTCAAATCCAGACTGTTCCTTACCAGTCATATGAGAAGGCACAAATCGGTTAACCTCCTTAAATGCAAGTTTTCTCATCTATGAAAATATCTGTGAAATGATAGTGCTGTCATGTGCATGGTGATGGGGGTAATAGCATCTATGTGATCACAATGCCGTGAATATTATGTAGAATAATGTATGCAATATACTTAGCAGAGCGGCTCACAGTAAAGTTTCAATTAATGATTATGATGCTGTGGCTACTGTCACTACCTTGGTGGTAACCTCGTTGGCAGTGGTGGTAGTGTGGCAGTGAATGCAAAGACTGTGCTTTTTCAAGTGTATCCTACCCAGTACCCTTTGAAAATACATTGTGAAGTTCAAGTCACCAGCGTTAGGATGCCATCATGACTGAAAGGATATGTGTAAAGTTCTGGTTTTTAGTGATTAGTTAGGATTACTTTTTGCATTTGGGCAAGCTGAAGCATTCTTCAGCAGCTCCTTCCAATTTCTTTGCAATACAGAAATACTCAACGAGACATCACAGAATTGATCATGGAGATGGCACCTCTCCCATAAGCTGATAAGTACAGAGGTAGCCTTTGTCAGTTACTTTTCAAAAATATGCCAAATGCCTTTAATTGGGAAACAAACTCTAAAGAAATAACGGAGGTGAATGAAAGCGCAGGGATTTTAAAAGGATCTGTGCACGTTTACTACTCCTCTGTCCTCTGAGTGTGCATGCTCCTGATTGCTTTTACTGAAACCCTCACTTTTGTATGATCAGCTGGAAATCATAACTTATTGTATAACATGAAGAAACAAAACTCGTCTGGAGTTTGGGTCAGAAATAATAGGAGACATCTTTAAACTTAAACCAGGAAGTACAGGACAGTGGAGTAGATCAAACCGTTTTTCTCCAGCATCAGAAGTTACAATGAAATTTCACACTGTGTGAAACTAGAGAACTGAAGTTTAGCATGAAAACAGTAATGGCAACAAAACGATAGTGTTTTTTGAGTTCAATTACCACTGAAAAGACTAGCAATTGGTGAATTATCGTGTCTACTCCAGTCGTGGTTTTGAGTATACGCTATTATCCCAAACAAATCTTTTACAATCTTGATGTCTATACAGTCATAGCCATGAAGAATAACATTTAGATGGATGAATGCAGACTGGGTAGCAAAACAGTTTTACAGGAAAATAGCTCTTGTTTATTCACATAAATGGAGAGAAATAACCAGAGAGGAACTGTGTTGCTTATGATTGAGATCTGAGCGCAGTCAAATTTAATTTTACTTGGAACATTTGCATAATTATCCAGGTAACCATGACTCTTTTCATAGTTAGTGAAATCAATGATTTAAGTGGTAAATATTTGTTTACTTATGAGCACTGGATAAGGCTTTTTGCAACATAGAATGTCAAGGAATAAGTTTTGATTCAAAGAGATTTCTTCTTTATGCAACGCTATTTTTTTTTACAAATTCCTTTTTCATCAAGGCTCAAAAAGAAAAACATAATTTTTTGCCATATCTAACAGCAAAGATAGGTATTTTCTGAGTATGTAGTAATTATACTAAAGTTTGGAATTCTGTTTTCTGAATGGTCCCAGGACTGCTTTTCTTTCTTCTTCTTTCTTTTTTTAGCTGGGATACTAGAGATTGAACCCAGGACCTCATGCATGCCAAGCACACACTCTACCACTGAGCTGTTATCCACCCCTGTGGACTACTTTTCTTTATTTGAAGTTATAGATGCTTTAAAACTATGAGTGATGGCAGAATTAATGAATAGAAGGTTGCCACTTTAACCATCCAAATGCAGTTATTAATGACACAGCAGTGAATCCAGGGGGGACTAGAGAATCAGCGGAACTCAGAACCCCCAGCCCTAGTTCAGTACCTTCTTTTACCTCTTACTTTGGTTACATAGGAGACTTTAACCGGCCTCCCTATCTCCCCTTTGTCCTTCCAACCAGCTCTGCCCTCTGAGACCAGAAGGTTCATAAACATGGATCTGCTCACAAAGCTCTTCTGCTTTAACCTTTTAGCTGCTTCCTCTTGTACACCTGGATAAAACCCATAGTTTTTAGCAAGGCAGACAGGATGTTCCCTTATCTCTTCCCTTCCTACTTCCCCAAGCATTATTTGTCCTCCCTCATTGATTTGCATCTGTGCTTTACTTATTAAAAAACAAAACAAAACACCTAAACATGAAATACCAGTAGAACAAAAATAACAGTAACAAAAACCACTCCCATTGAATCAGTACCAACAATGTGAGCAAATCACTGGACTTGGAGCTTTCATTTATTCCTCCACTCAGAAAATACTTCCCGAATGCCTATCATACACTTGGCAGGATACTCACTCAGCAGAGGGATCCACTGGCAAGCAAAGAACACTAGTTATACCGGTCAAGGAACCAGAAGTAGATTGTCTGCCCCCCTGGAGTTGCAGTCTTGCAGGGGTTGAAGTCTGACATCACCCATGCAAATAAATTATGTTTCCGTTAGGTGCGAGTCCTGGGAGATGCTGTGATGGGGCCTGTGTCTAATCAGAAAGGATGGAGGAGGTACGTTTGATGCAAGAGTGAGGAATGACTAGAAATTATGTAGGCAAAGTGGGAGCTACATGAGTGCTGTGCAGAGGTAAAACGCAAAATACACAGAATAGGAGGGGGCATAGACACGTGTGAACTGGAAGAAGGCTAGAAAAGAGAATGAAGGGAGGCGAGTCGTGCAAGTGACTTTAGCAAGACAGTCAGGGGTCAAGTCATGCAGAACCATTAAGCCTGTCATTAATAATTTGGTTTTGGGGTCAACGGGAAGTCATTTGGGGCTTTTAAATGAAAGTGTAATTTGATCTGATGTTTATTTTGAAAGACCCGTCTGCCTGCATGGTGAAGAATAGGTTAGAAGCAGGCATCCAGTTGGAGGCAGGGGAGAGTTAGAGGTAAGGGCTACAGTCCAAGAGAAAGGCTGTCAGCTGATACTTATGCTAGTTTGGAAATTGAGTGTAAAAAGAAACATATTTCTGGAGTAAAATATACTGTCTTATTTATGCCTCACAATGACATGAAGTAGATCTTACAAAGCCCATTTCACAGATCAGTCAATTAAGGTTTAAAAGGTGTTACACAAATTTACTTAGTCTCATAGGAATATGCGGCACAGTCAGGGCACAGAAACCAGGTCTCTTAATTCTAAATCACATTGTCTTCCAACTCTGCTGCTCTTTTCCAAATTCTGCCGTGCTGGGCTTCTCACATTGCTATGACTTTTCATTTGCAACTTCTTCCAATTGCAATGCCCTTCCATTTAATGAATCCTGGAAGTCCTCTCCAGTCACTCGCCACTTCATGCTCCCAATCTTTGTTAGTATCTGTCCTTCATGATTTGATTAGCACATTTTGCTTCCCCGCTGTTTCCTTATTCCTTTCTCTAATAGTTTATAAGCTCTTAAAGACAGAGAGTAGGGCTTTTATTTTTATAGCCCCAGTGCCTAGCAGGATGCCAAGTGTATAGTAGGTGAGCAAAAAAAAATTGAACTAAAGGAATGCTGATAATAATCATCTAGATCAAACATTCAAACACCCTGTGGATCTTCTATAGAGCATTCCTGCCAAACGGATACTAAAGACAGCTGCCGTTACCCTTGGTAATACATTATTGACCACCTTCTAAGTTCCAAGCACAAAACTAGACACTTAATACATTATCATATTTAATACTCACAAAGTCTATGAAATGCTAGATATGACTACATCCATATTACAGCTAAGGAAACTGAGTAACTTATGTAAGGTCCCCAGCTCCAGAATTCAAACTTAAATTGCTCTGAATTCAAAAATCTTTGGCCTAGATTACAATGCCTCCATTCCTGTAGGCTAGTTTGGTCTCTTCTGGCTGTTCAGTGCTACGTGGGGTGTGACACTTTTGACTTCTCTGATCCTAGTCTCACAAATTACGTATCTTCTCCCTGTCAAACAAACCTGGTAGAAACAAGTGGTTCTTTCTGACCCCTGCCATTTCTGCTCTTTCCAACTCCTTCCACTTGTGGAATGTGTAACCTGCTTTTGGTATACAATGACATGCGTTCACCTTCTGCTGAAATGAGGAGAAATCTTTCCACAACTGCTGGCAACAGCTGTTAGAAATCTATTCCTTTTACAAATGCATTTAAAACTATATGACTTAGTAAAAGATTTAAAAAACCAGTTGTGGGATTTTACTTGTCAGCATAAATCTAAAGATAGATTTCACCCGTGTAAAAGTTCTGCCAAACGTCGGCCCTGCTCCCAGCAGTCATAGAAGGAGTGGTGTCCTAAACCCAGAGGCAGCCTGTCCTGCCCAAGCGTGTTCCAGTCTTGGAGGTGGAATCATTGAGTTCTCAATTGCATGTAACCCATATATTCTCTCTCCAGGATTAACAGCTCTCTTACTGGACTGAGGAACCAGGCAGAGCTCTGTTTGAAAGACAACATCTTTCTACGAAAGGGAACAGACTTCTAGTCTCAAAATGGGAATATTGGACTCAATGTATAAGAATTGCAGATTTGGAGTGGGCCTTAGAGTTCTTGTAACCAAACTTCTTCTCTCACCATCCTTATAAATGGCTTCTTCGGCTATGCTTTACAGAGGAGGAAGATGATTCTTACATAAGTAACTTGCCCAAGTTGCAAAACTGGATTTCAAACCCAGGTCTAAATGACTTTGAAGCCCAAGCTTTTAAACATTAAGACCTTGTCCTGTGCATGCTTTCCTTCAATATCTTAGGACTACTGTATTTTACCTCTTGGTTTCAGGTTAAATATTCCCATATCTATAAGCTTTAAATAGTGATGTATCTTTATTCTGCCCTCACAAGTGGTCCCCACTCCTGGTTAACTAAGGGGGGAAGAAAAAGGATTGCCCGCCAACCCAAGCACAAGAGATTTTTAAGAGAGACAATCAAAATAATAAATGTAAAATAACGTGAGAAATTCAACTTTATTTACATTGTAGAATATAAAGGTCAATATGAGAAATTTTTTTTCAGGCTTCTTTGCATTTAATAATCTATCTCTGATAAAATTATGTATCAAAAATTACAAACCATATTTTCATCTTGAGTGAAGTGAGAAACCTACTGTAGAAATCTCTTTGGGAATTTAGCATAAAAGGTGATAGATCATTTGGTCCAACCTCTGGCATTTAGGAGAAAGTTGTGGTATATCCATTCACAAAAAATTGCAGTGAGCACCTCTAATTCGTCAAGGTCTCTGCTACCTTCATCTTTCTAATTGTATTCCACTAGTGCTCCCAACTCCAATAATTCTTTGATTCCATGAGGACCTGTAACTCAGTGACCCTACTTACCTCTTAATATCCATTATCCTTCTCAAGTCCTCATTTCCATCTTTCTTAGCCTATATTTCGAGTTCAACTTTATAATCACTCACTGGCAGATCTTTATTTTCCCTTGTATATCTTTCCCGCCACCATACCTGACTGGTAGGACTCCAGCCTTGGCTGGTCCCAATTTCTCCTATTTAACATCTGCTCCTGAACTGCTGAACAGGGCTGGAGAAAACACACAACGAAACTGACTCGTTTCACTTTAATTCATTATCATAAACCTATGTGGCCTCGGTTGACTGCCTGTCAATCCTACAACTGCATTTTGTTAGTCAATTCACTCTCCCACTGTCCTAGATTACAATCTCACACCTGCTCGTCTTCTGAGATCTGTAATATTTCTCACTCTTTACACTCAATAATGACCTTGATTCTTATTTCACTGAGAAAGTGGAGAAAATCAGAAGAAATCTTAATTCACTCAACACCAGATTTGCCAAGCTGCCTGGGATTCTACCCACGCAGTTTGCTTTCCCTCCTGTTACAAGAGATGAACAGTGTACAAGGTCCTAAGGACTATGGCTCCTCTCCTGATGGAATGCACCAGCTGATGGGGATGGCAGTTATTAAACAGATGACTGTGCATGATTTGACGTCAGAAAGGTTGGGCAGAATTTCTAGAAGTATCATCAACTACCTGTGTAACATTAGAGGTGGGTAGAAGAAAATCTTTTAAACCTGTTTCTTGTCTCTGAAAAAAGAGGTAGCAATAGCTATTGACCATATTATAAGATTTAATGAGACAGCAAATACGAATGTGTTTTGTAAATTATGAAACGTATAAGCATGAAAAATAGTACTACTTTGTCGAACAAGGGCTGCGCTGTCAGCTGTGCAGGCTGGGCCCCGCACCGATGTGGTGGAGAGGCGGGAGGGGCTTTCATGTAGATTTTAATGCAGCTGCTCCGCTTAGACTTGTGCTGCCTGTAATGGCTGCCCTGACTGATACAGTCAAGTAACAAGTTGTTTAAATGTTCAAGGGTGGTGTCTCAGCAGCTTCCTTTTGCAGCTCACTCTGGCTTTACAAATTGCAAAGCACTGTTAAAAAATGTGTCATTAATCCTTTAAGGCTGCGTTCAAGTGTTTCTCTTAGAGCTGCCCACACCATCTACACAGCCCTTCCTCCGTGTGCCAAGAATCTCCATTTTTTTTACATGCACACAACGGTGTATCATTTTTTTTCTTTTCTTCATTTTTTCCTCTTTTTTCTCAGTCTCTGTCTCTCTTTCTCTCTTTATACCATTACACAGTAGACAGTTTGATCCCTAAGGGTAAGGGTTTTAAGGGCTACACTGTGTTCTGTTTGTCTTTATATCCCAGGATGTAGCAAGAAGGAGAAGCCTGGAGCTACAGCACATATCGGACTGAAGGGCTGAAGCTGCCTGTCTGTTTTGAGGGCCTCCCCTCACCCCAACTCCAGCCTTTTTGTCCACAATAAGAACCACGAGGGTAAAGGCTGTGTCAAGCACGATGTTGCTTCCAGGGCTCGTGGGATACCAGGAACATAATAAAGATTAAGCAAATGTTTGTGGAAATATGGCAAAGCAAAAAAAACATAAGTTCTTCTACTGATTCAACACACTTTTTCGAGCACATAATCTGTGCCTAGTTATGAAAAAAGTACTGGAGATAGAGGAGTGAACAAGAACAAATTAAAATTCTGGCTTTTTGGAGCTTATATGCTAGTGGTGATGGTGGACAATAAAGATGAAAAATGAATGCTGAAGTGTGTTAGTGCGGGACAGGCCAGGTCAAGTGTTAGACACGGTGCCCAGGGCGGGCCTCCCTGGGAAGAGGACTTTGGAGTCTTGAGTTCAAGGATGTGAGGGAGTGAGATATATGTCTGTCTTGGGGGAATAGTGTTCTGACAGGTGTGGGAAAGTCCAGCATCCTTGAGAGAAGTCTCTGGATGGTTTTGAACAGAAGAGTGAGATTATCTGATTTATGCTAAAATTCATATTTGTACATATATGCCTTTATATAAATGAAAATACAGGAAAGCACATTGCTTGTAAAACTTAAAACAGTTGACTTTACCAAGTACTAATTTCTGTTGTTTCTGTATATGTTGTTGATGCTTGAGACATGCAAAACAAGATTGCTCTTGTTGCCAATAAAATATTTGGCGGATATAGTCACCAAATACATTTATCATATAATTGATGAATAAAGGAGCTAATGAACTTGAATGAGAGGTTGCCAAGGGGATGGGCTACCAGGATCCATTGCAAAAGAGGTCTGTCTTTATGTAAGAATCAGAGGCAATAAATCCAGTTATTAGCATTAGCTGCCTCTCATTTTTGAGTATTTTTGTAGGAAATAAGGACTCCAGAACAGGATTTTCTGCATACTTTACCTAATGTTCTTAAATGCGAGATCAGTGCACATCCAGTTGGCTAAATATATCCACCAGCTCTTTCCCTGATGCAAATAACTTACACATTTTCATAAAATCCTTCAGTTCCTTGTTATGGCTTTATGTAATGCATAATCTTTTGGAATTCTTAATTGTGCCTACTTTGGCATCTTACGTTTTTCTTAACCTAAATCCAGTTAAAAAAAAAAAACACAAGCCAAAAACAGACAAATTTGAACTAGAAGTCAATGCATTTAAGCCAGGAGGTTCAGAAGAGAACATGCACTCCAGGCACTTGTTTTATGCGCACATGCCTTTTAAAATGTTATCACCATATTTCCAGAACTCTGCTGGGTGAGAAGATAGCTCCAGTTCCAAGAAATGTAGGTGCTTCTTGTTTTAATGTAAGTAAAAATCACACTAAAGTGAGAACATGAAGAACGACTTGATGTGGAGTCTTTGTTGTGATAAGGACGGTCTGCCTGAAACACAGACTTGGTGTTTGTTGATGCTATTATGGTCAATGTGATGCTATTAAGGTGTGATGTCTGTGAATGATTGGTTTTAAATAAAGCCAGGTGCTGATGTTAGCGGCTTTGCAATATAAACTTTTCGTTTCGAGATAATTGTAGACTCGCATGCAGTTGTGAGAGGTATGTGGAGAGAGCTCACATACTCTCCATGCCGTTTCCTTTAGTGGTGACGTTCTGCAAAGCTGTGGTACCAGTCATAACCGGAGTAGTGATCTTAATGCAGTCAAGATACAATGCGGTTCCACCACCACAAAAATCTCTCATATTTCCTTTTTCTATCTGCATCCACTTCCCTCCCGACTTTCACATCCTGGACCCTGGCAGCCACTGATCTGTTTGCCATTTCTATAATTTTGTCATTCCAAGAGAGTTATGTAAATGGAACCATGCGCTCACACAAATGTATATTTACTTTGATTAACAGCCGTGTATGATGGTCCCTCTGACGTGTGAGGTTTGTTTTTGCTTTTGCTTCTTCTGTCTTTGGTTTTACAGGTAGCTGTCTGAGGTAGAGGTCGATGCCAGAAGGTGTCTGGGTAAAGAGTTCAGTTGAAGAAAGCAGCGCTCCGCCTTCCACGACCAAGGCTCCAGTTTATGATCACTCATTGTGCTTCTGTACATGTTTCATCACTTGGAATTTCAAAATCTAGGGCTTGCTGGACACCTTTACTGTATTTTATACCACTTTGATACAATTTTTCAATCATATTAGTAGAAATGGAGAACTTGTGTTTAGAAAATGCCAAACCATTCGCACCCTGTGAATCTTGGTACTTCAGTAGCTGTCATGGTCTTGAACCAAGCCAGTCTTAGGCTCTTTGACTGTCCTTGCCTGAGCTGTGTCCTACAACATTAATGCATTAAACATCTTTTATAACTTGTAGCCTGCACACCCCTTCCCTGTTTTGCACTACATACGTCCCTGAACTTATTTGAAGTTACATGTTCACACAGTCTTTGTTCAAGTATCTATTGGTTTTCCCTCTGTCCATTCCCACGTGGATACCAATTGTTTCCTAGTCTCGCTACTTAAAGATCTTCTACTTTCACTTCAAAATCTGTCCAAGTTTTTAAAATCTTGATTGTCGTGTCGTATTTTTCTGGGAAATTTTGACTGTCCCCCTCATACCCACCACTCCCAAGGTTCAGGTGCCCTACAGCTAGACAGGACTAGTGTGTTCATTTCTGTATCTCCGTAGTCTGGCAAATTGTAGGTACATGATAAACATTTTTTAAATGATTTCATTTTAATAATGCTTCTGGGAATAAATGAAAAGATAGGTCAATATTCTGAGTATAATCTGAGAGGCAAGTTTTTGGTGAAGCACTGCCTAGAATAATTAAGATAACTTAATTCATAACTCATTGCAGCCAGCAAGCTTTGTGAACCTCAGTCAGACCCCAGCTCACCAGTCCTTAGACCTTGATTCCATGGAACCTAATGCACACTTGGGATAATGATTTAATCAACAAAGCCTTATGATATAAAATAAATTCAAATCCTGATCCTAGTTAAATCCTAATCATACTGAGAATGCCAGCAGAGTGTTTTCCTGTTTTATATAATTTCCTATTTTACATAATGGGGCCATGGACCCCCTGGGGGATCCTGAAGACCCTTTCAGAGGACATACAAAGTCAAAATTATTTTTGTAGCAATACAAAGACATTATAAAATATATCAAATGATAATCACAATAGTTTAAAAGTAATAATACAAATTAGTAATAATATGATTGAGGTTTTGTGTCAGGCATCTTACCAGGTGCTTTACATGTTTACTCTCACTTAATTTCACAGCAAATCTGTAAAGTAAGAACAGTAGTCCTTTTTCCTGTTAGAAGAAGAAATTGAGGCTCAGAGTTAAGTGTCGTACCTTAGGTTACAGAGTTAAAACATGTGTGTGCTGGAGAACATCAAATCCAGGTGTATAGTAATCCAGAGCCTGTGCCTCCCTCCCTGCGCTTCTTTCCTGCTTCATCAGTTTCCTGGAAACCGTGGTAACAAGTCATGAGTCATGTAAGAGTTTCATGTTGCTTCTATTGCAGTGTAAAGAAGCTGAAGAGTCATCAACATGGCTGTGACGATGGCCAAGGACGTTTTATGAGAACTATTTCGTCTGAGCTGGGTGTTTAAAAGATAACTAGGTTTTATCAATTGGAAAGAACAGGAAGAACAGAAGGTCACTCTGGGCAGAGTGACTAGTCTGTATAAAGGAATAAAAGTGTTGACTCAGCGAAATACACTGGAAGAGCTGCAAGGCATTCTGTGCTGATAAAGGTTCAAGGGCAGCAAACCAACAGCTGGAGATGAGTTTGGAGGAGAGACGGCAGCTAAATCACAGAATACCTTGTATGCCCAGATTAAATGCTTAGCATTTGACTAGAAACAATAGGCAGGGGACAATTCTTAACTATAGATTTTGGTTAAACTCTTTTGGGGGAATAATTATACATTTGCTGAACACATGCACAGATAGAGTAGATGGTTCCCACATACCCTTCACCCAGGCTCCCCTAATGTTAACGTTTTACTTTCTCCCGGTGTTTGTCAAAAGTAAGAAATTAATTTTGGCTTGATATCATTAACTGAATGACAGTTTTATTTGGATATCAACAGTTTTTTTTTTCCCCCACAAATGCCCTTTCTTCTACTTGAGGATCCAATTCAGAATATTATGGTGTATTTAGTAGGGTTTATTAGTGTTGATACCTCCAGTGTTTAACCGTTTCTTAGTATTTTCTTGTTTTTTAAAGATCTTACCATACTTTTGAAAAGTATTACTTCCCCACAGATTTTTTTTAAATTAAACTTTATTTTGTGATAAATGTAAATTCACAAGCAGTTGTAAAAAACAATACAAACAGAACTCCTATATCCTTTTCACAGTTTCTACCAATGATAATATCTAGCAAAACTATAGTTTTCAATTCTCACTAGCAGTGTGTGAATAATTGGTGGTGCCATTTTTTCTTTTGGACATCCGGATGGTTGTGCAGGGATAACTTACTGTGGTTTGGACTTGCATCTCCCTGTTAACTCATGGTACTGAACACCTTTTCATCTGCATATGCTGTTCAGTGAAACATCTGTCCATATCCTTTGCCCGTTTTCTAATTGCATCATCGTTGTTATTATTTGCTGTTCAATTTTGAAAGTTCTTTGTGTATTTGTAGATTCTAGTCCTTTGTCAAGTATGATTTGCAAAAACTTTCTCTCAGTCTGTAGAGGCTTCGTCATTTCTTTCACAAAACAAAAGCTTCTCATTTTGATGAAGTCTCATCTATCAAGTTTCATTTTATGGATCATGCTTTTGGTATCAAGTCTAAGAATTCTTTGCTTAGCCCGAGACACTGGAGATTCTTTCTCCTATATTTTTGGGTTTTTTTCACTAAAGATTTTATAGTTTCGTGTTTCACATGTCAGCCTGTTATCTACTTGAATGAGTTTCCATATGAGGCATGAGGTTCAGCTTGAGGTCCATTTTTATGCCTATGGATGTCTGCGTACTCCAGCATCATTTGTCAGAAAGGCCATCCTTCCTGCGTGGAATTGCTTTTGCATTTTTGTGAAAAATTTGTTGGGCATATTTGTGTGGCTGTATTTCTGAGTTTTCTGTCATTGATCTATGTGTCTAGCCCTCCACCAACATTACTCTGTCTTGATTAGTACAGCTAAATAGTAGAACTTACTATCATTAGCCATAGATTTTTTAAAGAGATAAGGCAAAAACTATCTTTCTTTTCCCCTTGTATTATTTATTATGAATCCACAGCAAAGGCAAATGATTTTTATTAACTCTGTAAATCTGGAAGTGAGATAATGAGATATTGTGGAAAGATTTCTGGACGCAAATCTAGGTTGAATTTCTGGCTTCCTTATTTTCTGGCTCTGTGATTATCACCGTTTCACTTAAACTCCATAAGTCTTTATTTCCTAAAAACATACCTCACTGGGTTGTTGTGAGACTGAAATAAAGTAAGATAAATTAAGAAAGCAGTTTTCACATTTTTCGATCTCCACACTTCTTTACATTACCAAAAAATAACAAGCCCCCAAGGAGCTTTTATATTTATTGACATTCATCATATTAAAAATTAACACTGAGAAATGTGTTTAAATATTTACACATTTATTCTAGAACAATAATATAACAGTTATATATTAAATCAGTAACAATTTTTTAAAAAATAATTTTGTTTTCCAAAATAAAAATAATTATTAAAAAGAATGGGGTTTGGGGTTTTTTTTTAAAAAAAATATATACAAATCTTTTAAATGTCTGGCTTAATAGAAGACATCTCAATTCTCATAGCTGCTTCAGCAGTCAGTCTTTCCAATAAGTTGTTTTGATCTAAATATTTGAAGAAATTCTAGCATTATGCTGTTACATAAATGGAAAAGAGAGGAGTATTTTAACAGTCTTTTCAAGTAATTGTGGATATTCCTCATTGATTCTATAGTAAAAACATACAATGCTAGCTTCTAAAAGGTTAATTATAATAGCATCTGATGGGCACAGCGATGAAAATTTCATGCTCTTTGCCATTAAACCCATTGGCCAGTTTTGTAACTTGAATGAATCTTTACTCATGTATGCTTTTGTAACTCTATCCGTTGGTCATTTGGGAAATATATGTTCATGGAGCTGTGAAGATTTTCCAAATGTTGACACATTTTGTTAGATACTCTCAAATACCACATTTATTAATATCACCATTGATCTCATTAGAATAGTCCTTAAGTATTGAGCAATTGTTAGGTTCATAGTAGTGGACAAAAGTTTTCCATAATTATTTTTGCTGTTAATATTAAGTTTTATTATTGGCATAAAATATGATCATTAATTTTCTTTGAAATGATAGAATCACTTCATTAAATTGGGGGGAAAATATCACCTAAATATCCAAGTCTGTATAACCATCCCTTGTATGTCAGTCATTCTTTCAAATAAACTAGCACTTCCATGAAAACGTGGCTAGTTTATCTCACAATTCAGTCTCACAAGTGCTGTGCCTAGAGATAACTATCCTACTTTGGTATGAGCAGAAGTGCTTTATGAGTACCTGCCACTTCATCATACAGAATATTTAAAAGATGTGTATTGAAGACAAGGGTTGATATGAGTGAAACTGGAATTTTCTTTTTAATTTTTGTTATAAGCATGTGGTGGTGAAAAAACAGACTTTTCTGATTTGATACTATTGTCTTGTTTCAAGTTAATGCACCAGCAGTTTTACCAACCACCTCCTTTGCACCATCAGTGCAAGTGTCCATATGGTGGAAAAACACGATGTCTTAGTAATAATATGAAAATAATTTTGATATTGTGGATTCTCTGAGAGTGTATTCAGGACCCCCTAGGTGTTCATCGCCATTCTTTGAAAACTGCTGAATTAAAGCATTCCATAAAACAGGAGAACGCCCTGTTGCTATTCTTAGTGTGATTAGGATTTGATTAAGATTAGGATTTGAATTTACTTTATGTCAGAAGGCTTTGTTTATTAAAACCATTGTCCCAAGTGTGCGTTGGTTTTCGTGGAGCAAGATCTAAGAACTGGTGGGCTGGGGATTGACTCAGGTCCACAGAGCTCCCCTGTTAACATGAGTTACAGCTTTAATTATCTTAATTGTCTTAGGGAGCTGCCTTAGTTTATACTCTGAACATTCACCTATTATTTTATCCACTCCCGTAATCATTACTAAGATTAAATAATTTAAAGGATGTTTATTAGGTCCTTACAATTTGCCAGACTCTGGGGATACATAAATAAATAAAATGAGCCCTGTCTTGCTCTGGTGGCATGAGGTGTGGCACTTAACCTCTGGAAGCTGTGGGCATGTGGACGGGTCAGAAACAAATCTCCATAAAAATGATGACACTGCAACCAGGTCTTTAAAAGCATGGTGAGACTGAGACAACTGAGTGTGCGAGTGGGACGGCAAGCCTTCTCCCTTGAGGGTAGCATTTATGACTCTTTGTGCATTTAACCCTTACACTAGGCCCCACGTCCAAAACTCGATAATTGATCAAGTTGAATGGAGTCAAATTGAGTACCAGATTTTACCTTACAAATCATCATTCAATCAGAAAGAAAATGAGTCAAATTGTTAAAATGGCAGTTTAACAGAAAATCTTAGGTATAATACAGAATTTCCTTTTTATGGTGTTGTCAGGCAAGTGTTCTTACATTTAAAGAAATGAAATGAAATGGTTTTTTCGAGATGCTATGTCCTGGCAAGTATAAGTGCCTGGAAACTGACTTTACGTTTTCCCACTAGGACTGCAACTCAGATCATAGCCTTCCTTTCTCTTGGTGCTTTTAATAAACGATCTGAGTATCATGTAGACTTTAAACTCTGTAGATTAAAAAAAAAATCTCTTACGAATGTAAAGTGAACTTCATTTAGCCAGATTTTACGACCTTTATTTGTTTAAATTTAGGGAAGTAACTCTCTTACAGTTGCGAGAATAAAGATATTTCTAATTAGTTGCATAATATGCATATAGTTGCTATCACATGGAAGCTTTAGGTGCTAATTAAGATAAATTGGGAAAACAATCAAGGGGAAATAGAGTTTTATTTGTGTGAGTTTAAATTAGCAAGATTATTACTATGAGAAAGAAAAGTTCATAATGAATTAATCTAAAAGTTATTATTGCAAAGACTTGTCTGTTACTATTATCGCATACACTTAAAAACATTAATCTGGAGGCCTTGCAATGGAAGAACTGAAAAAGTAAGCCTCATTGTGGTTTGAAGATTAGCTACAGTTTTAACTTCTTTGGAAAAAGAAAGTCAGCAGAGAATGACATCGAAGAACTATGTCTGTTGACTCAAGCTAAAACAGTGTGGATTAAATGGAATCTACTGTAAGTTATTCATTCATTCAACACATATTTATTGAGTACCTACTCTGTGCTAGGCATTGGTCAAGGGGTAGAGCAGCAAGTAAGGTGGATTCAGTTTCTACCCTCGTGGTCCTTCCCCTATTGGCTCGTGAATCTTTACTCTTTCAGATTGCCTCAGAATTAGTTAACTACTTAAAACCAACATACTGCACCGACCTAGCACTATCTCATTTGTTTTTAATCCCTTGCTCACATATACCCGCTAAGAATTATACACACATATGCACACACCACACACACATGCACACCTTTATATATTTTTATGTTATTCTCTAAAATGTTTAACTGTAAGTTTGAATAGTTACAAAGGGTGTAATTTCTGTTGTATTGTATTTACGTTTTAAAATAAACTGTAACATCATTCATTTAAACGTAACCTGTGAAATATAAAAACTGTAGTGATTTGATATACAGCACTGAGGCATTTAAAAACAACAGGTACAAATTTTTATTAATACTGGTAAAATTAACAGTGTTCCAAGTTCCTCTTGAATTTGTATTTCCATTCTACTTTCTTCACAAAATTTTGTCTTAATGTCATATATTTTTATTTTTAATCTGTTGTATGTCTTTAAAACATCAACAAAAACGCAGATTGTATATGTGTATTTTTCCTATGAGTAAAACTTATCCTGAATTGAGTTATTCTCATAAATATTTTAGTATTAAATTTATCAGAATATCATAAATATATCATAAGTTATGAAATATAATTATTACACATATCAAAATAATAATTTATTGGAAATGTTAATTTTTTATAAGATGGATGACATTTTTTCCTTAGCATTCATGAACCTGCCACTAAATATTACTTAATGTTAGAATTGAGACTTACATTAGCAAAAGATTTATATATCAGTTTTTTCCTATTTTTAAATTTTATTAATATAAGGGTTATGACATGCTGTATACATATGAAATACATAAATAGATGGGCTAGAAGAAATTCTGTTATTCCAGACACTAAATTCTTTGAACTCCTTCTGAATTATTTGCCAAAAATCACAGGATGAACAAAAGAAAGTAGTTTTAATGAGCTATTGATCTGATAAATCCTCCTTCAGTTTTGGTAAAAGCAGAAAATTATAATGCATTTGAGTTGCCAAAATATTCATTACCCAATACCTACACTGGCAACGTGATTTTGAAATACCACTTTTTTTGCTTTCCCTAAGGGTTTTACACCTTGGAGCAATACATCATGGTAGATTTAAGAAAGAAAACGCTATGTATCTTGCATGAGTACTAAGGGGAAGAAGCCAGCACACTGATCAATATCAGGATGCAACTCAGGATGTAATTCTCTGCCTAGATGCCAGTTTCTCCCCTGGATGCTTCCCCTGCCTGATCCCATTTAACCCTCACTCACATCCACTTATGATATAAGAAATTATCTTTTTTCTACGGATGAGGAAAGTGAAGCCTACAGAAGATAAACTGTTGCAAATGAAGGGCAGAGCTCAGGTTTGAACTTAGCCCTTTTCACTTACGTGTTGCCAGTTACCACTTTCAATTCTATGATCCTAAAATAAGAACCTGATGTGTGTCTGGTGGCACAGTGACTTGAGAAAGTATTTAGTTCTACCTACCGTTTGAGAATAATGGCTGTCTAAGTCATCCGAAACAAATGACTCTCTCCTTGATTTACTGTGTGGATAGCAATCCTTTGATAATTCATTCCAGTGTTATATCTGTACTTGGATAAAGATCACTGTTAACTGGAATAAACTTCCATGTGAAGCCCATGCCATTTAAAAAATTCAACTCTAAGGCATATGGTTCATCGCCATTTCAAGATGGACAGTTTTGAGTCTGGGATTTAGTCACATAGACTTGCACATATTGATGCTTTATTGAATATGTAAGACCCCGGATGAGTTACTCATCTCTCTGAGCCTTAGTTTCCTTACCTATAAAACACTGCTAGTAATAAGGCTCATATAAATGTTTAATGAGATGACATATCTAAGATGCTAACAAAGCAGATGGCACAGAATACATACCCGCATGCAGTGACGAGGAGATAAGGACAAGCAGAACATGAAAGAAATGGTACGATAACTATTAACTAAGGTCATGTCATTTTTATAATGTAGGAACTACTAGGAAAGGCAAGAATCCTTTTTTTTTAAATCAACATAACTCTTTGGGGATGTGTTTCTTAGATGTTCATTTTTCACCAACATCAGGTAGTCATTTCAGTTGAGTGTATCAGCTCTGCTCAATGGTCAGAAAGCAAATTCAGTAAGGATTCTCTTTATTACATTAAAATTTGTTTAAATATAATTTTTATTTGTGAATTTATCATATGGTATTTATCTAAGTTTAAATCCTCACTTTTCACCGTTTCAGTGGAGTGGATAATTGAGATATTTGTCATCAATGTTTCCAGTGACTTTATTTTTTTAAATGTAAGACTAGAAGGTAATTATCAAAATGTGCACTGAAGATTTAGCCAGTGGGCAGGATAACAGCTGTGCAGGAGTCAAACCATAGTTTGTTTTCTATGCCTGTGAATCTGCTTCTGTTTTGTAAATAAGTTCATTTGAGTCTTTTTTTAGATTCCACATGTAAATGATGTCATATGGTATTTTTTTTCTCTTTCTGGCTTACTTCACTTAGTATGACATTCTCCAGGTCCATCCATGTTGCTGCAGATGTCATTATTTTATCATTTTTTATGGCTGAGTAGTATTCCATTGTATAAATATACTACAACTCTTTTATCCAGTCATCTGTTGATGGACATTTAGGTTGTTTCCTTCTCTTGGCTATTGTAAATAGTGCTTCTATGAACATTGGGGTGCATGTATCTTTTTAAATTAAGTTTCCCTCTGGATATATACCCAGGAATGGGGTTGCTGGATCATATAGTAAGTCTATATTTAGTCTTTTGAGGAATCTTCATGCTGTTTTCCATAATGGCTGCACCAAACTGCATTCCCTCCCATGGTATAGGAGGGTTCCCTTTTCTCCAAAGCCCCTCCAGCATTTATCATTTGTGGACTTTTGAAAGATGGCCATTCTGACTAGTGTGAGGTGATACCTCATTGTAGTTTTGATTTGCATTTCTCTGATATTAACAATATTGAGCATTTTTTTCTTGTGCCTATTGGACATTTGCATGTCTTCATTGGAGAATTGCTGATGTAGGTATTCTGCCCATTTTTTGGATTGATTAAATAAAGCAGATTCTCTAAATTGTTGTAAGTCAAAGGATTTATAAACAGAAGTGATAAGTGTCAGGGGAAATAATTCTGTGCAAAATTTCTAAGACTGAATGCCTTGGCAGTGGAGATATGTTGATGAGCAAGAGAAAGTAATTATTCTCTCTGTCTATCTCTACCAGGGCATTTGAAGTCAAGTAACACTCCCTTCAAATGCCAATATAGACCCTAAGTGCTTCAAGGGAATTCTATGCATAGTAAGTGTCTTATATACAAAGTTTCCCTCCATAGCAAATGACCACTTCTTAAACTTTGAGGGTGACACAGTGTGACAGCTTAAATTAAAATCTCAATCCTTCAACTGCAGAAAGCGTGTTCCTTACCTTCTGTGGCATTTACTAGAGTGAGTCTCAATTTCTACCACATGACAAGACTTCAGATATTCAATACCTTCATATCTGACAAGAAGTAGATAATATCCTTGAAATTTGAACTTGGGTATTCTGGGTGGAACTTTTTTTTTTTAATTGAGCCCAATTTTTTAAAGACTTTAGCTATCAGTAATTTTCAGATATTGAAATGTGTTTTATACTGAAACCATCTGGAATGAATATCTCCAATTCATTAAAAATGTTCCTTGATTTAGCAAAGGGACTTTTTAATACTTCCAAATAGATTTATTATTTGAAAATACAGTCTTCCTGGAATCTCATTCTAGATATCCCAGAAACAATATTTCATTCAAGCTATAAGAAAATTAAAACTAAGAATACTCCACTATTGACTAATTTTCTAGAGATGAAATTATTCATTTCTTCTTTCCAAATAAGATTGGTTAGGGCAAATATGCTAAGGCTAGAGGAAAAATCAGCATACCTAAGTATTTTTAGTGTACTTACAGGAAAACTTTAGTAGAAATAAGTCTCACTAGCAGTCTAAAAGAACTTCCTCTTTTATTTCTGGAAAAAAGACGTTTGTTTGGATTTATTGCTCAATTGTGCTGGTACAATATAAAAACTTACTCTGGATGCTTAACTCAACAAATTATTGAGTGTTGCTTCTATGTATAATAGAACGCTACTAATGGTAAAGAATGCAATGTTGAGAAACGGCATCATCAACTTCCTCCCAGACCTAATATGGGTGAAATTTACATAATAATGCCTATTATTGATTCCTTTTGTGCCGAACCTTGTGTTCAAGATTTGGATTTTTAAATATATTTCTTACAACAACCCAACATATTAGATATTATTGTCTTCATTTATTAGATAAAGAAACCAAGTCTTTGGAAAATAAGATTCAGGATACCAAAGTGCTATTTAAAAACTTAGATTTTAAAAAAGGAGAGGTAGTAGATTCATAAGACCCATAAGACTGAAGTACATGTCAATAAGAATTTAGAACTTATTATCCAAGACATTTTTTGAGAACTCTAAAGGGGAAAGAGTAATGAAATAAGAATAAAGTTTAAATAAAGCTCATATCCTGTTTTAATAGGAAGTTTAGAAATACAAATTTATGAGGCTCTGTAGGTACAGTCTATCTGGATTTTGGTAAGTCACTTGACAAGATATAATATTCTTACACCTCGAATGCCAGAATGTGGGATGGAAGATTCAGGTAGCTTCATAACTTGTTTGCTAATGGTCATAAACACGTAGATTCCGTAGTGGTTAGGAGTTTGGGTTCCAGGTACAGAATCACAGTTGCCCTCCTTCCTATACCTTGGTTTTTTGTAAAATTGTTATGGTACTTCCCTTATTGAATATCTGTAACACATTTGTCCTGGATTTTACTAAGAATCAATACATGTGGGATATTATTTTAGATCAAATAATCAAAAACAACCTAGAAGTCATCTAGTTGCGTACCATGAACTCTCATCTCAGCCACATCCTGTTGGACATTTGCATTATTGATTTGAATGCTGGCAGAGATAGAATACTGATGAAACTTGAAAAGATTCAAATCTTTGAGATCTGGTCATTAAAAAATATTAGACAAAATGATAACAATAACAATGAAGATACATCATTTGATGAGCCCCAATTATATGTAAAATGCTTCTTATATATTATCAATAATCATTACAATAACCCAGAAGGATAAGCATTACTGTCCTCCTTTTACATATGAAGGACTTGAGCCACAGAGAGGTCAAGGAACTGAGCTTCTGTCACACAGCCACTTCACAGCAGTCCTGGGAAGCAAAGGCCCAGGTCTATTTCACACCAAAGTTCAAACCTTTCTGTTACGTTCTGCTATCCTTAAGTAAGTGGTGCTTTATAGATATAAGTTAAAATTTTTTATTTTAGATTAAAACATACTATGCTTGATTATGAATAGAATAAGTTATCTGCAACTTTCTAAAGCTCTCATTAAAAAAATCATAGACTTTAATTTACTATAAATTAAACCTGAATCAATAATATGGTGGTAGTTTCATGATAACCATGGAAAGCTGTAGGAATGATAATAGATGTACCCTGTAAAGGATCTGTCTATCTTAAGCCTGGGTTCATGGAGAAAATTAATAAATGGTAATGATGATAATGATGGTGATGGTGGTGATGGTGGTTCTCTACACCGAGCAGCCCACCCCAGTAGAATTGTATTCCATTTTGAGTTCAGGGGCTGTTATTTAAGAGGGACCCAAACAAACTGGTAATGTCTCAGGGAAGAATAACTGGAAAGGTTTCCATACTATGGCACCTAACTCAGGGTTGAAGAAACTAGAGATATTTTGGCTTAAAAAAGAATTGTTTATTGGGTACCACAGTAGTGTTTACAGAGATGTGAGAGAAGCTGACTCTCCAACATCAGTAGGATAATTTCAGTTTAAGATTAGAAAGCAAATCCAGGGAATTGAAATAAACTATCTCATGAGGTCCTGAGCTTCTCATTACTAGAAATGTTCCAGCAGGTATTGATGACTGTCAAAAATATAGGAGAAGTTTGAGAGCAGGTAAGCATTGGAGAGATGGCATTACTTCATGTTACTTTCCCTCTGGAAATTTATATACATTTATACATAGTATTTACATTATATACACACACACATATATACTCATATATGTACCCCCACACACCAGAACTATGTGTAGAATTATAGTGTTTGACCAGCTTGAGGTTATGTGGGAAAGCAGTGAATTGTCAAAATGTAAATTTTGCACAGCAATCCTTTCAATATCTTTAAAATTGATAGATATTCTTTTTGAATTCCTGGTAAGCCCATATATCATTTCAAAACCTCAGTGGGCACAATGGTAATCTAATACTGTGATGTTTACCTACAAGTTATTAAAGAATGTAAATGCATTTATCATTGGAACAAAAGAACCAATGCATACTATAGGCAGCAGCTATGGCTCTGAATCTTGTAAAACATAGAAACAATTTTAGGAGAGCTCCTAGATTTCATTTGATGAATGTAATACCCTTGGGTCCAATATCACTGACTCAATAAATTGCTCTTCAAAGAGATCATCAGTAATCTTGTAATCTGCCCCTGCCTTAAGCCATGGCAGCCTTCACTTATCAGGCCTTAGAGCGTTTTCCTAATATTGTCTATATGCATAGTTCCTTCAAGTAGTATAAAAGTTGAGGGGGCAAGTGAAGGCAAATAAGTACTGACTTAGGGTTAGCTTTGTTTCAATTCCCTTCAAGCACTTTCACTAACTCCCTTACCTCATGGGTCTCTGAAGCTTGTCATCCCATCAGATCTAGAATGAGCCCCATCTCCCAGGGCTTTGGTGCATTTTCTGACGTGACCCCTTGCAGGCTTACACTTGGGGTCTTCTCCAGAACCATATTCCTTAGCTGGTCTCCCGTCTTGGCTTCTCCTGCACAGCCTCCCAGACTACCAGAGCAAAGCCTGTCCTAGGCACTGTCCTTTAATTATCTTTACCTCAACCTGAGGTCATCTTTTGTGTTTTTTTACCCAATTATGGGAACCTTCAGAGAAGCACTATTTACATACAAACTCTCAGGATCTTTCAGCAGGTAAAAATGACATGGAAGGAAATGCCTTTAGGGTAATAATACTTGAAGTATTTAAGCAGAATCTGAATGATCATCTGAACAACAATAGAGTAGAAAATGAGACAACCTAAAAATTCCCTTTCAACTTTACAAGATTGAAATAGCACGATGTAGCCAGGAGTACCATTCATCCTTTGCCCAATCCAACTGTTTTCCTCTCCAACGGTTCCTTGCTGGACAACAGGAAGTCAAGGTGGATGGCTCAAGAGGCCATTCTCTCCTCATTGACCTGGTAATGTGCTGATCTAGCCTGGTAATGTATTCAGTGCCATAAACCTGGTAATTAATGGAGCAGAGTTGTTTGACTTTGGCGGGGTGTCTTGCATAATAAGAAGCTTTGCTCTGATGATAGTACTAGGCAAAAACCTTATAACCTTATTTGGCTAATTCCACAGGGATAAGAGGTTCAAAATACACCTTTAGAGGGCTAACTAGAGCTAAGATTGCGATGTTATCACAGTCGTTTCTCACCATGTTAATTAGAGGCTCATTTTCCTGGAAATGGGTAGTATGTTAGCTGTGTGGGGCTATGGAGTTCACCACAGCCCAGGGCTTCTATGTAGGGTTAGGAAACTGAACACAGAGAAGCTCAAGAGATTGCAGAAGTAGAATGGGAAAGTCATTTTTTAAAATTTAAATATTAAAGTTAAATCTCTAAGTCCTGGAATTAATGGAATTAATTAATTCCTATTTCATGAAAGCCATCTTAACTGGCGAAATCCCATTTCTTAAGTCTTGGAAGGACTTGCACGTGTATTGAGGAGTGAATGTGCCATTTGGGGCCAGGATGACCTAAGGAGTTTTTAAAATATTAATAATTGATCCATTTACTCTGTTATTTTATAAGTAATAAGAATTTCCTAAACCCCTACTTTATGTCAAGTTTAGTAGTGTTATTTAGTAGTGTGATTTTGAGTTGCTAAATCACTCAAAATATGGTCATTTTTTGAGGCAATTGATGTAAAAAGTGAAGAATAAAAGCAGCAGGAGGGGGTAAGCCATGTGATTGCTTCTTTAAGAAACAATCAAAATGGAAAATTTTAAGAATTATCCTATTATCATGATCACCTCAAGGAAAACCAATTGCTGAGCGACTGTGTTATATTTCTACTGCTGTGTAACAAACTACCCTGGATATTGCAACTTAAAACAAAACCCATTTATTTTCTCATAGTTTCTTTAGGTCAGGAATCTGGGAGCAGCTTAGTTGGGTGGTTCTGGCCCTAGAGTCTCTCATGAGTCTCATATGAAGGTTCGGCCGGGGGGAGCAGTCCCTCCCACGCTCACCCAGGTGTTTCTTGGCAGGCCTCCTTTCCTCAGTGACTGATGGCTGGAGATTTCAGGTTCCCACCGCGTGGGCTTCTAGATAGGCTACCTGAATGTCCTCACAACATGTCAGCTGGTTTCTAGGAGACATGATGTGCCCAAGATGGAAGCCACAGTCTTTTTATATCTTAACGATGGAAGTGACAGATGATCACTTCTGCCACATTCTGTTCATTAGATATGTCAGTCACCCCAGTCAACATTCAAGCAGAGGGTCGCTAAGCTCCATTTAATGACGGGAGGTGTATCAAAGAATTTGTGGACATAGTTTTAAACCATCACATGGACATCTTCAGGGAGAAACATTTGTAGACCAGTTTATCTGACTGCAGCTAATTCCAGTTTTCAAAGAAACTATCCGGTTAACAAGAAAAAGGAGAAAGTGATTGAGGAGACGTAATTTCTTGCTCTGATCCAAATTCAGTGTGAAATCTGAGTGAATGCTTCTGAAACTCTAATGTGAACACGAATTGCCTTGAAGGATTGGCAGAGCATGGATTTCCAGGTCCCGTGCCTAGGCCTCCTAATTTGGCGGGTCTCAAGGCCAGAGACATTGGATTTATAAGAAGGTCTAAGATCTCGCCAATGCCACCAGTCTGCGGTCAATTTTAAATCTCAAGACTCTGCATGAACTACTCTCCTCAAAATGTGACCCACGGGCCAGCAGCATCTGCATCACTCGGTAGCTGTGAAATGCACGATTTTAGGCCCCAGCCCAGATCGACTGACTCAGAAATGGCAGTTTAACATTATCCCCAGGTGATTCATGCGGGCACTGCAGTTTGACAAGCACCTCAGTCTAGAAGGCATTGCTCAACATAACAGGACCTCAGGTTTATCATCTGTTAAAATGGCAGTATTGATCTCATTTTGAATGCAACTTCCTTACTGTGTGGTGAAAAATTAGGATTTGAGGCCAGACACATAGGATTGAACTGAGCTTCCACTAGTCTTCGTTTCTGCATGGGTAAAATGGGGCTCATAACAGCAGCCTCCCTTGGTTATGGTAGATGTGAAGTGATGCCATGACTGTAATGTGCCTGAGCTTTCAGTGAACAGTCTGATGTTCACTCTTACATGAATATTCAGGATGCAGCTACCACAGAACTGTTTGTGAAACTGCTTATTTGTTATGTTGGTTCCACCTATTTGATTAGTTAATTTGGTAAATTTAATGATGCTTTACGTGAAATAATTTCCAGTTGATGACTATTGATTTGAGCCTCAAGAAGAGGGAAATAAATTGATTCCTAGGTAATTAGAACTTAAAATACATATACATTGAGTGTGTGCAGATGCTGACTGATTAAACATAACGAATATTTAAAAACTGATATAAAATTGGGACCAAGTTGGAGGGAGGCAGATTGTGGCTCAGAGAGTAATTAAAACAAAAGTGAGAGATGACTGACCAAAAATTAAATGGGTTTGCCTGTTCAGTAGGTGGTCTTCACTACCGGAGGTGCTCAAGCTGAGGTTAGATGCCCTGAGAATGTATAAGGTAGAGAGGCTTCTGCTTAGACAGAAAGTTTAAAATAATTGATTCCCAGGTCCCTGAACTTTTGTTTGTTGATTTATTGATAGATTCATTATTGATTTACAATATTGTGTTAGTTTCTGGTGTATAGCAAAGTGATTCAGTTATATATATTATATATATAAATAAGTTTTTCTGGCCCCTGAAATTCTAAATTCATAGTATCTGCATTTCTTTCTCTTTCTTATTCTGTTTTCCTTTATATTCAGGGAAGTTCGTATTTTGATCTATAATTATTGTCTTCTGAGGGTTATTGATGAGGTCCTGATACAAACAGCAGGTTGTGTTGTTGAATCATTAAGAGTACATTATCAAGAGTCAGTCAGACCAGAGTTAGAATCCAAGCTCTACCACTTACAAGGCACATAACATGGGCAAGTTATTATTCACCTGTCAGCATCAACTTCCTCTTCTGTACGTAGGTGTGAGAATAATTAATTTGTGGTATCCTCATCTGATATAGCCAAATACCCAGAAGTAAAATTTCACATTCACTAGGACCTCCATGTTTATTTCCATTGATGGCTTTTATTTAATTTGGAGATTTTTTTAGTTAGTGTGCAATAGGATTTACTTGAGCAAACATAATAAACTGAATTTGGGGGCATGCCTTTTCTCTTCCAAAGGCATCTCCTCATTTCTGCTCCCACAAATATTACCCTTTCTCTATTTTTCTCATGTGTCATGTCCTGTCATTCCAACGAATGTATTCCACAGTCAAGTCTGGGACCATGTGTTACATCTTCTCCTCCCATTCAAACCTAAAATCATTTAAATTCCTTTTTGAAGTTTTTACATGCCTTCTTCACACATTTTCAGCTGAAATTCTGTTGGCAACTATCACCAATGGTTTCCAAACCTACGGAACATCCTTGTCTTGTTTGATCGGTTAAGAATCCCTAAGCTCTTTCTTCCTGTGGCATGTGTGGCCTCCCTCTGTTTCAGCACCCCTGCCTTAGTTCAAGTAGCAGTGGCTGGTGGAATCTCAACTCCATCTCTGACCAGGAGCAACGAGCTTACACTCTCTCGTTTCTGTTTCCTCACTTGTGAAACCGAGTTAGTCATAGCAGCCTTGTGCAGTATATGAAGGAGCTGTACCTGAATCTAGCATCCTGGTGCTGTGAATGTAGTAGCAAACGGCAGCTCTTGTTATCATTTCCTTGTAAGTTCTCTTTCAGTTCTCTATCTGCCATTAGGGTTTGTGAGTCTTTAAGGTTTTATTTATAGTTTTTTCTTTTTCCCTTCACACTTTACATGGTTTCTTTATCTTCTCTGTTCACAAACTTCAGCTATCACTTACATGCAGAAGAATGCCAAATTTACATCTCGTGTTTCAACTTCTCTTAGTTTAAGGTCTAATTCTTTTTTAAAAAAAGTTTTACTGAAGTATAGTCAGTTTACAATGTTGTGTCAATTTCTAGTGTGTAGCACAATGCTTCAGTCATACATATATATATATATATATATATATATATATATATATATATGTATTATTCCTTTTCATATTATGTATTATTCCTTTTCGTATTCTTTTTTATTATAAGTTACTACAAGATATTGAATATAGTTCCCTGTGCTGTACAGTAGAAACTTGTTGTTTATCTAGTTTATATATAGTAGTATCTGCACATCTTGAACTCCTTATTTACCCCTTCCCACTCTCTTTCCTTGCTGGTAACCATAAATTTGTTTTCTATGTCTGTGAGTCTGTTTCTGTTTTGTAAATAAGTTCATTTGTCATTTGTTTTTTTTTAGATTCCACATATGAGTGATATCATATGATATTTTTCTTTCTCTTTCTGGCTTATTTCACTTAGAATGACCATCTCCAGGTCCATCCATGTTGCTGTAAATGGCATTATTTTATTATTTTTATGGCTGAGTAGTATTCCATTGTATAAATATACCACAGCTTCTTTATCCAGTCATCTGTCAATGGACATTTAGGTAAAAGGTTTGGTGCCATATTCTTTTCCCCACTAAGGTGCTTTTGTGAAAGTTCTTAATATTACTGTTTCAATCTAAGATAGAAAATCAATTCACTTTTCCAACTCGTAAGGCCACAAATTACCAGATTCTCTATCAAATTAGATTGCAAGCTGCATAAACAGAGTGCCTCACTTACCATCTCTGCACGGTCTTCAGTCTGTGCAAACTGCTTAGCTCCCGCCCAGTGTCATCGCTCTGGGGCCTTTGCTAAAATATTAAAGAAGAACCTGCTGTCTACCAATATGCTGAATATTTCCAATCGTTTTCTCTTGAGCTTGGACTCTGAAGAAGTAGTCTTCCTTCTAAGTATGATGAATAACATGGATTGTTAGATGAATACAGGCATTGATAGGACTATGATAAAGCAAGCAGAGGCAGAATTCAATGAAAGAATCTAGACGGTTGACATAATTGATAATTGTAAATTTTTTCCCAAATTTTCTCTGTATTTGGAAGTATTTGTAATTAAAATGTTATAAAAGTGCATTTATATATTTGAATAAATCATGGACACTCTTTCAAAAATAGCTAGTACAGACTAACGGAAATAAAATTATTCAACGACACATATTTTATATTGTTAGAGAAATATCCCATGGTAAGTTACCCAAGTCTAAATTGTTTAGAATACGGGTTCACATACCTTAAAAAAGAAGCCTGCTTTAATAAATTACAAGTGCTTTAAATAAGATAGAAGGCAAAACCAAAGCTAGAAGATATTCAAAAGCACAAAGTCATCAGGGACCCTGGATTTTTCTATCCCATTAGTCTGCCATCTCTAGCAGGTTGCTTTTATCTGCATGATCCAAGATAGCTCACTAGTACAATGGCATTCCAGCCAAAAGGAAGACAAAGGAGAAGGATGTGATCTTTCCACTTAAAACATAATATAGATGTTGCACACATCACTGCTGCTCACATTCAACTATCAAAATGTATATAAAAAGCAGTATTAAATTCCAAGAGAGGCTGGAAAATGTAAATTTGCTTTTATGTAACTGTTTGCCCAGCTTTGCCATATCCCATTGCCTAAGATGATTATTTCCCTTGTTTTCCAACTTGTCAACTCTTATTTCTTTTGAAACTGCCTTCTTATATCACCTACTTTGAGAAATTTTTATTGAAACATGTCCTCTCTCCATACAACATAGTTGTTTTCTCCTCTGGTACACAGGATATTCTTGAGCAGCAACTATGTCTTACTTGTTTTGGTATTCTATGTGTCTAGCAAGGATATGCCACAAGTAAGGAGCTTAATAATGGTAATGAATGGATGTAGTCTGAATTAATAGTTGAGTATGTGAGTGAATGAAGAGATAGATTAGAAGCAAGTAAATTAATAAATGAATGAGTGACTGAATTAGTTGATAGATTTGCAAGGGGTTCAATGTATAGGTGAGTATCGGAATTAATGAATGAGTTAGGGAATACTTGGATAGGTGAGTGATGAATTAATGTATTGTTTAGTGTGTGCATGAATGGTAAGATGAATGGATGGGTTAGATGAATGGAAGGGTAAGTGAGTGCATGAATGGAAGACAGGGTGAGTGGATTCACACATAGATGAATGGATGAATGGATAGAAGGGAAGGTGGGTGAATAAATAAATCATTAAATTGATGGATAAATGGACGCATGTGTTTTGGTGAGTGAACAGTGAATGATTCATATATATATATAATCTGAATGTGTGTGTGTATGTATATATATATATGTATATGTGTGTGTGTGTGTGTATATATATATCTCTGAACTGACACTTATGCCATTTTGCATCAGTTTGGGAGATAGAAAAGTCTGGATTTTTACCACACTCTTGCCACTACCTCTGATTTCCCCAAGTTACTTAAACTCTATTCATCTCAATTTCCTCATCTCTAAAGTCAAATTGCAATAACCACCTTGAACGTTTTGGTAAAGGCAAAATAAGGGATTACATAATGTGACTGGTGCACAGCATACACTTCATAAACAGTAACTGCTATTACAGTCATTACTGTCATCATCAAATACTTAGCCAACTCTTGTTTCCTGCATAGCATTTGCCTGATCCCTGGTCCTATGTGGACGTATAGATGTAATCTTATCTCTGCCTTCTAGAATCTCCCAGTTACTCTGGGTAGATAGGAAATAGGCATTAAAGGATAACCACTGTTAAAATGAAGGGAATGCCCAGTGCCAGCTGACAAATTTATGAGGAACTGAAGAAAAAGAAAGGTCATGAAAAGTCAAGCAAGTCTTGGAACGTTATGTTGGCGTTTGGGAGGTAAAGAGAAGGGGGATTAAATTAGCAGAGAAGAGATGATAACATCTTGCCCATACTTATTATATTGCAAATCATCTCACGACTCTAAAAGTAAAAATGAGTAAGTAACAAGAGTTCCTTTTAACTGTGAAAAAAAAAAATAAGGTCTCAAAATGAAGGAATAGCCCAAGGACGGAGAGTGACTTTGACCCTGGCACAGTTGCAAATGGCAGCTTCCATTCTTGGCTGCGGTGTCTCTTTGGATTTGCCAGTATTCTTAAAATAAGCAAAATATTTTTTAAAATGCTGTAACGTTTCTCCGAGGACAAATCAGCTGCATTGTTTTGACTTTAAAAAGTAAATCTCTGGGAACGGCTAAGGCGCTTGTACACTGCACCCATTTGTTTACCTACCTGTCTAGGTGCTGAGAACAATATTCTAAAGCAGAGAATTCATACATGCCGCCTTGTCTCGGTGTCCTCCTTTTATCCCGCCTGGCTCTGGTTGAGCTTTGTAGATTAAGTTGACTTGATTTATTATATTTAGATTATTCCTGAAGAATTTCTCACCCAGAGACCCAGAGGCACCTCTACAACTATAAATCAAAGGGTTAGTGATACAATCTTGCAGTCATTTTTGGCCCTGAAAAAGTCTAACCCAAATGGGTTCAAATCCAAACTCTGCAAGTTGCGAGCTGTGTGTCCTTTAGTATATACTGCCTAATCTCTGAGCCTTATCAGCATCACAGAAATGCCGGTATCTGTTGACTCACTTATTTTGGTGGGTTTAGAATATTTTTCTCATACACCAGTGGAATCATAAATAACAGGTGACTTTACCTGAATCCACTCTGGGCTTGTGGTTTATACTAACTACAATCCCGTTGGCTCACTTGGTTTTAGATCTGGGCTCTCATTCCCCTGAATTCCTTTACTGCTATTTTTGTCCCGTGCTATCAAATGCCGCTAACTCTATTAGGTCCCCGTCAGTGATGAAGAACTCGAGGACAAATCAATCAAAACATCTTCCTCTCTCACATTTTCCTGAGTATCCCCAAATTCTTGGCTATTGTTTACCAAATGTTCTTCCTGTTCCCACGTTTGCTGTCTATTCTCAAAATACAGTGTGATCCTTTTACATTAGGAATTAGTTCTGTTGCATGAAGCATTAACCAGACATCATCTTCAGTTAGCAGTGAATGTTCCTTCTTAGAAAACTTCGTCTTTGTCTAAGGGTAGTTGAGAAAACCAATCTTAAGAACCCCATAAAACCCTTTTAATATTTAGCAATATCATTTTTAATAAAAACTGTATATATTTAAGGAGTATAATATGATTATATACAAATATATACATATAAATGGTTACTGCAGTCCAGATAATTAATGTCTCTCCTCACACATTTTACCTCTTTATTTTGTAGCAAGGACACCTGAATTCTACTCTTAGCAAACAAAGTTGCAGGTATTTAGCAATGTTCTTACTGTGCCTGATTTATAAAGTTGTTGTGCAGATTAGATGAGCTTATACAAAGTCCCTAGAAGACACATGATAGTTTGTCACTGTTCTTTTTACTACCTTGCAGTAGTTCCCAGTCTCCTTCCTGGTAAACATGCATCAACTGACACACTCGGATCCCTCCTACTTCTCTGACCTCATGCCGTCACTCCACCCATTCAGCCGTTTAGGCAAATAGTCTTCTTGGTCTTCCTCAAAAACTCCAAGCACAAGCCTGCCCCAGGTCCTCTGCAAGTGAAGTTCCCTCTGCCTGCAACATGCTTTCTCTCCATAGTCTGCTTGGCATCCTCCCTCCCCTTGTCCAGATGTTTACTCAAATGTACCAGTGGAAGCTTTTGTTGAACACCATATTTTAAACTGAGTTGAAGATGTTCTATGGAAAAAAAGAGAAGAAAAATCTTTCTAGTTCTAACTGTATTTTTTTCCCCATCAGGAAGTCTCTATTTGCTGTTATGATTTATTCCACCGTATCTCATCTAAGCATTGAAGTCAGTAGCATAATTAATAGCAAACACTGACCTCTTATCCCATTTCCTCCTTCTTGGCTGGGCAGTGGTTCTAACCCAGAGCTCTGTGTCTCTGGCTGACTCAACCAAGGTCAATACCTCAACACTCTCCCAAGTAAGAGGTAAAACCTCGTGTGTGTGTGTGTGTGTGTGTGTGTGTTTCTGTGTCTGTATGTACGGGAGGATTCATACATTCCCAGAATAAGATCTTAAAAGTGCTTTGAAAGAAGTACAGTTTTGAAATGAGTAGTGTCTGTTTATGGATTCATACCTATAAAACTGTGCTTGCTCTGGGACTTCACATTCTAAAATTTAAATTTCAAAGTTTAAAATGCATGTGAAATGTGAAATTATTTCTAAAAATAATATATATTCATGTACATTAAAGCTAATTTTAAAAACTTTTATGTTGAGTAACTGAACATTAAAAATTACACAAGCTGAATAATTATTATTGGTAAAACTGTATATAATTTTATCAGCCATAGGCATATCTGTCTCTAATAGAGTCACTGATATTTTCCTGAATGTATTTATTTGCTTCAAATGATGTCACTGTTTTTCATTTTTCTGTAAAATTGTCACAATTATATCGAAATTTGCATTTTGGATTACTAAGGTTTAAATTGTTGACACCTTCAACTGACTTTTCCATGGAGAGCAACAGTTAACCAAAATGTAGTCCAAGAACTTCTGGCGGGCATCTCAAAATTCTTTCCCAGGTTTCGTGAAATCAAATCCACTTTTATATATAATAATAGGCTGTCATTTCCTTTTTTGGTTCTCAATCTCTCATGAATGCATAGTTGAGTCTTTCGTAGGCTTCTTGACATTATATCACAACAGACTGGATGCAGAAGCAAATATGAGACTCCAACTGTCTTCTATAAATCAGGTACTTAATAAAAATTGAAAAATGTAAAAAAAAAAAAAAGGCCCCTCTTTTCCCGAAAAAGTTTCCCTATAGAAATATGCAAATTTTAGCCAAATTATTTATGGTAACATGTAATGGTTTTATTATTATTTTAAGTAAATTAATAAATAATTGTTTTGCTTCAATTTCTAATGTAGTAAATATCAATATATATCACCTAATAAATAAAAGTCATTCTTGGTGCTTAGTAATATACCCAGTAGACATCAAAACTCTGCTAAATGAAAGACACGTTCATTTATATTTTTATATTGCAGTGTGAACATATTTAAGCCCAAATAGTCTTATAGGTATAGTCTTTCCCTTTCTTAATAGTATTTTGTTTGACAAATATTTTTATAAGACGAAACTTACCAAACAAGTGGTTTCTATGACTCTTTTAATTACTTCAGTGATTTTAGATGCTGAAAAATTCTGTGTCATCTCAATTTCAATCCTTTGTGTAAAAAATATAAATTTCCCAAATTAAAATAGAAGTCCTTAAAAATATGCTCTCCACAATTTGAGATAGAACAAAACACAATTATAGAATTTAAAAATTGGAACACTATGCACAGTTTGAGCTTTCTTTCTCGTATGGCTTTTATGTTTTGGTAGGATACGTTCAAATACTTTTTTTGGTCAAGCTTTGTTGTCATTTGCAATTCTACTAGAATTTTTAAAAGTGGACATTTTTTGGTACTCCAGTAATTGAATAGTTTGATCACAAATTCTAAACTGATTTTGAACAAAATGCAACCAAAATTTATGTAACTCATTTACAAAATTTATTCCATATCAGGGAAGGAAATGGAGATTTATGCAAAATTAGTTCTTTAAGAGCTGAAATATTTCTGAGTTCTGACTGATGATGGGCAGCAGAAAGACAAAGGACACACTACAGCATGCTGAATTATTTTTATTCAGTATCAGCTACATTACAAATATTTTTAAATTCAGTTACCCTTTGAATATGTAGTGCTTTTGACAACTGTAGATTGTACTTGAGTTAGTAGAATGTAGCAGCTTGTTTTGATGCTCTTATAATTTATGTGTCTAACACAGCAACTTGCAAATATGTTTCTGATCCTTACTTTCTTTATATAGTAAGAATATTTTTCCATGGTACTGTGCTCCATCAAAAATTGTGCTTTTATTAGCATCACAGAAACAAGCCATTTTATCTGCAGTGCTTATCTTTTAAACTGAATTTCTGACGGCATTCAAAGTATTGCCAGATATTTCACTTTCAGTGGAAAGAACTTCCAAAAGTTTATTCCACGAAGTGGAATGATTCTGCTGTGAACTACATCATTTAACTATTGCAATTAAGCTATTTAGCACTACCACTTTATTTTTCTTATTTACACAAGACAACCTGAAATGAAAATGGACAAAATTAATATAGAACACAGTTACTGGACTGAAATGAGAAGTCATGCACCTTCTGCATCTGTAAGTGTATTGCATTACTATCTCAGGCATAGTTGTTCTTAATGACTAACCTGGAAAGCAGATGGTGACTTCTTCAGAAGATTTGTGTCACCAAGTTTTCATGTGGGCAGTGATACAACTGACTGTCATGTTGGATGGTAAATGTCCCAAAAAGATTGTGTAAGTAAGTTCATATTATATATCAATTTCTGTAGAAATAGAAGCTCAGTAACTTTTCACTGAACATGCACTTCTATTTTTTAGGTCATTGCTGCTGAAATAGTGCATTTACAAAATAAAAAAGCATTACAATATAATTAAATGCATACATAGTACAGATTTGTCCCATTCACAAACGACCAAACCACTGCAGTAAAAGAGTTCAAATTATTCTCTCACATTTATCGGCAAGACTGCTTGACCTCTGTTTACTGAACATATTCCACATACACCAAACTTACTCATTTTCCGCTTTTCCCCCTGATGCGGCTGACAGACTGGTACACCAGACACCAGACAGCATCAAACACATCCCCTAAATCACCTGGGACCAGAGAAACGTTACCCATCCCTAGGCACTCATGTCAAAATATTCAGTGCTTTGTTAGCGAGGGTCCTGCACGCTACCATTGAAAGAACAGCTAATTGGTTGTATTGTGTCTGAAAGGTTAGCACAGGAGAGAAGAACTGTTTTCTTTCGTATTTAACCACCTGTTGAAGTGAAATCTGTTAACTGCACATTTGTTTCGCACTTTGCTAGATGAGATCACAGGCAAAAGTTGAAGCACAAAATGAAGAGCTATCAAAACCATCCCAGCTCCTTTAATACAGTGTTGCTTTTGTTTTTTAAAACGAGAAAGATATTTTGTTCTTTCTCACGCAGATAAAAATGATTTTCAAAGGTGGACAGGCAGTCCGGAGCAAGTGGGAGGCTCTGGCTGTGAGATTACTAGGGGGCACAGGTTGCATCCGACTGGCCGCCCTGCCATCTCTGAGGGTGTCGCCTGCGTCTCGTGGTTGAAGCTGGCTGTCAGCCACCACCCACACCTGAGCCTGCAGGAAGGGGAAGAAAGAAAAGTGCAGGACAAGCCATTCCCTTTCAAGGAGGTAATACCAAAGCTCTGCACCTCTTTTCTGCCTATATTCCTTTGAAAGAATATAGCCATGAACAGCCTTAAGCTGCAAGGAAGAGTAAGAAGGACAGGCCGGGAGAAATCCTGGGGAAAAGACCACAAACTCACACCTTAACACCCAAACTGTGCTAATTATAATGAACTACATTATCAAAGGGAAAGAAGGGGATTCTCCCCAGCCAGGCCTCAGAACCACATTAGATTAAATGTCTTACTTCATGCATAAATATGCCCAAGGGCCCCCACAATATTTTCCTTGAGGTTTAATTATTAAAATCATACCTTATTTAAAAATGACAAATCCAAGAGAAATACTGAACCAAGGACACCAGGGCAACCAGGATAAACCGGGACAGTTTGGGGAAAGTGGGAGGCATGTCCTTCTAGTTCTGAAGGGTAATAGTGGAAACAGAACTTACATTTATTTAGCACCCACTGCATAGCGGGACAGTCCCAGTTACTTTAACCCTGAAGTTTCCTTTGGCCTTGTAACTATCCAAGCGTGTCAGCATTGCTATCCTCAATTTCTATGCGAATAAACGGGAAGGGCAGGTGACGTTCTTAAAGGCCACATAGCCGTTTGCGTATTCAGCTTTCCAAATCATGCTCTTTCCACTAGCCCAAACTCTCTCAATGAATGAATAGATTCTAAATCCCTTTTTGTTTTTATTTTGAGTAGTCTTAGTTAATAGTTCATTACTTTTAATATTTAGGTTCTAGTAACCCAGAAATATGTCTTATTTTTTGTGTTTGCTACTTGGGAAAATTCCCCCACAGCAGCGTGCCTAGCAACTCAGTCGGAGTAGCACTCGCCTTATGGGACTAAATTCTCCCCGTTGTTTTTAATATGATCTAGTTAGGTCTCAAGCGAGGAACTGAGATACAATATTTATTATTAGTAATGGTCCTTCAAGCCTCTGTCTATCCATTTTCAGGAGAGCAAATGGGTGAGAAACGGCTCCCTTGTGGAATACACTTTCTTCCAGTGTGTTATTGAGGTGGTATGTCGGCCTTTCCAACCACCATTCCATCATTTGCTCTTTCTTCAGTCCTCACCCCCCTCCCACCATGTCGTCTATACCTAAATTTGAAGTTTTGTCTTAGATGGCCTGGGATCACGGAAGTAACTTCCCAACTCGTTTTCTCATTTAAAACTTCTGTTCTCTAAAGGGGGTGTTGTAAACCGTAGCCGTACTGATCTTTGTAAAACGGAAATCCGTTCGCAGCCTCCTCTCTGGAATGCTTCTTGGATCCCTTTGCCGTGTTCTGCACTTCTTCCCCGCGTGCCTTCTGCTCCAGCTCTCCTGTGCTGCTTACAGATCTCTGAATACATTCTGCTGCGTATGTTTCCTCAGTGGAAAACAGCCATCTCTTTCTCGGTGATGTCACCTGGAAAATTCCTACTCATCTTTCAAGTCTTACTTTCATCGTTGCTCCCTCTGAGAAGCCTTCTTCCCCTCCCTGACAGAATGAGGTCCTTGTCCTTTCGCATTTGCACAGCAGACTGTATACTCCTTAGTCATAGCACTGCTCACCTTGGATTGCAATTGTTATTACTAATAATTACAAAGCACTTATTAAATTCCAAACACTGGACTAAGTATTTTATGTATTGATGGACACTGGCTTATTTAATCCTCACGATAACCCAGTGAGGGCTGTTCTTTTGGTATCTCCCCCATTTTAACAGATGAAGACCTAGGCTCAACAGAAGCAAAGGGAGTTAAATGATGCCCAGAGTTAAATGATGCCCAAAGTTAAATGATTAGTTGATCAAGCCAGGAAAGAAATGGAAGTCAGTGTCCTTAAAGTTGTGTTTTAACTATTATGTGATTCTGCCTCCCTTACCAGACTTTGAGTTCTTGAGAATGGGGACAATATAGTATTTATAATCAATCTCTAGCCTAGCAGAACGCCTACCATATATAATGCGTGCTTAATGAATATATGTGGGATAAATTAAGAAAATGTTTATCAAGTCATGGTAAATATGTTTTTTTCTTTTTAGAATAATAACTGGCAACAAAGTAATCCGCTTAATTAGAATAAGTTTTGTTAGGATCAGTGTCACCTATCACTAAGATTTATTTCATTCTTTGAATGTTTTACTTAAGAACTCTGTTAAGGGACTTGCATTCTGAACACTCCAGTTTTCACGTGCAGAGGTTGTTAAGGCAAAGTGTTAGGTGATTATTTAGTCTGACAAAATTATCAAGCTGAGGGGATCCTGTGCCAACCTGCTACTCTAAGCTTTGCACCTCCACATTCTCACTTATGGGAAGTGTCAAGAATGCTTGAATAGGAGTTTGACTTGTTCCTGATGCTGTTTTGTGAAACTGATGGTTAGAATCAGTCAGACAAAAACAAGTGAAGCACAAATGCTGTTTTCACACCTTAATTTTTTTTTTAAAAGTCCTTACAACTGTTATTTGTGAACCTATCTTTACAGGCAGGCACTTTGGAGAAATTCACGTGGTCCTACCCTAAGATGCTTTTCTACAACTAATTAGTAACAAGTGCGTTCAGACATATATTTATGGTGCACAACATGAAGTCGAGGTCAGAATTGCTAAGGGAACACTGAGAGGGGAGTGATGAATTCTGATGACGGAAAAAGCTTTCTCCTAGTGGGAGGCAGCTGATCGAGGTGCTGAAAAATGTAAGACATAGTGGGTGGAGGACAGGTGGGAAGAGGACTCTAAGAGAATTTCATATATAATGGCAGAGAAGCAAGAAAGTTCAGGGTAAATTTAGAACACAGAAAGGAGCCAGGTGTGATTAGAGTGTAGGTGAAATCTGAAGAAATTTAATAGAAAGAATATAGGCTTTTAAGCTAATGAAGACGTTGAGGTTAGATGAAGAAGTGTGGCAAATTATTTTTATATGCTAAGAAAAATGCAGATATTTTAAAAATTTTATAATTACATACATTATAATTACATATATATATATATATATATATATATATATATATATATCGTTTTAGTTGTCAAGAGATAATGTACAGGGTATACAAAATTTACTGATTTTCAAGAGAATAATTAAACACACACACTCTTCCTTTTAAACCTGAATATTTGACCTGAGGTTTTTCAGTGTCATTTATGCACAGCAGTGATCAATGCACAACTCTAAAACATAAGTTGCTCAGTTCAAAGTATTTTGGGTAGCAGATTTTAAAAGATTTTCTCTATCTTTTCCTATTCTTGAACAATCATAATTTTGCATCCCTGGGTGAACAAGATACCTTAGCTTTAGTTTACATCTGTAAGAAAACAATACAAACTTGCTTGTTAGTTGGCTTTTTTGTTACTGCTGTTGTTATTAACATACAGTTAATATGGGGAGGTCACTGCAAAATTTGTCCACATAATTTTTTGGAAACTTAGTAAATGGAGGAGGCATAATATTTTTGAGGGCATAATAGATTAAAGGGTCCTCTCTCCTTACCCTGTTAAAATCTGATCCTTCAGCCTTTGCCGTGGAACCTTCCTCCATCCCCAGAGCCTTCTCTCCTGTGCAACCATTAGATTGCGAGGCTGAAAAACTGCTGCAAGCAGACTGAGCTCCTAACAGCGGTAACAAAACCAATTGGGTAATTACAAGACAAAGCAACGTGGGACTGGCCAGCACTGTGCGGTGCAATACAATAGCTACTGGCTACACGTGACTCATTTTAAATTAATTAAAAATAAACAAATGAATAGTTCCACCCTTGGTAATACCCACATTTCAAGTGCTCAACATCACAGATACCAGACAGTTAAATTTATAGAATGTTTCCATCACTGCAGAAAGTTCTGTCGGATAGTGTTGGACTTCAACGTTAGGCCTGCCTGCAGTACTGTGTTGTGAAATAATTATTCATCAATTATCCCTTCTCCCTGGGCACCATTTTTTTCTTTGTTTAGCATTATGATAAAAATAGTAACACTGGTTTTACCTACCTGAGGGAGCGTATGAGGAAATATTAGCCAAAAACCCTTTTTAACCTTGTGTTAAAAAATCACTATGAAGTGTCAGATGTCAGTGTGTCATTAGAGGGGACTCATGAGTTTGACTGCAGGTTTTTGAATCCTGCGCTGATTTCCTTTCATCTCTGCATCATTACATCTTAAATGGTCCATTCTGGTACCCAAAATGGGCCAGTAGAGATGGAAGGTACCAACACAATTTGCTATTGTGCTTTCTTCACTCTTAACTGGGAAGGGAAAGATTTTAGCTAAACTACAGATTCATACTCAACTTTGAATAAAACTGCTGAAAAGTGGTTTGAAACATGAACCAACCCTGAAAAAGTCGAACAGCAATGTCGATAACCATTCTTCGAATAGTAACTTTGTCTACACTGCTTATGACCCCAAAGACTGAATTAACAGAAAACAGAACAGGTTTCTTTCAGTGGTGTTTACAGAAGCCTCTGCTCCATGTCATGCACATTCATGTGAAATACTCTTGAAATCCTGGAAGGCAGGATGCAGTGTTACAAAGGTCATATGCCAACGGCTGCTGACATCTCTTTAGCAGCATAAAATGTTCAATTATATAATTTTCTGCCTCACTGTGAATTCATACCTTTTTCTTTCTCTATAAAATGACATTTTGTATTTTTTTCCTGTTATGTGATTCAGCCACATAGGTTTGGGATCAAATTGCCACATTAGGGAATGTTGATACCGTGGATACAGAGGATTCTGTGGATGTTGTGTTTGCCTGATGGAGGCAGGCTGATGATATTTATTCAGGGGCTGGAACGCCCCACGGAGCCCTGAGATAGTGCCCACGACAAGGGGCAGGGAAGCAAATGGTGCAGGCTTGTACAGTCTTACGGGTTATAAGAGCTCAGGATATGTGATTTCAAGGAACCATCAGAATGTATAGATTCAAGTTATATTTCTGCTTAACACACATTCTTGTATTCCTTTAAAGATACTCTGTTAATGAAGAAAAATGAGATACAATAGACTTTTGTGATTTAAAGAAACAGGTTAGTTCTTTGGTTCTCATTCTGGGAATCTATTTTCTGCCCAATAGTATGCTAGGAGCCTTTGATCTACTTGCAGAGATGTGTGCGTGTGGGTGCACACCTGTGTGTGTACGCATCAGGATGAATGAATAAAATTAGTTTAGAAAGTGGAGTGTTGATATTAGTGTCTTAATCTTTGGTCTTTTCTCATAACCTTCAGTCAGTAAACATGGGATGCTTACAACCTACAAGGTACTGTAATGAGCTGAGCTGCAACAAATTTTATTTATAATTTATCCAGGGGTTTTCTTTTCTTTTCTTTGTAGCAGAGGAAATGATAATTCAGGAACCTAGTGTTTTCTTCACTTTCTATTCATTTTATCTATTACTATAAAGGCAATTTAAGATTATAAGAAGTTTGGGAAACAGAAGGAAAAAAAATCATCCATAGTCCTAACACTCAAATACAGTGCCCATGATCATTTTATTTTTCTTTCTGTCTTCTCTCTATTCATGTTAGAAGATATCTTACAGAGAAAAACCATCATGGGATAAGGGAAGGAAATAGATGTCTATTCTTCTGATTTGTTTTTATTCTCTTGTAAGAAATGGACATATGTGCCCAAGGCTGAAGATGAATTGCTCTACTTTAGTTTTTTGAAAATAGGCCCACTGTCTGATTTTCTCTAGACACATATGATGATAGGATAGTAGAAATTCTGACACCTGAGCCCCTGTGACTTTCCAGGTAGGTTATAATTGCTGGTGAAAAGAGGTCTCTTTCCCCAGTAGTCCTTTTCCCACTTACCATGGAATTTAGAGTAGGTAGTTGACTGAGAAGTTGATGATAGAAGTTTTTCTCCACGTTTTGGAACATACATGGTGCATTAGAATATTAACGTATATGTGCAGCCATTCAGCCAATATTCATTGAGTTGCATACCACATACCATTTACTGTGCGATTCCCTGGCGATAAAATGGTGAGAGAAGGAGAACAAACCCTGCTCTTGTGCAGCCTCCAAGTTTGAGTCTGAGACATGCAAATAAATAGGCAATTACAGTCCAGTGCAACCAATGCTACTGCAGTGACAAGAGAAGTCCAGGAGCCACATGGGCCTGCTAAAGAGTCTGGGAGGTCAGAGAAGCCTTCCGTGAAGAAACATGAGAAATGAATAGGAAATTTTCAAGGAAGGGACAGAGATTAGTGTTCCAGGAAGAGAAGATAGTATGAGTGAGCTCAAAGGAAAAGCAGAGAGCGTGGTGCATCATACTGGGTGTGTGTGTGTGTGTGTGTGTGTGTGTGTGGTGGAGGAGAGGTGGACTTTGCTGAGAGCTAACACTGGGGATATTGGCAAGGCATAACTGCAAAAGAACCAAAGGTCCTCCCGTGAAGCTGGCTCACTGTATTAAAACGACATGCAAAGAAAATTGAGAAAGTTCAGTGAGTTGTAAGGAGCGGAACAGCAGGAACAGAATTACTTTTTGAAAAGATCGTTCTGCCAGAAGTGTCTTCTGTTTTCCTAGGCTTAAAAGTGATTAGAGGAGGTAATATGGAGCAATCAAATCCGAATGGACTGAATGAACCCCTGTGTTTGAGAGATGAGCTAGTACACTGTCTGTTTAATGATGAATGAATACATGCACACACACGCAGACGTAGGTCTGGGCCAGAATCAGTAATCAGTAATCATCAGCGCACTTTGTTATCGAGCATTTAATATGTGTACCAACAATTACACCTAGAATATCTTTAGCCTCTCCAAATCCCTGCAGAATAGACATCACTGTTTATAATTCAGAGAAGACTGAAGCTCAGAGAGCCTCTGGCCTGGGCCTCTCCCCTGTTAAACGAATGTCACAGCCTCTCTACCCAAAACCCGTGTTGTGTGTGCCAGCCTGTGGTCGTTCTCTGCTTAAGGGTTGATTCAAGAGAACTAACATGAACCACTGTTGAAGTTGGATAGACTGGAAAAGCAAACAGTGTGAGTCAGTTCTCACCTCCCAACACAGATTAAAGAGAGAGCTGAACCAGCTAAGGGGCAGAGACATGTGTGAGGGCAGAGACATGCCCTCACACCCCAGGAAGACCAGGCTTCCACAGAAGGAAAAAGCTCCTCCCCTTTAATTTCTCACGCCTCTCAAAACCTAGTTTTTCACCACCCCAGTTAGCCCAAAGATAATTTCCTGTTATTCCAAGCTTAGCTCTTACCTCTTAGTTCTTCAATAAAACATCTGAAAGCCGAGGCTATTCTGGAAAAGGAATTGATCCTGGAAATGTTAACCGCTCTCTTCCTGGTCTGGATTCAACACAGTTTGCCTACAAAGGACAAAAGAAATAGATAGGAATCTCCATTCACCGGTTAAAAAAATCAGGCAAACTCTTTTTCTGTCTGTCTCTCTCTCATTCAAACATACACACACGTGTGCACATACACACACACCCCTGCCATTTGAGAAAGAGAGACTGTGAAGCAAAAATTCCTAGACCAATTTTCTGTAGTAAATAAATTCAATTTCTGGTTTCAGCCCTGGCTCTCTGCCAACAGTGATGGTATCAGATAACTACAATATCATTCACGGGTGCATCTGTGCACTTAGACATTTCTAGCTTCTCTCACAAGCAGCGTCTCCTTTGATCCTAACAATGAACCTGTGAATTGAATGTGAGTTAGACTTGTGAGGTGAAAATTCTGTTCAGTGATCACAATAGAACTGGTTTTGCTACAAAATAGCTTTTTAGCTAGGTACTCTCAAAGAAAATAATGCCCAAAGAAGTTTTCTTGTAATAGGACAGGATGGTGCATAGGGCGATCTGATGGAATCCCCAGTAGCTTTTCTTAGTGTTTTTCCCATTTCTTAGTTCTAACAATAGCCTGTCCCATGTCAGAGAATGTCACCTTCTAAATACTTGTATTGTTTGCAAGGTTTGTAACTCATATTCTGAGTCTTCATTTTTTCTTTACAATTAATATATTTATTGCAAAAAATTTAGAAGGTATTTCCAAGTAAAAAAAATAAAATAAAATAACATTTCCCCAGGGATAATTTTGCTGTTGTTTTTCTCTTTTCAACTTCTCTCTCTTTATCTATATTACACACACATATATATCTCATGCGTACATACCTCTATATATTCACACATGCACGTGTCACATACATATATTTCTTAATAGGCTCCCTTTATAAATATTTTCTGTTGTTTATATTTTTTCCAATCAACATACATAAATTCAAGTGGGTTACTACTATGTGCCAGGAATTTTGCTAAACAGTTACAGAATTGTAAATGAGAAAAAGTAGTTGCTCTAATGGAGTCCAATAGATAATAAACAAAAGAAATGCTGAATCACAAATGATAATACATCATTTTAGACTTCTAGATATTGCCTCTGATGATTAGGCACTATTGTTGTGTGGGCATATGTATTATATATACATATACTGCTATTTTAAAATTGTTGCAGTGAAAATCCTTGTGGATAACTCTTTAACACATCCACAGTTATTTTTAAAATAATATATTTCACAGGTTTCCTTACAGTTAGCCTTCAGTTTCTTTAAACTAAAAGTCTGTGCCCTGTTATTTTCACATTTGGTATCTCGTAATAACTAACTGGTACTTCATACATTGTCCGTGTTACAGAGCCTCAGCCTCGACCATTGATCTCATCATTTGCTTGAAATAGTTCTTCAAACAGAACACTATTTCATGACTATACTTTCTGTGGTCAAATTTGTTCATTTACCAAATGTTTATTTAGTATACCTGCTCTAGTTCAAAAACTGGGACTCACACTGGGGATGTAATGAAAATCAAGTAGAACAAAACATTTCCTTCATCGAGTTTACAGGAATGGAAGAGACATAGTAAACAGCAGTTGCAACACGGTGTGATGATTGTATTGATGGAAGACATCCAGGGCTGAAGGAGAGCACAAAGGTGGAGAAGCACAACCGTGAAGGGAAAACAGTTGGAAGAGTGTGAGCTCATGCATGAAAGAAGTTCGCTCTGGATAGCACTCAGATTTAAGGTGGGGTCTGATGCCGTATTCATAAAACCCTATCCCACTGTGGCCAGAGATTGCTCGTAGTACATCTTAGGAGGGTAACTTCAAGGGACAGCCAGGAAATCAGATATCTGCACATCAGTTTTAATCCAGACAATGATGATGGAGCAAAGAAAGCTGATTCTGGGCTCGATGTTTCGTTGGACACAAAGTAATGTCATTCCAGATATAACATGGGGAGGCGGCTGTGTTTCATGTCTCATCGCTTGCCCCAGTTGAAAGCAATCATTCTTTTTACTCCCCTTTGCACTTTGCCTTTATTGCTCGTCTTTCTTTTTTGTAATGTATTACTTAGGTCCAAATCTTATTTCCCCTTTTATGCTGCTCTTTGCATGACTTACATTATTAATGTCTGTCTCTTTGAGATCTGCTGTTTTGCACATAATTGGAGACCAGTAAGTATTTCTTCACTTCATGTTTTCTTGTGGAGATTGGCCTATGCCAAACAATGATAATCAAAAAAGGATATGTGCGTGTTAGTGGACAGGGTATGGGGTGAAGAATAGTCTTGGAAAAAAAAATTTTTTCCATGTAACAGAGACTCAGAACTTCCGGGAGCTTCATGAGATCTTCGAGACTTGGATTCAGTGTCCAGCCATGTTATGCTAAGTTAACCAAAAAGCATAATGCTTTCCTCTGTGTTAGGCGAATTTCATGAACATTCCAAAGAAGGGAAGAATTACTAGGTTACAATTTTTACAGGGGTTACAATTTTGTTCCTAGTCATTGGAGAATTGTGTAAACTGGAAGTAGCATGTCATCCTTAAACAAAGCACTGGAACTATAGCCATCTGTCTTTTGTGAACCACACCGGGAGCTTAATTAAAGAAACCTGCACCTGACTCAGACTGCTCTGAATACCAATTCCTGATTCATCATTTGAGGAATAAAGTTCCTTATGCTTTGAACAACTAACATAGGAAGTCAAAATATTTATAGCAGTAATTTTCAAAATTAAAAAAAAATAAAATCAGTTTTCTACTTTTCTTTCTTTCTAGAAAGGAAATCTTATACAGAAGGTCAGTATGTAAAACAGGTACAAGTGGGACTGCCCTGGCTGAGATGCGGCTGGGTTGTCCAAAGCCCCCGCCTTTCTTCTCCAGCCCATCCTTTTTGGCCTCCCTCTTCCTCCCAGTTTCCCAGTCACTTTTGTGCATTTCCACGGAGTCAAGGTTTCTGTTGATCACATTTGAAAGCTAAGGGCCGCACAATCTACTCTTCTGGTTCTGCCTCCAGACCTTAGCCCTTAAGATTCTGAGGTTCATCTTCACACTCATGGAAATTATTGATATTATTATCGGTAGTTTGGGGGGGAAAGATAGGAGTCAGGTGATTCGTAGATATTAGACAATTTATTCGCTGCTTTTTTCTTAGCTCTGAGCAAGGTTGTTCAGTAAGGGGAGAGGAGCCCTCGTGTCCCTAACTCAACTCAGAAAAAGCAGGTCTTTGCCTGTGTTACTGATGGGTGATATTAATCTATCAATCAGCCAAACTACACCAACAGCAGAATGGGTGGTCAACTTAAAGACAAGAGGTGATGTTTGAAAGTTAAAGCAGAACCTTGAATGACAAGCTCTCCCAGCGAAGAGGGTGGAAGAGATACTTGGAAAAGGGAATAACAGTTGCAGGGGCACCGGGGTAAGAATAACGCCATCTGTGTGGCTAAACCTCCACGGTGTGCGTGCGCACCAGGAAATACCGGCGTTCGGTCAGCAGGTTAAGGCCTGTCTGTGAGCGCCTTCACTGTCCTACAGAGGAGTTTGCATTTGTCTCTATGTGGGAGGCACTGGCATGTGAGGAAATAGGATTCTTTTTGAGAAAGTTGTTTTAACCAATGTTAAAGCAGCAAAAACATTTCCAACAGAAAGAACAAACGTGCTCAAAATAAGGATTTCTATCAACTTTGACATGCAAGAACATCAAAATATTAACGCAGGAGTAAGATAAAATGGAAAAAAAAACTCTTTAAGTCATAAATGAGGCTTCACAAATGATACAATACCAGGAAGCACTTTTTCATAATTCCAGTTACAATCTCTCAGTGAGATTAATCCTATTAAAAGTTTTCTCAATCACGCATTCTCTATTTCTTTGTTTAAAATATTCAGTATGTTCAATCCATTTTAAAAGGCAAAGAGTGCTTTACTGATGGAATTGTAAGATCTTTCAGTGAGTCTGCCCATGCCAAGACTTTCCCCATAGGTAAATATTCTCACTCTTATTAAAGCGCAAGAAATAATAAAGCAGTCAGAAGATGAATGCTCAGGTGATAACATTTCATTGACTGGCATCCTGTCAGTCATGTGACTGCCATCCTGTTCTCCTTTGCACCCAGAACCCTGTAGAGGAGCCAGATTGAATAACTAGCCTACAACCATAATAACAATATTTTTTGAAATGATCGTAACAGTTTGGCCCCGAAAATTATTGATTGCTTTGTTTGCACGGACAGGTCCAGAACAGATGACATGGAAAATTTAAAGAAGCCATTGGACATAAATTAGGTGTTTGTATTTAGTTAACTGATAATTTACAAATTCTAAGCATCCAAGTGAATTGCAGTTTTTGTTTTTAGTTCTTTACAATCCAGTGCATTTTCATTCTGGAAATTGAGTCAAAATGGCTAATAAGACGTAAAATTGTTAAAATAGAAATGTAGCTATAAGCCACACACAGCTGTCTTCTTTTTAAAAATAAAGAAATAATTAAACAGTTTTTCTCCCAGTGTGACTCAACACAACACACACACACACACACGAAGACAGATGTAGACAACTCAATTGCTTCTCTCCCACTTACAAACCTTCATTGGTTGTCGGTCATTCAAATCCTCAATTTGTCATAGATCGTTTGTAATCTGACCTCTCTCTGTCTTTCCAGCTTCAAGTTGAGCCCCTCTGCCCCTGCACTCTTTCCCCTATCAAAGTAAACTTCTCACTCACTCTGTCATAAGATAATCCTGTAAGAATGAGACAACCTTCTCCTACAAAGCCTTTTCATGAGGTCACAGCAATGACCAGTGTTACCTTCAGGATGCAGCTCAAAGGTTTCTTGGTTAAGGTCACAGAACTCTAGGAGCATCTGTTCTCTGCCCAACACTTTTCAAATGCCAAGCATTTGACATTGATTATTCATCATTATTATGCACAACCCTTGAGGTAAGGTTTGTCATGTCCATTTTAGAAAAGAGAAATCTGAGGTCCAAAACAAGTAAGGGTGTGGGCTCAGTCAGAGATACAGCCAGAACTTGAATCCATATCTATCGACTTGAAGTCCAGATCTGTCAATACCTGTTGCATTGCTAATTCCACTACACTAAGCTCCTTCCCGTGGTTGATGAGAGAGAGGGAGGAGGCACCAAGAGTTCTCATTTGGAAAGCCTGGTAAAGCATCATCAACTAATAGAGAAATCATGGAGGAAAGACAGTTTTCATGAAAATAAGCTTTGTTTTTATTTTGAAATGTCATCACTGAGGAATAGCAGTGTGACATACTGTTGTTGCGATGACACATACAATCGAAAACTGGCCACACTCTCAGACCTTGACTTCCAGATTTCAGAACCAGTAGCATTTATGATGGTAGAAGAAAATGGATGAGATCATCTGACTGCCGCTAACTCTGAGGGTAACGGACAGAAGAGGGACCCAGATCCATTCTGTGATGATTTCTAGTTGTCTGGATAGATTTTCACAGCATATAATTTTCACAAAAGGAAGTCAAGTTTGATTAAACAACTACTATAAATTTTAAAACTGTACAGAATCAAATTATTTCCCAATAAATGAGAAGAGAGGTAACATTGGTCATGGAGTTCAAATTCTTTGCTCATGACACCTATGAGAAGCTTTGTCAGAGTGCTTCATCCCTCTAAACCTCAGAGTAATAACAGTTATTAACAGCAACAGCCAAAATGCCATCATATGAGACCACTTACCCCTTGCTTCCTAGAGGGTTGTAAGAATTCAAGAAATGGTACCACGTTAATGGAGCAGTTTGGAGTTACTTGCCTGATACATGCATCATTCTAAAATTTTTGACTTGGCATTCTGCAGTTTATTAGAACAAAAAATGAGAGACCTGAGAGGACAATGATGTTGAAGCCTATTTGTTGAGATACAGAAAGAGCAAATGAAATATTATAAAAATCAATTAAATCTAGTACATCAAAGTAATTTCAAATGTCAGCAGTGTCATATTTTTTGAATTTCAGTACTGTCATTTTAAGGGAAAAATGAGAAATCTAGATCATTAGATCTTCAAAGGAAAGATCTTGTATGCTGTGTTAAGCTTAAAAGCTATCCTGAGAGACAACAGTACTTCTGAAGGTGTTTTAAATATATGAGTTGCATGCTCAGATTTAACTTATGAGTACTTAGTTGTGGGAGGAACTTGGAGGGCCATAAGACTCTGGGGATAAGGAGGGGAGCAGCCAGCCTCTACTGCAGGTCTCATTCAAGAAGGAAATAGGTAATGAATGTTTTACTGTGGGATTTAGGATGGACTGTGACTGCTCCAACAGGGTCGTTAACTTGCTTTTCATTTTGAAAAAATATCACATTTAAAAAAACTTGAAAGAATGTTACAATGCATGCTCATGTATCTCTCACCAAATTCACCATCTGTTAACTTCTTACCCTGCACTTCCCTTTTGCCAAAACCGTTTGAAAATATCTCCAGCTGTCAGAACATGTCACCCATAAACACGTATTTCAAGAAAGAGCAACTTCTCCAGAAAAGCCTCAGCACCCTTGCAATACTTAGGAAAGTCAACATTAATTCAATAATATCCCTAATACACAGCCCATGCAGATTTCCCCAATTGTCTAAAAATGTTCTTTATGGTTATATTTTGCTTTGTTTTTATATTCTTATGTTTTTTCTTTCTGTTTCTATGTACAATATCCAGTCAAGTTTCATGTATTCTCATCAGTCTCTCTTGATCAAGCAAGAGTCTCTTTCTTGTCGTTTCTCATATCATTAAATTACTGAAAGAATCCAGGCCAGGTGTCCTGCTGAGGATCTCCTAGTCTAGATACATCTGACTGTCTCCTCATGGGTAAACTGAAGGCAGACGTTTGGGGCAAGGATGCTCTACTGGGGACGTTGCATGTCTCTCTCTCACAGCATAACATCCCACGCACCAGGTGCGCCGCTAGTTGGTTAAGATCAAGGCCATTAGGTATCTCGATTGTAAAGGCATTTTTCCAGTTTGTAAAATTAAATCTTGATACTGCGTTCCACAATAGCATTTCAGCCCATGGCAATGGCCTTGTCTAAATTAATTATCACTGCGATGGTTCTGCAATTATAGTTGGCATTTTTCTGGAAAGGGACTTCCTTCTCTGTTCTTCTTGCTTCCCTTCCCTTTTCCTTTTTCCTTCTCTGTCTGTCTGCCTGTCTCTCACTCATGGTTTCTTTCTGTTTTTGATTCAGATGTGTTGTATTCCATTATCATCATTATCCTTTTTGATGTTCAGTTTGCTCCAGTTGTATTAGTGGGCTCTCCTGTAAACTGGCTTCCATGTCCTTTTGTCATGACCCCATTTGACTTTGGGCGTATCTTCACTTTCTGGCACAACAAGGTGTTCCAGGCTCATACTGTACTTTCCCTGCCCTAGACTGGGGTCAGCCATTTCTCCAAGGAGCTCTGGTGTTATTATTAGAAAATGCTAATTAGGAACAAAGATCTAAGTTCTGGATGTTTACTTCCTCTGGTGTGTCATTGTTTTTTGGCCCTTTCAGGGTTTTAGTTAGGGGATAAAATGTGTGCATGTAAGCACACGCATGAATGTGTTGATGCTGATAGCTCACACTGCAACACAACCGCAGGGCACCTTCTCACCTTTCTCCATTTGATGCTTGTGTTTCTCTTCTACAGTTAATACTCTCACTCCCCAAAATATCCATGTTTACTCATTTTTCTGACACAATGTGCCCAAAATCGTTACAGAACCACACCACTGAGACCACGATAAGAAAGTCACCTAGACAAGGTTTAAGATTGTTTTTTGGTTCTTTTTATTCTTACGCTATATTTCACATAGATTTTACAGTCAAAACACAGTGATCATAAGTTAATTTAATTTTTCCCTGTGTGAATATTTTATCAATTTTGTATGGAATTAGAATTTTCTATTTTTATTCACTTTTAGGGTTTGGGTTTTTTTTTTTTATTTTATAGTTACGGTATTTTTGAACAATTAAGTCATTTCTGTTGTTCAAAAGCTAAAACTGTATCAAATGATAAACTCAAAGAATTATTTTTCTGATCTTTATTTCAATCAATGAGTCTTTTTTTCCCAAGCAAATGAAGTGAAAAATAACCCCTGGCTGTCTCTGGAGGCTGAAATGCTTTCAAAAGTTCTTCCAAAATAAAACCCAGAAACCTGGGATGAGGTCACGGTATGTGGGGTGATTTCAGATTAGGGATAAAAGGGTCACGTAAATAATGTCGTAAATTGAAGCTAAAGCACAAAGAAGAAAGAAAATTGCAATTGGTTTGTTTTGGAGCATTTTGGAGTGTGTCTGCTAAGACCTGAGCCTCTAATAGGGCTTGTTCTGGTGCATCCAGACAGCCTCATTTTATTCTGTGATAAGAAGCTCCAAGTTTAAAACCAGGCCACCCAGGTCTGAGAGAAACCACTAAGCCTCAAGGAATGATATTTGGCCAAGGGAACGCAAAGCATAGCAGAGCTTCTCCACCGTGGCTCCTCCCGTTTCTGCATCTCAGCTCTTCACGTTACCTTCTTCGCTCTTTCCACTAAGCCGCTCCAGTTGCACCCTGGTCGCTGCACACACTCTTCTGTTTCTCATTTCTGTGCTTTTATCCATTGCTTGGAATGCCCCTCCTCTCAGCTCTGCTTTCTGCTGGGAAGCTACCACTTCTAAATACAAGCATTAATTTAGACATCAGATATTTTGTTTCCTTCCTACCTCTCAGTCTGTGTTTCCCCTTGCCTACCGAGTGTCAGGTGTGCTCATATAATGTCACCGAACACACGCATACTCAAATTATTCTATTTCGGTTCTGTGTTTGCTTATCTATCCTAAACTGTGCGCTCCTGGAGGGCAGAACTTAAAGGCCTAGCATAATCCCTAACACGTGGGGGTGTCCAATAAATATTTGTGAAAAGACCAAGTGACAGGGGCAGGTATAGCTCAGTGATACAGTACGAGCTTAGCACGTGCACGGTCCTGGGCTCAATCCCCAGTACCTCCACTAAAACAAATAAGTAAATAAAGTAAATCTAACAACCTCCCCCCACAAACAAAAACTAATAAAAAATAAATTTCTAAAAAAGACCAAGTGAAAGTTACCTAAGAGGAATGATCATGATTTCTTCCCTTCGTAGCCTGCATGCAGAGATAAGATACACGAACTACAACTTGTAAAAGTTCTTAGCTTCCGTTGTCCTTTACTCAGTTTTAGCCTATTTTTCTCTCTCCTCGCGAGCCATGATAGGATAATATTGGTACGTCATGTTTGTTTGAGCTTCATGAAAGTACAATTAATGTGGGCAACCTTGGCTCTTTGATGTGAAAATTAATTGTTCTGTATTCTAAAGATATCATTTTAGAGTAGGCACACCTGACACCAGAGTTCTGGTGATTCAAAACAAAACAAAATAAAATTGAGTAAATAATTCAGATCTCAGCAGCGGCATTTGGGAAATGAAATTGGAATATATGTTGTGGTGTTCTCTAGAGAAGAGAAATTATTTCAGATGGGCCGGAATAAAAAGGAATTCTTGAGTCATCCACAGATGAATTAGTCATCAACTAAAAATATAGAATATGCAAGGAAAATTATCGCAGAAGATGAAAACTAGAGCAATTGTGAATTTAAAATATAGTGCAATCAAGCACTTTTCAGGCAAGTATCAGTAGGGTAGCAGACACAGCACAAATTCACAGCTACGGGGACAGGAGAGCATACGGACTAGAATCCACGCTGGAACATGTTGGTGGGGATGGTTTGTTTTCAAGACGCAAAACTAGTGTAACGTAGGAAATCTAAAACAAATTTAAACTAAGTATTTGATGCCAACATGCAGGTGTCAAAATATAACCAGATTTTAATGGTGGTTAATAAATCACACGCAAATGACCACACTGTTTTGGTGCAGGTGGGATGGGAAGCAATAAATAAGTGCAAAACGTTTTGGGGTAGAGGTACTTGAGAGTCAGAAAGGCTGGGCTTGGTTCTACCACTTGCTGTATGTGTAACTTTTAGATACATTACTTGGCTACTCTGAGGCACAGTTTTTTCTTTTAAAAAAAAGGAATAATAAAAATTCTCTCACAGGATTTTTGTATGAATTAAATTAGAAAATTTGTGAAAAGCATTAGTATAAGATTTGAAATATAATGCATGCCCAGTAATGGTTATTTTATTTTCCTTTTGAAGATCAGGCTCTTTCTTTTCGGTAAATTTCCTGAATAATGGGTGTTCAATCCTTCAGAGAGCACAAATATAAAAACTATTTTTTTACCATTTAAATAATAATCTATTTTTTAAAAACACAAAATGATATATTGCAAACGAGTATCTTCCTAAAATGAGTAAAAAGAGCAAAGGCTAACGTCTTATTTGTAAGGCTCATCATTATGATTCTTTGCAATCACATTTTGTTTTATTCCAACCATGCCGGCAAAAGTGAATCATTACAGCTGTTCGCTCCTTTTGTAAATGACACTGATTGTGTGTCGTATGATTTTATCCATTGTTTTCCTTTTGGTCCACATATTCATTTCCTTTGCTCATCAGTATCCGTGCATGACTCAACCATCTCTTCTAATTTTCTGCTTCTATTCCACAGTATACTTGGACTGGATTTGCTTTAAAATCTGTCTGTAAAATAAGAGGACATACACTCAGTGTGAGTGCCTGGAGGGCTCTCTTGAAAGAAATGTGCAGAGTCCAAGGATTTTGTGGTAAAGAATTTGTTCAGAAACATTTGTTTCTTCTAGTTACTGAGAGTATATTCTGTTTAGCGTTTGAGATATATGAGTGCTAGATAAAAGCAACGTGACTGTAACTGTTTCCATTTGGTTCATGTATTATACTACTGTTCATTTATTATATACTGATAAATCGTGATATATAAATTCATATCAGAAGGAAAGATGGCTCTGTTGGTTTCAAATATGAGAAATCTATCAATTAGATTTCCAAGTCCTTATAAATGATGAAAGGAGAGAACTGTTAAGACCAGCAACGGTACATGTGGCTTTATCACATCCTCAAATTGTTTTCATGTTTTCTTTTTTCAGCTCAGAGAATATTATTATAATGTCATTACTGTTTGATATTAAGCACCTTAAAGACAAGCATATGCAATAAGTACCATATTTGATACAAGAAACCATGAGAAATCCCCCTGCATTAAGATCGAGGCAACCTGGCTCTTCCGTGCTCAAATTAAGCTCAATACTTACTTTCTTTCTTAGAGATTCCAGGTTCAGATAAACATTCTTTTCTCTAGATGTCTTTGAGTATTGATATCTGTGCGTGTGTGTGTGTTTAACTACTCACACCAAAATCATTTATTTATTATCTTCCATGATAAATTATAAATTATAGTGTAGCCAAGTTTGGAACTATTCTTTCTTTACTAATCTTCCTCATCCTAACTTCTCCACTGCACTTAGCTGTACCTCAAATTCTGGAAGAGCAGAGTATACAGTTAATGCTCAAACTGATGGATACTTAATAAATCGTGGCTGAGCTACCTCCTTCTCTCAACAGTAGGTTTAAATTTTAATAGTCTAGTTGGTTCAAATAAAACTAACAGATCAAGTGATTGAGCTCCTTAGGTGCATTATAACTTGCTAATTGTGAACAAATGGATTAATGATATATCTAGCACCACTCATAATGTTGACTTAAAATTAGCAGGTTAAAAAATTACAAGTGGGGATCGTTAATATCCATAAGAGCTAAAAAAAATCCGTATTTTTATCTTGTGTATAAAGTATTTGTTCTTACCATGAGTCTTACCTAGTTATGTCAGCTTTCCCTGGTTGTGTGTTAAATGCCATTTTATTTCACATTGTTTTTCATGTTTTCACAACTTTCATTTCTCTCTCTCTGATATGGTAGTAAACAGAAGAAAGAGTGAGAGATGATAATGAGAAAGAGCTGGATGACTCAGACGTGTCTTCCTGCTACTGGCCTTGAGAGGCAAGCTTCTGTTTCCTTCCACAAGCGCTGCTATTCATGAAGTTTTGACTTCTGCTTAAAATACTGGTCTCCTGGCTAACGACAACAGTCGCTCTATAGAGACTTCTTGCCGCTTCCAGGCACTTGGCTAAGTACTTTACATGTGTCATTTTTAATCTCTGGAATCACCTTGCAAGGAAAGTGTTATTCCAATGAGAAACTTGAAGTGTAGGGAGTTTAAATCAAGTCACACAAGTCACACAGGTCACACAAGTCAGTCACACAGCTACTAGGTAGCGGAGATGGGATCTGAACACTGGTCTCTCTGCCATTGTTCCCACGCTGCCTACAGTCTGGATGCTTGCATCCACTGATGATCAGCGGTCCCTCTTAACCGCCAATAATCAGAAAAGGGACATGTGGGGCTTGCTTTGAGGAGGAAGATGTAACAAAACACTGAATTAGGTGTCATCTTTCTGTCATCTAAATATTGCCAGAAGAGATCAGGATTAGCTGGAGTTTATTTTGCTTCATTTTAAATGATCCCTATCCCGAATATATACCAAACTAAATCAGCCAGCCCTCTCTTTGCAGGAATTACAGAATTTAAAAAAAAGTTTTAGAAATAGTATGATTAACAGAAAATAGCATATGAAAAATATGAAATATGCAGTTTACATATAAAGATTATGCATCCTGTAAAACTTCTATTTCCTTGAAGGTTTTTGACAAGAGCATCCCCCTTTCCATTGATCCAGTGAAGGAGTAAGGCTTGAAATGAGACCTGTCCGCCCTTGGCTCTTGGGGAGGGGCCTCTGCCAGTCACACCTCAGTAATGAGAAACCTTAACACCCAAACCCCGTGGAGAGCTTGCACCAATTCCTTCTTATTTATTTGGAAGCATGTTTGCTCACAATAACTAGAGTGCCACTTCAGAGCTAGATGAGCATGATTAGTAATTTCTGCTCTACGTCTTAGAACCGTGTAACTTTTTCAGCCTTATGTCCTTATTTGCGAAAAGTGGAGGTGTTACAAAGATTGGATGAGTGATAATGTAAATATATATATATATATATATTATATATATAATTACTTATCATCTTCCATGTCGTCTTCTCTCTTCACTATTCTATTCACACTTGTCATCTTATCCACTTATTTTATTTTTGGCACCCTCTAACTTGAAAACTGACAGCCAACACAGTTCTTTTGGAAAAAAACATGGAATTGTAGAAAAATCTCAACTCTGCCATTTGCTAGGTTGGGACCTTGACGAAATCCCCTAATCTTTCTATATTCTAATTTTCTCTTTTATCCTATGAGGATATTAATAGTTGCAGATTTATTGTGTTGATGTGAGAGTTTAGTGAAGTTGTTAATTACGGTAGAAGTTGGCACAGTGCTTGGCACATAGTAGGCCCACCATAGACAACTGGCATATGTTAATTTCCCTCTCCCCTTTCCTTTGCCCGAGCTTTCAGTTGTAGAATTTGGCAGTTTGCACATTGGTGGTCTATTCCTGTAGCCCATTGTTCTTCAGACTTAACTTTCAACTCGTTTTAAAGGAGAAGCATTTAGCTGGAATCTTATGACTACTTACATTTTTAAGAATTATAATATTTAAAATATAAAAATATTGCCTTATGAATTAAATACTGTTTATAATACCTGTTCATTTATAAAGAGCAGATTTTCGAATAAAATGTAAATGAAATTAGCATCCAATACAATTCAAATAAAATCATTCATTTACTGTGATTGATGATGCTGTTTTTCTGAAATTAAATCATAGTGTGCTACGTGAGTGTAATACTGGATATGATTTTGCATTTAGCAAATGCAAATTGTATTATGTATCTCATTGTGTTATGTGATAGCTCGAGTCTCCTGTTACTTTTCTTTAATTATCCAAAGTCTTTATTTGCACACTGGCCCTGGTAGGATTTAATCTTCACTTGGTACAAATGCATCATCTCCATACTGTGTGCCACTTTTTTTCATCAAAAAGCACACAACAAATGAACCAGATGTGGCTTGGGCACTGAAATGTGAAACAGTATTTGACTGTTAGAGTATCATTCAGAAAATAAGAGGTATTGGCTTTTGGGGGCTATCTTGACATCAGTTGACAAAATCTGACAACTTTGTAGACTTTATCATGAATCCTATTTTCAAAGAATAACAGATCACTGTTTGAAAATCCTTCTTTATTAAAAGACCAATACAAGAGTGAAAAATAAAACCACTAATAATTGTCTTGATGACGTTATTAAGATAGGAAAAACTAGACAAATAGCAAATTGCAGGCAGTATAAAATGAAGGGCTTTTTGTTTGTTTTCTATTTTTTTGGCAGGTCAAACCGAGCATGATTTTTATTATATTAAGCCCCATTTTAAAAGAAGAAACAGAAAATTATCAATAAGATAAAAACCAATCTTATTACCCGGCCTGCAAAGCCCTTTCCTTTTTTTCTAGTATCTCAGGGTACAGTTTTATTTTAATAGGTCTAAGTCTGGTTCACTTTTATATTCCCTTTAATTCTCAGCATGTGTAATCGATGTTTCAGGCCATTTAGTGAAGGAAGGAGTGATCTCTGAAGGATATTTAAAAAGAGGCTTTATTCCTATCTCCCTGGAACAGTTTAGGCAGCCTATGTGTAAGGAAATGGATGAATGAAATAATAACTTTAAACATATATGATTTCTCGGTTTTCATGATTTGGATCTAATGCGAGAGTAAGTAATGAATAGGCTTAGGAAAAATGTGAAATTTGACCTAGGCGATTGTGTGGTGTTAGATTGATTATAAGACTCAAACTAAATAGATCCAACAAGTGAGACCGAATGGAATACGAGACATGGGATGATAAATGAGGACATTAATGAAAGTATTTAACATTTAAAATTTTAAGGGAGAATGTCCAAAGAATAGCATGTTCGTGGATTTTAGCAAATGAGAAAGTGTGAAAACTTGAAAAGGAACTCTAGCAATGAACAGTGAGACAGGAGCACCACAGCTAAGGTAGCAAAGATATTTCACAGATAGAAAAACTCCAGCTCGTGGACTTTCATTTCAGCATTCATTGCTGTTATTATTTTTTTTTCTTGAGCCCCGTGTTTAGTTAGCTGGTACTTGAGGAAAAAGAAGACACATTTCTTTTCTACTGACAGATCAAAGCATGTGCTTAGCAAAAATTGCCCAAAACATCTGAATTTCAGAGGTGAGGTATTTTCTGAAAACCTCCCATGTTTCTAGTTTATTAAGAGATAGAAAGTAATGTAAGTTTAAATGTTAATTACCCGTGAATGACCTTTCTGAATTGCCCATTTGGAAGGCTTGTCTCTGAGACAACTTAAAGGAATCTCAAAGAGTATGTTTTTCCAAATAAAATTGATTTGTAAAAGGTCATCTACATGATTTAGAGACATGTGGGTCAAGGCAAGTAGATAAGTAATTGCAAATTAAATGTTAACAGTTTTGGTGGTCTTTAATGAACACCTACCTACCACTTTGGCAACAGGTTTTAAACACTTTTTATCTAAGGGCACTGAAGCTTCCATGTAATGCTGTTTTTTCCTAAAGAGGATTTCAATTTGAAGTGAGTCAATGTGATTTATAAATATCAGTAACCTTAGAAAATATCTAGAGAATACCAGCTATTTATAAAACAAAGAATGATTTTTAAATCACTGCAATATCATGACCTAACATAACAACACTTAACATGTTGCTATATATATATATGTATGTATGTATGTATTTATCTCTCTAAGATCATCCTGTGTATACAAATATAAAACTTGCTTCTTACTATTTATATATTTATTTTGCATTTCATTGCTAATAGAACAATAGCAATAGCTAAGCAGGATCAAATGCTCACTGTATGCAAGTAATTATGCTAAGCATTACTTACACATATCACGAACATTTCCATGTCACTAATTATATGTATATACATTGTAATTTAATATCTGCATAATAGGAATATGTCAGTATGGTACAGATGACTCTGCCACCACTATCTCTAGGCATGAATGTTATTTCTAAATATTCTGTGCTACATATATACATATACATATATAAATATAAGATACTTTTGTAGTCAAATCTTTCATAAATCTTAAATCACTTTCGGATAAGTTGTTAAAGGCATATGTGACTCAAAACACATATTCCATTGATATATCATTATTTTACTGGTGGATCAGAAAGGCATGAAAGTAGTGAGATTTTGATATGATTGATGAATTATCACCCAGCAATCTCATGCCAGTTTATAAACCAATAAATACTTTGTGACACTTCTTTTCCTGTATACTTGCTGACACTGACTGATATTGTTAGGTGTTTCAATCTTTGATGAGGCTGGTCAGCCTTGAAGCCCATCCAGGTGGAGTTATTTGTGGAGGCACTGACTTACTATTCTATCTCCTAATAGATGGGCTTAGATGTTAGGACATCTTAATAGATGGACCAAGTAGTGTGCCCTCACAATGTGCACAAGGTTGTGTATCTGGGAGACAGAAAGGAAGATTTAAATCGTATTATCAATTTAGTTCAAATGTGAACCATAAAAAAGGCTCAAAGATACTTCAGCATAGTTGCCATGTATACATAAAGAACAAGCAACAATAGAAATAAGATAATGGAAAAAAATACAAAAACGAATATATGTATGTATATGCATGACTGGGACGTTGTTTTGTACACCAGAGATTGACACATGGTAATCGACTGTATTTCAATGAAAAAAAAAAAAGATATAAGAGCATTTATTCCCCAAATGGGGTATGATGCCATACACAGTACAATTCTCAGGTTATAATATAGAGCAACAGAAATAAAACATGCAACTGTCTTCCAGAGCGCAGACTAGAGCTATGAATTTATGCATCTCTGTCTTTGCCGTTTCCTCAGCTGGGTTTTCCAGGCAGACTCTAGGTTCCTTCGTTGCCAATTTACATTCTGCTGGTCACTGGGATCTAGCTCAAATACCAGTGTCTGCTGTGGTGCTTTCTTGATCTTCCTAATTAGTATTTATTTTTTTCCCCTTTTGATTTGCTGATGCATTATTTCTCTCTGTTTGCCTTAGTTTTAATTTTGTATGGTTCATTGTTAGTAAGGCCATTTTTCCTACATTGATGCGTATTCCTTGAGGTAGGATCTCTCTTAGTCACCTTTGCAGTATAACCGGAACTCAACATCACAGTGCCTGGCAAAGCACATACTTAAAAATATTTGTTGAAGAAATAAGATAGAACACATATTTGTAAAGCTTATTTTTATAGCTTATAATATTCTAAAGGTTTTGGATTTTTTAAACTGAATTATTTTCAGGAAGAGTCTTCAAATTTTTATTTGCAAGTAGTCACACATCTGTAGCATATGTAGTAGCCTTTTTCCCATTGTCATCAGAACAATGCTTGTATTTTGATTTACTTGGCCTTTCACAGCTAGAAATAATGAAATCAGAAACCACACTCCCTCACCTTTCTTTCTTTTTTTTTTAGAAAAACCTACCAACATTTCATTTCAGCTGCAATTGAAATGGCTCTTATGTCTACTTGTCTACTTCCTTTCGTTTTCTAACTTCAAGGACTTAGGAATATGACATGAAATTATATTTGAGGGCTGAATAAACCAAGTTGTGTTTCTTTTCCTTTGAGTAATGTACCAGGTTATTATTTAATCATCATTTCTTTTTGCCTGAGTTTACACAGCCAGTCCTTCTTTGGCATGTCTTATTTTGAGGGGTTTGACAAACACAGACAACAGTTAAGTTTGGCGAGATGACAGTTTCTTCTCTGTGTCTGACAATTTTACTCGACTATGTATACATTAATTTATTTCTTTGAAATACAAGTCTGATTCAATAACCTTATTGTAAGGAAAGCTAGGATAATAAAAGAAACTAAGATCCTAGGTGAGTTTAAACATAACAGAAGTGGATGAGAAAAATACATGTACTACTTATAGTGACTTGGCAAACTGGCAAAATTGGTTCTCTCTCTCTTTTTTTTTTATTCTCTTGATCATATTATTTCTATTTAATTAGAAGACATTTATAGCACTAGAAAATGATAAATACATTTAATTTGTTATAATTTATAACTTATTTTTAAAAAAGAACCTATGAAGTCTCATTGATAAGTATAGGTTAACTTTACCAGGTCATAAAATACTTATTTATAAAGAGACAGGATGTCAATGTCACAAAAAGAAACGTTAATAAACCCAAATTATGTTGCCAGGCTCTTTATTAGTTTTCAGTAGACCATTAGCCTAAACAAAAACTTTTCTTGATAAATTAGAATGACTTCAAAATTCTGAACTTGCTTTTGGGATACATCAGAAAACTTCAGTCTGAGTAAATGAATTTCCTAATTAAATCTGTATAATACCAGTATTTAGTTCATGCTTAACAAAGGCTAAAGATGAGTGGTAAAGGAAATTGTACATGCTTGTTTGTCTTCTCTTTGTTTTATTTTATTTTTTTTTAGTTTGTTTTCTCTAAATCTTGCTATACAAAGCATCTTTTTCATTATTGGGTTTTATTAATATGAGTAATTAACTTGTTACAATTTCATTTTAAAAGGATAATTGAGTATAAGATCTTACTTGAGTCTTAGTTGGGCACACATGTCCATGGAAGTGGGGTTGGAATCAGTAATCCAGAACAATGGACCTATTGGAGGAAGGCTGTAGAGTCTAACTTTTGAGCAACTGCTGTGCCATGATTCAGTTATTATTATCTCAATTTCACATGATGAAACTGAAATTAGAAATGTTTATTTACGTAGTCACTGTTTTTGGCTAGAGAAAGAGCTAGGCTGCAAACTTAAGCCTGTCTGGCACTAAATCTTATGTCAGCAGCCAGAGTACCTAAGAAATAAACTCTTGAAGGTATATAACATAGGTAGACACCTGCAGATAACATTAAGGGAGAATTTTTCCATCTATGCCTCTTAACACCCTTTTACTATAATCTATGCATCTACAAAGGCACCTGCTAGAAAATGTTCTAAGATTTAGAACTATGTCAATTTATGTTAAAAAGAAACTTTAGAATCGAAACACAGAATTATAGGCCCACATTTGGGATATTTAACTAAATGTTTGAACTTTGTACTTACTGAGCTATACATAGCTTAGGGGTTACCTGGACTAGCTCCTCCAGGATGTTTTGACAGAGCCTGCATGTAGCTGTCATTTTTTTCAGTATTGGCTGAGTTATAAAACATGTAGTGGTCAAAAACTAGAATGAATGAAGGATGCTTTTAAATGCTTTTTAATTTTGTTAATTACAATACAATCACCATTCGTTAGAAATGTGTGTGTGAGAGTAATCGTCAGTGCTGGATGGATGGAACTTGGTGCACTTATGGATTCACAGACTCACAGTGACCCTTTTTGGTGCTACAGTTGATTGCAGCCCATGGTGTGAAATCTCGGGTACAGCCATTTCAGGTGAAGTAAGTATGGCCCAGAGAGGAAGGGATTTACTCACCTTTATACAGCTTGTGAGCACTCTACTACAGTTAGAATCCAGAATTCCTAAATTGCTATCTGACATGCTTTTCCCCGTGCTAAAATTTCTCATCATTTTTCTCATGCCTCTGTTAAGAATGTGATGGACTGTTAGCCCAGGAAAAGGTGCACGTGCCCATCCACATGAAGTGTTGCACGTAATCCTAAGAGAAACCACAGACTTAGAGAGGTCAGTCACAAGCCTGGGTGATAACCCTCATCAAAACTACCATCCTCATTTCCGTGTCAAAAACCATGTCGTCTGGGAGGCAGAGTGAGAGTGGACTTTCAGAACCTGGGTCTGAAATGAAATCCTGGTGGTTGAGGGAAGTTCTTGGGTCATAATTGTTAAGCGTGTTTTTCCCTTGATTTTAACAGGAAGCATATAATGTGATTTTTTTAGAGGCTTCTAATAAATTGATATAATGTGCATTTATTAGAGACTTCATTTGAGCTATAAATAGTGTCTTTGGAGAATGTTTTTGAGAAATCCAAATCTCACTCTGATTTCATTGAAACAAATCGAACATAATACACAAAGGAAACAAACATTCAAACAAACAAAATGAGAGGAAATAGAGAGTGAAGGTCCTTCCTGCCTGTACTGATGGCCTAACTCTGTGATGTTTTCAATAGTGATGCCAGCCTTCAGCTAGAGGAAAGACGGAGGAGTTAATATTGCCGCCCATAAATATTGAGGAGCCTGATCTTCCTCCAGAGACGGTGCCTCCCAATTCCTGTGGATCCTGGTTGCCAAGAGACAAAGTTTGGCCCATTTAAATTAAGTTTAGTGGTCTGACAAATGCCAAATTTATGATAAAAATGCTAAGTCTTTTGTGGTAGAAAAATTCCTATTTAAAACATTTAGGCCTTTTAAAATATAATCTTTCTAAATACTGACAAATATGGGCAGCTTTCAAACTGAGTTTATTTTTTTCTCTTCTCTTTTTTTTGGGGGGGAGGGGTTAGCTTTCGCATTGCAAATTCTAAATAATGCCGCCTGCCTTCTCCCAGATAAAACAATCGAACCGTGAGGTCTCACTTCTAGAATACATTCTTTCTGCGAAAAATTCTGAAGGCTTGAATTTTCAATCCTGGGGCATCTGGCTGTGTGCAAATGACTAGTATAACTGGGGGAGGGCCAAGAGGACAACAGGGCTTCCTGGATGACTGTACTGACCTCCTTCATTCGGGTACATCCTCAGGCCTGGTGCACTCAGCTAAGCTCTTCCAAACCACTGAGGGATAAAGAGCGCTTTCTTTATTCAAGATGTCGGGAGCCTGAAAAGAACTAACATGGTATGCCTTAAGGTATAGCCTTCTAAAAAGAAAGGCTACAAGAAATGGGAAACGATAGATGGTACCATTTCAGTGTAAATGATTTAAATATGTAAATCTACTTGACTGATAAATATTAAATAGTTGAAAATGTTAAGTGCTAACGAATTTATTTCCTTAAAGCAGAGGGGCTAGATCCATTTATTTATTGTACAATATTTGCTGAGTACATTCTAGGCTTGGGATCCACAGTGGACAGAGTGTGGAGCTGACCTCATGGAGTTTAGTTTTTTGTGGGTTCTAGATTGAGGACCTTTAAGGAGTGGATTGCTCTATGATTCATATGTCAGCTCACAACCTATTGTTACTTTCTTTTTTTTTAAATTCTTATTTTTTATTGAAGTGTGGTTGATTTACAATGTTAGTTTCATGTATACAGGAAAGCAATTCAGTTATACATATACATACATGTGTATATATATATATTTTTTTTTCAGATTCTTTTCCATTACAGCTCATTACAAGAAATTGCATATAGTTCCCTGTGCTGTACAGCAGGTCCTTGCTCCTTTATGAAAGTTCTCTAGGGCAGCATGGAGACCTGCTTCGGGGAATAGCTGTAGTTGTTCCTCCTCTTTGTCCTTTTCCCCTCCTCTGCCTCCTTTTTCTTCTGCTTCTACACTGCTTTTGGTCTCAGCATAATTCGAGATTAAGATTTTTTTTTATTCTATCAAGGGTATGAGATGCTGGCCATACAGTGTTCTAAATATTATAACTATCAATTATTCTCTCTTTGGGAAAATGTGGCCATTCTCTTTCTTTAAAAAGTTGATTTTTGAAAAGGCATTATAAACCTTATTGAGGAAACTTCAAGTCTCTGAATATTTTCTTACCGAAGCTGAACACTGAGACCAATTCAAGATGATAGCTTTTAAAAATTTCATTGCAGACAGTTTTCAATGAATGATTCAATGAGAGGATTTTCATTTGCCTTTTATTTTTAACTCTCTGATGGTCCCTAGACAGCTTGTTATCATTTCATAGTCATATGTTTGAGAAGAGAAAAAGTAATAAATATTGCCAACAAAAAGGAAGATGATTTCCCTTGTCCCCATGAAGTGGGCATTGCCCACCTGTAATTCACTGTGCAGTTATTCACACTGCGTGTGAAGTAAACAAGGGGGATGCAGGGGGTGTGTGGACCCTACCTTAGGATTCAGGGGAACAGAGCAATGGAGACAGCAGGTTGTGTCCTCTAGCCCAGAACTGGCCTCAGCAATCCTGAGGCCTTTGCCTGGGTCTGAGCTGCCGTGACCGTTCACCCGGATTTTTCAAACTGTTCTTCCTGCTTCTGCACCTGACTTCTGGCAGTCTGTTCTCAACACAGCAGCCAGAATGATCCTTCTAAATTATGTCAGTCATGTCATTTAGCTGCTCAGAGTCCTCTGGTTTGTTGCCTGTCTCTCCTCACAAGGATGTAAGCTCCATCAGGATAGCACGTTTCATGTGCTCGGTCACTACCACTTTCCCAGCACTTGGAAGAATACACAGTTCACAGTCATTGTTTCTTCTTATTCGTTTGAATAAATGGATTCTGGAGACAGTTTGGTATGAAGGTAGAGATTTGAGTATTATCAGCCTACAGATGGTGATTGATAACATGGAAGGAGACAGATCAACTGCTGAGTGAATCAAAGAAAGTCAACTTCAGCCTTCCAGAGGAATTTCAAAAAAAAACAAATGCAAATCGGTTGCATTAATTGATGTATGGTTTCTACTTGCTGTATGGTTTACCATTTAGGGTTTTAGCAAAATTTACTTCATAAAGTTCAAAAGACTATACTTTGATGGAGGGACTACATACAGATGTGTGATTGGGGTAAGGGGCCAGCAACAACAGAAAACCATTACTACCTACTAGAGCTGATGGAACAGGGAGAGAAATAGTGCTATGAGCCGATTGAAGCATGGAACTGTGGGAGAGGGGCCAACCAGTGGGGGCTCTACTCAGTTCTGAGACGGTGAAGGAGGAGAAAGAAATATCCTAAACTCTCTCTTCTACACACCCCTCCCCTATTGCCTCCCATTAGCCAAACCTAATTAGAAGCCAGGCAAGAAGGGATTCCAATTGCTGCCCTCTTCAGAGTCAGTCCTCTTGGGCACAGAGCAGGGCAGAGAAGTGTGCAGACTGGATATGGAGTGGGGGTACAGGGAGACAGAACGTATTCACCATGGACATAATTATGCCTCTGATTTTCTCACTGCTCAAATCACACCTGGGACACTCTGCTTAATTTTGGGCACGACCTTCTTACATGGTCATTGACAAACAAGCACAAACTATTTAATGCAAGTCATTGTGAATCTAGGAACTGAGATTATTAAGTTTCAGAATATATGATTTAAGAAAATAGACAGAACTGACTACATAATTTGCAAATTTTGTGGGAAGTTGTGGGATCATTGTTCAAAAAGCATTAAGACTATCAGGACCGTGACAGCAGAGGGTTAAACCAAGCACGTTGCCATTCTAAGGCACACTCCCAAGCTACATGCCCATGTAGGCAGCCCTAGGAACATGTTGGCCTCCATCAAACATTTAAAGTACTGGCATGAGGATAATGAGCTCAGTGAGTGAAGCTCACTGTGTGTCTTAAGAAGGTGTTGCTGTTGTTTAAACAAATTGGCCTTTTTTTTTTCTTTGGTTGGGGGGAGGTAATTAGGTTTATTTATTTATACTTTTTAAGGGAGGTAATGGGGATTCAACCCAGGACCTCATGCATGTAAGGCACACACTCTACCCCTGAGCTATCGCTTCCCCTCCAAATTGGCCTGTTTGATAGCAGTGTATCCTTCCTATAAACTGGAATTTTCTGTGCTGTATTTAGCTACAGTCTGTCAGAGATGCAATGGAAAAGATTTTATGTTGTGTAAGATGTTGGCCAAAATGAGCAGTATGGATGTTTTCAATTCTAAGGATTGTAAATCTAACATATTATTTAACAAAAATACTATCAGGAGATGATATATTATCCTTAGACAGAGACAGATTAACCTGAGATTGATAGATACATAGATATAGATATACTTACAGAAGCAGGTACAGATATCAGCAATGAAGTTTGCTTTTATGGTCTTTTTCTTACGGGGAGATCTGTAGATCTTTTTCTCATATAGTCAAGATGCCAAAATTTTAGGCATTTGCCTTCGCATTATTGTTATTGTTGTTCTGACCTATCATATTCATATAACTATGCTATGGCAAAAAGTGACAATGTATAGAAATATAAGATAAATGTTCAGAGGTCAAATGCCAGCCTTTGACTGCAGAGTTAGTTTAGGGGCCAAGACCAGACTCAGAGCATTGTGATTTCCAGCCTAAAATTTCCATGAAAAATGAGGAAATAAAGAAGTTCCTCAGGATAAGTCAGAACTTTTTTTGAAAATAATAAACATGGGTTTGTTTGATGACAGTAAATTGTCGATAAGACATTATCATTATTTTAGTTATATTAAGGTAAATTTATAATTTGATGTATTATCTTTTTAATATTTCCCTCTGTACTTTATTTTATTAATGTGTCATCATGAGGCAAAAAAAAAAAGCTATTGCAGAATTGAATTGTGCCTTGAACTCTGCAATCTCAACTTTTGAGCACTTTGTAATTCTTCGTTTTGGTCCTTTTAGAAAGTTACGTAGACGCACGTTCTGCTGAACCTCACATTGCACACTTACATGGCATAGTACTTACTCATGACTGCTCATCAGCACCCCCACCTGGTGGATGCTGTCATTTTAGCTGATTTATATTAAGTAAATAGATGATATTTACTTAATAATCCAAGTTATTAAGTAATTAACTTGGATAGCAAAGAATTTATTGCTATTAAATAGCTCATATTTGGAGGTTCCCCCACCACTACTTCCAATTTAAGAATGTTTTCTTCTCCTTAAACAAAACTGTGCACAGACTCCAAAAGTATGAGACAAATGAAAGTAAAACCCCTGTGTTCGAAGCGAGGATAAGGAGCCCAGAGCCCTACCAATTTACCAACCCCTCACATCTAATTTTAACTCGTGAGATAACATCATGTGTAAAACCAACAATCTAGTTCAACCTCTTCAATTTACACATAAAGAAACAGCCCAGAGAGATTTGGTGGCTCATTCCACATCACAAAGCTTATTAGAAACAGAGCCAGGGTAAAAACCATGGCTGTGAACCTCGATGCTTTTCTGAGTACAGTACACTACCTGGGCTAGAGTCCTACTCACACTGCCAGTCATACAGACAGAAAAGCTTGGAGTGTTCTGACAGTGAGGGAAAGCTTCATTTTTAAGTCCAAAAACTCCACGTGCTTTCTAATTCATTTGTGTTAATTTCACCTGGCTTATTTCATTATTACTTCTTTTTTTAGGAAATGAGCAGGAAACAGGGTAGACAAATGAATAGAGAAAGATAAAGATACAGTCACCCACACAAGCTATGCAGTTACAGTGCTGTGTCGGCGAAGGACTTGTTAAAAATGAATCTTTTTTTTTATGAGTCCCCAGAGAGGACAGCCAGTTATCCCTGTGTACACAATGGAGGCCAGTTCCTTTTTATTGTTATTAGACTCTATATTGTAGATTTTAAATTTTTTCATCTCTTCGAGAGCAGGTGAGTCACATGGAAAAAATCAAGAAGTGGCTAGGAAAAAAATAGGTCCTATTTATAAAGAAACCATTTTGTTCCAAATATGACATGAGGTGTTTACTTGTTACTTTAAGATCTGTGCTCATTCTGGAGGAAGATTTAATCCTCAGGTGTCAAGAGGACTTTGAATTTTTCTTTCCCTTCCTATTTCCTAGCTATCAAAAAGGACAGAGACCAAGAATTCCAAAGTACCTTTTAGATTTCAGGTTGCATGGGATTTTAGGACTTTTATTTGAAACTGAAATAAAATGTGTTCTGCATTTTACACAAAAATATATATTTGGCTACATATTTCTGTGCATAGGTATTTCAGCTACTGGAGTCCTGCTTAAAACAGGTCTTAAACACCTCTACTGGTTTGTCTTGTCTTTGCTTATAATCACCACTGATTCAAATGGCACAGGTAGCAATATTTCTCTTTGTCTAACTGTTTGACAATTTTAGACATATATATATATGGAATTGTTTCAAGCTGTTTAATTCATCCCTTCCTCATAATCTCACTTAAAGGAAAAGCCCTTCTAGATTATACCCACCAGAATGTAAAATGGTGTGGCTCCCACGGAAAAGAGTTTTCTGGTACCTCAAAAAGTTACACGTAGAGTTACCATATGTCCCAAATAGTCTACTTTTAGGTATATACCCAAAAGTAATGAAAATAGGAACTCAAAAAGATACGTGTACATCAACATTTGTAAAAGCATTATTTTACCATAGCCAAAGGTATAAACCACTCGAGTGTCCGTTGACAAATGAGTGGATAAACAAAATGTGGTATATCATCCAATGGAATATTACTCAGCCATAGAAAGTGAAATTCTGATACATGCTACAACATGGATGAACCTTGAAATCATTATTTTTTTTGTATTTTTTTTGTTGTGAAATCATTATATTAAGAGGAAACAATCTAGACACAAAAAGTCAAATATTGTGTGATACACCTTATATTAAATATCTAGAATAGATGTATTGATAGAGATAGAGAGTAGACTAGAGGTTACCAGGGGCAAGGGGAGGGGATTGGGAAATTATTGCTTAATGATTAAGAGTTTCTGTTTGGGGTGAAAAGATTTTGGAGCTAGTGATGATGGCTGTACAATATTGTGAATGTAATTAATGCCATTGAATTTTATACTTAAAAATAGTTAAAATGGTAGATTTTGTTATTTTAGAGTTGACCACACTTTAGAAGAAAGAAAGATGTACGCCCACCATCTCTAGAGGAAACCGAAAGAAAAGTACCAGGGGAAATCTAATTTTCCCCTCAAAATGATGATGATTGAAACATCTGGGGCTGCCCACTGTGGGGCTCTGGGCACCTGATGACAAAAATGTATTTATTATTACCATGCTCCTTATCTGTGTGAAGCACTGCTGCGGGGACTTCAGATACGAAAGTGGGGAAGAGAGACACACCTTCTGCTCTCTTGGAGTTTACGTGCAGGTGAGGAAGGCTGAGAAACAAACCAAAAAAGACAAATGTAAGTTGTAGGGACTGCCGTGAAGCAAAGAAACAAGGGACTGAAATACAGTGTGAATGTGTATACCTGTGCGTGCTTGGGGTGGAGGGGGGAAAGCCTCTTTCTAAAGAAGCATATGATCCAGAGAGAAAAGAAAAATCAAAGAAAACGAAGTCAGAGAGACAGTAATGGCAAGTCAGTCCAGCCTTGCAGCCACATGGTAGTGGCAGGTAAAGAAGAAAGAATAATAGGAACGGCCCCTGGGACCCAGTGTAACCAACACACGAGCCACATTGAGGGAGGAGGCGGATGGGCAAGAACAAGATGCCAGCTTCACTGATATGTTACGTGCAAGTGTAAGATGAGTTTTAGACTTCTGTTAAGTAGTAATTGGCCAGAGGAACCCAGGATTGCTAGAACTATGTCGTATGAATGATTTATTTCCCTTGAGGCTTCCAAGGCAATTATATGCTCAACAGACAATGACAAATGAGAAATCAAAGTTCCACTTTAATTTTACTTAAGCTAGTGCCTGTAACTGCCAATGAAACTTGTCGGAAAAGCTGGATTGGAGTATATGAATTGGACTCAATATTCCCAAGAAAAACTTCCCACCTCGAAGTCCAAATTTTACCAGCAGCTGATTGTCAAGTTCAAAGTGATGATAGCTTCTGAGCACCAAAGTAGTCATAAAAGGCAAAGCAAGCTAGGGTGATGGGCTTCCTTGGAGAATGGAGAGAAGAGAGAACCATATGGTTTGGGGTGACTTTACTCTTTGTAAACTCATTCAGGGAGGGTCCTGAAATCTGGCCAATGAGTTTAGAATTGATTCTTTGGTGGCATGTTAGATTAGTCTGAGATATGAAAAGGATTTTCACAGGCAACTAACAGGGAAAGAATAATGCATATCATTCAGAGGGAGAAAATGACTCAAGGTTTGGGGATTTTACTTCAAAATACCTAGAAAATAAAATATGGTGGTAAAAGAAGGAATAATAAGATAAGAAGCTGAAAATGAAATTTAAAGCCATATTACTTTTGAAAAATAGGCCAAAATATTAGCCTCCTTATCTTTATGCTTCGGGCAATCATTTTCAAGTTCAGAAGAAAATAGTTAGCTCTGGGCGGGGGACTTCATGTGAAAGATGGATTGCAGAGGAACGAGACTGTGACAGGAGGGGTGGCGAGGATGCAATCACTACTGACTAGACCTGAAATGATAATCGTTATTCCTATTACTAGGAAAGAGTCTAATAATTTGTTTTCTCTTTCATCACATAAAAAGAGATGATGAATCAGGATCATTATTTTCAAAAGACTATCCTGCAATCTTAGGCTTTTCAGGAGCAACACCTCCTATATGCAGCTGCCAGATAGAAGACAGGGAACACAAGTTCACTCTGAATAGCACTGCAAGATGGGCATGCTCGCATGGGCGTCTATTCACAGTTATTTTTATTACACATGCCATTTGGTCAGATATTGAAAGTACTTTTGTAGAAAAATGACAAAATATGGAAAAGCCTTAATAAGCAACATTGACTGAAATTTTATCACCTTGTGATAACCATAGTTAGCATTTTAGGACGTATTCTATTTTTGTATGTGTGTGGTAATTTTTTGTAGCACCCTTTCACCAGAATTGTCTTGTTTTGCTTCGACTTCAGATAGTATTGTTTCTAGCAGTGGCAGGATCATGGGCAAGTGGCATGTCACCTACAACAGACTGAGCATGTAAAATGCTTTTGAAGCTATGACCACCACTGCCAAATTCTGCCACCAGATTCTGTAACTACATATATGTGCTGATACAATTTCCTTTCTATCTTTAATAATTCTATGAAGAACACTTCTTAATGTCTCCTCTCCAAGTGAAGACCCCGGGGTATTGAGAAGTGAAGTGAATTGCCCAGATTACACAGGTAGTAAATGGCAGAACTGGGACTTAATCCATGTCTGCTAGACTCCAAAGCGCTAATGAAACCTAAATGGTAAAAACTGATACAAACACTCCATTCAATTATAGTAATTTCAGACATACCGGATGAATAAAAACAGCTGCAGAGAAGTTGGGATATTTTAAAGTCACACAAGTATTTCGTGATAAGATACAGCCCTAGAGGCCAGGCCTAGCACATTGCCTTCTAAAGTCTACTCTTGTGACTAACTGGCGTTATATTCTAGCTCCACCATTATCTTTCTTGGTCTTCTGTCTTCCAGTCTGCCTGGCAGGAACAGCAGACCAGGTGGAACTGGAGCCCAGAAGGCCAAAGGAGGTTCCTGTCGGGCTTTTGTGGGAGGTTACACTGCCACCAGCTGTGACCTTCCAGCTGTTAGCAAGGTTTCAGCCTAATTCTATGATGACTGCTACTAGCTAACGTTCATGGGGCCAGCAGTATATGCCCGACAAGCCTCTAGGCACTTCAGATACAGTTACTTAATTCTCATCAACATCCCCATTATACAGATGAGAACACTTTGGTACAGAGAAGCCGAAAAACCTGTGCAAGGTCTCACGGCTGGAAAAATGGAACAGCCAGAGCTTGAACTCTGGCATCTGCTTCCCAGCCTGCATTCTCCATCCGCTAGCCAAAGTACCTCAACTCCTCAAAGTAACTCAGAAATCACTACAACAGCCAGACAAAATAAAGGTTGTTACTGGCAGCTATAAATGTTCAAAATAGTAATAAGCACCTGGAATTACTCACTACTTCTTTTGATGAATCATAGTAACTGATTATCTCCTACCTTAACCTGATCTGGTGTGTGTTCCTCTGCTTTGAAATGTGGCAGTGTGTTTTAACCCAGCTAACTGTTCCACGCTAAGTCACCCAGCTTTGAGCAGAGGAAGATGATGTTTAAGCAGGATTAAGCGATTTGCACAAGGTCACATAGCTCATATGTGACAGAGCTCAACGTTTATGCCCCATTTCCCAACTCCACGTCAAGTGTCACATTCATTAAATCACGATTGTGGTAATTTTTAACTGAGGTAATTTCCAATATTTTTGGCATATATTTGTTTTCAAAAAACTAACTAACATCTGCTTCTCATAGGAATGTAGGTTTACCTCTTCCTAGAAAGTAAAATGAAAACAGACAAAAAGAGCTTTTAACAACTTTTTTCTCCCAAATTGAAAGCATGACTTCTATAATGCTACTTATATCCCAGTGAGACAGCTAGTGAGATAATCTCCTGAAAAATAACTCTTAGATTAATGTGCAAACACCCTCAGAATTTTGGGATAGCCAACGAAGTATGTCTCACCTGCTAGAAAAATCAGCTGAGAGACACCCTTGTTTCAGCTGCACTACCTGGTGTGTCCTTCATCAAACTGGCCCAATACAAATGCTGGAAACTCCAATGTCAGAGGCAAGAGTAGGTGAAATTAACAAACTGGTAACCTTAAATGCCTTTGGTTTAGTTGTCAGTAAATATAATTTATTTTATCTGCCTTACATAAATGCTTTAAAATTAATTCATGCTTACCAAACACGGAGAACCAATATAATTCAATTTCTACTGTTGTGTGTTAAGTAGATTTAAGGGTACTTCAGAATTTTGAATATATTTTTAAAGTCCTTAGCACCCTTTAGATATTGCTCTTTTTTTCTATCTTCCCCTACTTTTTTTTTTTGATTTCCTGAAAACATTAAAATATGATAAGATTTGAACATAATGAATGTGTATGCTTCTCCCCTGAGGCCCCACCACCCACTCCAGCCCTGCCCACTCTGGGCTCTACATTTCTTTAGAGACGGGCTCTGTTGGGTTAATTTGCTCATCTCAGTATCTGGCATTTAGTAGGTGTCTAATAAATGCCTTTTGGAATGAATTTTTAAGAGATAGGAAAAGAGCCCTGCATTCAAAGATGGATGTCACTAAAACAGTCCTTCAGGAAAACCAATCTAGCAAAATACCCTGACCTCTCTAACACACTGTCTTCTTGGTTCTCATGGCATATCTACTGCTCTTTGGCAAGCTCTGCTATCAGGCCCTTTTTAAATAACTGTTGATAAATATTGCCCTATCATTGGGAATATGCACCCGGACATACTTTTCCTACTCTGCCCTACCTTCTAATCTTCCCCTCAGTGAGAATGGCTTGTCTGCAGGGTAACATTTTCCTTTCCCCACAAAGTTTTTATAAGGTCAACAGAAAAGGCATATAAACCTGGCAGGTCTGCATCTTCTGATTGGATGCTGATGTATGGTCCTGATGGAATCCGTGATTCAGTCACATAATCATATACCAATAAAAAATGACATTATTAACATAACAATCCTAGATGCTTAACAGGTAATGCAGCCTGATAGCTCTTTCTAATTCACTTTTCCAGTATATATATATATATTGAATGGTGGTTCCCTAGAAGATATAGCCACATCCTAATCCCCAGAACCTGTGAAAGTTACCTTATTTGGAAGCATTATGTACAAAATATGTACATATGTTCTAGAGATACAGTGTATTGTATACATACTACATATATATTATTCAATATATATGTAATGCACTACATAAGACAAAGGTTTATATATATTTTTTTTCAGGTTTACATGAGCACTTAGTCTCAAACCTATGGTTCATAGATGCCTAAGATTCCACCAAAGAAGTAAAGGAAATATAAAATTATTTTCAGTATTTAAAAGAATTCAGGAGATAGTGTATGATACTTGTGATACGGTAACATAGGTTGATGAAAATTGTAGATTCATTTGCTGCAGTTTGGATTTGCTCTTGGCTAGAATAGTGACTCTGGGAGACGACATTGTTTTCATCTCAACAATCACAAGTTTAGATGGATGGTTACTTACGACTTTAGTGAGTAATATATGGCAGCATGAATTAATTATAAACTATTTTTGGTGAGTAAAATGTTTTAAAATATGAACTCCGAGAGGAAGATAAAATAACTGATCGAAGTTTCTCTACGTGGTGAGGACTTGATAACTGCACCCAGACATACACTCACGATCTTGTGCTGATCACAGTGACTATGTCTTAATTTTCCTTTACACAAGTTCAGTCTAGTTTAACTATTAATATCTCATTTGTCAATCATCTCCCTTCCCTCAACTTTATCTCCTAAAATGCATTCTTTTTATATGTTGGCTACTAGACACTTGATTGTCTATCTGAAGCTGCCCTTCTTTCCAATTATTTATTTTATTCTCAGTTGAAGCATCATCAGTCCATGTCATAATCTTATTCCATACTCTGAAATGGCTCTCCATCTTACTCAGAATGAACTCTTAACCATAGGCCCCAAGAATTCCACGTTAGGTGATACCAGAATTGTACTAGGTGCAGGGGATAAACTGATAAATAAAAACTCTGCTTTGAGGCAGCCTATAGCTTTATGAGGGAAAGGGAAGGCGGCGTGTAATACAAGAGGATGAGGGCTATGACAGAGTCAAAACGGGGATGCTTTGGGAACTTCTCAGAAGATCATCTAAATCACACAGAATAAGGAGAGTTTAGCCATGTAAAAAAAAAAAAAAAGAGCAAAAGGATGGGACCACTCCCAGAAGTGGGCACAGCCTGTGCAATTCCAGAGTTGTGGAAAAACATGGCTCCTTTGTGGAATTCATTTTGCCTGTTTGCCTGGAAGGTGGGGGAACAAATTGAAGCATTTGGCTTTTTTAGCCCTAGGTTTCAGATGCATTCAGAAGAGGAGGTTTCAAAAATGTTAAGTAATTAAAAATAAACAACCCAGAAGAGATGAAAAGAAAATATCAGAGGCTACAAGAAGACCTCTGATGAGAGCAATCAAGCAAATGCTCGCTTTTCAAAGGTCGTGGTGAAGATGGACCTCCCTCCTAATTAGTAAACTGGGAATATTGCAGAAAAGTTCATGTGAAGACTTGCTGGCAAAATTCCCTGCCATTTCCAGAGCTCATTCACAAGGATGCATATATCTGAGGGGGCTCAGCCTGGATCCTTGGTTACCCCTGGCTTTGCTCTATCGCCCATACAACAATTAAGAGAAAATTCCAAGATGGCTTAGAGGTCAAAAAATATTCAGGTTGGGAACTACCTCAGGAGATGTCTGAGAGATTTGAGTCAGGAAGCACTGGATTGGAATTCTACTTCTGTCCATTCTTAATCTGAGGATTTCATGTAGCTTACAGTCATCTCAAATTTCTTGAATCTAAAAAGAGAAAGAAAGATATCCACTTTCTGGTTTGCTGAGAGAATTAAGTGATTTAATGCATTTGAAGGACTTACCAACATTGAAGTCACAGAATGAAAATAGCTGTGATTTGTTATTATCCCCCCCCAAACTGTTTATTTCACTGATGAGGAAATACATAAGGGAAAAATGACTTGACTAACTCACACATGGAACTCATTAATTACCTGGTCCATCCACCTCCCACCAGGGCTCTCCATCTCACCATCTCCACCAAATGGCTTTAGATTTATTAAGATCTTAAATATGACTGAAAACTCTATCTGATTTTATCTGTCTATTTATCATCCTCACTAAATCATGGACCTGTTCCATCTTCAAATATTACTTCAAATATGGGGACCAGGTGTGGTTGGCAATACTAGAATGACTCTATAAAGTGACAGAACCCGTTTCATAAAGTGGCTCTGACAACACTATTTTCCCAGAAAGCCATCCTGAACTGGACTAGGCTAAACATCCCTTTTCTGTACTGCAGGACAGATGCTTACCTCCATGTTATTATTTTTTCCATTACCTACTGGAATTACCTATTTAGTGACCCTCTCTAGAATGTCAGGGCAGATGTAATGTTCAGCTCATCTCTGAATCACCTGTTCATAGCACGGTTTCAAATACCTTGTGTGTATTCTACGTAATTTAATATACTCTAATATGTATTTTTTTTGCAATTATGAACTCCATAGAGAAAGCCATTACTACATTTTAATAACATCAGTGTTACAAGGATGACTATTCAAATGTAGATATTCCAAATGATAATTTTGATCAGCATTCTTTTGGTCCATTGCAGTGGTTCATTGCAGTTTGTTCACACCAGCTCACAAGAGCCAATTGTGTGCCTCTCTTCCCCACTCCGTGCTCAGAGACTTCATGTTGGCAGCTTGAAGTTGGCATCAGTGGGAGTATTTCATGCCATGGATATCAACAAATGCTGCATATCAGGGCTTTTCACTTTCCAGAAAGCAGGTGGCTGTACCTTTACCAGGCTATCACTCCATCTAAGATTCTTAATCCATGGTAATTTATGTAGTTTTGCATTCATGGTTTTATCTATCTAAGATAAAATCTGTGTATAAAATGAATAATGAATTATCATGGAAATGATCTCCATCTAACTTGCTCTTTTCTTAACACATCCTTTAAAGTCTCCTTAGGTTTATTAAATAGCAGTTGGGAAGATTAGCTTTGTGAGTGGATCAAACATACAGTTCAGTGAACTGGACAAAAAAAAAATCTTTGTGGAACTAGAAAACAATGATGCTGCTAAAAGTGTAGATAAATTTAATCAGCTGACCAAACCTTATCTTAACCTTATTTATTTGGAGAAAAAAATGTTGACTTAAAGTGGTTTTTAGGATTTTTTTTCTGGAAAATGTAAGGCTGAGATTGTTTTATACCCCAGGTGGGATTTTTCCCCCTTAACTTCAGATTTGCGTGCAGGATAATACAAGATTATTTCTGGCTATTCCAGTACTATGAATAATTGGTTCATGTCCCTAAATGAAGCCTGGGTTTCAAATTGCTGGTCATTATTATAAAGCAATCTTTAGTGATAAATCAGTTCATTTCCTCTGTCGTTACTTCAAGAATATGGGTGTATTTTAAAATTCTATTACAATACTGTTCTCCATCCCTTTTTTCATAAATAATGAGTGAGGCTACTAGATTTTTCTCCCAAATATAGGAAATGGGAAAGAAATAATTTTTATTGTGAAATATAAATTGGTTTCATATCTCTGTCATCTCAGAGTGTGAGATAACATTTAACTGTGACTGATAGACATCTGAATTATAACCAGCAACATGACTGGTGAGATTTCTCCCCACACACCCTCCCGCACAGAATGCTGATGTCTTTGAAGGTGAAATAACCTGAGAGAACACATGAATTATTTTGGCAGATATTCTGAAAGAAATTCCTGGGAAACTGCATTGGATACCATTAGGACTTTAAAAGTCCAAGTTTGTAACGTGAGGAAAAGATCTAAAGATCACAGTCAGTTAACTAGGAAACTAACAAGTGACGAGCAAAGAATATAAACAAAGAAATAACAAAGCAAAACATGAATATTCATGAAATTACTTTGAGGCTACCTAAACTCTGACCCACTGGAAGAAACTGGAGTTGAAAGGAAATAATTTTGGTTGAGTCCAGGCATCTGTCATCTATCCATCCATTTGTTCATTTCTCCTTCTATTCAATCAATAAATCCTTAATGAGTGAACTAAGTTATGTATTGGGTATCTGAAAATTACTGTGACAGTCCCTGATACCAAAAATAGTAGCAAGCCAGACGGACAAATAGATAAGCAGTTTGGGTATAATGTAATAAATGGAAATAAAATTGCATCATGTTTTGTGTGAACACCAAGGGGATATAAATATCTGGGGGAAATGTAAATGGAAAGGGAAAATTGTATGTATCTGAGCACCTGTGATCCACCAGCTGCTACGCTGTTGGGTTTTCTATGGCTTATTTCTTTCACTCTTCTCAATAATACTGCAGAAAATAAGTATTATTTGCATTTTACAGAGGAAGAAACTGAAGCCTAGGGAAATTAACCGAGGTGGTGTTTGGGTTGAATTGCATCCTTTCCAAAAGATACGTCTAAGTCCTAACCCTAAGTACCTCAGAATGTGCCCTTATGGAAATAGAGTCTTTACAGAAATAATCCAGTTAAACATAGGCTATTAGCGTGAGTCCTCATTCAGTATGACTGATATTCTTATAAATGGGAGAAATTTGGACACAGAGACAAGCATGCACAGAATGAAGACGGTGTGAAGACAAACGTGGAGGATGGAGGGTTGAGGGATGCATTTATAAGAAAAGCCAAAGATTGCTGTCCAATCACCAGCAGGTAGAAATACACAAGGAAGGGTTTCCCTATAGATTCCAGCAGATCACAGCCCTAACGTTTTGGGCTTCTGGCTTCTAGAACTGTGAGAAAATAACTTTCTATAGTACTAGACCACCCAGTTTGTGATACTTGGTTATGGTGACGTAGGAAACCAGTAAAGTCGGGCACAAACATAAGGCTAGTAAGTAGGGACTCACAATCACCCTTTTCTGGCTCCGAAGCCCACATGTTTCCTCCTACACAAGGGAAGTGATTTTTTACCCAGATCTTTAAGGTGGAAAAGTAAGGGAAGTGCTTTCCTTTATTAGTAAACTCTGTGAGTTCAGGCTAAATCTAAAGGCCTTGAGGAATGAACCAACTATGAAAGCAGCTCTGTCTGAAAGAGTCTTTGAGGATCGCAGTTTAATTTGAACAAGTTGTTAACGTGGCTGTTAGACCCTAGTGTTGTTGTTTTGTTTTGTTTTTAAATTCTTGGAGATAGGGACTCAGTTGACTGGTCTGTGGGTGGGAGAGTTTAAGAATAAGAGATTTTCTGACCATTACAGGCTGGGATAGCTACCTGAGACTCCACACTCAAGGACTTACTGTCTAAATGACGCAATTTTGACAACTGCGTCCTGCCTTGTAACTGTTCTGAAAGTGGATGTGTCTATCTGGCTTCCCATCCACGTTTTACCTCGCACTCTTCCCATAGTTCCAGACTCTACTTATGTTTCCTTTTCCTATTTGGAGTCCAGCGCAGTGAAATCTAAATCCCATGTTTATTGTGTGGTAACTAGTCTAGCAAATTTTTTACGTCAGTGTGCTTGTGTTCAATGTCCTGAAATCTGTATAAGATTTATTGCTCTGAGAAAGGGAAGAATTTCTTCCCCTTTATTTCTATTGATAATTAGATAAAACCAAATGCTTCTACTCAGTTTTATATTCCAAAATAGGAGGAATTTTAAAATCATATATGAATGAAGACTTTCAAAGTCTTCTATGAGACCACATGAAGGAAATGTATAATAATTATGTATAACGTAAACACTATTTTAGGATCGTAAACATTGGACTAATGTTATGCTTTAGGAAAAAACAAAATATAAAACACATGCTTTTGGTATTTTGATTTATTTTTTAAAGACAATCTTTCTTTCAAGTATTTAGCAATATTCATGCTTAATTAACAGAGAAATATATTCATAAATGAGGAAATTATCACAGATTCTACTCTTACTACCCTAGAGGGTATTGTTCTTTTAAGATGGCAAAATACATCTTAATATTTTAAGGGGCAGAAGAAAAGACATTTTAATTATATTAGGTTTTCATCAATATTTAGAGAATGCACTGAAGTTTTACCTTTATATTTTTGTATTCTCTGGAAAAAAAACACAACTCTTTTTTTTTTTATAATAATCTTCACTACCTTTTTGACCATTTGACAGGCTATATCATAGCTTGTTCTGGTCATTACAATAGCAATATGACCAATTAGGACATATATTTTTTGTTTCTTTGCTTTCAGCCCTCTCTTTGGTTCTTTGCAACCATTGGGAAAAATTCTCTACTTTTAAGGACTCATGTGATTAGACTGAGATGGCCTGAATAGTCTAGGATAAGTCCCCCATTTCAAGGTTCTTAACCTTAATCACATCTGTAAAGTCTCCTTCCCCAAGTAAGGTAACATGATTTTAGATTTGGAAAATTTGTATCACAGAATTACGTAACCGTCTCTGTAACACACTGCCGGGTCAGATGGCATGTTTCTTAATGATAAAGTGACAAGCCTCCTTCCAGAGTGGCTCTACTCTTTGGTGCTCCCAACAGCAACGTGTGAGGGTTCTTGCTCCACGTTTTTGTCAGCCTTTATTATTGTTATTTTGTTTTACTTTTGCCTTTCTAATATTTATGTGACATTATCTCCTTGTGTTTAATTGAATTCCTCTGATGAATAATGATGTTGAACATCTTTTCTTGTGCTAATTTAACCATTCACATATCTTCTTTGATAAATTATAAGTTAAATTATTTTGCCTATTTTAGAAAATTGAATTGGTTGTTTTCTTAGAGTTGAGTCTTGAGAGTACTTTCCATAGTTCAGTACAAGTCCTCCGCCAGACTTTTGACTGGCAGATTCTTTCTTCCTGTCAGTGACTTGTCTTTAAATTCTGAGAATATCTTTCATAGATCTAAGGTATTTCATTTTGATGAAGTCCAATATATCAATGTTGCTTTAATTTTATGAATCACAATCTGATGTGATATGTAAGGATTTTATGTGATTACTTGTAGTCACAAAGATAGTCTCTTATTTTCTTTAAAAAGATTTATAGTTTTAGGTTTTATATTTGTATCTATGACCCATTTGAGATAATTTTAACAATGCATAAAGTTTGGGTAGAGGTCCATTTCTTTACATATGGATGCCCAGTTGTTCCAGTATCATTTCTTAGAAAGACTATTCTTTCTCCACTAAATTGCCTTTGCAACTAAGTCAAATGCCAATTTACCATGTGTCTCTGGATCTATTTCTAGACTCTCTTTTCTATTCCATTGACCTATGGGTCTATACTTTCATCAATATTGTTTGATTTGTTTAACTTTATAGTAAACCTTCATATCAGGCAGTGTGAGTACTCCATTCTTTAAAAATTGTTTTGACTACTCCAGGTCCTTTGCCTTACTTTTACATATAAATCCTAAAATGAACTTATCACCATTTTAAAAAAGGCTTCTTCTGGAATTTTGATGGAAATTGTGTTGAATCTATGGGTAAAGTTGGGGGAAAATGACATCCTAACAGTATTGAGTTTTCCAGTCCATGAATGTATATATCTCTGTATATCTCACCATTTGTTTAAATCTAATTGATTTCTTTCATTCATGTTTTGTAATTTTCAGTATACAGCTCCAACACTACTTTGTTCAGATGTAATTTATATCTAAGTATTTAATTTATGTGGGGTGCTATTGTAAATGCCATTGTTTTTTAAAATTTGAATTCTAGTTATTCATTGCTATACTTAGAAATATGATTTCTTTTGTATAATGATCCTGGATTCTGTGATCTTATTAATCTAGGAGCTTCTTTTTAGACTCCTTGAGATACATCACAATACTCCTAGATGATTATTTGAAACAATGTCTGTGAAAGGAGATTTTTTATTTTTTTAAATTCAAATCTAAATTTATCTTATATTCTTATTTATTTTACTTATCTTATTTATTTTATTTTCCTGCCTTATTGCACTGATTGAGACTTTCCAGGATAATGTTGAATCATAATGATGGGAGGGGACACACTTTCATTGCTCTTGATCGAGAGGGAATGTATTCAGTCTTTTACATGAAGCATGATGTTATCTGTGTGTTTTTGGTAAATGTCCTTTATCATACTGATGAAGTTCCATTCTATTCCTAATCTCTTGAGAGTTTTTATTATGAGTGCATAATGACTCTAATCTAAAGTGTTTTCTGCAAATATTGAGATGATCACATTATTTTTCTTCTTTATTCTGTTAATATAGTGAATTATATTATTTGATTTTTGAATGTTGAGCTAGTCTTTCATTTCTAGAATAAGCCACACTGTATTGTGATGTGTTGTCTCTTTTATATACTGCTGGAATTTATTTGTTAACATTTCATAGAGGATTTTTCTTGTTTATGCTCATTGTCCATGTTCTAGGAGTATAGATGTGAGTTTTCTAGTGATATCTTTTTCAGACTTTGGTTTAGGATGGTTCTGACTTTATAAAGGGAATGGGGAATTGTTTCCTCTAATCTAAGTTTCTGGAAGGGATTGTGTAGAAATGGTATTATATCCTCCTTAAATGTTTGGGAGAATTCAGTGAAATGATCTGAGTCTGGAATTTCTTTTTGGAAGAATTTTAAATATTAACTTAATATTTGTATCAGGTATGGAGCTATTCCAATTACCCATTTTTTTCTTGAGAGAGTATTGTTAGGTGTGTCTTGGAAAGAATTGTTCCATTTCATCTAAGTTGTCAAAATTTTGTTCAGAGTTGTTGATAGTGCACCTTGAGTATACTTTTGATACCTGTAGGGTGTGTAGTGATGTCCTTGTTTCATTCCTGATTATTTGTGATTTGCATCATCTCCCTTTCAATCATGGTCAATTTAGCTAATCATTCATTGGTTTCATTAATTTTCTCAATTGTTTTTCTGTTTTAGATTTTATCAGTATCTGGCCTTGTATATATTATTTCCTTCCATCTGTTTGCTTTTCATTTAATCTGCTCTTTTTTTTTTCTAGTTTATTAAGCTTGAAGCTTAGATAATTGATTTAAGACTTTTCATTTCACATTTAAGAATTTAATGCTATCAGTTTCCTTCTAAGCACTGGCATACTGCATTCCACAATTTTGGTATGTTCCATATCATTTTTGCCTAACCAAATTTGTGAATGCCATGAATTCTCCCTGTAAACCCCTTGAGGCCATGGAGACCAGGTAAGAAACCCTGTAAATGTGACATAGACCAAGAAATGCAAATGAAACTTCTCTTCTCCTCTGAATGATCTCTGTTTAAAAAAAAAAAAATGACAATTGGCTATCAGGGCAAAAGATTCTCTGACCAATTGTTTTGGGGCTAATTTATTCATCACACACTCAACATCCTCTATAATTTGCCTTTAAGTTGCATTTTCAGCCCAATGACCTTCTCTTCTACTATGGGACCATCCTGTTTCAAGCTAAATTATATATATATACCACATTATTGACTAAAATTGATTTTACATCATCTTATCTTTGTGTCTCTCTCCCTTCATTTGAAATGCCTTCCTTCTTGAACTTCAAGTCTTGTGAAGTAGTAGTCAAATTCCAGTCTGCTTCTTTTACCATATATTATATTGAATTGCTATTTCCATTTGCAAGTTAGCTTTTCTTTCTTTTTTTAGTGTAATGTAGCCTTCTCAAAGTCAGGGACTGTCTCAGTCTTCTGTCTATGCATCTTGGTGCCTAGGACCTCCCAATGTAAATGTTCAATACATATTTACTGTTTAATTTTTGATGGGTTCATCTTTCAGTTTATTGTTATTTAATGGACGTCTTTAGATGAAGGCACTCTGCTGGATGCCTTGTCCTATAAAGATAGACCTGATTCCCTGAAGATATTCTACATGGTCTATTTTTCTTTCATTAATACTTAGAATATAATTAACATACGAAATTATTTCAATCTACTCTAAAAGATCCCCCATTTAAAATATACAAGTGTTTTTTGTCTTCCATTTAAGTTGAAATATAGTTAATATACAATATTATGTTAGTGTCAGGTGTACAACATAGTGACTTGACATTACCAATTGATCACCACAATAAGTCTAATAACCATGCGTCACCATAAAATGTTATTACAGTATTACTGAGTGTATTCACTATACTGTACATTGCATCCCCATGACATTTATTTATAGCTGGAGGTTTGTAGCTCTAATCTCCTTCACCTATTTTGCCCAACACCGCACTGCCTCCCCTCTGGCAATCACCAGTTTGTTCTCTGTATCTATGGGCCTGTTTCTGCCTTGTTTTGTTTGTTCATTTGTTTTGCCTTTTAGATTCCACATATAAGTGAAATCATACGGAATTTGTCATTCTCTGATATATTTCACTTAACATGATGCCCTTTATATCCATCCTTGCTGTCACAAAGGGCAACTTTTCATTCCTTTTTTATGCCTGAGTAGTATTTCATTATATATTTCATTCTTCTTCTTTATCCATTCATCTATAGATGGACATTATGTTGCTTCCATGTCTTGGCTAATATAAACAATGATGCAAAAAACATAAGGGTGCATATATCTTTTTGAATTAGTCTTTTGTTTTCTTCAGATAAATACCCAGAAGTGGAATTGTTGGATGATATAGTAGTTCTATTTTTAATTTTTTGAGGAAATTCCATACTGATTTCCACAGTGGTTGTGCCAATTTACAATCCCACAAATGGTGAGCAAGGCTTCCCCTGAATCCATATCCTTGCCAGCACTTGTTATTTGTTGTCTTTTTGACAATAGCCATTCTGACAGATGTGAGGTGATAGCTCATGTTAGTTTTGATTTGTGTTTCCCTAATGAGTAATATTGAGTGTCTCTTCGTGTGTCTGTTGGCCAATTATACATCTTCCTTAGAACAATGTCTATTCTGGTCCTTTGCCTATTTTTTAATAAGATTTTTTTTTATATGGAGTTGTGTGAGTTCTTTATATAATCTGGGTAGTAACCTCTTACTGAATATATTATTTGCAAATAAATTCTCCCATCCAGTGAGCGGCCTTTTTGTTTTGTTGATGGTTTCCTTTGCTGTGTACCAGCTCTTTAGTTTGATGTAGTACCATTGGTTTATTTTTGCTTTTGTTTCCCTTGCATGAGGAGACAGATTCAAAAAAAAATTGCTAAGAGTAATGTTGAAGAGCATTCTGCCTCTGTTTTCTTGCAGGAGTTTTATGGTTTCAGGTCTTATAAAATATAGAGGTTTTAAAGGAGAAAAAATTGTGGGCTCACCTTAAATTATTATGAATTTACCATTTGGAAGACTCATTTCAATAAAACGTAAATTTTAAATGACCCCTGATTTCCATCATTTCTCTGTATTATAATTCTTGGATGACTGAATTTATCTCATCACATTAGATTTGTACATTGTTTCTTATATTTTGACATGCTTTTGTTCCTTGGCTAGTCATTTTATTTCTCATTATTTTTTACACGTATGATAATATAGTATCTTCTGGAACATGTAGCTCTTGTTAGTCTTGCAAAAATTTCCAGGGATACCCTGGCAATGTTAAACAATGTTAACCAATGTTAACTTCTTCCTTTCAGTTCTTATTTTTCTTCTAAGTGATAATGTAGATTTTCCTAATGGCAAAATAATAATTGGGATTTATAAGTTTCCGTCTGGTAAAATGGAAAAAGTATTTGATAGACTTCAGAATCCTAATTTCTCCTGCTAATATTTATTAGTTTTGTGATCTTCAGTAAGTTATTGAAGTCTTCCGAACTTTAATTTACTTGTATATTGGATATAATCATCTCTATCTCATTCTCCCATGGCTATTATGGAGTTATAATATGTTTAACTGCCAGTAAAATGCAGGTCAAGTCATTTTGTTTAAAATTATAGCCACTGGTTTAATCTCTGTAAATTCTGTTTTAGTGAATAGCACTTTATATCACTCTGAAGAATGAAAATATCACACAGACGAAAGTTTCCCTAATATGTTAGTACGTCTCTTGCTAAAGTTGATTTACTTGATTTAGATTGGTTACCTCCTTCCTTACACTCCCATTTGCTAGAATTTTCAGTTTATAAAGACTGTCTGTACCTCCTAGTCCACATCTTACCTTTGCACCCTGAAAGCTGATCTGTGCTCCATGGCTCCCTACAATGCCAAACACTGTTTTCTTCTTAAAAGTGCCTCGTTCTTCTCCATTTCTGCTGCCTGTCTCCTACTTCAGGCTCTTTTCATTGCACAATTGATTCCTTTATTGACTTCTCATGAGATCTCTCACTATTCTTGCCTCCAATCATCACTACAAACCTCTTCCCCCCTCAAAATATTTTTAAATACAATTTTTACTTTGTAACTTTTCCGATTGAAACATAAAATGATTTTATTGTCTGCTGCATGAGGTTGAAACTCTCTGCCTGGCTTTGAAACCTTTCTGTATTTTAGTGCTTTCTCCCATTGTTATATTAACCCACAGGGACCCCGTGATTCAGGAAAACTGATGACAACCACAGACATAATTCACATCCATTATCCCTTCCCTCAAGCCCATATAAGATTCTGTTTCATATGTGGAATTCTCTATAATCTGCTAACGTATTTACTTTTTTTTTTCACCCTCCCTTTGTCGCTTAACTAAAGTTCTAACACCTCTATGAAGTGACTTATTCTTTTATCTTATCTTTGTTTCTTACTTTGATTAGGGTACCAGTCAGAACACTAGCATTGTAAATGGATAGAAATTGAAATCAAGCTAGCTTAACCAGTAAAGGGGATTTATTTACTTCAGGTAATTGTGAGAGCCAGGAATGTATAGGAAAAGCTAACAAAAACAACCGGAGCCCAGTATTGACACATCCACTCCCTTCACCTCGGCCCCTCTCTTTTTCATGAAGGCATCATTCTCTTTTTTCATTTCTTCATGAGTCTACTGACCACTCTTGGTTCACATTTTTGCAGAGAATAAAGAGATTTCCAATATTAGCTTGAGTTAAAAAAAATCCAACCAGAAAAAAATCCAGTTTAGGTAACATGTGCCCCCCTTTAGGCCAATCACCAAGGCCAGGGGGCTGAAGAGCTGTAAGTGTAAAGTGGATCCTGTACTCATCTCAGATCAGCAGAGAGGCAGGGGGGGCCTCTTGCCAGGAAAAGAGACTGCACACAGACATGGCACTAAGTTGCTTCTTGGAAGCTGGACAGATACCATGTTTGTATCCACAAGAATGTGTTCTTATTAAGCTGAAAGCATGACTGTGGTCATGTCTTCACAGCTGGCTTGTAATTCCATGAGTTCATGACTCAACATGGTCTTGAATCCTAGGATTGTTTCTAAAACTTACTTGCTCTTGGAACGCAAAGTTAGGAATAGAAAGGACTCCCATTTCAGGGATTTTTCTCAGCCAAAAGTGCCCCCTGGAGGCCTGGGTAGAATCAAAGCTATCTTGAGGGCCAGGGAGAAAATGAGCCACACTGGCAGCCTCCATGTGCCTCAGAGAATAACTTGTTATTCCTGTGGGTTAGGTAATCCCAAAAGCTTTACTGCACTCTAGTATCCCAAAGGTATGATTAAAGGATTACGGTGTAGGGAGAAGAGCAGACATTAGTGCAACAGAGTGAAAAAAGCCAACACTTTTGGTACTATCCTGGGATTTCATTAGCAGCAAAATGAGGACAAGAGAATTGGACCATGAGTGATTTTATTAAAACACTGGGTAAATCCAATCAAGATGCTTTAGCTATTAAGTTCCCTGATGACAGAGGTTATGTCTGTTCTAATTTGCTTTTTGAGTTGCCTACACAAGCAACAGGGGTACAGATTGTGTTTTCAAGACACAGTAAAATGGTGGTACTTTGTAGCAATACTCTGAACACTGAGTGCACCACCCTATCTAATGAGCAGCTTTAGTTTTAAATTTCTTGGAAAAGTACTTGGCAATAGTTGAATGACCATTTTCCAGATATCTAACTGGAGATGTAAATTGAGAGCCATAGGTGTTAGCTAAAGAATTAAGAACAGAGGCAACAACACAGGGAGAGTTTCTATTAAGAGGAGCTGGTTATCAGTGATGGCAAATACGAAAAAAAAAAAGCACAAAAAAAAAAGGAATTATGAAACTATATGATTAATAATAGCAATACTTGTTGAGCCTTTTTTTATGTGCCAGACTTTGTTCTAAGCATTTTACATGCAAAATCACATTTAATCCTCATAACCACTTTATGACAATTTTCTAATTAAGGAAACAAAGGCTTAGAAAGATTAAGCAACTTGCCCAAACACAGATATAAATCAGTGACAGAGCCAGGATTTGAACCCAGGTTTGATTAATTCAACTGAGATTTAAGTTTACTCTGATTTTAGAGCCGTTTTCTTAAGGCCTGTTTAATATTGTGACTGCCTTTTAGGAACAAAAAACTAAGAGAAAGGGCTAAGATAGTGGCTTAATTTTGGTTGAGTATTTTGTGCAGACATTGGGCTGGCGGTTGTCCTACCATCTCTGATGTGACTTAAAATCTAAAGCTCAGAGACATTGAAATAAGGCATCTAGCCTCATCTATTTAGGAAATTGCAGATGAAAGATTCAAACTCTGTCTACATATTGCAAAGGCCAGTGTCCTTTCCAAATAACATGATGACTCTGACAGCAAAATTATATTCATCTTTATCTTGTCTAAGAGTTTGGGTACCTTTTGTGATTGGCAGTTTTGGTCAGCAGCAGAGGGCTACATTAATTTGCTAGAGAAGCCATAACAAAGAACCTTAAACAGGGTGGCTGAAACAACAGATATTTATTTCCTCGTAGATCTGGAGACTAGAAGTCTGAGATCAGTGTGTTAGCAGGGTTGGCTCCTGCTTAGGGCCGTACTTCATGGCTTGTGAATGGCCGTCTTCTCCCTGTGTCCTCACACGGTCTTCCCTTCATGGATGTGTGTGTCCTCATCTCTTCTTATAGGGATACCAGTCATAGTGGATGCGGTACCACCCATATGACCTCATTTTACCTTAATTACCTCTTCAAAGGTCCCACCTCCAAATACAGTAACATTTTGAGGTACTTGCAGTTAAGATTTCAACATATGAACTTTGGGGACACACAATTCAGTCCTTAATAAGGGCAAACAGCGCTCTGGGAACATGACAAAACATGAGCAGCCATGTAGGGTATGGGCTTTTAAGTTACTATCATTTCTCACCTGGATTACTGCATTGACCTCCTAACTAAGCTTCCTGCTTTCTCTCACATGTAATCTCATGAGAAGTAATCATTCGTTAGTGTTTTGTCTTAAAAGACCACATGGCATAATTCCAAAGACCATCATTCACTTTGTGTTCCCTGTGGATGTCAACATCCTCTGAGTTGTATCACCTCATGGCCCTGCACGCTGTCACCTTTGCTTCCATTGTCGCCATCCTAATTCAGTCCCTTACTGCTTCTGAAATTTGTAATTATCAAACTCTGTTGTTTCTCTCTGGACCAGCGCTGTCGCCCCTTGTCTCATTATCCCTAGTGCACACTGTCCTAAGTGCAGTTCGTATCACGTCACCTGCTCTCCCCAATTGCTTCTATTTTGCCTCTTCATCCAATAAGTCAGAGTCTCCCCGTTGGGGTCCTAGCCTACTCCTGGTCCTGCCTTCTTGTGGCCTCTGCCGTGGGAAGACTGGATCTTCACCACACACTGACCCACCTCAGCCTGCTTGTGTCATTCTGTTTGCTCCATCGGGAATACCACCTCCTGACTGCCAAAATCTACTCCTTCTGCAAGACCCAGTTAAACCTCCTTTGTACGCAGACATGTTCCTGATGTACTCAGTTAGAAGTGACATAATCTTCCTCTCTCCACCATTATTAAACTTTCACCTTTATTGTACTGGATCTTTTTACAAAGAGTTGCTATTATAACCACTGTAAGCTCAGTGGCCCTTTACAAGTCCTGGAGTAACTGAAAATATGACAGAGATCATTGACCAGCAGGATCTTAGGAGAGCCTATTGGCATAATCCAGTGATGATGCTGACAATAGCTTGTAAAATATGCACAAGAGAACTGTTAAATTTTCAATAGCATTTTGTTAAGCACTGCCATTATTAAAAATTAAATTATATACATTTATCATTAAAGAAATTATTCAAAGAAATAAAATACCAGAAACTTTTGATTAAAAGCAAATTATTAGTAATTATTTGACCACACATTACTGTTTCCTATACTCTTTAGGCTATTTGCAGCCATAGAATTTATATGATCAATATACTATATATTAATTAGTATGCTACTGTGTTTTTTTCCCAACTCCATGTTCAATGACCTCATGTTGGCAGCTTGAAATTAGTCATGGTGGGAACATTTACACCATTGAAATTGGCATGCTAAAAGTCAAGGATTAATTTTTATTGCCTAGACTTAAAAAATGATGAAGAAAATGTTAAGAATTCAAGTTAACCTTAGAAGTGTGTTAAATCTTTAACCACCACACTGGGAAAAGCAACGATATATAAAGAAATATTCGTCTAGTATTTCAAACTCTTTTCTGATTCAGCTAAAACGTTACTTGCATCACTGATTGGCGAGCAAAGTTCTGACGTACAACTTATTTGGCTTCACTTTGGTCAAACATCTTAACATAAATAAAAACCTCAGTCACCATTCATATCAGAAATATACTGATTACTCAGTTGCCACCATACGTTGGCTAATGATAACAAGATTTTGGCAAAATTCAATGAAGGCATTTGGTGAGAGTTAATTGGCTATATGGAATTTATAATATGGAGGATTGTGTCTTTTATTATTATTATTTCCAAATTGAGTGCTCTATTTATTTTATGATCAGTAAAATTTGTACCACACACACCCCTCCAGAGATGTCGTTGTTAAACATTTACCATCAGATGCCCCACACATCATAGGAGTCAAGTAAACACCTTGTCAAAAGCCAAGAAACAGAGTCATTTGCAAATAATTAAAATAATCCCAATGTTTTACCTCTCCTGTATTAGATATCACTTAAGATTTCACTTAAAAATCTTCTTTATTTTATCTGTTTCCAGGCCTTTGTTCTTTGTTTTATTCTCAGCCAACAATGCAGTGACCAACTTTGCATGGACTTGAAATTATTGTACATGGGTGCCACTCAGTAAGTAGTGTCTTGCCTCCTGTCTGCTCTGCAGACCTCTGACTTTCTACTTAGGAGCTACCTTGCTATGCTAAAGCATGCTGCTTGGAGCCAATTCATGATAAGAAAGCAGATGAGGGGAAATAATGCCTTGTGGAAGCGATCTTGAACCACTGGCAAATGAGAGACTGGACCTCTTCTCCCTTCCTCCTCAACATGGCCTTGAGAAGCCATCTTTGTGGCCTCTTAAAAGGTGATCCCATGAAGTGAGCCATCAGATAGCCTCAGTAATCCACTCTTGGACTGGCTTCCTCTCCTTCCCTGTGTCACTCTGGTTTCCCTCAGCCGGGTGTTGTGGAAGACCCAGGCTAAGATGCTTCCCATAATCATGTGGGGCTGATGGAAAAAAGCTTGATGGCATCTGCTGCATGTGACTAAACCAGTGCTTTACAATAGGGCATAACTAAGCTGTTTACCATGTTAAATATAAAAGTTAAAATCACTCAAACGTAATGAGAGAGGGGAACAGATGGAGTATATAAGTCTCATCACCTGATGTGTCCAAGTAGAAGTAATCTTTTCTTCCTTTGACCTCTAACACATATGTCCAACACAGGGCTTTGTAATTTTACTATAGTATATACATATGTGTATATCATATATGGATATGAAGTTATATATATATACAAACATATATAAGAATGTCTATCAATATATAGAGACATTTTATATTAGCCCACCTCTATATGCTTCTCAATATTATATTCAGTAGCAGACTCATTTATTTATGCACCTGCCCCCCTAGCCCTGTATAATTTTTATTTTTTACTCATTTAAATGAATGTTTAGATATTGAGTGGGATGGAACCAGTTCCTCTTAAAGGTTTTGAATCCTGGATCAGTGGAGATTACCCAAGATTAGGGAGCAGGTAAACTGGTCGATCTTCCTCCACTTTCTCCCTTCTTCCCCCAGATTAAGCAAGATTAGTGGCATTTATAAATATACAAAACCTGGAGTCAACATACTAATGATTGAAATTGGACTTCTTTCTAGAAGAGAGCTTAAATCACAATTCTTATGAGCCCAGGCCAGGAGCTTTAGCTCTTGCTTTGAAACAGATACTCCTTGGGAATTTTTGGTATTAAAAAGAAAGAAAAGCAAAAGAAAAAAACAAGCAACAAACTGGTAAATCTGATTTACAAAGAAATGTTCATTTCTTCCCTACAGGATTCCAAGTAGTATCAGCAAAAATTTTAATTCTTTCAGAAATATATTTATTGAGTTCTGTTCTCCCTTGGCTTAATACGTATGGGAAAAAATGCAAGTCTTATGTCTGGTGGAAAGTTATCGCCATTGCTGAAATCTTAACAAATTGACATGAGTACATGCAGCAGGAAAATAAAAGCTTTATCAGACTAAGCAGATCTTATAAAAGGTGGACTATCTCAAAAGACCAAATAATACTTGATATAATATCTGAGAAATATATGTAGAACAGATGATTGAATGAGATAGTCACGTAAGTTGTAAAATTTCCCACTTCAGTGAAGACTAGGTTTCATAATGTTACCAGACACCTTGCCAGTAACTTGGCATTAAGCAAAATTTCTGACTCTCGAAACCTATTTATTTTTACAAAGCAAACTTAGCTTAGGAATTATCCACAAGATGCAGAATATATTTATAGAAATAGAAAGTGGAATTTGGAATGGAATATATATTGAGAAATGGAAATTTGAGCAAACACGTGTAAGGAAAAAATTGGAGAAAATGGCTAAAATTTTCTTTATAATTGCTACAGTTTAATAAAACAGTGTAGGAGGCAGATCTAAAATTCCATTCGGTGGACCCTCAGGGTGCCTATTATATTATATATAAAGAGACAAGTGCATAGAGACCACGCAGGTGGTAGGTTGAAGAATAAGATTTCAAACAGTCTCCTCACTTCCTGCGAGGTCTTCTTTAAGTCCAGCTCTGGCCCTTTGGGATCACAGTGAGTGCAGAGGAGCTTCAATACGAGAACTGCTTATTCATAGTAGATGCTCAATAATAATTTATTACTGAAAATTCAATGAACCTTGAGGGCGTTTTGCTAAGTGAAATAAGTCAAGCATAAAAACGCAAATACTGTGTGGTCTCACTTATTTGTGGAATGAAAAAAGCCAAACTCATAGACACAAAGAGTAAATTGGGAGTTGCCCAGGGCCGGAGTAGTGGGAGAAATGGGGAGATATTGGTCAAAAGGTACAAACTTCATCTTATAAAGGGAATAAGTTCTGAGAATATAATATACCACACAGTGACTGTAGTTAACAATACTGCATTGTGTACATGAAAAGTTGCTAAGAGAGTAGATCATAAAAATTCTCAGAAAAAAAAAAAGACAAATATGTGGGGTGATGGATACATTAACTAACTTTGTTATGGTAATCATCTCACAATATGAATGTATATCATATTTACACCTTTAATTTACATCATGTTATATGTCAATTATATCTCTATAAAGCTGTGAGAAAGTCAATACTCATTTTCTAAAGTGCATTTATTCAGCAATGACTTAGGCCACCAAAGTTTTGGAGAAAAAAGGGGAAATTAAGAGGCAACTCCTTTTTTGTTGATCAGCTCACAGTCTCTTAGAAAGTCAAACAAATAAATAATTACAATAAAACAGGAAAAGTCTTGTGACATTTAATGGGGGTGGGCAATGAGAGCACAGTAGAGGACATCCATTCAGAATTGGAGCGCTAGAGAATTCTGTCCCTTTCAGCTGTCTTGAAGTATGAGCAGGAATTAGCTAAACAGAAGAATATCTCAAGAAGGAGCAGTTTTTTGAAATTTAGAGATGTGAGAAAGCACAGTGCATTTGATGGTCTGTATGTTCTTTGGTAGGGCTGAAGCTTGGGCTGTGCACACAAAGGAAAGGTAGGCAGTGAGGCTGGAGAAAAAAGCTAGATGTTAGATAATAAAAAGTCCCAGATCTCATAGAGTGTCATCCTATAAATATAGGATAGAAATCTTCTCTTTGTATGCATGACTCAGTACTCTGTAATAAAGATATGATGTTAGCCATGTGTGTGATTTTAAGAAAAGGTAAAAAAAACCAAAAAATAAAAAATTTTAAAACACATTTTATTTCACCTAATAAATCCAAAATTTTATCATTTCTACATGTAATCAATATTACAAAATATTAATGGGATCTTTTACATGTTTTCTCCATCCTGTCCTTGAAATCAATTTTGCTTTATGCCGTCAGAGCATCTCAATTTGAATTAGCCACATGTCAAATGCTTATTTACCACATGTGGCCAATGGCTACCATATTGGACAGCAGGTGTCTAAACTACAGATGTCAGTCACTAAGGCCATAATCCCAAAACATAGCGTGGCTGATCTCCTCCCAAATGAAGCTCAGAATTTGGAAACAGCAACAGCATAGCCATTGCATGACATTTCAATTCCTTCTACTCATTTCTGAATCCTGCAGTGATTCAGAACTCCAAACTGAGTTCCTCTCCTCGGCCCTGCGGGAGTCACTGAGTTCTTCCAGAGGGTATGTAGCAACCACAGAACCCAGGCAGTGTGGATTTAAACTGGAGAAGGTGGTGGCAGGCCAGGGAGCAGCTGTCAAAGAAGTTACTTCTTTTCAGCAAAGGCTGTCAAGCTTGAACGGCTTTGGCTGTGCTGCAGAGAATTTTCTGCCTTCAGCTGGTGAGGGGAGAATTTCTGGGTTGTCATTAGATCCAGTTAGAATCCAGGATCAGAGGTGACTAGTGAGCTAAAACAGAGACACAGTGAATAACTCACCAACCCACCGGACCCACTGACACACAGTTCCATATAGAGATTTGTCCTTTCTGTGGAAATAGAATCACTCTTAATGAGACATGTGCTGCAGGCTTCAGCTGTGAAGCTGACAGCTTACGAAGAAAGCAGGGGAAGGCTGAATTCTGGAGGGTCAGAGTGGGAATTTGGGTCATAGCTTCTGTCTCAACTTTTTATTTTCCTCTAGGAAGACTAGCCAGAAAAAGGAAAAAGTAAAAAACACCAATATTTCTTAGAAGATTAATAGAGTGATTTGTTTTCATTTTGCAAATCTCAATTTAAACCCTATTAACAAGGTAATAATTAAAATACTACAGAATTCTTACTATCAAAATCAAGTTTTTCCCTTCCTTTTGTCCCTCTGAAGTCCTTCTTCCCTCATCAGCAAACATTCAGTTGAGTAATTAATAAGAAAGGCTATGGCATGTCTATTTGCAAAAGCCTCCTCTTATTTTACAAGCCTTTGTCTATAGAAAAGCTGTAATTAAGCACTGTAAATTTTGTAGGAAGACGTCGATATTTAAACACCAATTCTCAACAATGATGTGGATTGGATCATTTAGTGCTAAATCATACTCATCTATAATTTATTTCTAGTAATTGGGCAAGAAACTTGTTTGGTAAATAATACATTCACTGAGATGAATTCAGTTTGGTAGTATCGGGAATTGGTTTCAAATGAAACATTTAGTGGTGGTTGAGTGCCTTTGGAAGAACCACAGAACTAAACTGAGCAATTCTCACCTAGTCCTTAAGGGTAATAATGTACTGTAGGAAAAGAGGCTTTGAAATTTGACAGATGAAAAGTGAAATTCCAATCTTCGACTCACCTAGCTATCAATTATTCGGTAAATTCTCTCAGCATAATACCTTGTTTATAAATGTGGGAAACCGTAGCTACTTCATGGGATTGGTTGGTTTAAATAATGAGTATTGTTATTAACATTACTATTTGAAGTGACTAGTGCAGCCCTCGGTACACATTATTATTAGCCTTTTACCAATTAATTCCACAGGCTCTAGATAACATGTTCATGATGGTGGTGACGATCACAACTGTCACGTGTTGAGTGCTTACTGTGCCTATGTTCTGGCCTAAGCACTTTCCCTACGGTACCCTTACCTAGAAATAAACACACAAAATCCCTCCTTTGATTTCCACATTCTCTTCCAGTTAACATCATACCTCTTTGCTTATCTTCACTGTCCAGCATCTCTCAAAAAAGTTGTACAAATATATTGTCTTTACTCCCTGATTCCCATTCACCCACAGCCTGCTCTTTTATGGCTTCTGCTATGTTGGCAAAATCAGTGGGGTTTTGGTTACACATCTCACCTTAGTAGTCACACTGTTAATGTCCAAAAGAAAATAAAAGTGCATCATTGTTATCTTGGTTTCTGTAACAATACATTCTCTTGATTCCTTCATCTCCATTTTCTTTGTCAGCTTTTCCTTCTCAATTAATGCATAAATATTTGAATTCTTTAGGGTATAATCAGAGCTCTCTTCCTTTCACATCCTACACTTCGATCTATCACTGTTGCTTTCCATAGTCTGATGATCTCAAATAGTTCCAATTTAGACTTCTATTTTCTGGGCCGGAATGTCCTTATTCAATTTCCTATTTGGCATTTCTACTTGGCTATTTTACATAAATTTAAAAATAAATTCTAAAATTTGATCTTTTCTTTCCCTACATTTGATTCTTTTTCAGTTTTGTCTAATTCAGTTAGTTCAACCCAACTGTATGAACCAGAGTGACTGCGGGAGTTGATACCACAACTTTTGATTCCAAGGCTCAGCAACCTACATTACACAACCATAGATGGCACTCAGACTTGTAACTGGCATGAGCGATAGTTGTAACCCTCGCGTATTCTTATTTCACTGATTTGATTTCATGTCATTTGCCACATATGAATTTGTCTGATCAATTTGCACCTTTGCTCTTAAGATCAAACTTCTTTTTTTCCAGACCCATTCCTGGTAGCCAGAAGAAAAATTAGCCAACATAGTACACCCCTCAGCAGTGCACATGGCACACACTTTTCTGCCAATTCCTGATATCCCTGTAGTATTCCCACAAGTAATATTTTATATATATAGTCCAAAATCCAAGTTACTAAGTTATGCTATGCTAGCTTTTTATTTTTAATTCAATACTAGAGTATTGCTGAAATGTTGCTTACATAATCCATGCCTAGTATAATGCCTAAAGTGAATTCACTAAATGAAGTCCTCTTGATACTTCCAATAATAAAACACCCTGGGTGTGAGCCAGTGATGTCCCGCCTCACACTGAATGCTCTGCTGTATGGGTCATGTCATAGAAAGACTCCAGGGTAAGATCTGAATAATTGGCCAAAACTTGGAAACCTGTTTGTTAGCAAAGGTTTTCATAGAAAAGGCATTTGTAATAATTGGTGGAGTTTTGATGAGAGTACATGACAGGTGATGAAACCTTTTTACCCCAATCCCTTAGCTTTAAAATTTTTCCATTAATCATATCTCTAGCATCCAAAACAGCTAGATCACAGTTTTATGGCTTAACTAAGACATATATTATACAAAATATACATATAAAACAAGTAGCGTAACTAAGATATACACAACATACACACACACACACTCATTGTTTTTCTTGTGAGGATAAAAACATCGACCTTGAAGAACTTTATTGTCTAGTAGCAGGAGATAAACATCAAGAAATGAGTGCAATATAAAGTTTGAAATTGCTGTACTTATTGTACATGTGGCTGTAATGGGGAAAAGACATACATTTTTTGAAAAGAGGGACATCTTTACAAAAGAGATAGTAATAAAATAAGAAGTGGTGTTTGTCTCTGGCTTTTCTCCCTCCTGGCTGTTTCAGCTAACCAGCAGCTTAACTAAGACACAGCCTACTCAATATGGCGGTTTTGGCTGAGACTCCTTGATGAACTTTTATGACCCCATGAAAGGACAGGAAGTGGTACTCACGCATTGACTGATGAATCCTGCCTGCACATATTTTGGGGGATGGTATCATTGCCAGGCAGTAACTCCAATGAGAAGTGGCAATGTTTTCCTTCACTGGTAGTTGTCAACAAAATTGATTGTTTATAACAGCAACAGGATATTAGGAGTAAAAGCCATTTGGAATGTATTTATTAATTATTTTTATGTTAAGAATCTTCATTTTCTTTTTTGATAAAAGATAATTTGTGTCAAATAAAAGGGAAAAAATCTCTAATGTGGAAGGTCACACTCAATACTTTTTTAAAGTGAATTAATATTTCCTGAAGTAATAATTTTCTGAAAGAATAGTTTTACATTTTTGAGCATCCACTTGATGATTGTATTTGAATAAAATAAATTTACTCTTCCAAAATTTTACTCTTTACTTATCTTTCTGTACCATCTTTCTGTTCAAGAAATCCCTGAGGACCTATTATGTGATGATATGTACTTGAATAAGTGCATTTTAGTACCCTCAAGGGGCTTACAGTTTTGGAAAATAGAATAGATAAATATATCCAAAATATAATAAATGCTTGGTTATTTAATGCCCACTTTTTAATTTATGGAATATAGACATCTCTTAATTCATGTATCTTCTTATTTCTTCTCTTAATATAATTGTATTATTAGATTAGTCTCTTTTTTTAGCTTCAAATAATTCTCTTAATGATCTCTTTTGTTTTCTGTCTATCTTGACTTCTGAATTGTGAGTGGAGTATTTTAATATCCATCCCCTTCCCTTTAGCTCCCCCTGCTTCCTCATCTCAATCTATAATCTTTCTCTTTAGTTTTCATTGTAAAGGCTGATAACATATTTTTCTATTGCATAATGAGTTTTTCACTTTGTCCATATGTGGATTCATACAGTTGAAAATCAATAATTGATATTTGCATAATTATGACTATTAAACAGTGTGAGCTAAGGGTGAAGTTGAGCTGTGATTGCATTTGCTTTCCATAATTCCAAATCACAGACCTTCTGCAACTTAAAGAAGAATGTTGAGGGAAGTCCTTCTTACTTTTACCAGTTGCTTAAAATGAAGCCACAGACTAACTAGTTTCATATTTTATGCCATATCTTCCTTTCTCAATCACCTTTGTTCCCTTGTTGGAAAAATGAATCTTTGCTTCCTCTGCTTTTTTTCATTCTGTATATTCCTTGAAATATATTTCATTTTCTTCAACAAGCCTATGAAATTTTTTATAGTTTGACCTTTATTTTTAAATGTACAATTCTAAAATATAGTCATTATATCAACTACTGAAAATCTAAACACTTCAAGCTTCCCAATTTTATTGAAATACATAGTCTCATTTTTAATTTTCATCTTATGATGGATTTCTTTTATTAAATCTAAATTATTATTCTACAGAATTTTTATGTCACACATATATTGTGATGGATTCCTATTTTAATTTAAAGAGTACAGCTTGGACTTTGCCCTCAGAAAATCATATTTCCCCCACTAGTTTCTTACTTTTAGTCTAATGTTCAGTATTAATGACATTTGCTCCATTATTCGCTTTAGGTGCTCCAAGAGAGAGCAGCTTAACTATGTCTAGTATACTCTTTATAATCCCAATAATAAATATAATTAATCAGGCTCAGGTTACCTAGCAGATATTTTACATATGTTAGATATAATACACAAAATATTCATATATTAGGCAGCATTACTTCTGATTTTCAGCTGAGAGAGCCGAGATTTGGAGACAATCCCAGTTGACTTAGAACTCAGATCTCTCTAATAACAAAGCTCTCTCTCTGTTACAGACTGCTTCTATATAACTTACTGCATGTAAACAAAAAAACTGTTAAAACAACATTGTTAAGAGAGATGATAGGATTATAAATTTGTCAGGTATTTTTTTGTGTTTAACTATATATTGAGTATTTTCATTATTGCCATCACAATCACTATGTACCTAATACCAAATTATTTATGTAAATCCCCTCACATTAAGCAAAGCATTAAGTACAAGATAGTCAGTTAAAAACTAGAGTTGGCTAAAAATAATCAGAGAATAATAGATTACTCAGATTAGTGTAAGACTAGTCATTTAGGCCCCTTGGCACATTTTTCAGGGAGAGCTCTTTAAACTTCGTTAATTGCAAAATAACTACATTGCCTACCTGCCATCATCAAAGAGGCCTCTCATTGCTTTAATTCTGGAGAAGAAGGAAAGATGCAGCTGGCCTGCTCGTGTTTTTGGCAGGGACTCAGGCTGGCCTGCTCTTCTTTGCCCTTTGCAGTTCGTTCATGAAGATAAAACTGCACAAAAATCCCCCCTCAAAGTCTGAGGACCTCATTTGCAGCAAGGCGCCTGTGCTCTGATGGAGCACACGGAGGGCCAGCAGGGGAAGATATATGTTCAAACCACGGCTCTGCCATCCACGTGCTAAATGCGAATATCCATTTTATCAGCTGTGAAGGGAAGATAATTGTATCTCTATCACAGAATCGGTGTGAGGAGCAGTGAGCTCATATACATGAACTGACTTTCCAGAAGTCCAGATGTTATCCAGGTGTAGTGATTTACAAGTTGTCTCTATTGTCGTCATACAGTGAACATACGCAACTGAATGACTTGTACTCCCTTACTCATGTCAGATCAGCTCCTCCTGATGAGACTCCAGTTCCCAGGTCTAGATGACTGTTAGGCCGGTTACATCCTTATGTGTCCCGCAGCTTGGCTGTCTTGCAATAGTCCGCTCTATTCTTCGAATCAATCCCCCTCACCCACCTAATTTTTTGAAAACTCAGCAATGAGCCTGTCATGATGTACAGAGCCTTAAAAAGCTCCAGAAATATCTAAAATTGAAGCATCATGATCTTGAAATGGGAAAGAGAAATGCAGATATAACTGGGCTTCTGAGTCTCCTGAAAGTCATCCTAAAAGAAGAGCAGTGGGGAGCAGAATCTGCACCTCAGACAGGTCTGTGACTGGAACACAACTTTCCGCCCACTGGCTAGGTTAGCTCTGGGCGACTGTAAACCTAACTGCCTCACCTGTTTCCTTTTCTGTAGGATGGCGGTCCTAAGACACAGCTCAGTATATGATTGTGAGAGTTGAATAAGGTCACATATATAAAAATCCCGACAAACCGCCTGGCATGCAGTTGATTGTCAGTATTGGTCCCCCTTTTCCATAATTTTAAAAAACCACCATCGGTTCTTAGTCCTCGAGTTTTGCAAAGGACATTCAAATCATCCCCCCATATCACTAACTTCCTTATGATTGTGTATAATGAAACTTTAAATGTTTTTAAAAAGTTTATTCATGTATCTGTGACAAGACTAAAATCTCAGTCAAGGGTCTGGAGTTTCCACTTGGGATCAAAGCACAAACTCTTATGATTATTAACAACATATATGCATAATATACTATAAAATATAATATTCTAAGATATTTGTACAGCACCTATACTATATAAAGTGTATGTATTGCATCTATGTATTATGTCTTTAAACACAAAAATCTGAATCAGTGGAGTGAGAAGATCACACAATGAGAAGCAGAAGGAAGTGAGATAGAATGATGCAACAGCAGATAAATATTTTTCATAATCCCACACTAGAATATGAGGTTTTTTGAGTCCAAGGGGGAGCTGAATTGCTTGTATTTTTTGTATTATGCAGTCGGTCTTAGTGAAAAAAATGTTAAAACTTCAATGTGTATTTGTATACTGTAGTTTCATTGTAAATTGCCCAAAAAAGCAAGTCAGTGAAAGAGCAAAAAGTCACTCGAGTCTTCGTGTTCCAAGTCCAACACTACCAAGTGACCTTCGTGCTCCCAGCACTTCTGCATTCCGACTGTACCTACCCAATGAATCTGACACTCTGCCCTCTGCTTCTCTGTGTTCACACAGGCAACTACGGAGAGAGTGGGATGGAAGCTTTCAAAGATATGTCAGCCAAGGAAGGGATTTGCATCGCTCACTCTTACAAAATCTACAGCAACGCGGGGGAGCAGAGCTTCGATAAACTGCTGAAGAAGCTCCGGAGTCACCTGCCCAAGGCCCGGGTGGTGGCTTGCTTCTGTGAGGGCATGACGGTGCGAGGTCTGCTGATGGCCATGAGGCGCCTGGGTCTAGCAGGAGAATTTCTGCTTCTGGGCAGGTGAGTGACAACGAGGAAATTCACACTGAGGTAACGTCAGGAATTTGGCAGTGTCAAAGGGTATCTTTTGATGCATAAGGACAGATGCTTGGGAAGCTTAATCTGTGCAGCAGAAGTAGAGCTTAAAAGTCACAAAACACCAGAGCCTGGAAGTAATTATGAAGAGTAAGGTAGATATGCCATGTGCTGCTTATGTTGATAACAGAAGTCAACACATGAAAACGATGAGTCCTTAAGTCCTCAAAAAATGATTGTAAGGAAATGAGATGGATTCTTAAGTACTTGCTGATGCTCTTGGGAAGTAAACACATTTCAGACTTTTTGCTGTTGCTTCTGAAACTGAGTCTGAAAATGGCTATGTAATAAGCTTGTTTTAGAGTATAGAATCATAGAATTTGGGGCTTGAGAGTGAGAAGTTGCTTTTAGAATTAATTTTTAAAAGCATTGGACATTTGGCTCATTATTTTACATGATAAAAGTGTTATAACATTGCCTGATCACTCACATTGCTGCCAGACAAGTTTCTAAAAGATTAACTTCTCTAGGGACTGACTATAATTATCTGGATCATGCACTTGATTGGCACAACTCAGCTCATTTCCTCCTGATTCTGTTGAATCAGTGTAGTTAGGATTCTGCAGAGAAACAGAAACAATAGTATGTGTGTATATGATACCCAGGAGAGCCAATAGCGTGGTTCTGGTCTTCTCATGGCTTGAAGCCCGAGAAGAGCCAACGTTTCAGTTCAAGTCTGAAGGCCAGAGAAGACTAATGACTGAACTCAAGCAGTCATGAAGGAAGAGTTCCTTCTTACTCAGCCTGTCTTAGGTCTTCAATTGTTTGGACTAGGCCCACCCACATTGTGGGGAATAATCTTCATTACTCAGTCTACCCTTTCAAGTGTCAGTCTCATCCAGAAACACTCACGTGGACAAAATAATGTTTGGCCAAATGTTTAGGTACTCTGTAGTCTAGTCAAAGTGCTACATGATATTAACCATTCACACTCAGTAAGTCAACACCATAATTTGAGCATGTGAATGCAGTTCACCACTGCAGACCTTTAAAAAGTCACCATGTTACCACGTATCTTTTCTCAATATGTAGCCAATTTAAAGAACAGAGAAAACCTTCAGAACCACTGCATCTTTTTCAGTATTACTGTCCAAGATAGAAAGCCAACTCACCTGGTATTAACTTTTGATGGCTCATTAAAGAAAACACACTTCCTTTATTTTCCAAATACTTAACTGACCTTCTGTGATCAGACTTAGCTCTTGCTTGGCTACGTTTTATGACAGCCACTTTATGTACCTAATTCTTTTCTGTCTGAGCTGATGACAGTAGATTGATGGAACTATTTTATATGAGGCCAACTAGCCTTCATAAAAGTGATATTGAGTGAGATTCCTTTCTCATCGATGTCATACATTTTGTCTAAAATCTCCCCTAGTTGGCACGAGTGATACATCAGTTAGTTTCATACAACCCAGGAACATTCTCGCTGCCAGTATTCTCAAATTCCAAAGTGCAGTGTTACCAGTAGGGTAAAAAGAACAGGGAAGAAAGAAGCTGGCTTTAAACAATCCTGCTTTTCTTCTAGGGGATGAAGGGTTCTGTTGCTCCTATCTGCTGCTTTGCAACATTAATAAGACAAATCAGCAGCCTTTGTTTTTCAGCTCTATGATACACCAACAAGCAAATGTTTTTGGATCACATGTCCCCCAAACAAAATAGATTGGTATTTCCTATATTTGCCATGTTCCATCTATATTTTTATTGCCAGCAGTATCATGAGGGTAAAATTCAATATTACGTATATTTTAAAATTTATTCTAAGCATGTTGTTTACAAGAAGCTCTCTCCATATCATTTCATTCATGAAATAATAGATTCATAACCTTTAATTAGATTTCTTAACTCCTTCATTGATTGGCTAATAATAATTCAACATTTACTTGAACACTAGTTCATTTCATCCTTGAACAATTTTGTCAGAAGAAAAATTCTTCCTTTTCTGAATTTCAAAAATCTCTCTCTGTGCTTTCTACATCTTGGATCATATTCTTTCCTTTAAAAGTGACTTGTGATACTGTTTCAAATATTTGGAAACAACAGAATGGTCCTCAATCCCCTTCATCTTCTCTTTGAAATCTCTACTTCTTCCATTCCTACTTCTTCATAGTGAAATGACACTGTGAATATTAGTAAAACCATTTATCAGGACCATTTATAGGATCATTTATCAAATCCTTGCGCCAGTTACTGTGCTAACCACTTTACGTGCATTGTTTCATTTAATTATCCATTTGGCAAATACTGAGTGGCTAGTATCTGTTAAGATGCTTAGACTACATCAGTGAACAAAATGGACACTAGTCATCACCCTTATGGACCTTACAGACAATAGGTTAGCTAGATGGTAATAAATGCTATGAAAAAATAAACCTAAGAACAACTTGCATATTGTGTATTATTAGCATCTCCATTTTATATACAAGGGTTCTAAGGCAATAAATATTGAGTAATAATGATATGGGCAAGGTTATTTCAATTATATGATGCAGGCAAAATTTTAAATGTCTGTTAACTCTAGGGACTAAGCATGTAGCACTGGATTCTACTGCTTCTTAGCAATTTTAAAGTATTCCTATTCATAAAAGTAAGAGGTCTAGGATACCAATCAGAAAAGCAAAATTTAATAGTTGTAAGAGAATTTAGAACATACATTCACTCTTATATTACAAATAAGGAAACTGATATCTCAGAAGTTTGAATGTCATGGTCAAATTAGCGTTTTTATCTTCTTGTTCCCTCCTAAAAAGTCCTATTCAGCTCACCCTGTAACTCCTCCTAGTATTTGAAGATTATTTTGTTTGCATATAATCCCCCAATCTCTCTTTATGCTCCTTTCTTCCCCTGCCCCCAACTCAAAATCGGATGGGTAGTTCTTAGAAACTAGAAGTCAAAGCTATAAGACTATGTTCAGAACTTCTTGGACGGTTCCACATTTAACAGCTATGTTGTCTAAAAAATCTATTCAGCTGCCTTAGGATACGCATGTTTAACAGGTCATTCAACCAAAATGTTAGGCAGGACTAAGATAACTGCTGCCAAGACAACCTCATCTATCAACACATCTCACAGTCTGTGCTGCACGTCAGCAGAATCTTAGAGTGATGGAGGCCGGCCACTGGGTCTTCTCATTTGAGCTCTGGGTAATCGGTTGTCGCGTTGCCAATAAAAATGTCCTGTCCAGGTCCCTGAAATAGTCTTGCTAAACACTTTAGCCCTGACAGCAGGCTGAGATCAATAATCTGAACAGTAATGACATTTCTAGAGGGGATTCCTTTTCCAGAATGGATACAGTGTTTTAGTTCTTGACCTGAGAAAATATTATTTGGGATGTATGATTTACAAGTTACAAACTTGGAAACAAGGACCAATATTTAGCAAAACAGCAATTTAAAGATCATTTTATCTTGTCTATGATTAAAACTATTCAGCTATTTGAATTAAGAATGTCTGTCCTTCAGTGTGATGACTGTTACCAGGAGGCAAGAGGAAATGTACTTAAATTTCAAAACTATTTGAGAATTACTACCAGTGTTTCTTAGTAGGAGGTCCCACTACATCAGTATTTTTCAAGATGGAAGGGACAGGTGCTTCCTCTAATCAATATCTTTGTGGGTAGAATTACAAACTATTGTGCTGGCAAAATGATGATAGTAGCTATTATGCAGAAGTAGACATTAGTCTTTATCCTTGTATGTCACCAGACTATTTATTCCAAATAAAGCCATTTGTAAATAAGCATACTTGTCTTCCCCTGGGCCATTCAGTTTCATTTATTGTAATGTGAACAAAAAAAAAAAGTTATTTTCATTAAGTTCCTGTTGTATGGTAGGAGACAAGGAGAGAGGGAAAGAGAGTGGGAAGAAAGGAGGAGATGAGAGAAAAGAGAGAGGGCGGGGAAATGTAATGTTCTAAGCAACATCGGATGTGTCAAGTTTTAGATGCCTTTTAAGTTTGTTAATGATATCCCCATTTTATAGGGGAGAAAGTTGAGACTCAAAGAGGTTAAATGACTGGACAATATCACACTAATTTCTTATCCAAATGGCCATTCTAAGTATCACAAAGAGAGAAGTCATTTAGCAGCGTAAATGTACGTTTATGATAAGTTCAATTTAATTTTGCTCTATTTTTGTTTTCGTTGTTTTAGATTATCCTTTGAAAATTAAATAAACCCAGTAAAGTGCCTTAAAAATTGATGGGAATTTTGTAATGCAAAAAAGCCAGCCAAACTATGCCCCACTTTGCCTGGAGTGGTTTTACTGCTTGTCTGCATTGGAGTTGGGAAGACCAGACTAATTGCACAATGTTCAGTCTATAAACAGCCCGTTGTTTGGATGCATCTGCCTCAGACCATATGCAAAACTCTCTGAACCATATGGGTTGAACACAGAGAGTAGGGGGAGCATGTGTGAAGAAATTTGGAGAGGAACTTAGGAGACAATATTTTCAGCCTTGTAGTATTTTGATATTTATTCCATCATTGGAAAAGGCTTCTTTTTTTGGTGAGTGTGAGAATATAATAGGTGTGATTTTCCAAAAGATAACCCTGGGGAATGGCTTATGGATTAGAAGAGGTAAGACAGACATAGGGAACCAGTATTCTTAACAAAAATTATACTATCATGGAGCAAGGCAGGGTGGGTAATGAAAAGGTGGCAGACCAAGATCTACTTACTATTAAAATATGCTTATTACCTTTCTTGTGGAGATTGTATCAGGAACATATGCATATGTCCAAACTCTTCAAAATGTACACAGTAAATGTGTGCAACTTTTTGTGTGTTATGTCCAACTCAATAAAGTTGAAAAAAATCTGTAGGAGCTGCCGATGTGTTGGATATTAAGGAGTATAGGGAAGATGTCAGTGGTGACTCCTACTTTCTCATATCGTCTAACAAGATAACTGATGATACCTTTCCTGAGCTGAAGACAATTGGAAAAGAATCAGGTATGAGGTACAGAGCCAATCATGAGTTCAGTTTTGGGTACGTTGACCTAACGTGCATTTCAAACATAAAAATAGCCAAGAAAGCAGAAGAATATGTAAGCCTGGAGCTCAAAAGAGATACATAGTCTATAAATAAAAGTGAGTGAATCATCTCAATAATTTAGCTTATTAATGGAAGACATGGGTGTGTAGAATTCAGAGAGGATCTCTAAGAACTTAGCTCTGACGGACCTTACAAACCAGTTGCTTAGTAAGGTGCCACAGATCTGACAACTGGAAGTGCCCAGAAGGAGAACAGAAGGTCTTGATATTATTGGTTAGAGAGGATCCCTGTGTGAAAGATGTAACCAGCTGATGTCTTCAGAGGCTCTTCCAGCACTTGGGCTGGTGCTCTAGAGGCATCTGCGTCTCAGCGGGGTCTGGTAGCTTTAAGGCTGATTGCACTTCTAAAATTTGTTCAGATGAAGTTTTAAAATAATTGGATAATAGCTCTTTATGGAGTGTTCTTTTTGTAGCAAGCATGGTCCTAAGTGGTTAGTTTTCATGTATTAATTTATTGATTTTTCATAACAACCTGATTTGAAAGCTATTGTTATTAACCTCATTTTATTGTTGTGGAAACTGAAGCACAGGGAGACAATGGATTTGCTCGAGATCACACAGGTAGGAAGTAGCAGAGACGTCACTGGAAGGTAGTCTGTATCTTAACCGCTGTGGTAAACTATCTAGATTTTTGATAATCCTTACTTTCAGTATCAGTTTGATCCTTATTGTATAAAATATTGACTTATTTTCTCCAGTACTAAAATAGACTGTCTTAAATAAAGAAAAAATAGTAATTAAAGATCATTCTGCAAATCCCAAACTCCCAATTTACCCCTGTAGATACTAACTATAGTATATAAAATAAACAACAAGGTCCTACTATATATATTCAATACCTTATAATAGCCTATAATGAAAAAGAATATCAAAAGGAGTGTATATATGTGTGTATAGGTGTGTATATATATGTATAACTGAATTACTATGCTGTATGCCAGCAATTAACACAACATTGTAAACTAACTGTACTTCCATTTTTAAAAAAAGTGTCTGAAAGAGAGATTTCTTTTTTAAGTAAGACAAGTAAAACTCGCAACAATCCAACATGCTGAAAACTGAAAAAATTTAGTGATTAGATGGACTATTCAATCTGGATTATTTTTCTGTGCCTAACTTACTTGAAAAACACTCTGGTGAAATTTAGGTTTCAGGAAATAGAAAGGCTTAAAGTTGCTTTATAAGAATGATTAACATCTGTGAAGAAACAAGGGCAAACATAAAGTAATATTCCATGGTGAAATTCTTTTGTTCTTTCCAGTGTTTCCTAGAAGACTAATATGCTTTGGTAGAGTGACTGTCTTATGTACGTGCTTCTGTTAGTTGAAGATAAATCATTCTCAAGCAGTGGCTGGCTAAGACTCATGGGTCAAAGCTTTCCTCCTATTTTTGTAAATAAAGTTTTATTGAAAAATGGCCACACTCATTTACACAATGTCTATGGCTGCTTTGGGGCCACCATAGTACAGTTAGTATTTGTAACAGAGACTGTTTGTCTCATAAAGTGCAAAATAGTTATTACCTGGCCTTTTGCAGAAAAGTTTGCTGACCCCTGATGTAGAGTCTTTTTTTTTTTTTCCATTTGTGACTCTGGCTCTCCTTACTGACACACAATTAGGACTTACGCTTTGAATATTTATTCAGCAGTAGTCATGGTTTGCACATAAATTCCACTTTCTTTTCAATTGTCCTGCTGGGTCACGGGATCAGACAGTTCTAGGAGTGTTGGTGGGAATCAGGGATATAGGTTTGAGTGCTGTGTTTCTCAGTGCAGAGGAGACAAAGAACAAAGGAGATTTTTTTTGATTTCAGCATCCTGAAACATACTGTCCAAAGCAATGGGAACACACAAATGCATTGGAAATACCTCCTTACTCAATCCTGAGTGATTTAATTTTATCTAATATAAATGAACTTGCTAAATTGAATGAGGAATACACTGGGTGTAAATATTAGTCTTTCTGATAAAGTTATCTTTACTACTCTCATTTGCTTAATTGGACTGATGGCAGGGATTAAAAATTCATTCTTTCTCCCTCTATCCATCCTTCTCATTTTTAGAGTTATTTTTCTAAAAAACACATTTAATTCTGTAATCCTTCTGCATAATAATCTTAGTTGAATTCCTTTTTCTTTCATATTCCAATCCCTAATTTGGCATGCAGGGCCTTTTAAAAATAAGGCCCAATCTGCCAATCATTACCCATTATACTGAGGTGCTATTTAAAATACTTAACAATAAGTAAGAATCATTGGGTCCAATTAGAATAGAGGAAAATTACAGGCAGTGGGTAAATCCGTGTCAATGCATGTCACCTAAGTATCGGAACTGATACTTCTGCATCCCTCCCACCACTATCAAATCTTCACCTCCCCTACATCAAAATTCTTATAATTCTCCAAACATACCGGGCTGACAGTATCACCTACACTGTCTTCTCCTTGGAAGGACCTCCTTGTCTTTTACCAATGAAACTCAAGTTTATCATGTAATGCATTCTTCAGCAGTTTTGAAGACTTCCTGAACTCTTCTGGGACTTCCACAGATCCCTTAAAACCCCTGTGACTTTTTATCCCTGGTTTTCTGTTTCCCTTCTCCACTTCTCCACTAGAATTGTGAGATTCTTGAAGTATGGGCAAAGGTTATCAATCTTTGTTCCTGTAGTACCTACCATATTATAAATATTTCGAGATATCTGTGGCTGCAAAAGACATTCAAGTTACGCAGAGGTAGAAAAGGTTCTCTCCAACTCCAGTCAGCCTAATTAAAAGGCAGGTTTCTCAGGCTCTTGTTAAGGAGTAAAAGGCAAATGAATGTGTGCCGCTCTGAAGGGAAATCCAGTGAAAGCCCCATCGTAGAGGGTAGAGGTAAACCCCCAGCACACACTCCCTATGAGTTTATGAAAGAGGTCTGTTTCGTAAGTTTCAGTACAGAGTAGTGAGTTTCTGGTTTTCACAAAACACATCAGCGAAAAACGAGGCACTTTCTATGAAGCTGAAACATGCAATCAGCTAATCACTTGCAATGGGAAAAGTCAAATTACTAGTCAAATGGCGAGTCAAGGAATACCATGAACATGTTTAAACACATGTCTGTGCTGTTTCAAAGGAAGGCTTCAAAGGTTTTAGCTCCATTCAAAGGGAAAGAAATCAGGTTTAGTTCCTTCAGTTCTCTGACCTTTCGTTAGAAGAAGGTGAATTTAAGAATCGCTCAATTCTGTGTTCAGAATATTTTAAGGCTTCCTTGTCTTCTACTATCTTTCAAGACATAAATGCAAGTCTTTATTTTTCAAGATGATCTATAGAGACTCTCTCAGCTTCACATTTTTGGACCTCTAAATCTGTTTTCTTATGTTTTTAAAATTTATCTTAATAGAGCATTTTTAGAACAGTTTTAGGTTCATAGCAAAGTTGAGAAAAAGGTACAGAGTTCCTGTGTTTTCCCTGCCACACACGTTGGTTAGAGGGGGATCATACCAACATCTCCCCAAGTTGTACATTTGCTGCAGTGGATGAGCCTACACTGAACGTACATCATCAGTCCCCAGCGTTCATAGTTTACATTCCAGCTCACTCTCAGTGTTGTGCATGCTATGGATGTGGAGAAATGTATAATAACATGTATCAACCATTGTAGATAGCATCATACGGAGCATTTTCATTGCCCTAAAAACCCTCTGGGCTCTGCCTCTTCATCCCCTTCTCCCTGCTAACCTTTGGCAACCAATGATCTTTTTACTGTCTCATCGTTTTGCCTTTTCCAGAATATCATTTGTTTGGAATCTTACAGTAGGCAGCCTTTTCAGATTCTTCTTTCACTTAGTAGTATGCCTTTAAGTTTCCTCATGTCTTTTCATGGCTTGATAGCTCATTTCTTTTTGGTGCTGAATAATATTCCACTGTCTGGATGTACCGCCATTTCTTTATCCATTCACCTACTAAAAAACATCCTGCTTGCCTCCAAGTTTCAACAATTATGAATAAAGCTGCTACAAACATCCATGTGCAGGTTTTTGTGTGAACATAAGTTTTCAATTCACCTTAGTAAATACCAAGGAGCATGATTGCTAGATTGTATGGTAAGATTATGTTTACTTTTGTAAAAAACTGCCAAACTCTCTTCCAAAGTGATTGCACCATTTTGTATTCCTATCAAGAATGAGTAAGCGTTTCTGTTACTCCCCAGTCTTGAATTTGGTCTTGTTGGTTTCTAGATTTTGTATTAGTTTATTTTAATATGTTTTTACAGATACTGTATTGATGTAACAGAAGGTCAAGAAGAATATTTTCCAAACTCCAATCTCAAAATCAAATATTTGCTTTCATTTTATTTGCCTTTTCAACTTTAAGACTTTGAAATGTGCCCATTCATCATTTTAATGTGTAGTAGTCATATAAGTAGACATTAGGCTAATGCATATTTCCCCATTTTTTCAGTATTTCTTTTGTTTTTTTCCTTACATTTTCCTTCTCATCTTACCTCACTCCTCTCCTTTCCTTCCCTCCAGGTAATCAATATGAATAACTCAGCAGTTTTCTTCCTCACATTTCTTCTTGGTTTTATAATCATTAATGCACACATTTCCTTCCAGTTTTTCTTTGTTTTTTTTTTTTGACTCTGATTATGTTAAATTTTCTCATTTTTGTGTGTGTACAAAGTCAAATATGGCTCTTTTATAGCGTTTGGTTTTCCTTCTTTGACCCAAAAAGGTTTCTTTGAAACTGGGAGAGTATTGTTTATTTGTTTTTCATTTTTATTCATTTAATCCAATGAAAAATTTTAAATTAAATATGTATAGTAAGAGAGCCAGCATTATTTTCTTTAGGATAGTCAGATGTGCCTATATGATTTATTAACTAAATAGTCTTTTCCCACTGAAATAACAATGTTTCATATAATAAATTTTAAAATGTAAAATTTAAAATTTTACATTTTAAAAATTACATATTTTCTGAATACTAGTAAATAATTTTAGAGTCTCTCTTTGGTATCAATGGTAGTACCATAGTGTTTTTATTACACTGTCTTTCTAGTATACTCTAATAACTAGTAAAGTATGTCATCCTAATTATTCTTATTTGCATGATTTTATTATTTTATTAAAATTTTTAGTCCATAAAAACTTTGATTTTTTTCTAATTATAAAATTTGATTTCTAAATACTAATTTGGGAGAGTTGAAATTTTAATGATATTAAATGTTCTAATCCAAAAATAGGGAATGAATTTTATTCAGATTTTTACTTCTGTCCATAAAGATAGATTGCTTTATAAAGATTTCGTATATTTTTGAATCATTACTATGCTTTGTAGTTTTTCTTCACATATTTTTAAATTCCTAGCTAATTATTGCTAGCACAGAGAAAAGCAACTTGATGTTTCTGTAATTTAAATTTCTTTTTTTATTATTAGTAGCTTTTTCCAGAAACTTCAGATTTTCTGGATATGCAATAATTTTATCAAGGCAAACTAACTGAGTCACTTCCTCTCCATTACTGATACTAATTATGCCATTCCCCGGACTTACTGCATTCACTGAAATTGCTAAAACATTGGTGCATAATTATAGTGCTAATAAGTATCCTTTCCTGTACTTGATTTTAACGAGATTAGTTTGTTATTTTACTATTCAGAATGACATAATTTTTGGTCTTTAGCATATTTACTTATTTTCTTCTTACATTGTTATTTTAGTAATCCTGAGTACTCATATCTTCAGATCCAAATACACAAAGTAAAGAAAACATGCAGACACCACATGCACAAACTCAAACAAGAACAAATAAAATCAGAGGTGAAGTCAGGAGCCGAAGTGGTGGATTTACAGTTTGCTCTATCACAAGGAATACTTTCACATTTGGATCCGATTCAAGATGACAACCTAAACACACAAGTTTACCCTTGCTCCTCCTTCAAAGTCCATTGAACTGACTTGCCATTTCATTTCAAGTAAAAGCTACAGTCTTTATAATATTTTACCAGACTCCCAAATATACTCCTTCCCTCTCCCCACCCATGTCCTGTTTCCCCTCTCCTCTTCCACTCCAGTGCCGCCGCAGTGGTCTTCTTACTGTTCCTCAAAAAGTCTTCGTCCGATTTCCACCTCAGACCTATGCATTTACTATTCCCTTTGCTTTAAAAAAAACCAAAAATCTCCCCCCGGATACCTCATCACTGGATTCTTTATCTGAAGTCTTCACTCACATGTTACCTTCTCAGGGGAACTTCCCTGACCACTGTATCTACACCTGGAACACACACTCCCACCCACGCTTCCCACTCCCTACCTGCTTTATGTTTGTCAACCACACCTATTACCTTCTAACACATTATGTAATTTTCTTATTCACTCAGCTTATTGTCACTGTAGGCTGTGCTACAAGTAAGCTTTAAGAGGGCAGAGATTTTTATCTGTTTTGTTCATTGCTCCATCCTCTATCCCTGGCAAAATACCTGGTACATAAAGATCACTTAATAAAATCATCTGGAACAAGTGGGAGAACCCTTAACCTGTACTTTGGGAGGTAGAATTTTTTTAATTTCCTAGCTAGAGTTAGGACCCCAGAATCAGCTGTGATCAGAGGTAGCAGGGCTGGGAGAAGAAGCAAGCTTCACATCACTTGACAAGTGAGTAGACTTATGATCTCAGAACAGCTGAGCTAGTTCTCTTGCTCTCACCAGCCTCTTCTTACCCAAACTCTCTTTGAACAGCTGACTCTTCTTTTGTCCCCAAACCAGCTTTGAGTGGGAAAAGGAGGCTAATATGTATAGGAGAAAATTAAAAGCTAGGAGTTCTAGTGAGCTCCATGAAATAGGAGGAGGAGTGTCAGGGTGAGTCGTGTGAGTCCTATAAAGATGAAATGTGCTTGAAGACTAGGGTACGAAAATGCAGCAGTGCTGGTGAGGAGCAGCGCCCGGGCCATGGCCCGGGAGGTGGCCCTAGGAGAGGGTGGCTGAGTTAATATAGAGGTGAGTGACACTGCCATTAGGTCACTGATTAGCTTATTAACATAAAATGTTGACTTTGCTAGGGGCTTCTGTGTTTTTAGTGTTCAAATGTCCTCAGATTTCAAATAAACAAACAAAAAAAGACATTTGTCATTTGTATAGATCACTTAGCCTGAGAAGAGGGCATTATTTTTTTTAAAAATCCATTACAGATAAACCTTTTGTTCCTACAATAGAATCTTAGGTCAGATGATATGCCCCCAAAACTTTTGAAGATGTATCTACATTTTCTATGGTAGTCTCGAGAGACGCTTATAAGCTTGACAACTCCATTTGTACACTTTTGCAGTTTCTATAGCAGGCTAGATTATGTGGCAAAACAATTGAAAAAAGGCAGTGGTGAAAACTCCTGTGGGAAAATTTCATTTCTAAAAATGCTGCATAATCTTGATTTCTAAGTAGACAAGGAGGATTTTTTTTATAGCTTAGAATTTACTACTGTGCATTCTGAGGCAAGACTGTAACCGTAACAGTGCTAAAAACCTTATATTTCTGAAGTGCTTTACTGATTACAAATGCTTTTATATGCATTATGCCATTTTAATCCTCCTTGTGCAGTAAATGCATGATAGTCATCAGTAAAAATATGTCCAGATGGCTGAAAATGGACATCAGACACCCAAATGAACACTGGACTACTGGCTACCAAATACAGGCCTGTAGGCCCTTAGAAAGCTTTCATAAAAATTTCAAAGGTCCAAGGTGATACTAAATACATAAATAAACGATCATATGTATATGTACATGCATCTGTGTCTCTGTGTGTATAGTTACTGTGTGCCCTTATTTTATTTTAAAATAAAATATATTGAGGGTATAAGATAAAACATAATTAAGGCAGTTTTTTCCTTTTCATTATACACTATTAAAAGATATTGAATATAATTCCCTGTGCTATAAGTATAAACTTATTGTTTATCTATTTATATATATAATAGTTAGTATCTGCAAATCTTGAACTCTCAATTTATTCCTCCACTTCCCCATTTCCCCCCAGTAACCACAAGTTTGTCTTCTATATCTGTGAGTCTATTTTTGCTTTGTAAATAAGTTCATTTGTCTCTTTTTTTTTTAGATTACATGTATAAGTGGTATCATATGGCATTTTTATTTCTCTTTTCAGCCCACTTCACTTAGAATGACTATCTCCAGGTCCATCTGTGTTGCTGCAAATGGCATTATTTTATTCTTTTTTATGGCTGAGTAGTATTCCATCTATATGCCCTTATTTTAAAAAGGCTATTTTTCATTCATTTATTTCTTCAACAAGTATGTATTTGGTACCCTATTACAGGCACTATACACTGAATATAATGCAGAAAAAATGGCCAATGTAACCTTGTCCTTCTGAAGCTTAAGGTCTAAATAAACAACAAATAAAAACCAAATATTTAATTCTAATTCTATAGGTTTTTTTAGCTATATCAAGGTATAATTGATATACAAAAGATTGCATATATTAAATATATATGTCTTAATGAGTTTGAACATATGTTTAACCTATGATATCATCACCACAACCAAGATACTAAACATCTATAACCTCCAAAAGTTTCCCTGTGTTCTTGTGTGTGTGTTTTGATAAAAACACTACCCTTTTAACATATTTCAGAGTGCATGGAGGGAGAGTATAGCTCAGTGGTACAGCGTAGAGTGTATGTAGCATGCATCAGGTCCTGGGTTCAATTCCCAGTACCTCCATTAAAAAAAATTAAGTGTACAGTATTGTATTGTTCACTTTAGGTACTATGCTATACAGCAGATCTCCAGAACTTGATCTTTCATAACTGAAACTTTATACCCATTAAAAAAATATTTCTCCATTTATCCATTCCCTAGGCCCTGGCAACCACCATTTTATTCTCTCCTTCTATGAGTTTGACTATTTGAGATACCTCATAATGAATGGAATTAAGCTTATTTGACGTTGCATAAAGTTCCCTAGGTTCATCCATGTTGTCATAGATGGTAGAACTTCCTTCTTTTTTAAGGTTGAATAATATTCCATTGAATGTATATGGCATATTTTTTTTATTCATCCATCAAGGGGCAGTTGAGTTTTTACCATCTCTTGATTATTGTGAATAATGCTGCGGTGAACATGGGGGTACCTCTTCGAGATCTTGATTTGTTTACTTTGGATATACACTCAGAAGTGGGATTGCTGGATCATATGGGAATTCTGTTTTAATATTTGAAAAACCTTCATACCATTTTCCATTGTGGCTGCACCATTTTACATTTCTACCAAGAGTGTGTAGAGTTCCTGTTCCATTGCATCCTTGCTAATACTTACTGTCTTTTGTTTTTTTGATAACAGCCATCTTGAGGCGATATTTCATTTTGGTTTTGATTTCTATTTCCCTAATGATTAGTGAGGTTGAGCACTTTTTAGTGTACCTGTTGTTCATTCGTATGTTTTCTTTGGAGAAATATCTATTCAAGTCCTTTGCCCATTTTTAATTGAATTATTTGGACTTTTTTGCTATAGAATTGTATGAGTTTCTTATATACTTTAGATTTTAACTGCTTATCAGATAGATGGTTTGCAGATTATCTCCTCCCATTCGTATGATGCCTTTTCAATCTGTTAATTTTTTTGCTGTGCAGAAACAAAGATTAAATAAGTGCAGTGAATAAATCATGTTATTATTTTTAGAAATAAAATAGTATTTTTATATTAAGTGATAATGAAAATTAATGGTAATTTGTTTTGCTAAAAAAATTGTTAAAATAAAAAATTGAATTGCTAATGCTTTGTTGGCTATAAATTAATTTGTAACCATCATGGTATTTTGTAGTCCACCATTCAAGGCTGCCTGTGATGTGCCTGTATCTTTAAGTGTTTTATTCCAGAGGGAGTAGTGATGAGTTAAGAGTCAGCTTGACACCTACAGTGAGGCTTATCCTTTCCTTTTGCATAAACATAATTACTACTTCTTACATAACCCAGTAACTATCTAAAAATATGATGTATTTGTGTTCTAAATTAGAATGCAGAGTATGGTTAACATTTATAATAGTGTTTCAGCCATACAGTGTTATAGGTGAAATAAAGGAAGGATGACTGAAAATATCAATGAAAGCATGTAGTGTCATTCACACTAAACCCAAGCTGCCTTAATTTCTTTCAGTGCTCCTTCAGATATTTATAAACGATGATAATCTTTCTTAGGATGAGAGCTAGCATTTGCCCTAATTGATCTTAATTCCAGAAGCTGTAATCATTCCAGTCCAGCTTGTCTTTCCTCTTTCATATTTTAAGTGATTTATTCATATTTAAAACACAAAGCTTTTTTTTCAAATGTCTGGCATTCATTGCACCCCACTTGTGATTTATGTTGTCAGGCTCATCTTACGAAGATTGTTGAGCTCTTATGAAAAAGACCCACAGCAATATGTCAAATGATAGCTAGCCCCTCATCCTGAAAAAAGTCATAGAAAAGGTTGATGTGTTGATTTAAGACAAAATTCATTCTGGAATTAATGTAATTATGATGACAGAGTGGTAAATAAAGCAACTAAGACTGCCTCTAGTATTCCTGAAGTGATTGGGCTAGTGCTAATGTAATGCCTCTAGAGGGAAAAAAATGATAATGTGGATGAAATAGCGAAAACCTCATTTGAAAACCTTTCAACCTCATTTGGGTGGCAGTCACCTTGTTATCACTGGCAGAAACAGTGTAAATCAAGGTAGCAGAAGTTCAGCAATAATTATGAAAAGATACCTTAACCCAAACAAAAGATTAGAGACCCAGCGTAGTTGAGCTTTATCCTGTAATGTAAATTGAATAACCAACAGAGAGGTAATACAAATTAAAAGTTGCAGATGAAAACATAAGGAAAAAACAACAAACACATCAGACTAAGGCATTAAGAATTGTGTAAAGTACAAAGTTTGAGACAAAAACAAAAGGGCAAAAGGATGGTATATAGGAGACAAAATATAAGAAGACTAGATAACTGATCCAGGATGCTCCAATATTTAAATAAGAAAAGTTTGAGAAAGAATAGACAAAATAAAGGAAATACATCACTAAAATTACATTTCAAGGAAAATTTCCCAGAATGAAAGAACATGAATTTCAGGATTGAAATGGCCCACTAAATAGCCCATTGGCTGGTAATCTCTTCCCTGTCCCTCGATATTGAGGTATGTTTTTGTCAAATTTCAGATAACTGGGGAAAAAAAAAAGAGAGAGAAGATATATCCAGTTTCCAGAGAGAGAAGGTGAGAGAGTGGAAGTGGGTGGAGAGAAGAGAGAGGAAGAATTTAAAGGATTAGGAATTAGGAATGGCTGAGAAACGTTTAAAAATACTTAGATACATGAGAAGATACACCATGTTCGTGGTTGGGAAGAGTCAGCATCACTAAGATCGCAATTCTGCCCCAGCCCTGTGGGCTGCCATACTTTCTCACCCTGTGCCAGCTGAACTATAATTGCTTGAGTTTTCAAAATGTACCAAGCCTTTCTCTGCCTCAGAGTGTTTTCATAGGCTATTCTTTTAATCCAAACCTCTTCTTAGAGTTTTTAGCACAGCTAGTCCCTACTTATCCATCAAATTTCAGTGCAGAAGTCAGTTCCTAAATGAATTCTTCCCTTATTACTTAAAATAACTTCACTCCTGTTGCATGATCTCATATTATCCTGTATTTTAAGTCACTGCATTTATATAATTTATAATTATATATGAGTGGTCATTTTCATCTTCAATTTTATTCACAAGACCATAAGCTCTACTAAGCCTCATACCAGGTCTAGGATCACCTATCAAATTGTGGTCTTCTATCAGATGATGAGTCATCCTGTGCTGAAACTACCCATTTTTGTAGTTCTCTTTCCAAATAAGACATAAATTCCATGGGGCATAGATTATGTCTGTTTTGTTTACCATTGCGTTCTCGGTGCCTGGCATTTAGTAGTTGCTCACAGAATATGTGTCATATGAAGTCAGTTAAATATTTCATCCAAACGACAGTCTGAGAGAGGAACTATCAAAAAATACTTGAATAACAACTTCCACTGAAATGATTTCCCATGAAAATGGCATCAAAAAGGCAAGCTTCTCTGTAAAGCATTGTGCACAAGCTGCTTCATAATAAAACTTGTATATCCAGGAAGGGGAGTCTATTACTCACTAATGCTTTCATCACCAAGTATTTCTTGTAGACCTACCATGTGTCAGGTCCAAGAGGGACAAATGAGCTCACAGTGGGGAAGAGGTGAGGAACGTGGGTATAAACACTATGGTCATCTCATGAAGACTACACCTCTCTGTCTCCTGCTTTCGGAGTTCTATCTGAACTTTCTTTACACCCTGGAATTTTCTCACCAGTCATCTTATCTTGGTTAATCTACTCCCTCTGACCTTCAGAGTCATCCAAAGGGGCTAAATCGTCTCATATCAAGCCTGCTGTCTCTCTTGAGACAGGGGGATTTTTTTGCTCACTTTCGTTTCCATCGCTGTTTTCACTGGGAACACGAGCACCTGTGCACCTCTCCGTAACACCTGCCTGTTTTTAAAGGGCCTGCCTTTTCAGGTCCGAGCTCCTTGTGGCTAGAGAATATTCTGGAAACATATACTAAGTTCCAAATTAGAATTCATTTTTTCCCAGGCTACATTTCATCCTGAAGGCAATAGATTTATGGAACATTTTAAGCAGGGGAAATACAGGAGCAGGTTTGGTATCTCAGCTATCCCTCCAGGAGTGACATGGAAGTGGATCAAAAGGGGAGCCAGATTACAGACTGGGAAGATCAGCTGGAATGTCAGTGCGATAATTCAGGAGCTGCGAAGGCTCTGAAGTATAGTAGTAACACGGGAAGAGCAGAGAAGCTAAGGACCGTGGCTGTCCAGCATGCAGGAAGGGGGCAGTGAACACTGAGCTTCTTGTTGTCTGAGGCTGTTCCTGGGACTAAGGGCTACCTGCTCGGGTGGTAAACATTTTAGACCAATGCCCATTTTCCCCTTGCCTTATTCTTCCCCTTCTTTTTGGCTCCTCAGGAAAATTTCCAAAGATGCAGACAACTCAAGAGATTTAAGAGCATCTTTTTTTTTTTAATAGGAAACAAGAAGTCAGTGAATTTAAAGGAGCCCAAACTCTGTGCTTTCACCTCTCTCTTTTTGATGACTTACTCTCAGAAACTTAGAACAACCCTTTTCAAATGGATTCTCAGGACAGATGCTTAATTATCTTGTTATTTATGGCCATTTTAGCACTGATGTAGGGACCTTTTGGGAACTCAGCTGAGGCCATCGGATCATTACCTTTGCTGACAAACTTCCTGAATTCAGTGATGTGTATCTGCAGACAGTGCCCTCTATTTGTATATATTTCTAAAATGAGATCCTACATGTCTGAATAAAGAGAACTTTGTTTTTCCTTTAGAAGGCTAAATTGTCTAGTGCCCCAAGGAGAAAGGCTGTTGACAGAACTGATTTTGGTGCTTTTGTTGGCTTATGCAAATTTTAGAAAAGCCATTCTCTTAGTGTTCCCTGTATTTCCTAGTTAGAATATGTATTTAAGAAACCATGCCTCCAAAAGATATACTTGGAAATATTTCATTCTCTTTCAGAGAGGAAAGGGGGAGGGGGAGGGCAGAGAATGTGACGAGGATAACATTTGGTGTTGGTCAGACATTATTGTGCACATGTTATTTCATTTAATTTTCATGCCAAACAGGCAAGTTAAAAAGTTATTTTCTGCATTTCTGTGGAACAAGCCAATTCTCAGAGATGCCAGGCTACCTGTATGGGTAATAAATGTCAGAGCCAGGTTCAAATAAATCATAGTTTTTCAAACTCCAAAGTTCTTTTCCAAATACCTAACTGCAGATGAGTCAGTTGACCAGTGGATACTTCATTTTCAAAAAGTACCTGGTTGGGAAGGATAAAAATAATAGGAGCATTTATTTTGCTGATTATATTTATATTGGCTTATTTTCAAAAATTTGGTTTAGGGCCTTTAAAAAAAGAATTATGTGATGCACAGGATTCACATGGATTCACTGAGAATGACTTAAGCAAAAGTAATCTTTTTTTTTTTACATTTTTAATAGTATTGCCATTAACAACAGGTCTTCTTTCAATCATTCTTCCCTTCAAAAAATGACAATTGAGACACTGAATTTAATGCAATATCTGGCAAATATCTGCAGAGATATTCAGGATAATATAAAAATAGGAGTTCAGATGAGTTGATAGATAAATGTGAATTTAGATGAATTCATTACTTAAATAACGTTTATACATTAATATCAACTTAAAAGATGTCTTCAGTGATACATCTCCTTAAGATATGAACATCATCTGTACGTTTGTCTAGTCACATGCAGTTGACAAGATATTTTCGTGTTTTTGCACATTATCTCTGCTTCAGAAGAAAAAGCTATGACTCACAATGTTATTCATTTTGCCCAAGGTCACAAGCCCAGAAATTACGGCATCAAGGCTCAAACCTAGTTATTTTGATCCCAAGATCTTCGTTCTCTCCATTCTACTTCGACTGCCTTTCTTTCCTTGGAAAGACTTGTATTAGTGATTTGTATGAAATCATGGAGGTGTCGCTTAGCAAATTTGTCCTTCACACAGAGCTGGAAGTTTCAACTAATGTGACAAATGACAGATTCAAAATCAGAGGGAAAAAAGTCTTCCTGACTGAAAAGTTGAACTTAAACTGGAAAGCTGAAATTTAGTAGAGATAAATACAAACTTCAGCTATTAGGTTCACTTAATGGATTCAGTGACCTTGGAGGCTGTTTAACTATAAGAATTTTTTGAGGAATTTTTTGAGTCTACAAAGTAAATAATGCTTTCTTTTTATTTCCTTTCCTATTTTATAGAATTGAAATCTATACTTACCTTTATTACCTGCTGTGCTGGTGTTATTGAATATTTATATAGGAAACCATGATTTAGAGAGATAAAGTATGGTTATTAGTCAGCTTTGTTCTGCAAATGAACTGATTGATTATAGCTGCTTTGAGGAGAATAATTTGAAAACTTGATGTAGAATGACTTAGAGTTGAATAATGCCTGCTACATACATACAAACTGAATATGGCATTCTGTTGTAATTGGCGAAACAATAATTCCTATGTAATGAACATTTAACAGCAATGAGAAAATTCTATGACTTTCAAAGCAGCCATACATTTATAAGTCTAATCTTATTACCAAAAAGCACATGACTTAATCACATTCGAAAGATACATTCATTATTCATGAACATACTTTGAAAATGTAGGTTGGCCATACTTCTGCACAGAATAGAGGCATTTATAGAATGTCAAAGGCTGATTTTTTTCTGTCAACACCTTGAATACAACCTATTGTCAAATAAAGCCAGAGAAAATTGTGACAGGTAAACCAAATGTGCTACTCTAATTTACATGTGTAGGATTCCATCTGTCTTCCAGGACATCCTTGAGATGGGACTGTCATAGATTTTTTAGACTATTAGTTCATTTACTTTTTTTTTTAATTTTTATATGGAGGTGGCTTTAATGTTGTGTATGTTTATGTTTCATAAGCTATCTTACTTTTCAAAGCAAAGAGAAATTGAGGTTTTGATCAATTTTTAAAAAATGGAAATTCAGTGAGCCACATGTTTATTATTATAATAAGAGTTCTGTGAATGCTTACTCCTTCTAAGTTACATGAAAAGTGAGCCTATAGAAATGAAAGAGATGGACTTAGGGAAGTACTGCAGCATGGTGGCTGAAAATACAGCCTTCAAAGGAGAACAAATCTGATTTCAGTTCTTAGCTCTGTGGATTACCAGTGAGATCTCAGTCAAGTTTAATTTATCTGAACCTCATTTTTCTCATGTATGAAGGTAATTATCAATTAATCTCATATTTTTACAGTAAATTGAGACAAAAAACATAAAGAACTTAACACAAAGCCCGGCACAAATTAAGCACTCAATAACTCATGAATCACTCAAAATTATTATTTTTCCCTCAAGGAAACTACAATTTGTTTTCTTATACATTCAGAAATTTTTTTGCTTTTGTTGGTTGCTTGATTGTTATGTGGATGGTAAAAATATCCATAATTAATTGATGTTATTTTAAAAATCATTAGTCATAGAAATTAGAGCTTAATATAAAAGTTTAAATGTGGTAAAAAATATTAACACTTTTTGAGTTGACATAGCATAATGACACCAAACTGGGAATTAATTCTTCAGGGTTTGAGAATTGTTTTGAGTACAGCTGAAAATTGGGTAGGTCATAAGTTTAAGGCTATCTAGCAAGAAGTCTAACAGAAAAAGTATTGATAAGAAAGGAAGAAAAAAATTGCTTAATATTGTCCAATAAAACTTTCTTAAAGGAAAAGGTCATTTTGTATACTGATTACACTTCAGTGGCAGAACTAAGCAAACATATCCAAACTTATTTGTGGAAAATTCCCATCTGTTTTCCTACTGTAAACTTCCTGTCTTACCTGAAGACATTTTTGAACCAATCAACTATCTGAACCACAACTACAGAGCAATACAAAACCAAATTTTGTCTTGATAATTTGGTTGTTTGTTGTTTTATTTCATAGGCATTAATTTATTTTGTGTATGCATATGAATATGTTTCCTGGTAATATTTTGTTAATGGCTTTATTAAGGTATAATTGACATACAATTAATTGCACATTTTAAAATATACAAATGAGCATATCTGTAATCCAATCTATTTGCCCTTAATTTCTTTTTCTTGTCTTATTTTATTGGCTAGAATCTCTACTGCAATATTGAATAGATATGTGGACAGCAGACATTCTTTTCTTCTTTCTGATCCTAGGAGGAAAGTATTCAGTTTTTTCACTACTAAGTATGGTATTAGCTTTAACTGTCTTTTAGATGTCCTTTATCAGGCTGAGTAAGCTCCCTTCTATTCCTAGTTTACTGAAAGCATTTATCAGTAATGGATGCTGTATTCTGTTAAATACCTTTATTGTGTCTATTTAAATAATTATATTATTTTTATATTTCAGTGTGTTAATATATACTATTAAATTGATTGATTTTTTATGTTAAACCAATCTCAAGTTACTGTAATAAACTCCGGCAGTGAAGCAATGAACTGTTTTCTGTTTATTTAAAAAGTGTTAAATTACAAATTCATTTTAAAATCATTATGTCTACTTTAGTTCATCTATTTCTTTTTGAATAAGTTGTGGAGGAATTTTTCCAGTTCATCTATTTTGTCAACATTGTTAGAATAAAGTTATTAATAATGCTTCTTTATTGTCTTTTAATATCTGTAGAATCCATAATGATATCATCTCTCTTATAACTCATATTGGTAATTTGTGTCTTTCTCTTATTTTCCCTTGATCAATCTGGCTAAAGATTTATTAATTTTATTGATCTATAATAAGCAGCTTTTATTTCATTGATTTTCTCAGATGTTTTTCTGTGTTCACTTTTATCAATTTCTGCTTTGATCTTTATTATTTCCTTTTTTTCCTGTGTACTTTTAGTTTCATGTGTTCTTCTAATTTCTTTGGGTGGAGGACAAGGCTTTCGATTTATGACCTTCCATTTTTTTCTAATACAGGCATATAATGCCATACATTTCCCCTTTTCTGTTGCTATCCCACAAATTTGGTATGCTGTATTCTTACTTTCATTCATTTCAAAATATCTTCTAATTTCTATTATTTCTTCTTTGATGTGCTATTTTAAGTGTGTTATTTAGTTTTCAAATAATGAAGGATTTTCCCAATATCTTTCTGTAATGATTTCTAATTTAATTTCATTTTGGTCAAAAGTATACTTTGCATGACTTAAATTGTTTAAAATTAATTTATTGGGTTTTTAATTTTTTATATAATTTTTAAAGTTTACACTCAATTTACAATTATTACAGATTATTATTTCTATTCCCTAGGGTGTACAATACATCCTTGTAGCCTATTTTACACCCAATAGTTTGTACCTCCCATTTCCCCTTCCTTATATTGTCCCTCCTCCCCTTCTCCAAGATTTGTTTTATAGCCTAGAATATAGCCTGTTTAGGTAAATTTTCTATGTGTACTTTAAAATAATACTTAGTCTTCTGTTGTTTGGTGTAATGGTCCATAAATTTCAACTAGTTCATGTTGATTTACTTAGTTAAAGTCTTCTCTACCATCATAATTTTTTAGTAAACTTATTATATCAGTTATTGAGAGAGGGATTTTGAAATTTTGACTATGGTTATAAATTCATTGATGTCTTTTTTCAGTTTTATCCATTTTCACTTCATGTATTTTGAAGTCCTGTTATTAGGTGCTTAAGTGTTTAGAATTATTATGTCCACTTGATGAATTGACACTTTGATCCATGGTACTATTTCATCAATTCTGGGTCTGATTTGATTTATTGATTTTTTTTCATTATGGATTGTGTTTTCCTACTATTAGACATTCTTAGTAAATTTTTTATTGGAACTTAGATAATGTAAATTTTACCTTTGTGCTGGGTCTGTTCCTCTCCCTCTCTCTCTCTGTAAATATATATATAGTTGTTGTTTAGGGATAAAGTTCACTTAGTTGGAAGCACCTTGATTCTTACTGGTCTTGTTATATAAACTTGTTAGGCAAGAGTACAGCTGTGTTTAATCTCCAGGTAAATATGCTCCACTGTGGAGGCAAGAACTTTCTGAGTACTCTACTCAATGCTTGTGAGTTATGAGTTTTCCACTTTGGCTTACGGGAACAGGCACTATTCCAGGCCCTGTATTTTCACCAGGTGCTGTTAAATCTAATACTTTCAGATGGTACATTCTATAACCCCTAGGAGATAGCTAATTTGCATGTATTAGTCAATACCCTGCTAAATAATTGAGGTAGACCCTCTGTAGATTTCAGGCTACTCTTCTCTAGTCCTCTGTCTTGTAAATTCAAGCAGCCTGTCTCCCCAGACTCTTTGTGCAATGGCCTGGAAATTCCCTCAAGGCAGTAGACTGGTGAAATTATAGGTCCCATCTTGATTGTTTCCCATATTTCATGGATTGTTGTCATTTATTGCTTGATACACAGTTTATTTTTTGTATATTTTGTCCAGTTTCCTGCTATTTCAGATGGGACAGTGTATCTGATCTCTGCCTGATTATGGTCAGAACCAGAGTCCAATGGCACTAATTTCTGAATCATTTTCTAGTTGGGAAGTACTATTTCATCCTAGAATCAACTTGAATTTCAAAAACCAAGTCTTATTTTTCTATATCTTTTGGATTAATGATTAAATGAGAAAGTAAATATTATTATAAAGATTCTATGTAAGATATAGAGGTAGAGTCAACTGAAATGGAATATAGTACTAAATATTCTTCATCTACTTTATTGAGCATTGTACATTCTTGCTCAAACATAGAATTATCCAGATAATCTATTATTTCACATGAATCAGGTATTGTATGTGGAAATGTGGATGTGCACCTTTGTATACTGGCTTTGCTTAATTTCTAAAGACTATGAATTAATTCAAAAAGTTCATAGTCTATTTCACTTTTTCATGAAACAGTTGTGTTACAAAATCATGGCTTGCAAGATATATTCAGAAAACTTGTACTGGAAGGAAATAAGGACACCAGAAGATGTTATACCAATATGAGCCTTGAAATGTTTTTAGCATAAGGCAGACTTCTCTTTGACATTTAAAAAAATTAGTTGTAGAAAATTAAAGTGAAGTGGATGATAGTAGAAAAAGTTGGACCGGAGCAGGTTGTAAAATGGTACCAGAAGTGTGCTGATTAAAAGATCACAGCACACCTATAGGAGAACTCTGAAAGCCTGGTCTGGGGTGCTGTCCTTGGTGCTGTCTTATTAATCATTCATGCATTAAGTAGGTTGTATGTATTACCCTCTACCTGCAAGTCACAGGGGACACAAACATGAATAAAATGTCAGTGACTTATTGGAGGACTGAAGAACAGTATAAACACAATTATGAGTGATGCAAACCTGGTAAAAATCAGCAGGTTCTTGGGCAAAAAATTCAGGATGTTGTAAGATACTAGAATGCTAAAGCAATGTAGTGAAAGAAGAAAAAAAAAGTAATATTAAAATGAGATGAACATAAATCTTAAGACAAAAATCAAGCATAGATATATGAAATTGGGGATGAGGAAAAGGAGGTGGGACAGGAAAGCCAGGCTTTACCAGCATTTAGATGAGTAAAGATATAAATGATGACTATAAAATATATGGACTGAGATTCAGAAACCTTGGATTCAAATCGTTTCTAGCTGTGCAACCATGTCCAAAACATTTAAAATATCAGTGTTTCCATTTCCCCATATGTAAAACTGGGTGTGTGATTTTTCTATTCCAGCTTTAAAAGGAGTATTTTAATTCTTAGAGTTCAAAGCTTTCTGTGTTAAAGCCTAGGTTTGAGGGGAAAAAATGTAATTTTGACTTTCATTATTTAAAGGGTTTTATAAATTTTTTTGCATCTTCTTATAAATACCTTTAAGGTTGAGACAATGTGTCATCTATAGTTGTATTAATAATAATAGTTTATTGCTGGAGAGAATTGAAGTCAAAAAAGCTGGTTCAGAGCCATCTCTTCCATTTATTGGGCAACATTAAACAAATCACATCTACAGGTATCAGTTGCCCTATCTCTCCAATGAATGCATTAGAGATGATCCTCTTCAACTAGAGCTTTCTAAAATTCTAAGAGTCTTGTTCATACATAAATGAGCAGCTCTCACCAATATGCTTTGGGTAGCTGACATATCACATGTAAATATCTCAAGTTTGTGGGGACTCTTCAGAGCCTCATCCCTGAAATGGCTTTTCCTGCTGAACTAACTACAATATATATGGATACTGGGACAATTTCTCTTGGATATTTATGGAATTACTACTGAAATATAGTGTTTCTTTTGGCATAAAATGGTTAATATGGTATGTAGGTTATCATTGTAATAATACACCCTTCAGACTTATAAAACATGTGACTTCTGAGGCAAGGGAAATTAACTTAACCTTCTTCCTGTTACCTTTTATAGGCAGTATCACTAGCAATATCACCTAGATATTGCCTAGAAGTGGCTTAGAGTGTGTACCTTTAATGTCGAGTCTTATATAACTGATCTAATTCCCCGTCTACACTTTGGGGGGAGGGGGGACTTTCTTCAGAGGAAGCATCCTGTCATTCCTGGCCAGTATCTCGGAAAGTTGTAAATTTGTACCACTGGGCACTGGTTTTCTTGGCATGTTGTATTCCTGGAAAGGGACAGGCGTTGGGCTTGGAAGGGTAGATTGGATTACAGGAGGCAGGAAATCACCATTTATTGTGTGCCTGTGGTGTGCTTTATGTAAGTTATTAGTTATGGCTGTTTCTTCCTATAGTACAGAGTTATAGAGGATATAATTACACAATTTGTATTTAATACTCGGTTTTTACTTTTGTTCTTGCTGCCAGGCAGAGACTGATTCTGCTTGATTCCTCTTCAAATTCCCAACTCCTATTCATCTTTCAAGATTTTGCCCAATTTCTTCTCATCAAAGCCTTTCTCAACTACCGTAACCTCGTAATTACTGACTTTCCTGAATCCTAATGAGACTACCACACACAGGACTCTTCCATTAACTTAAGCTTGCTGATCCAGACTTCAGTTTTATACAACTGTTTTGCTCTGAAATCTTGTGCACTCATCCCCAAGATTAAGGGTCATCATATCAGAGATCTAACCCAAACATAGAAGTCCTAATATGTAAGCTCCTCCAGTGGTCTCTAACCTCCCCAACAAAGGTCTGTCTAGCCTTTATATCTTGTAGGTGAAGTTCTCTGAGTAGAGCTGTCAGATAAAATATGACACCCACTTACATTTGAATATCAGATTAAAAAAAGAGAAGCATTTGTTTAGCATCAACTATGCCAAAGTGTGCACAAGAAATACTTATGCTAAAAAATAGTCATTATTTTAATGAAATTCAAATTTAACTGCTAGTCCTATAGCTTTATTTGCTAAGTCTGGCAACTCTGTTCCCAAGGAATCCCGCCAACTTTTTTGACATTTTAACTGCATGATACATGGTCTCAGTTAATCTTGAGTTATCTGATGCAGTACTCTATCTGTCAGTAATGCTGTGTTGTTTCAAAGCACATTTATTACCTTATTTTTTCCTCAGATTTGCCCGAATATATGGTTACTACCTTTACCACTTATTAACTTGCTTGTTTAATATCTCTGGGTTTCGATTTTCTAGGATATAACATAGAGTTAATTATATCTACTTTGATGAATGGATACAAAGATTAAATGGGATGAACTACATAAAGGAAATCCCATGACAGAAAAAAAGAATGCAAATAAGGAAATGAACCCATATAACCTCTACACTCCTCTGCCATCACCCTCATTATCTTGCTTAAGATCACAGAGCCAATTCCTGGGGAAGCTGGAGCCTCAAACTTCAATCAGCTGGTTGCCATGAAAGACTTTCTTGTAATATGCTTCGGAGGGAGTAGGGAAATCTGCCATGAAGTTTAAGGAAATACACTTTATGCATCACGGTCTTTCCCCCGCCTTTGATATTCCCCTATTTTCATGATAAGACTATTTTCCAGGTAATTCCTCAATTATCAGAAATATATGAAATAGTGTTCTTAATTTGAAACAGTTGCTCTGAGTTTCTTTTCAGTGACTTGAAAAATTGTTTTTAAATGTTTTTAAGGAGTCTTGAGTTAAACTAATTAACAGTCTCCACACAGAACAAACAGGCTATTCAAAGATAAAGGAAGTAGATTGTAAGTCTGTGTCCACTCTCCGCCATGGAGATACAAGAATGTTAATTAGTAAAACACTGATGCCAACAAATGCCAAAGAACTGTCTCTTATAAATCTTTGTGAAATGTGAAAAGTAAAAATGTGCTCCCCGGGAGTAGAATGAATTCATGTTCAGGGATCATATTTCAAGGTACTTGATTAGTATTCATGAGCATGGAATGAGCAGAATTCGGAGATTTCTGCCGAGCCAGCAGTTCATCTAGGAAGGCTGAGAGACTGAGAAGAGGGGCTGTTGAAATAGCTAACTTTGATGTCATTACTATTAGTATTGTTCCCGCGGTGATACTTTAGTTTCCAACGTATCATGCTGATGTTAGGAGTGTCGTTTTCCACGGCCACTGTGTTAAATTGTGTTTTGAGAAGTTGGTCACCTCAATAACGTCCAGGGAAACTTACTTTTTTGCTTCACAAAAGCTTTTTTCAAAATTCCAGCTATTGGACTTTGAAGATCCGTGCCATTCTCTACTTTTCTTTCCCTTGTAAAATGGAGAAATTGAAATAATGCAAATTCAACATGTAATTCTAGTATGTTTTCTGTTTAGTTTTTTGTGTGCCTGCATATTCTTTCAAAAAACAACTTGCGTGGTAAATACACAGGCTACATACTGCATCTAAAATTCTATGACTATGAAGTACATGCATATGCAATATCTAAGGACAGATTTTTCTATGCTGCTAAATTTTTAGAGTATTATAAGTAGAAATTAGAAAATAATGTCATTTCTAAATTTATTTTCCAGTAGAAAATTCAAATGCGAGATATTAGGTAACAAGACTTTAATGCATATGTCCAAGTGCATTCCAGATATATATACTATGTAAATATGTTTATGCTATAAATAATTGCCAGTATATAGTATATACAACATAATAACCAATATAATTAAATCATAGATATTATACAGTATTGTCTGTATATATGCATATTATAGAATAATGAAAATCTAGAAATTCATAATTGAATATTTTACCAAAATATATGATAAAATGTCCAAAGTGCCTTTTTTGGATTAATATTAGCATTCTATAAAAAATAATAAATACTGAGAAATAAGTGTTCTAAAGTGTTATAAAAACTGCATGGCAAGTGAGGTACGGCTTGTAACTTGAATGGTAATTACAATTCAATTTCTTAACCCAGTATATTCAAATAATATGTCTTACTTGAAAGTTGCATTTCCTAACTTTGGATTCTTAAAAATTAATAGTTTTTATGAAGAGAAACTTCCTGCTTACTCTCTAATTATTTTGGGGACACTAAATGCAATTTGCATATCAGATCTCTCTTTTGGCAACAGACTTGCTTAATAGCCCGATGGCCAGTAATTACTTGCAGTTTGTATGTTTCTCAAAAAGATGATAGACATCAATCACTCCTCAGGACTCGGCGGCCCAGCAGAGTGAGTTGTAGGTATGATTGATGGTAAATGTCACATTAGCCCCTGGCAAAGCAGGGAGGTGTTCAACATAACAATAGCAGAACTACAGTATCATGATTATCCCTCCCAGGTACTCAATGCAAGTCCTTGTCTTGCTCTCCTAGAGCACTGGGCCAGCCTTAATTGCCTCCCATTTGAGCAGAAGTCCCCTAAACAATCTTTTCCTATCTCTTCAGATTTCAAGACAGCATCTTCATTGTAAACAGTACAATCTTTCTAAAATAAAATACAGCGATAAGATTTTATTGAGTGACTATTAGGAGCTAAAAAGAGTGTTCAGTGCTTTGAAGGAGTCACATCTTTAATCATTACAGTAACTAACAAAGCAGGTTATGAACTGGCTTTCCAAGTGTTTACGTAACTTGCGTCTGGCAACGCTAATAAACGGCAGGGCTGATATTTGAATTTCAGGTTTGTCTTCGGAGGCTTTTCTCTTTCTAACAATGTTGCTTCCCCTGATGAGAAATCTAGTGGTTTCCCACTGACACAAGAGGCCAGAGTTTAAACTCCATCGCACACCCCCAAATCTGTATATGATCTGCCTCCATCCTACACCTTTGCAAACTTTTCTCCCACCATTGGAAATGTGTATGAAACCCATGTATATTTTACTCACCTTGCTTTTGTATATATATTCTCTCTGCTTGGAATACCCTGCCCAACTCTCTGCTTATGCAAATACTATATGATTTCAAGGTCCAGTTCAAAGTTCACCTTGCCTTTGATTCCTTCCTTGATCACTTTCTCCAAATCACTGGAGAACTTTTTAAAACCTGACTTACAACATTATATTACTATTATTCATTTATGTGTTTTATCTCTCCCACTAGACCATAAATTACTTGGAGGGAGAGTCTATTTCAAACTCATCTCTACATCTAGCAGTGCCTGTTTTGAATGAGACTGCGGATGTAGTTGGCCTGAATAAGTAAAGGCACAAGTGAATCGATGCTATGTCTTTCCCTTAACTATCTAATTATTTGATGACACAGGGTTTTTTTTTTTTCCCCAGAAAATACGGACTGCAGATTCACTAATATGTTCAATTATGAGCGGATTTTGAAAGTTCCCTTTTAAAGGGTTCCTGAAGTTTTATGAAAGTTTTCACAAGTTGTCTGAAATTCTATTATCCATTCATTCATTTGTTCAACCAGCAATTTTTGAATTGCTCAGGAATAATGGTTGGTCATGCAGATACAGATAAAAAGGCAATGTCTTTACCGTCGAGAGACTCATAGTCTAGGCAGAAATCTGTGTCAGCAGATAGTCAGTGCAACATATAAAATGCAGAGGCAGCTCAGGGGAAGCAGAAATTTGATTTGCTTGACGAAGTCAGAGAACACTTCACTGAAGGAACATTTGAATAAAGTCTTTAAAGAAGAAGATTGATGTGTTGAAGTTCTTTTCAAAGTTACAATTAGGGTACAGTTTAGAGTAGAGAAGTGAAGAGGTCGGGAAGTAACAGAATTAGCTATTAATGACCCTGAAGAATAGTTAACTTATTGGGAATATAACACATTAAACCAATACAGGTATAAGCATTTGGGGGTAAGTTTCACAGAACAACGAAAAGGCAACCTAAGAAATTGTATTTCCTTGTGGAAACTCAAGACAAGGGTGTTGAAGGTAATAAAGAGCACCAGAGTTGATATTTTCATTGATATATAAGTCCAGCTCCCCCAAAAGTGACCTTAGTAATAGTCACAGAGCTCTGTCCTCCCCAGTGTCCATCGATTCCTGGGAGCTATTTAGTGTTCACAGTGGAGACCAACTGAAATGGAGAATGCATTTTGCATATGGCTTCCTTGGCTCAGAACTTGATTAGCTAGAGGCAGAGACCAAAGGAAATTAGAACGTATCTGTTAATAATTAAATTGACCATTCAAGTTAATGATTAATGGAATAATTAAAATTAATAGTTAGATTCATGTTGAAAATATCCAGTGAATTTCCTCCAGAGGATTTAAAAGAATACAGAGTACACCATTCCTGTTTAATAAATTTTTGTTGAATACATGATGGAGGATTCCGGGAGCTCTAAGACTTCAACAATATGTTTGAAAGAAATGTGTGGCTTATCTTAGAAATACAGATGTTTATCCTGCATTCCTCTCCTCAGATGCATTGAATCAGAATCTCTGTAGAAGGACCTGGGCCTGTGTGCGTTAATGGAGTTCCACGCACCTTCCTGGTTAGGAACCCCAGTTAAAGTTCATTCTCTACATTAAGAAGTTGAGGAAACTGAGGTCCTGGGGGACTAAGTTCAAGGCTATACAGATAGTAAATTGCAGAGCTGGGATCTGAATTGTCAACTTTCCTTTCCGGCGCTCTTGGCAGCACTTGACAGGTGCCTCTGGAGGACTTGACCTCTAGAGACTTGAGAAAGAACCAGCAAAACAAAGCTAATTACAGACTAGAAACCCTGATCAGAAATTTAAAACGTCAGTGTCAATGAAGCAGGAAAGCAGAGAGAAGAGACTACGCAAAAGATCCAAGAACCTCAGCCAGAACAAGAGAAGGTAGAGAGGTGGCTCCCTCATTGAACAAACATTATTGAGCATTTGTTATGCGCTAATTCCTGAGAACAGGAGAAAGAAGACAAATGAGGAAGACTAGCACTTCTGACTGGAAGCGTGAAGGTTCAGAGATCAGTGGTGTTCGCTTTGCCTTGAAGTCTCTCCTCTGTGTGAGTAAAGCTATGCAGATGGTTAACCTGCCCTGATTTTCTGGGCACCGACGCTGAGTATACTAAGAAGCAGCATTTTCTGCTTTCTATCATTACATGGAGAAATGCCAGCGCTCATGGGCTGATCTATGCAAAAGCTTGTGAGATACAGCAGAACTGTAGGCTCCAGCTCCTTAATAAGCCACCTACGAATGGTTGCATCAGTCCCCATTAGGTGTCTGCTGCATGCATTTACAGGGGAGACACTGGACAGAAAATCCTGAATTTATTACAGTTGAGCTTTTGGCATCAACTTCTATTTGGAATGTGTGCTTTTTGTGAGCTAAGCTGGACTTCCACAGAGCCTGAAAGCCTGGGCCAAATGCAGAATAAATGTTATTCCTGGTCCTTTTTCCTCTATGTCCTTACTCTTAAATCTTGATCCATGATCTCTTTACCACTCTTATTGCAAGAGTTGAAAACAAACCAAAAAACACACAAATTCAAGTAAACCAAGAAAAAGGGAGAGAATTTGTCATCTAAACCATCCTTCCACTTTTCCTTTCCTCACACTTGTCCCTGCTTAGCCAGTCGAGGGAAGAGGTTTTCCATAGCCTGGGAACATTCCTGGCCCTTCTCCAAATGGAAGCAAGCAGGAAAGGATCTAACCTCTGCTCAGCATACCAAAAACTCTGGCCCCTCTCAGCATGGCCTAGGTAAGCCCTTCTCCCCATACAGGTTGTAAGATTTAACTGAGACTGTGTATGTAGTAAATGGCAGGACCAGAGTTTAAATTCAGACTCAGGGTGGCCTGTCTCCAAAGCCACTATGCCTTCCGTTTCACTGCCCTCACTCGGTGTAAAAGAAGTCTAGCTTTCCTATCACATGGGTTTCTCGCCTGTGCCTTACTTTCCCCCCACTGTCCTCTTGCTACACTCCTTTGGTGCTTAAGAAAGAACTAATGAGGCTTTAGAGTTCAGGTCACAGAACTTAGGTTGGTTGATATAATTTTTCTTCCAATAGGATTTGGATGGATGATTATGTACAATCAATTTATTTGCTTCAAAGTACTACCTTGGCCTCTGTGGTTACAGCAGGATGTTGGTGTTCTTGAATTTAGCATTTGCGGTGTCTCCTATGAAAAGAGGGACCCAGCCGCCTGGGATGCAGAGTATTTGCTGCTGTTGTGAGACACAAATAGGAATCCTCACTCCAGAGATATATAGGAACAAGTCCTTTGGCCAATTGCCAGGTGCCCGCAGGGCAACATCCTTTTTCATCCTCCACTTGCAATTATCTATGCATTTTAGGAGAATATTTTGGAATTTAAAGTCTTTCAAGGTTGTGGGAACCCCCCAGTCTGTGGATGTAACACTGTCAAATGTCAGAGGGTGACTGGTATGCCTCTGAATGGTCATCTCTCAGGACTACGTAGTCAGTGACTTTGGATTCCTCAGCAGAACCACACCTGAGACATACATCATACCCCACTAGAAGTAGTTCTAAATATTGGATTTTATTATGCTAGGAATTCTGTTTGAATGGCATGCCCTATTAAAGTCAGACCATGGTTAAAGCCCTCTGCCTGCACCCACATCCCTTCCATTCATGTAACAATTTGCTATTCATAAAAGTTCTTTTAATTTCAGGCGTTTCATATCTGATCCTTATGGCCACACTGGGAGGTGGAATAGCAGGTATCATTTCCTCAGGTTTATGAATGAGGAATCTGCTGCTCCAGGACTTAAGGATCTTGCTTAAAGTCTTGCATTTAGGGACTGATATAGACGGGGCTTTAAATCGCGGTCCATAGTTATCAGAGCCGACTTTTTCCATCATATCATGATATCCCTTGATTAATCCATCAAGAGTTCCTCTCAACTGACTATACTTTAATTAAAAAAAAAGAGTACCTCTCATTATCAGCTATAATAGAAAACGAAATCATTCATTCATTTGTGAAATATTTACTGAGTGCCTTCTATCTTCTGGATAGTGTAATTGGCACGGAGGAATTGAGGTGAATACAATATGATTCTTAACCTCAAGGAACACATATTTTGCTATGGGAGATAAATAAGTAGTTTAATAGTGTTTTGCAAGTAAACTAACAAAGGTTCATGTTTTTTTTTTTCAAAGAGTACTGAATAACCACAAAATATTAAGTAACTCTGCCTGGGGTAGTCAGAACAGGATTTGATATGACCTAATCTCCTTTTGTCCGGAGAATTACATGGCCCACAGGAACAGCAGTGTTTCAGCTTAAGAGTCTCAGATAAGAACTGCACTAATTTGTAGATCAGGAGATTTGACTTTTAAAGAGCTAATTTACAGAGTGACTTTGGCAACTTTTTTCCCTTTTGGGCCTCCGTTTCTTCATCTGTGCAATGAAAGGATTAAGTTAAACGGTGGGTAAATTCCTTTCCAGCCCCAATGTTTTATTTTATTTTACTTTTCTCACAAATGTGCATAAACTCCCTGTAGGACTGTTTTCAGAAATTGCTTCTTAGATTTTTTTCTTCGAGTTAAGAACTCATTCATGATGTCAGTGCCTCTTTTCACTGGGAGGTTGGTTCTAATTTCCATTGTCTATCGGCCCACAGAGTCTGTTTTGCCAGGAAGTCTGGGACCGAAGCCCAGACTGTTTCAGTTGGGATTTCTGATCTCTGCTTCACTGCATTATCCAGTATTTGGTTTGAGCTGGGCACTTTCTAAACTATTCATGCCATTCTCATTTCTGTAGGTAAAGGATAAGAAAATGTGGATTGAAAGATCTTTTGACTTCTATTATCCTAGAACTGCTATGACCATAGGTAAAAAAGAAAGCCAGCAGTACTCCTGAGACACCCAAGGCAGGTGACCATATGCAAACTCAGACTGAAACTGTGTCTGCTTTCCATTTAAGGTGCTGAGTGACATATTTTATGTTTGGAATGTCTTTATCATGCACTTCTAATTATTTGTATTATTTATCTCATTGTCTATTTATCCACATTATCCATAACCTCGCTCTCTCAAAATAAGTAGGACTAATAGTTTAGAATGTATCCTTCAAAACTTTCCACACACATACATACGGATATCATAGTTTATTGTATATACAATAATATATATAATTCTGTTGAAATATACATTCATATAGACTTTTATGAAAACGAGATAACACTACATATACTGTTCTATGTTCCCTAATTTCCATGATAAATTTCCATGTTAAGCGATCAGGTTTTAATATTCATTTTTAATCTTCACAAGCTATTGAGAAAATCAGTAATGAAGATTTAGCTTGAATAGAATGTTTACTACTATATACAGAAGTGCAATGAAAATATGTGACAGTTTTCTTTAAGACCAATTTCTAACAGCAGACTTTCTGAGTTAAAGACCACGGACTGTTTAGAGCACGCAGAGCTGTCTTAGAACAAGTCCCGAGGTTGCACATTTGACTATTCCTGAGTCTTCTCTAGTTTTTCATACAGAACAGGTTCCGCGTGGTACTTGTTTCATGCTTTTACAAGATTAGCAAAGAGCGTAGAAACACAGCTTTGACTGAAAACCCGGGTTTTAAATTGCAACTCTTTCCCGAACATGGCTATCTATAAAATAATTATGACCATCGCAACTTTTTATACCGTGTGCTTTTCAAACACTTCTTGTGACATTTATTTTCTCATCTATTTTTCCATACCAATGTTGTGGACTGTAGAAAAGATGGGACAGTTAAAGATTAAAAAGCTCACTTTTTAGTGAACAGAGAATTATGAATTTAATGACGTGAGGTGAAGACTGCTATTCCCTGCCCTGCCCAGTCACCCCACACTGGCCAACTTTCCATTTAAGCTTTTTCTTTAAAATGAGTTACCTTGTAAAGCGTCCTTGACTTATTGCAAGTTCTCATTCATTCATTCCACAGAACTATTTTCTATGTAATAAACTGAGCTTAGGGGCAAGAATTTCTAGCCCCAAATACAGCGCCTTATATATAACAAATGTTCAATAAAAGTCTTTGAAAAGAGTGGATGAAAGATAGTAAGACATAGTACTTACCCTCGAGGGATTTTCCAGACAAATCAAGAGGACAGAAGGAAAAAAGTTAATTAAATGCTATTGTCATATACAACGATAAGATTGAGAGAGAGTTGAATGCCCCCTAACACTGATTTAGGTGGAAGAAAAGCATCAGAGAAAAAAAAAAATCCATCAGGAATCGACATATATCTGGGACTTAAGGCCTGAATAGGAGTCTGTTATTTGCTAAGCAAGAGGGGAAAGAGCAGAGAAGAAAGGAAATGGGTTTCCAGTGAATGAAAAAAGCACAGGATAAGAAAAGTATTATAAAATGCACAGAAGGAAAAAACAGTGTGGCATTTTATCATACACCATAATATTTTAGGTTTTTTATGTCCTAGGCTTATCTCATGTATCTCTAATTAAATTTAAAGATAGGTCGGGCCATGGAGAGAGAGAGAAAAAATGCCTGTATGCTATATGTTAATGTTAACAACAGAAATGCATGCAACTGTTTATTTAAGTATATACCATAAATTATATTTTCAAAATCAAGATAGGAATACGGGTATCCTGACCCCCAGCTCAGATGTCTTATACCATACTAGACTCCTACATTGTGAAGGCAGGCAGGAGAATCCAGAAAATGTAGAATCTACTTTAAAAAGCAAAAGGCAGAGATGTTATGAAATTAGTGTTGCCTGATTTATTAAATTTTAGATTTGGTGGCTCCTAGTGATTTTGGTATGGTCTCCAGCAAATCTTAGAAGAATTTAACGGTAGGAGCCTCTGGGCTATTGCCTAGATCATTTAAGATATGCTTCTTATATTTGGCATTTCTCAGGAATTAGTTCTTTGATTTGCATTTGTTTTAAAAAACTGAATAATGAAAACCCCTCATCTTTTTGTGTTGAACACCTAAAGTTTGCAGAGATAGTGTCCATGCCACCATGCCACTGGAATTAATTTGGCATTTACTAATTCAATAGCAGACATTTCTTGGTTGCCTACTGTGTACTAGGAAATAATCCAGATTCTAAGAGTGTAATAAATTACATCCCTTTCCTAACATATGTGTATACCTTTCTCCCACCTAAGTCGTCAGGGAAAGAGATACAGGCACCTGTTTATTCTGTCTTCCCTAGAGAGCAATAGTACCTCATGGCCCTCATGGAAGATAACTTGTGACAGTGGAGAAACATACATGACCCTAACTAAAATCTCAAGAATATTGTTTTCCATCTACCAAGTTCAAGTGTTTTTTTTAACGGTTATGAGTCATGCGTATATAATGCAGGACTCATGACAGATATAACCGATCCCTCTTTTGCGACCCCTCAGGTATAATAGAAATAAGTCATGAAAGAATCCTGGCACTTAAAAAATAATTACATTCTTTATTATTTATTACCTGATTTTTTTATCGTCCTGAATTTCCGCAGAAGTGACAACATTGACTTGAAGCCATATGTGATTCTCTGATCCAGTTCTTGATCATTAGCATGAAGCAGCTTACATTCACTAAGTGATGTGGTTGAGCGTCATGTGTGTCTTTTAAATTGTGTCTTCCATCAAATTTGGAAGAAAATGTTCTTTTTTATAAAAATCGAATTCTGTTATTCAGCACATATTTACTAAACATCTTTTTTTTCCAGCAACATACTTGGACTCAGAAGTATGGTCTTTAAAAAGATGGCAACTGCCCTAAAAATAAAGAAACCTTAGAGTTTGGTAATTATTTTAAATGGATGAGTCCTAAGAACTAAAATATATAGCAGAAAACCAAAATGCTGGAAGCAATTCAAGTACTGACCTTGCTTTGCTCTCATTAGCTAACCACATGACTGATTCCTTGAACCACATTTTCTTCATGGATCTTATGTTTCCCACCACTTATTTTTAATTATGCTGGAAATGCAAGCAGTCCTGAAGATCACTAATAGTGTTTATGCTAGCAGTAATAGTACACTAGGCAATTTAATTATATCCTTGAGATGATTTTCTGGACCAATTAGTTGAACCCATTTTCTCTGAGTAAATTCATTGTAGTCCATTTCAAATTACTAATACATTTCATTAAGTAAGTAACAATCCAGAAGATTTTGGCTAATTGTTTTTGTTTTTGTTTTTGTTTTAACCAAGAAAGCTTCTGAAATGTCTCTCTAGGGCCCTTCTCTGCAGTAGGGACACGTGTGTAACTATGAAATACTTTGTTTCCTCGGACTAAGAGACCCACCATGGTAATACATTGGCAACATAGCAAAAAGGCTAAAAACATGGACTGAGTTCCAAGTATCGGTTGGTGCACTTAGTAGAGAAATTATTTTTGGCAACTTTACATAATCTCTAAGCCTTCATTTACTCATTTGTAAAAGAAGGAGTAATACTAGTATCTCACTGATAAGGTTGCTGTAAAGATAGAGTCATATCCAGGCTAAGAACATATCACAGAGCCTTCTACAAAGTAAGTGTACAATACTGCAGATACTATGATTATGACTATGATTACCAGTAATTAGCTCTTTCTAATGACTCCACAGATGTCTTCAAGCAGTAATGTCTTGAAAAATAATTCTTTACTGACCTTTTCTTATCATATAATCCATTTTAATAGATTATCCAGGTTCATGGTCAACTTACTCTCTCTTCTTTTCCAGCTGCATTGTCCAGCTTGAGCCTTCCCTCTGTGGTGTCCCTGTGGGAATCACAACACTGTTGCTTGAACCTGAGTAGTTGCTGTTATGGAGTATGGAGGGCGTTGGGATGTGGATCGCATTGGATCAGATACAGTCACCAGCTGTATAACCGGGGCCAAGTCACTTCCTCCTCTCTGGGGTGCTGCTTTTTCTTGTGAAATAAAGTCTCATTCAGTTCCAACTTGCCATGTTCCGTCTTGTGAAATCCTGTAGGTGGGGATCCCCATGCCTTTCAGCTTGTTCTCATATTCCTCTAACGGGGATCCTGCAGTCTTTCCATGTGTTCCATCTCTGAGTCTTAAAACACTCTTGCTTATTCCAATCTGAATTTTTTGTAAATTCTACTCATGGCAGTTTGGCCTTTGGTCATCGTTTTGGTCATTAGAGCCACATAGCCACAATGATTTCTCAGGTAATGCACCTTGGAGGGTGGTAATCATGCTCTATCAGAGTTCTCTGGGATTTACGCCTGTAGTTGTCTCATTTCTAATACTAACTCGGCTCCAGACTAATGGAGGGCACGGACCCTTCTTGCAACCCATCCAGGAGGCAGATCCGTGAGGATGTGAATGCACATTTGGCCTGTTTATTCATCCAAGTTGACAAGGCACAATGACCCTTCAGTGACAGGATGTGACTCCTCACCTTAATACTCTCCCTTAATAGTACCATCATCCTTGTCATTGTTCCAGCCTGAAGCTCTTGGAATCCATATTTGGTTTTCAGGTTTGGTTGAATTTACCTCCATGATGCTTCTCACATCCATTTCCACTGATTGACTGTACTTCACATTCTTAACATCTCAATTTTCATACATTTTTCCACTGGTTATTTTGCTCGTAGTTTCTTCACCTTGGTTCATCTTCTAAAGTTCTGGCAAAATAGTCCTCTTAAAATATTATTCTTCCAAAAGTCTGTGATCTGATCCCCACCTGATTTTCCAGATTTCCTACACTATCCCTGAGCTGCCAGAGAATTTTAAGCCATGGTAAATAATCTTGACTTAATAAGAGCAGAAAAGTACCCATGGAAGGGTTTTACAGAAGGGAATAATATAACATTATTAGAAAAGTTGTTTTAATTTCAGTGCAAAGAATGGGTTGAAGATGAGTATGACTGGGTAATATGAGAGGCAGATACACCATTTGGGAGGCTGTTGGATCAGTCCAAGGGAGAGATGCTTGTGCTAAAAAGGAAGGGAGTACAGATGGGAAAATCATCAAAATGGGCTCGCTCCAGACGTGGTGAGGATTCTAAGTTAATTATTAATTCTCTGGTTTTTTTCCTGGTGCCTTCACTTCCTTCCTCTTTGCCTCCCTGCCTGAATGTGTTCTATTCTAGTGTGAGCAAATATGGTTGGCCCTTCTGGTAGGTTTGTCCTTGCTCTAGTTCTGAAAAATTAGAACTTGACTATATAATAACGTACCAGGAGATTCTAGGCCCTACTCAGAAGTACATTCTAATTTTTATCTCTGTATCATGATTGGCATTTTGTAATTTTTAAGGATTTTTTTTAAATGCACACACATTCTTATGTCTATGAGAATTTTTAATGCTATGAGAATGGGGAAGGGACATAAGACCACTAAGAAACTTTTTTCAATAAAATACTATTATATGGCAGTATTTTATGGTTAGAACCATGTCTTAGACTTTTCTTACCTTTTCTAAAGTACTAAAATATATCAGGTAGGACAGGCTAAATATTTGGTACCAACTAAATGGTGATTGAGTTGTTGGTAGAAATTCTTGACTTTAAAATTTCCTTCTTACAGCAGAGATGTAAGTTGGAGCTTTATCAGTCTGATATCTAAAAATTCCCCTTATTTTCAATGTCACCATCACCTGCTCAGTACCAGAAATCATAGAAGTCCTACTGTAAACATGATTTGCTTTTTTGAATGCAGTATTTTAATGACAGCTCATAAAAAGTGTAGTTTCACTGACCACCGCATTTGTTTAGTCTTTTCTATTTCAAGATTTGGTACCTATGGTGCTAATTCTGGCCCATAAGTAGCCCAAATCATAATAATGGAACAAACATCTGAAGTTCCCCAAGGCTGAATTCATCCAGGTAAGATTCATACACGCTGACTCATAGATTAAACATGAAATAGCATCAATTCCATTTCTGACTATGCCACAGCATTGCAAGCTTTTCAAAGATTGATATAATGCCTTAAACTAATTTAAACCTGCATTATTTAATAGTACTGTGTCCCCATATACTTCAGTATACATTGGAATGTTGACCATTCGATATGTATTGATATTTTATAAATCTGAGAAAATAGTTTAAGGAAAAGAAAGAAAAAAACAGAGCAGCAGTCCTAGACATCCATGGTATGTCCATTTATGGAGCTCCTACTCTGTGACAGATTTGCAGCTGTTACCTATCTAACCAAGGGAGCTTGGAGGTAGATAATGGTATCAACTCAACATTAATGGAAGCAGTTTAGCATTTGTTAAAGGCTCAGGCTTTAGGTTTTAAATTAAGAATACGGAGAAAATAAGACAATGTTGCTCTATTTAAGCATCTTATGATGCTTCCTCATATTTATGTTTTCAACCTACAATTCTCTCGTAAAATCTTCACCCACAAATGCAATTTTCAGTTCATTTTTCATGGACACCTCAAACTCAGCTAGAATGAAGCAAAATTATTATCTTACCATCTAAAGCTTCACTTGCCTTCTGCTTCAGAAGTTTCCATCTTGAACAATGAGAGTCACTGTAGAAACTTTTATTTTAAAACCTTAAGCCTAAAGTCTAATGCAATCCTATATGTCCATCCCTCTGCATTTACACCGCCACTGCTTGCAGACCTTCACCACCTCTGGGCATTGCTCTTGTTTCCTATTTGGTCTTCCTGCATTCCCTCTACCACACTTGCAATTTGTCTTCTTTATTGCTGCCAGAGTGGTCTTTCTGAAATTTAATTCTACTGTTCCAACTTCCAGAGGCTCCTCCACTGGCAACAAAATCAAGTTCAAATTATCTATCACTGCATTTAAAGCTCTGCATAGTCTACATAGTCTAGCCCTTGCCATCCTCTCAAGATTTTTTTTTTTTTTGCTGTGTTCTTGCAGTCGAATTCTCCAACTTCACTTTTTCAGAGTGTATCACATTATTTCCAACATCCAGATCACTATCTCTGTTGCCTAAAATGCCCTACCTCTTATCTTTTTTCCTCATATTTATTTCATGATTTTTCTCTCTCTTCCATCTTAGGCACCTTCTCCTCTCATACCATCCTAGACATTTAACTCCATATATTTGTTTTTGCTTAAAAATGACTTATTACACCTTCTCTCCCAGTAATATTTTTATATTTGAAAAGAGAAATTTTCGTGCTTCATTGAAATTTATAAATCTCATAGGGTGAGGTCTTGCATGGAGCAAATATTTCTGGCCAAGGTGGCTGTTACAGAATAATAGCATATAAAATTATTTTATGTGTAGGTTTTTTATTTATTTGTTTATTCAGTGAAGATGAGTAAGACAGAATCTAGGTATTCAACAAATTTAAAGTTTGAACTAGCAGGTTTTCAAACTAAGTGACTGAGCATCTCAACTAATGTGTCAATATATGATTAGATGACATGACATTGTATTTTCTTTGCACCTGAAGACAGCATAAGATTGCTGCCAGGGGGTGGGGAGTATAACTCAGTGGTGGAACATGTGCTTGACATGCACAAGGTCCTGGGTTCAATCCCTAGTTCCTCTATTAAGTGGGGAGAGAAAGAGTGCTGAAAATAAAAGCAAGATATTAGCTTGTTTTCTGTCCACTAGTTACCTTTCACCCCACCTGCTGCCAGACGGTGCATAGTCAGGATCCCTGTCGCTAGCCACGTCAAAAACGACAAAATACAGACACTCTTTTCTTGTTAATTTCTTTAATGCTTAACTTGTCAATAAAAATTTGAGGCTTCACTTCATCCATTACAGCAAGCTTTTCCTAGACACTTTTTATTTGCAAGTATCTTTAGTAAAAGTGACCAATGGCGTCAAGCAACTGAATGTTTTGACTGCAAAATGTCATGTGTATGAGGATTATGTATCATTTACCAAAATGTATTTTAACAACGTAACTACATACACAATACTCTTAGACATGATCGCTCAGTTGCCTTAAGTGCCGAGTTCTTTTCCTTAAACTGTAGGAGTTTTGGTGTCACAAGGAATATGACAGTACAAATCATTCCATCCTTCTCAGTTCATTCTTTTTAAAAACCTGAGCCCATTTTCTCTTGCTCTATTCATCTCCACATTGAGTTCTAGCAAGAGCTAACCTTTCTTCTTCGGAATGTGGAAAAGCACTTAGAGAGGAAGATCATGCTCTCTGCATTTAGAAATTGAGTGAAATAACTACCAAGATAGAAAGAAAAAATTCCGTGCAGGATGTAATTTGTTCACGAAACTATTTATTTGAAGGTCGTTAATTATAAGGGAACATAATTGCAATTTTAATGTTACTAAGTAACCAAATGCTTACCATGGAATCATTTCAGTTGAGATAGAAAGATAATCCCCTACACTCCACCTCCACTGACAATCCTCTGCAGAGTACGTTTGGAATCTTTTAAGAGCTCTGTTTTAATGCTAGTAATCAAAATGTTCTGCTTTTTTAGTGTGCCATTTACCATAGTGTGATACATTGAATATAGAATTTTATATCTGATGATCTCTTGAGAGTGGTTTCAACATGTTAGCTTAAGTTGGGTCTTCTCCTGTGAATTACATGTCATAGAGAGAGCTGTAAAAATATTTCAAGATAAATTTGCCTGAAGGGATTATGCGATGGAGATAACAGTTAAATATTTGCAACACGTGACCAGAGATTAACATTCCCCAAGATGGACAGCCCTTTATCTGCTAATCGGGTTAATGGACTTGCCTTGTATTTTGGATAATTCTGTAAGGAGAAATGACATTCTGCATTTATGGAATTATTTCTTTTGAACTTCCATTTCCTAATGCCTCTGTTATCTTCACCCACAAGATGAATAACATCTACCCATGTCAACACAGTTTTGATTCGGCAGAATGGGAGAGGACTTGATATAGTGATAAAAAGCACACGCTCTGGAGTCTAACTACCTGTACGCTAGCCAGTCTAGTTCTGTGATGCTGGGCTTTTCGCTTCTACTCTCTGAACCTCATTTTCCTCCTCTGTATTTCGTGGAGGGTAATATCTACCACAGAAAATGACTGTCATCATTCAACGTGATTCGTATTCAAAGTGCTCAGCACAAGATCTGGCACCTACATAAGGGTGGGCTCGATGGCAATGATGCAGGAAAATGGATGTGGGGCGTGAGGAGGGCCATGTCCCAGGTCTCGGCTGATCCCCTGGGACGTGTCCCGCCAAGTGTGGGTCCTTGGCTTCGCGCAGGAAAGAATTAAAGGGCAAACCACAGTTGAGTAAAGGTAGATTTATTTAGAGATACATCGAAAGGCAAGAGAAAGACCACTAGGTGTGGCGGTTGGGTGCTCAGATTAGAGTAAAAGTAGGTACACTCCACAGACAGTGTGGGCCATCTCCAAACAGAGAGAGAGAGAGAGGGCGGCAGCCACAAGGAACCATGTTGCTAGTATTTATGGGCTCGGTGGCTTCATATGCTAGTAAGTGGAAGGACCAGTCTAAGTAGCCTGGGGAAGGGGCTGGGATTCCCAAGGAAGTTGGCCATTTCCCACTCTGTGACCTTTTGTGGCTAGTCTTGGGACTGCCACGGTGCCTGTGGGCATGTTATTCACCATGTTAATCTATTACAATGGGCATGTAATGAAGCTCAAGATCTGCTAGAAGTTAAATCTCTCATCATTCTGAGCCTCAAGGCCTACTAGGGGCTGAATCTTCCACCATTTTGATGTTAATTGCTGTAGCATTCCTTGGATGACTGTGCCCTGCCCCCTTCCATCCTGTCTCAGAAAGAGAGCAGTGATCAAGCAGTCCTCCAGTAGGCGCAAGAGTGGAGAACAGAAGAAGTGAGCTCTGACGGGCAGTTCTGAGCGAGCCGATGTTTACACTGAGCAGCTGGGCATCCAGTCTAATGCACTGGGATACGACGAGTTGGCCCTGCTTTATCTCTGACACCTAAGCAGAGCTAGACACTGCTGTGCACACAAGCAAGGTAACTAACTGCTTGCTTGCTTTCCAGTAGTTGCTTTCCACCCTGCCTGTGGCTGTAAGATTTCCTAGAGGGGAGAATATTGAAGGTGTAAACTATGTGCTGTGCTGGGGAAGGTGTAACAAATGGATCTCTGGGGGGAAAATAGGGAAAGGAGAGGTGAGAGAGAGGGAGCCTAATTTGGGAAGAAATGCGCATCACAATGGGCTCCCGGGAGGCGGTGGGAGGCTGGCAAAGCACTCCACTGACTGTGGGGAATTAGCTTTCCCTTTGAGTCTAGAAGGCTTCACTGCTAGCACATTTATGGGATCAAAAGATGGAATGTAAAAGTAATCACTGGTGCTTCCTGTATGCCGGTGTGCAAGGTGCAAAGCCAGCACTCACCCATCTAATCCTCCCAAAAGCCTGTAAAGTGGGTGTTTTTATACATTTTAACGATAAGGGAACTAAAATTAAAATAGTTTCTGAGTTCCAGTGAAAAAAATAAGAAACGGAAGTGCTCCTTCATCTTTGTCAAAATATGTCAGCTGCTGCCTGAAGCCACAAAGAGGTTGTAGCATTCAAGACGGATGTGGGTAGAGTTGTCCTCATCGCCCAGAGAGAGGGAAAGAACAAGGATTCAAATTAGAAGTCAGGCTTCTGGAAGGTCCTGGCTATTGTGAGGGAGACCCAGCTCTGGGATCCAGGCACCGCTCCAACTACTTCCTCTGCTTGATTGCTTGCTTTTTCTTTGCTTTTACTGTGATTTCTGCACACACACACCCCTACCTACCTGGATTTTGTTCTCTTCTTAGTGAAGTAGTGTTCTGGAGCCTGAAGAATTTTGAATAGTTAACTTGACAAGCAGACAACACCCGGGGTGACAAACTACTATTGTGTGATGGAAGCGCAGTCATAATGTGTATGGTCAGTGAGGACGCGAGCCGGTATTTAATGCTGGATTGTTTTCGGGATCTTAAAGACTCAGGGATGACTCTAGTGAGCAAATTGTTTGAACATAAGTTCATCACATTGAGCTTAATTTGAAGATATCTCCAAATTACTATAAAGGGATGGTTAAACTTCACTGAATCTAACAGGCAGCAGCCATATCTCCAACTATACATATAGACGCCTTTGCTCTACTTTGAAAGTGTAGAAGCAAACACAATATTTAGGTAATAATTAATTTGGGTCCGAGTCAGCATAGTGATGTTGGGCCCAGCCCTTGGAGTCAGCCCGACTTTAGGTTCAGTCCTGGCTTTGCCACAGTCTAGCATAATGATTCAAATCAAATGGCTTAATCTTCAAGCCTGAAAAATGGAAACAATATTAATTTTTAACTAATAAATCTGATGCAAAGGTTAAAAACCAGTAATGTCAGTAAAGGGCGCAGAACTCCGCCTGGCATACACAGTGAGTGTTCCATGAATGGGTGCGGCCATTATCACTGCTGTTTCCTTGGGAAAATGTTGGAACCACAATTGGTCAGTCTTGGACCGTTTGAATTGACATTTTAATTATCAGGGCATTATGATAATAAAGACAATTTTTCCCCCATAAGGTAGTGAAACTTAACACTTTCTGGTACCCAGAGTATAGAGAGGGATTTATAATAAGGACAATCTTAAATGAGCCAATACACGTAAAATCACAGGGAAGTGTCTGGCAAAAAAATATGTACCTAGTAACAATTAGCCATTGCATTACTGCTACTACTACTATTACGACTACTACTGCAAGAATAATTGGTATTTTCTTATTAAAAATTCAATTCTTCTTAAATAATTTTTGAAAAAAACTGGACCTAATAATATATATTTTCATAAATATGTGATACAAGGAGAAAAATCTGTACAAATCTAAATAAATTTATAATTTTGAGAATCATAATGTTTTTTTCAATGCATTAATGCAAAATTTTTACCCAAGAAGGATAGCACATGAGGAAGGCTTGGAAATGACGTGTGTAAATGCAGCACCGTGTTAATGTGATTCACAGGCTCCTGCTGTCTTGCAGCCATGTTGTTGGCAGCTAGCAGTGTCCCTAATCCCTCTGCACAGCATGGGGTCTCAGCTCTGTTGACTTGTCAGGTTCAACAGGTATCACGGAGCCAAGAGGCGATGAGACCCAGGACGCTAGCTCCCTTGTGGGGCCCAAATCCCACGCCTGTGTTGCTGAGCGATCAGCACCTTGAAGGCTCCCCTCCATGTTCACCCTTAGCAGGAGCCCAGGGTCCCTTCTGAAAGTCAGTAAGCAGTGGAACAATCTCAGCATTTGCCTGACAAATGGGCCTGGCTGGAAGCAACCAGGGGACCATCTGTGAGAATCAAACGTAGTTATGACGGCTGGAATCATGGCCAGGAAAATCCAACCTGCTTGGAAATTCCAAGCAAAGGGCTGTACCACACCTCTGTTTAACTTCACTGTACATCCAACATAATATGTGCACAGAAGTGTGGCTAGAGTGGTTTGAGTTCTGCCTGTGTCTGTGAACAAGTGAAAGATACGTGCCTACACAGTAAGGGCTCACACGTACCTTGTGAGGTCCGTTTCCGCTTATGTAGTATTTTAAAGTCTCTGATGTAGATGCTCAGAGCACATTCTGGGACTCTTTGGAGTCACATGTAAAGCGTGCTGATAATCAGAGAGATACATCTTAAAGATACTGAATCTTCTCTTCCCCTTCAGGCTTCCTGTCTTAGCCATCCCTAACCCCGCATACTCTTCAAAAGAAACCCTTGCTGAAGAGGTTACATCAAAAGAAAATACAGAACACAGTAGCTGGGCGGCTTCTCTACTGTCTCGTTTACTTGTCTTTCCAGTTCTGAATGCCGTGTGTACAGCTGCTTGGAAAGATTAGAATTAGTCTAAAGTGATTTTCTAGTGCAAAACCTGCCATGTTTCAATGACTACAGAAATGAGATGTGTGACTAGATTGAACAATGATGCAAACGTGTCTCACTCTTGAGAGTGGCTCCCATTGGCGATGGGAGTTTATTTCTGAGAAGTTGTCTTGATCACTTTCTCTATGTCTCTAAGAACTCATCTGTGATATATTTATATATCTACCACATACATAGATAGTCCCAAAATGCAAACTAATATTTGATAACATTCATGGACAGTATGTATGTACCCTCAACTATATTACCTGAATTCACTCTCTTCACTCTAAAAGATATTCGGTGGTTTTATTACCCCCATTTTCCAGATGAGCAAACTGACCCACAGAGAAGTGAAGGCACTTTCCCAGTATCATACAACTGGAAATAGCTTAGTTAACCCCAGAGAGGCTGAGAAAAGGAGTCTAAAATCATAACTAGTTTCAACCATGCTCACAACCATCTGCAGTAGGAGTTAAAATTTTTTTTTAAAAGGACAGTACTTTTACTAATATTTTGGAAAATTTCAAAGTTGTCCCAATAGACGAAATCTTTGATGAGAAATGCAGCATATTGTAGTGGAGAAGCAGGCTAGCATAAGAACATTCCAGCGAAGCCAGAAAGCCTATTCAAAGAAGACCTTCCTCAACTCTCTTATTTCTGCAGGAAAGGACTCTGCAGAAGAACTGAGATGTGGAGAATGAATTAGACTTTGCTAGGGAAAGGAGGTGTGGAGAGAACATCTCAGGTGTAGGGAGTAGCGTCTCATTTTCCAGGAAATGAAAATCCAGAGTGGCTAGAACATGGAGAGCAAGAGGAAGATGTGGCACCAGTCAAGGAAGAGGTGGTGTGGGCCATGACTAGGGTGGTCGTCATGCTCAAGGAGAAGGGCAGGATGCCAGAGACACCATGGAGTTGGCATTAATGGACCGTGTTCACCTGTGAGGTCAAGAAGGTTGATTTGAAACTGTGACTTTTGATGAGCTGTGGCAAATGAGCTGTGCCTTTTGCTTTTTGGTGACTAAGAACCCAAATCAGGAAAGTTTTTAGCTGCAATAGAGAAGTTAGGAGGAGGAGCGGTTTCCAGGGTGAAGAACTCTTCCAGAGCTGTATGTGTGGGTGGGCATGGACGTGGGTGTGTGCGGATATTAATTTCTTTCATGCTGGAATTAGACATCTCTGGTGTCATTTCCTCTTTCTCCTAAAAGAACACAGAACAAGCTCCTATTATTGAAATCTTCAGATAATTGGGGGTTTTCTAAATAGCAGGAAAGTTGAACACCAATCCAAACTCAAAACAGTGTTCTCCTGCATCCTTAGCCTCTGCTGCAGTGTGATCCTTTATACCCAGAACAACCTGATAAATTTAAGACCCCAGAGAACAAAGCGTGACATACTTGTCTTCTTTAGAGCAAATGCCACAGTGGCTGGATTCAGCCAGATGAAGAATTGAAGGGATCTCAACTGTCTGCTACTCCCAAGCTGCTGTGAAAGGCTACATTATCCTATTTACAGCCCCAGCAGCTTAGCTAGACACTTCTCCACGTAGCTGGGAGGTAGATGAGAACAGTGGATAGAACGCAGCTTTGGGCTGAACGTCCCAGTTCGTTACCATGTCTACCTCTTTCTGACTAGTGTGGTTACTCAGGTTGCTCTCTGAGCATCAGATGCTTCACTTCTCAAAACTTTTGGTGAAGAATTAAACTCAATAAATGCTGCAAGCTATTTACTATACAAAATGCAGTCTAGGTCTAGACAGAGTAAGCACTTAATAAATGATAGCTCATTTTACTTAACCCAGAAGGGAAGCAAGCCAAGATCTTATCTCCGCAGAGAGCAATGAATGTGTCATGTAAATTATACTTAAACTTCATGAAGCCTAAGTGAAAATATCCTAAGTGATATGTAATTTGAAATAACTCCTCTCCCCGTTTTAACAAAGGGGCGTCTTTTGTCTAACTCTATCCAGATTGACTCAGAACAGGACCTTGAATAGATCATGTAAGTTCTGTGGGGCATAGCTTTTTCCTTTTTACAAAAAATAAACTTGACTAGACCAGTCCTGTCCAATAGAAATATAATGTGAGCCACGTGTATAATTCTAACTTTTCTAAGGGCAACATTATACAAGTGAAAAGGAGCAGGTGAAAATTTTATTGTATTTAACGTATCTAAAATATTACCATTTCAACTTGTAACCAGTGTACAAATCACTGGGCTATTTCGTTTGCTCCTTTTTGGTACTAAGTCTTCAAAACTATGAGGGTGTTTTACACTTTGAGCACATCTTAATTCAGGCCATTGGTCACATGTCAAGTGGCTAGTGGCTACCACATTACAGCCAAGCATTAGGTGATTCCTAGAAATCTCTGTATGTCAAGACGTTCGTTCTATAGTATTAACTACATAGGTAGCCATCTGTTTTCCTCTTTTTATTGAGTGTTAGCTTTCATGAGCACATAGGTTTACCATGTAGCGAGTGATGAAGCTCTGATTTAATTGAGTTAAAAATGAGAAAAGGACATTTAAATTGCTTAGCAACTGCTGAGTGGCAATATGGTCATATCTGTCCAGGAATCCATTCTGAGTCTAAGTGACAAATGTCCCTCTGTTACTCTTTTTAGAACAGAATACATTATAGAATGATTATATTTAAATTAGCACTCTGCCAAATTTCTACTAATACATTTGCTGTGAATGATTTCAATCATTAGATGCCCCCAAACTGCAACCTTTATCAATTTCTGACAAGAACACATTCTTTGCTAGAAGCATGTTCTTGTTACTCCTTTCATGTCATAAAATTCTGTTCAATTTTAGTGACACATACTATCAATCACAAAGTAATAGAACAAATATATAACCAAGCCAACACAATTTCTGATTTCCGTATTAAAACAGCAACTATTTGGAATTTTAATCAATTAATTAAGAGCAAGGATTTTTTTTTCCAATAGATTTCTCTATGAATTGACTCTTTTTTGGAAGGTACAGATTTATAGAAAAATTGAGCAAATGGTAGAATTCCCTATTACCTCCAAAACACACACGTAATCAGTTCCCAAATTAACATCTTTTAAATAATATATTGTACATTAACATGGTACATGGTTTAAATTAATTAAAACATTGATACATCATTATTAAGTAAAATCCATATATTAATATTTCCTTAGTTTTTACCTAGTATCCCTTTTCTGTTCTGGAATCCCATCCAGTGCACCACATTAAATTTAGTCATCATGTCTTCTTAGGATCCTCATGGCTGTGACAGGTTCTCATACTTTCCTTGTTTTTGATGACTTTGAGAGTTCTAACAAGCACTGGTCAGGTCTTTTGTAAAATGTTCCTAAATCAAGATTTGATTAATGTTTTTCTCATGTTTAACTAGGGTTACACATTTTTGGGAGGTAGATCACAGAGGCAAAGTGCCATTTTAATTGCATCTTATCAAGGGCACAAAACTATCAACACAATTTGATTTATGACTGTTGATGTCGACTCTGACCACCTGGCTGAAGGAGTGTTGTTAGCCTTCCTCACTGTGAAGCCACTCTCCTCTCCCACTTCCACACTTTACTCTTTGGAAAAGAAGTCACTATGCATGCTCTCACTTTAAGAGTACAGAGTTTCGCTCCCCTTCATTTTTTGTAGAACACTTACAAAATTTATTTGGAATTCTTCTACAGAAGAGATTTGTCTATTCTCCTTAATCTATTAATTTATTCAATTATTTGCTTACACTGTATCAGTATGAACTTGTGGCTATTTATTTTATGCTTTGGATTATAATCTACCAATACTTTTTTGTTGCTCAAATTGTCCAGTTTTGGCCACTGGGAGTTCTTTCAGTAGGCTCCTGTGCCCTCGTGTCATGCCCCCATCAATGTGTGTGTGTGTGTGTGTGTGCACTTTCTTACTTCATAATGGTACTACAGGATGCTCCAGGCTCATCTTGTAAATATTTTCTCACACCTAGAATTAGCCATGTCTCCAGGCAGCCCTGGTTACTTTTATTGGAGAATGGTAATAGAAACCAAGATCTGGATGGTAGGTGTGCTCATTACTACTGGGCCCTTTCAGCCACAGTAGCAAAGAAATATATGTGTGTATACTAAGCTGTGCATACACATATCTATAAATATGTCTACATGTAACAATCTTTATGTCTATTAAGTTAAACATAAATTCTCATTGATGTCTGCAACTCTATAATCTATTAATTATGGATTATTCTATCCTCCTCACCTTGCTAATTTGTAAAATCCCATCCCAATCGTGAGAGAACTTGGCTTCGATCATCTGCTATCTATTTACTTAATTCTTCAATTGAGAAATATTTATATATCAATATCATCATACCTAAGTCATATCCCCATGGTAAACAACTTCATTGTCAAACACAGTACTTCTGTGCAGTTCCTTTTGCTTTGTAGATTCCATTTATTTCCAGAGATATTTAAACCAGTACTCCTTCAGTGATGTTGCTTCATACATTTTTAATAAAGTTAGATACTCATGTTACAGTCTGCATTCTTTTCTGGCATCCCCAAATTCTTAAATGATTTTTTTAATCGTGTACATTAAGATGCACTTTTGTTATAAGTTTCTATAGGCTTTGACAAATGCATAATGGCATATGCTACCAAAATAGCATCACACAGCACAGCTTCACTACTCTAATAATCCCCTGTGTTTCCTATATTTATTCCTCCTCCCTTCCCAAACCCTTGGAAACCACTATACTTTTGGGTATCTCTATAGTTTTGCCTTTTCCATAATATAATATAATTGCACTAACACAGTATTTAGCATTTCAGACTGCCTCTGTTCACTGCAATACTTATTAAATGTTCTTCCATGTCTTTTCACGGCTTGATAGCTCATTTCTTTTCATCATTGAATAATATTCCATTGTATGGATGTACCACAGTTTATTCATCCTCCTTTTGCAGAATCATAGTCACTTCTTACTTTTAGCAATATGAATAAAGCTTGCTATAAACATTTGGCTGCTGGTTTTTATGTGAATTAAGTTATCAACTCAATTGGGAATATACCTAGGAGTACAACTGGTAGATCATATGGTTGCTTTGTAAAAATTGCCGATCTTCCAAAGTGAACTATTTTACATTCCCATCAGAAATGAATAAGGGTTCCTGTTGCCCTACATCCTCACCAGCTGTTGATACTGTCAATATAAAAAAAATTTTTTTAGGCATTCCAATAGGTATGTTATAGTATCTCATTGCAATTTACAATTCCTTGGTGAGAAATGATGTTGAATATCTTTTCTTGTATTTATTTCCCATCTGTATACCTTCTTTGGTAAAGTTCCTGTTCATATCTTTTGACCAATTTTTAACTGGATTTTTTTTTTCTTATTAAGTTTTAAGTGTTCTTTCCACATCTTGGAAACAAATCCTTTATCAGATATATGTTTTTCAAATATTTTCTCCCAGTACCTGTTTTTTGTTTTATGCTCTCAACAGTGTTGTTCACAGAGCAGAGTTTTTAATTTTAATAAAGTTGAATTTATCTTTTTTTTTTGGTCCATGGATTGTGTTTTTGGTATTGTGACTTACAACTCAGTGCCAAACCCAAGATCACCTCAATTTTGTCCTATGCTGTCTTCTAAAAGTTTTATGGTTTTACATTTTACATTTTCGTTTATGATCCATTGTGAGTTAATTTTTGTGAAAAGTGTTAAGGTCTGTGTCTATATTCATTTTTTAAATGGATGTCCAATTTTTCCAGCACCATTTGTTGGAAAGACTATCTTCTCTCCGCTGAACTGTCTTTGTTCTTTATCAAAGTAAGTTATCCCTATTTGTGTATGTCTAATTCTGGATCTCTGTTGTATTTCATTGATCTATGTCTATTCTTTCACCAGTATTATGCTGTTTTTGATACCGGAGTTTTATAGGAAGTTGTGAAGATGGATAATGTCTGCCCTCCATCTTTCTTTACTGTTGTGTTGACTATTTTGGGTCTTTTGCCTTTCCACAGAAAATTTAAGATCAATTGTTTTGATATCTACAAATACCTTGCACACAGAGGCTAAAATGAAAGGGATAGAAAAAATATTCCATGTAAATAGTAACCAGAAGTGAGCAGGGGTAGCTACATTTACATCAGATAAAATAGACTTTAAGTTGAAAACTGTCACAAGATACAATGAAGGTTATAATAAAAGGGTCAATTAATCAGGAAGACATAACACTTACACTTTATAACAATTATATATGTGTTTTTTCTGCATCAATGGATATGATGATATATGATTTTTCTTCCTTAGTGAGTTAATGTGATAGATTATAGTACTTGATTTTCAAATGTTCAGGCAGCCTTGCATATACAGAAATCATTTATTTGAATAACTTCTTTTCTTGGGGAAATGTTATTAATTATTGATTCAGTTTCCTTGGTAGCCATAAACCCATTCAGATGATTTACTTCTCCTTGTGTGAATTTTGGTAGTTTTTAATCTTTCAAGAAATTGGTCCAGTTCACCAAAGTTATCAAATTTGTGGGTATAGAGCTGTTCATAACGTTACTTTATTACCTTTTAATATCTATGGTATCAGTAGTTATTATCCCTGTTTTATTTCTGGTCATAGTAAGTTGTGTCTATTTTATTTTTCATTGGTTAGCGTGAATAATATTTTAAATTGTTAATACTCTTTTCCAAGTACTAGCTTTTAGTTTAATTGATTTTCTCTATTGAGTCCTGTTTTCAATTTCATTGCCGTGTGCTAAAATTTTATTACTTCTTTACTTCAGCTTCCTGCTTCTGGTTTTCCAAGCTGATAGCTTGGGGTATTGATTTTAGATATTTCTTCCTTTCTAGTAGTATGTGTATTCAATGCTATAAATTTACCTCTAAGGTTTGCTTTTTCTACTACAGATTTTGATGTTTCATTTTCATTTTCAAGGTATTTTTTAAAAATTTCCCTAAGACTTCTTCCTGGACACATGTATGGAAAACATTTGTCACTGTTCTTGAGCATGTATCTACACTCTTAGAAAAAGTTTTTGAGATCTTAATTTTTCACTATCAAGAAATGGGGAGCCAGATTAATGGCCTAAGGTTTCAATGAGAAACAGAAAGTGAATACAGTTGGGATTTCCTTACTAAAAATATTAAAGACAGTGTCTTACTTGTGGAATCACAGTGTTATGTTGATGGTACATTTACTGTGTAAAACACTTTAATCTCTAAATTCAAAAAAAAATGCATAACATTTTAAAAATTCTGCTGAAATTGGATAATCTCTGTACCCAAAAATTCCAGGGAAAATATAAGGTCTAAAGTGTATGATTAACAAAGTTTGCATTTTTGTGTGTAGATATCTTGACTTCATTATCATTTTAAAAATTTTGTATTGGCAACAGCAATCGTAATTCTTTTTCATCCTCAAATGCTATATATATTTTTCTGCTTGCAATTAGCTTTTACACGTGAATATATAGAAAATGGTTATTCTAGCGATATTAACAGAAACTCTCTTTGGTTATAACAAGAGATCAGGAATTCTGAAAACTTGTTGTAAAATGTATGTAATAAAACTTCTTATTTCAGAGCTTTTTGAGATTCAGAGGCAATAACACCAGAGATGAGACATGCTAAAGAGGTCAAAGAGGAGTGAAGGGAATCTGAAAATTATCAAACTCACTGCAAAGCCTGGAAGCAAGGGGGACCATAATGGTCAACATTTATTGAGTGCTTACTGTATACCAGGCTCTCAGCAAAGGATTATTTCTTGTAATTCTCAAACAACTCTTTGAGATAAGTAGTCTTATGTTAATTTTACAAATGAAGGAACAGAGGCACAGAGAGGCTAAAACATTGCCCTAAGTCACACAGATAGTAAATGGAGAAACCAAAGGTTGTTTAACCTAAGCTAATACCAGAGACTGACCATTTGATTACTCTGTCTTCACAGAAAATGGGGATCAAAGGTTAACTGAAATGCTAGAACCACGGAAACAAACTAGAATAAGTGTTCACACAGGAGTGTATTCAAAAAATAGAAAGTCAAATCACTATGGTTACTTAGAACTTAGGAGCATTAATTCAGAAAACAAAATAAAACAAGGTGGTTGACCAGAAGTCCTCCAGGAAATGTAGTCAGGGAGCTCTTTTCTGTTCCAGACTTAAGTAACCAAAAAAGCTTCTCAGTCAGGCATCCCTGTCTGGCTAACCCTGGCCACGTTAGTGATAATTCCTCATCTTACCGCACCAGAGACATCTTGACTACATTCACAATGAAAACTGGTTTTACCCACTGTTGAATATTATATGATATTAATAAGTGATTCTTAATAACTTATGAGGTATGATTATAATACTGTGAAATACGTATTTTAAAATATCTGTTAGAAAGAAATGCTAATGTGTTTGCAGGTAAAATGGCTTGATGTCAAGGATTCGCTTTACAATACTACAGCAAGAGAAAGAGACTTTAGGTGGGACAAGATGACTGGCGAAATTTTGAAGAGTAATGAAGCCAGGTGATGGATGAATGGGGGATCATTATATGATCCTATCTTTGTATGTGTTTGAAGATTTTATGCTTATTAGTGATGGGGTTGGGTAATTTTATCTCAAACAGTAGGTGTCTGTTCTACAGATTTCAATTTAATGAGCTAACTTGAAGTGAATTGAACATACATTAAAGCTCATTTTGAAGCATATCAAATATTGTAACTAAGACACTCATCTCCCATCAAGGCTAGAAAAATACAATTAATTTTATGATATCTGAATATTTTCAAGGTCAAATCATGTAGATTTTTGTATGTTAAGGCTACAGAGGAAAAGGAAATTTTTTGAAAAATATTACTTCCTTCAAACATTCTGCTTCTAGTCCCAGTGAGAAACCAAAATAAGGAGAACATAATCTTTCAAATCACTTAATTCAAAGAAGTTTCTCTTCAAGCTTTTTCTCAAAATGAATTTGATTTTATTCTAAATTTAACCCTATCCAAGTTGTATTCGTCCTTGCCCTAGGACCACTGATTGGTGTCACTCGGTACTTGTCTACTTACAGTTTTCCATTTTGGTCTCATTGGCAGAGGAAGATCTATCTGCTTCCTTTACATTCTGACGTGTTTTCTTCATTTCCATTGCCTTCCCCAGGGGCCAGGGCTCACTGTCACTGGCTTTGCCTCTAGACCAGATTCTGGGTTGTGTTGTACCTGCAAAGGAGGAAAGCCATTGAGAGCTATGTGATATGATTCTGAGAGAGATGAAGAATGAGATAAATAAAAGTTATACATCTTTTTAAACAGAATCCTTTGGGAGGTCCATTCAGTTGAAGTCAGTTGGCCACTGTTTCCATCTATCTTATAAAGTTGGGGTGTCTATAGACAAAGGTGGGGTCCAAGTCAACTGGGTCTTATCTGACCCTTATGGTTTATCCATGAACTGACTCCCTCTAGGCCTTGTGAGAGTACCTCCCTCTTGAATGCTTCAGGCAGTTCTCAGCGTGGCCAGAAACTGACTAAGTAAAAAAGCTAGAGTTGAGGGTAGATGCTGGGAACCCTTTGCCCAGAGCTTACTTAGAGCAACCTTTTGCCACCAATATCACTGCTGCTATGGGCTGTGTCAGCCATATGTAAGGTACCGTCCTTGGTGTTGGGGAGACAATCAAGAGGTATCCAGGCCTGCCATCTTCTTAGGGACACAGGGCTAGCACAGGAAAAACAACTTGAAAATTAGTAATATGGGATATATGAGAAGGTCAATGTCCAAATGAATTAATTGTTCAGACAGAAGGCTATGGGAATTCTGTGGAGACGCAGGGAATGTCAAGAGATCTGAGTGGTAAAGAAGCAAAAACAGGGGTTTTGGGGCCTATGGACCTGGATATAAAATCTGGCTTTCCCCCTTCTTGACCATGTAACCTTATGGAAGTCACTTAACCACTGTGCAGGACATTGATTTCTTTTTATATCAAGGCCTAATAATTATACTATCAGGTATTAATGAAAGTAAATTGCTGGTAGCTGGTATAGAGCCAAGCGTATGGTTGGTCTTCAATCAATGGGAGCCAGCATTATTAATCAATGTACTCGAGTGGACTTGCTTATATCTTAACTGGCATATAGATAACGTGACTATTCTGGGATAGTTAAAACTTCCCCTGTCCTAAAACCCAATAGTTGTGAAATACTTGCACTTTTTCAATGTTTCCCAGATGTTATTTTTGAGATTCTAGAAAGTGTCTCTGATAGAATTTTTAATGGATGGATGGATTCCTGAGTTAAGAATAAACTCCTGAGACTGGAGTCACCCCAGCAATGCCGCTGGTTGACCAAATGGGCCAGCCATGGTCCCATTTCTGAAGGGCAGCATGGAGTGATGGAACAAGCTGTACCTCTTCTCTGAAGCCTTAGTTCCGTCCTGTATGCCTTGGGACAGTGGTGTCTGCCTTTCAAGGTTTATATGGAGATAGAATTTGTGGGGTTTGCAAAAAACATAGGAATGTGCACTTTTCCATCACAGATACTTAGTAATTGTTAGTTTCATTCCTTCTCTCCCATTCCCTGTTCCTGGGCTTCAGTTGCAGAAGCTGTAAAATGAAGGGGATGGATTTTGTAACTTTTAAGGTCTCCACCAGCCTATAACTCAACGGTTGCTGAACGTCTACTTGTAACAAAGGTGACCTTGTCATAAATAATGGTTTGCTGCACAGAATGTCTGGCTGTTAATATCTCTCAGTCTGTTTGTAATGCCTTGCTATTAAGTCTCAGTATCATTTTTTCTTGTCCTGTCTTTTTTTTCCCTCCAGCCTTTCATTAATATTATTCAGTTGGGGATATTTAATGTAAATCAAATTGCTCTCATTTGGCATTCTACTTGACTGAGGTGCAAATGTATTTGTCTAACTATGGTTCTAGATTTATAAATTCAGACCTTAATAAATGGGGGTGGGGCAGTGCATGATTATTCTTCTTTCATAATTATGACTTAGAAGAGAATTTTACTAACCTGTTTCTCATTTTACAAACCTGCAAACAGCCGCCTTGATCACCAACTTTTAGCATCACTTTGATCTTTCCTTGAGATGGCTTTAAATTTTGCCTTTGATATTTGCCTAACCAGTCAATGTAGGCTTCATTACTATTGGCAATTAACTTCAGTTCCTTCCAGCATGGACAGTCAAATCAGTGTGTGTGGTCAATCATCTAGAACTAATTAGAAGTATCTGCTGCTTCTGGGGCTACAATCTGCCATTTTGGGTTAGTGATTAATTGTGGAAAATTGTTATTAGGTTTCTGATATGATGCAATGTGATTTGACTCGCCTCACATCCCTTCCAGAGAGGCTGTTAGGTTCACTGATAATTTACATCCTGGCAAAACAGCCCAAAGCCTACACAGAGGCTTTGTAGTCATATCCCTTTCACCATCACTGAATCCTGCAAGCCTGCTCAGAATGGGGGAGCCTGCAAAAAAAAATAAAAGAGACAAGGTCTTTGAAGAGCTCACCATTGAGGGTCACTGGGGGGAAGGCGCAGGCTTTGTCATTTCCAGTCATCACGGGCACATCCAGCAGAGGAGGGGCAAACTCTGGCGTGGGAGGCAGAGTCTGCTTGGCCCAGATGTTTGGAAACTGGGATGGGGTAAAGATCCAACATGCTCAGGTTATCAAAATATCATCTTCCACTATTCTTTCTCCCCTAGAATCTTGTGCTACTAAAAACCTTTTGTTTTTTATTTGTGAGACTTACTATGTTTCCAGATTCCGTGCCAAACAGTGGCAGCTGGGTGATAATTTTCTGCTGGGATTTCCTTCCCTTAGAGCTTTACACATTTACTTACCTGTCAGAGTCCTGTGGGGAAGGTGAGATGGTCCCTTACTGTTTCCCCTGAAAACCTTGTGTCTGATGTCACAGCCTGCGCATGGGCAGATATAGAGTTTATGTAAAAGTAGGATTTAATGGATGACAGTCTCATTAGAAGGAGCACCTACTTTTCTTGAAGCAGCGTTTGCGTAGCAAGCTTGCTATTTTTATGTTTGTCTTTTCAAGAATCGAAAACAGGGTATCTGCACTCCCATGTTTATTGCAGTGTATTCACAACAGCCAAGCTATGGAAACTACCCAAGTGTCTGTTAACAGATATGAATGGATAAAGACGATGTGAGGGATGTGTGTGTGTATGTGTGTGTGTGTGTGTGTGTGTATACCCACAACATATATATGTATATATATATACACAATGAAATATTATTTGGCCACAAGAAAGAAGGTAATCCTGCCTTTTGCAACGTGGATGGACCTTGAGGGCATTAGGCTGAGTGAGATAAGTTAGACAGAGAAAGACAAATACTGTATGATCTCACTCATATGTGTAATCAAAAAAAAAAAAAGCTGAGCCTTTAGAAGTAGAATATAATGATGCTTAGCTGGGGCTGAGGGATGAGGGAATTGGGGTCAAAGGGTACAGACTTGAAGTTAAATAAATAAGTTAAAGATAAATAAGTCCATTGTGATTATAGTTACCAGTAATAAGTTGTGTACTTCAAAACTGCAAGAAACTAGATCTTAAATGTTCTTGTTACCAAAAAAAAAAGATAATTATGTAACTTGATAGAAGTGTTAGCTAATGCTATGATGGTAATCATGTTGCAATATGTAAATACATCAAATCAAGATGTTGTCCCCTTAAACTTACACAATGTTACATGTCAGTTATACCTCACTTTTTTAAAAAAGAGGCAAAATAAAAGGATTGATAGAATCTGTGGAAGGGTTAAGGCCTCTCTGATGCAAGTCCTTAGTGTTCCTTCTGCAGGAAGGGAAGCTAAGTGCTTCCTTCCCGCCTTCCTTCTGCTTCATCTATTCTGAGCAGGAGGGAGGGTTTTTTGATGACAGATCTTCCAGATCTCTGTAGAAGTTCTCAAATTTCAGTATGCGTCAAAATTCCCAGATGGGCTTGTTAAAAATGCATTCCTCACACCCCCAGATTCTCAGTTAGAAAGCCTGCTGTAGAGATAAGAATGTACCTTTTCTGCGGATTCTTGAGGAAATGCTCAGATAGGTGCTCCAGAGGGGTCACACTTTGAAAGACTTTCTCTGTATGATGCCACTACCCACCTCCCATAGCTCTCCATAGAAAGGAGACAGTAGATACATGGGGAGTTACTAAAAGAAAATATCACACTCCCCATTTCAAAGTGTAAGCTGCCCCTTAATTTACTGGCAAATTAGAGGAGTTGGCCTTATGGAAAGAGTGCTGGATGAAAAGTTAGAAACTTGATGCCCGGATTTGACTCTATTTCCTAGCTTTGTCTTCTCCAGCCATTAAATTTTCCCACTCCTTTGGTGTCCTCTTCTGGGAAATAAGGATTTTAATAGTGCTGTTTCTGCTTATCTCACAAAATTCTTGTGAAGATCAAATGAGATAATGGTTATGAAGGTGCTTTATGAAATATTATGCAAATGTAAATAATTATTATTATACCTTGTCTCGAATTAGAAATGATCAGGGATTGAACTCCACGACCGCCTAGATCTTTCGCAGCGCTAATCCCTGTTATTAGGAAAGGGGTTACACAAATGTCATTCAGTGCCACGCTTTACGGCTATTTAAGGGCCTATAAATATCCCCAGTCGTCCTTCCGCTTCACCGTAGCTGCACATGCTCGTCCGAGATGGTAGTGGGGGCGGTTTTGATGCTGTTCTTTTACTGGGGCAGTCATCTTGCTTTCTGGGCTATTTCCTATTTTTAATGTGCTTGCATTTATAACAAGTGTGTTTCTGTTGGCGCTTGTCTCAGTGTCTCTGCCTTGATTATCCTCACAGCTGGATCTGTTTCTTCCATGAAATCTTCTCTTAACCCTCCTACCCAGACACACCACCACAGGTTTGAGTCTCTTCTCCCTCCCATGTGCACTCTGTGTTTATGACTGGACGCTGCCTCCCTGGAACATGAACTCTTTGAGGATGTAGCTCACGTCTGGATCACAGTCTGGTCCCTGCATTTATGCATGGCTCGTTGTAGGCGCTTGATAAAGAGTGAGTGCATGAATGTAAGAACAAGTGAATGAAAGAGCCCCACCTTTAGGTTCATCTCCGTCCAGTTCCTGAGACAGTTCCTGACAGATGCAATAAGAATGTCAGCCGTCTCAGCCCCATCGAAAGAAGTCTGGTGTGAACTCTAATCACCCCAAGCCTAACCCTGGCTGTGAAATGACTGTGCTGTGACACTCACCAGAAGTAGGTGCCTTGAGGTTTGTGTGGTTTCCAAGTTGCGAGGCTCCTTTTTCCTTTCCTGTGCTGGCCCAGGTGTGGAACTGCCACTTGCTTTCATTCTCTACTCTCTAGTGTGCCTACTTGCCTGCCTGGTGTTCCAGACCTTCGGTCTCACCTAGTTTTGACTAGCCCAGTTTCTAGAATTGAGTGTTAATTCTTCTCATCACAAATATCATTAAATTGCCTACCACTGAACTCCTCTTAAGCATAACTAGTTGCTGCCTCGTTCCCTAACTCTTGGTCTGCCTTCTAGATTTGACTGATTAACTGCCACAGGTGTAGCCATTCTCCCATCCTGCACACTCCGACACACTCCTGATCAGTTACAGTGAAGAGCATGGGTAAGACTGCACAGTAGGAAGATACTTGGGACCATATTTGGGACATGATGAAACAACCTTCTGTCGTATCTCTGACTGCCCTACCATCCCTGCTAGGACCTGCCTGTGCAACCAGATTTTCATCCTCCAACCTGCCGAGTCCATCACCCTTGTGCGCAAACTCTGCCTCCTGGTCCTGTGATGCTGAGATCCTAGCAGGCCTCATGCACTCACTGAGCTTGGCTGCAGACATGTGAATGACAAGAGAAGGGAAAAACTCCTCTTGATTTTCACCAAGCCTTGTGAGGAGAAATGTATTATTTTGATTAAAAGCATGGGCTCTGGAGCCAGACTGCTGAGGTTCTAATCCTAACTCTGTCACTTTACAGATAGAATGATGTAAGCAAATTCTGTTTCCTGTGTCTCAGTTTCCTCCTCTTGAAAGTGAATATGGTAACACTACCTACCTCATAGGGTTACTTTGAAGATTAATGATTTGAAATGTGCAGAACATTTAAAACAGTACCCATCTGAATCCTAACCATTTAGTCTCTAAAAATATATGTGCTGCTCCAGGATATACTTAATGCTATTAAAAATAATCAGTGAACAATATTCATGAGCCAATGAGAGAATTAAATAATTGAATATAAGTAAATGAGGGATGGGGTGGAAAGATATTCCTCATGGCAGAATTCAAATTAGTGAGTGTAGAAAGAATGATGAAAATAGAAAAAAAAATCATCATCTGGTCAACATCACAGTAATCATTGTTTTAGGCAAATGTCATCAGTGGATGCTAAACTTTGTGTGTTGAAGTAAGGAGAAATAGGGTATTTTCATGTTGTGAAAGTATCTCTCTACCACGTGCTTAGCTATTACAAAGAAGGGAATAGTAACTTGGTATCGGAGAGACCAGACAAAAGTCATCTTAACCAAGTGATCAAAATGAGCATCATTAATAATGAGACATGTCAATATTGTCTGCCTCTTGATATGATTCCCTACGAGGGCTCAGAATAACTTCTGTGATAGTCTCACCAAAAGTGCATAATCTAAATTTAATCAGGAAGAATTGCAGACAAACCCAAATGGAGCAATATTCTACAAAATAACTGGCCAGTATTCTTCAACAGTGACAGTCACCCAAAACAAATGAACACTGAATTTCTGTCTTAAATGAGAGGAAACTTAAGGAGACATGACAACTAAATGCTGTATATGAGCCTAGACTGGATCCTTGTCTAGAGAAAAGTATTTAGTGGAGAAACTGAAAAACTGAAAAAACTCGGTAGACTAGGTATGAGTTTAGAATTGAAGTCAGTTCCTTGGTGTTGAAAATTATACTTGGTTATGTAACATCTTAGCACTTGGGGAATCTGGGTGAAGGCTACATGAGAATTATTCGTACTATTAGTGAGATTTTTGTAAGACTGAACTGATCTGCCATATACCAAGAAAGGTCCTAATACTACTTCTGTGATGGTTGCATAAAGCACACATAGGGGTTTACACTCCAGAAGCTAACAGTCTAGTAAAGGATATAAAATGACAATGTAAAAAGTGCTCAACACTATGAGCTATTTAACTTTAATTTTATATAAATGTTAGAAGTAGAGAAATAAAAAATACTTAATGAACAAGACAGCATTTTAGCTGCACTTTGCATGACATCTGGGACTGGAGCGTGTATGGGACCGGAGCGTGTAAATTTAAATGGGAGAGGGGAAGTCTGGGGATAACGATGGTATTACCAAAGAGCCAAGAGCAGGTAACTTCAGTGAGAGGTTCGTTGTGGAGCACTGGGTATTTGTAGGAGGTAAGTGGGACATGGATATTAAAGTTTCATTGGAAAGTGTACTGAAGACATTGACAAAATGTCATCATTTCATCCAGTCAATAAGGATCCATGGAAGGAATCTGAACAAGATGACACTGAGATCAGTAAGCAGAGAGGTGTAAGGGTGACTGTGTCAGATGAGATGGAAATGAGGATTATGGCACAAACCACTGGCTAGTTTATGTTATTTAAATGTGCAGCATTCAGAGAAGGAAAAGTAGTCTACAGGTATAAGCGTTGCTTTCTTAACTGTGAAATAGTTATTCATGTTTAAATTGACCAATCAAGAATTGTGGAAGAGGTCCTGCCACTCAAAGAGGCACATGGTGGAACTGAAGAGTCATCTCATAAACAGCTGTATCGCCAACACATTAGCTACTCAGCTCTCCCAAACAAGAGATGTGGACAGTTGTACATAAAGGCTTAGAAGTGGATGAATATTTTACTATAATTTAGGGAAGACAGCATGTCAAATGCAGTCCAGGAAACTGAGGACACCATTTTACTGAGGTTCTGGCCATTGAGTTCTCCATAAAATTTCTTAAATATCCACTTACTGCACAAGTGTTGAAACATAATACTTAGATTACCAGCTTTACATTACATAATAAATCTTTTTATACCCTATTCTCATGTTTTATATTCAAAAGAGATTTTATCATTATGCTAAAATAGAATTAATAAAATGATAACGCTATAAAAATACAGAAACATGAGCTTAAACATTTCAGAAATGCCCTGTGATTTCAAATGTTGAAATAGCTCACAGTGTTTTGCTTCAAAACTGAATAACTGAATTTTTTTTTTTACATTTTTATTGATTCATAATCTTTTTACAGTGTTGTGTCAAAACCCAGTGTTCAGTACAATTTTTCAGTCATACATGGACATATACACACTCATTGTCACATTTTTTTCTCTGTGATTTATCATAACATTTTGTGTATATTTCCCTGTGCTATACAGTGTAATCTTGTTTATCTGTTCTACAGTTTTGAAATCCCAGTCTATCCCTTCCCACCCTCTACCCCGCCCCCCCCCCGGTAACCACAAGTCTGTATTCTCTGTCCATGAGTCCATTTCTGTCCTGTATTTATGCTTTGTTTTTGTTTGTTTGTTTGTTTTTGTTTTTTAGATTCCACATATGAGTGATCTCATATGGTATTTTTCTTTCTCTTTCTGGCTTACTTCACTTAGAATGACATTCTCTAGGAGCATCCATGTTGCTGCAAATGGCATTATGTTGTCGGTTTTTATGGCTGAGTAGTATTCCATTGTATAAATATACCACTTCTTCTTTATCCAGTCACCTGTTGATGGACATTTAGGTTGTTTCCATGTTTTGGCTATTGTAAATAGTGCTGCTATGAACATTGGGGTGCAGGTGTCATCCTGAAGTAGATTTCCTTCTGGATACAAGCCCAGGAGTGGGATTCCTGGGTCATATGGTAAGTCTATTCCTAGTCTTTTGAGGAATCGCCACACTGTTTTCCATAGTGGCTGCACCAAACTGCATTCCCACCAGCAGTGTAGGAGGGTTCCCCTTTATCCACAGCCTCTCCAGCATTTGTCATTTTTGGATTTTTGAATGACGGCCATTCTGACTGGTGTGAGGTGATACCTCATTGTAGTTTTGATTTGCATTTCTCTGATAATTAGTGATATTGAACATTTTTTCATGTGTTTTTTGATCATTTGTATGTCTTCCTTGGTGAATTGCTTGTTTAGGTCTTCTGCCCATTTTTGGATTGGGTTGTTTATTTTTTTCTTATTGAGTCGTATGAGCTGCTTATATATTTTGGAGATCAAGCCCTTGTCAGTTTCACTTGCAAAAATTTTCTCCCATTCCGTAGGTTTTCTTCTTGTTTTATCTCTGGTTTCCTTTGCTCTGCAGAAGCTTGTAAGTTTCATTAGGTCCCATTTGTTTATTCTTGCTTTTATTTCTTCTAGGAGAAAATTTTTGAAATGTATGTCAGATAATGTTTTGCCTATGTTTTCCTCCAGGAGGTTTATTGTATCTTGTCTTATGTTTAAGTCTTTAATCCATTTTGAGTTGATTTTTGTATATGGTGTAAGGGTGTGTTCTAGCTTCATTGTTTTACATGCTGCTGTCCAGTTTTCCCAACACCATTTGCTGAAGAGACTGTCTTTATTCCATTGTATATTCTTGCCTCCTTTGTCGAAGATGAGTTGACCAAAAGTTTGTGGGTTCATTTCTGGGCTCTCTATTCTGTTCCATTGGTCTATATGTCTGTTTTGGTACCAATACCATGCTGTCTTGATGACTGTAGCTCTATAGTATTGTCTGAAGTCTGGGAGAGTTATTCCTCCAGCCTCATTCTTTCTCTTCAGTAATGCTTTAGCAATTCTAGGTCTTTGATGGTTCCATATAAATTTTATTATGATTTGTTCTAGTTCTGTGAAATATGTCCTGGGTAATTGGATAGGGATTGCATTAAATCTGTAGATTGCCTTGGGCAGTGTGACCAGTTTAACAATATTGATTCTTCCAATCCAAGAGCATGGAATATCTTTCCATTTTTCAAAGTCTTCTTTAATTTCCTTCATCAATGGTTTATAGTTTTCTGTGTATAATTCTTTCACCTCCTTGGTTAGATTTATTCCCAGATATTTTATTACTTTGGGTGCTATTTTAAAGGGGATTGTTTCTTTACTTTCTTTTTCTGTTGATTTATCGTTAGTGTAAAGAAAGGCAACTGATTTTTGAACATTAATTTTGTAACCTGCTACCTTGCTGAATTCTTCGATCAGCTCTAGTAGCTTTTTTGTGGACCTTTTAGGGTTTTCTATATATAGTAACATGTCATCAGCATATAATGACACTTTTACCTCTTCTTTTCCAATTTGGATCCCTTTTATTTCTTTCTCTTGCCTGATTGCTGTGGCTAGGACTTCCAGGACTATATTGAATAGGAGTGGTGATAGTGGGCATCCTTGTCTTGTCCCAGATTTTAGTGGGAAGCTTTTGAGTTTTTCACCGTTGAGAACTATGCTGGCTATAGGTTTGTCATATATAGCTTTTATTATGTTGAGATATGTTCCCTCTATACCCACTTTGGCGAGAGTTTTTATCATAAATGGGTGTTGAATTTTATCAAATGCTTTTTCTGCATCGATTGAGATGATCATGTGGTTTTTGTCCTTTCTCTTGTTGATGTGATGTATTACATTGATTGATTTGCGTATGTTGAACCAGCCTTGTGTCCCTGGGATGAACCCCACTTGGTCATGATGTATAATCTTTTTTATGTGTTGTTGGATTCTATTTGCTAAAATTTTGGTGAGGATTTTGGCGTCTATGTTCATCAGTGATATTGGCCTATAATTCTCTTTTTTTGTAGTGTCTTTGCCTGGTTTTGGTATCAGGGTGATCGTGGCTTCATAGAAAGAGTTTGGGAGTATTCCCTCCTTTTCAATCGTCTGGAAGAGTTTGAGAAGGACTGGTATGAGTTCTTCTTTGTATGTTTGGTAGAATTCCCCGGTGAAGCCGTCCGGTCCTGGACTTTTATTTGTAGGGAGGTTTTTAATTGCTATTTCTATTTCCTTTCTAGTGATCGGGTTGTTCAAGTGTTCAGTTTCTTCTTGATTCAGTTTTGGTGGACAGTATGTTTCCAGAAACTTGTCCATCTCCTCTAGGTTATCCAGTTTGGTTCCATATAGTTTTTCATAATATTCTCGTATGATATTCTGTATTTCTATTTTGTTTGTTGTAATTTCTCCATTTTCCTTTCTTATTTTGCTAATTTGTGCTCTCTCTTTTTTCTTTTTTGTGAGTTTGGCCAGAGGTTTGTCGATTTTATTTACTTTTTCAAAAAACCAACTTTTGGTTTTGTTGATTTTTTCTATGGTCTTGTTAATCTCTATTGTATTTAATTCCTCTCTGATCTTTATTATTTCCTTCCTTCTGCTGCTTTTTGGGGCTTTTTGTTCTTCTTTTTCTAATTGATTTAGGTGGTGGGTTAACTTGTTTATTTGAGATTGTTCTTCTTTTTTGAGAAAGGCCTGTATCGCTATAAACTTCCCTCTTAGCACTGCCTTTGCTGTGTCCCATAGGTTTTGAGTGGTTGTGCTTTCATTATCATTTGTCTCAAGGTATTTTTTAATTTCAGCTTTGATTTCCTCATTGATCCATTGTTTTTTCAATAACATATTGTTTAATCTCCATGCTTTTCTTTTTTTCTCCTTTGTTTCTCTGTTGTTGATTTCCAGTTTCATGGCATTGTGGTCAGTAAAGATGCTTGAGATAATTTCTATCTTCTTAAATTTGTTGAGGTTTCTTTTGTGTCCAAGTACATGATCAATCCTGGAAAATGTTCCATGTGCACTTGAAAAGAATGTATATTCTATTTTTTGGGGGTGTAAAGCTCTGAAAATATCCACCAAATCTAGTTTTTCTATTGTAGTACTTAATTTCTCTGTTGCCTTGTTTATTTTCTGTCTGGAAGATCTGTCTAGTGATGTTAATGCAGTGTTAAAATCTCCAACTATGACTGTATTCCCATCAATATCCCCCTTTATCTCTGTTAGTAATTCTTGTATGTACTTAGGTGCTCCTATATTGGGTGCATATATATTAACGAGTGTAATATCTTCATCTTGTATCACTCCTTTAATCATTATAAAATGTCCTTCTTTATCTTTCTTTATGGCCTTTGTTTTAAAGTCTATTTTGTCTGAAATCAGTACTGCAACACCTGCTTTTTTGGCTTTTCCATTTGCATGGAATATCCTTTTCCATCCTTTCACTCTCAATCTATATGTGTCCTTCTCCCTAAAGTGGGTCTCTTGTATGCAGCATATTGAAGGTTCTTGCTTTATTATCCAGTCTGCCACTCTATGTCTTGATGAACTCTGCTAGCTCATTCTCGGTGTATCAGTGACAAATACCTTTGCATGCCCAATGGCATGGCTACCGATACCACAGAAGGACCACTCTAATTTTGCCATGGTGTGTTATACTGTTGCCACGCAAAGGGATTTAATGACAGAGAATCAGAAAATTATAGTTTCTCCATTTATTATCATCCTGCAGAGAAACATGCCTGAATAGGCCAGCTGAGGGCACCACGGAAAATGCTAGCAAAGCAGGACCATGCCCTCTTCACATCCACATATTTGTAGGAAAGTTGGAAAGAAAGGCAGGGAATAGCAACTTCCCTACATAGTAATCGTTTTCTTGATTGAGGAAAGAGCCTCATAAGAGAGGGCGCCTCTGGAGGGCAGCTGCTGGAATCAGCCTGTTCTGTCTGTGCCCCGACTCAGACCTGTACACCTAGCTTCTTGCAAAGTGATGCTGAGAAAGAGATAGAGAGGAGTAAGCCCCTCTAAGCCATCAGAACTTATCTTCCTTCATCTGTGTAATGTTGGGTAGACACACAATCACTTTGCACATGAAAACATAAAAACCCTGGAAAAGTTAGTCTATAAGTCCAAAATTAAGACAGATTTCATATGATGTCTCAGGATGGGTGGATTTCAAGAAATTTGGGGGTTTCACTTTGTTTTTGAAAATTCCTTGTTTTTCTTCTGCATACTTGAGGTCGGCCTTATTCCTTGTGGGCTGTCAGCAGTGGAAGGATCTTTAGCAATCATAGTGTTCAGTCCCTTTGATTGTGGCTAAGAGAGGCAAACAGGTTTTTCTGAGGACATAAATAGAGTGACTACAATAGATTGTCTAAGCCAGTACAACTTTGAGAGTATTCAGTGTGTTATCACTCTGGGAGACCAGGCATAAAGGGGAAATATCACAGGAAATCTAGCCTGTATGGTTACTCTAGGCATAAAAATAATGAATATGTGTCTTTTGAATGCGGTCATCAAACAATTTTACAAGTGCACCCGCTTTTGGACTGTGGGAGAGCCTGTGGCTGGATGCGCACATCTTGTGTCAGGAGGATGGAGAACGATATTACCCTTTTCTCTGTCGCCTGCATGGTCTGACATTTTGACGTTGTGACTTTGCAGATTTGAGAACAGGGTGAAAAGGTGATGAACTGTTTTCCAGTTATAAACTAGGGGACAGACGGAAGCAGACATAGACTGGTGTCCATGCAAGTGTGAAGCTCAGTGTATACCCAGGCTGCCTCCCTACCCAAGGTGCTGAGGGTGGAGGCAACAGACCAATTCCAGGCCTTGTTTAACTGTCAGAGGGAAGGAGGGCCCAGCCTACTTCCAGGTTCTTCTTGGCTCAGGGTCTGGGGAACTAAGCTTACCTCTGGGCTGGCTATTATTGCAGACAGCTATGTGGAAATAAAGCTGACAGGGAGGAACAGAAACGGGTAAGAAGTGACATGGAACAAAAGAAAAGTTTTATCCATGTGAAATCACACAACACGTTAATGGGTGCAGAAAATGTTTATCTGAGAATGTGCTGTACTTCCTTTTCCCGCAAAATGGAATGCTGGAAAAAACGACATTTTCAGGCTAAGTTTACCGACCAGGGAAGTGAGAGATTTCATTTCACTGTCAAAGTAACAGTTATCTTTGGGTAAATGAAGGAAAAGCCCATGAGACAAGGGTGAGAATGTGGTGAACATCTACATTCTAAAAAATGCAACTAAATTTATTTCTTAGAGTTATATAATGAGATGACTTCATTAGCTTGAATAACTCAAGCATTACAAAAGCAGTGGTAGCTTGAAGGAGGTTTAGTCTGCGTGTGCACATCAAATGTAGAATCTCAATAATACAAGGCCAGTTTATGAGTAGATTCTAGAATTCCTTCACTTTCATGTATGGTCATCTAATTAGACGTTACTTTAGTGAAGCTAGAATCCATCTACAGTGTCTCTCCCTGGTCGCTCAGCACGGCCATCTGGTCACCAAACACTGTTGATTCCAACTCTGGAATCCGTTTTCAAACTTCTGGACATGTTGTCGGTTAACAGTCTCTTTAAACGTGCAGAATTGGCTGCCTTGACTTAGCACCTACTATACCAGGTATTGTGGGGGTTTTTAAGAAAAATAACACAGGAAACTTTTGTTTCAGGATTCTGGCATCTGTGAACGGAAAAAGAAATGATCCAAATAGTCTCAGATTTAAATCAGGTTTGTGCGTTGAGGAAGTGCAACTTCCTTTTATTTCACGAAGGAAGTCGAAAGATAGAGGACTGCCTTGGTCCACTTATGCTGTAACATAGTGTTTCTTAAATGTTAGTCACGATTGCTTCACTTATCAGAAATAATTTTTCATATCCATGTGCTGCCTATGTTATTAGTTTCTTTGTTGTTTCTGAATCAAATCACTTCCCGACTGAAATAAGTTTATTTTAGAAGGAAAATTTGCTTTACTTCTATAAATAGAACACAGGAATTTTAATAAATGTAAGTTAAACATAAAAATGAGCAACTGTTGAAATCAAACTATTCATCAGTAAGTACCTGCTGTCATCTTGAATTTTGCCAGGGGTCGTCAGATCACACTTTGGTAACTATTGTTCACCCACCGTCTTAGAAAAGCAGAGAAATGGCATTTAGAGACTGGGCTGATTGAGAATGTGCAGGAAACCTCTAGGGGAGGTGGGGTTGGTTCCAGGCGCTCTTTTTTCTGCACTTTGCTTTCAGTACTGCATTTTGCTCTTACAGAAGTCGATTGCCTTCTCTAAAGCTTATTAATACCCTTGAGCTTCTCCAGAACCATAAACATTTGCAATAATAAAATCTTCTCCGGTTCCTGAGAAGTTTCTCTGCTCTTATGTAACAGACAAGCGGACAAAATATCTGCAGTCCTGTGGGGTCAACTCCCAGAAATCTTAACATCTAACCACAAAAGCTTGGCTATTTCCAGCTTTTTAATTTTCACTTGTTAATGTGTCTAAAACTACCGTGGTATAAATGGCAGCATGGCTCATTTTCTCTGAAAAGAGAAAAACCTCACAGTTAGAAATTTGCTGGGCTCTCAAGGTATGCCCCGTAAGACGACCCCCAGCCCCCAAGATGCTCAGCTGCAAACAGAGAGGATTCAGAGTCAGAAAAATCTGGGTTCCAGCCCTCACAATGCATGGTCTGAGGAAAGCATTTCATTTCACTGAGTGTCAGTTTCCATAGACCAAAGTGTATATATATATATATATGTATATATATATACATATATATACATATATATATATACACACACACACATACATACATACACACACATACACACACATTATATATATGTGTATGATGGGAAAAATTATTCCTCATCTCAAAGTGTATACTTTTGTGAGGCTTTGCAGAACCTTCAGGGACAGACGGGAGCATACTATATACATTTTAACTATTCCATGGAAAACTTTTAGTTACATCTATTATATTTAAGATACTGTTGTGTTGTAGATGCTGAGCACATGTGGTTCTTGCTTTCAAAGAGCTTGCAGTATAATGAGGAAAATAATGTATAAACACCCAAGAAATGACACAGTATAATACAAAGTATTGCTTGAACTGATAGCAACTAAACATTTTTCATCTGCCATTATATCCATTATCCTAAACAGTTTTCTTGGGACATCCTAATGAAATCTACATGGCAGGATCAATAAATTATACTAAAATTAAAAGGTTTAAGAAATCCAGGGGAAAAAAGACAGAGAATGTACTAAAGTAATCACAGCTCCAAAAGGATCTTTTCTTTAAAAAAAAAGATCCTAATTTAAGGCATCTCTGAGGTCACCCAGTCCAAGAAAACCATAGCCAAGACAGGTCCCCAGGGCAGAGTGAGTTCTAACTGCTTACATGCAGCAAGGCAGGTGGGAAGAGTCAAGGGGATGGAATGAGGCTTCGTGTTCTGAAGCCAACAACGTTTTGCATGGGAAGGATTACTTCTGATCCTTAATCAAAGATCCCTTGATCTTCTTTCCCCGTGTATTCTCTCCCATTCTGAATATTTTTCTTTAAAAAAAAATGGTCTCGCAATAGCAGGACAAGGAACTTCGGTGTCAGGCATTTCTTAAATGGATAACCCTGCTCTCTGAATTCATGTTTCCTCATCTGAAAAATAAGGTGACTGTATTTACTTTGACAGATTAGTATAAAGAGGAAACAAGGTAACATTGACAAAATGTTTAGAACACAGCGCAGTATTCAGGACACAGTAGACAGTCAGTAAATGTCAGTTAGAGACAGAGTCCATGTTTGAGATTATAATATATTGTGCAAATACTGTGGATTTCTTGGTTTTTATATATTTATAACACCTATTCATAGCATTACACCATACTTATTCTTACTGTACTTATGGTCATTGTTTCATTCATTTAAAAAAAAAATTGATTGATGTGTCCATGGAATAGATCTTGGAATCTAGACGTTAATGGAACAGAGTCTTGTGTTCAGCAAGCTTGCAATCAATCATAAGAGACATACATTTCAACTACTAGTTTCGATGCAACTTTGTAAGCGCTATGATGGAGGCATATACAGTGTGTGATAGGGCTCAGAGGAAGGAGTGCTCAGATTTGATTGTGGGCAGGAATGTTCCAATGAGGAAATGGATGAATAATGATCGTGTTAGTCAATGAAGAAAGAACTAGAATGTGATCTAAGAGAACCTGGACAAATCTTACTTTTGGTTTCATTTTTGTGAAATATCCCTAATGATACAGGCCTTGATTCAGTGGTCCTAGGTCATCTTAGATTGTAGCTGGGACAGTCTCACTCTGTTTATAGTCTAGAAGATATTCATGCTGACAACTGTTGGGGAAGTCAGAAAACTCATATCCATTTTCATAAGACCTTATGTTATCTAGGATGAACAAAAAGAATGATTATTTCAATAAACTACTCTTGAGCAAATATGACCTTGCTTAAAACTGTGTGGACCTGATTCCTCAGTTAATTTCAGTAAACTTAGGTCTAGTGACTGTTCCATGCCAGCCACTGGAGACAGAGCAGTGAACAAGACAGTTTCATCACTAATGTCACTCCCAGTCTCAGGAGAAGACAGGAAGATAAACAGAAATATTCCAGTGATGTTGGTGTAATTTGGTAAAGGATAGCCAGTCTCAGTCACTAAATACTGGCTGAACATTTGTACCATGACATGGAACTACACAGGCAGCACAGAGACACAGTTGGCTTCAGGGCTGGGAGTTCACAGAGGAGTTCATTACCTGGGGAAGGTTACATCCAAGTTGTATCAAGAAGAATCCCAGGTGATTTGCCAGGCAGTGACGGTCTTTCAAGCAGTAAAGGAAGCCTGAACAATGTCACAGGGCTGTAAAACAACATGGCGACCTGAAGAATGAGCATGACTTCAGGTGGCAAAGATGGAGCAAAGGGGGCGTGAGGCGGATGCGTAGAGCACAGGGGATGTTTAGGGCAATGAAATTATTCTGTGCCATATTATAACAGTGGATAAACGTCATTACACATTTGTCAAAACATAAAATATACAATACAAAGAGTGAAGTCTAAATGCTAACTGTGGGCCTTAGTCAATGATGTACCAATATTGGTTGATCAATTGTAACAGATACACTGTGCTAATACAACATGTTAATAATAAGGGAAACTGGCAGTATAGTGAGGAGATTATATAGGAAGTCTGATAAATTTTTCCTTAAACCTGAATCTGCTCTAAAAAAGTATTGTCAATATCAATTTAAAAAAATAAATAAATCATAGCATAGCCATGAGTTGCTAGAAAGCCCAAACTAAACAGACTGTTTGGTCATACAGCAAGCAAGGGGAGACTTCTGGCTCTTTGTCCAGGGATCTCCCTTGTTCTCAGTGCGGAGAGATTTATTGTGCCAGCACCTCCCGGACAAATGTGAGCGACTGAGGAAGTAGAAGCAGCTGCACCAAGAGCTCTGTGTGTTACGGTCTTTGAAAAATACAAAAGCTACCATGGAATGATCCCTCGCACTCCTGGATCTTCCTTCTGCTCAATGCTTAGAGATGTGTCCAAAACATGGTCACAGCAAGGGCCCTGGAGCAGGACGGAGCAGTGTCAAAAAGCCAGGCAGATTCCCCAGGAAGATGTAAATGCTGAAGGCAGACGTTACATCAGGTCGTCGGGGCCCTCGGTGGTAGTACCAACTCAAATTATCACAGTTTTACAGGAGCAGCTCATTAATATCATTCTGCTACTCCACACCCATCCCCCGCCAAAAGGCAAAAACCAGAGAAAGGTACGAACGCAATGCCAGATATGGTTACAGGCTAAATGCACAGGTGTTAATTGTTAGCGATTCTCAGCCACACCATATAATCTTGGCTAAATGTGGACCGAGAGAATAATCAGTTATTTGATGTTTTCTTCTCATTGCTTTGCTAATTGATTTAGAAATGCGAATTGACCCAATGCTCAGTGAAGGGCCATGTGTTCAGCTTGCGATAATTAGGTATCACTAGTCATTCAGTCACACCTTGTATCCCTGGTCTGTTTTTCTGGGAAGAAATTAAGAAGCAATGAGGTGTGTCTTCATAAAAGTGAACAGTCTTTCAAATTTGCATCTAGTATTTGTGAAGAACAAAAGCTGTCTTTTCCTTTGTCAATTTCTTTTCACGTATTTGATGTTCTTGGTACAATAGAACATCCTCGTCTGTACCAACCTGAGGAGCATAACCATTTCATTACAGAGAGAGATGTCATAAATGCTTTGCACTCATTTCTAACAGTCAGTGGCTGGATGTCAGTCACAAACTGTCAGCTACTTAAATGGCCCACGATCAAGCTGTTGATGTACGTTTGTAACAGTATGATTCTGGAGAGTTTTATCCTTGTTTGGAATAATTGCTATTTAGCTTAAAAGTATAAATATGCATGATTAATGCCACTGACAATGAAAGATAATGCTACAGCTATGTTAAACTATGTTTTTTGTAGTTGCTAATTTCCACTAAACGTGTTTGTCTGAATTAGGAAGAGAAATATCACTTTGGAACAGTTCCTAGTTCTGTATTCCTCAGTTGATAAAATCAAGAAAATACAAAACAATGCATTTGTATGTTTAGATTCCCAAATGCTGCTGAGATGGCTGTAATGATCAGATGCTGTAGTGACCAGAAAGGTCCAAGGACCTTTCATAATCCCATATTCCCACCAGAAAAAGGTGCAATTCCTAGAAAGAAGGAAAGTTGCTCTTTCCATGATATAAATACTATTATCGCTAACCATTATTGAGTGTGCTTCTGCGTTGCAGGCAGGATGCTAAATGTTTTACATGAATTAAACGTATTCCCATTTAATCGTCCAACAATCCTAGATTAAAGTTCTGTTATTACCAAATTTGTAGCTGAGGAGAAAAAGTTTCAAAAAGGTTAAATAATGTGCTTAAGTTCACGCAGGTAGCAAAGTGGCAATGCCAGGATTTGAATGCACACATTAAAATGCTATGTCAGAGGGGAGGGTAGAGCTCAGTGGTGGAGTGCGTGCTTAGCATGCACAAGGTTGTGGATTTGGTCCCCAGTACCTCCAATTAAATATATAAACAAATAAACCTAATTACCTTCCCCTTAAAATTAAAGATTTAAAATATATATTTTTAAAAAGTAAAAAATATGCTACGCCCCGGTTCTCCTATATTAACCACTGTATATTTGTTTCTGCCTTATGGAAAAACACATCTGAGGTTTTGTAGAAATTACTGAACTCTTGTCCCTCTCAGCGGGGACTAGTTTTGAGCCAAGACTGGTTTTAAGCTCAACATGAATCACCCCCTTCCCCCTCACCACCACACACACACACACACACACACACACTGGTAATGACTGTCCTACAGAAACTGCGTGAGTCTGAGTCCACAGAATGGTCTTCAGACAAGGCACGTGACAATTTTCAGAGACATTCGACAGAGAGATGCTCCCCAACATTCTTTTTAACTTCTTCTAAAACATGTTGACTTCATTTTGGATAAACTGGATGTCTGTCCATTACAGAGAATGTCCAGTGGTCTTTTATAGCAAACAGTCTGTTTTTATTAACTAAAAATGGGAAAGGTCTGAGCAAGCAATAGCTCACGTTAGCTTCATATTGCCAAAAGGAAGAAGAGGTCAGCAGATGTTCTAAAACAAATGTATCTTTTGTTATTGCTCCCAATCTGTTTGCCCAGGCTGTCAGTAAGGTACCTCAGTCAGTTACCTCAGTGTCTGTTTCTCATGCCACTTATCCTGGAGGGCTGCATGGAGGAAGCCTAGTGGTCTAAAACAAGCTTTGTTGAGATTGTACCCTGTCCAGGATGGGTATCTGGTTATACCCACATTAAATATGTTTCATGCCAAAACTACCTTGATCATGATTTGTAGGGTTCAACTTCACAGCCTTCTTCACCCAGCTAACTGTGTGAGAGGCAGGGTCTAGGCAGTTTTTTAAAGTGAATGGCAGACTGTCGGACAGATACTCCCTCAAGCGCTTTGTGCAAGAGGCTGAGTGGCCTCTTAACAGGTTATTTACATTTAATGAAAGGATGCTCACCCCTCCCTTCACTTCATTGTCTGCTCAGGGCAACTGAGATCCTGATGAGATCTGCACTCCTCAGTCAATATAAAAGACTCCCACTCCAGGCTCTTTCCAGAGTATTATCTTGAGTTCACCGCCACACATTGGATGTTAAAACAATATTCAAGAAAAAGGCTTAGATTTTGTATAGCAGAGCCACACCGCTGTTCCTACCTCCTGTGCCTCTCTCCATAATTTTGTACATGGCATTCATTTATTCCACGAATATCCACTGGATACTTCTTGAATGCCAGGGTCTGTTTTCAGCCCTAAGGATATAGCTTCTGAACAAAACATATGTCTCCTGGCTACTATATATAAAATAGATAAACAACAAGGTCCTACTGTATAGCACAGGGAACTATATTTCAATGCCTTGTAATAGCCTACAATAAAAAACGATATGAAAAGGAATTTATTTATATATATATATGTATATATATAAAACTGAATCACTATGCTGTTTATACCAGAAATTAACACAACATTGTAAACTGACTAGACTTCAATTAAAAAAAAAGGACACAGGGACTTCTCTTGAGCCTAAGGAAGAAAAAATAAATAAAACAGAAACATATTGCCGTCTTCATGGAGGTTATAGCCTAGTAAGGAGAGATAAGCAGTGAAGAGATAAACAAGTATGTGTATGCCATGTTAACAGTAACAAGTCCTCAGGAGAAAGCTGTAGCGGGGAAGGAGTAGAGAGTGAGGTACATGGGATGGGATGGGGCCCTTTTAAACACGATGGCCAAGCATGCCTTATCGTGGAGGGGGCTTGGAATAACAACTGGAAGCAGGTGAGGAATTTAGTCAAATGTCACCTTCTCCACAAGATCTTTTCGGGAACCTGTGCGTTAGATATCTGAGAAAGGAGTCCTGTGTCTGTTCGGTCATTATTGAATGTATACTGAGAGTTAAGCCTTTAGAGTAAAAAGTGAATTAGACCTCGTGCTCTCCCTTATGTAAGAGTAAGGAAAATGGTCATAAATAAATAAATAATTACAATGCTCTAAAATATGTAGATATAGAGACAAAAAAAGGAAAATGGAAAATGGGAAGACAGAGAAGCAAACTGAGCCCAAGGGGAATATAAGAAGACTTTGGGAGAAAGGTGATATTTGAACAGAGAATTAAAAGATGATAACCCCTAATTATAACAGCTCCTCTTTTCCTTTCTGCCAGAGAAAATTTCAGTAAAACATGCTTTCTCCTCTTTACATTTCAAATTACATAAGGAGTATATGAATACATCTCCACTGTAAAACTTCCCAACGGAAACACATGGAGTAAGTGTGAAAGCTACCCACCACCGGCTCGAAAGCCTGGGTCTGACCACTTTGTTTTGCTGAAAATGCAGGGGGAGTGAGTAGAAGAAGACGATTTATTTACTCAGCAAATACGTATTGAAGGCTCACTGCGTAGTGAGCACTGTGTTGAGTGTACTGAATACAAGTGTTAGGCAGCATGGCCCCTGCCCTCAAAAAGCATACAGTTCAGTGATTCCAGACAAATAGAACCCCACGTACAGGCACTGACTCATAAGGAAACGTGGTACCTTCAAGTGGTTTGATAAAACCAGAAATTACACCACATCTCACAGACTGTTTTAGGGGTTAAGTCTTGAAAGAGACCCAGGGGCTAGATTATAAGTCTGGAAAGACAGCCAAGGTCTAGGTTATAAAGGATCTTACATGGTAACTGAGGCATTCGGATTTTAAAAATATTTTCTATGAGGAGCCTTAAGAAATTACAAGAGTGATACTATTGCATGTTCATAGCTCTTTTGCCTAAATAAAAGCCACCTCAATATTTTGATAAATTTCCTTAGAATCTTTCTAGTACATTAATATATTTTATTTTAATTAATAACATAATTATCATTCTGACTGGAAGTAGTTATTACAGAAATTATGGAAAAACACAGAGAAGTATTGGGCGGAACACAAAATACATCTGTAGTCCAAACACATAGACAAAATGCTAACCTTCTGATGTATTTCCTTCAAACATACATTTTCCTAAATGTGTGGATTTTTTTTAGTGTGTCATATATGCTTACTAGTGTACATGGGCATTTTCCCATGTCTTCAAATATTCTTCAAAAACAATGTAATGACCAAAGAATAATACTCCATTGTACGGAAAGGTCTATTTTACTAACTTGGAGCTAATTTAGGGTAGAGTTTTAAAACACGGGCTGAGAAGTCAAACAGAAGTAGGCTTGAGTTCTTGCCCTGAACCTGCCCGCTGAATGTCTCAAGGAACTCAGTCTTGAGAAACCTCAATTTCTTCATCATTAAATTGGGATCATTAAAAAGGGATCTAGTTTATAGGGTTCTTACGAAGATTGAACAAACTGTGGAAAAAAGTTTCAAAGCATAGTGCTTGGTGATAGTAACCTTTCAATAAATACATATTAATTACCACTAACAAATATAATTATTATATGTAATAAATTATTAACAACTATTTTCCTGATGTTTCAGTGTTTATAAAGCAATCTTAACACACACAAAGACTAACAGATGTTTTTATTAATATATAACCCTTTATAGCCACTGACGTCGGCTTTTCCGTGATGGAGAGCTGATTCCTCCTGGTGCACAGCACAGAAGGCCGTTTTGTGCTGAGTTCTTTCTCAGGAAAGGAAGCATCACATTGTGTAGCTTTGCCAGTCAGGCCCAGACATACATGATGATTTACTGCTTTTCTAAGTAGGAAACATTCGACATAGAAGCAGCTGGACTGGCTTGGTTTTCACAAGAAGTCTAAGTCACCCCAAGTTAGCCAAACCTGAGCAAACAGCCTAGGGAATGCACCTCTGCCCTAGGCCGCTCAGGATTTGGGCTGGTGCTGGCCCAGGCTGCCATGGCTTTCCAGACCAAGCTCTCCTCCTTCCCAGCAACTCTCCTCCTTTGTGCCCTAGTGTTCCTCCTGAGAGCCATGTCCCGCTGGCAGAACCATACGTCTTTTTTTCCCTCACTATTTTTGCAAGAAACTTTTAGAATCATAGAAAATCAGAGAATTCTAAAGCTGGGAAGGGATTTTAATGTGCATCTAATTCAGGGCTTCCTAAATACGGCTGAGAATCAGGATGATCTTGGGCTACGATCAAAACAGAAATTCTCAGACTCAACCCCAGGTCGCCTAATTCTGTATTTTTACTGTGCCTCATGGGTTATTTTTATATACAACCAGGTTTAGAAAACACTAATTTGATCTATCTTCCCACCTAAAATAAAGCTGTGAGCTATTTCAGGCAGGAATTGTATCTTCCCTCCATTATGTCTCTGATCCCTAATCCTGCATACCCAGTACAGAAATCCAGAATTGGCACTTAATAAACAACTGTTGAAAATAAATATGAAACCACACTATATCCTGAGAATTTACTTATTTTGTGTATTGTTTACCCATCTTTGTTTCAAAAAGGATTCAAGGCAGCTTACAAATACTCGTGTAAAATCTCTCTCCATTCTGAATCAGGAAAGGATTCACTTGTAGAATAATCCTGGGGGGATCAGCAGCTCTGTCTGCTTCCTAGACAAATTCTAATCCTCAACTGGCAACATCTAACTTACTGAGAGTTGTAGATAATTTTTCCTTTTATGAAAAATGTCATCACGGAGATGTGTTATCACATAGTTAAAAAATCACATGTTGTGCAGTAAGGCAAACCTAGATTCGTATCTTCTTCTATGCACCCTGCCTAGCCCAGGGGAGCTCTAAAGTCCTGGGAAATAGATTGTTCTTTGCTACTACTTCTTCAAATGCAAGATTCAATTCAACTTATTTTCGTCTCCCAAATATTTATTGAGCATCTAGTATGTGAGGTACTGTTTTAAGCACTTGAGGAACAAAACAGATAATGACCCTTATGATGCTTTTTTTCTACAAGGCATAATTATGCCTATTTCAGAGTAGTATCATGAGGTTGAAATATACATGAAGGCTTCTTACATTCGCAAGTGTTCCATAGATGTTAATCTCTTCCCCACTTTTGACTCTCTTCTAGTAAAACACACACTCCAAAGTACCATTGAGAAGATAAGTCTCCCAAATGTCCCTTTTCAAAAACAAAAAACACAAAACACAACAACCTCTAATTCTGAAGAAAAATCAGGCAGAGGCTGGAGTCCAAAAAAAGTCCCTTGACCTGTATGTAGGCTCTTTCTTCCATGCAGAACTAGTGGAATTTACAGTCACGTTTGGAATTTTTCAACTCGATTAGACCCAGGCAGGAGCGAGTAGTCACATCCTTACAGGGTTCTAAATGCAGCTGCACTAGAGATGCATTCAATATGCATCAACAGGAAATAGGCGTCCAGACTCTTTCTCGGGCTCATGAAGCTCCATCTCACAAGGTTATTTATGAAGTGACTGCAGACGCACTTGCAAGCAGCAGAGGCAAACTGATTACCATCTAGGTGATGATCAAGCTGCAACTACATCTCAAAGAGGGCACCCAGGAATTTGTAAAACTGCCTGGCTCTTCAATGCTATACAGCCGTACCTGTGAGCTCTAAGACATGCTCTAGATTTCCATCACTGTCTCCCAGAATGTCTCCAACAAAATAATTTTCCTCCATTTTTACCCTGAATGAATACCATGCTTCTAAAGTTAGAGACGTTGATGTCACATTTTGAAGCTGACTTGCTAGCTGACATTCCCACCCCGGCACCTCCACCCATGCCTAACATTAGGCATGTCTTTCCTACTCTTTAAGAATCTTCCTACCCCTCCCCTCCTACCCACCACTGTTCTAATTGTCCCTCAAAACCTAGTTCATGGCCTGCATCTTTTATAAAACCTTCCACAGCCCCCTGCAACCCATGATACCTCTTCCACTTTCTAAATTTCTCCAAAATGTATTCTCTATGCCATTCCTTCACTAGTTAACTGAAACTATAAAACAAAGCCCTTAAGTCTGTATCAAATTAGGAACCATGATTGAAAGAGGTGAAAACTAAAATCTATGTTCTTTTCACAAAAACCTTTAAAAAAAAAACTTTGATAAGTTAATTATAGCCCATAAGATTCATAAATCTTAAAATTTCACAATGTCAATCTTGTTCCTGTATTGTCTTTTTAAAAGGTACAATTTTCAACTGAAAGAAAAAAAACATTATTTTCTTAAGTTTTATGAAGAACCATCCACAATTTGGTGGATTTTTAGAAATCTTTGGAAGTAAATTCCTCCTATAGCATTTTAACCATTTAGGTCCCCAAATGAATCCAAGTCACCAAAGATGGCCCTGGGTGCCTGAGCCAAGTTGCACGTGCCTGCAGAGACGAAGCCGCACACTTCCCCCTGGAGAAAAAGACTACTTTTCCTCCTTCCATGGAACATTTACAGCATCACATTCATGGCTCTTCCATTCTCATCTCTGGTATACAGCATAAAGTGTCTGTGCCCCAGGACAGGAAAAGAAGATTCTTGTCCTCCTCTGTTCTGTCACTGTGCAGCACATGTCATGGTGAGATCTGTTTCCTCATGAGCCTTTCCTAATAAAAATAAAAACAGTCATTAGTTGAGCACTTATTACGTGACAGACACTGTGCTCAAGCTTTATAACTATTGACCTCTTTCATCAGGTTTGTGATTCTCCCATGACATGGGCTATGGCATGACAAAAATGGAAGCTTAGAGAGCTAGAATCAGGTTACTTACCCAAAGTTCTTACTCTTCTTTTTGTGTATGTATATGTGTGTATATAGACATATATACATATATATATATACACATATACATATATATATTTGAAGTATAATCAGTTTACAATGTATCAGTTTCTGGTGTGCAGCATAATGCTTCAGTCATACATGAACATACATGTATTCATTTCCATATTCTTTTTCACCATAAGTTACTACAAGATATTGAATATAGTTCCCTGTGCTCTGCAGTAGGACCTTGCTGTTTATCTATTTTGTACATACTAGTATCTGCAAATCTCGAACTCTCAACATACCCCTTCCCACCTCCTTCCCCCCCAGAGCTCTTACTCTTAATTGCTGCACTAGACAGTAATAGACCATTACTTCCCTTGGGAGAGAAGACATTTTTATTAATATTTATTTAGAGCCCACTTGGCTAACAGCACCTGGCTCTTTGTACATATTTAGTAAATATTTGTTATTTCGAGTAAATGTTTAAAGTAAATTAGAGGTACAATGTGACACTGTGCTTTCTGGAGTGCAATTACAAACCCTGAGTGTTCCCAAATTTTACTATCGTCTGCAAAGATCTGCCCAAATCTAGAAGGGAATGGAAGGTAGGCATTTCTTTGTCTACAACAGGGACCTTTCTGCACTCATGCATAGTGGAAATTATTGACCAAATGTGAAAAACAAACCTCGATGAATACTAAAGGCAACAACAATGCGTAATTGTCAAATTTTTACGAACAGAAAGGTAACAACTTTTTGCGTTTGCTTTGGTCTTTACAGTATTCACAGCACGTTCACAGATAAAACTGCATCGGATTCTGATGATGTTACTGGTAGCGAGGCAAGTTATTATTTTCATTTTACAGTTCAGTGAAATTACCCCGTCCTACCAACTGTTAATAATACGGCCAAAGTCTTCTGACTCCTGGTCTGTTTTTTCCTTATGGATTTATTGACATCAAACTCTAAATAGGATTCATTCTAAGACCATTCTAACTCTCAGATCATGAAGTTAGCTCTGTTATCATTCAAGACTCCTATCTTACTCCCCTCCAAGTAAGACATTAAATCACAACTCTGGTTCTACCCTTCCAGCCTCAATTTTCCCAGAGAAGCCCCAGGCTGCCCCCATACTCAACACCAGACGAAATGAATAAAACTCCAAGGAGACCACTAAAAGTGTCTCATTGAATGGTACCTTGAATAATGCATCATTCTGCTACTAAACAATAACAAAAACCGGGGCTGCAGAGAATGTGGGCTCTGGTGAGTTCCTGCAACCTACAGAGCATCTCTCCTTCCTGTATCCAAATGGGATGGGGGAGGGGAGAGCTTCAGAAATGGTGACTCAAACATTTCAACCAAAGTAATGGACCTCGGAGCAGTCACTCAATATGTCAGTTGTCCGTGATTTATTACTAAATCTCAGTACCTTCTTGAAGAAGCCAAGTTACATTTTGTTATTTCTAAACTTCCTTATACAGGACAAGAGAGAAGGATTGTAGGCTTGCAAGGGAAGCTCTCCTCTCTCCCCCAGTAATTACTTCTGTACCTTCTGTCACAGCGCTTTATATACTCATTCATCAAACACGTATCGAGCAAAAACTGTGTACTCCGATGGTTTCTTGAATGCAAAATGAATAAGCTATAGTCCTTGCCCTCGGGAATTTACAGTCTCGTGGGGAAGGGGGTGACGAGGGGAAGTGTAGATTACCATTATTAGAGTTGGTGTGTTTTGGTGGGATCGCTCTCCCTCGGTTCTGACATTGACTGGTTGTGTCATTTTTGGAAAAGTCTCTAAATTTTGATTCTTTATTCTTTGAAAGGTCAATAATATGAATCAGGAGAGTAAGCATTTTTTAATGCCTACTGTTTGCCAGACCCTGCTTGAAATGTTTTAGATGTATTATTGCATTTAATCATTTCATTAGACCTCATCAAAAGCTACCATGATTATTTTCATTGTATAGATGAGGAAACTGAGAGAGTAAATAACTTGCCCATGGTCATAGAGCTAACACGTGGCCCAGGTGGTTAACCCAGAAGCAATCAGGATCCAAAACCTCTGAGTTGGAAGGGTACCTGCCGGCATGCGGACCCTGGGAGCTACGAGGCAAAGGATTCTAAGCCCCGAAGCTTCCATTGCTGTTAGAATAATGACACTTACCTTTATAGGGAACACGCCTTCCATTTGTCACTCCAGATCCACAGTGGGCTCTTCTCTGCCCCACCCAGCGCCCTGGCAGCTGACACACAGTGACTGCACCATGAGCTCCTTTGCCTCAGGCTGCCAAAGGACTCAGCTAGTGGGAGGCATCAGCAACAAGCTGGGGGGAGGAAGGAGAAAGAGATCAGGTTGTTTACTCCCCTGGTAGACTCCCTTTCTGTGCAGTTATTTTGAACTGGCTGCATCCTTTCCCAACCAGTCCTGTCCGGGGCCCCCTTTACTCACTAGACCCAGGTCTCTGTAAGGTCCCTGCTCCCTTCCCTTGCTCCTTTGCTTTCGGGCTGATAACTGGGCCTCACTATTACTAGGATGTGGGTACTGCACTGTCCTTAGTGATGTCACCACACCCTGCCTACACCGAGTAAACAGCCCCTTCATTAATCTTCCTTGAATTTTCTTAATTACCATAATCTGAGTGTGCCAGCTGTTCCCTCCTGAGATGCAGACAGGCACACTGGGTTTATAAGGCACTAAATGATCAGCATCCCTTAATAGTGTATAATTTTTCCACCTCAATTTTCAGCGCTCCCATGACACAGACCTTTTCAAACCCTTGAACTTGCATGGGACTTCTTTTTGCAGGGACTTCGCATGCACTGTTCTTTCCACCTCGAATGTCCGTTTTCAACACTATCCCCTCTCCTCCCACACGCAAACACACACACACACACACACTCATACCTACGTATACAAGGCTTCCTGCCGCATATAATAGATCTCAATGATACTTTTGAGTTAATTAACAGAACTAAGGGCTAAGGAAAGACTGCTTTCTTCAAATTTTTGTCAAATAATTTTAATCCTTTAGAGTTGAATAACTCATTATATTTTGCAGAGCAATTTATCATATCATGTTATATTTTTATCCACACATTCTCTGTGAGAGTGGAGAAAATGAGTTCGAGGCACTTAAGTGACTTGTCTAGGATGCTACAAGCAGTGACAGAGCTGGGTTTCTGGGAATCCATGTCCTACTATGACTGCTTTCCTAGCTCTTGAGAAAGCCAGTCTCAGGTAACATGGCCACCTGCTCGGCAAAAGTTTCTCTCAGGCCCCTAAATATAATACAGGCTTCAATAAAATTTTCTTAGGGATGTACTGGAAACTATTTTTTTCCCCAGACTTCCTTTTTCTATTTTATTGCCAGTATGTTCTTCCCACCCACCATTTTTATGAAACTGAACAATACTTTCCGTGGTGAGCGCAACTGCAACTTTGCAGGTGCTTTATTTTCAAACAGATGAAGGAACAATGCCTGCGTTTAGGGAGTCTTGTTGGGAACCTCTTGATTGCGGAGTACCCCGATGCTGAGAAACGTTAGAGACAGTAATTCAGCTCCTGGGACAGTTTAATTTCAAAAGATGCTGTTTGTGAATGCGAGCCTGCAGCATTTCCTCTCTGATTTGCGGAGGAGAGAGAACGGAAGGGGCCTTGAGCAAGGAGCTGGAGGAGGCAGCTTGGTCGGCAGCAGCGCTGTTCCTGGCTTTCTTTCCAACTCTGTCCTGCCAACCCCAGCAGCACGATTGTTTCCTATTGAGAGCAGATGCCTTTTGTACAGTGCATGTTTGTGAAGAGGGAGATTTTCACACTCCCAGATATAATGGGGTATTCACACACCCAAAGCCTATTTAAATTTGCCCCCAGGACCCATGGCAGTGGTGCAGGGAGCATGAATCCCTCATGGAAATAGAGCCTCTGTTGACTTAGGGTTGGTTAGGCAAATAACCCAGCATGTGCTGGCTTCTGCTCTGATCAGTCAGAATGGCACTTATGTAGCCTCCTCTCCAGAGCGCTTCCTTGGTTACCTCACTCCAGACAACTGGAATTGGATTCCAATTCCAAAAACGCTCTTCCTCATTCTGGTCCTTACTGTCATTGCCTACTTTCTTCCATGCCAGTGGCCCGGGGAAATCCATCAATACTGCAAATCCAGCCTCATCAGACCCTGCTTAAAGGATTCCTTGTTGCTCCTCAGATAAAGTCCAGGTCAATTAACCTGGCTTTACATGACCGGACCTCCAGCTAACCATGAACCTCACGGTCAGTCCCTTCTGTATTCTCCCCAATGCCGCACGACACAGAATGCTTCATGGGGCGCTGAACGTCTGACTGTGTCTTTGCACATGTCACTCTCTTCCTTGCCACTCTCTCCTCCCTTGGTCCACTCACTGATCCTTCCACATAACTAAGCATCTTCTTCTCCTTTGGAAAGCTTTTCCGGAGATCTGATCTCTCCTACCCTTCCCAGAGCATCCTAGACTTCGTTCCAAAACAGCCCTTATCATTTTTATCACGTACAAGGTGCCATCAAATGTAAGCCCTTAATTTTTGAATTGTAGATGCTATAAGAAATTGATGAAAGTTATTTCCCTTTGACTCTTTCCCATCGACTCACAGTTTTGCAATGTTTTATTGGTCAGCTTCATCTATGTAGATTTAAATTCGCATGGCATTTCTACAGTCCATGGATCTGAGGCCAAAAATTGGACTAAATCTTTATTCTATAGCAGGTGCCCTGTGGTGTCATTTGCACATTGCACCACCCAGAATTGGAAGACAGGGAACATGACTTTGCCCGGCTACTACGGTGATTCGTGGATTGTATTTTATTGGTTAACAAATGAATATTGAGTGGACACTTGCAAAGTGCTATTCGCATCCTCACAAGGAATCACAAAGCAGAACTGCTCCTCTGGGAAGCCAGACAAAAGCACATCAATCCTTAATGACAGAACCAAACACAAGGGCCGCTCTGGCACTCCCGTCAGGAAGAAGCGGCTCTGCCTCCGAGAAACACCGCCTTTTGTCAGCTCCTCTCCCTGTTCCTGCCTTCGTGTGGCCTTGGGGGGAAAATAAAATACTCCCTTCCCCAGGGAAAGAGTCATTTGGATGCAGCTGTGTTTGAAAGAGAATTGCTGACTTAGGATCTGATTCCATGATGAGCATTTTATAAGTAGACTATATATAGCAATTATATACGCTACATACTGTATACACACGAGACACAAATTATGTGCTAAATCAGCGCCTGTGCCAATCCAGAAATAAGTGCTTCAATTGCAGCTGGCAGGGTTAGAAGGAAAAGTATTTTTAAAAGAAAGTTACATACAAGGAAATACAGTATCACCTTCTCCAGGTAGCCTTTTAAAATTACACAATCATTTGACATGGAATTTAACCATAATCTTCTCTGGAGTTTAGGGATAAGTTTGATGAAGTTCAAAGATTTCTTTTATTCCTCTCCTTCAAAGTTGGTAACTCTGAGTACATATTGAAGGCTTACTGCGTGCCAGGTCCTGGGTCAGTACTTTGCATGCATTTATTTAATCCTCGCAATCGTTCTGTGAGGTAGGTGCCATTATAAAACCTATTTCACTAAGGAATAAACTGGAGCTCGGAAATTTATTGTATAAAAAATTTTATAATTTTATATTGTTACAGAATTTTCCCAGTTGGACTCCATTATCGAATATCAGATGCCATAATCAAATCCAGGTGTATCTGACTTGGAAAGCCCAAGTGTGGTCTCCTAAATGATCGTTTCCCTTAAACCACATGTCCCACCTAAGTAGAAATCACCATGAGTAGTTGAACATCCAAATCATCTGTCACTCTTAGCCATGACAGTAACACAACTACCAAAGATATGTGTTCATCCCTTGATATTTGTAATAAATTACAAATATTCTTTCAAGGCCATTATAATTGAAGGACACAGAAAAACCCCATCAGGAAACATTCAAATATTAAAAGAACGTGTACTCTAAGTGACTAGGTTAGAATCTTATCAACGCTTCTTTAGTAATGGGAAAGATAGAATTACTTAAGATCTAGAAGAATTCCTGAAAAATAGAACAAAAGACAGTTATTTCCTAAAAATACTGTCCTGGAGCCTTCCGAAGCAGTAACGTGATCCAAGTAGAAATAAGCTCTTGTGTGAAAAGTTTCTTCCTAGTGAATCTCAGTGTTTTGTCTCAGAAAGCCAGTAGGATGCCTGCACTGTAGAAATAATGGAAATAATGTATTTGGAACTGAGAACCATGCATCTTTTAAAGATAAACTCATTCCTGCACATTATACAGTCATTTCTAGAGGTTGTTAAATTGCAATCAGACGAATCCTTTTGGTCTCCTCCTAAAACTATATTTGATAGAAAGTAAGAGGCTTGCAAGCCCTCTGCTATCTTCTTTCTCATCCTCAGATGCCACACCTAGATAGCTGCAAGTTATCCTTCCCAACTATTCTACAGCCTTTGATCCAGACACATAACTTATCTCTCTGAACTCAGCGATTAAACTGACACAAAGCCAAGGTTTCTATGGTTAAATTCAGAGCTCATTTAAGAGCAGATACTTCATCAGGAAGTTTAAAAACATGATTTTCATTTAAAGATCAGTTTATCACTTAGTCTTCTCTTAACAATAATCTGCGTGATACATGCCTTTAAGCATTCTAAATATTTGTGTACCAGAGAAATAGTTCATCTTTCCCTTAAAATCACAGGTAATCAATAGCCTAAGATGATTCTATAGCCATAAACACTCATATTTATGCAATAACAGTCCTTTCTAGAAGAAAAGAAAGTGTATTCCTGAATCATCTTCAGCTGTGTATGGTCATGGTGGTCTTCTGAATGTTCAATCGTGCATCTGAAGAGCCCTGAAGCATTGCAGCTCCCCTTTGCTGGTTCAGTCTAAACCTTGTTCAGTCTCATTAGCCTGGTCCCATCAAAAAAGTTGGGATGGAACTGAAAATGATCTCATGGCCAGTGTTCTTTCCACCCTCCTGCCCATGGTCAGTCTTCCTTCACATGCCTCCACTTCACTTCAGTTTGGCCTCATCCTTCCTCTTACCTCTACACCTTTTTGTGCTGTTCATTGTACCTGCCTGTGCTTGTCTTGTTTTTCTCTCCTGCTCCACAAATTCAAGCCAGACTCTTCCTATAGTAATACACTAGAGAAATATGGTGGATTAAATGTGTTGAATAGGTCTAATTCACTTCGGGAAAACCCATCACATAGGAGTTTGATCTCACTAAGCTGATAAATGAGGAAGAAACAGTTATTTAACAAAACTCAATATCCCAAAATCAGCTTGTGGAGGAAGCTGTCTCATTATTTAACATACACTGTCGTCCAATCACTCTGGCAGGTGAGATAATCCCAGCTACGACTTTGAGTTCAGTGAGATGAGTACTATTATCTCCAGCTTGCAGATGAGGAAACCGAGGGTCAGAGAATTTAGGTGACTTGTTTAGATCCAAAAAGAGTTAGGATTAAACCCCTGTTTCACTCCACAGGGTGTTTGTGGTCGTTACACTATTCCAGCTGTTCAGGACTTGTCTGCAAAGTTCACAATCAGCTGTTCCCCAGCCTGAGATGTCCCTTCTCTCTCACCGCTCAGATCCTGTCGTATTTTGGGAATGTTTCTTCCCTACTCCTAATATTTCCTTCCTCAGAGGGAGCTTAATTAGTGTGGGTCTGGGCTTCTCTCTGAGGAGATAGAGTGACTCCTCTGATTGGTAAGTTTGGGAGGAATAACTCCTATCGCCCATCTTTATTTCTTCTGGAGGGAGTGATCAGGGATTTTTTTAGAGCAAGAGCTGTCCTGGGTTTAGGAATCTGACCCGGGCAGCCTGTCCAGGTGGAGAGGTGTGCTCAGTCCAGCACTACACGGTAGGCAGGTAAGTCCGCCTAATTCCAGGGAACGGCTTCAGCAACCCCATTTGACTTTCCATTAGACTAGTCTCCCAGCTTAGCATCCTCAGTAATTACAGTGATACTCTGCCCTACGCCTTTACGCCTTTATTTCTCAATTTTTTCAGAATTAGGCAAGGATGAGGGGTTCAGTTTGAGAGCCTGCCCAGACCACTAGATTCTAGCCTCTCTGTGAAGCTTTTCCCAAATCCCAAATCAGAAGTCATCTTTTCCTCTCCTATTCCCACAATACTTTGTATTTCCGTATAGCCACTGTGACAGGTTCATTTCTATTTATGACACATTCTACTGCTACTTATGTAGAACTGCAGAGACTTGGAACTGTTTCTCATCCATTTATCAGTGTGACTCCCACAGAACATACAGTAGTGTTTTGTAGAGAGTAGGACCTCCAAAAGAGGTTTGTTGAATGGGTTTGAATTGAATTGTTTCTATGCCATGTCATTTTTGTATGTGGCTTTACACTTTTTTTTTTAATGTGCACTTTCTTTCACTTCCCAGTTGGTTAAAAGCTGTAGGAAATACAGATTCCATTTTCTCTCCTCTGCAGTCGACCCCTCAGTGCAGTGACTGAGGTCCAGCAAAGAGACTGCACAATTGCTGGCCTTCTGACGGACAGTGTTCCCATTAGGAGATCTGCCTGTTTACCTCTCCTCCCATTCACTCTGATTACTCACGCTGCACCAGCCCCCAGGTGCAACGATCATGGATAATGCCCTGGCATTAACAGAAGGGACTTTGTGTCTCAGAAGCAGTCACCTTCCCCATGTTTGAAGCTGCAGCATCTTCAGGAACAGCTAGGAGTCAGCCGCCATCACGTCTATTTCAGGCAAGAGGGAATCTAGCATTTTCAATTGAAAATGGAGTATTGTTGCCTGTCTTATAGTTTTAGTCCAAGTGAACATGAGCGTGACAGTGTTTCTGAAGCCTTGAATTTAACACCTAGCATTTTAAGAGCTTGCACTCATTGCTGAAGCACTAATTGAGCTTTACTGATGAGAGACCAACTCATTAGGGGTCACAGAACATCAGTCACAGGGCTTTGAGAATGTCATAGGGCCTTGTGTGAAGGTTGGGTTCTGTTCATTCAGCATTATTTTTTATTTGAAGTTCATTCCACAGCTAATCAAAATCCAGTTCATTCATTTACATCGATGCATGGGTCCATGCCTCCATTTGCTCCAAGAGCCCCTACTGAGCTCTTGTACTATTGAAAATCCAATAGGGAGCGCTAGAGACAGAGGTAAACAAATTATCACGCCTGCCCTTAAGGAGCCCTTAAGATGAGAAAATGAATTATTAGAACACACTGGCTATGAGATAAGGATGCAAAGGAAGATAAAAGAGGATCTCTAAGCAGCCTGGGGGGTCTAGGAAAATTTCCTAAAGGAGATTGGGTTTGAGCTAACGTTGAAGGCTTTCACAGGAGTTATCCAGAGGCAAAAGAGAACGGTACAGAACTTCCAGGGTTTCCAGAGCAGAGACTCCTTCTGGAGAAAGCCATAGCAGATAAGGACTGAGTAAGAGCTGGGGTCAGGGTAGGAAGAGCAGCGCAGGACATGTTAAGTGAGTAATCTGGACTTTACCCTGCTGCTCAACTTGAGGCAACTCGAGCAGGAGGGTGATGTCATCAATTACATCATAAGAATTTCACTGTGGAACCACGGGACTAGATCGCAGGCCGCTGCAGTCTTCCTGTCTAACCAGAATCAACAGGCGGGAGAAGAGACTTGTCTGAGGGATATTTATGATAGAATGATAGGACTTTCTTCCGATTAAATGCCTGTTTTATTGGGTGTTCACAGGAAAGACAGTATAAGAGAAGGTGGGAACTGAATAGCTCCTAAAATCCTGGCTTAAATACCTCAGTGGGTGGTAGTATCTCTTAGCAGTGTTATGAAACACAAGATGACGAGTAAGTTTGGGGGATGAATGACAGGTGTCCAGATGTTGAAACTGAAGTATTTGCGGCCTATCCAGGTGGCAACGGGCAGACATAGTAGACAGCAGCTGAGGAGTATGGTCAGGAAGTGTATAAAATAACATCAATATAGAGATGGTGGTGACGAGCAAAAGGACGTAGATGGGGGTCTATTCCATATGCAACCGTACTTCTAACTGCTGTGATGGCATAGTTAATGCTTCTTGCTTAGGATAAGAATAGTAAGAAGGTCGCTCTCGGGTCTCCCTCCAGGGCTGGGCAAAGAATCTACTATTCTTTTGAAATACCGAACGCCAGAATTATGTCCCCTCCACACATTATTCTCAGGAATGTAGAAAAATGACTACATGGATCAGGACGATAATTAAAATATGTTAAATGTGACCTTTTCTCCAGTAACAGAAAAAGAAATAAAACTATGTTTATGGCATGAGGTCTTTGACTCCAGCCCCTATAGAACCGTGTTGGAGACGCAGTATCCGCTCCTTCATCTCTGTTTGTCTGCCCGCCTCATCCTCCTCCCTTCCCAGCCGGTCACGGTATGCGAGTCAGAGCTGCCCTGCCATTTTAACCTTCCCTTCAAGTGTTAGCGGCCACTTATTTTAAAGAAGAACCAAAAGGGCTGGGTCCTCTTTGCTTTCCACAACCCTCACACATCAGGGTAAGTAAACTTGTCCATATGCTGGTTTTAAATTGGTTCTCTTCCAAACTCCACATATGCACGTTGCATCTATAAAACTAACCCAAACCACTGACCAAAGAGACGAATAAAGATGGGAGGTCAAAAAAACCGGTCCAGAAACACTTCCATGGCACCCCCTACTCCCAAACCCCACCCTGACCGAGGAGAGCCCTTCCCCGTACTGCACCAGAACAATTTGTATCTCTGTGACTAGAGTGACAGTTCCTTGAGGACAGGGACCACGCCATCCATTTCAATTGCCTCGGCACCTCACGAGGCATTAAATACAGCATAGGAATTTAGTTATTCATCTCCCAGTGCCAAATGATGACAAGTCATGTGAATTAGGAGCTATTTCTTTTAAATAAATTGTAGCTCATTCCAGAATTCATCCTTTTAAAAAGATAAATCAACGTGAATAAAATGTCATTGGAGAATTGCATACAATATCGTATTTTAATGAATGAATCTATTTCATTATGTCACTTTCTTTGTTCAAGGTTTATAATACGCCTTCCCACAAAGATGGAGTTTCTCTTCTTTCCTCGAAAACAGATGGAGTTCTGTTCAAAAAATAAAATGTGAGCTATTACATTAGAATCAAATAGTCTGAATCATATATCTGAAATCCAGGGTCAAGAAAGCTTCTCATATTCTAAGACCATTTCTGGAATATAAAAGGTTTGATTTAACCATAAATAAAGCAGAAAATAGTAACACTGGGGTGCCTGATACAGGCATTTGTGTTATATATGCTCAACTGTCCTCTTATTAATCTGCATTAATAAGCTGACTGCTAGATAAGAATCATCTCTGCGATACTAGAGCTTTGCACAGTGTTTCATCAGCACCTCTCTCGCTGTGCTGTGCATTTGTCTTCATGTCACTTTCCCAGCCAGATAACGAGTCCCTGAAGGACAGGCTATTTTGATTCCCCTGTATCTATGATGCTGCCTGGCATAAAGAAGGAACTTCAAACACGACTCCTCAATTAAGAAAAGAATAAAAAGGCGCCTAGATTCAGGACATCAGGACCATTTATAACTCCCCAGCTTCTTGGATGGTGTCTGGTGGCCAACTGTATGACCAGGCGCCACAGCCGGGCCTCTCTGTCTTTGTGCCAAGAGCAGTGCACAAGAAGGAAGCCAGCGAAGGGCCATGAACCGTTGTCAGACACCAGGAGGAACAGGCACGACCTCAAAGCTGGAGCAGGTGGAAGAAACACGGAGCTGGGGGATCATAAAGTGATCTGCTAAAACTGAGTCCAGATGCAAGTAAAAACAAGAGTGCCTGAGGGATCCAGAGGGGTCAGTGAGCTACAAACCTAGGGGAATGAGCAGGTGCATTTGCAGCGTATAATTTCCTCACGGCAGCTGTGTAGACCCATGATGAGCAGGCTTTCTCTAGGGTTTAAGCTGTCCGTCCACCTACAATGTACTCTCATCACCTCCGTTCTTCCGCTGTTTTTGTACAGGCTCATGCATCTCAGTCACTCTCTGAGAAGTCTTCACAAATTCCTGAAACAAGGTTGAGTACTTCCTATAAGTTCATATTATTCTTTGTGTCACCAAACTCATCACGGTGCATGGAAGTTGACTATTCGGGGATCCGTTTTACTAACTTCTCTGAAACTTACACCTGTTCATTCTACCCAGAGCCTAACACAGTGCCTAATTCAGAGCAGGTTTCGATACATACTTGTTGAATGAAGTAAGGATGAACGTTATATTTGTACATAAGGAGGACTGTTGAAACACCAGGTTGTCTTCTCAGTGTGGTTAACTCAGTTAGCAGTTTCTAGTACTCATTCATTTAACAAATATTTATCAAGTGCCTCTTCGGGGCCAGGTACAGAACTAGATGCTGTGAGCATTACATTATGAATTTTTATCTCATCTACACAATGGCCTTTTCATGTAGTGTCTGCTTTGAACGGTGCTTTTTGTGTTTCAACATTAAGTACAACAATGACCATGTACAGGTGGTGCTTTTGTCTCACACTGAGCAGATGACGAAAGTGAGTTTCACGGAAGTTAACTAGTCGCTCAAGATCTAATCTAATAAGGTGAGGGGGCGGCTGGACTCAAACTCAGCTCAGTCTGATTCAGTCAGGTCTGCTTCTACTACGCACCTATGAATATTTATTATAATTAATATAATTCCCTTACTTGGTGAGCAGATAAATTATAGAGATCGTGTCCCTCTTTGATGTCTTTGGGACTAGTGAATAAAATATTTAGGTAATTTTTTTTCCTCTGGAATTTATCTATAGAGCAAAAAAAATAGTCTCAGGATAAGTGAAAAGTTTTCTAGCTGGATATTTCTATGTGCCTTAAAAATTTATTTACACTAGACAATATTTAATGATGAAATCAAATAGACTTTATTAAAATATAAGACATCCAATTCTCAGTCAATATTTTATGAATGCTATAGAGTTTTGTACGGAAATTTGGAGAATATAATTCTGAGTTCTTTCCTAAGCCTCCTATAGCCTGAGCATCAGAAAATGACTTGTTCATTGTCCACTTGCACCTTAATTATAGCGCCAGGGAATAAAATAATTTAAAATTAAATGTAACTCAAGAAACTTGTGATTATATAAGAGTGAGCCGTTAACATGGAAACTTTACTTTACCCATCATCTAGCGCCCCCTAGGGCATTTATTTAAATACCCAGCTATCTGCTTCTCAGAGTTTAAGTCTTTCATACTTAAGTCCAGGACCGAAGGTAGATCATTGCAGAGCTTCACTTTACAGGGCTGTAATCACACCTGTCATACTGCCCTTTGCACTTCTCATCCAAGATTTTCCAGATGGTCCAGCCTATTTGACTGCTTAATGTAAACGAGTATGTATATGCATATGCATATGCTTGTCAATGTGTGTATAAATACATGTAGGAAAGGGATGGGAAAGATTAAAAATTAGCTCAAGTCTCAAATGGAATATTTGGGACTTCTGAATTAGCTGAAGGAAGATGGCAGCAGTAGGCAGAGGTCTGGATTTGACTCACTACTGTCACTATCTTGTAACTTCGATAACATTTTTGGGGGAGTCTACTTTTCTCATACGTGGTGCAGTAAGACTAAGAGTTACTTAGCATGAGAACTCTCATGAGTTAACTAAACAAATAATGTTGGTGAAAGGACTTTCCTAAATATAAAGCACCATATCGATATACATATTGAATTAAAAATTTCCATTTACCCCAGCGAAACTATATAGAAGTCCATGTGTATGCAAAGTGTGTATAATTCATTGCCCAGCATCATGTGTAGACAGGTGTGAGATGCACATTTTTTAATGATGAACGCCTGACTTGGCTTTCCTTCCCTGGGAGAACCAAAATCTGGAGTGGTAGCAGGATCTTTTAGATTGGGAGGCTAGGGAAGGTTTGGGGGAGGAACGGCCCCATCCAGTGAATAAGTGTAGGCTAGACAAAATGCTGGGGGGAGAGCAGGGCTTGGGAGGGAAATGACATTTCCAGGCAAACTGGAATGGAAAGTCCAGAAACTTCCAGGTGGGACCCTTGCCTGAAGGTCTAGTAAAGGAGAGAAAGATAAAACATAACTGCAATCGAAGGCAAAATCTAATCAGTGCCATTAGAGTACTATGAGACACAAGAGGGACAATTTGAAGGCAGTTTGGAGAAGGACCACTTCCAGCTGAGCAATCAGGGCAGAGGATGCGGGAGTGTGTCAGGGGTGGGGAGGAGGAGGGGCGGGAGGAGGGGGGCTTTGTGAAGAGCAGTGTGCAGTCGTCCTATGCTCTTTGCTTCATAGTCTAATTTTTCTGGTGGCTTTGAAGGCCATCTCTGTTGCTGCTGATTCAGAAATTCATTGTCTCCCTTTGAGCTGCAGACTCATCTATTCAACTGCTTTCTCAACATCTCAACTTGAATGTCTAATAGGCATTTTCTAGTTACATATTAATATAGATATCTTGAATTGTGCCTCTAAACCAACCTTACTCTGCCCTCAGACATCCCCACTTTAATTCTGTTTCTACCATGCATTCTTCAAGCCAAAAACTTTGGGCTTGCCCTTTACTCCTCTCTATTTATAACCTGTCATATCCAATCCAACAGCAACTTGTACTGTGTTTAAGCTTCAAAATATATATCCAGTGCCATAATTGGCATCACCCACATTTGTACCTCCCAATTCCAAGCCGTCGTTATCCCTCACCTGGACTTCTAGATTTGGTTCCCAAACAAACTCTCTAATTCTACTCTTGTTTCCTTACAGTACATTGTCCTCAGAGTAGCTGGAATCATCTTTAAACATAGATCAGTAACTCCTCTGCTTAAAACGTCCAAAAGGTTTCACATCACATTTAGAAAAAAATGGTCTACAAATTCAACGTGATTCGATCCCTCTGCATCATCAAAGGAATCTCTAACTTCCCCCCTTTCTTTTGTTCATGATGCTTCAGCTACATTGTTCTTCCTTCTCTTCTTAGAACATACTACTGCTTATTTCTGCACCAGAACCCTTGCATTTTCTCTGCCCAGAATATTCTTTTCCCAGGTTTCCATGTGACTGCTTCCTCCTCATTATTTGGGTCTGAGTTCACATGTCATCAACTGAGGATGCTCTTTCCTGGTCACTCTAGTGGAGGTGCCACAGTTCCCTCCATTTTTACTCTCCTTTATTACAGAAAACATCTCTATCCAGAGTTCCTACGTATGTGTGTATGTATTTGTTTTTTTCTGCCAATCCCTCCGAAAGGCCCTCGATAGGGGTGCCACCCTTCTTATCTCTTGTCTCCCCTAATTTGCCAGTGCCTAGGTCAGTGCTTGGCATATGACAGGATTCATTAAATATTTTTAGCTGCTGAATGATCATGTGCCATGTAATCAATTTTCATTTATCCCACATAGTAATTGAATCTTGCACGAAAGCACGTAAACTTTTTTTAAACTATCAACTATAAATTAATTTATACAGAAAACTAATTTCCAAATAATAAAACTTACTGAGGTATTTTCAGTGGGCATTATTGAGTTTGAGGACAGTGCCAGCTGGCAGACTCCATTCTGATAATTTTATGCATAGCTTATCACATTATAACTAGGAAATCATTAACGTGTTTTAGTCTAGCAGAAGAAAAATCAATCAATCAATCAGATTAACAAGTGTGATATAAAATGTTAAGGTAAGAGAAGATTATTGTGTGCATAGTTTACACAGAGTGCCATTAAGCATTGTTTTTCCTGTTGGCAACTTCGTGGGAAGGACTTCTTGGTAACGCAGTAAAGTGCAAGCCAAGTAATTAGGAAACATCAGGGATTCATGAACACCCCTACCTCATGGGGGTATTGACAATACCATTAATAAACCACAGTGTGAAATTAATGCATTGCCTTGTGGCGACAGTGGCCCCCTGAGACCCACCTGTGGTGGCACTGTTGCTATGACTCATTGTCAGAAATCATAAGGAGGAAAAGAACCTTGAAAATAGGATTAAAACTTTATGAATAACAAACGTTTACGTGAGTTGGGAGGGAAGTGTTTTGCTTTTGTTTTAGAATGGAGAAACTAACGATTTAAGGTAGCAATGAAATTGACATTGTTGAAAATGCTTGATCCAAAAGGGTTGCCTGATTATGTCGCTTGATTAATAAAGTTATTCAGTTTAAACACCAGTAGACTGTTGAGCAACTATAAGGAGTCAGACGTGTGGAAAATACCAAGGAAAAACAAGAAGAATGAAGGGAGGGAGAAGGGGAGGGGAGAAGGAAAGAAGGAGGGAAGGCACAAAGGAAGATAGAAGGAGGAAAGGAAGAGACGGAGGGACGGAGGGAGGGAGGAAGGCCCCTTTAGTTCACAGAGATCACACATGAGTGGCAGTACACACACATAAACACGTGACTACACCCTGTCCAACTGCAGCTAGAAATAACCGCATTAACAGGCACACAAACAGAGCATCCCAAGCAAGTGCACGAACAGTTGACTCATTATTGGGAGACAAGGGAGGATTGGGCAGTGTCAGGAAGTAATTGATAGCAGAATGTGTCCTTGAAGGATAAGTAGGATCTAAAGACAAAAAAGAAATGGCACACAAACATTTTTTTTAGTTGTTGAATAACTGATAGCCATTCTATAGAAGCTAAATAGATAGGTAGCCTACAGTCTTACAATTTATTGAAACACATGATTATGTCTAACACCATATCTAGTTATAATCAATGTTTACTTTTTACTGATTTGAATTGTAAGCTCAGTATTTTCATTTATATAATTATTCTCCAAGGCTAGATTGTGGCTAAATTTTTAGATTATTTTCACAAGAAAGTTGCATGATGCTGCTTCCATCTTCCAGGCTCTGCCTCTTTATTGCAGCCAACTTTCCAGTAGCCCCGCATACGTGTACTAGTCCACAGGGAATTAAGTTAACTATTCCAGGCCCTCACTCCTAGTTTACTGAAAGTCAGTTTATTAGATTTAAATCAGACAGTAACCACACATTTTAAACTGTACTAACAATATTAGTAATCTTGGTGTTCCATGTGAACACTAGATTTTTCATAGATAGCTATGCGGTAGTACACTTGGTGGCTACAACCTGGATCGTTCAATGAGTAGGACAAGCAATTATCATAAGAATGGTAAGATTTCTCAGGAAAAAGAACATGTGATATGAATAACCAAAAGGGAGGTACTCAACTTCTAGAGTTTGTGGACAACAGAGGAAGTATAACCTAGAAATGAAAAGGAAAAAGAAGAGTCAGAAAAGCAGTTCTAAGCCAAGGAAACACTAGCTCCTGAAACCAAAGAGAGGAAGGAGTTTCAAGAAAGGGCTCCAGAGAAATCGAAGGGAAAAAGGACAAAAATTGCAAAGAGAAAAAGACAACATTTATTTACTTTGACAAAGCAATTTCTGGAGGAGGAATAGAAAGGAAGATGACTTTGAAAAGGTAAGGAATTGGTGAAGAAGAAGTGTGAAGTGTGCTAGTATACATTCGAAAGTAAACATAAAGGAATAAATATGACACAACTCAGGTGGGGATAGGAGCAAATTAGACTGTTATATTTTTTAAGATGTTGAGACCTCTGCAAATTTGAAGATCCAGGAACGGAGGGAATACACACACGCACACACACACACACACACACACACACAATTGAAATGCTGACAAGGATCCTGAGAGCAAATCCACTCAAGTGTCTTGAAGAAGAGGGTCCGAGATGTAGAGACAATGAAGGACATTGAATATGAGACTTAGAATTAGTTTGAGGATACCTTACAGAAGCCACAGAGTCTTGCAAAAGCCTTGTTGTGATGCCCTCTTAATTCTCAGCTACTTTGTTTCACATAGTATTTGACACCATGATGAATTTCTTATCCCAAATTTGTTCCAACATACTCTCTTCCTTTTGTTAAGTGGTGGAGGCCTCTTCTTCTAAAGGGTCTCTCAGTCCAGCTTAGATTGGATTAGAAAAAGAAAAAAATCTTAAGTCTATAGAAGTAGGCTCTTCAAGGACCTCCTAAGAGTCAAGAGGGAAATTTATATCATGAGGTACTCCAGACAGAGTGCGACCCATACCATCATTCCTACTTCACCATCTTCCTTACATACTTCTTTCTGAGGGCTTTTCAGACCATCAGGGAGGCTCAGGAAGGAAAACAGTGATGGTTATATGATGGAAGTGGAGCATAAACATGATGAAAGATCAAAAAGGTATGAAATTTTTGTTTAATGCTGAGTGTGTCACCAAAGTGACTACTCACAGAATGTCAGCACAGTGTCTCCAGAAGCCAGGAGAAAGGTAATAGATGAGGTTTGTGCAAATAAATGAATGGCTTAATTATTAAAACTGTAGCAATTCTCAGGTCTTTTTGGGGTTTTAATTTTTATTAAATGGATGAAAAAAGTGAAGAGTAAGGGAGGAGCCATGATACATAGGGTTGTGAGAGTGAGTTCCAATTTAAAGACCTCAAAAGCAGAAAAGTGTCTTACTTAAAATGGATTTGTCCAGTATGTGACCAAGCTCGTGTTTTACTGAATTTAATTAATACAAATCAAGTGTGGTGAAGCTAAATGACATCAACAGAAATATTCCTTAGAATAATGTCACTTATTGTTCAACTTACCTTTTACAAAGTTTGCAAACCAATTTAATCCAACTTCCCTCCCAGCTTGTAAATTAAAAGAGTTAATAAAATAATTTGAGCCCCAGGTTATTATGATAATGTGATGCCAACTCCATGAGTGGACTTTCCAGTAACATAAGACAATAGAATTCAGATGATAGAGAGACAGAGAGACAGAAAGTTAGAATAGTTGGAATGTACACATACATAACATACGTTTACACAGATAGTTTGCATTTGATTTCTTATATACCCTAAAAGTACTGACTCCTCACTCTCAGATTCATGTCTCCAATGCAAAGTCTCTGGAGTCCCAAGCCGGAATATCTAATATCTCTACTTTTATATTAGCAAGTCACTATATTTAAAATAGCATTTATAATCTTTGCCCAAAACCTGATTATTCTCTGTGCCTTCCCTCAATGAATGCTAGAAATAGCCCTCCAGTTGTTTAAGCAGGAGATGTGGAAGTCATAGAATCCTCTGTTCCTCTTCATATAGCCAGTGGGTCTGAAAATCCCACAGCTCCATTCTTTATTATCTCTCATATTTCTTCACTATTCCCATCTGCGCTACCATCATCCAAGCTACCGTGATCTCTCTCCTGAATCAGTGCAGATGCATCTTCGTTTACAACTGTGTCTTCTACTTTTGCCTTTCATCACTAATTTTTCATATTTTAACCTGGATATGGAGTGGGGCTTCTAAACTGCAAACCTGATCATGTCATTGCTTACTTGAAACTCTTCAGTGACTTTTCATTGTCCTTAAGACGAAGACTGAAATCTTGAAAGTGGCCTAAGTTTCCTATGATGTGCCGTTCTCCCTCTCATGCTCTGCCCTGGCCCTCTTTTATTTCTGTAAATGAGTCATGCTCGTTCAAACCTCAGGGACTTCAAATATGGCTTCAAATAGGACACTTCGTCCCAGGATACTGATTTAACTGGTTAATTATTACTGGCATATTTCTTTACTTGGTTAATTATCACTCATCTTTTGAGCTCAGATTAAATGTTCACTTCTTGGACGTCTTCCTGGTCCCCAGATAAGGTCGAGTCAGCTTCTCATATTTCTTCATTGTACTTCTTTCCGTTGTTGCATTCAATTTGTAATTACAATTATTATGTGATCTCAGTGTTAATATTTTTATTCACTATTATGGCATCAAATATATATATATATTTTTTTTTATATTGAGTGTTTTGCACCTAAGTTCATTGCCTGGCATATAGGAGCTGCTAAATAAATGTGTTGAATGAATGAATGAATGAATGAATGAACGAACACATGAGAAAACTATAGAATGGAAAGAATTAGCCAACTACTGCAGTATGTTAAAAGTTGAAAACGAGTGCTGATGGTCAGACTAAAGAAATAACAATTTGGAGGGTGTGGTTCAGATAATGGACCAGTGAGGAGCGGTTCAGGATGGGCTAGACCAATTAAAACTCTGTCATGTTTGCAGTCTTAAGTCCACATTATTCTGTATGTTGTGATTTTTAATTAGTTAAGGATCACAAATTCATTTTCAATACTATATATTAATTCCAATATTTTGAAACATGTCAATAATTGATTATCTGGAAATGGTAATACCATTCCATGGTATTGTGATAACATGCAACATTATTCTAAAAACTTGTCAATTTTTAGTATTCAATAAAATGAAAGTCTCTTTCTTGCAATTAAATGTTTAATGTAACAAATCAAGCAAAGACACAGTCTTATGATCAGTGAATTAAGAGCCACATCTCAGTTTAATGCCTACTTGTAACATTTAACGCGTTTGTTTTTGATACAAATAGCAAATAACCGAACATAGACTGGCTTCAGCATTAAAGAGAATTTATTATTTTGTGTAATTAAAAAGTCCAAAGTGGTCAGAGTTTAGGTATCATGTGACCAGGACTCCGACTCCATTTCCCAGTGACTCTCCATGTTTTAGCTCCACTGTCAGGCTGGTTTCTATCTCATGGTGGAAGAAGAGCAAATAGCAGCTTTAAAATCTCATGGGACATTGTCCATAGGGGCAAAGAGAACATGTACATCTTGCGATTCCCAGCAAAGGTTCTGACTACGTCAGGAAAAATACAAATTCTGATTATATTGGCTAAGGTTACCTAAACCAGTAACTGTGGCAACAAGAGAGATTACCCTGATTGACTGAGCCCAATCAGCACAAGCTTTGGAGTTAAAACGTTTGTTGATTGGGGAGGACAAGGGTAAACACTGACAGGAAAATACTACCCACTATATTATAAGTCAGGACTTCTGGATAATGCTGCAAATGTATAATTAAAAATACACACACACACACGTATATGCACACACATCTTCTATTCATATAAATGCATATAGTGAAATAAACTTCACTGGACATTAACATAAATAAAAATGTGAAGTTACAAGTTGTCCACCAATGAAAGAATTTTAAGAGTTGTTAATTTATATATAACAACTTGTTAGCATGTTGTTACTCTAACTGCATTTCCACAGATTTCAAGTGTGTTTTAGAGCAATTAGGTAATCAGACAAGATTATTTCTATTGCTGAAAGATACATTTATTTTCTATAATTTCAGATGAATAATCTAATAGTTCTTTCAGCAATGATGGCCATGTCTTGGTCATCATTTACCACAAACATTAAGTGCATTGCCTGGCACACAATATGTTCTAAATAATAGGTGTTGATTAAATGAATGGTTTAACTTCAAGTTTTAAGTATCCATTAGTTTATCGAGTCTATAATTTCCACTTTAAAAATAATCACTTTCGTTATCTAGCAGCTTGATAGTGATGGAGTACCTGAGTGAGGGTTTCACTGTGTCTCATTCACTTCCTCATTCTAAAATTTATCAACTAAATCGAAAACTCCTCTCTGAAATACACTGTTCTAGGTAACAAGTAATAAAGTAAGTCATATCTAAGTAATAAAAGATCATTACTTTTACACCTCCTAAGACATCCTATGCATATATAAACCAGAGCACTTATAATGTTCAACTTATCATCCATTAATTCAGGAAGTATTTATTCACTGTTTACTGTCTGCTAAGTACTGAAATATAAATATAACAAAGATACAATACCTGCCCCCCAAGAACTTAAATGTGGGTCGGGTGGGGGTGAGGGTGGGTAAAGAATGTCTTCTTGGTCATTTTAACTCAAATGATAGTATGGATACACAGTATGTGCCTGATAAACATTTGTTACGTTTACATATAGTCACTGAAGACTGAATTAATAATGTCCTTTGGAGACTTACAGTTCATTCAGGTCTTCTGGAAGGGATGAGAGTGGAACTCCAGTCAATCATGGTTATAAAACCAATCAATTAGGAGAATAAAACACTGAATTAGATAGACGGAGTTTTATGAGAGTGTTAGAATAAAATTCAAGACATTAAATTAACTTTTATGGAATGCTGGTAAATTCCCTAAAGGATAAAATACTTTGACTTCCCTAATGATCTCAGTTGCCAAGTTCTTTGTTATAATTAACCTCAAGGCTCTTATCCAAGGGTTCATGAAACCAGCACTGCAGTTCCCAGAACCTGTTGTTTCTAACTTTCCAAACACTGTTTGATTCTCTTACACGTGAGTATGTCCAGACCCTCACTTATGACCAGCTATTCTTTCTCCATTTCCATACTCAATCCATCCATCCCTCTGTTTAACCTTCACATGGTCACATTGGACCCCAAATCTTTCCTTTTGTTGATTCAACAAACATCTACAGAACGCCTATCAAGTGCCAAGTATCTGTGAGAGACGTGAGAGAATGAATCCAAGCTCTGAAGTCTGGGTGACTTGAGAGAAGTCTATACAGGGCAGTTGACTAGGAAGAAAGATGAGTTTGATTTTAAGTGCAGAGTTTCAGATGGGGATGGGACACCTAGATTGTGACATCAGTAAAACTGTTACAGTTGTGGGACAGAATCTTGGGAGAGAATTTGTATCTTCATAAATGCAATAGTTATGATGGAATTCTTACCACCACTCATACATGCCATAAAAATCTTCATCCTTGTGCCTGAGGTCCCTTTTACTGAAAAAATCCCATTTTTCCCAGCCTATACAAAACCTATGGACACATCAAAACTCAGTTCAAGTCCTTTCTTTTCTTTAAAGCCTGCTCTGCCCATCCTTATTCCTATAATTCTCCCCTATTGCTACACTTCTCTTCTAGTGTGTATCATAGCACTTGTCACTTGCTTACAGATAGCCTTAGGTTGTTCTAAATTATTTTGTGTACTGAGAGTTTATCAACCAAGAAGACTTTAATTTTCTTGAAGACAGAAAATGTTACTTCTCTTCTCAAATCCCCCACAGGCCTGAAACTTCAGCATATCTTGCAAAATCCTTATCCATTTAAATTGCTAGCATGTCTCTCTTTTTCTTCTCACAACAAAGTCCTTCTTTCACAATTGCCACCTCCTTCCTTTTACACGATTCTATGGAGTCCCTGTTTTACTGACAAGCAATGAGTTAAGTTCTGGAGCTCTGGGACTAAAACACTATCCTTAAGAAGTTCACCATTTCTTGAAGAAAAGAAGCATATAAACAATTGAAATGCAATGCAATGCATGCTAAATTCGAATTAAACACTGGGTGTTGAAGGTCAAAAAAACGCATCTCTCTTCCAGACTAGTTGAATCACAAAAAGGCTTAGATGAGAAGGCTCTGAAATGAGGTTAGAAATAACAGGTAGAAGTTAATAAAATGAAGGAGAAAAGAATGTGACTAAGTAATCATGGATGATTATTAATACTGGTAGTAGAGAGGATTAGGAAGAAACCATGATGTCTTCCAGGAACATAATCAATGCATACAAAAAGGAGAGGAGAATGAGGATAGATAATGTTGAGCAATGACAGTATCACAGAAGATCTTATGTGATTGGTAAGGAGCTTGGACAGGCAAAGAGAGCCAAAGAAAACGTTTCACAAAGACATAGTATTATTAAATCTATGTTTTATAAATTTCACTGATAATAACAAAGGAAGACCGGCAGCACCTATTCCAAGTGAGAGGGGATGAGTTCCTAAATAAACCCATTACTGGGAAATAGGGAATAGGGAAACCTATTCCTTTTCCCAAGACATGGGATCACCATGACTTTGTTTCTGTAAGGAGAAGGTCCCTGGTAAGGAAAAGTGACACTGCCTCTCCCTTAATGCACTGCTTTAAACAATTAGAGGAATAATGGCTGAATCCATCTACAGCAGAAAAGGCAAGGATTTTCTGTAGGGGGTAATGATAAGTATTGCAGTTTAGGACAAGTTGTTTTGGAGGTACTCATGGGTTGAGCTGTCTCATAGGTGTTGAATACTGTGATCCAGAGCTTGGGAAGAATAACAAGGCTGGAGGTAGAGAGTTAGAAGTAGTTAATACAAATGGTAATTGAAGTCTTAGGATGAAATGCAAATGAGAGACAATGTAAAAGTATAGGTCAAAAATATAAAAGACAAAAGAAAATGTGGTATGCATATAATGGAATATTATTCAGCCATAAAAAATGAAATCTTGCCATTTGCAACAATATGGATGAACCTTGAGGGCATGATGCTAAGTGAAGTCAGACAGAGAAAGACAAATACCGTATGACCTGACTTAAATGTGGAATCTAAAAACAACAACAACTCATAGATACAAAGAACAGATTGGTCTCAAAATGGATGGAGGGAGTGAAAAGGTACAAACTACCAGTTATAAAATAAATAAGTCATGGGGATGTAATATATAGCATGGCAACTATACTTTTAAAAATTAATTTTTTTTGTTTCATACAATTTTTAGAGGTTATTTTCCATTTACAGTTATTACAAATTAATGGCTATATTCACTGTGTTGCACAATACATCCTTGAGCTTATTTTACACCTGAGTTTGTACCTCCCAATCCCTGATCCCTAACTGCCCCTCCCCCTCCCCCACTGATAACCACTAGTTTGTTGTCTTTATCTGTGTCTGTTTCTTTTTGTTAGACTCATTAGTTTCTTGTATTTTTTTAGATTCCACATGTAAATGATATTATACAGTATTTGTCTTTCTGTCTGACTTCTTTCACTTAGCATAATGCCCTTGAAGTCCATCCATGTTGCTGCAAAAGGCAAAATTTTATTCTTTTTTATGGCTAAGTAGTATTCCATTGTGTGTGTGTGTGTGTGTGTGTGTGTGTGTGTGTGTGTGTGTGTGTACCACATCTTCTTTACCCCTAAATCTGTTGATAAGCACTTTATGTTGCTTCCGCATCTTGGCAGTTGTAAATAATGCTACTATGAACATTGGAGTGCATGTGTCTTTTCAAATTAATGTTTTGGGGTTTTTTGGATATTTGCCCAGGAGTGGAATAAATAATACTGTATTACATGTTTGAAAGTTGCTAAGAGAGTAGATCTTGAAAATTCTTGTCACACACACATACACACGATTCTGTAACTATGTATGGTGATGGACATAACTAGATTTATTGTGGTGATCATTTCATAATGTACGCAAATATTGAATCATTATGTTGTACACCATAATGTTGCATGTCAATTATAACTCAATTTTTAAAAAAAGACAAAACCCAAGGGAGTACTGCTGCCTAAGTCACAGATGTTAAAAAAGAGGCTCTCCTGGAGGATGGAGAAGGCAGGGGGCAGCTGGAGAAGTGCCAGAAAGAATAAGGTACCACAGAGGCCACCAGATGAGAGATTTTCAAGAAGGCAGTCAACCATCTAAAATGCATCAGAGATTAGGGACCCTCAACACCCTGTCCCCACTCAAAGGTACCACAGACTGAGTCTCCATTACACTCTAATATTTCTTCAAAACCGTGTAAATGACATGCTGATTTTTCACTCATGCTGCTCTGAATCTTCTCACTTCTCTCTGTAAGTATCCCTTGTCCTCACATCAGCTTGTTTCACATACAGCAACACAGTCCCACTACCAGCATCACAGAGATGCTTGATAATTACACTCTTTTTTATAACAGTGTGATATTTCTTGGTCTGAAATTACAGATATTAAATTATGAACTGTCTGGCCCTGTCCACCTCATCTCTGTTATTCTCTTACTGTCTGGGTTCACAGTGAGAGGGCCTCCCTGAGCCGATAGTTTCTCCAGAGGGGGAAAAGAAAGAGCCCAAGGTGGACATCAGGCTCCCCCAGTGTTGTGGGACATACAGGTCCCACACTGCAGGCATGTTGGAGTCCTGCCTCACAGAGATCACTGGGGAAATCTGTGAAACTTGACCACTGAGGATCAGACAGAAACAGGAAAGGAGGATGGGGAAGCAACTAGTGCTCAGGTCCTGGCAGACCACATTCTTCCTTGCACCTGCGCTCCAGCGGAGATCCGAGCCAGGACTGTCCGTCTGCAGAGCTGAGCCGGTTGCCCCGTCTGGTCGGGGAGCCCAGAGGCAGTTCAGCCTGGTTCGGGTCACAGTGAGCTGTGCTGGCCATGGAGCTTGTTCTATGTCCCCACTCGGGCAGGGAAGCAAATCTGAAGCCCTGCCGACCGCTTAACACAGCTTCCAGACCCATCCGGCCAGGAAGCCTCACCAGAGAGCCTGGGCAGCTGCATGGCCCAGCCTGCAGCCAGGCTGGCAGTGGTGCCAGAGCAGAGAGCCCAGCCAGGTGGCTCTACCCACCTGCAAAGCTGAGCTTCTGGCCAGGGAGCCTGGTGGGCAAAACTGCCTGATTCAGGTCACCAGCCAGTGAGCCATACCAGCCTTGGAGCTTACTGTTATGGCCCTGCTCAGGTAGGGAAGCAGATCTGAGCCTTGTCTGCTGCTCAGCATGGCTGCAGGTCCTGCTTGATGAGAAAGCCTCACCAGCGAACGCAGGCAGCTGTGAAGCCCGTCCTATAGCTGCACGTGGGCAGAGAGCCATACAAGTAGTCCTTTCCAACTGTGAGTGTAGGCTCTGGCCCCACAGAACCAGGGAGTCTTAACAGTGACCCTGGACTGCCTTGAAGCCCATCCTTCAGTACCACGCAAGCTGTGGAGCCCACCCTACTGCCATACCTGCCCAGCCTAGGGCTCCTTCTGGTTGCTGAACACAACTAGTAGCCTTGTTCAGGCAAGGACCCCAGCCAATGACCCAGTCCAAACACGAAGCATCACCAGAGGCCCCTCCCAGCAAGGGAGCCTGGAAAGCAACCCCATCCCCAAATGCAGAGCCCAATGTCGAGTCCTACCCAATGTCGGGGCACAGTCTGCATTTCCTCCTGATGGCAGAGCACAACTTGAGACCCTGTCTGACTGTGAAACTCTGCCTGCAGCCCCAGCTGAACAGAGTCCAGTCAGTGGCACCATCTGGTTGAGGATCACAGCCTGAGACTCTACTTGACCAGGGGCAATTGCGGAATTCTTGAATTTTTAATATCTTAAATTTCTCTGTTCTTTTTCATCAATTACTGTGTCATCTAAATTCTCTGACTTTTCATCTATTCCCTTGAACGTATTAATCATAGTCATTTTAAAGTTCACTACTAATTCCAGTGATGGGATGAGATTGATTCCGTTGTCTATTTTCCCTGGTTTTCAACCATTCAGTTGTTTCTTCTCTGTCTGTCCATTGTCTATTGAATGATAGGTAATGTACGTGAAAACCTGCAGAGAGAATCTGAGGCTGTGTCGAATGGTGCACCCCTCCAGAGAGGATTTGCTTTTTCTTCTTTCCGGCAGTGAGAACAAAGACCATTTTAATCAAGTTTGATGTTAAGATGATTCAAAGTTGGGTCCCATCTTTGTTGGGGCTTATCTTCTAGTTTGCCTGAAAAGTGAAATGAAATCCTGAAGTGTCTACTGGGATTTTTTTTTCTTGGAGGTTCACAATTCTGTTTCTTTTTCCTTCAATGCAGTGTGACTGTCTAAACCTCTGCTCATCTTTCCAGACTCTTAGCCGTTGTTTTATGCTCAATTTCTAAGCTTCTCAGCAACTGCTTGCAAAATAGCAAATGGCTCAAGGGATAAAGTAGTACCAAACGTCTGTTTCGAATCTCTGGGCTTCTCTTCTCCCTTAGAAATTTGTCAGTCATGTTTTTGACGTAATGTTAAAAACATTTTGAGCCTCACCTACTGCTTTTGATCCAACTTCTTAGCCTCCTATCCTTGCCTTCAAAGAATTTGCTACATACCTAAGGGGAGAGTCTTGGTGCCTTGAGACCTGGCTGCCAGACAGGTTTCTGGAAGCTTACATAGATTTTTTTTTTTTAAGTGTATCCAGCCTCTCTAGTTGTCTTCAGAGGAAGATTTGTCTAATCTATTATAACTAGAAATGGAAGTAGTTGTTCAGTTTCTAATATGTGACTTTCAGGTTCAGCCTTTTTGGATTAATTATTGGGCGTGTGGCGTCTAAGTTTTTCAGGCTTTCAGGTTTTGACTTTGGTTTGGCTTCTTATGCAATGGCTGTTTCTAAAGCTTAATCTCACACCTAGAACAATTTTTGATTAATTACTGGTCTTCTACGGCTTATACGTGTTCATTTGTAAACCATATCTGATAGATGTGAGAAGTTATTAACAATAAACTTGGTTTCAGTGGGTGTCATTGGGGTAATTCGTCAAGGAAAACCATGTTGCCTCAAAGTGAAATGTGAACTGAAGAGAGTTCATTCTGTGTTTGTGTTCAGATATCAAGGTCTCTTGCACATCTTCCAATAGCTCTTTACCTTGTCAGTAGAGAGACTCTTACTAACTTTGCCAGTGTATTCCAACCCTACAAAGATGGGCACTTTACCAGAAGATGAATGCAATGGTTTAAGACAATTCTTCGTTTACAGTATCGGAGAGGGGGAAAAAAAAGAATTCCAAGGTGTATGTGTGTGTAGGGATGTGTAACAGAAATTAAAATAGCCCTTCTCTCTACATTTTCATGGACAAAATCAGATAACTTTGGACACAGATTTGGATCAAACACCACATTGATTATACCAGTTCAGTTTTGGTTTCTAGATTTAGTTAGACTGAGTTTAAATCCTGTTTAATTCAGGGTTATTTACTACTTTTCAAGCTGAAGTTTCCTTAGTGAAATGTGAAGATGTAAAAATATCTACCTCATAGGACCATACCATATATGTATTTATTATATATATTTATATATAATTTATATATATTTTATATATATATATATATAAAACATCAGCAGAGAGTAAGTATGTATATATGTGTGTGTGTATACACACACACACACACACACACACACACACACTTGAAGTGCCTAGAACAACGCCTGGCAGACAGCAAACCCTAAATACATGATCGCTGTTACCACTCTACAGATTTTCATTTGCCTGGCTCTAATGTTGAAGAGTGAGTAGGGAATGACAGTTTTTCTTCTCTTTATTCCTCATGTGTAATTCCTTGCAGAGAAATTCACATGTACATTGCTGGTCAATAGATTTTGCTAAATGAAAGAATAGTATCAAATATTGGAGGAAGTTGGGGATAGTATGAGAAAAACATATTCAGCTTGAAATGAGGGGATCACTGGTGACCTGTTAGGGGAGCTAAGGGAAGAAAGCAATGGGACACCAGGAGTTACACTCACCAGCGTCATCACAAAGCCTGCCTCGCTGCTTGGAATTTAATAGGCTTCCAACAAATAATTATTGACTATTTGGCTGAACATTGTGCTCAGTTTAACAGCGGAACAGAAGAAATTAGTGCAGTTCAGTGGAAACGGGTTTGCAGACTGAAAGCTGGAAGGTTATCCTAAGTAAGGAAGCTTCCTGAGAAAACATAAAAAAGGTTATATAAAGCAGTGGATACAAGAGCGTACTCATAACGTTTTTTCCCTATTTAACTGAATCATTTAGCTCACTATGTTGCACATTTTACACAATTGCCACAATTTTTGCATTTCTCCCAATGGCCACAGTATGACAAGAGAAACAATAAATTGTGTAATTCTCAATGTAATTAGTCTATTCACGGTGATTTCTCTCGTCTTCTTCTCTGAAGGATGTGTGTGGTGAGGAAACATCAGCCAGCACCCTGATGTCAGTCTGTTTAACCCTGAGCGGGGCTTCAAACCAGAGAGGGAAGTGCCTACCATCCTGAAGCCTCCATCAGGGCAGGATGGATGTTCCACCTGTTCTAGTGTTCTTCATGCTCTCCATCTTTTTCTGTGACCCCAGTGTCTTTGAAGTCAGTCTACTCTGGCAAACCCAGAATTAAGTCAGACCTCCTAAAATCGTATTACTTCCAATATTAACCTGCTTTGGCCTTCCAAGTGAGGAAATGTGGAAAAGAGGTGGGGAGTGAGTAGTAACTTTCTATTGCTGTGTAGCAAATTACCACAAATGTAGCAACTGAGAACAATATTCACTTGCTATCTCATACATTCTGGAAGGCAGAAGTCCACGTGTCGTGTCACATACTTGGGTTCTCCACTCAGGGTTAAACAGACTGACGTCAGGGTGCTGGCTGAGCCGCACGCCCTCCTGGAGGCTTTGTGGAAGAATCCACTTCCAGCTCATTCAAGTCTGGGGTGGAATTCAGTTCCTTCCGGATGTAGGCTTGAGTCCGCATTTCCGTGCTTTTACTAGACAAGGGCGCTCTCAGGTCCTCAAGGTCACCTGTGTTCTTTCCTGTACCCCTCCCTCCAGCTTCAGAGCCAGCAGTGGGCTCGTCCTCCAGCTCTGTCATGTCAAACCCTTCTCATGTTTGACCCTCTTTTGTCAGAAAGTTACTTTCCAGGGGCTCACCTGATTAGGTCGGACCCATGAAGAATCACCTCCCTGTTTCAAGGTCAGTTTACTTGGGATCCTAAGTACATTTTAAAAATCCCTTTCCAGCAGCACCTATCAAGATGAGTGTTTGAAGAAGAAGGAGAAGGTGTGTGTCCAGCAGAGCAGGAGACCCCCACACATGCGTCCCCAGCCCTACACTCGGCTTTCTGTGCTCCTTGACAGGCCCCTTAAATACGATCCCCTTAGCAAACGTTTCTCAGTGTGGTCACCACTGTTTGCCATTACTTTGGGGGCTCCATGAAGTATGGAAAGTACTCAAGTATTGGAGCTAGAACGCTCTGGGTGTAAAGCCCCTCTGTATTTGCTGTGGGGTTTTGAGTAGGTTACTCGATTCTTCGGAACCTCAGTTTCATCAATGGTAAAAACTAGGGCTAATAATAATTACCTCTAAGGCCTGCAGAGAACTACGAAAAGTAATACAATGGAAATCATCCCATTTACACAAGACACATAGCCAACTTTAGGTTCCTGACTTTTCCTCCTTCTGTTGAATGTTCTGATATAGCTCCTCTCATTCACATCTGCTTATCCTTTTCCCTTGGAAATGGGAAAAACTAAGGTTTACAAACCCTGGAGATAAAGTAATTTTTCAGTAAATAACATAACCATTTTCTCAAAAATTCTACATTCTGCTTCATTCTGGAATTAAACAATTCATTAGAGCCAGTTGGTGTATATTCATAGGAAATTTTATTTAAAAGCTCTATATCCTTCCGTGTTTTTCACTATTTCTTAGAGACTCTTAAGACTTCCTACTCACCTCCCCAGGGGAGGAATGAAAAAGGGAATATTATATGAAGACAGCCCAAGCAGTCAGTAGACTCCCACTATTCAAATAAAAAAAAAAATGCCCGGATATCTGTTAAAATGCTATTGGTAAGAGATTTGGCAAGATGATGATTACATGTGAGTAGAACAGCAGTTTCCATAATAATTATGTGGGTTGTGAACAGATTTTGGGGAAAAAAAATGCTGGGACACATCCTAATGAATGTACTCATTAACCTTAATAGCATCAGGTAAGAAGGGAGATGGCCGTTATGAAGGGGGGGGTGGATTCAGCCTTTCAGAGTCATTTTACAAAGCACATCAAACAGGGTTGTTTTCTCAATTAAAAATGAATATATGCAGTTATCTGAAAAGAATGCTCTATAATTTGAGGTGTGCCTTTAAAAGTCCAATTTTGTAATAAGTTATATTGAGCATTTCTTAAGTCTTCTGTATGTCCAAGGTATTATAATAACCATAAGGATGAGGAGATGTCCAAAGCAGAAAATCTATAGTCCATTTGTGGAAAACAGATATAAATGTATCTAACTTAAATATGATGACAAATGCAAAACTTAAAAGCATCAAAATGCTGCCTTTACGAGAGCAGAAATCTTGTCTCCTCGTTGGCCGCTGTTTTCCCACATAACCGGTAAGTATTAGTTACCCAGTGCTTGTTCAGTGAGTAAGGAATAAAGATCACAGTATTTTGGAAGCAGAGAGGAAGGGACTATGAAGCCCAGGGGAGCCTGAGAAAGTTTTAGTAAGTTGCATTCAAGCTCAGTCTGCCTGCTGCTTGATTGATGAATTGGATTTTATTGAATCAGGAAAAATGCAAGGAATTGGAGGGATGACTCTCTGTGCAGAGGGAATAGCATACGCAACCATTTGGAAGTGTGAAAGTGCGACATATTTGAGGAGTAAGAGTAAAGGTGCAGTGTCTCCATGCACAACATATGTGTGTAGTTAGTTTCAGTGATACCAGTGTCATCGTGATAAGCAGGACTAAAGAATTCAGTGATCAAGAATAACTGTGTGTCGGGGGGGGGGGTTGAGTATAGCTCAGTGGTAGAGCACATGCTTAGCATGCACAAGGTCCTGGGTTCAATCCCCAGGACCACCATTAAAAAAAAGAAAAAGAAACTTGAAAAAAAGAATTAACATTGTGTGCCTGGCATACCCGGAGCCCCCACCAGTCCCCATCTCCCCAGTACACACACTAACATGTCCTGGCACAAATTTAATAATTGCTAACTTCTAGGAATAGTCACTCTGAAGCTTACATTTTTGGTCTGGTATTGCTCCTTTTGAAGCAGAATTTGAGATGATTTATTTATGTCATTTGCCGATGGCAGATGCCTCCCCAAGAACTCTGTGGAGTTATACTAAATAATCATGTTGCCATTTGAGAGTTCAACGAATGAAATCTGTACGCATTGTATGTGATTAGCCTTCCATGCAAATAAATCAAAAGATTGTAAATGTAAGAACTAAGAGATTGGCAACACCCGGAATACTAATGAAGGTGACGAGGGACTAATCTCAGGAAGGCAGGACAGGAATGCGATTTTCAGTAAGTGATGACTCAGTGACTGGAAACCTAATGAATTGTACTGTTAGTGAAAAGACTGAGTAAAAAGAAAAGAGGATGTTCAGTCTGAAGGATAAATGAGGAGACTGCCAATGGGCTGGAAGTCAGCAATGCCCATTCAGGCGGGTCATGCCTAATGGACTGTTGGCTCCTTGAGGGCACGCACTGGATCCTCCCACAGTGTCTGTGCGGTTTGTATGCACAGAGGAGACACTCAAAGTGCCTACTGAATTAATGAAATGGTATGAAAAGAACATGGAGACTGTTACCAGAGGATCACCCAATGCAAATTTTCTGTGCCACATATATTTTTTTGTTTTCCATAGCAACAACTTAAAACATATATTGATAGGAAACGAGGAAAGGAAGGAAAGAACATATTGTCTGCATTGTGCAGATTCATATTTTTGATAAGAGAGGCATTTTTTTAATTATTGGGCATCTCTATTCTGATATCTGATAATTGGTAAAATGTGCTTCTTCATAATTTTCCAAGAATGTTTTTATGCCTATTACCATGTAGCCTTCAGGGGCTTCCACATTCCAGAAAGATATTTTGACATTAAATCTACTGACTGTAAACCCTGCAGTAATTATTTTATAACCATAACCATTGGCCTGCTTTATATAAGTTAATACAAAAAATGATAAAAATAATAATTCTAAAGTTAAAATATTACTGTTATAAAGATATAATAATATAGAGTATCAGGTCTTTCGAGTTCTATAATTTTCATTATTTCTTGTCTTTTTTGAGTGCCAAGCTATTGTTCAGTATACAAAACCCTACATGTAATACAATTGGATGGGTTAATGTGGTACTGGATCACAGATAAGAAAATCACTAACTTGTGTTTTTTTACATTCAAATTAATTTTATACGTAGACAATAGAAGTCCAGGAGAAAAGAAGTGCTAGAGAGAGCTTATAAAGGGAAATCTGATCATGAAGACCCCTACTTGTATTCATTTTCTTCATTTTTCACCCCGAACCTAATCTCTTCTCTTACAGCCTAGATGTGGAGCTACAATGTCGCTTACCAAAGTATCACTAAACTCTCCCATAAACCATAAGCATCCTCCTTTACCCCCTTTCTCCACATATCTAGTCCTAGGGACTCAGAATTCCTTACCAATAAGGCTCTTCATTCCCACTGCTCTTCCTTTAATACAATTGTCCATCAGTTTCCTTGAGCACTGTAACACATTTTCTAACTTGATTCTCTAACACTTATCTACAATCTCTTATCTGTCACTCACACTGCTACCTACCACAGTTCATACAATTCTCATCTCTTCATATCACTTCCTATGAAAAAAATATATCTATGTGTATAACTGAATCACTATGCTGTACACCAAAACATAACATTGTAAATCAACTGTACTTCAATTTAAAAAAAAAAAAAGCTACCACTGGCTCCACATCACCTAAGTGAAAAAGTCGAAAATTCCAAAACCTGGGATGGCACAAAAGACCATTCATAATTGGTCCTCCTCCACTTATTGTCTCACTAGTTCACTATTCAGTGCACTCCATACAGCTGCAATGCATAGTGTCCACTATTCCTTGGTTCACAAATACCTTCATCTAGAAAATAACATTTCAAAATGCTGTTATCACTCCATTACCCATATTTTTCCAACTCCGTTCAAATCTTACATTCCTACAAAGAGTTAGTCGATTATTCACTAATCTCTCCCACTGCATTTGGTTCATGCCTATAACAATATACGTTTGTATGTGGTCATTTATTTATATGTCTGTCCTCCACTAGACTGTGAGTCCCTGGAGTGCAGTGTGTAAAACTTGTTTAACATGTTTTTCTCAGCTTAAGTACAATTTCAACACACGGTAGATGTGATAGATTGCGTTTTCCCTCACAATTTCACCGATCCTCTCTGTGGGAAAAAAATAGTACTTACCTGTCCCATTCAGGTCAGTTTTGGCTGTATGACTCACTTTAGCTGATTAAATGTGAGCAGAAGTGACATGTGCCACTTTTGAGCAGAATACTTAAGAACTATTGCATGGGTCCAATACACTCTAGAGCCACTATGCTGGTCCAGGGCACTCTAGAACCACTGCATGGGTCTAATACACTCTAGAACCATTGTGTTGGTCCAGTACACCCTAGAACTATTGCATGGGTCTAATACACTCTAGAACTATTGCATGGGTCCAGTACACCCTAGAAACATTGCATGGGTCCAGCACACTTTCTGTTTTTCCCTTCTCTGAGGTCAGCCATGTCCCAGAAGGAAACTGCTCTTTCAGACTATGTCTCAGAATGAAGGTGACATTGAGCAGCATTATAGGCCATTTGCGGTGAGCCTAAAGGCTGAGCAAGAAACAAGTTTTTGTTCTAAATCACTGAGATACTAAATTGCTTGTTTTCACAAAATAAGGCAGTCTAAGGTAAATATTTAATAAATGTTGAAGAAAAGAAGGAAACTTACAAAGATATAGAAAATGCATTTTGGATGGAAAATTTCAGAGTCAATTTTTGTTTATAATTAAGAACCTCCTGTTGAAAACAGATAAAAATTAAACTTTCATGAATGGCTAACTTGAGAAATAATGGAAATTGGGGGTTGAGAGGGGAAGGGGGAAATGACAGATCATAGAGTAGGGGTAAATATTTTAGAGTGCAATATTGGGAAGAAAATGAAACTGAATTCTTATTAGATGAGCATGTCCTTAAGATATGTGCAAGCAAGATTTAAAGGAATCTAAGGTTTCTGCTGAGGAGGCATTTTGAGAATGGGTACAAACTGAAGATTTCTCTCGTAGTGATGTCAACCTAAGTAAGTTAAAAACATTTTTTTCCTGTTTCAAGTGTCCAAGTTACTCTGTTTCATAGCCGGAAAAAAAAAAAAAGAAAGAAAGAAAGAAAAATAAAAAGGACTGGAAGTCTAAATATAACAACATTCAAATCTCCACCTAATTCTTGTTGTTCATAGTAGTTATGTTCTAGAAACAGGCACCATACACTTAGTGAACTAGTGAATACTGACATTACTCCTAGGGGAAATATAGGTTTAAATTGCCATGAGCCTCTAGGCACAGTATTTTCATCAACTAGTCAATATGCAACTTTGCTTTATGGGTGTTCCTGTCTAAAGACACCTTATTTAATATACGTTGTTTATGAATTAATGTTGAAATTGTAACAAACAGCACTCTACTCATGCCTGAATGCAGCTGACTTTCTGTGTAAGGTAGAGACTTCTCGCACTTGGGAACTCTAGATAGCACATCAGCCCTATGCTTGTGGGTATTTTAAACGGCAAAATCAATTTAAAAAAAACAGACAAAAATGCAAAAACTTGGCACTAGACAGACCATGAAAAGGATATTGGTTTATAGTATAAAGCTGAAACAAGGAAGCAGAGGGTCACCTCATTCAGTCTCAGCTGGGAACATGCACATCAGGAGACTCAGATCTTTTTGCCATGCTGTGCATGTCTGAGAATGACCTCAAAGGTGCCACGAGTATTGATATGGGGGTCATGAATAAATTTTAGCAAGCAGGTGAATTTGCAAATATAGAATCTGGAAATAATGAGGAGCAACTGTATATCAAAAAAAATGGAAAGAAAATAATGAAATGAGTTATAAAGAGGTGGGTAAAATGTCCACTGATGAGAATGGAGAGAAATTGGATAAAAGATCGGTAGATAGATAGATAGATAGATAGATAGATAGATAGATATTAAATCTAGAAAATTGCCTTAAATGTGGTACATTTTCAGTTTCTTTATCTCTCTCCCTGCTTTTTTCCTGATTTGGTAAAACACATGTCACCCAAAGGCATTAAAGTAGTGCCAGTAACTTGAGAGCTCACTCTAACAACGTCATGGAAAGCATTAAATAGTAGAAAGGTAAGCTCACGTTTTTCTTGGCTATTCCTTTTATTTTTGAACTTATCACTCCTCACTTTGAGGTACCCTATCATCCTAATGCAAATCTTAAGAGCATCATTTTTCTGAACTTGTTAATATTTAATAACCTAAAGTCTATATAGCACCATCTAACTTAGCCGGTATAGACTGAACTTCTTTCTTTGGCTTACAAAGCAGATATTCCTTCCGAAGCCTAAATAACCCCCTTTTTTTCAGTCACACAGATATTAGAGTCTTCTGTTTATACACAAATTCTTTTATGATTTTTATTTTGCTGTTGAATGGAAATACCTGGAACAAAAGGCTTTTAAAAATCACCACTAACTTTTAATCTACTAAAAAATCATCTTTTACTTATTAAATGTAGATATTCATGCTTGGGGGGAAAAAAAGCTAAAGAACATGATGAGTGATGAGGAAATTAACACACTCTGGTCCTGACACTTTTTTTTTCAATGGAAATATTACTTCCAAAAAAGTTGATCAAGACAGGCTTTTTACAATCCCCATTAATTCAGTGAATGAATTGTGAAGGGTAAATTGGATCCATTATAATCTTACATTTCTTACGTAATATTCATAATCATAGCGTTACATAAGCGCGAGCTAGCATGAACAAAAGGAGCAATTTGCATACCCACTTCCTCTGGGAACGGGCTTCTGCTTGACAAACAGGGCCTCCTGTCCCATTCGCTGCACGCCCCTGCATCTCCTCCAGTGCCAGTGAGCCCTGCACTCTCCTCTCTTGATATAACAAACCCTCCAAAACACAGGGAGAAAATGAAGCAAACAAGCCCACTTCATTTCAACTTGTCAGCTTTAAATAAAATCTTTTGCAGCTGAAAATGAAAAACTTGAGGGAAGATAACGTGTGAAGTCACCACATTCAACACTGGGACAAAATATATTGCATTATTTATTATTTTTTTTCCTAATGTGCCACAAAAGTTTTTGAGATTTCAACATAGATCATTTTTAATGAAGTATCTTCTTGTCAAGGAGGATTTAGAGGAAGAAATGGTCTATTTTTTTGTTTATTTTTTTTCTCCTCCTCCACCCACTGATGCCTAGGAAATACCTAAGCCCCTGTGATATCTTAATGAGCAATCTATGATCTTTGGAACAACTCTCATTATCAACGTGTAAGTCAGAATTGGTATAGCAGAGCATATTGAAAAACAGGACATGCCTCTTTTCACTTATTCTAATTAATTGCTTATATAATACCTTCCCCAGCACTGATTTTATATGCAAAATACTGGAGCATGCATTCTGCCTCCAAAAAAAAAAAAAGAAAGAAAAAGATAAAAGACAAAAATGCATTGAAAGATTGGAAGGAAGATAAGAAGAAATATTCCAGTAGCTAAAAATATTGGAATATTGATGAAATAAATCATGATTGCTACTGTAAATCCTTTCCCTCAGCCTTTCCCCAGAACCTACTCCCTCAACCTAGCTTATGTCCAAATCCTTTCCTGTCTTGCATTCAGGAAGCTCCACTCTTTTCCCCCTCAACTCTCCCCACATCCTCTCTTCCCTCTTTGTTGTTACTTTTTTTTTCATTGTTAAACTTCCCCTGACTTCCTTTACCTTTTCTGAAAGAGCACGTGCAGCTCTTCAAAGGAAGGATAGTAACCCCGGGGTCCCAGCAGATACCCAGCACAATTGTGCATTTTCCAAATGACAGAGAGGCTGGGAAAAGGCAGAGATGCTTTTTTCCTGAATGCCCTACGGTGTGTTCACATTTTATATAAACATCTTTTCACTTCTTTTCTTTCCAGCACTGTGTGTCTCATGTCTTTTTCAAATAAGCTTAGAATACTTTTCCTTACTCTCTTATACCGTCGTAACAGGATCTGTCTGATTTCAAACTCTTTTATTTTTCAATTCCTAGAGGACTTTGAGCGATCAGTGCATAGAATGGTATCAATGATGAGGCCCATGATCCCTGCCGCCATCTTTGATGGCCTGTTGTTAAGAAGTGCTTTTAATCACTCTAATGTAAAACATGATTTCATATGTGTGTGTTAAACGTATTAGGGAAGTACTGTGGGATAGGAAGGAGGGTTTGCACTATAAGGACGACAGTTTGAGGCTCTGATGAATCCATATTTAATAGAATGAACATAATCAGAAATTTTTTCTTTTTTAACTTCTTATCACATGTAAAACATGAAAAAAAATGAATATCATGTCATAGGGTGGTTCAATTTTTAGGTCTATTTTAGAAATACTTTTCATTTTTCTGTTATGATCACTATGATGATGACGATTAAGTAAAGGCAAAGAATGTATTTAACGTTAACTCGACCTGGCTATTGTATGTTCAGTAGATAGTGTGTATAGTGATATTATGAGGCTTCCATGCATATCCTGTACTTTACAACCAGTAAAACTCTGCCAAAAGCACCAGGTTATCCTCTGGAGCTCACGGTAAGTGAGACTGGTGCCTTCCAGCACTCTTAGACCCAGAGTTTCCATTGTGCTTCGCACTTTTTAATTCTAACAAGCTGCTAACTCAGTAATCACATAGTGTAACATAGGACCATCATGTGGCCTAAGTACCGTTTAACAACTCATCTTTCAGAAGGAAAACAAATGGAGTCATTTTCTTAGAAGATAACTGTCCTAAGCTGAGGGTTTTCTTGTTTTCCCACAGTGATGGCTGGGCTGACAGGTATGATGTGACAGATGGCTATCAGCGAGAAGCTGTTGGTGGAATCACAATCAAGCTCCAATCTCCCGACGTCAAGTGGTTTGATGATTATTATCTGAAGCTCCGGCCAGAAACAAACCTCCGAAACCCTTGGTTTCAAGAATTTTGGCAGCATCGTTTTCAGTGCCGGCTGGAAGGGTTTGCTCAGGAGAACAGCAAATACAACAAGACTTGCAACAGTAAGCAGATTAATTGTTTCCTTTAACACGGATAAGGCTAAGGCTCCAATTTAAGCACACTAGTCATGGGGATAGTGGCTGTGATCTGGCAGAGATGAAGACTCGTACATAGAGTGGGCACTGCTTCTCAGAGTGATAAGAAAAACATATGAGAGAAAATGTTCACTCCATTAAGATTGCAGACAATTTGATGGTTTATGTTTATATCATCCAGGAAATTGGCACTGTGCTAAAAAGATAACGGGAGCTCCAGAAAGGAGCCGTAGCTATTCTGGACATCCTCGAAGGCAAGACCTACATTCTGGGATCATTTTGGTCATCTTTAGCAGTTAGCACAGTGTAAGGCAATAGTAAGGGTTTCACGTCTGTCTGAGAGTGAGTGAGTGAATGTTGAAGGACACAGCCAATTCCTACTTCCATCAATAAACTATAAAATAGTAGCAAGGATATGCCATGTGTAATTATGATGTTTCAGGAGACATAACCTGAGCAGAGCCAGTCATTCAGTTATTCAACAAATACTTAGAAAGGTTCACACTGTGGTAAAGGTACCAAGATGAGGAAAACTAGTTCCTGCCCTCAAGGGGCTTAGTGTCTAGTTGGGGTGATAGCCGTGCCAACAAAAATTGCAATTCAATGTTGTAAGTGACATAATAAGGGCTATAAACAAAGGGTTCGGTTGGTATTATTTGCAGCACATCCAAAGGGAATCTTGACTCTAATAATGAGATGGGGCCAAAGCGAATCTGTAAGTCAAGGTGCAAAGGTTAAGGTTTGTTGAAACTGATAAGGGATTTGTTGAGACCGCGTATCCCACCTTGTGTAACAAGAACCTCATGTGCATTTGCAAAGGAGTGAGCTGTTTTATTGGTGGTATACGTGCCTTTATCATCATGATGCTGGAACACAGGAGTGCCTTGGGGCAGTGGGTTGGAAATCCTGGCCCATGAACTACTTCCAGTCCACAGAGAAGTTGTCACCAGCACCAAAAGGAGAAAAACAGGAACATGCAGTGAGTGTTTTATCATGCATTTCCTCCCGGAGCTCACATCCATACTGTGTTTTTGCTATCAGTTCATTCTTTTGTGAAATGAATGAGGCAGTAAGTGGGGATTTGTGAGTGTTTTTAAATGTCAGTGCTTGGTAAAATGAGAACTTGGCAACTTTATGTCAGTTCCTAATTGGGCAGTGGTGGAGGAGAGGGAGGCTGGAGTGTGGGACTGTAACTGGCCAATGGAATCCAGAAATCAGAGAAGCATGGTGTGAGATGACATCTGTGTGGCATGTGTGCGGTGTTTGTGTGTGTATTGTAGAATTATATATATATATATATAGTAATGTGCATAAAATACACAAATCTTAAGTGAAGTTAAGCTTTGTGAATTTTTACATGTATATACATCTCTGTAACTACCACCCCCAAGCAACAACATCATAAAATACTCTCATATCAATACCAACTGTTCTAATTGTTCATTTAAATAACCCAGTAATAAAAGCTACAGAGAATTAAAATTGTTTTCTAGTAACTGTATGCTATTCTATTTTTGAACTAATTTGAAGACCCATTTCCTTTACAGTTATACTCTGTCACCCACTGACATTCATTTCCATCTCCTTTCTTTGAGTTCTCCCTGTCACTTCCAGTAACTTCCAGAGATGTCATCTGTGACATTAACACACAAACATGCTCACCTCCATGTCCTGAGGGCACCTGGAACTTATAGATCTAAAACTAACCTCATTATAACTTCTCCAACCAGAGCCCCAAACTTTGAGTTCCTCCTCTGTGCACCTCCAGTTTCAGTAAATGATGCACTCATCCACCCTGTCTCCCAGGATGTGGGACAATGATGCACACATCCACCCTGTCTCCCAGGATGTGGGACAATGATGCACGCATCCACCCTGTCCCCAGGATGTGGGACTAAGGGATGCCCTTGTCTTCCCCTTGTCTCCTCCTCATGGCCAACTGGTGACCAAATACTCTTAATTCAAATACTTGAACATCTTCCACATCTGTTCCCTCCTTTTCATTTCTGCCTGAATTCAAATCTTTATCCTACTGCCGTGATGTAGATATTCATTATCTCTCACCCCAGGTATTAGAATGAACTCCCTGTTTAGTCTTCTTTTTGGTACCAGCTCCTTCCACCTCCATTTTATGCTGAAAACTCATCCCCAAAGTGTCCATCTAAAGGACAAATTCCATCATGTCACTCTCGTTCTTAAAGATCTTCTTTGGTTCGCCAGTGTCTGCAAAAAGCAATCCCAATTCTTTTGCTCCAGTCAAAGCTCTTCAGATTCATCATTTACGTTCTTCAGATCTCATCTTTTATTCCTGAAACCAAAATCTATGCTCCAGCCACTCACAGACTGTGTGCTCTTCCGCTGTAGGGTGGCACGGCCACCCAAGTGTCCATGCTTTTACACGTGCTAATCCTTGCTCAGTGAAGAGCCTGTCTCAAGATATCTGTCAGTTCTACTGAGCTTATGCTCTCATGGTTTCTAATGGCTCCAGTTGCCCATTCTCAAAGAATCCCTGTTTCCCTCACATTTCACATCCTGTGCATTTCATCTTCTTTTTGTCACATACAATCCATATATTGAACACAGATCCTCCACGTCCTTTATTTTTATGCCACCACGTAAGCAGTCACACAGGCATCTATGTGTGTACCAGACTACTAGCAGCAAAGTGAGGATGAGAGAAACGTGTTCAGAGCAACACAAAAGTACACTGGCTCTGAGGGCATTTCTAGGATTCCAGTAATGTTCTATTTCTTGAGGCAAGATGTGTTTGTTTTAAGAAAAATTGATGTATAGTTTCAATTTTTGCACTCTTCTGTGTTAATGTTTTAATTTAATAGGAGTTGACCTTAACCACCTCTCCCCCATCTATGGCCACTGTATCCAGTCTAACATTTCTTCCAGTCCTCATTTTTCCACAGAACTCTCCCCCACACACCCCCACTCCCCCACCAGCTTCCTGTCGCCATGTCGATTGATTCCTTTCCCTCCCTTTTTCTGTAATCCTTACTTCCTTTCTTCTCAATATCTCTACACACCAAAATAAATAAGTTACTGTGCCACACAGAAGGCCATTTACTCTAGCAAAATAAAAAAAAATGATGCCATCCCCACAGGGGACAAAGCAGCTACAGGAATGTAATTTTTTCCATCATGTTACACTAATATAGAAATAGAAATTTCACGTTATTACACCAGCCTATAAACGTGTCATGTTCACCTTTCTCCATTAAATTATAAATTTCTCAAGAAGAGTACAATGTCTTCTTACTCATCTCTGCTTTTCAAATTCCTAGCACAATGCCTTGTATATAGCAAGTATTTGATAAGTCTTGCTAAATAAATGTGACTTTATTTCTCTTAGACCTAGGCAGGGTTCGATGGCTAGCGGACTTAGAACGGTGGTTCCCAGTCTGTGGGCTGCACGTCCTGGGGGTGACTGTTGATTTATTGACTGGGTCTAGAGTTCCTAAGGGGTTGAGCTCTTTCAATAGACTGAACTATGCTTTGCACATCCTTGTGTGAATATGTGTGTGTTTATACGCACATGTACCTTATTTTAACGCAAAAGTTGTTGCAGTTAACAAATAAGAGATTAGTTTTTAAATTACTGAAATCATAGTAGTTTCTTGCTACTGTGTGTTTTCTCAAAAAAGGATACTAAAAGTACAAGTAACATTTATGGAGTGTGTGGAATTTTTTGACATTAAAACAATTTCCTTTATTTCAAAAGGTTGGTTCCACTAGCTTGGAGCCTGGTTCTTTTCCTGTTCTGTTACAGTAAGCTTCCAGCTGGAGGGGTCCACATTTTCTCTGATAAAAATGTTTCATAAGGATTTGAAGTAGGCTGGGGGAGGGAGGGTATAGCTCAAGCGGTAGACTGCATGCTTAGCAGGCATGAGGTCCTAGGTTCAGTCCCTAGCACTTCCTCTAAAATTAATTAATTAATTAACCAATTAAAAAACTATCCCACCAAAGAAACAAAAATTTTAAAAAAAAAAGGATTTGAGGTAGGCTAATTACAGGATACCTCCTTACGCATCAAATTTTTTTCCCGTCATCTTGTTTGCTTTTAGAATGCTTATTGGTGGTTTATCCATTGCTCAAAACACTTCAGCATCTCTCAGTCTGAAAACATGACTGAAAGAGCCGAAACACTGCATTGAGAGGAAATAATTGCCTGGAAAGAGTAGCTGGACTACAGGACAACGATCACAAGAGCCAAACAAAACAAACCAAGTGCCGCAGCTGCCCCTCAGATTAGGGGCTCCTCGTCTTTGCCCTGTGCTAACATTTTCCAGATTGCATTTGGAGAGAAAGCTAAGCTAGTGTGAAAACAGGATTCCATCATGACATACATCGGCTTTATTACATTCTGTATCCATTTTCTGGAGATTCATAATGTACACTAACACTTTCAAAAGGGACAAATCCTGTTGTAAAAAAGTTTAAATATCTTTCCTTAATCCAGCAACTCCTTCTTTGATTTTGTTTTATGATGAACTCACCTTCTTACGTAATGTTGATTTTAGAACATACTTTAGGGGAAACCACACTGGAACAATGTTAGTAACCATGTATTGAGGAAGGAATTTTACCACATTACACTAGTGTCTGTGGTGAAAGTTGCTGAGCAGAAACCCATGTCTGCCTTTCTATCAGACACATTAATTAGAATTTGACATGACAGTTTTGGCTTAATATAATTCTTGGATTTTTTTTTTGCGTTTTGATACTTTTCATTGCTGGGGGAAATAAAAATTTCTCTGTCTTGGACTCTGCTTTAAGGAAATGGAACATAGAGCCAGATGAAGGCCTCAGATACTAAAATATCAGAGTTTTGAGAAACACAAGCTGTCATATTTCTTATTTCAATTCCAGAGTTTAAGGAATGAGAGTAATTATCCATCCAAGTAAGTGTTAGTGCCTGTAATTTTCCATGATGAATATCTACCATCAAAAGTACTCAAAGAAATCCCCAGAAGAAAGCCCCTGCACAAGCTACAAAGGCTTCCAAACTCTTAACACACAGGAATTGAAATCCAAGATGTGTTAAAGGTACGTAAAAGAAACCAAAGTGACCAGACAAGCTTGCTGAATCAATCACTTGAAGCACTGACTTTAGACCCAGAAGACCTGTATCAAAAAACTGAACCTGTGGCCACTGCTAGGCCTCTCTGTCTCAGTTTTCTCACGTCTGAAATGAGGATGATGTTTTAAAATGATACCTAATTCACAGGACTCTAGGGAGGCTTAAATATGATGATGGAGGAAAATGCCTGCTTCCAACAAAGATGAAACAATAGAGACCAGATTTACTCTCTTGCTTGAAATAACATTAACAACAAGACAAAATACATAGAACAACAGTTTTCAACCCATTGGACATCAAGCAATGGAAGACAGCTACTCTTAAGAGACAAGAAATAAATGAGGTGAGCCCTCTGAGCTAAGAAGACGGAACTGTGAGTTCAGAGAGACCAAAGAAGCTCGAGTTTGCAGGGCACAGGAACAAAGAGGAGAGAGCGGCATGAAAGAGAACCCGGCGTCTGCAGGGGCTCCCTCTGTGTGTTCAGCTGAGTGTTGATCACTACGTGCATGTGAGGATGAGACTTGAGACCTGGGAAAGAACCACCTTGAAGGATTAGAGAGACCCCTGTTCCGGGCACCCAAATGGAACAACGAATGGTGTCTGTTCCCAGCAGTCAGACTAGAAAAACTTACAGTTCATTGGACTAGAACAATACTTAGAGGAAATTTTATAGCATTAACTGGCTATAGTAGAAAAGAAAAATATTTCAACTCCATGACCACAGATCTACCTTAAGAAACTTGAGAAAGAAGAGCAAATTAAATGCTGAATAAGTAGAAGAAAGGCATAGATCAGAGTGAGAAATCAGTGAACTATAAAAGAGAAACGCAATAGAGCAAGCCAATGAAACTAAAGCCTAGTTCTCTGAAAAAAGATCAATAAAATTGAAAAAACAGATTGATCAGGAAAAGAGAGAAAACACAAAGTACCAATGCCAGAAATGAGAAAGGTAATGTCACTACAGAGTCTACAGATACGAAAAGGAAAATAAGGAAATTTTTTAAAAACAACTTCATCCAATAAATGTCAACTTAGACAAAACAGAAATTCATTGAAACTCACAAACTATGAGAGGTCACTGAAGAATAGACAACCTAAAGAGTCCTATAGCTAGTAAAGAAATTAAATTTGTAGTTAAAAACTTTACCATACACATAGAAAAAGAAAAAAAGAAGGAAGGAAGGAAAGGAAGGAAGGAAGGAAGGAAGGAAGGAAGGAAGGAAGGAAGGAAGGGAAAGAAGGAAGGAAGGAAGGAAGGAAGGAAGGAAGGAAGGAAGGAAAGAAAGAAAGAAAGAAAGAAAGAAAGAAAGAAAGAAAGAAAGAAAGAAAGAAAGAAAGGAAGGAAGGAAGGAAGGAAGGAAGAAAGGAAGGAAAGAAGGAAGGAAAGAAGGAAGGAAGAAAGGAATTAAAAAACACAAAAACAAAAAACTCTAGGCCAGATGGTTTCACTGATAAATTGCTACCAAGTATTTAGGAAGAACTGATGTAAATTCTACAGAACCTCTACCAGAAAATTAAAGAAGCAAGAATACTTCCCAGTTCCAATCAATGAGGCTAGCATTACCCTGATACCAAACTCAGACCAAGAGGATCACAAGAAAAGGAAACAACAGACCAGTCTACTTCATAAACATTGGTGTATATAATCCAAACAAAATTTTAGCAAGTCAGTCAACAAATGTAAAACGTATAATATACATCATGACCAGGTAGAATTTATCCCAAAATGTAAGGTTGATTTCATATTCAAAAATTAATCAATGTAATTTATTTTATTAAATACCTACAAAATTGCTAAATGTGTTGAAACCTAATATTAATTTCTGATGAAATTCTCAGTAAACTAGGAATGGACAGAAGCTTCCTCAACCTAATAAGAATTCCCCCTATGATCGGGCAAGGAGATTAGCTCTCACCACCAGAGATTCTGGTCAGTGAAATATGTATCAACTAAAGAAATTAAAGGCACCCAGATATGATGATAAAATAAAACTGTCTTTATTAACAAATAACATGATTCCTTACCTAGAAAATCCAATAGTATCTACAGAAAGTTCTAGTGAGTTTATTAGGTTTTCATTACACAAGATTAATATATAAAAACCTATTGTATTTATGTATTAATTATAGTATATTATATTTCACTCTAGTATATTAATTATAGTATATTAAGGAGCTCCTTACAGTGTATTAATTATAGTATATTATATATTAATTATAATATATTATACACTAATAATAGTAAACAATTAGAAAGAAATAAAAAATTAGTACCACTTAATGTAATATTAAAATTTTGAAATAATGAGGCATATATCTGGCAATAAATGTGCAAATCTTTATGCTGAAAACTGCAAAGCATTGCTCAGAACATTGAAGATGATTTAAGTAAATTTTTAAGAAAGATACACTGTGCACACCATCAGAAAACTCAATAATGTTAAGATGTCAGTTCTCCCAAAATTGATCTATGGATTTAAAGAATTCCAACCAAAACCTTAGCAGTCTTTTTTAAATAGAAATTGATAAGCTGGTTAAACATTTTTATGGAAATGCAAAGGACCTAGAATACTCAAAACAACTCTGAAAATGATGAATAAAGTTGGTGGATTAACTACCTGATTTCAAGACTCACTCTAAAAATAGAGTAATCGATATAGTGTGGTATCAACATGAAGAGAGACAAATAGATCAATAGAACAGAACAGGGAATTCAGAAACAGACCCACATGTACAGAGAAAACTGGTTTGACAAAGGTATATAAGCAATTCAGAGAAAAGATAGGCTTTTTAACAAATGGCAGTGGGAAATTTGGTTAGCCAAAGGAATGTTACTCAACAGAAGGCAGTGAACTATTGATACACCTAGGAATGCAGCAAGTCTCAAAATAATTATGCTGCATGAAAGAAACCAGGAAAAGGAAGACACACAGTGCAAAATTCAACTTCTGTGAAACTGTAGAAAATACAAAGTAATCTACAGTGACAGAACACAGATCAGCGGTTGCTTGGGAATGGGAGGGATGAAAAAGGTCCATGAGGAAACTCTTGGAGGTGATGGATACACTCATTATCCGGTTTGCTGTTATAGTTTCATAAAAGTATACATAACTGAAAACTTACCAAGTTGTTCACTTTCAATCTGTGCAGTTTACTATATGTGAATTTTATTTTAATAAAGTTTTCAGGAGGTATTTAAATATATATATATATAATATACTGTACATAATTTAAATAACAATATATTTTATTTTATATAAATATTATATTTAAAATATAATATATCATATATTTTATATATTTATATTATATACCATATAATTTATATATAAATATTATTATACATATGATGTATATATTACATATAATATTCTATATTCTAATATATATATTATATTTTAAAATATTTAAAATGTACATATGTATATATTTGCCAGACTTAGTCTCAGGCTTCAGAGAATTCTAGCAAATAATAGAATAACTAAATCCTTTATCTCTTGCATCTTGTGTGATTTTGATGCCCAAAGCCAAATAGAATTTATTTTATAGAAGGATTTTTTTTCTCCCTCTTGCTTTTAATCCCTAAACTCATCCGTCTTGAGCTGCCAAGTGAAGCATTCTCTCCTAGACATGACCCAGGAGGCGGTACTGAGTAACACACAGGAGAGCTTCAGACTGAGGGCCTGTGTTAAATTCAGCTCTACCACTCACTTCTTCTGTGACCTTGGGCCAGTTCCTTAGCCTTTTTTTCTTTATTTATACAATTTAGATAAAATTTATATTTTAGAATCATTGTGAAGATAAAACAAGATGATGTATGTAAAGGATCTCTAGAAATGTTGCATTAAACTTTATGCTCCAAAGTTATCACAGTCGATTGTGCTTTAGAAAGCATTTGCATTTGCATTATCGTGAAAAAGAAATGCACCATGTGGTACTGGTAAATATATTTTCCAGTAATCTCATGGCTAGAAATGATCATTAACAGCATATTATTAGAATACGACATTTAAAAAAATAAACAGATGTTTCTTCTGCCTCTTTCTGGCCCTGGTCTTCATATTAATGTTGTTTTAGCCTAGTATACCTGCCTTGTAATGGGTGCCATTCCCTCAGCCAATATGTAGAGCTCATCTTAATTGTAGTCTTATGGCTGTGTGTCAGATGCTATAAAGGATTTTGCCATGTCACCACCATGTGTGGGATGGTTGTTGCCACAACCCACGTGGTTGGCCTGGGGTTTTGACATGTCAATAATTGTCAATGTCACAACCTTTAAAAATTGTAGAGACCTGGCACCCAGGCCAGATGGCTACTAAATAAAGATGCTACTGTCCCCTACAGCTGTGAGGGCATTGGGGTGACAAGAGAGCTTCTGTCAAAAATTTGTTCACTGGGAAAATGATGTGAAAGAGCTTGACTATTAAAAGATAGTGTGCATTAGTAAATGATAGTTGCACCCTTACAACATGCCAGGGTGGAATCCAGGGGACACATATGATGTGGTACTTGACTTCAGGGTATCAGTATAAAAGAAAAAGAAATGTACCAGTAAAACCAGGTAACTTATTTATCTCGTCAGCAAATACTTATTGAATGCCTATTATGCGCCCCTCATTACTTTTTTGGGTGCTGGAGCTATAGCAGTAAACAAAACAGACAAAAATACCTGCCTTCGTGGAGCTTATATTCCTTTTTAAAAAAAACTTTATTTGAAGTGTAGTTAATTTACAGTGTTTCAGGTGTACAGTAAAGTGATGCAGTTATACATATACATAATACATATTCTTTTCAGATGAGCTTACCTTCTTGCTAGAGGAAGACAGATTAAAGCAAAATAGATAAGTAAGTTACATAGTATATTAGATGGTGGTAACTGCTAAGAGAAAACTTAACTAAGGAAGCAGGATCTAGCATGTTAGCATGAGCATAAGTTAAATAGGGTGATCAGGGACAATCTTACGGAGAAGCTGACTTGTATAACTCCCAGGAAGAGATGAGGGAGTAGCATGGGGGTCAGAGGTGAGCATGGGGGAAGATAGATTCCAGGAGTAGGAAAGTACAGGAACAAAGGGACATATTTGAGAAAACAGTTGGAATGTCAGTCTGGCTGGAGCAGAATAAATTGGGGGAAACTAGTGGGAGATAATGGCAAAAAGGTAACAAAGGGTGAGATCTTACAGACTTCTGTTGGCATTGCCGTGACCTTGGCTTTTTTCAAGTGAAACATGAAACCATTAGAGGATTTAGGCAAAGGAAGGACTTGTTTTTTGTTTCTTGTTTGTTTTTGTTTGTTTGAAGATCACTGTGGCTGTTATATTAGAAAAAAGATGGTGGATGTGGGCAAAAAAGAAATCGTGGGATAATTAGAAGGCTGTTGCAGTGGTAAGAATGAGGGGTGATGCCTTGGAACCACAGCAGCAGAGGGAGCTGTGAGTATTTTTAATCAGTGAAAGTCAAGCAGAGGGAACCTCCACTTACTGATTTCTTCTCTATGCTGGGCTCTGTGAAGGGGGATTCAAGTGCAGTTGTATCATTTCTTCTTCATGTAATTCTACTGGGTAGTGGTAGTATGACTACTTTGTTCAGTAGGAAACTAAAGCTTGGGAGAGGTTCACTAGTCTTTCCATGACAAATCGAACCACAGGGACTGAATTCAGTCCGACTCCACAGTCCACACTCTGCTCACTCTGCCACGAGGTCTCTCCGGTTTAAAGCATTGCTGGAATGTGGGACTCACTAACAGTCATGAAGTCTATGGATGGGAAGAATCAGCACAGGTCAGGGCATCCAAGGGTAATTGGAAGGGACAGCTTGGATGCGATATGGATAAGTGGAGAGGAGGGGTGAAGCCGAGAGAGTAGCTCGAGCAAATGAGAAAGCAGTGCTGGGGTGTAAGGGTCCATTGTGAAGAGGGCTTCTGCTTGTTTATGGACAGCAATGTCACAGAAGGCACTATTAATTACTGTGACTTGATAGACTTCCCTGCTGCTGTTCACGGGCAGCAGCTCCGAGAATTTCGCCATGATGTGTAAATGCTACTCCACTCCAAAGTGACCACAAAAACTGGAGGATGTGTCTGTTTCCATGGTGATTCCCACTGAGCTGTTACTTCCAAAATATTTCACTGATCAATTCAAGGCTTCATGACTATCAGAGCAGATACTAAATGTGACCTAAGTGGCACATGATTTCTTGTCAAGAAATAAAATATTGATACAAATTTAGGATATTTATTAAATTTGTATTATAGCTTCTTTACCAAATTATCACTTTTTGAACCTCTGTTAAGCAAGATTGAGCTAGTTGAAGAGTTATGGGAGGGGATTAGCTAGTGGTTGAGCTCCTCCTGCAGGTATAATTTATCTGGGGATAACTTTCATATAAGGTTATATATGTTAAGTAGAAAGTGAGTGAAATGAGCCTTAAGGGCTCTGGGCATTAGAGAAGGCAGAGGATGCTTATGTCCAGGGAGATTAGGGCTTAATGATACGGTTAGCATTTGAGTTGAGTCCTGACGTTTGGTTGGGCTGTGAGAGGGAGAGTCTGAAGCAGAGTATTCCAAGTTTAGAAGACGAGAGAAACAGAAGAATGGAGTTCAGAAAATATAAGGCCTGTTCAGGTGATGGAGGGTAAACTTGTTTAACCAAGGTGGAAGGATTAGATGCAACTGGAATAAGATAAGGCTGGAAATAAAAGTGGGGAAATATTTCTTAAGGACCATGCATGTTATGCCATGATACAGGAATTTTCTTCTACACATTGAGTAACTGATGAAAACTTTAGAACAAGAAAATTATATAATCAAAAATCACATTTTAAAAAGTTAATCTGATAGTATCTTTCAAAAGTTTATGGATGAAAGAGAAGTCACTATTGGATGTGAGCAAGAAATAAACTTACTGCACTAAGTTATCGGGAATTTGAGGGTGTGACAGCGTCTACTGTTGGATAAGAGAAGAGTGGTATAAACTTGGTGATCCTCTTCAGGGTTGAGGGAAGGAGAGGAGTCAAGTGTAACTTCAAGATTTCAATGATGGGGGGCAGAGGATAACTCAGTGGTAGACCATGTGCTTAGCCCGCCTGAGGTCCTGGGTTCAATCCCTAGTACCTCTATTAAAAAAATCCATCAAAAAATTTTAATTAAAAAAATTAAATAAACTTAATTACCTCCCTCCCCTCCAAAAAAAGATTTCAATGATAGTCTATTGAAAAAATTTTGTTAATAGGGAAAATAGAAAAGGGGGACAGACTGAGTAAAGAAGATGAGTTCCACTCAAAATATTTCAAGTTGGAAGCTACACAGGTAGAAATATGTGAAGTCAAATAGGAGAAGTGGGACTGGTACCTTAGTGACATGCCCTGGTGCAAAATTACTAACAGTCAGTAGAAGACTAGAAGCCTGGATGGAAGCATGAAGAACTCAAAGCTAGAAGCCAGTGAAAACTGTCCTTATCATCTGCAGTAACTGCAGAAGAGCAGGGACCACTAGATGTAAAAAAGTTTCACTATGAAATAAATTTATATATTAGTGAATATGACAAATGTGATTAAATTGATTCATGCATGTGGATTTACATAAATGGAAAGTTATGCATGTTGGAGACATTATAGTAGAGTGGCAAGCTTTGGCATTTGACAGGATAGATTTATATCCTGGCTTTGCTGCTTAACAGCTTTGTGACAATGGACAAGTTGCTGAAACAATCTTTCCTCACTTTCTCCTGATGTAAGTTTGGGATGATATTAAATCCTACTTGATAGAGATCTTCTGAGAAGGACCTAGACTATTATCTATGAAGCATTTAACAGTGTCTTACTCAGCTCAGGCGACCGTAACAAAATGCCACAGACTGGGATGTTCGTCCAACCAAGATCAGGGAGCCAGTACAGCTGGGTTCCAGTGAGGACCTGTTCCTGGCTTGCAGACAGCCACCTCCTCACACGGCAGAGAGACAGAGAGCAGGCTCTTTGGTGTCTCTTCTTATAAGGACTCTAATTCCAGGATGAGGTCCTTACCAGGTTTGTCCTGGTGAACGTTTTTCCACCATGAAGTCAGCTTCCAGGGTGCAAGGCATCTGCTGTCCTGGATGAGGGGAAGCCCAAGTAGTGAATTAAATTTGATGTCTGCATTGTCTTTGTCAAATAATTCAGCTCTGGAAACCCTTTTGGTCCATGGTTCTACTTTAATGTAAAATTAAATAACTTGTTTCTATTGGACTATAGGCACTCAAAAACCCCATGAAATACTGGATGGAGTTAAATCAGTAATTATTATAAAAATTAATAGTAGAATTAGAATTCAAATGATTAGTAAGTAGTTGTCTGGCTGATAACAGGTTGCTTTTTCAAACAAGAATTGACTCATGTCAAGATTCAGGTTGTACTCATGGGAAACCAATTTTAGCTTGGCTCTCTTAAGTAAAAAATAAATAAAAACTACCATTTGGAAGAATACTGTAACATCCCAGGATCTACTGGTAGCTGGAGGACTAAGTCTGGAAACTTGGACCAGCTGCCAGGGGCCATGAAACCAGAAGCTCAGCTTTCAGCAATTTGGCCAGAGTGTGACTGCACTTGGACACGATCCACTCACTTCATCGTAAGTAAATACCGGCCACCCTTTGCTTTAGCTCACTTTTCAGATTCCTGGGGAGGAGCTTCCAACTTACTGAGCCTGGGTTACACTCCTGTTCCCTGGCAACCAGGGCACAGCGAATGCAGGAGGGTAGGGCTACTTCAGCTTCCCTGATGGAAGCACCATCCAGCCTTCTAGAATCTGAGTACGAGGAGGAGTCCCTCAGCATTAGAAAGGGATTTGGATTCTACGCAGCCAAATAATGAAGATGGCTATAGCTTAATTCAGTAATTGGGAGCGATATAAGTGGTCTCATTACCATGATCATTATCATAATTAACATTTAATAAACAGCTATTTGCTTGCTAGGCTCTATTCTTACCCATATTTTCCCGACACTGTCTCATTTTATGCTCCCATCGATCTGATGAGCTAGCTTCTCTTAGTGTCCTTTTATTTAAACATGGAAGAAAAAATACTTAGGTTAAGTGACCTGCCCACGATTACACAGTGAGTAAGAGGCAAGGCAGTCTCAAACCACAGACTGTGAACTCCAAATGAGCTAACCCACGTGCACACGCAGGGAATTGACTTCTCTGCTGCCACTAGGCGATTTTATAGCTCATTAAATACGGTACATGCTTAACAAGTACTTGCTGAAAACCCTGGCTAGAACAGCTCTCGTGTACAGTTGGTGCTCAATAAGTACTTGTTGCATGAATAAAGGAATGTATTTTACATGTTAGTTAAAAGACCACGTGTCAGGAGACAGATAGCCCCTCCCCTCCGTAGTTCCCTCCGGCATGTAGTGGCTCTGAGCCTTGTGCTGAGCTGGTCATCCCAAGAACCAAAGGGACTGGCGTCCAGGTTATAATGAAATCAATGCAAATTCATAATGGGGAAGTAAACTGTGTGTTCAAGCAGTTGCTTATCTTTATTGCTTCTTATTCATGACAATACGTTAGAAAAATGGCTTTTTTAAGCTAAGAGATTATATATAGTTAAAATGTCTGTGAATCATTTAATGTTTTAACTCCATGGTTTTCCACTCGGCTTTAAAAAAAAGATGGATCAATACTGGAGACTAAGCAGGAAAGAGTATTTCAGACACAGGGCAGAGACACAGAGCAAGAGTTACTATCCCAAAGGCAGGTCCCACCTTGAGCTCCAGCAATAATTAGACTTAAGAAGCAGGAATTATCTTCAAAGAGCAATAAATTGTCAGTTCTGAATTATTTTACTGTAGTTATCAGGCCAGAATGAGTCAGCTCACAGATTTCTTCAGAGGAGTGGTATAACCTGCTCTCAGATCTATAGATTATAAAATAATAATATTAATTTATTATCATGGTAAGTAATTGCTCTCTCTTGATCCTCAGATTTTATTGTTGTTGTCTTTTACAAATGAGCAAACTAAGACTCAAAGAGGTTTCCTGGTTTGCCCAGGCAAGGACATATGACTGACAAAGAGCTAAAATTTAAATCCATGTTCTCCTCATTATGTTCTTTTAGTTATACTGTTCTGCCTTGTAGGAATGCAAAAGAAATCCATGAAACACTAGATAGAACCAAAGCAGTCATTATTATAAAAATGAATATTTGAATTGAAACTCAAATACAGTAAGTAGTAAGTGGTTATCTGTTGCTAACATTGGGCCACCACTGAATCCATCATGAACTTTGCAGATGATGGAAAAGTCAGAAGAAAACTCAGTCTCCCACTGAGTAGCCTCAAGGACAGTTAGGCTTATGGTTCCCGTGTTACATTGGGTTTTGTCTTCAACACACTGTTTTAGATTCCAATCCACTGGAAAAGACCTGGGGTGTTGTATCTGTCTGGTGCTCTAACAGCATGTCTGGGGACACGATGGCATGGAGTTAAGTTGGGACCGAACCTAGAAGATAAGAAAACTAATGTATTCCTTCTATATCTCCGTGAGTCTCTATATTAATACAGTGCTAAAGTGAAAAACGTCCAGTCCAGATTCTAACACCAGCAATTCTTTACAATTTGATGTGTTTTCAATCTGTTTGTCCCTGGAAAAGTTGTTTAAAGTATACAAATCTCAGTTTACTTGAATAAAAAATGAGACTAACAGTATTCTCTACTTACAGGGCTTTTGTGATGGTTAAGTTAGAATAACAGTAATTTCTCAATAAATATTACCCATTGCTATTAATCAGAATCTTTTATACATAATCTCTCATTTGCTCAAGTGCTGTCCTCAGATGTCAGTAGGGATGATTCTTCCCATTTTCACCTGAAGGAAAATGACATTCACAAAAGTGACCTTGGTATGTTTATAATAAAGATTAGGAAAGATATTGGCACAGAAAAGGCAGTCTATATAGCCAGAGCAAACTGAGTTTCAAATTCTGCTTTACTGGGTTTTAGCTTTATGTTATTGGGAATTTTATTTTAATTTTCTGAGCCCAAATTTTCTCATCTAAACAAAGCAGAAAATAATGCTTAGCTTATATGTTTGCTGTGAGGGTTAAATAAGGTAATGAATGTCAAGCATATAGCATCCAGCCTGTGTGGGTGGGACCCTTCTCCCAGCTCCTCCCCTTTAATGACTGCCTTTGAATTATGTCAAAATAAAATGGTATATAGAAAATAATCAGCATCATGGTTGAAAGTGAGATTACTGTGACTTTAAAGTAACTGTTATAAAAAAGAAGCTAGTACAAGTGATACAGCGACCAGCACACTCAGAAGAGGGAGCTTCATAAATATTCTCTGATAAAAAGGATCCAGTGTCTATCAGTTTACACAAATCCTTCTACCCTAATCGAACCTCTCGTATTAGACATGATAATTAAGCTTCCATGTGTACAATTTATGAACTCTGCCTTTTGCAGCTGAATTCTTTGCAGAAGTTTTTATATACGGAAATGCAATTCTTCTTTGTTCAATTTTCTACTGCAATTATAGTGCTTATTATATGAGATGGGGTTTTCATTTAGCATGTATGTTATTTTTAATTAGAAGTAAACGTCTTAATGGAACTTAAATTTTTAGCATCACTTATTTTCAGAAGCAGAAACTCTGGAACATTTTGTGAATTAAAAAAATATATATAGCAATGCTCAAAGTCCCAAAGGTGGGGAGTGCTAATTGCGCAAACAGCTTAGACTAGTCTAGTGACCTCGTGTGTCAGATGGCACTGGGTGCACACCAAAAGCCAGAGCTTCGTGATCAGTGCCTGCTGTGAGGTCTGCATTTCTTTATGGATTGTCTCTAGTTGTCACAACTCTACCAGAAGGTATTATTTTCCAAATGAGGAAGCCCTGAAAAAAGAATCTGCTAGTTCTACCTGGAAAACTCTAGCAAGCCTTCACAGAAAAGTGAACCTTAAACTGTTTTAAAATATGATAGGGAGCTCATCATACAGAGATGGGAAAGCCACATCCTCAGGAAACGTCATGAAACACAACTAAAGTGGAAAAGAACAGTGGTGATGAAGACGGACAGATGGGTGGAGCCAAGTAGGAGAGGTCTGGCCTTAGAGTTCGGTCTTAGGTAAGGAGAGTGGAATGCTATGGCTTTTCTCCGCATACTCTTTTAAATAATATCATAGCCACCAGCCTCCATATCCCTGAGGATTTCTTCCTTCATTTACACACCATATGGAAGTTCCTCAAAATACTGTAATGTGAATGAAAGAGATATGCTATCTGAAATAACATATCCATCAAAAGGCTGCCAACCGGCTGCTCATGGTGAATCATTTAAATTTAAAATTTAGTGTTTTGCACATGGAAGTGTACAATCCCCGTTGAGTTTCTGTAGCTCCCTGAAGACATGTCTTCCTTCTGCAGATGCTGCCTCCATTTGCATTTCAATATGCGCATTTAGGGGTCAGCTGCCTGTTATTTCAGGCACAGTTATAAATTGGAGTAGCTACAGATTTTAGAAACTGGTGTCCCTACCAGCCATGGCTACAGCTCTGGGCTCCCAGTGCTGCACACGTAGTGTTAGGGAAAAGGATAAAGGATTCCTTTGATTCCGTCAGTTTCTTCAGCCCTTCTGTAAGCCGTTCTTCACTTCTTGACATCACTAGTCCCCTGTCCAAGCCCTACATCACATAACCAGTTCTTTATCTTATGAATCTTAACCTACGCTCCCAAGAAGCTACCTTCACTTCACTATAACATTAATATCTCTGTCTGTTTCACTATATATTCAGCTCCATACAGTAAGTCTATTCATATTCATCCATCATTCACATGACCCACCAAGATATCAGTGACAGTGCTGACCACTGTTCTGGGTGCTGAAAATACGATATAAGCAAGATCAGTGTGGGCCCAGTCTGCATGACGTCGATGGCCTGTTCTGAACCAATCCCCGCGTCTCGTGGTATGTTTAGAGGCTTTTGCACTAAAGAGATGCTCAGTAAATGTTTAATGAAGAAATGGATTGCCCTCTCTATGCCACAGCATTAGGAACTGTGGAGGAAACAATATAAACAAGACAGTTGTGGTCTTCAGGGTGCTGAGACTCTGTGCTGGGCACAGAGAAGCACATAGATAATTCTAACGCATGGCAGAAAGGATTACGTGTCGTGATAGAGGTAGAAACACATTTCTATGGGAGCATGTAATGGCAAAAGATTAATTCTGGCTTGGGGGATGCTCTGCCCTTCTGTCCCAGCAGGAAACAAATTATTGTCTCATCCACTGAGCACAACTGGAATCCATTTGCCAGATGCATAAGGAATTAGTAGATTCAGAAAATAAATGAACGTTGGGAGAATTGGCAATTTCTTTTTCATTGCAGTGTTAACAGTATGCTATCTAATGGCCTCTTCTACAGTTATAATCTCCTTCCTGAAAAATACTTGAATCCCTTCTCTTCCTTGCTGCTTCTCTTTATTATCACTCCCCTACTAGTGGGTAGAAAGGAAATAATGAAGACAATGCAAAAGTATTTCAGTATTTAGTGTACGAGCTAACACAAAGAACTAACTTGGGATTTAAATAAATAAATAAATAAACGCTGCTGGTTTCACCATTCTATGATCATGAGTTCATTTGCTGAAAACAATTTTAAATCATGGTTTCCTTTGCCTCCCCTATAAAAATAGCGCTAGTCCAAAAGTTTGGGCAGCAGGGGTCTGGGGCCAGCTGCTAAACCAAAGGTATGACTTCAGGGAAAGACTTTTCCCTTTCTCAGCCTTATTTTCCTTATCTATAAAATGAGTTTATCGGGCCAGATGATGGGGTCCCAGTCTCCGATGAGTACGGGGCCGAAGAGGTGATGTGGAAGATAAGGAAGCAGGTCAGCATTTGCCTTGTGAGAATCTGAAGCCAGTACTGTGAGGTCTTCTGGTTCTTTTCAAGAGTCCACAAAGCTGGATTTTTATATGAGATTTCCGCTAAACAGCACTCAGGCCAAATAAAACATAACTAAAGGCCAAATTTAGCCCAAGGGCTTGCTTTCTGCAGCTTCTAGAACCAGATGCTTCTAAAGCCCCTTGTATCTCAGACACTCTCTGATTCTGCATTAAGACAGCCTGATTTCCCTTGCTTAACAGTGACTTCAAAGTTCCGGTTCCCCCGATGAATTAAAGAACATGTTTTGAGTGCTGTAAAATTTAGCTGTAATCACAGATTGAAGGATTTCAGTTTCTGCTAATCCTTTTGGAGCCTTCTGATTTGATTCAACAATAGTAAAATTAGGGCTGAATGCTAAGTGTTCTAAATCAAGGATCCGTTCTGAAGACAGAAGCAAAGACAGAAGCAAAGAGGGAAGAGCCAAACTTCCATTTCCTCTCCACAGGCTGCTGTGAGGCAGGTCCAGCCTGAGAGCAGCTGGAGGGTTTGGGCTGGCACGAGTCCTCATGCCTACTTAGGGTCTGGCTTTTAGGAGACCCTAAAAAATAATCATTGAACAAAGTAAATACTGCTGAATGAAGTCTAGTTCTTCGGGGGCCCTAACATGCCAGCTAATTAACATGTCCTGTCTCTCCTGCCACTGAGTGGATAAGAAAAGAAGGCTGGATAGAATGAGCCATTCATTATATGCACTCAGGACTGTAAAATTTGCCTAATAATGTGAAACTCCTCAGATCCGTCACACGATCACTGAGCCAGCACCCGACAGGCTGAGTGTCTTTGAGGAGAGTGATACCACGTTACTCACGTTGGTATCACCAGCACCCAGCACACTGTCTGACACACAGTAAGGACTCAGTAAATGTCTGTTTAATCAATCACTTAATTAATCTCTGAATGAGTCAACAAATAAATTACTTAATAAGCCAGGATTTCTCTCTAGGGCCTAAGCAGCAAGAATAAAGAAATTGAATATAATTCTGCTTTCTGTTAAGACATCAAAAGAAACGCTGTGTCAACCAAAGGAGAGTAGAGAGTTTGGAAGTACAGACAGAAGACCAGTAAAAGGTAGTGGGACTCTGACAGTATCCCCACGTGATCACCCCCAAGTGATCACAGACTGTCCCTGATTCCGAATATTTCAATATAATGTTATATTATACAGAATATTGATTAAAAAAAAACCAGGAAACCAACCTGGTTTGCTTTAGGCTACAAGTTTGCACCTGCCTTCTGTGGGCTGTGGGTCCACTGTCAGTGCAGTTTTCAAAGACTTTGCAGAGCTATCAGAGTTTACTGCACATGTGCCTTGTTGAGGGGCAAGGCTTGGACCGAGGCGGTGCTCTATCCCGCAGTTCACATCTCAAAACTCCAGTGCACTGAATAGTGTCAGATCCATTCCTGCAAAACTCAGGGGGGAGCCCAGGAGTTCATATTCAGTTTTGTGTGACTACTTCCTTGAGCTCCTCCCTCTCCACAGTCTCCCTGAAACTTTCTAGCTCCCAGCCTGTCTCATCCCTTCCTGGTCCTGCAGGCAAAACCCTGAGGCTTTAGTTTTTATCTCTGTTCCACATGCTGTTTCTCAGCTGGATTGTCTTGGGAGCCAAGTGGGGAGAGAGACTAGAGGAAGGAAAAGAGCAACAGGGAGTTTCCCCATACTTCAGGGACACAGTTCCTTTGGTCACAGAAAAAGGTTCCCACCCAAAAGCCACCAAGGCCTTTTCCACCACCATCTCTGTGGGACTGCACTGGGGACTTGCATAGAAAAACAAACAAATAAAAAACAAAAGTGGGATTTCCCACACGCCCCCTGACTTGTAGGGTGCCGCTTTCCACTCCTCAGACCAGAAAGGAGGGCTTCTCTCAGAGCTCTGTCTGTCTGTCTCTCCTGGAACTGTGCACACTTCCACATTTAGGGACACCTTCACGTCTAGGCCTGGAGACTGTGCAAGAAAAGAGCCACAATTCTCAGGCATGGCTCTATAGTGTTTTGAATTCTGGTTTCCTTCCCCAATCTACCTGTTACCACTTACTTTTCAGAATCATCAGAAAGCTGCTCCAGTCATGCCACTCAGGGTTCTTAGCTGCACCCAGTGGGAGAGAAACACGGTGGAGACGGCTTACTCCATCTTGACTTGACCAGAACTTTTCCCATGCACTTTTATTAGATGATGAAAGGACACAAGATTGCTTATTGGAATTGCGTGGTCCACTGGCAGATTTTGTTGTAAATTGGCACTGATGTTTAGTTTTGTTTAGCGCCGTTCTACGAAGCCGTGACTGCACTGATAAACTGATTTGACAATCTGAAGACCAGACCTGGTTTTGGTGACACCCTTGGAGACATCCTGTCACATATCAGGCCTCATTCGTATTCTTAATATGTACTAATAGTGCCAGTGACATGTCAGATGCTGTGGTAGGTACAAGGGCTACCTCTGAATGGCACAGAATCTTTACCCTCAGGGAGCCCACAGTGTACCAGGAATCAGCCATAGCTCACCACCAGTGCCACAAGAGAACGAAGCAGAGCCTACAGTCTAGACCAGAGACAAATAAGTAAACCGGCAATTTCTTCATAGGATGTTTAGTGCATGGTAAGCATTGGCACCACTGCTACAGAAGAACAGAACAAACCTTAATTCTGAACTGGAGGAGGGTCACTAGCAGCTTCTGAGTGGAGATGAGTCCTAGACACACACAAATTAATCAGTAGAAAATCTGCAAGAAAGTATGTTCCAGGTGTATGGAGTGAAATGCAGAGGCCCAGATACAGGAAAGAAGAGTTTATTACATGGCCGCAGGAAGTTCCAAATAGCCGGTACATAGGATAGAATGGATCAGAATACAGAGGCAAATAGAGAGCAGGATACAAAAGGTCTTAAAGGTCAGGACATAATATTTAGGATATTATTTGGTTATCAACTGAATGGTCTTAATAGAAAACTAACAAAATCAGTTCTGTGCTTTAGAAAGTCTACTCATTATGTATCTACACTGGAAATACACAGATTTGAGTGGGGCAAGATTATAGGCAGTAAGATCTGTTAGGAGGCTGTTGCAGTAACCCAAGCAAAAAATTGTCAAGACATTTTGAAACTAGTAAAAATAAATCATGTTACATCGATACAATGGAACACTATACAGCCAGTAAAATTAGTCTAGCATCTCTACGTTTTTTTAAAGGAATGATCAGGAACTCAGAAAGAAGTCTGATATCTGAAATAGCTCCAGTCAGTCAGCTGGTCATGTCAGTTCTATTTTCACAGTGTGTGCTGAATCTGAACACTTCTCACCATCATGACCATCACCCTGCTCTAAGCCACCAATATCTCTTGCCTGGTCAATTACATTGGCCAATGACTGACCTCCCCATTTAACGTGTCAGACAGCACTTTTGAGCCACACCTCCACCAACCTATTTCTCACACTCAATGTCTAATCCATCTAGTTGCTTAAAAATGAAAACCTGAGTTAATCCTTGATGCTCCTTTTTCCTTAACATCTCACATCCAATCCATTAGCATATCCTATTCTTCCTGCTTTCAAAGTATAATTAGAACCCTACCCTGGACTAACCCACCATCATCTCTTAACAACCTATTTCATTTTTCTCTAGGTTTCCCTACTCTCATTCTATTTTCTATTCTTAACGTAAAAATTTTTAAATGAAAATAAGATCAGGAGCAGCCAGAAGTAACAAGCACTCCATGTTTGTTTAATCAATAACTCATACCAAATGTTAGTTCTTTAATGAAACATTCCCCAGATCCCTTCTTTGGAAGGAGTCTCTCCCTCTTTGGACCTCTATAGATTTTAACTCCACATCTATTATGGATTTATCACCTTCTATCTTTCACTATAGTTATACAATTTATCTCTATTACTGAATAAGTTTCTTCTTATGTGTGGAATTCATGTCCAATTCATCTTTGTGTTTCCCTGGATCATCATACACAGACCTTTATGTATACTCAGATTCCAATAAGTTTATTTAACTAACTATGAATGGAACTTAAACATTATAGTTCAGAATTTCCAAATAGGTCAGTTTATGGAGCCAATGTCCTGTGAAGCTGGAAGTGGTGGGTGATAAATCCAAATAGATAAGTTGAGGCAAGACGGTAGGGGATCTATTTGCTCAGCTAAGAATACTTTATAATTTGGAGACTGGAGATTTGTTGTTGGTTTCTAAATCAAGGAGGTATAATATCACAGCTAAATACTTGGGAGATTAATCTGTCCTTAAGATAAATGTTGTGGTACAGAAATAGAGTGCTTTCCTACATCGAGCCCCAGAGTTTGGTAACAGAGGAAGTGAATCTTGTTACTGTTGGGAATTCAGGTCTTTCTTTAAGGTCTTGGGGGGAAGAAATCTAGAAATCGAAGACAACTATTAGGCATACCATGTTGGCACCTGTATCTTAATATTTCCTCTGGTTCTAACTCTGATCCATTACTCCAAGAGTAATTATTCAGAATCCATAGGTGTGGCTATAGTAAAATTAAATCTGAAAGTTAATCCCTAATTTGTTTTCCAACAGGTTCTCTGACTCTGAGAACACATCATGTTCAAGACTCGAAAATGGGATTTGTGATCAATGCGATCTATTCCATGGCCTACGGGCTCCACAACATGCAGATGTCCCTCTGCCCGGGCTACGCGGGCCTCTGTGATGCGATGAAGCCAATCGATGGACGGAAGCTTTTGGACTCCCTGATGAAAACCAATTTTACTGGGGTTTCCGGAGACATGATCCTATTTGATGAGAACGGAGATTCTCCAGGAAGGTATTGTCACAAATCTCCTCTAGACCATAGAACCTGATCGAGCCCTCTCTCCATCATGAGGAGCCTGTTTCTCTCCTTGGTGGTTTCTAGGCTCCTGGCCATGTTTGGCTAGCTCTGACATCCCGAAGTGAGTAAAGACAGACAAAGGAAGCCCCACTTCCTGTGGCCAGGAAGAGGTACTAATGCTGATGTCCAAAATGTACCCCTGGAATCACCACTGCATTCCAGAGACCCAAGCTTAGGAGCAGGAGCCTCACACTGTCATAGATGATTAAAAGCCAACGCTATGGTTTCCCTGTACATGTTTGCCGTGTTACTCCCTGTATCCTGATCTCTTCCTGGGTCCTAGAACTATTTTGAAACAGGAACAATTCCGTGTCCAGCAATCCAGAAACAGGGCTGTTTGTTGTACCTACAGTAATTTACAAATCTTATTTTATTTTAGTATCCTCCAGCTGGAACACTTTCTCCCTTCTTGAGGACTAAATTGCCTTCTTCTCTGAAACTTTACCTTTCATTATTTATAGAGAGAAGCCTAAGAAATATGAACTTACTCATAATTATAGGTCAGCCTCCAGGGAAGTCATTAAGTACCCAGAACTTACCAGCATTCACATTTATCTCAGACTCTAAACTCTTAAGTGATTCTTCACATGAGACTTTAAACCCACGAGAGATAATTTCATTGAAATGACATTCTAAGTTGTTGCAAGGCTGGGTCTTCACTCTGCCTTGTGTTAGAACAGTCAACGTCCTTTGGTGTCCCACTGTAAAATCCCAGGTATTCTCCCAGCAAGAGCTTGACAGGTGTGCCTGGAAAGGGTGTGTTTCTACTCTGTTTGCAGCTGACTCTGCCAAGAGAAGGTCCCATGATCCCTGCGTGACTCACATGCCATGTGCCCACACATTGTACCAGCCACCACGGTCTAGCTTGTTTCCATGTTCCTGGTGTGAGCTGGAGTTTGTCCCTTATGCAGCTGTTAGTATCTCACAAGCTGAGCTTTTAAGTGACAGCTAGTTCCAAGCCAGGCAGCCAAGAGGAAAGCTGAATATTTCCTCTGTTCTGGAGAGTTTAAGAGTATTGCTCCAACCAGGCTGTTTGCCAAGATAAGACTTTTCGTATATAGTTTTCTACTTTTTGGCTATTCAGTATATTCATGGGAGGGGACATGGAATACAAGCACTTTCCCAGGGCCAAAGAGAGCTGCACATTTGTTGTAAGGCTTCTTCGGGCAGGTCAACTAACGTGCTCAGTCTTTAGGCTCAGGTCAAGACCCAGCTCTTTTATCTGCATACGGGTTTATTATCTGTGCATTCCTAGAGCACTGACGTCAGCTTGGGATTTGTTCATAAACTTGGTTGACTGTAGCTCCATCAGTTCAAATAATTTTCATGTCCTGTACCCAAGTTAGTTCTGCAAGCCAGAGAGTGAAGAAATGACTCAGATGGCTCAGCTCTATTCCAGGGGGAAACCTTAATAGATCAGACAGAACATCACTATCTTGTTGACAATCCTCCAAAGATGATGGGATTGGGTACATTTAGGACATTGGTTCTTAACCATTTTTTGGAACACGAATCTCTTTAAGACTTAGATGAAATTTATAAATATTCTCTAAAAGACAACATACATAAATTTTGCAAACAATTTCTGGGAACTCATAGTTGTTTACAGACTTTTCATGCATTTTCTAAGATTGGATATTACACTAACTCATTAATAAATGATCAGAATTGGCCTCTGAGGGCATGAGCCATACTCAAGAAAAGGTGGCTTGCATCTTATTTGTTTTTCCAATTAATCCAGTTATAGTTACAAAATAATTATAACTGGTATCTATTGAGTGTGTATTCTGAGCCAAGCACTTACCTAAATCCTCTGTATTTTAATCCTAGGAGATATGTAATATCATCATTCTGTTTTCCAGCTCAAGGCTCAGAAACTGAGGCTTGCCAAAGTGAAATGACTTGCCCAAAGACACAATCTAAGACACATGATGCAATCGAGATTCTAACTTAATCTCCGGGACTTCAACTCCTAACCTTGTTCAACAGCTGCCAATTACAGCATCAAAATCAAAAAGGCCCCTGCTCTCTGAGAACTCTATGTTTAGGCACTATGTTGCTATTTCTCTGGAGTAAAAGTTACTCAGCTGAATCAAAGACATTCCAACCTGGGCCATGAACCTGAGGAGACTAGGGTCACAAGAGGTTCCCCTAAAATGCCAGAGTCACAAGAGGAAGCTCCTAACCAGAGGAAGCTGGGAAAGGTGGCAACTTACTCCAGCACACGTACCTGTGGCTTGCTAGAGAGCCCAATTTAACCATCATTTTTAAACCTCACATCTAATTAGACTACTATCAGCCCCCAATTCTTTAATGAAACCCTTGGTGCCAAAGTGTGTTACAGAATTCTGAATTTTTATTATTACAAAATGTTATACGGTCATGTAACACCTCCAGCATGCTGTGGGGCAGCAATTCTTAATCCACGCGTTGCCACTTCTGCTATAAGACGTATCAATATTTGCATGTATGATGAATAGGGTATAAACAGTCTCCTGACAGTGATGGTGAAGTTCTCTTACTGGTTTAGTTCAGAATGGCTCATGGTTTGCAGCCAAGGGAGTTATGAAAAAAAAAAAACTTTAGGGTTTTCAGAGCTCTAAGGATTTCAGGATTATAGGTAAGAAATATGAACCTTTACCATTTACCACTGATGGGATCCATCACAGGTCGGCCAACTATGGTCCGCAGGCCAAATCGGGGGTGCTATCTATTTTTGTAAACAAGGTTTTATTGGGACACAGTCACACTCATCTACACAGATACTGTCTGTGGCTGTTTCACACTACGCAGCCAACAGGGTTGAGTAGTTTCAACAGAGACCATCTCACAAAGCCCAAAACATTTACTGTCTGCTCCTTTATAGCAAATGTCTCCTGACTCCTGATTTACAGAGAGTCCTTTGAGAGCTAAGATTTGAGAGGCCTTGCTGCTGCCCGGGACTTTCCATAATTGGGCAGAGGAAACATGCAGAGTAAACATCAAACTACGTAAATTAATTATTTAAGGCAAAAATGTTAACATTACATTGTTTATAAGTATGGGGATGTAAAATATTTGACAACATGGCATATAGGAATGGGGTATAAAATTATGCAGGGCAAGGTTCTTCTGTTTTACATTAAGTGACACAACATTACTCTAAGTAGAGTAAGATAAGAATGCATATTAAATCCCTTGAGCAACTAAAATTTTAATACAAGAGAAAGAGCTAAAAAGCCAAAAGAGAAATACTAAAAGAAAAAAAAATGGTTAATCCAAAATAAGGCAGGAAAAGAGGGGCAAAAACAGATGTGACAAGTAGAAAATAAGGCTGGACCACTAGAAATTGGCAGATACTAAGCTGGTTTGCACACAGATTCTTAATATGTGACTCTATCCGCAGGAAGACTTCAAAAAGCACCTTAGCCTCAGATCATAGACTGAGAGGACCATTCGGGCCATTTAAATCTAATACCTTCCACAGCTCCCTCCCCCAAATGATGTTCCAGTTCCCCTGACAACAACCTTGCTTCAGCCCATTAGGTAAAGAGATCCTCACTATTTCCTGCGCAACCCTGCTCTGACTTTCAGAGTGAGAACCACTTAGGCAGTTCTTTAGTTCTGTTCAACTGAACCCTTTTCTATTCAGTTTCTATTCGGTGCTTTAACAGAGCTTTTTTTTCTTTTTGGTTACAATACATTTTATCTGTTTTATTTTGTTTTTGAACACTGTAGAAAATTGAAACAGATTTTCAGCATATTTCAACAATAACTGTGGCCAGTTAAGGAAGAGACAGACATGGGGAAGCAGAGAGAAAGGTGGAAGAAGTAAGAGGTATTAAAGAGGACAGATTACACATACCCACACACATGCCCACATGCAGTGATGAGAGAGGAGATCCAGAAGAAGAGATGTAGAAACAAACCAAGAGGCTCAAAGAAAGAGGGTGTGAGAGCAAGAGGGCAACAGCAAGAACAGGAATGAGAGAAGAGGGGAGGGTATAGCTCAGTGGTAGAGTGTGTGCTTAGCATGCACAAGGTCCTGGGTTCAATCCCCATGACCTCTGTTTAAAAATAAATACATACATACATACATGTAAACCTAATTACCTCCCCCCAAAAAAGACAATGTAAAATGAATAAATATGGAAAAAAGAAAGTATTGCTTTATTTAAAAAAAAAGGAATGTGAGAGAATTAAACGATGGGTAACAAACGCAGGAAGCCATCATGTGCTTTAATTCTTCCCTACAATTTAAATAAGCTTATTTTTCAAACACTCACTTACTCTCACTTTTGATGGAGAATAAAATCTATATCCTATCTCTGAAAGTTCAAAGAATTCATATCAATTGACAAGAAAAGAGGAAAGGAATCTTCTTTTATGGAGAATTATTCTTAGCCGTTTCTTTTTTAATGCACTGCTACCAAAGATTTTTACAATAATGTTTTTTCACTGCTATAACTGCTAGTGATAATGTCTCTGTTGTTGTCTGGTAGGTAAGAAATAATTACCAGAAATCTAAAGGCTAATCCCATTATCTCTAATAAATTTGGAGTAGGTTGACTGGTTTGAACCAAAATTAAGGTTTAACTTTTCTTGAAATCACTTCCCTGTCAAATATGACATTTTCCATTCTATTGAGTTATCATAGTTATTTTTCAAAAACTGGATCCCTTGACTTCTTACTATTCCACCTATATCGAACAGATGTCTGCAATGGTTAAGCAGTGGAAATCGATCTCCTAGCTCTGTCGAGTACATCTGGAGCAGTCTCATGGAGAAGAACGAACAGCAGACTTAACATCTAAGGGCTGAGTTTAGACTTGCATACTCTCCAATCTGATATCATTCATTACCTCACCCAGATTCAGTTCCATCTTCTATAAAATTAACAGTGTGGACTAGACGGTGTCAAAGTAAACAACTGGTAGAAATGGGTTGATGGCTCATTTGGGGGTGAGCCATGAATCCTTCTTCATATGTCTTCAAATCAGTAGCAGCAAAGAAAAGACCTTCCTGACACTGTCAGTTCTTTCTTCCTCCCAGCCTAGAATACTCAAAGGATATTTGTCCACAGGCAGTCACCTCTGGAAGCCTTAGACGCCCATGGAGCCCATTTGAAGTGGCCAATGACATAATATATGAGTTCCTTTTACCCTAGTGCTCTAATGTCTCAACTCAGTGCATGTTTAGGAGCCACTGGCTATCTGTGACAGAATGGAATGGTGCCGAACGCTGTTCTGTGTCCCACAGATTGGTACTTTTGATGTAGAAGTGGAATTTAGGCAGTTACTCAAAATTGTTACCGACTGCAAATAAAACACTGTCAGATAATCCTTATACCACTGAAGAGCCAACCAAACTATGAACAAGTTGACATTCTGGAGAAGACACCACAGTAAAAACTGTGATTAGGAGTGAAAACAGAATGGTATCATTTTACAATGGAGGTCCAAACATTGGTGTCTGGTTTGTTCTTAGCGCTTTTGTGCTGAGCATTGGTCTGAGTACGGCAAGCTAGTCACTTGAACTCCAAGACCAGAAAGGTTTCTATACATGTTAATTTTCAGACAGCTAAATATGCTGAGCATGGAGATTCGAGGAGCCACTTACAAGAGCCCATCTACCAATCCTTTAAAAGTCTTAGGAAGTAAAACATAGGGCACTGTGTGAAGACATTGAACACCTAGGACATATGTACAGAGATGACTATAGGAGTTGACAGTGGGGGTATCGCTCATCCGATGTCCTCAGATTGGAAAATTATGTCAGAAGGGCTTCTCTGCAAATGTTTTTATATGTAAGAAAAATCTTGTAAATAATCACATTACTTTTCCCTCTTTACATCTCCATCCTTCTACTCAAAATAATAATAGACAATGAAGGCTGAGAACTCACAAGGTCCTAGTGTTTTCTAGCATTTTTACACTGCATGAGATGCTTTAGAAGCTTTTCGGAATTATTTTAAACATTGCTCCTGAAAGTACCTTTATACAATGAGTTTAACCACTGATAAAGGGCAAAATAAGAAAGATAAAGTCAGGCCCTACCCAAATTACCGCCACGTTCCCTACAGCTGAAGACAAGATGAAAGGTTTACCAAATTTCTCACTTGGTTGGCAAAGGAAAATGTATCATTTTATTGGGGTGGAGACGAAAACTTTGCTGTCTTTTTTGGAAGCCTAACAGTGGTTCTTATTTAAACTACTTGAAGTTATTTCAGAACTGTCTTTCATCCTGCTGAGGTCAAGTCACCTTCTCACATGGGATCATTTTCTATTTCAGGTGTAAGCCTGAAAGTTTAAAAAAAAAAGTCTCTGATGAGAAAGTGAAACAGACAGGGTTTTTGTTATTCTAAGTGTACTGTCATGGAGAATTCCGGTGTCACTAATATATTAGACGACAGGTACACTGGAGGACTGAAGTCTACTGCTTTTTCATAGCTGAATATTTATACTTTTAGCTGAATGATTATTATATTCTTGTTCCCAAGGTACGAAATAATGAATTTCAAGGAAATGGGAAAAGATTATTTTGATTACATCAACGTTGGAAGCTGGGACAATGGAGAATTAAAAATGGATGATGATGAAGTGTGGTCCAAGAAAAGCCACATCATCAGATCCGTGTGCAGTGAACCCTGTGAGAAAGGCCAGATAAAGGTAAAACGGAGTCTGTGATGCTTTCATTTTTGTTGTAAATTCAAAAGCATTGTCATTTTTAAAAAGTTGCTATATTTGTTTTACCTTTTCCACTGTAGGCTTCTAATGTCAGAAAAAAAATTTTAAGTTTTTTTCTCACTAATTACGATATCTAGTAAGACCCACAATGGTCTCAGTAGTTGGACTCACCTACTGGGGTATTGGGAAAATTTAATTTAAAATGTGCGTGAGTGCAGTTCGAAACCACTTGAGGAGTCATGCTCGCTCCCTTTCTACTCATGGAAGCCTTTAAAGACATGCTTCCTGGAAATAAATAATTCACAGTTGGAAATCACATCAATTTCTAATGAACTTAACAAATATTTATCAAACCCCTACTAATGGAATAGTTTACATTGATGGGGCAAAAGTAAACAAGACACATTTACTATCAGAAGATTTATTGTCTGTTCTGGAATAACAGTGAATAATCCAGGGTGTGTTGCTCTAGATGGTTATTTAAAAGAGAAAGCTGAAATGATAGGTTGAAGCCATATTTGTGGAGAGTTTTGTATGCCATGTTAAACAGGTTGAACTTAAGTTTTATTAGCCAGGAGTCTGAGAATACTTTTGACCCAAATGTTGACATAAGCTGGACTACAGCAGGTGAAGATTCATGAGTAAAGTTATGAATAAAGAAAGAAGAGACAAGTTAGAAGGATGCTGTGATAGTGGTAACAAGGGCCCCAAATTACAGAAGAAACAGTGAGAATGGAAAGCGGGCAGGGGACGTATTTGAGAAAAACATTACAGCGGTAGCTGCAATCAGCCCTGGCCACCAACCACAAGGGCTGAAATATTCACTATGGGCCTTTGCAGAAAAAGGTTGCTGACTCTTAATATTCAGTGACAGTCTGCATCTTGGCCAATCATCCTGAAGTTAAACTCTTCATGTGAAATTCTTTTTTGACTCATTCAGAATACCAGTTGTTCATAATTTTCAGTTCTTCCTGTGGAAAAATTAGCTTGTGTAAATTACCACATGGAAGTTGTCTGTTTTGACCCTTCACAGCAATGCAGTGTGAACCTGTAACTTCAAAAGGTTGAATGTCTGTTTCAAAAGATTTCTTTACATATACTTTTCTACCCACTTCTCCTGGGAATAACTTACTGAATTCCTAGGAAGCATTTGATTCCCTATTATCGTATTTTTAATACTAGCTAATTTGTAATAATGTTTATATAGTCTTTTTTTTAATCCAGAGTTGTTTTCCTAACCAGATCTCATTTTCATTCCATTAAATGTACAATTGGCTACATTTTCTTAATATGGTTTAAGATTGTCACTGAACGACTTCATGAATGATATCCACACCTCATGGCATTTGTTCAGCTTTGTTAACTTAGTGTCCATGAAAGAACACGTAGTCTGGCAAAAAAGTTCAAATGTATTTCACATTGTTATTCATAAAGAAAGCACCACTATGGCTAGGGTGTCCAGAAAGAATGGAAATCACTCTGAAAGAGAACTGTCACCACCTCTTCTATTCAAAATGAGTATGAAACAGAGCATATATAGCGAGTGAAAAAAAGTAAAACAAATCAGCTCTGAATGATCAGAAGAAGACACATTAAGTTGTCACTATTGATTCCAAAACATGATTGTAATATTGGAATTAATCTTGAAAAAGGGCATGAGCTTATTCTGGTAAAAATCCGAAATCCACAAACCAATGAGCATTGAATCACAGAAAGTCAGCGCACATCTAAGAGAAAAAAATGCAGCTGCTTTTGTTTGCTGGGCCTGCTAAGAAAGCAGCATAGGAAATGTGCTGCTTGTACGACAAAAATCTAGGAATTGTCCAGTGACAGTTTTACCAAGTGTAGCTGAAATTACCCTGAAAATGAAATTCATTTCTCTATATGGATATTTACATACATATATATATATACTCTATTAAAATAGTTAATATGCACTATTAAAACAGTTAATATTTAGAGTTAATATTTAGTATAATACTATTAAAATAGTTAATATTTTAGAGAAGTTTACAAATCATTGTGATATTCTATTTAATCCTCAGGAAACTCTATAAAGGTAGGTGTTATCTAAAAAAGTATTAGTCCCGGTTTCAAAAAATAGGATCAGCTGGGAGATAGCTCAAGGCTGCACAATCATCTGGTGGCTGTAGGTAGGACTAGAACCCCGGTGCCCCTTGATTCCCCAGCCAGTATTCTTTCCTTTACATCTTTTAAAATATCATGAACTCTGTGCAGACCAATAAGGCTCACTATTTATGAGCATGGCCTCCAAGTACAACAAGGTTTGTTTGATTCCTCCTTTACCCAGTGCTATATGAACTCACTAAGCCTTCATTTTCTTCCCTAAAAAAAAATGAATAAAATACAACCAGTTACTTTATACAGAGTGGTTTCAATGTTTTAATGAGACAACAGCATAGGGCATGCACTAAATCACCAGTAAAGAGTCCGTATTATTAGGAAGAATGCTTTAGATAGATGGAGCAGGTCTAATTAGCAATGTTGCCTCATTTATCTGTTTATTTTTGGGAAAGGACGTTTCAAGCCCTTTTGTCATCATTCCCTACTTGTATTGTCATAGTGTCAGGAGTCAGCACAAAGGGTAGTATAAAATATAAGAAAGGGCTGGCAGCCTACAACTGTACTTGGCTGTGGATATCTAGACATTATTATCAGAGGTCGTTAACAAAGTCAGCATCTAAGGCGAGGACTGTGAAGTGTAATCATTGCTGTGTCTGGTTACTGCTGGCTATTAATCACAGTTCTAATTATTTATAGGAATGTTTAATGAACGCTGTCTCTATTCCAGAGAGGCTATTCATGAGCCAGTGGTGGAAAAAACATAAGAAACATCCATTCCTAAAGAATAACATCTGGGACTCTTTCAACTGTTAAATTATTTCATTCATTTTCCATCGCCTTAAAAAAACCAGACAGACAAAGAGGTGCCTGATAGACTCAGTGACCTTACCCACCTTCATCCCAAGCAAGTCAAAACTGCCAGAACAGGAAGCAACGGGCTGAATTTTTGAACCAGGTTTTTCACAGAAACAGTCTGAGAGATGATTTCCAGAAAACAACTTCATCTTCTGCCTCTTAATTCAAAGCAAATTTCTAGTTATTTTTATTCATATGGGCAGCAGATATACCATGTTTTTTCTTTTAGTTAACAGTTATTCAACTAGTGGAAGGAGGCCAAGGTAAATCCAGAGAGCAAAAGTTCTTTATTTGAGGCAAAGAAAGGCACAGAATGGGAAAAATTCAGTTACAGCCACACAAGGAAATGTACATGTATTAACATATGAGTACAGACACGGACACTTGAACAAGTTCAAGTACCTAAAACTAACTATCCGAAGACTTGCCCTCAATTTCATTCTTGGCCCTGTCACCGACTGATTTTATGATGTTTGACTGGTTGCTGAAGCTCAGCCTGTTGCTTTAATTATAAAGTGAGAATATTAATCCTCACACGGCCTATCTGGAAACATTGGAAAGTGTTTCCGTGAAAACCCTTTCTGCTTTGTAAAGCAGGACGTTTGGATAATGCTGCATTTTTATCTACGTGAAAAGAATGATTAAAATGTTGACTATTTGCCTTAGGTGATCCGGAAGGGAGAAGTCAGCTGTTGCTGGACCTGCACACCTTGTAAAGAGAACGAGTATGTGTTCGATGAGTACACCTGCAAGGCATGCCAGCTGGGGTCCTGGCCCACTGATGACCTCACAGGTACATGCATCACAAAGTCAGCACGGGTACACCCCTCAAAAGCCATCTCAAAAAGTTGATCTGAGGAGGGGTCACATCCCCATGCATTCCCCATCTTGGTGGCATCGTTTATGCAACAGAGAATTCCCTTACAAACAGAAGCCTTCCCAACACCTGGGCTAATCACGAAAATCTTTCGATCTCAGGGAGAAATCAGCCTATATCCCTGCCCCCACCACCAAACTCAGTTAAGAGTCCCCAGTTTTTCTACCGGGCATTTTCAGTCAATCCTCCGGATATTCCCAGAAAGTCCTGAGCAAGGTCCCAATTAACTGCGATTTGAGGTGGAGAGAGAGAGAAGTCTTAGCCAGAAAGAGACTAAAAGATGTCACCACGTATCCAAGAACGAAAAGGTAGCACAGAATTAGGTGGAAGTTGGTCTAAAACTCTTCGTTTCTCTTAGTGCTTTTCCTTAATCTAAACCAGAAAACTCTAACTAATGAGTTTCTAAATAATGTCAACACAGGGCAAGACTCACCTCTGCTTGGTCTTTGGTGGTGTTTTTGGGGTTTGGGTTTTGTGTTGCTTTGGTTTAGGAGTTTTTTTTTTCTTCTTCTTCTTCCAAAAATGTTAAGAACCTATGTCGTTGTGTTCTCAAGATACTTCATCACTACTTCTAAACTTTACAGTATGAAAACAGAATAGGGTATCTTCCATCTTGGCTTCCAATGTGTTCAATAAATGTTTATTAAATGCATATTCTGGGCCCATTTGCCTACCACTGAAATAAAGGTACAGGAATAAAGTTATGAATTCTTTCTTCAAAAAGTTAATGAGGAAGGGAAAAATTTTAAACATGATTACAATAATCATAATAAATAATAAATAATAAAAGGGCACAGACTTGTGGACATGGGATGAGGAGGGGACCTATGAGGCTAAGTTTTCAAGGAAAACAAGAGAAAAGGACATTCCAGGCAGAGGCCCCACCACGTGGTATGTCAGGTCATCTAGTGGTTTTACAATTAAGATGGATTTCGCACAAGCTCCTAGAGGCTAGAAGATTATAACATCATCATTGTTAGACTCCATCCCCATAGGACAAGAGATTATCCATGGTAGATGGATTAACTGATTCCAAAGGCCTGGTTCTAAAAATCCTGCGATTCTGGGCCTTTTGAGTCCAGTTCACATCATCAGACTTTTGTTTTCAGTGACTGGTGTTTATGCAGCACTTTCCTTTTCTTAAAAAAATTAAAAATTCTGATTTAATAAAACACCCAGGTGCCTTGTGATAGCATTTGAATCCTATTTTCACTGTTAGACGATGAGCTTTCTGAGACTCTTATACATCCTGATATCCCCAGTCACCTGAGTGCCGAACATAAAGCCTTCAATAAATTTAGTTAAACATATGATCTACAGCACATGTGCACACATACAGTAAAACTGTCAGAAAGGAAAAAAAATATGATTGGTTCCCTTGTGAAGGGGACGAAGAGCAGTGTTGGTGGTCTTTTTCTTTACATTATTTCTTTACCTTTTTCTAATTTCTAATTTCAACAGGAATTATCATTAGATTGAAAACCTATCTTACAGATTCAATTATCTATGAGGCTAAGTACCTTGAATGTGAATATACTGATGTAATATTTCTGCCTTAGGTTTTGTAAAAACTGTGCAGCTGACAATGAACATGGACTGCTTTTTCATTCACTCAACAGAAAAGCATTTTCTTGTTACTATTTGCACTATAATAATAGGTGTTGGAAAAATTGGGGTTAAAAAGCAGACATGTTTCTTAAGTAATTTACCATCTTGTTGGGAGAGAGACACACATGGACAAATTATGTTAAGTAATATGAAGCAAAAGAACAATAGTGAAAAATGAAACTATCAGGGAAGACATAATTTAAATTTGTGGTCATAAAAGATTTCTCTGAAGAAGTGAAAATTAGCTGAGACCTAAGTGATAAATAGAAACAGCTAGCTAAACATGGGGAGAAGGGCATTTCTGGCTGAGGGAAAAGCACATGTCAAGGTCTGTTTATGGATAAGCAAACAGAAAAATGGTATCAGAAGAGATGAGAAAGGTAGCAGGGGTTATATGACATACAGCCTTGTAGCACATGCTCGGGATTTGAACACTTATTATTAAGCACAACGAGAAACCTTTGCAGGGAGCGTAATAGAAGAAAAAAAAACATGATCAGATGTACATTTTTAAAATATCGTTCTTCTTTTAAAAAAAAAGATACAAATTTTATTTGCAAACCAGAAATAGACTCATGGACATAGAAAGCAAACTGTGGTTACTAGGTGGGGAAAGATGGGAGCAGGGATGGTTTGAGAGTTTGGGACTGACAGATAGACATTACTGTACATAGAATGAATAAACAACAAGGACCTGCTGTATAGCACAGGGAACTACATTCAATTTCTCGTAATGAGTTGTAATGGAAAAGAATCTGAAAAAAATATATATGGATAGATATGTATAGCTGAATTGCATTGCTATACTCGTGAAACTAACATTGTAAATCAACTATACTTCAATAAAAAGTAAGAATTAATATAAAATATAAAATAAAATACCGTTCTGGTTGCTGTGAGGGAGAATAATTTGGAGAGGCATGGAAAGTGGGAGCGGGGAGATGGGTTGGGTGGTTACTGCAGGTTCCCACTGCAGGCACCAAGAGTTCTTGGTGTCTTGGGCTAAACAGCGCATTGGATGATTTTGAGGTACACTTTGGAGTAGAATCAACAGGATGTATGGATGGATTGGTTGCAGTAGATATTAAGTCAGGCTACCAAAAATTTTCTGCCTTGAGGATTGGCGAAATAAATGTATTATTTGAAAGATCAATAGTTTGGGTTTAGAAGATCAGCTTGAGATTTTCAAGTATGAACTAATTAATTGAACAGATTAAGGGCTTAGTTTGTGCCAGAGAATTTAATAGAAACTAGAAGTACAAAATTTAGTCTCAGTTTCCAAGAACCATCCAATCTAGTGGGAGAAAAGCCTGTAAACCAGTAATCATTGCAGTGGACTGAGTGCTGTAGATGAGAAATGAGCAAAGTATTATGGAAAAACAGAGGAGTGTATACCTAATCTTGGAGAAATTTGAGAAGGTTTAGTCTTGAGGCATAATCTTTACGCTCACCTAAGAAAAATGAAGACGATCATATTAGAAAGAGTGTGCAGCACTGAGGCTCTTAATGGCACCATCATTCTCCCAATTTCTCCAAACGAAAAGAAGCAAGTCATTCAGACTCTTCTCTCTTCCTGGCCACCCTTATCCAGTCACTTACTGAGTCTGGCTATTGGAATGGCTCAGTAGTCTTACCCTTCAGCTCTCTTCCATTTGTTTGTACAGCTTTTCCCCTGGCTAAGTTATCATCTCACCTTTGACTGTTGCAGGAATTTCCTGGTTTATTTCCCTTCTCCCAAACTTACGCCACATGCCTCTAACTGTGCTTTTCATTCTGCTACCAGATAACATATCAAGAATACATATTTGTCCCTTTTATTTCATTGCTCAACGTTTACCAGTGTTTTCATATCTCTGTGGGATACATCCAAGTTTTTCACACAGCATACAAAATTCCCTCTCTCCCTCACCCTCCTGTGACCTTTCTCACTTTATTCACCACCACTTTATAATTCTCATTTACATTCTAGTACCAGGGGCTGCTTGTAATTCTCATCTACACACATTCTGTTTTATTCCTCCATGTCCATACGTGTGTCACCTTTCCTGCCTGGAACGCACTTCCTCCTCTTCGTTTACTGGAATAATGCCTACTCACCTTCCGGCCTCTGCCCAGATGTCACCTTCTCTACGAAACCCTCTCTGTTGTACTTAGACTGATAAGTCCCCTATTTTAGATTTATATATTTTATATCTGCTTCTTTCTTTACATCATTTTCTGGATGTAAAAAACTGGATTTTAATGGCCTATATTCTTATCTGCCTCCCCTACTGAATCACTCTTCTCAAGGACACAACCATATCTCCACCATATTTGCATTCCTAGCATCTGACGCAAGCCTGACACAGACTAGGCACTGAGTAAATGTGTATCCATCTGCAGTAAAGGGTGGGGAGAGTTACAAACGAAGATGAAAGTCAGTATTAGGGCCATCCTCTGAAGACAGCCTTTAACAAAGGAGTTTGAACTTTGTCCTATAGACAGTGTGGGGCCAATGAAGGTTTTCAGGCAGAAGAGTGAAATGGTTTTCCTCTGGCTACATGCATACATGTGAGTGTGTGTGTGTGTGTACCTGGGGGTAAGGTGAAGAAGGTGGGAGGGGAGAAGGGGGAATAAATGCCAAACCTGGAAAGGTCTCCACATTGATATTATGTGAAGTTTAACCTTTAATTAAGATCCACAGCACTTTTCCAAAGAGCCTGTTGCTGTCTGCAACCTTATCCCATTGACTCTGATTCAAAGTAACTTGACACTTGGCACCGCTAGCTAAGCCAGAAGACTGCTCTTATGGCTTCAGCTATTCCAAAGCCTGCCGCAGAGATGCTTGGGGCTAACTTCAGAGGATACTGTGTAAGTTTCCCTTCTACCCACTTGGCTTACAGTTACCCCACTTCAGCCTACAGCAGAGGGCTCAGGTCACTTTGGGTCAGTGCTCTCATCATGCTAACAGCAGCAAGCACATATGTAATGCTTCCTGTGTGCCAGGAACCTTTTAAAGCATCTTACGAATGTTAATTCACTTCATCCCAACACAACTCTCTAGGACTGTGAGCACAGTTAAGAGACCTTAGAACTGAATAATTGTTTAGAAAAACAACTAGGAGTGGTGATCAACTGGCATTAATATCTATATATATATATATATATATAGCCATATACTTGTGTATCTTCATTAAAAAATATCTGAAATGAAGGTTGCCTACTGCTAAGAAAAGATGTTTTTGAGTGATGAGATAGTGGGTTACTTTTTTGCACACAGATAGATATATGTGTGTAAACATATATGCATATAATACTGAAATATATTATGAGAATACGTTTTTATCAATAAAGCCATTAAAATGAATGTTAAGCTAGCCATATTTTTATAGCCATCATAAATTGGCAGGAACCAGGAACACGGAATTAGGAAGAGAAAGAAAGAGAACCTGGCATGAAAGCCAGGAAGGTGAGAAGGAAAGAAGATTGTAAGTGGAAGATGAGGGCAGAGCATAGACAGTATTCCTAATTCGAATGATTTTCATTAAGGACAGCAAGTAGTTGTGCTTTGTCTGACAATCTTCAGGTATCCATGTTATCAGGGAATAGGATAAATAGAATCCCTGCCTTCAAAGTGATAAATATTGACAAGTGATCGTAAGCTGCTGAGTGTTCACAGAGAAGCCCAGAAGGGTGAAGGAGCCTGTATCAGTGGGACCTACTTAGATGAGGTTAAAGTTGCCACTGTAGTGAACTGCGTATGTGCAATACTTAAAGTAAAAATGGAGGTTGCCCAATTCAAATGAAAGAAAAGAGTGTTTTGGACATAAAATATAGAAACTGAAAAGGAGCTGGGAACATGGGACCTGGGGGAATGAGACAGCAAGCCAAGCAAAGGCCAGCTGTCGGAGGGCTTTGTAAGCCATGGTAAATATTTTAAAGTTTATCCTAAGGGAAATTAAAAGCTATTATTTATTCATTCAGTCATCTAGTCATTCATTCAACAAATATGTAGCTGGCACTTTCTCTGTCCCAAGCAGTGTTCTATCTAAGTGCTGAAACTGTTACTCTGACCAAAACATAAAACTCTGCCCTTATGATGTTTATATTTTAGTGGAGAGAATAGTTTTGAACAAGGCAATTATTATCTCCAGGAATATCCAAAAATTGAATAAGAAAAGAAATTCAATCATGATGGGCTGCTTTATAAATATTATTCATGTAGTCACAATGTAAAGTGTGAATAATGTTTAAAGACATGAGTAGAAAGGATACTGATTGCAGAATAGTGGAGAGGGAGGTGGGAGGGAGTCAGGTAGGATGTACAAGAGAAGTTCTAATTCTCTCTGTAAGCTGTGTGTGCACATAATTTGAAACAAATATGACAAAATATTGTATTTGCTAAACATGGATTTTTATGTTTGTTACACACTTCCCTGCATGCTTAAAATTTTTATAATTTAAAATACCTCATAATATTTGAGCTATTTATATGTTGAATACTAGAAGCTAAAAAATTAAAATAAAGACTAAATTGGGAATTTTAAAAAAAGAATAAGAGAAAACCACAATAAGGAAATTTTGCAAGTCATGAATGTGACTCTTTTGGTGGTCTGCACTAGGATGATGGAGTGAAAATAAAGGGCAATGAAGAGATCAGGAATTACAATCAACAGGAGGAAGTAATGGTTTCCCTGAGAGAAGAATGTAACTGTAACGTGCTCTGGTTTGAAAGAGGAAGTGGGAGAAAATAATGGAAGGCAACAGTTTGGCCAGGCACTCAGAGAATTCCCTGCAAGCTTCTGTCAAGACAACTTTTATTGCATGCTATTCCCCACCAGATAGATGCAAAAATTGTCCTAGAAAGAATCTTTAATTTGTTTTCTCTCAAACAATTTAGGATGGGTTATAAGTATCAGATCTTTAGCTGCCCAATCCCAGGCCAGAGCCATGGAAACTCTTTCAGGTGGGTTTGCCAACTCTGGCAACTGTCCAACAAACCCCAGTAAAAGGAAAAAAAAAACAACGTGGCTTTCAAAAAGTAACTTCGTGGGAAGCATTGTAACAGAAAGTTAGGATAATTTGCTGCTCTCTGCTCATAAAGAAATGTATCTTATTTATTTTATGTGCAAAGCTGTAAAGTGGAAGGCAGGCAGTGCCCATCCACATTTAATGTCAACAGGAACATTCTCCAGGAAGTGCCTTTGGTTCCCTGAGTTACCTAATTGCTTTGGAGATTGGAACCTTTGTATCTTCACTTCAAGGGAAAAAAGAGAACAGAGCCAAACAAAAGGGGGTTGGTGGGAACCTGGGAGGGAGTGGAGGATGAACTCCAAGGAGACAGAATCGCTGACAAGCTGTACCACCTCAGCATTTGTGTTACTCTCTTCTTACAAATACTTCTTTTGTGCTTCACAGTTTGTCCCACTTTTCTTGGGATTTTTTTACCTTTTTACAGAAGAAATAAAAATGTGAGAGGATTGCTTTTCATTACCAATATTTTTAACTATCTTAAGCGTAATCCTTTTGAATCCTACGAGGTAGACATTATTTTACAGTTGAATTCATTAAGACCCAGGAAGAGTCCATACGTTGCTCAAGGTCACAAAACTAGTGGAAAACCAAGCCCAGGTACTGTGACTCCATCGCTTTGTGCTACACCATATGCCTGTCTCCACAGTCACATTTTTCAGTCCCATATTTTCAGGAAATTATAGAAAAATTCAGCTTTCAAGCTGGCCACACGATAATTATCTCCAAGTTGCTCTGGTGTTTTTCATTTCAAATGTGCTTAAAATGTGCTGCCTATTTGATTATTACAATTCAATTTGGATGAGGAAAGGGTAAAAAATAAGACCCTTGCTGTTTGTTAAATATTATTTGTTTCTGATCCTTTAGGGGACTTTTTTTTATAAGTTGACATGAGAAATACGTTTATTCTTATTACAATTGTAGTAATTAATGCCTTCTAGGTTGGGTAGTAATCTGAATAGGAACTCATGCTATGCAAGCTGGTTATCCTCTCATTCATCCAGCGAAAGTTTTTTCAATCAGGTTTCTACACTGTTTTCAACACTGTGCTAGGTTCTATTGATAGAAATATAAATGGAAGGTGTCTGACCTTCCATTTCTATGGAATCAACTGTCCACAGTAGATGACAGACTTAAGTAATTGCATCAAGAGTATAACATATGATACATACAATAATTGAAGCATATGTCAAGTGCACTGGTGGCACAAAGGATAGAAGTACTCATTAGCAAATAGTTCCAACAAGGTACAAACACAGCACTGGGCACTGGACGCACAGTAATCATGGAGCCACAGTTCCTACCCTTGAGTATCCAAGAGCCTGGGCAGACACACATACCAGTAGAGGCAATTTTAATATATTAAGCATGCCAGGTATGTTGTAGAAACTGATTTAATGTTTGTCTAGCAAAAGAGGAGGGATAAGGGGAAGAATGAATGAACAAACCCATAAAGGGAAGGAGGAAGGAAAGAAGCGTGAGAGTTAAGCTCTGATTACATTGAGAGAAAATTAACCAGGTCTTGGAAGTTCAGTGGTACCTTCTGGAAGGAAATGGAATTAATGCATGTGAAAATGAGAAGTTAACCAAGTAAAAGGGAGAAGGATTTTCAAAGAGAAAGAAGAAACCCAGAAGACTAGATCTAAGAAATGTATATTGAAAAATGTTTTTTTCCAGCGTAACAAAGCTGTTTTGAGGCAAGTGAATAACTATTTCACATTCACTTTTCTGTCAAAGCCTATATATGGAAGCCATCCTTTTCTAAAGACCGAACGTAATGGGGACCAACTATAAAAGAAAGTGGCTACTTTGTTTAACAATAGAATTTCCCAAGCCCCTAAGCACTTTCTAGATTTTCCTTAAGTTTGCTACATAAAGACTCACCAATACAATCTAAGGAAGGTGAAATTTCTGACAAATGCACTGTGAATAAAATACAGTTGAGATTTTTGGCTGTGTGCTAGACATGTCTGCCCCAATTCATCTTTATTACCTTCCAATAGCATAGTGATTTAAATCAAAAGGGTTGGAGTCAGAAATATCCATGCTGAAATCCACACTCCACCGATGATTCATTGTGTGACTCGAAGCAAATAAATTGCCTTCTCTGAGGTTTAACTTCCTCTTACATAACATGGAGGTAATGTTAGTAAGTATTTCATAGAATTATTGGAAAGATTAAACATCATTTAACTATTAACTATTGTGTAGTACCTGTTAACAGTTTAATTACATTAATGATTATCACTCTACTGTTAATTAAGGTTTTTAAAAATATAGTGCTGAGAAATGAATGTAAACAGATAGACTGATTTAAAAATAAATGAGAAAATTTGGAAAATGTTCCAACCTCTATTGAATGTCTCCCACATTCGAAAGTAAGATCCTTTAAGTCAATGACTGTCTAGCCCAATGAATGGCACAGAATAGGCAATGAATTTGCATTTGGTAAACTAACTTGCTACTATAAACATCTCTTTTAACATCACTTAGATTATCTTCTTAGCTTTCTGTTCCTAAATGGATGGATTACACAAGGTTAATGTGGTATTGAAACTCCAGAAGGACAATCATGAGCTATAATGATACTAAAAGGCATATGCCATCTTCTTTTTGTTTTCCTTGATTTTCTGTTGTTTCCCATTTATTTCTTTTAGGTTCTGAAGTGCTGATAAATTCAACTACAGTGCCCACTCTTCACTGTTTTTTTTAGATTAATTTATTTTACCGCTACTTCCTTATAAATACATGCATGGCAGGAAGCACAAAAATCACTGCCTATAAATTAACAACTGGACACACAGACTATCCACATTTGTTATTTTCTGTTAATAACAAACTGTTGTTTCCAGTTTGTCAAAGAACATTAAAAACACATTATGATATAATGTGAACACTAAAATTAACATACCTCAATACATGCACCTATTTTGTCTTCCATCCCAGATTGAAATCTACTACTAAGACTAATGTTTTATTCCTCTTGTGCTTGAAATTGAATTCTTTCTTTTCTGCCATCTTTTTTTTAAATCACTCCCTTGATCAAAAGTTTTTCTGGTTTCAGTGGATAAGAATGGCCATCATTACCCACTTTTGCTATTTTCCTCCATGATATGATAAAAACATTAATCTTCCCAGAGAGAATCTAGCATCAATTGCCTTCTATATTTTTACACTTATACTTGAAATAAAACTAAAGATAGAGTTTCGGAGTGACTCAGGGCTCAGTCGTGATCCTCTTTTCTGTCTGTATTTGCTTCATTGGTGATCTTACCTGGTCTCATGCTGTTATTCTCAGTCATACACCAAAGATTTCTGAACTGAAATGTATAGCTTGGACTTCTCATCTAATCTCCAGACTTGAATATTCAACTGCCTGCTTGACATTTGTTTGAATATGCAATAGATATCTCAAATTCTACATTTCCAAAACTGAAATCCAGGTCTTTATCTTCCTGACCCCCAAGACTGCCCTATCCTTAGCTTTCTACATTTCACCTGATGGCAAATCCATTCTCTCAGTAGCTCAGACCAATAGCTTTGGAATCATCTTTTGAATTGTCTCATATCCTTTAGTCATTTGGTCGGGAAATGTTATTGACTCTTCCTTTAAATATGGAAATCTCCACTTCTCACTACCTCCACTGTAAGCTCCTGGTCCTAGTAATCATGATTAATTACCTTTAGTGCTGAAATAACCTTCTCACTGATCTTCCTGATTCTACCCTTGCCTCAACCTGCAGCCCTTTCTCAATAGCCCAGGCAGAGATACCTTTTTAAAAAGTAAGCCAGATTATATTGCTCCATTGTCTACAAACATACAATAGATCCTTTTTTTTCAAAGTCCTTATGCATTCATGTTCTATATGATGTGGCCCTTTCTTGTGTCTCTAGACTACTTTCCCTTTCCCTTCATCTCGCTCTGTCCTCCAGCACGTTGGTCCTTTTGTTCTTCCGTGAAGACATCTGGAAGGCGCTTATCCTAGCTCATTGCCCTAGCTGTCCCCTCCACCTGGATTGCTTCACCCCAGGTACCTGTACTGCTGTCATCCTTGCCTGCTTCAAGTCCTTGCTCAAATGTGTGCCTTGACCAACTCGTTTAATCCTACAAATTGTCCCCCTTTACCCTCTGCTACCTCTTATTTTCTCCACTTCATATATAAACTTTTATCCTATTATATGGTTAATGTATTAATTTATTTTTGCTGACCATATATTATCTGTCTCTCCACTTGGAATACAAGCTAGAAGTGGGGGGAGTTTGCATGCTTTGTTCACTCGGGAATAACAAACTCCTTGAATACAATCAACACTCAATAAGTATTTGCTAAGAAATGAATAACAGAGTAGAAGAGAGGAAGCAAATCCCCGTGTGTTGAGTGCTTTATAATATATAACAGGGACTTCACATTCTGCCAGCTAATCCTCCCTACACCTCAAAAAAGATTGGAATCATTATCTCCGTTTTACCGAAAACTGAGATTGAAGATGTAAAGTATCTTTGCTGCGGTCGCACAGTAAATAGTAGAAGGTAGACGCAAGCCTTAGTTAAAGTATTTCTGTCAAACTCATGCTTTATCCTTGATATGATACTGCAGGCAATGTGGAAATGACCATGACTCTCTGGATTCTTTCTAAAAGGATCTCTAAAATGCAGTGAAAAAAATTGTGCAATGATCCTTTTCAAACAACGAGCTTGATGAAATTGTTTCAGTTAATGCTGAAAAGAACAATGATTTTTTTTTAATGAAGTGCCAGGGCTCACACATTTGATAAATTGTAAAATGCCTTCTTACTCTTCCAGTTTCTAAATGCTCATTAACTTATAAATTTGTTTATCCCACCAGATGAGTCGAAAAGATGGTATAACACAACATTGTAAATTGACAATCCTTCAACTAAAAAAGAGAAGAAGAAAGATGGTATATTTATAAATGTAAACACCATTTGCTCTAGGGGAAAAAAAATTGCTAAAAAGCCCTCTCTCAATGAAACATCTCAAAACAGGTCCTCAAAGAGAACATAAACCAGTTTTCATCTTGCCAGAAGCCACGCGATGAAAAATGTGCATCGTGTTCCTCTTCACAATGATAAATTTGTGGTCTGCCTAAAAACAATGTCATCATGGTCAAAAACCACGCTGATATAACCAGACTGAGGGAAATAATGTGGTTTCATTGATTTCAGATTTTGATAAATATAAGTTGCCCAAAATAAATGATCACATTTCCCCCCAAGAACATAAAACCTTACAACACAGTGCCCACCACTACATTATCTAACTCACTTGGAAAATGCTTCATAAAGCATCGGTATATTATATGAGTAATATGAAGCAGATAAATGTCTCCTATCTTGCCACCTCTTAAAAAAAATCACATTAAGTCGAGTGAAAAATTCAGAGAGCATATGTGCCGCCTTGTACTTACAAGCAACTTAAGACAATATAATACCATTTCCTTTGGGTTGTGTGAATATAAACAGGCGAGAAAAATAAAATAGGGCTGGCTTTTCCCCAGAAAAACATAAGACAACCTAATAAAACACAGAGGCGGCTTAGCAGATGTTGAGCCACCACTGCTGTGAGTCTCTGTGTCTCTCTTCCCTCTCTTTCTCACTTCGTAATTATTATGCCACCGTCCAAGCCACATGGTATTTTCTGTGGTTCTCACTCTAATCCTTAAGATGCAGGCAGGAAGACATTATTATCTCCCCTCCTAAAGCTTTTACTGATTTCCCATCTGAGCTCTCAGTAGTAATTCCCGGAAATATTATAATTCTGACACTATGTTATGTGCTGTGGAAGGATTTCTCTGCACATCTGACTTTTGCATTTTGGCTGTTTCCTTTATAGTTCTTTTTTTTTCCCCCTCATGTCTGTTCTTCTCCTCCTATGGTTCCTTTCACTTCAAATGCTCTTCAGTTCCAATCCTACCTCAGTTCCCTTACATGAAAATGCATGAAATAATGGCACCCACCATATAGAAGGTTGTGGGTCTTAAAGAAGTAATAAGTGCATAGGGTTCAGCACAGTGCCCGGCAGAGCAGAGTCACAGAGCCTGAGCATCTGACCAACAGACTATTTTAAAGGAATAAACAGTTGCTTCTCTAGAACCGTGCTGAGGGCACAGTGCCTTGGACGGAGTAGGCGCTCAGGAATATGCACGAAGAAGGGAGTGTAACACTCTCGTTGTGCTCAGGGAACCAACTTCCAGTCTCTTTAATGGGTAGGATGGAGGCATTAATCTTTTCCCTTGTGCACTTTCACATGTGGGGTTTATTCTCATATTTTCTCTTTAGAATAAACATGAGCTTTGTCATTACTTACATATATACCAGCAGCTCAACTGAGGAATACTTACAGTATCATAGTAATTAAAATTCAGGAACTAAGTCTGGGGAAGAGAAACAGGAGGAAAAAGCCACGGCAGAGCATGCACTGAATTTTGCAACCAATCTTAGGAAAGGGAATGGAAACCCAGGCTTTAGAACAGTCTGGTGCATCTCAAAGGAAAAAAAAAAATCAAGACTGTGTAACAGAGTCTACAGGAACACAGGAGTATGGTGGGGCTTAGGGAGTGGCTGCAAGAATTCTTGAGTCACACAATCAGAAAGCCTTTGAATATCTGGCTGGAAGACCAACCACGGCAGGAAAATGCTTTTCACTATGCAAATTATTTGCTACATACACACACACACACACACACACACACACACACACACACATATACGACTCTGACTAAAACCAGAGGAAAGGGACCCTGAAAAGAGTCTGGCAAGCCAGGAAATTAATAGAAATAAATAGAAATTAATCATTAAAACATTCATTATAGTTCAAATTGTGTGTGTAAAATTCCACTGATTGCCTTTTGGTTCTAAAGTGATGAGTTTAATGTTTTATCCTAGTACAATACAACAATAACTTTAAGCATTTTATTTCCCAGTCCTGAAAAACTGCTCCACTGATGCTTTTCAGGTAATCAGTCTTTAATTTCTCATATGCAAATTTTTCTACAAAATTTTCTCCAGATTAAAACCTTCATTATAAGAGAAGGGAGTTCTCTATTATTTCCATTTTATGTATAGAAAAATGGAGACACAAATAAATAGAGAAGAGTCTCATGTGCACAGGAAATATTTGTGCACAAGCTGAAAATGAAATGCGTGTCTCCTGATTCCTCAATTGTTCTTTTCTCCACTAACATAATCATTCATTCTTTCACCCTGTGTAACTGCCTGTCATGTGCTGGCTGCTGCGCTCGGCGCAGCTGAGCAAAAGGCAGCCACAGCCTCTGCTCTCACATTGCTCACAGTCTTCTACATGAAACAGACAAGCAAATTCACAATGAGCATAATAGTTGCATCATTATGGGCAAAAAAAAAAAAAAAAAAGAAAGAAAAAAGAAAATGTTGTACAAGCGCTGTGACAGGCACTGGCATGCGGAGCTGTTTGACCACATGGGCGGAACCTGTCATTCGGGCTCCAGGAATCAGAAAAGCCATCCTCACAGAGGATCTGGAAAATGAAAGAGCGAGGAGTTAGCCTTTTAAGAGGGACAGGGGGAAGGTAAAAATGGAGCAAAGTATTCCAGTCAGCACAGTTGATTATTTAAATCCATATGCTGTGTTTTCCCTCTCTTGTTCATCTGCAGTATGCCCGGAAGTTGTATTTTTCAAAGCTGTTCCCTCAAATGTACATCTGTGATCATCCTTTCCCTCAGCCCTCTGCAGGACCATTCAGTCATTCTTTACGCCTTGATTATGAAATAAATCTTTGCATACAATGTCTAACTCCCCTTATAAAATGTAGCCAATTAGAAAATAAAAATGAAAACTAAATAAAGACTATAGCTCTGAGTTATCAGCTCTCTGAGGGAATTTTATTAAGGGAATCTAAAACAAAAAGTATGTAATAAACCTGGAAGGGTGTGAAATAGACTGGGTCCGATGATAAATGTGTAGCTGTGAGTTGCCTGTGTGGCAGTGTTAGGAATGTCCTACAGTCAGTCCCTGTCCTCAAGGGCTATGGGTATTTGGTGCTCATTCAGAAAAAAATTTCTACACTAGAAAACTTTGGGGACACAAAAGTAACAACTTACCAATCCGTGTCTGGCTAGCAACCCTCAGGACACATAAGCCAGGATGAGAACCTTGCTGAAGAATTTGAACCAATGAGATTCCTCAGAAGGGAGCCTGGATTCATGTCAGGGTAACAAATATCAAACACTCATGCCACCACCAGCCCCTCCTTGCCCATGACAAACATCACTAATTACTCACGATTCTCCTCAGGGTCCCTTTGAAAGGAATACTTGATCAGTTTGCCCTGATGTAGGATAAATCAATCAATCAGTTAATCAATCAATCCATCAATCAAAAATTTCACAGGGTCTTAATTTCAGCCCCAACAAGTTAGCATATTATTAAACCTCATATTGTCCCTCTGTAGAACAGAGTTAATTATATTTACCTCACTTGTTCGTTGTGAAGATTACCTAAAATAACTTGGATAGCATCTGACATTTAGTAAGCACTCAATAAATGTTAGTTTCTGCCCTTTTTTCAATGCTGGCATAAACAGGAATAAAGTGGCTTCCCATTGAGGCAGTTTCCATAAAACCTACCTAACATTTTAGATAGAGGCTAAATTTTTATTTGAGTGAGCAATTATGGTGTATTTTGTTTCATGCTAAGGTAATGGTAAAATCAATCAACTCTAGAACATGTCTTCCCTGCAGAGGACTCGGGGGCTTTTGATTCTGGCTTAAAGTAAAAAATGTTGCAATTAATAGCCTTCTTGGGAACAGTGTATCTGAACTTTATAGTAGATGGCACTTGTTAAAGAATGACTTCTGCTTACTGCCTCTCTCTTTCTTCTACCCAGAACTCCTAGATCCAATGAATTACCCAGAATTAGATTAATCAGTCAATCATAAAACGCTGATCATTGCCTAGTTAGTACCGGGAACATTTCTAATGTGAAGCATGCCAAACCTCTAGGCAGAAGGAAGCCTCTGAGCTGCTTCCTTAGTTTTGCCCCCCCTGGTTCAGAATCTTGACTCTAAAATTCAGGTGTACCTCACTGAATTTATATCTCTATAACAGTACAAAACAGTTCTGTAAATTGGGACTTCCAATAGCAACAAGAAAGTTTGCTGAGAATGACTTGATCCATACACCAGGAATTACATACTTTGATTATATACTAGATACGTTAATTTGCAAATTGCTATGCTAACCATATGAGCAAGGCACTGTGCTCAGTACCGGGATCCATTTGTGAGCCAAAGAGGCAAAGTCTTTGACATCAGGGTGCTTACAGTCAAGTAGGGAGGACAGACCTAGACAACATGACCTTCCTCTCACCTTCCTCTTTCTCTCTCTCACATACACGTGCACACACACACACACACACACAAAATAGATTGTAATTATAGTAAGTGCTACAAAGAAAAATAAGGTACCTAAACATAATACACACACACACACACACACACACAACCCACTTCCAATTCTTCCAAAATGTGGAAGTAATGAAAAATGTTAGCTAAAGGAAGAGGGAAAATATTAAATGATCAGGGTTATGAACAATGCAGAAAGGATTCTAACTGCATTGCTCTGCTATCTCAAACCAACTGCCTAGAGATCCAAATTCAGACACAAAAAGAAAGGAGCAAAGATGACAAATGGTCTCCTGATGGAACAGACTGAAGGCAGGCATGATGTTGTCGGTCCCCAGTTAACACGTCATATTCTGGGCAGACCTGTTGTTCACAAACCAGAGGATAGTCTCACAACGACCCCATATGAGTTTGTGTACCTGAAATGGCCTGACGGGCAGAGGAGGACACATACATCTGATTCTCAAAATTCTCAGCAGCAACTTCCTTTCCCTCAAAAACATACAGCAATTTGAGAGCTTGTTAAGGAGTTCCTGCCTCGTTGACTTACAGAACATCAGACAGCTATCTCAAGATCTTTGACTCCTCATTCCTTCTTCTTGAACAGACACTTGGAGCAGAGTTTGAAAATGCAACAGTCTACAAACTATTAACTGCAAGAATATCAATCCTGTGATGCCCAAACAGTAAGCATACGTAGTCAGCATACCAGTAATATTATTCTTAGGTGCCCAGGAAATCAGTGAACATCACCTCCCATTAGATACATGGGAAGCACAGTGGGGGTGTGGATAAAACAGCTTTGGCAGCTAAATTTCCCTTAAAAAAAAAACTGTTGTTTTTTCTGCTGTAGAGGGTGTGGAGGAAAAGAGAACCCTCCTACACTGCAGTATCTCAAGATTCTGAGATCTGGTAGAACATGTTCCATGTTAGGAACACAGCAGTAGAAGGACACCACTCTTTGTTCAAAAGAAAGCGATCTAATAGTAATAAAGGGAGGAAAGTGTAAGAGAATGATATGCCACCAAGAGAAATATCTGGAAATTTGAAGTTCAAAGCTCCATGAAAGCTCTTTGGGTAAGGAGAAAGAAAGAGAGAGAGAGAGAAAGGAAGGAAGGAAGGAAGGAAGGAAGGAAGGAAGGAAGGAAGGAAGGAAGGAAGGAAAGGAAAGGAAAAACTGAAGTGATATTGTTAGAGGAGGGTACGGAGGGCCATCCAATTAAGCCTTTCCTCTGATTTCTGACACATTTCCCTCCCAGCTGCTCTATCTCATGTCTTCCCTGACATGTCCTCTTCCTCGGTCATTCCTTAATGTCAGTGTCATACCAGACTTCTGGCGCTGCTCTCATCAATAGCCATGAATTTCCTTGTTGATTACATTATTTCTATATCTCTCATTTCCACCTCTAAACAGATGATTCCCAAAGCTAGAACTTCCACCCTGACATCTCGTCTAAGCTTCTGCGTCCATCTGTTCAGTAGGTCATAAATATTTCAAACACATGTCCAAACTGGAACGAAGCATCATTCCTGTAAAACGTGACCCTTTTCTCCCAGCAGCCCTCACCTTAGTTAATAACATTGCCATCAGCTTGGTTAGAAGCCTCTCTCCTGACTGCTGTCTGTCTACCTCATAATTTCTTTCAGTCCTAGCTCTGAAATGTTGGATGTTTTCTCAGTGCAGTGGCTCTTAGTTTTGGCCCTGTCGTCCCTTGCCTGCCCTTTTGTGACTGCCTTCTAACCAGTTTATTCACTTCCAGTCTCTACCTGCCATCCAGGCTTCCTGTCTTTCCAGTCTATGTTCCCCCTCCACCAGTCCTGGCCTTGAGACAGTATATAGTTCATGGAAAGCCTTAGGTAGGCTTGGGTGACTGCATCTGGGAATTATCATGCAAGACATTCACACACTGGATGAGAAGTCCACCTGATAATCTCTCAGGTCGGGCTGCCAACCAAGGACCAGTTGTGCAGTCACTGAGAATGCTTATGCAAAGTAAAATTCCTTTGCCCCACCCCAGTCGTACTAATTCAAAATCTCCTGAATTGTATTTTTATAGACTCTCCAAGTGACTGTGATGCACATCTATTTTTGGAAACTCCAACATCTTATTCAGTTATAAGAGTCAATGATGGTAACACTCTATAATAAAAATCCAATTTGCTACTCTAAGAGAATAGTTACAAAAGTATTTTTTACAATGGCAGGATCATCAAACTAAACATAAAGCCTTCTGAGGGTTCACATTAAATAAAAAATATTCATTTGAATACATAAATTTTGGCAAATTTGTGAAAATAATCACAGCACATTAGAGGCACGCCTTATACACATTTCTTCCAACACATAAATCTAATGGGCTTTCTTTAGTTTCACACATGATGTTAATGGGTTGCACATGGAGAATTCAAGAATCTATTTGACATAAAAATAGCGGTGAATGTTATTATACAGAAAACATTTAGTAACTAGGGTACTAATTACATTTAGATAAAAGCAATTAAGATTTAGCAGAACAGCAGGGGGAAAAAAAGACAGTAAAGTGAAAGTCCTTAAATATTTATACATTATTTCAGGTGATTTTCTTTAGCTAGTGAAAAGATTCTTGCTTCATGCACCACATAACATCTTTCCTATATCAGTAAATTACTGATGTCCATAGTAATTCACTGATATAGGAAATCAGGACCTAGTAGGGGAAACAGGTCCCTGTAGAATTAACTACAGTAGGGGAAAGGGTATAGCTCAAGGGGCAGAGCACAGGCTTAGCACCCAAGAGGTCCTGAGTTCAATCCCCAGTACCTCCTTCAAGTGGAAATCAAGGAATAAACCTAATTACCTTCCTCTCATAAAAGAAATACAAGAATTAACTACAGTAGATAATACATTTCATTGTTATAGCAATGTTATGAATAAATTATTATGGAAGAATACAGATAAATGATTGGTCCCTATTTTCTTTCTGTAAAATAGTCTCTATAAGGAACAAATTTTAAAATAGGGATACAGGTATATTCATTCACAATGAAATAGCCATTTATTTATAATAATTGACATTATATAAAATAACTGTCATATTTATCCTGGGCTATGCACGTATACTCTTTAAAGTTAAAAGTATGGGTTTTTAAAATAAGCATAGTGAGTGGACGTATAGCTCAGTGGTAGAGCATATGCTTAGCACACACGAGGTCCTGGGTTCAATCCCCAGTACCTCCATTAAAAAACAAACAAACAAACAAAAAAACCTCAAAAAAAAAACATTAAAAAGTAAGCATACATTTTCTCATAGAAGCTAGTTTGTAAAGCATGTGAGGGTCTCAGGCTAACTCACAAATCCTATTAAATTCGTAGTGAATCTAACTGTGTAGTACTAATAATAGTACTTGAAACCTGAGATCTTGAAGAAAGAGCCTGGTGAGGCAGAAACAAGGGAAAGAAGAATGTTTCCTTTCCTTTTTCCAACACAGCTGCCCTTGGACATCTTTTGAAAGAACCGCATGCTTCTTCGTCATTGCTGAGGAGGAAAAAATTTTCCTCTGCCCTTCTAGGTTGTCCTGGCTGGTCTAAGAATTAAATTAACAAGAGACATTAAGAGAAGAAATCAAATAGCTTAATAACCTGTAGACCTGGGAGAGACTCAGGAAAAATGAGTAACTCACCAAAATGGCCAAAGCCCTCCCTTAAATGCCATCCTCAGGGAAAGACGAAAGAGGCTGTTGAGGGTGGGGAGAGTCAGCTGGGTTGGGGGAGAGGGAAGACCACAGTAAGGGTAAAGGTTATCATGCAGATTTAAGTCCTTGCCTTCTCCACTGACAAGAGTTTCTAGAGACTTGGTCATCCTCCTCTCCTGAACGGTAAGGGAGACATGCTTACAAAAGATTTCCCTTGTGAATGCAAATGGTTTTTACAAAAGGGTATCTCTCCTATGTTCCTATGTGGTTTTCCGAGTTTTCCCCATGTCTGCTGTTTCTTAGAAAGCACCCAGATTAAAATTATTAAATTATTAAAAATATGTCCAAGAGACATATTTGGGGTGGCAAATTCTACTCCCCTACACATCATTACATATTGGTATTGTTGTCTTTTTTACCTTCGGGTAACCATTGACACTCAAAGCTACTTACTACAACACACTTGATCATGAGATGAGGGAAGTTAATAGGAAGTTACACCTATATCAATTAGGATTTGGTTTGTCTACATATATTGGGGGGGGAGTAGTTTAAACAAGATAAATATAATGTGCATAATCCAGACCTAGTCAGTGGTTCCATATTTTTCTCTGCCTAAACCCAGAACATGTTTTCTGTCCTTAATGTTACCCTGTTGTCCACAATAACTGCTGGAGCTCTACCCATCATGTTTATATTCCAGTCAAGAGAAGGAAAAAGCCAGGAAGATCAAAAAAGTCATCTTGACTTTCCAAGATGAGTCATTTTCCTAAGGAGGTTATCTACTTACATCTTTCTGGCTAAAACCTACTCACGTGGCACATGTGACTGCAAATATTGTTGGAAACTGTAGCATTTCAGCTACATCCTTTACTACCCCAAATGAAATTGGAGATCTGTCCTTGAGGATAAAAGGAAGAATGGATATTTGCAGGCAATTAGTAATGTCTGCCACATCGCTCAAATGTTCAATGACCCAGATTATTTAACTCTTCTGTTACTCACTCAATAAATCTATCTCCATTCTATTTTTTAAAAAGTATGGTTGACAGGAATGATCCTTCTAGAGCAGTGGTTCTCAAGTTTGGCTGCACAATTAGAAATCCTTGGAGTGCCTTTAAAAATTCCTGATGCCCAGGCCAATTAAATCAGAAGCTGACAGTGAAACCCAGGCCACAGTGTTGTTGGGTTTTTTTTAACTATCTAAGTAATTTCAGTGTACAGCCAAGCTTGAGAACCACTGTCCAAAAGAAACTTTAAAAGAAGACACATAACCCAAAGTATGTCAAGTTGACACTTTTTTTTTCTTTGCAGTGGATTCAAGGACAATGTAGCTAGATCCAATGTTGGTCGTTCTTGATGCCTTTACCTTTCACATACCCCCACATCCATTTTAAAAGTCTAGATTGCTTCCAATCATTCTCAATTCTGTGTATACTTTTATCTCATCCCAAATCCACAAGCAACCGAAGGAATGTTTAAAACACACACGGATCTGACCATGTCTTTCCTCTGTCTACACAGATCCCTGCAATGACTTCTCGTTGATCTAAGACTCTCTGCCCTGCAAGATCCCCTCGTGCACACCTCCCAGCCTTCTCTTAGGCCACTCATCACACTACTGCACAGTGACCTCCTTTCATGCCTCCGGTGCCCCCTAGCTCTTTCCTTACAGCTAATTTCTGTTTGCCAAACTTTCCAAATCCCCAAACTCAGCCAAACCAATACTTTCATTTGCTAATTGCTGTTGCAAGAGGCTCTATTGCTTCCACAGACTGGGTCAGGGGCCATGTTCTACTTCTTCATGGCCCTTATCACACTTGAAAATAATCCTTTAAAAGCCTTCTCCTCCCTACAATCTCGATTATTTTTTATGAGGACTGGGAACATGTTCTTCATCATTTTGTTTTCAGAACCTAGAACAGCTCCTGTCACTGAATATGTATTTGATAATCTAAAGATAAATATTTTAAGAATGAATCTATGAAGAAATGAGTAGTATGAGACACTGAGATTAGAAAGTTAGACTGAAACAAGGTCCTATTGTACGGCAAAGGGAACTACATTCAATATCTTGTAATAACCAATGATGAAAAATAATATGAAATAGAATATGTATATATGTATGACTGAATCACTATGCTGTGCACCAGAAACTAGCACGACATTGGAAATCAACTATATTTCAATTAAAAATAAATAAATAAATAAATAAATAAGAAACAAAAAAAGAAAAGAAAAAGAAAGAAAGGTAGACTGGAGAAAAGTAAAAGAGTCATAAGCAACTGCTTGTAAATGAGGCACAAATGACCCAAGTCAGCATCTCTTCCTTCTGTTTCAATATGTGTCTGTGTCTCTGCAGGTTGTGATTTGATCCCAGTGCAGTATCTCCGCTGGGGTGACCCTGAGCCCATTGCAGCTGTGGTGTTCGCCTGCCTTGGTCTGCTGGCCACCCTGTTTGTTACCGCGGTCTTCATCATCTACCGTGATACCCCAGTAGTCAAGTCCTCCAGCAGGGAGCTCTGCTACATCATCCTTGCTGGCATCTGCCTGGGCTACTTGTGCACCTTCTGCCTCATTGCAAAGCCCAAGCAGATTTACTGCTACCTTCAGAGAATAGGCATCGGTCTCTCCCCAGCCATGAGCTACTCAGCCCTTGTGACCAAGACCAATCGCATCGCGAGGATCCTGGCGGGCAGCAAGAAGAAGATCTGCACCAAAAAGCCCAGATTCATGAGTGCCTGTGCCCAGCTCGTGATTGCCTTCATTCTCATCTGCATCCAGCTGGGCATCATCGTCGCCCTCTTTATAATGGAGCCTCCCGATGTAACGCACGACTACCCAAACATTCGGGAAGTCCACCTGATCTGTAACACCACCAACCTTGGGGTTGTCACTCCTCTCGGATACAATGGATTGCTGATCTTGAGCTGTACCTTCTATGCTTTCAAGACCAGAAACGTTCCGGCTAACTTCAACGAGGCCAAGTACATCGCCTTCACGATGTACACCACCTGCATTATATGGCTGGCCTTTGTGCCCATCTACTTTGGCAGCAACTACAAGATCATCACCATGTGCTTCTCAGTCAGCCTCAGTGCCACAGTGGCACTCGGCTGCATGTTTGTGCCGAAGGTGTACATCATCCTGGCCAAACCCGAGAGGAACGTGCGCAGCGCCTTCACCACGTCCACCGTGGTGCGCATGCACGTGGGGGACGGCAAGTCTTCCTCGGCGGCCAGCAGATCCAGCAGCCTCATCAACCTGTGGAAGAGGAGGGGCTCCTCTGGGGAAACCCTAAGGTAAAAGTGGTGCGGGTGTTGTGGGGCGCTGGCGCCTATGGCTGAAGCAGTGGCATTTGCTTCCCGGGTCTTTTCCATGGGAACCACCTGAGTGAATAAAACTGGGAGGGGCAGGGTGCTAGGAAAGGGCTTTGGACATTCTCCTTGGATGGTTTTCATGGAGTTCATTGGATATGGGCCCAGTTACTTAGTCTAAGGCTAGCAACATAGCCGTTGAGATAAAGGTGGAAAAAAGCAAAGACTTACAACAAAAGGGAAGTGAGGTCAGAAGGGCAGGGAGGGCACAGCTAAGTCATTGACACAAGGCAAGGACCTTCGGATCCTGAGGGGACAGAGATACTCTGTGGGCTGAATTCAAGTTCACCAGAGCAGAGCAGAGAAGATCGGTGTTAACAAAAAGTATGCTGAAGGCAGAATGCCAAAAGCCTTGCAGGTCTGACTGCCCTTACGTGTGCCTGAACCTTTCTCAAGCCCAGAAGAACCCTTGACTACCCATCCCAGAGAGGCACAAGAATGTAGAATTTATATTTTCGTTCTTAATGGGCAGCTTGAAGTCTTTGTGAAACATCCAAGTAGCTGAAAGGGGCAAAACAGCAAAATGGCTTTGCAGATAATCTTCCTAAACAACCAGCCCGTTTCCCACTTTCTCTGTCACCCAGAGTCCCTCCCTGTCCACCCAGGTCAGTATCCCAGGTAGCAGTTATCAGCCAGTTGCCATCTGAAAATAATCTGAAGCCAACAGCCAATGATTTCTCCCCATGTGGGGTACTTTGTTACGTGATAAATGCCCTCTGAGGCACTTCATAATGAGATCATCTTACCAGTGGCTTGAGAACAAATTTGGAGATATTAAAAAAAACTACATAGACTGATACTGGGAATAATATTGAAGAATACATGTCAAAAGAGCTAGTCAGAACATCCATCTGCTAACTCTACAGAGATTTGAGAATATTCCAAAAACCTAGATAAAGAAATGGAAGATAAACATTTTTCAAGTGGAAGATAAATAGCTAAATACTAGTCCTTGAACAATTCTCTTATACCATCATTCAGTCTGCATGAAAAATCCTACTTTCCGTTCAACCCTAATTCTTCAAAGCCTGAATTATGATGATGGTAAAGATACTGTGTCTGCTGAGGACTGAAAAGGACTCACAGGATGCTGAGGGTTTATCCTCATGACCCGATTCACTTGCATGATTAACTTGTATCCTTGCCTCTTTCCATTCTTTTCTGATTCCTATATGCCTCTCATCTCTTTCCATGGATACTGTGCAAGGTATTCAACTGAGTTATAAACCTTGGGGAAAATAACCTCTTCTACTTCAATAAATCCTGGCAATGCCATGGTCTATACACAGAAGACCTTCCATATATCTAACCTGTTGGCGTATCTTCCATCTGCCTTCCTGAATCCTCTGTAAAACATCCTTTTTCTGAAACTTCTGCAAGATCAGCCTTTTATTTTGTCTCAGGAAATTCATTTTTTCAAACTTTTCTTTTATCAGCCTTTCTTTACATTCTTTCTTCAAGTAAAATCTTCTAGGCATCTTGGTAGAGAAAACAAACAGGTTGCTGGGGGGATGAAATTGTGAGCGTCTGCCCAAGCACCCCCGAAACTCAGCAGGGCAGGCTCCTTAGAAAGACAGCATGGAGCGATGGTGAAGAACCACCTGGCCTTGTACCCAGGTGGTCCTGAGTTTGAACACTGGCACTGCCGTTTCTTCTCTGAGCTTTAATTTCTTCATCTGCCAGATTGAGATCATACCACTTACCTCATAGGATTGTAAAGAGTGAAGGAAATAGTGTGTGTAAAGGCCACGCACAGAGTAGATAGTTTATTGGAGGTAGCAGGGCACAGGGCCAGGCAGCACTGGGATTGTATAGTGGCGCCATCAGTCACCAGCCATGTGACCACAGGCTGGTCCCTTAACCTCTCTCCGCCTCTGTGTTCTTCTCTGATGAATGGAGATAATGAAGCATACTGTATATAGTGGTTGTAAGACTAAATGAGTAAATTCATGTAAGTGTATACCACAGTTCTTAAGTGTTTGCTATTATTAAGTCAGTCAACAACTTTCGGTCTTTTTCCACGCCTGAAAGTCTCTGTGCTAGGTATGCAACAAGGATGATCTTAGTAACAAAGAGAGCCTCATAAAAGGCAGGACAGACCTATAGATACGTTGATTACACAGCCTGGATTTCCAGAGCTTCTTCATTTTGACATTCTGTAGCTCCTTGCTGAACCGGAGAGCACACCCCTTGTCCCAGTTTAAGCAGAGTCAGCTTGGGAGTGGAGGCCTCGTCTGCCTTGTTCATCACTGTGCCTCCAAGGGCCCGGAAGCGCTAAGAAGCTTGTTGAATGAATGGATTGGGGGAGGTAGAAATGTGGTACCTATTTTTCGCTTGTCTTCAAGTGTGCGTGCTACTGCCCCCTAGCGGTTCTGCTAACTCATGGGATTAAGCTGAGAGTGATCCGTATTAAAACTGCTCCTGCATTCCTGTGGTCGTCAGTTGCTGCTCAAGAATCCAGTCACTCATCCCATCCATTGATCTCATGTTTTGCTCTATTTCTAACGCTCCTCTAGTAACATTAGATTACTATTTTCAACCATTTCATTTCTACTTTAGTAAATAGAGAGACAACATAAGCAACAAAATTCACTGACAATGCCAACAGAAAACAGGAATTCTCAATGTTTAGGGCACTCTTTGAACTTGCTTTCCCTATAGGGTCACGTAGTTCTTAATGATTGGGTTTTGCAGTCATACATTGGGGATATCAGAATATCAAAGAGGGTACCGAAGGACCTTGGGCAATTGTTGGCTTTTCTGTATGCAGCCTTGACAAATATATGTGATTATAGCTGGGATGACAGGCTATACCCTGATCATAAAGAGATTTCTTTTTGCAAATAGCTAGGGTATACAGGCTGGAACCTGCTTTGGATTTGGAGAAGAAGAAAGGCCAGAGAAAGCTGTAACACCCTGGTATCACATACATCCTATAGCTGTTCCCCGCTTTGAAGATATAATTCTAAGAAGTAAATTAAACCCAAACTAAAATTCCTTTCCTCTCTACCTCCCATGAGACTGAATACTCCATCTCTGTGATCCAGAATCAAGACGTTCAGAACACCGTAGGGTATAACTGCCTATGTGTGGATTTATCTTGCTTTTTAGGTTTTTTTGTTATTGTTTAATCTTGGGGTGGGGGTGTAATTTAGGTTTACTTCCTAATTTTTCTAACAAAGGTACTGGGGCTTGAACCCAGGACCTCGTACCATGCTAAGCACACACTTTACCACTGAGCTATACCCTCCTCCCTCTCCTTCTAGTTTGTAGCTTTGTAAAGGCCAGTGCCTATCACATCACCCGTCACACTGAATGAACGGGGAACAAGTGAACCTGGGTGCTCCCAACATTCTCATTTTTTTCTAAATTACCTTCACTGGCTGTGCTCCTCAGGCTTGAATTCTGTAATACGCCAACAAGCCCCTCCACCGGGATCTCGGGTGGGCTCAAACAGGCAACTTACATCTCTGGGTGCAGGTCTTTGGGGAGAAGCAGCTGCCGTGCTGGGCCTCGCCCGCTTCTGCCCCCCTCCATCCAGCATGTGAGAAGCAGGTGCTGTAAATCCAGACTGGGTCTGGGCCCTGCTTCTGAAAAGGCCAGTACAAGTCCCTTCCTCATTTCCTGGCGGACAGCAAGCGCTCCATTTTAAAGAGGATGCTAGTTGCCTACTTCAGAGTGAAAAACATGATAATACCTTCCAAGGTTATAGTGACTATACTTCCGAAAGTTAGCACACCCTGTGTGTGAATTTGAACAAGGTACTTCAGTCTGCTCCCTAACCTGGAGAATGGTAGGTAATAATCCCTGTAGGGAGGAGTAAATGAATTGAAACGTGTTAAATGCTTTCTATCAGCACACAGAAAGCACTCAAAAAATGGTAGCTAAGTCTCTTAGAAATGTGTTCAACTGCGGGTAAACCTGATTTTCAGAGACTTGCATGACCTCCTTGCGTTTCATTTTCCTTATGTTACAAGAAGTATGAGGACAGACTGCTCCCGGCGGTCCTTCAGGGCTCAGCGGTGTCGGAGCCAGCGCCCCTGCTAATCTCCAAGCCTTCAGCTGGGATGGATGCACATGAGCTCCATGCATTGCACCTCTTTATTCAGGAAAACAATAGTCTTCTCAGAGTTCCCTAAGAATTGCCTAATGTCTTATTGGCCAAAACCGTCTCTAATAGCAACCCCTTGCTGCAAGAGAATATAAGAAAGCACGCACTTAGCTTCTTTCTGATTAACTTTTTTTGAAGTATTGTTGATTTACAATGTTGTGTTAGTTTCAGGTGTACAGCAAAGTGGTTCAGTTATACATCTATGTATATATTCTTTTTCAGAATCTTTTCCATTATATGTTATTACAAGATATTGAATATAGTTTCTGGTGCGATACAGTAGGTCCACGTTGTTTGTTTATTTTATATACGATAGTGTCTATATGTTGATCCCAAACTCCTAATTTACCTCTTTCCCCTTTGGTAACCATAGCTTTTATTTCTATGTCTCTGAGTCTATTTCTAGTTTGTAATCTGGCTTTTGCATTTTCTATAATTGAAACAGAAAGGGAGAAGTGGGTGTCAAGTGCTTGTTGGATATACCAGTGAATAGTGACCACCATGGAAAGTGGTAGGACCTCATAGTGATAGTAGTAATAAGAGTAGAATTATCTAGGGGTCACAAAATATTGGAAGTAGAAGCCATGATCATTCCCATTTTTCAGATGAGGTGTTTTAAGTCCAGCATGGTTAGAACACCTGCCTGTAGTCTCATGGCCAGTAAGTTATAAGCAGTTTTTAACTCAAGCCTTAGCTTTTGGGCATCAGAGCTGAGCATTTCTCAAAATGTATTCTTGGGAAAGCTAGTCTCACAAATTTCTTCTTGAAGAAAAAAAAAGGTTTCTCATCAAACGGGCTTGAAAAAACTCTGACTCCTCTATTCTTTTATTGGACATAAGCACTGAGAAGTCTTCCAGTGCACAAACCAATTATGCACTTGTTACTTCTTTTCCATCTTTTCCCAAGCTTATTAAACACAAGACTACTTTCTCAAGTAACTCTCTCAGCATTCTGGAGAACTGGTACTACAAAGGAGACTCGCTTTGGAAAACATCGTCATGGCCAGAAGAGAAGATGTGTTTTCCTGGGGCCTGAAGAATGGTTCACATTTTCAGTAAGGAAGGGGCTAGAAAGCGTCAGTTCCCCCTCCGACTGTGCAGAGAACCACTCTTGCTCTCTGAGCACCTGAGGGAAGAACAGAGCTAATTCCCTGCTAGGGTGAACCTAGTAGTTTTCTGAGAAGTTGAACAGGTTCACCAAAGAACACAAAAAAGAGAAGTGCCCGGAGTCAGTCATTCAATCCACTGAAATAGCAAAGGGGGATTTTATTTAAAAGGGAGTGAGTCACTATAGATTTTTTTTATATAGAAACGTACTATTTATGCCATCAATGTACAGAGGTCCCTGTGATTAACATTTGGGTTCTAGACACTAATTTTCCAGCACGACGTGGTGCACCATCAAATCGTTGTCAAGCAGATAATGCCAGGCTTCCGTTTAAGGCCTTCCCTTCAGCTGCAAATTGACAAACGAACGCAAAACCAGTTCTGACCTAAATAAAGCATTGAATGTGATGAGTCTAAAGTTCTGGCTCTACAGCGTTCAGAATTTCCAGGGTCACGGGGCCGAGGTTCTGAGAAGCCGTGGGCCTTTCGTGGCTAAATTAATGACAGAGGCCTCTAGCTCTGAATTATAAATTTTCTCAGATGGTAAAACCCTCCCCAGGGATTCTAGTCAGGTGGCAGAATCATTAGCATTACCTCCACCTTAATTTTAGAAACTATCATTTGCTACCTTTGTTTTAATTAACTAATTAACTTTGCTTTAATTAACTGTGTTGTGAAGGCCCACTTAGGCTACTTGCTAAAGCAACCGCTAACCCTTTCCCATCCGCTGCCCAAATTAGAATTTGCCTGGGAAATTGGCTGTCTCGTGTGGATTCCAACAGACCCCAAAATGATGATCAGCGCTTTGATGATTTCCAATGGCTTAGACTTCATTAAACCATGATTAGTCTTTATGAAGGGATGTCCATGCTGTGTCTCCGTCTCTAGGGTCCTCGGCCTCTTCTCTCTCTCCAGATCTTTTTTTGTATCTTCCAAGGCCCAGGTTCCTCCGTGAAGCCCTACGAAATTAAACTATCTCACAGACTTTCCCTCAACTGGACTCTTAGAACATTTAGCACACACTCCTCATACCTTCTGAGTTATTGTTTATTCACAAATACTGACCGACACCTGAGCATTGTCAGGCCCTGTGCCGGGCCCCGGGGATACGGAGATTATTTTGTGTGTATACATGTATATATACACACACACATATTTACTGCATGTATATACACGTGCAGTAGTTTCACGACCATCTAATGAGGCCTTCAAAGTATTTACATCTTCCTCAGCGCCAAGCAGAGTGCTTGACCCACAGCAGTGCTTGGTGACAGCTGGACTATGAGTTTCTCGGCCAGCAGCTCCTGGGCTCACACTGCCATCGCTGGAGAAAGACTGCTCACTTCACTGACTTAACTGCCCAGATTTTATCTGACCCTGTTTTGCTTTAAAAATACAAAAAGAAATACATTTTCCTAAAAGCAACTGTTTCTGTTTTCAATCAAACCTCCACTATAGGCCTGCTCTGAGCCCCGCACTGATACAGGGATACCGAGATCAATTTAAAAAGCAGTCTTTGAGGTGCTTTTAGTCTCCTGAGACAGAATGAAAAACAGGTAAATCCCATAAAGGGATACAGGACCGTGATAGGAGTCCACAGGGGAACAGAAGGGCCCCCCAGGGAGAAACAGTAAATTCTATATGTCAGGAATTAGAAACCAATTTCAAAGAAACCAACTCAAAGGACAGAATCGATTGAAACATTTTCATCTCTGCTTAGACGTCTTCAGGGCTCCTCCCCAGACTGGGATAGGGTAGAGCCAAACTCTCTTCACCTGGCAGGAAAGGCCCCTGGTGTTGTGGCTCCCTCTTCCCTGGCCAGCCCTGCATCTAGGCTCTCCCTGATTGACTTCCCATGCCCCCCCTACTCACCATTTCCTTGCTCTCAGGTCCCTATCAAGGTGGCTTCCTTGGCATAAAGAACACCTGCCCCACTCACCTTCAACTCGCACTTAGCCAGGTCACACTCATCTCCAGTATCACCTCGATGGGAAAGCTGTCCTGACCATCTGGGGCTGCCTCTTTATGGTCCAAATGAGCCATGGGCTTCTCTCTATAGAGCATTTATCATCTTTCTTACAATTACCTTCTTAAGACCCCCTTACACACGCGTGTGCACACACTCACACACACACATTCACACACTATACCCTGAATTTATTAAGCACAGGGGCCATCTCTTATTCATTTTCTGTGCCACTGGCACCCAACACAGTTCCAGACACATAGTCAGTGCTCAAAAATGTTGGTTAAATGATGGATGGACAGATATACAAATAATGATGTTTGGGCTATATTGGCATTTGACAATGAACACAGAAGGACTAGAGATAGCGAAGAATTAGATTTATTGCTGTGGGCCAGGAACTGCTGTAAACCCCTTATAGGTATGAACTCTTTTAATCCTTAAAACAAGCCTCATTTTATGGATGAGGAAACTGAGGCAAGCAGAGGCAAATTTACTAGCTCGAGCCCATACAGAGGAAGTAGAAGAGGCGGGATTAGAACAGAGGCAGGCTGGTTTCAGAGCCCATGCAGTTGAACATTAAACAGATGCTCCCCATTCCGGCTCTTAACACGCTGTGGCCTGAGCCAAGACCTGAGCGAGATGGGTGTGGAGGACAACCCTTCCCCAAGGACTTTCCCTGAAAACCGCTTCCTGGATCTGCCTTGCACTTTCTTGACATCATACCTTCAGCTAAGCCTGATTTGATTGGCTTTTTTGCTGTATGAATAATTTACACAGAAGCCTCTGAGATAAAATTTGAACTTTAAGGGCTGCCTGAAATCTTTTCTATTTAGTAGTGATTTTTAAATATTTATATAGATTTTCTTGGTGAGAAAAAAAACCTGACTGACCCATTTTTACTTTTTACAATACTTATACTTATCAATAGTATTTCAATATAAATAGGAATTATGAGGAACTACACTACATTCCTGTATAATTCTTCTTCTTTTTTTTTTTTAAGTATGTCTAATCTCAGATAAAACTGTCATGAAATAGGCAAGGAATCCTGATGTTTCCCATCGTGGTCCAGTCCAGCAAAATTCCAGTCAGTGTTTTTATTTATTTTGTTTTTGTTTTTGTTTTTTTTTTAATTTGTGTTTTTATTTTTTAGTTGAAGTATAGTCAGTTTACAACATTGTATCAATTTCTGGTGTTCAGCATACTGTTTCAGTCATATGTATATAGTTTTGTTTTCATATTCTTTTTCATTATAAGTTACTACAAGATATTGAATATAGTTCCCTGTGCTTTACAGTAGAAACTTACTGTCTATCTATTTTATATATAGTAGTTAGTACCTGCAAATCTCGAAATCACAATTTACCCCTTCCCACCCTGTTTCCCCTCTGGTAACCATAAGTTTGTTTTCTATGTCTGTGAGTCTGTTTCTGTTGTGTAAATAAGTTTTTTTTTTTTTTTGGATTCCAACCAGCGTTTTTAGAGTAATCATTTTACACCAGGTACACTGCTGAGTTCTAGGAGTATGACGATAAATGGCACAGCCCTGCCCTGAGGAGCAGCTCACAGAGTAGTGAGGGAGACCAGCCCATCTACAAACTGCTGATCTGTGTAGTGTGCGAAGGATAAAGGAAAGAAGGCACAGGGGAAGCAGAGGTCACTGAAGAGGGCACTTCGTCCAGTCTGGAGGTTTCAGGAAGGCTTCCTGGAAAGGAGATACCTGGGTTGAATCCCAAAAGACAGAAGATGAAGCCAGCCAGGTGAAAACCACGGGATACACTGTCCCGGGGAAGAATCTGAGTGACAGCCCAGAGGCATGATCCAGCGGTGTGTGCAGAGCGCGTAAAATGTGTGTCTGCAAGGACAGGAAATGGGATGGGGGGTACTGATGGGGGAAGAAGCTTAGCCCGAGGAGCGGTCTACTGACCGCTTCCCAGCTCTCTCGACGGCTTCCTTCCAATAGCCTCTGCTCTGTTTCACACCCACTTTAGATGTCTAATTTCCTCACACTCAGCACCACCTCCCACCAACACCCTGATGGCTCCCCACCCATCCCCAAGCAACACTTCTGTGTCCTGGCCCTGCCTCCCTGCTAGAGGACAGACAGAATTGTTTGTGCTTTCACAACACTGATCACTAGTGACTTGCCTCCTCCTTTATGGAGTAAATACTTACTGTGCAACGGCTTTGTTACAGAGACCGTGCCTGCGCTGGGTACCGTAGTACATATCTCACTGGATCTTCACACAATATTTTGTAAGAGAAGGTGTTACCCCCACCCACAGATGAGAAAAAATAAAACTGAGACGTATAGAGGTTAAGCTACTTTAATTCAGTGCATGTTTAATAAGCAGTAAATTTGGGATTCAAATCCGGGTCCATATGTCTTCTTAGCTTTTTTTCATTCTAATACTGCCTTTCTGATGGATTCATTTTCTCAACTGTGTATCCCATTAATTTATTGTTTTTGCTCATAAATAAGGTCACTGTGAATGTATTTCTGCCACATAAAATATTCACATTTTGATTCTGATGTTTACGCCCAGGGAAATGACCCCAGACATGACCTTTTTTTGGTACACAAGAAGACCAGTCAAGGTGACATCAGGGAACAAGGCAGCCCGTCAGTGGCCCTTATGTTCCCACGTGGCAGAAGTAACGCCGTGTGGGGAAGTGAGCCTTGTCAACAAAGACATGGGTTCCGGTCCTGGCTCTGCCATTTACAAGCTGGGATCTCAGACACAGCCCTCGACCTCAGAGCCTCTGGTGGGTGAGGACAACACTGTGCATCACTCTCTGCATAAGGCTCACAGAGTCATTGTGAGCACAACACAGAGTACATCCCCTAGCCCAGGATCGTGAGATGTGACCCCCAATCACAGGGTCATCTCCGTTCCTGTCTCCCCCACAGACAGCTCTGGTGACAGAATATGAGGAGGTGCCAGAGCACCATCCTTCAGGAAAGTTACTGAAATAGGAATATTTGACCTTGGAAATCCTGCCTGAACTTACTAGCAAATCACTGCTGTGCCCTGGGGGCCCATGCCCTCCAAATTTCCATCATATTCTTAAGGGATAGGTTAAGAAGTTGCTGTTAAGTAGGAATATGAAAAAGAATATTTATTTTATATATATATGTGTGTATATATATATATATATATATATACTCGTATATATGACTGAGTCACTATGCTGTACACCTAAAACTAAAACAACATTGTAAACTGACTATACTTCAATTAAAAAAAATGGGGAAAAATTTTTTTCAATTAAAGAAAGTTTCTGTGAAAGTCCTATTTTAAAAGTCAGGCCGTCCTCAGAGTTTAAAGGTGACTTGTAGGTGTGAGTCATTTTTCTCGTTCCCCTTGTGGCTCTGGTAGTGCGTTTCTATTTCTTCATGAAAAAAATTTTACTCAGCCCAGTTAATATGGATCCATTTCACCTAACGTTTAGAAACGAAATGACGAATCACTGTGATCAATTTTATCCATAACGTGATAGGAAGCTCTCTCTGGTGAGGCAAGTGTGTGCTTACATTGCTCACTTATTTTCAGCCAAAATAAAAAGCAACAAAAGGAAACAGCCATAACATCCCTCGTGTGCACAAGCTCGCTGCCCAGCCCGGCTTTGAGGCCTCACGACAGCACCCGGGGTTGTGCGGAGCTGCCAGAGGACACTGACTCTCTGCTGAGCTAACACGGCCCGGCCGGAACTGCACACAAATAGCGCAGGTTTCTCTGAGTTGTTATTCATGTGGCTTTTTCAGTTGGAGAGAAAAAGACAAACCATGACTTGGTAAACAAACAGATCTGTCACTGACCTGGCTCTTGCAAAGCAAACATTAACCGAAAAACAAACCTCGGTAAACCTAATGAGGCTCCCAGGGAAGATAAGGACAGTTACAGCCGCCTTTGTTAAGCAAGCCCCAGCCACGTGTGAGGTGCTACGCTATGCGTGTTAACTATCAGTGTTCTACGGAATGAAGCTCCCCAACCCCAGGGCTTTTGATGCAGTAAGTCTGGCTTGGTGCCAGAGAGTTTCCACGTCTAACAAGCTCCCAGATAAGACGGAGTCATATTGACGAATGCGCAGCAGACACAGACCTTCACACTCTGAGAACCACAGATTTCCGTATTCTAAGCTTGCCACAACCATGTGAATTAGACATTATTCTTCTCTGTTTTAAAACTGAGAACACTGAAGTGCAGAGAGATTAACTGATTTGTTCAAGATTGCACAGCTGTTAACAGAAACAGGTGGGATTCAAACCCAAGATGCTCTGAGTCTAAACACCATGCTTTTCCCACCAACAGCATGACTGATAAAGCTCTGAAGAGGATATATCAAGTGGGTAATCGTTCCTCCTTCTCGTTTGCCCCATGTTAGGACTTCTGCTCTGCAGATTCATTAAACTAGAGTATGGCCTGCCCACCAAGGAGCAGATAATGACAGCACTATTACAAGAGGCTTGCTCTTGGCTGGATTATCAAGCCTACTTTTCACATTGTGCTCATCTGGTAAATTCTACAGCAGTCTCAGAGACGACCCTAGAATATTCTTCCACCTGCTCACCTTCTGGCTGAGAGGCAGTCTGCCTCCCTGGAGCCAAGGTCCATTCAGGAGATCATGTGCCACTGCTCTCCACGCAGGTCCAAACACACAGCTGCATCAGTGCCACAAGGAGGGGGGTCGTGATTAACTAACTGCGGAGGTGAACAGACCTTGGGATGCAAATTGCCTAGAAGTTCACTATGTGGTCGTAACACTGCCGTAACAACAAAAGCAAACAATCTAAGACACTTCCCTCCGTCTTAGATGGCATGGCACAACAAGGGAGGGAAAGGAGTGGTCCAGCATTAGCATGGATATCCTCCGTGGTAGGCAGAATAATGACTCCCAAACGTGGTAACTTCCCCTTCCCTGGAACCCGTGAATGTGTTTCCTTCCATGGCAAAGGGACTTTGTGGATATGCTTATGTTAAGGATCTTGAGACGAGATTACCCTGGATTATCCGGGTGGGCCCAGTGTAATCACAGGGTTATTATAAGAAGGCAGGGGTCTCAGAGTCAGAGAGAGAGCTGGAGATGCTGCTCTGCTGACTCTGAAGGCAGAGGAAGGGTCTAGAGGTCAAGGGATACAGGCAGCCTCTAGAAGCTAGAAAGAGCAAGGAAATGGGTTGTCCCCTAGAGCTTCCAGAAGGAATGAGGCCCTGCTCACACCAATATTTTAGCCTAATGAAAGCCATTTTGGACAGCTGATCTCCAGAACTGTCAAATAATAAATTTTCATTGTCTGAAGTTGCTAAGTTTGTGATCATTCATTTCAGGAGGAACAGAAAACATAGACCCTCTATAAGATCTGGAGCTCAAATTCTGACCACAACACTCTGGAAAAGGTATCTCGGCTCAGGCAGAGAGAGTGGAGATGTTGGTCTTCTCCACACAAAACTCCTGTGCATTCCATGAAATTCTACAAAGTTTTCCTCTGGCCATATGTGTCACACACACGCACACACACACACTCTACCAGAGATGACTGAGGCAGGAACATTTTCTTATTCATCCCTAGATTGGCTCTGAGCAGGAGCTCAGTACACTGTCACTGTGGTAGCACAGGAGATAAAAGACCAAGCTCGTCTGAGGCCCGACTGTGTCTCCTCAGTGGATGAAAGGCCCCCACGGTGCTCCACCATCCATTTCAACTTCTCCCTATGTTCCGTTCCATCCACTTCACCCTGGATCCCACCAGGGTCCTGGTCAGAAACTCAGGTCTCTCCTTGACCCACTGGAGAGAGTCAGGCAGGCCAGACAGTGCGTTCTGACTGAGACAGACACATTGTGACATTGCGGGGGGAGAAAGAGGCGCCTCTGAGGGAAATGAGAGGGAACTGGAGTTCAGAGGGACCTGCGGACACCTCTCTTGGGGACTTTCCAGCCACTGGGTACAGCCAAGTGTGCAGCACATCGCAGAAGAGTGGACCAGGGCAAACGGAGGCTTTTCTCCTCCCAGCACAGAGCTAGTGGCTGCCAGGACAGCGAAATAAGAACCAAATGTTCCAGCCCAAATGGACCAGCCAACACTTCTCCCCTTCCATAGGTAACTAATGAAAATCGAAGAAAAAAATCGATTTCAACCTCCACTCTCAACAGGAGTCTGACTTAAGGATTTGTTTGAATCTAAAGGATATTTGAAATATCTGATGATGCTTGAGAAAAACTGAGCAAATGGACTTCAGTGAAGAACTTGCAAAGACACGTCAGCAGAATGCTAATGCGCCCGCCGCACGGAGCTGAACAGATACAGGCTTCGGATGTCTTGCCTGTCTTGTTCACCTTCAAACTCCAAATCCCTGCATCAAAGCAAACGTTATCTAATTTCCCCTTGGACGCTTCCAGAAGCTTTCATTTAATTGTATTCACTGTGCAGACACTGCTTTGTGACTGCTTCTCCGGGGAGAATAGTGCCAGACAGAGAGAGAGCTGTGGGCTGAAAGGAGCAGCCTTTAACCTCAGGCCATCTCCAACCATCCTTAGAAAGAGACTCGATGTGTCAACTCTTTACAGGCACTTCCCTTCTTTCCTCCTTGCCTTGCCCCACAGCCCTCACCCCTACCCCCAGCAGTCTGTGGACTAGGTCCCTCTCTTGCCACAAGGTGGCAGGCGGGGGTCTCTGGGCAGCTCCAGTGAGAGGAGAGAGCATTCTCGCTCCAGATGCTCTCAGCTTGTGTAGTGATGATACAGAGAAACGCCTCTGTGGACTTGTACAGAGAGCTTGATGCCCGCAGCCTGAGGCAAACGTTTGCAGAAGCAGTGCTAACAGGAGATGTGCTGATTTCCCAGCTACACCAAATGAAGAAGCATCCTCATACAAACTTGTCGATTTTCTTGTCATTGTTGACATCACATTTCCATACCGATAAAAACGGTGTGGCTCACACTAGAAATTGACACAACATTATAAACTGACTATACTTTAATCTTTTATTTTTTAATAATAAAAATGGTATGGCATATAAAAGCTGGGGGAAGTCAGTATTATTTCCTAGAATATGGATGCTAGATTTTTATAACATACATATTATTCTTACATCATTGAGGACCCTTGCCTAAATATTCCCTTGCCACTCACTTTTGCCACCAGAAATGCCTTTCAAATTCAATAAGTCATGTTTCCAGTGTTTGTTCTTCAGGAGTCAAATTAAGTAGTATCAAAAGATTCTTTCACTTACTGAAGATGCACCGAGCACCCATAAGTGCTATTTATTTAATCCAATTCATTTCTTCCAATGACCCTGTTTGGAAGGTTCGTTCTACCCTTTATACTGATGAGAATTAGAGAGACAAAGACACTTGCCCAAAGTGGTGAGTGGCTAACCCAGGGTTTGAACTCAGTTGTTGTAGTTAAGAACGTTAGCCCTTAAACACTAAAATTTAAGACTTTCTATAAAGATTGACCTTCTGAATGAGGAGCCAGTCTGCCCTGTCACAGGCTTAATCACACCGTTTTTGGAGAGGAACAAAGCCCGGTGAAAGGGCAGGTAACCTTTTACTCTACTGAAAATTAACAAGTCAGAATCCTTAGCATTTTATACCTGGGGTTCAACACAAATGAGATAGAGTTGGGGTCTGCTGGTGGGAGGGGGACGAGAAAGGACAGGGAGAATGGGGTCAGACAGTCACTGCTGCTGGATTTAAAATCAAGCTTGCAGGCACTCCAGCCAAAGGTTTAAACAGGCAGAACCTAGAGGAGGGTGCGTGTAGGAGGTGGAAAAAGGATGATTGGAATGATGATGTTGATGGTGATAGCTAAGTTTTATTGAACATTTACAATGTGGCAGGCCCTATTATCAGTGCCTCGTAGACATTCATTAACTCCTTAAGACAATCCCATGAAGTAGGTAACATTAGTAGCCTCATTTTATAAATGCCTGAATCGAGAGACAGTGCAGGAAAGCCAGTTACCCAAAGACAGGTACCTGGAAAGGGTCTGGACGTCGAATTCTAATCCATGCAGCCCATGGCCCTCAGTATCAGAACGTATTAACATTTAAGAGTCTATTTGAAAGCGTAATAAAGAGTTTATAGGAGTCAATGTAAAGCCAGAATTGAGAAAGACCTTTGACAAAGTGTCATCATCGCTGGAACTTGATTTAGGTTGGATGGCTTCCTGTTTAGCTTCATTGAAAAGCTAAATGATTCTTCGTTGCCCCCTTTTCTTTTGTTAACCGCTTCCCTTTGCTACTTTCTCTCTCTGTGAGTCTTAAAGCCACTGTCCCGAGCAGTCTGCTGAGTTCTAATCCAGTTAAGGCTCAAAGCCAATCAGGCTTGGTCATCAAAGCAAGAACACACGAGAAGGACACTTCAGTTTCTTGACTTAGATGTCTGGTGAAGACAGACAGCACTGACTTGAACTAAATTGCTACAAGGAATGGGGTATGTTTCCTTAAGGCAGATTCACATTAAGTACATGGTTTCATTTTTCTCAGTTATGATTTATTTTTTATGATTTCTTTTCGTTGCCTTCCTTCAAATGAAGACTATTTCCAAAGTTGTCCATTTAAAAATGTGTGAGATGGTGAAAGTATCTTTCAAAAGTGGTTAGAGACAGCTGAAATTCACCAGGTAGTTCTTAAGCACCTACTTCATGCAAATATTTAAGTCAATTTTTTAGAATGAGGTGTATTTGACATCCTGGATAATTATAACACATGAAGACAGGTCATCGGAGAAAAGTATTATTTTGACCAAGAAATTAAATAATGGTTTCATCATCACTTCTCTAGACATTATCATCAAAGGCTCTTCTTCCTCTTATATTTCCTCTCTAGATAAAAGCTACACCATCAACCTGGTTGCCCAACCCTGTGTCATTCCTTACTCTTCACTTTCCTCAGCCATTTGCTCTGTTGAATTTATCATATCTTTTGCATTCTCAGTGATACTGCCTTAGGTCAGGACCCCATCAGCTATTGTCTGAACGACTGTCATAATGTCCTAAAGCTCTACTACTGATGTACACCTTGTTCCAACAGCTGCCAGTGATCTTCCTAAAGTACAGATTTGATCACATTGACCAGCCTTCAAATTAGCAGGTATACATGTCTTAAAATATAAGAACCCCAAACCCTTTCATATGACTCACAAAGCCCTTGAAGAGTTGACCTCCTCAACCAGAGGTCCAGCCACCAATCTGCTCCATAGTCCCCCAACGCCCCACGCCAACCACTGCACCTCCAAACACATATTCCATATTCCATATCCTAGCAATGCCAAACTGCATACAGTTCCCCCAGTGCTCCACACCTCAGCCATCTCTTTGTTTGGGGTACTCCTGCTGTATATAGTCTATCCTTTGTGCCTCTACTAATATCTGTATTTATCTCCCTTCCTTTTACCTGGAAAACACCTTCTTACCCTCCAATTCCTAGTCCAGATATAACACTTCTTTTGTAAACTGTGTTTCCCCTGGACTTTCTGGATCTTCTCATGTAGAACTCTTCAAGTTGTGTTAGTGTTGGTTTGTGTGTCTTTTCTCCCTGCTAGACTGTAAGTTTCTTGGAGGCATTGCTCTCTATGTCTCCATCACCAGCAACTAACACAGTGCCTGTTTTAACAAATTCTCTAATAAATATGTGTTGAGTGACCAGCAAAAATTCACTGGTGAAGACCTACCTAGTTCCTTCCCTAATGGTGAATCAGCCCTCAATGGTAGTTCATTTTCCAAGAGAATACGTCAACTTTTCAAGTCTTGCTCCACCTGATAACATATCATTTAAATGTACTTCTGTTTCTCACTGGACACGTAGAAAGTAAATGCTAAGAAGATATAGGTGTGGTGGGTTATAGTGCTATGTTTCAGGTGTTTAATTTGGGGAAAGAGAAATGCTTTGAAATGATTAATTAAATGGTTTGGCTCTGCAATAATTGAAGTATATTTGTGGAGCTATGAAAGACTGTGTCTGGATGATTTTGATGAATTGCAACTAAAACACTCCCTTTGTATAATGAATTGATCTTCTTGAATGCTGTGATTACAGTGAATTTTAATCTGCATGTGATGTTAGTGGTCTTATTTGTTATTACTTGAATTTGATTAAATGTTTTTGATTAATTGATATAAATTGCTGGATGGTGGGGTAAACAAAGCTTTTTTTTTTTTTCAAAAATTCTGTTTCCAGAAACCCTTTTATTTGCTTTAGCCCTGCTTGGAAGTGGCCTGACTATTTCATATCTGGGGCATGCAAGTCATATCTCTTGCAGAACATAACATTTCCTATGGGAAAGAATAACCTCAGGCATAATTCTGTGTGCTAACAATTCCTTCTCTTCCCTAAAACTCCATTCCCTTGGTAAAGATGAAACTGTTGAGAAAGAAAGAAACAATGAGAAGATAAGAACATCCTTTTCTCTAACTTCTTGGCGAAAATAAGTTCTCTACCTTTCCTGAGTCATTGGGCCCCCCATTTGTCTGGCATTCCTCCCAATTTCCCCACACACATGCACACATACAAGAAGAAGAGAACCAGCATTTATCGAGCTCCTTCAATGTACTGTGTTACTATATATGATATGTTATTTAATTTGTACAGACTCCAAGAGATGAAATCATTTTTCTAAGATTGAACAGTTAGCTTGTGACTGAGCCGATTTGAACCCCTGACTGCCAGGACACTCTTCGAGCTCCTTGCACCTGCCTTATTGCCTCCTCCATTACTCCTTAGCTGTAAAAAATTCCTGTTGGTCTGCAAATAGAGAATTTCATTAGAGAATTTCAACTCCCAGTGACGCGCTAAAGAAACTCAAAGAGGAGGTAACTTTGAAAAGAAAGTGTTTGCGTTGTGTGTGTAGAAGAAGAAGTTCCAGCAAGAGATAATAAGAGATAGACAGGTTCAGAGGTCAGGGCTGTTTGGGGCCACCTCCTGTCTCCCAGCTGTCGCTGTTCGCTCAGGTCAATCCATGGCCCTCGGCTCCTTTTTCCCTGTGTTCTTCTCTTTAGAGAACTCAGCCATCATTGCGCTTTCAAGTCTCACGCATTCGTTCTTGAGCTCTGGTCCTGAGTGTCCAAATGACAGCTGGAGAGTCCTGTCTTCATGACTGGCATCATCTCAACCTTGACACATCCAAAGCTCACTCTTTTAGAGCATGAGTTTTAGCAAATGAATTCCTCTGTAATGTTTCTCTTTTTCTGTGCTTCTGTTAAATGTAACAATTGCTACTTCCCACCTTCAAAATTTATTTAATTTGTCCTTGTCTTCAACTTAAACATATTTAATCAGACATTAGACGCCATTGAGATATTTGTGTTGCTACTTTAAATTTTTTCAGACACTTTTATCCTTATTTTCCATTTCCACAATTGCTGTACAAATTCAAAACCTTCTCTCTGTGCATCTGAATTACTGTAATAGTGATGAACCCAATACATTTGACCAACTCAGAAATAATCAGTGCCTCCTCACTTCCTACATGTTGAAAAATACACTATGGACAATTCAAGGCTCTGCGTAATGTCTTCAGGTTATCTTCCCTGCCTTTTCAGCCTCACTGCATGCTCCTCCAGAGCTTTAGTCTTTTGTATAACTCAAGCTGCCTCATGCATCGACTCCAAACTCCTTGTACATTGCTGCTTCTACAAAATACTTACCGACCGTGAAATTAATTCACCTTCACCCATCTTACCTGACCCAGCTTATCCCATTTATAAAGCCATTATTCACCATCTAGTCAAAAGAACTTGCAGACATACACAGCTCATTAGTAATGACCTCCTCATTCACCTATTATATATATGTGTACATATATGAGATAGAGAGCCTTTAAGTTATTATACTGTGTGTGATGTCTTATCTCTGTAATAAATTTTTAAGTTTCTTTCACACCTTCAATTTTTATGAATTCTCCATAGTATACAGAAAAATATTCTGCCTTAGTGTTGAATGCTGTAGTTTTTATATAAACATCTTTCTTAAAGGAAAAAGGCTTTATTTAGATAAGTTACAACTAAACTGCATTAGGTTAACTATTCTATTGCAACAAAAGTACTAGTACATAATACATTATATAATATGTATGTATATATATATTGCATACATATATATATACACATACATATATGTTATATATATGGATATATACACACACACACATATAGTCCCATTGAAGATAAAGGAAAATTTATGTGACAGAGGACTTGGAATACATTTCAACACCCTGACTTTATTCACCAGTACATCCAGCAATTGTTTACTGAGAATGTGCTGAGTACCCGGCACTGTTCTCTCTTTGAGGATAAAGTGGTGAAGAAAACAAAATTCTCAACCTTCATAGAACTTCAGCTGCAGTCAAAGAGAATGGCAATAAAAGGCAAACAAATACACAACACCATGCAGGTGTCAGTGCTATTCGAAGAGCGGAGAAAGGTGAGGGACTAGAGTGAGGTGGGTGGGGAGAGGTGTTAGATGCTGTTAGATACGGTGTCATGAACAGCCTCTCTGAAGACACTGAGCAGAGAGCACAATGAAGTGAGCAAATAAGATGCACAGAGATCTGGGAGGTGGAGGGTAAGTGCTCCAGGCAGAGGGAGCAGCAAGTGAAAAGATCTTGAGGCAGGAACCAGACTGGCATTTGAGGGGAGAAGCAAATCCATTTTGGCTGGAGTAGAAAAGGAAGGGAAGAGAACGGTAAGAGAAGGATGTGGGCGGGCACTTGGAGATCAGACTATGTGAGGTGTGGATTTTGTCTTTTGTCCTGAATATGATGGGAAGCTTTGGCAGGTTTGAGAAGTTACCCAATGAGAGTAACATGTTAAGGAGATCCCTCTGATTCCGGCAGACAGAACAGAATGTAGAGTGGAAAGAAGGGCAGGGGAAAATCAGCTGGATGTCCACTGTGACTGGCTAGGTGAGGGAGTATGATGGTTTCAAGTAGAAAGTATAACGGCAGGACTTACCCATTGCTACCGTTGTTACGTTGCATGTGAAGGGAAGAGAAAAACTGAAGACAAGTCCTAGGTTTTTGAGCGTATAAGTGGGAGGACTGGGGCCTGTGTAATTCAGACTTGGGGGGGAGAGGCTTGAAGGGTAAAATCAAGCGTGAAGTTTAGCACACATTAATACTATGTGCGATGAGCTCAGAGAGAAGTTCAGGATGGACATTAAATTAAAAGGGCTGGGGGAGCCATTCGCCTTTGGTGATAATAGGACTAAATGAGCAGAATCTTGGGACCAAGGATGATAAGGTAAAGGAGAGAAAGTCTGAAGAAAAACGAGCTTGGTTTTGGAGTTGTTACATTTGAGAATCCTCAGAGACATCTAAGTGAACAAATCCAAGAAACTACTAGAAAAACTGGCCCGAAGATCAAGAGGGTTTGGTGTTTGAAGAAGTTTGGAAGAGCAAAGGGCAAAGCCCACAGACTAGATAAAGGAAAGTCTGGTAAATGGACAAAGCATTCCTGAATATTAGTGTTAAGTAGACCTGAGGCCCAGATACAAATGATAACACAAAAGTAGAAAGAATGATCCATAAATGAAGTGGTGATCAATGGTCCCCATGTTACAGGGAAGTCAAATTAAAGTCCAGCGTCATCGCCGTTGGGTACAGCAACCAGACGTTGGTTTGGACTTTCACAAAAGGCCGCTGGGGTCCCGACTCTTTGAGGAAGTTCTTTGCATCCCAGAGGCCCAAGCAAAAATGGAAATCATTGCTCCTTTGGCAGGTAGAATGCTCTTATTAGTCAGATACTGGATTCCACCGAATAAACTTTGACATAGTATGTAAACTACCAAAATGCAGGTGGGGTACCCATAACTGACAATTCTGCGGGTGCCAAGGGCACTGAGACCCACGGCAGCCTCCTCAAAACCTCCACTTGTGCTGGGTTTCAGTCCTTGACAGCCTCCTTGCTTGCTTATGCCCCAAATTCATATTCCTAAACCCATTACACTATACAGCCACAGGTTTATCAACCCGGGACTGCAGGAGCAGGCGAAGGAGCCGAGGGGACTGGCGGCCCTACCAGGAGCAGATCAGTCCAACCAAGGGCTGTGGGGCTGAGCGCAGATCAGCCTGGGTCCTGAGACGTGTGTGATTGTCAGGCCCCCTAGAGGGCAGCAGAGCCCCGCAGGAGGGGGCGGAAATGCCAGAAAAGGGGTTCGTGGGCAGTTTCACTCGAGGAGACCTCCGGAGGCAATCAGTACAGGGTTTTATGGAGAATGGAATCAAAAACCAAACTTAGTGAACTAAAGGAAGTTGGTAATGCAAGTGGTAAGAAAGACCTGAGTTGTAATAAGTGAGCTGGAAAGAGCAGAGTTGGGCAGACTTCAGTCACAGGAAATCAAGCTTCTCTACTCGGTGATGCTTGCTACCCAAACAGCAATAATAAATAGGTACGATTTGCTGAGGACCTGCCATTCGTCGTGTTGTCTGCTATGAGCTAGATGATATTTTAGGCACTGGAGATATAAAGATGAATACAGCACCTTCCTTCCTCTAGATAACTCGTCTCCTCTCAGCAGAGCCAGAGATATAAGCAAGTCACATCAGTAGAGAGCTGTGGGTGGTTTACGTCTTTGTAAGGGGAACAGAGAAGGAAATGACTACATGAGAGGGGAAGGGAAAGGCCTCAGGGAAAGACTAACACAGTGAGATGGTTGTGGTGGGGGTTTTTTTCTCTCCGCTCGGATTCCCACAGATCTCCCCTCGAAAAAAATCCATCTATTTTTTCTCTCATTCATTTACTATTTTATGCAGCACATTTCTTCACTGAGCCCTAGCAGGCTCCAGTCACTGCTGTGGGCACGGAGTTAGAGACGCAGTCCCTGATCTGGCATTAATCGTCAGGGCCGTGAGCTGGCCTCGTTGCTTTTCCCCCGACTCCCCTCCCTCCCGGCACTCTGCCTCTCTCTAGGGATGAGGGAGAAAGCTACGCCTCTCAGTTCTGACAGGTCCTGTGTGAGGAGGAAAGGTAACAGGAAAGGAACAGTGTATCTTTCCACTTAACTAACCCTATCATTTACGCATCCAACAAGCAGTGACTGTGTGCAATGGCACACACGAGCCTCTGTCCCAGGCCAGGTGATGTTCAAGCTCCGCCATGACATTTTCCCCGTTAGTTCCAGGAGCTTTCCGTCCCAGCCACCCACGCAATAGGTGTTGCTGTCTTCACCATGGATGTAGTGTTCCCTTCTGGTTTATGGCAGCCGTGTCCTTCGTTCCCATTACAGTCTAAGCTCCTTGAGCTCAGAGGCTGCGAAATGTCTTTTCTTAACGTCAACTACACAACCAAGCGCTATGCTAGATCTGGAAGATATACACTATGTGTCTGAGTATACTATTTATAATCAGAAGGACCTAGATCGAATTCCAACATCCACATGCATCAGCTATGTGAACTCCAGGTCTCTTTTAAATAAAGTCAGCACTACCCCTCCCCAGGGTTGTAAGGATGTTTGAGACAAAAGCCCCCAGCTGTGCTTGGCACGTAAGTTTGCTCTTTCTCCTTTTCCCTTTCTTTGGCTTCTCCTTGATTTTTTTTGGATTGAGTTTTCTTTTCTCTTTTAGTTATTCCTTTGGCAATTTCGGTTATTTTCTTTAATCTAGTGTTCTAGAATACAAGTTTTATAGTTCAACGGCCCAGATATATGTTAGGCTTTGCCCCTTCTAACCATGTGACTTGGACCAAGTTACTTAACCACTCTGTGACTCAGTTTCTTTATCTCTATCAGTTTCTATTATCATCCCCGTAAACTGGGGATGAAAGTGGTACCTACCTCATAGTGTCTTTGTGAAAATGAATGCTAAAAATCCACGCAAAACATCAGTGTGTGAGTTAAGGAGCACTGCTCTCATGATTCACAGATGAAATTTAAGAAGAGTTCTGTAAGTTACCCTGAGTCATACAGCGAGTCAGAGGTAGTGCTAGGAATCGAACCCATGTTGATTTACTCCAAATCCAGTGTGTTCAATTACGAGGTATTGCCTATCTCAGGCAAACTACAGCCCGATGCATTTAGAAAAATTTGGAGAACTCCTGTATATCTACCTATTTGTGTATTTGTATATGAGTACATAGACAGATGTGTGCAACTTTGTGTGTGTCTGTGTACATACGTGTACACACTCAGTATACATGATGCTATATGACTGCATACCTTAGTTTATTACACTCTATAAACTCCTGGTTTTTTAGATCACCATGCAACTCCCAGGTCAGTGTCTAATACATAATAAGTACTTAAGAAACACAAGTAAATTTACTAAAGAAAAGACCTTATGGCATCGTTTTTATATAATTTTTTTGGTTATCTCTCATTATGAAATTAAAACAATCTCACTTTCCATTTATTGTGATGGACACTGAACAATGCAGAATCTGCTTAGAAATGGCAAAATTAGTAAATACATCTGTTGTAATTACATGTGATTATAACAAACCACAAGACATCATCCTAAACCAGGAGAAATATAATTCTCTTTATTAAAATGATACTATTAAAACAGTGGGATGAGGAATAGAAGGAAAGTGAAAGGCAGTCTCTAGTCTTTCCTAGTCACAGACTAGTGAATAATAGCTTCCATCTGGGATAATGGCGTGGAGACTGCTCTGCTAAAGCTCCTGCAAGAGCACAACCCGGCAGACCCAGGACTTGCCGAGGCTGCTGCCCTCTCTTTGGGTGTCATTCCTACTCTTAGGCAGTTGTAACTGCCCCGGGAAGCATGCCCTCCCCAGCCCTCACCCCTCACATACATCCAGGGACCGGGAACTCCCCAGCCTCCCTCTTCCACCACTACCTCATCCGTCTTGGTCTTGTCAAAATCGTGTGGTTTTCAAACCAGAGAGAAATGGGAACTGAGATCGTTTTTAATATTTGGAAACATTCGATTTGTTCCTCAGAAGTCAAGAGATAGAGGAATAGAAAACAAGAAGTTTCGTGTGTAGATATGAGAGGAGAACAACAAAGGCAAAGACTGGAGGAAAAAGGGGGTGATGAACAGAGCAATTTTGTTGATGTAAGAACTAGTGAGTGGCCGTCTGTGGACAACAGAAGGGGAGGGCCAGGTTAGATGGAGTCCGGATGAATATTAGTGCCTCACCTTTGATAATCGTCCTTGCTGTCACCATTTTCATGGCTGCATTCATGCAAAAAAGCACTCTGTTGAGTCACTGCTCCATGCCCGGCCCCATGCAAGGTGTTTGTGAAAAGAACAGACGTGTGCTTGCTCCCATGAAGTTTACAGGCGAGTGAGAAAGACAGAGCATCAACTAGCAAGCAAACTAATATCTAGTTACAATTTGAAATGAGTGTATGAAGGAAGAGAATGGGGCTCGAATAGAGATTAACGGGGGTGACAGGCTGAGATAAAATAAAGAGAACACCATCTGTCTCCATCTCATTTTCAAATCCAGCCAAAACCACAGCAGCCTGAGCTGGGGCACGTGGGAGCAGACAGAGCGCGTGAGCTAGGTCTGGAGGGTGCCAAAAATCGAAGTGACATTAACCCACAAGATTTAGTGGAGATGGTATGGGTCATGTTCTAAATGCGGGCTCATGGTTTCATAAATACTAGGGGACATGTGAAGGGAACAGGACAAAATAGTTTTGTATCAGAACTCTCTGGGAAAAACTTGCCTGGATATAGAAGTTATCAGAATGACAGGAGAGTAACATTAATATCCACCTACTAAGATCAGGATTTGGCATAAGTTATCTCACCTGATCCCCAACATTTCCATTTCATAGATAAGGAAATTGTAATTCAGAAAGCATCAGCACGTGTACATGACACAGCTACTTTATTTATGATAGCCTTATGAGAAGGGAGGCAAACTCTGGGAAGCAGGATTTTGTGAGACTTAAAGTTCATGCCATTGGGGGATGGGGGCTCTACTGAGAAAAAGATGGCAGGATGTGAATACAAAAACAAGAAAAGGGCCTTGCAAGGGGCTGTTGTGTGTGAGGGGCCCTGGTTCTCCATTAGCTTCAGAGCAAATCTGCTTCTAGAGAGAGAAGTGCTGAGCTGTGGGCTCCAACAGACCCAGATGGAGACAAGTTTCTAAGTGCAGACTGTAACCACGCTCAGTACCACGGGGCTCAGGCCCCCTGTCTACGCCGGTAGTAAGGGTCAAAACAGAGCAGAGGCAGGGGCTCAAGCCAGGAGATCAAGAAAAAGGTGACAGGGATTGAAAAACAGCATGGTTACTGGTGCGCCTTAAGCCTTTTAAAGACAGACCTGAGCCCAGCAAATGGCTCAGTTAGTGTTTGCAACCAGCATTTGAGTGAGAAACAAGTTACTTAATCTTTGTGTCCTGGTTCTTCCTTACTTGTGAAATAGGGGTAAAAATAGTACCTAATTCAAAGGCAATCATTGCCACTGCAGTGATTAAATCAGTGAATCTGGGTACTGAGAATGCGTTTGGTCTATTCCACGTGCTCAGTGAACATTGGCTCTCACTGTCATTATTACCAGCTTGGTATGACTGCAAAGCTTTTCCAGTCTTCATGCACCAAAATAAATAAATAAATAATAAGTGAGAAAAATTTCCTGTTGGAAAACTACTCATCTGTCTTTAGGAAGAATAAATTATTTTGTCTGAAAATTCCACAACCCTAAGACAGAAAGCAGCCATTTTAAACTAATGCCACTGCCACGTGCCTTTTGGCTGATCCTGTTCTGGGGTGGAGACCCTCCCTCTGGCCAACATTCGCTCCTCCCTGACAAGTGTTCTCTGTTCAGAATGTTGTGTAAGCTTGTAAAGCACCTTAGAATTGGCTTTAAAATCTGTGTCTTTCTGGGTTTCTGTTGACTGTGAAACAAACAGCAACATTGAAGGGAAAGTACACAATGAAAAGGCAATGACTGAAGATGATTCATATCTGAAAACAAGTTCTCATCATAAATGGGATTAAAATGCATCCTTTGGGAATTCTCTGGAAGCTAAATGAAAGGCTATACTCAATACAAAATTTAACACATTTCCATAACATTGCTGTGCTGTAATGTATTAAACTGTTCTCCAGTGGTCTGTTTGTTCTTGTTCTGTATTGTTTTCACCATCTTCTCTATCACTGAAGGGAAAAATCTTTGTTACAGAAGCCTTTGAGCTTCTGCTGAATCATTTCTTTAGCATAAATTCCTCCAAATAGACTTACTGGGTCAACATTGCCAATTCTTTACAATTTTAACTGCTTATTTGCACTGCTTCCCCAACCTGTCCACTTCTACCTTCCTCTTATTTCACAGAGGACAGAGCACCATGTTCCCTGGCAGCTGCTCAAATACTTTCACAACTTACATTCATTTCTGACATTACTTTTCTGGGCCTATTAATCGTGCTCAACTTTTGCTTTTAACCTGAAATCTTTGAATGAATCAACTTGACATGTCAAGTCTGGGCAAACACCATTTTCCTGTATATGGAGACCACAAGCCCTGCAGGAACACATGGCAAACCACTCTGACATGTTTACCTGTGGCTGGGCACAGAGAAGGCAGCAGGGTGAGATGGGCATGGGAACTACTTCGCAGTATGACTTTTGCTCTAAGGAACTAGATCTGGCCTTACTCCTCGCCTCTGAACTGAAGATTCATTCTTAAGAACTTTCCTTCTGTTTACATCCAGAATCCACTTTTGATCCATTTGACTTGAAAGGATGACCTGGCTTTTCTGCAGCTCCCTCGGTAACACTTTAGTGTTGCTGAAACAGTCCTGTCTGTCTTCTTCACACAGGATCCCACACATCGACACTGGTCTCAGCAATGCCTCTTTCAAAGCCTTGGATCTTTGTGTGTTCCTGTGTCCGCAAACTCCAGTCACAGGGATGGCCAGGGGCCTAGAGGGTGATTTATTGCAATTGGACACTGTGTAGTCAAATTTGACCTTTGAAAAAAATAAGTGTATATTGTGCTCAAAGCCTAACTCCACTAAGTACACACTGTTACTTTTGGGTATGACCTTTTCAGTCTCTCAAATGGGTTATCAGATTATTTAGATAAGGGTTTTTTCCCAGCATAAAATGAAGAGAAAAGGGCGGTGGTGATAAGGAGCATGATGTCTGGCAGTAAGACATCTGGTTTTTGGCCCCATTTCTACCGCCTGTGAGGCCTTGGCCAGACTGAGACGCTTTCTGAGCCGTGGGTTCCATATCTGAAAGGTGAGGATAAGAATTACATTACTTAGTTTGTTGGGAGAATTAAATGGTATAGGAAAAGCTTTTGCAATATTTTAAATCTTATTCAGATGTACATCATAGCTTCTCTCCTCACTTTATCACTGTCAGGATCCAAAATTAGGATGGTCCTAAAGGTAATGGGGCAATAAATCTGAAAAATAAAATGCAGCGTGTGCATTCTGCCTCAGACATTTTAAAATTAGAAACTGTGTTTCTGGGTGATTGCTGATGATCTCACCTGTGGGTAGGTGTTTGATCTGAATGTTGCCTATCGTCCAGAAGCTGAGGTCTAGCCTGGTGTTTGAGGAAACCACGTGGGCACAGGGTTGAACATGTCCAGAGCTGTTACAGAGGTTGTACCAGTACAAAGGGCAGTGAGAACAATGACTGGAGTGAAGTCAAGATTGACAACTAAAGGTAGAAGCATCCTGTCCAAGCCAGGGAGGCAAAGAGAAAGGGGGGACTAAGAAATAAAAACTGGCTCCTAAATTTGCTATAATCAAGCTCAGATATGATGGTGCCTGGAAGAGTATTCCAAAGTCATCACTGAGTAGAGCCAGGACCGCTCTGACATGGATCTGTAACTGATGAGGTAAGGGACCGTACACAGGGACAGTAAGCTTTGTTTTCTTCTCCTTCTCCTTCTCCTCCTCCTTCTCCTTCATCGTCTTCTTTTTTTGGACACTTTCTCAGTCTAATGACATGAAAGGTAATTGAGGGGAATCTTTGGCAAATATATGCACTAATGCCAACTCTGCAAATGTATGTGACCAAAAATCACTAGTTAATTAGTTTAAGAATGCGACACTAAACACATGGTAACTGGTTGTTTTGGGTCCCTGGCCCCAGTTCCAGTGGTGTTTGGGGGTGGGGAGGTGGTGCTTCCCCACACCAACAAGCAATTCCTTGATCACCAGCTGGGTGTCCTCCAATTCAATCCTGACACTACCTACCTGGAGCTAACGTCTGATCCCACAGGTTAAGGGTTCGTACTACAAGTCTGCCTTCCCCCAACAGCTGTCACCGACCAGCTATAGATTGGAGGTTCCCATGCCCCTCTCCTTGGACCTCAGAGCCAGTCGCAAGTCCAAGTTGTTACCTGTATTTCTGAATGACTGGCTATAAATCAGAGGTCCTTCCAATCCCTTCCTTGGCTTGGATAAATTTGCTAATGGTTCACAGAACCCAGAGAGAAACTGTACTTACCAAATTTACTGTAAAAAGATACAGCTCAGAACAGTCAAATGGAAGAGATGCATAGGGCAAGCTACGTGGGAAGAGACACGGGGCTTCCATGCCCTCTCCAGGCCCTCTACTCTCTGAACATCTCTACCAGGGCACCAACCTGGAAGCTTTCCAAACCCTTCCTCTGGGTTTTTGTGGAGGCTTCACTACACAGGCAGGCTTGAGTAAGTCATTGGCCACTGGTGACTGAAGTCAACCTCCAGCCCCTCTCCCTGGAGGTCAAAAAGGGAGGACTGAAACCTCTAACCCTCTCATCTCATGGTTGGGTCCACTGGCAACCGGGCCCCATCCTTAGGTGAGCTCCAGCAGTCACATGGTTAACATCACAGAAGATATCCTGATCACTCTCAATACTTAGGAAATTGCAAGACTTTTTAGAGCTGTGGGCCAGGAACAGTGGAGGAAGACCAGATGTCCATGAGAAGTATATTTTGGTCCCCTGAAATCTTACACATTTTCTTATAAATCCCAATATTGCACTGGTTGTGATTAGCATAGCTTCCAGCAAGTGAACAGTGGTGTTTTTATCATGATTGTTAAGGGCCAAGTGCTTAGGTATGCTCTAAATGTGGATTAAAGAAAACAATTCTTTGTTTTACCTATCTCCCTCATGTTTTTTCTATGCAAATCTAATCTGTGAAGACTCTCATACTCTTTTTATACACAAGAACATGTGTTAAAAAAGAACAATATTTAAGAGAATACAAATGACTGGGTAAGACTAAAGTATTTGTTAGTAACTTGCTTCTTAAGGGTTTTCATAAATACAAACACACACACACACACACACACACACACACACACACCCCTTATAAATATCTAAACATAAGTAAATGCTAAAATTGTTATAACCTTAGAACTTCTTGGAGTCAACCTTGGTAGAAAAAGTAATGAAGGCAACGTAAGATGTAGGAGGATGTGAGTATCAGAGAGTCTAAATCTTAATTCAAAGTGACTTATGTGATAAGGAAACTAATCTCACATAAAAAGAAGTTCTGAGTTTAAAGAGGCTAAGTCAGTGGCTCAGAGACCTTGTCTAGGATCTACATTCCTTTCTTCTTCCATCATTTTTTGGAATGTTGTCTTAGCTTCTCCATGCCTGCAGCACGGCTATAGCACTGTCAGGTGTCACATCTAAACAACTGTCCATCGCAAAAAAGGACCATGTTCTCCCGTGTTTTCTTGCTAAGACTGAAAAAGTCGTTAGAAAACTCCAGAAGACCCTCTCTTGTGATCATTGGCTGAAACTGATAAGCAAACGGGGTTTCAGTTCTCATCTTGGTCTAATTAGCAACTACATCCTGAACGTAAGAATGGGATGGCTCATTATTACAAAGGGAGCTATGTGAAGAAGAGACAAATACATTTTTAAAAACAAGTATCTTTTATACAACCTTCTGTGTTTAACTGCCTGCCAATCATTTCCCCTCTGTCTTCTGCTTACTCCATGAGCTTCTTGCCCAAAGTGGCTATTTCACTGTTCTACCCACACCTTCTCAAACCTCAGGTTCCACTCAGTCCACCCTCATTGATTATCCCTCCAACTTTGAGAGATTTAATGCCATTTATCATGAGCTCGCTGGTCTGTCCTCCTCCCCACCTGAACGTTTTCCCATAACGTGGTTCTCCTTTCGTTCGTTCATTCACGCGTGCATGCATACGTGTATTCGGTCAACAAACATAATCACTGGTAAGACGCTTGACAATGTCACGGGCACTGGGAAGACAGCAGGGAAGAAAACAGCCTGAAGTCCATGCCGTCACAGAGCTCACATTCTGCTGAAGATCCTCCTAGCAAGAACAGACGGCAAATAAAACAACTAAGTCAAATACAGACGACGTTGGGTGAGATCAAAGCAGGGAGCGGCAGGAAGAGCAGGAGCAGCGGGGTCACTGTCGCATTTTTAAATAGAGCGGTCACGGCAGGCTATGCTGAGAAAGTGACATTTGAGGAAAGATTTAAAAGAGGTAATCCCTCAGGATGGTTTGGGGAAAAGCACTGAAAGCAGAGGAAAAGGCCAAAGCAAAGGCCCTTTGGTGAGAGGGTGCCTGCTGTCTGCAAGCAGAACGAAGTGGGAAAGCGGGGGAAATGTTAAGTGACGGGATCAGAGAAGTAACGGGGGCGGCAGAAGATTGTATAGGACTTTGTAAACCAATACAAGAAATTTAATTTTACTCAGAGAGGTGGGTAACTCATTGAGAGTTTTGAGCAGAGGAGTGATATAAAAGGAGTTTTGTTTTGACAAGAGTGTTCTGGTTGCTGTACAGAGATGGGGTTGGGTTGGGTTGGGGGTTGCAGGGGACACTGTTCGTAAGGACACAAGCAGGACCAGTTGGGGCGCTATTATAATTTTCAAAGTAAAAGATGATGGTGACTCGGACCAGGGTAGTAAATAGAGGAGGAGCTAAGAAACAGTCCTATTCGGGGTATTTTTTGAAGATGGAGCCGGCGGGATATGCTGACGGGTTAATCATGAAGTGTAAGTGAAAGAAGGGTGTTCTTTCTTCCTTTTTTTCTATAATTATTTTATCTCAAAACTCTAGATTAGTTATTCCCTTCCCCCAAACATCTTTAATTTTTTCTCTCTTTCTAGGTCTCAACCTAAGTCTACACAGTTGCTTCAGTTTCCACTTATTAAAAAGAAAACCAAGCAAAATAAACAAACGACAAAGCCCTTTGGAGACCTGATAACCCCTCCAGCTACTTCGCCATGTTTTTCATTTATTCATTCACATATTCATTCACAAGTTTTTTTTTATTCATCATTTTTTAAAATTCTCTACTTTTCCAGGTGTGTGCTTAATCTTAGCCTCAAAACTCTGCCTTCTTCACAGCAACCTTATTGTCTTTTCTGTGACATTCTAAGTGATTTCTTCCATAACTACTTCAATAATTTTTACTTTATTGGCCAAAAAGGCTCTTTCCTTCCATCATTTTTCTCTGCTCATACTATACTTTTATTCTGAATAATAGAAAGTGCTTGAGGAAAAAGAGGATTGAAATTTACTTTGTAAATGAGATGCATTTATAACGGTTTAAATGAGACATTTCTTTGAAGGACATTCTCCTACCCACTAACTCTTCAACCCTTCTCTCCTCCCCCATTAGTAGCCACTCCATACTGAATTTGCACAAAAAGCACACATGAGATCTCCAGCATTTTCCACCTCCCTTTCATTGATTTCCGTGTTGGTTTTTTTTCTCTAAATATTTTAAAGGATGATAAAGTAAAATATATGTACAATGTCCTCTACACATTGGGGAAAACAGCTCCCTGTGGTTTTCACTAAACTGAATGACACCTAGTGTGGGAGTAGAAAACGGGCCAAGGGTTGTAAGAGTTCAGAAGAATTAGCTCGATGCTCCTTCAATGAGTGGAGTGTGGGGTACAGTGTAAGTCAGTGTGGGAGAGAAGACGGTAAAACAAAATTGTTTCTCACAATAAGTTTTGGAAAGAACAACACCCTGAGATGGACAAGGCCTTGATGAAAGTGTGGAGTCGAGGAAATGTGCCTCTGGCACCCTTAGCTTTCTCCTTTTCTGTCCCTTTCCCTCTCTAGTGCTGACACCTCTGGGACCTCAGTGCTGGTTTTCCCCTCTCATCTCAGCCATATTCTCACAGACTCTGCAGTGCCTATCAGAAAACATCCCTCCAAATATGGGATCTCTACTCTCGGCAGGATCTGCTCCACGAGCCTCCTCCCCCATGGAAGACGGAACATCTTTGCTCTTGATGTCAGGGGCGGGTGAGAGAATTCAGCAGGGGAACCTCCCTAGCATCTCAGAAGTAGTACCCTGGAGGGGAATTCCACTTACACATGCTGGTCCTTGTTTCACCCACTGGACTGTTCCCTTCCAGCCATCTGAAGGCTATGTCTGTAATCCCTGTTTGATGACAAAGACCCCCCTTCATCTTCAACTTCTTTACTAAACACCCCATTTACCATGTTTTACTGCAAAACCTGGTTCCCTCCCCTGCAGCCCCTTCATAGGTTACTCGTCTACCACATCACGTACTCCTCGGGGCTCAGAGCTGGAAGTCAGCAACTCCATGCGGCTCCCAGACATCCTCCACATCTTACATCTTACGTAGGAAAGTAAAAGCTAAAACCACCTTCTTTGAGGCTCTTGACATCTAGCTACCCCTCCATCTTTCGATTGTGTTTATAATTACTATTTACTGCCAACTTCTGGGTAAAGAATTTCTGTCTGCACCAAGTTCTTCTATTGTTCTGGGTTACTTTAGTGCCGAATAAAGGGCAAACCAACCCCATAGGCTCATTTTTCAGTTGTAATGATTAAATTCTAGTGCAATTAGAATGATCATTTTAGCCATCCTACCTCTGGTAGACTCATTACCTGAACCTCCTTCACATAAGGAGTCCTTATTTCTATCCATCCAGCTTCAGGCATCATCCCCACAATACCTGCTGTTTCACCTAATGTACACATTTTTCTTTGAATGTATTCATCTTATTCTAGTCTTTCATCTCATTCTGGACTCATTTGGGACTGCATAGCCTATATAGAAATTTCAGTAATCCAATATCTAGTAAATATTGGTAGAGACAGGGGAAAGGGAGTGAAGAAATGGAATTTTGCCATTCAAATCATTATGGAGAAACTATATTTACTTTCCAATCCTAAGTGATTACCCGCATATTTTTTCAGTTCAGCCGATGAACATGGGCTCTTGTAGGATTGAATAAAGACGAACTAGAGCTTCCTGGACAAAGGAGGTACTAAAGGAACAACAGCAAAAATCCTCACAGAAGGCAGCTAAAGCTAATTTCAGACCAAATCATTCTTAAATCTATTAGAATTATTGTGACGGTTTTTCATGCCAAGTTTATGGCCCAGAAACCGAAGCGTCAGAGCTATATTGAGCACAGATCTAGAAATCTGGAGACTGTGAAAAAATATAGAGAGAGAGCAGATTGAAGAACCCTGAATTCAGTATCTGGCATATAGTAGGTACTCAGAAAATGTTTTGAGGGAATGCTCACATTAGCGGTGTAATAGAAGTTTTGAACAGGAAGAATGAGTAAATCTGTAAGCCCCTGCCCCCCGCCACTCCATAGTTGACCTGCTCGCTGTGGGCACTTTCAAACATTTTTGTGGTATTTGTAACCATCTGTATGCTTATGGCTCCCAAGAATGTAACAGTCCCCTAACTTTCAGATTCTTAAATCCAAGTGTCTATTGAATTTGTTCAGTTGTGTGTTCCACCAGCATCTCAAACCCAGTCTTCCAAAATGAAGCTTTTTATTTCTTCCTCCAAATATACTCCTTCTCTTATATTTTCATAACTTAGTTATGTGCACCACCCAAGGCAGTAACTGAGTGGCATTTTACACTTCTCTCTCTTAAATTCATCAGTAAATCCTACTCATTTTACCTCCTTTATATTTTTGAAACCGTTCTCTACTTTTCATCCATATCAATACCGCAAGGAATTTTCTCATCATCTCTCACAAGAACCATTGCAACAGAATGAGTCTATCCCTAGTTTTGTTCCCTTAAATCCATAGTCTTTTATCTCAATGTCAACTCTAACCACATTTTTTTTTCCCTTGGCTTGAAGATCTCACAGTGGACTCTCACAGCCTACAGTATAAATTCATCCATGAGCTACCTTTTAGGTCCCTCTCCATCCACACTGCGCGTTTTTACCTTGTCTCATTTTACTTGATTACAGTAAAAAATACCAAGCACTGTTTCCCCATACACACCATGCTACTAAGCCTCTCCATGTGTTTGCTCTTGATATTTCTTCTGCCTGCCTACCTGTCTTTTCACACTGCATCTGTGATCAACCTTCAAGATTTACCCTAGGACCGTCCCTCATCAAGGTTTTTCCTGCTATTCTAATATTGGTTGGGAGTCCTTCTTGTATTTGTTTCTATAATAAAACTTCTCACATCATTTAAAAATTATCCATTTACATTTCATCCTCCCACTCTAGACAGTGAACTTATCGGTGCCACAGGGTTACTCACGTGCTCCTTATCACAGTGCCTTGCACGTGGAGCATTCAGTAAATGGTTTGAAAGCTGTAAGTTCAACATATGTAGTGCATCTATTGGAACCCAAGTGAGGGAACACAATTGACTGCCTATACTAGATCCTCCACTAGCCATCCTTATTAACCCTGTTACTTATTTGCAAAATGAGGCCAAGGTGAGAAAGGTGAATAATAAGCCTTCACGGTTTTGTTTCTAAAATTACTGATATTGTTACTTACAGGGAAGTCGAATGGAAATAAGATGAGCTTTGCAATCACAGAGGCATATTTTCTTATCCTGGGTTCCCCACCCATAAACAGTGTGAGCTTGGGCTTTCCAGCATGATCCTCAATGCCTGCCTTTTTGGCATGAGGATAATAGCACTTATTTTGTAAGGCAGTTTTAAGAATTGAGGATAATATACTGAAAAGAACCTGGCACATTCAATATTCTATTATTCTTATTTCTATTATGACTTTGAAAGTAGTTACAAAGCATTTTATTTGAAAGTTGAGTTAATATTTGTAAAGCACTTCAAACAGCGCCTCACAAGTATGTGTGTATATCTGCGCATACAGGTGCACAATCTATGTTTAGTAAGTGCCTAAAAGATACATGAATTTACTATATAAGAGAAATAATTTTGATTGATATTTTATTAGCTATAAACTCTGAAAAGCTTCAACTATTATATTTTTTAATTTTGTTTTTTATTGAAGTGTAGTTGATTTACAATGTTAGTTTCAGGTATACAGCAAAGTGATTCAGTCATACATTTTTTTTTTCAGATTTGTTTCCATTATATGTTATCATAAGAAATTGAATATAGTTCCTTGTGCTATACAGTAGGACCTTGTTGTTTATCTAATTTATATATTGTAATGTGTATCTGTTAATTCCAACTTCCTATTTTATCCCTCCCCTGCCCTTTCCCCTTTGGTAACCATAGTTTGTTTTCTATGTCTGAGTCTATTTTTGGTTTGTAAATAAGATTTGTATTATTTTTTTGGATTCCACATACAAGTGATATCATATGATATTTGTCTTTCTCTGTCTAACTTACTTCACTCAATATTATAACCTCTAGTTTCATCCATGTTGCTGCAAATGACATTACTTTATTCTTTTTTGTCTGTTTTTTTAATATTCCATTATATATGGCTGTGTAATATTCCACCACATATATATACATATATATATATATATATTCCACATCTTCTTTATCCAGTCATCTGTCAATGGACATTTAGGTTGTTTCCATGTCTTGACTATTGTGAGCTTCAACTATTTTTAACTGACAGTTCTATATTTCTGAAATAAACCCAAATAGAAAGAATTGTGCATCTGCAGCAGGGACTATAAAAGCATTATTAGTTACTTTAAACAGCACATGATAGGTGAGTGGAATAATGAATGAGTGAATGAATGAAAATGTAGTCTATTTAAGTGTCTGGTAAACATAGTTGAGATGTAATTATAGTTATAGACAGGCAGGAAGGGTTCCATCTAAAGCAAAGGTGAGCTTCCCAATCTGCAAATGATATTGATTTTTATCTTGCTATGCATACAAGAACTACTTGAAAGTTCCATAAAGTCTAATGTATCTCTTGCTTTATTGGAATAAGTTGGGATTTGTATTTTTTGTTTTGTAGAATCTTTTACCAAAGGAGGTTGGGTTATGATAGAATAGAATCATTCTGTTTAGGATCTGTTTCATAAGTAAGGGTACCTGGAAGAGAGAGAGAGAGAGAGTGTGTGTATGAGAGTGTGAGAGACTGACAGATAGTTATGAATATGAAGAGTGTAGATGTCCTAAAATATCTGTGAAAAGACTTAAATTAACTGGAGATTAATCTAACAGAAGATATTCAAAAATACTTTAAGGATCCCTTTTTAAGGAACTAGATTACCATGAATAATTCTATTATTCTGTTAATAGACAGTAATGTTCTTTTAATTTAAGCTATAGAGCAGCATTCTGATTGTGCAACCCAGTCCACAAGTAAGCACAAAATATTTTCTATTGAAATGTGGAACGTCCCTCAATGGTGGGTACTTCACAAGAGAGCCTCTTCGAAGGGGTTTTCTTTGGTGAAACAAAGGCTGCTCAGTCTGGTTTGGTCGGATGCTGTACCTTCTCTAAGAAAGTTTCTTTCCTCTCTTCTCTCTGGCCTAGAGCTAAAGCTACTTTGTACATATTATCTTCTCCCCTTCCTTCTCCCACTAGACTGTGAGCTCTAGGAGGCAGGACCTGTGGATTATTTATCTCTATATCCCCAGGACAAAAGCCCTTTGCCTAGAATTTAGTCCACTGAAGAAGGTAATCCATTCCATCCATTTTGCTTGATGTAATAAGCCGTTTCACTTTCACTCAAATACTACTTTCAACATCTTAGAAGAGAGAAAATTTAGGAGGAAGGTCTTTATCCCAGGACAAAGAATGATTTTAATTTTATTGCATTCTGTCTTATCTAATATTAATTTTGAGACAGCAGGAAAAGAAACTTTTTTTAAAAAGTGACTCTATCAAGGGTAAACAAATCTTCTGACAGTAAGTCTAGTAAGGCACTTGCTCCCTCCCTGCTGAATCCCAGGGAAGTGGATGGCACAGCTTGAGAGCAGGCTCCAGGTTTCGAAGGGGAAAAGGTAATAAAGGTCCTAACCCTTAAGACTCTTGGACCCCTGCAAGCTCGACTGACTACTGTTCTGTACTGACTGGCCTTATGATTTTGGTCCAGTCAGTTAAGTAAGTCTCTGTATCTGCATTTGGCAAATGGGGAGAACAGTGCCTCTTTACCCCACAGGCTTAAACTGATGAATAAAAATAAAAAGAGAGATTTTTTCTGTGAAAGTGCGTTGGCTCTGAAAATTGTCGTACAAATAAAAGGGCTCATCCTGATGCACCACGTAGCAGACAAACGTTGGGAATCTCACCGCTTACCTATGGAACATCTGTCTAATACTTTCCAGGTGTGGTGAATTGCCAATTCCTGTGAAAACTGCCGGAGGCGCCCTCCATAGGGCCGGCAGCCAAATACTGAATGTCAGACGTCAGCTTGATGGTTACAGAAACCTCTCACAGCCAAGGACCTCGCTTTTCTCTTTGGGCATCACCAGTCTCTACAGTAATGCTCAGACATAGTCCCTCTCAATGAAGGTTCATTAATGATAAGAATGACTTCTTAAACTGGAAGGCAACACATTATAATGGCTAAAGGTGTAGGTTCTAAACTCAGATCCCCATGTTCAAAATCCTTAGTCAGTCTTCTTAATCCTTGTAATCTTGGGTTTCTGCTTCTTTAAAATGGATATAATCATAACAGAAGCTCTGCCTCGAGTTGCTGCCAGGACTCCATTTAGGCAAAGTTCCAGCACCATGTCTGGCACATGGTAAACATGAAATGAATTCTAATTTATCAATATTCACCTTTTTCTTAGATGCTAAGAATTACATTCCTTTTACCATTGACCATTAAATGTGATCAGTAGGCAATGCAAAAGGGTAGATCACACGTGGCTTAACCAAGAAGTGATAAAACTGCCCCCCACTGTTATCCACACACCATCACAGTCATCTGCAGTATCACAGGTCAGACATCGCAGGGAAAGCAGGAACCCTCTTGGGGCGTGGGGCCATCTTCCGCAGCCCCAGCTCTCCCCAAGTCCAGCCAGTTAAGCACACAATCACATCTTTCTGTTTGCTCCTGTCCTGTTCATGCTCACCAGGTACAAAGACAGGAGACTGGCCCAGCACAAGTCGGAAATAGAGTGTTTCACCCCCAAAGGGAGTATGGGGAATGGTGGGAGAGCGACAATGAGCAGGTAAGCAAACTGTGAGTGGCCTGAGGTGGTGTGAACTAAATGTCTGCAAGTCGCAGGAGCAGGTGGCTCCCTGGGCCGGGTCCTACTCAGCTGTGCCTCCCATACAGTGTGTCCCCCGTGGGCCACCGCTGGGTTTCTGTGTGTGTTTGACTTGCAAAGCTCATGCCGTCCTCGTGTACAGTGATGGGACGCTGCTGCTCCCCAGGGCTGTGTGCTTTGCATGTCTGAGGCCTCAGCTCACAGTCCGCTCCCCTGTGGATTTTAACTGACTGGTCAAACGCTTCTGCGGAGTTTGCAAAGTGGAAGAGATTGGAGGAAATTCACATTTCAGGACTGTCTGATCGCTTAACAAAACAAATGCAAAAAGCCTAGGACTGGATTTGAGGGAAGGTCTGCAGCCGAGGGAAGACTCCCACCTTGATGCCGGGCAAGCCTGGGAATTAATCTGACTTTGAATGTAAAACGCCATCTCACAGCCAAGGGCAAATGCTCTGCCAAACTGGTGAACTGTAGAAGCAAGAGGCCTTTCGTGACCTGAGATCAGGAAAGCTGGTCCTCCTCTAGCTACCGTAGCTTTGCAGCTCCTTTCCTTCTCTGTGTCTGGCGGGGGACACCCTCTGTCGCTGTGCTGTGCATGTTCCTTCATAACAAGCACTCCCAACCAAGCTGTGCCCAACCGGGGGTAGCTGGAACTCTAAGCATCAGCTGAGCCGTGTTGCATGAAATAAACGTGCTTTATTGCATGGGATGGGGTTTCGAGAAAAGGGCTCTGGAGATCAAGGCTTCCAAGACTGGCATTAAACAGTTCCAGGAGGCTGGAGAAGCCCTGAGTTGGGAGACCATCCCCCATGAACTCACTCTCCACCTCTAATTTGCTGTGGTATTTCCCAATCTGCCTGTGGTACAGAGGTGTGGAGGGGAAGCTCTTGCAAATCAGCCTGGATTAAAGGAAGCGTGTACATGTGTGTGTGCACGTGCTGAGGGCAGAGCTTGACAACTAGCTGCAGAGCAAGAAGAGAATTCAATCCCGCTGAACTTTCACCGCCAAACATTGTTTGATTCTGCAGCAGTGGGTTCCTTCTGGTTTTCAAAATAACGTCTAACTTTCTCCGAGGACAGCGCACAACTTTGGGAGGGCAGTGGTGGGCGGGGTGGGCTTTCGCATCGCAGCCCCTGAAAATGGTGCCCTGACCCATGCTGCCTACAGCCTGAGCGATTCTTCATAGCAGCTCTGATGGAGAGCTTGTCCGGCTTTGTCCGCGGCTCCCAGAGACCAGGCGGTCGGAGCACGTGGACAGGCGCGCTTGTGTGCGCACCGGAGGACCTGATGGCCTTATGCCCACACTCCCTTTACACGGCTATCATTGGATCTCAGTGTGTCTGGAAGATAAGCCTCAGTCGATCATCCTTGGGAGCAAACTCAATAAACTGCTACTGGGGTCCCCGGTTTCCTTCCATTCAGATATGACAAAGTGGCATAATTCCTGCACTTGAAAATCAGCCAGACAGCATCAGAGTTGGCTGGACCAGGTGAAAATGACGGCATCAGATGAGCGCAGGGGCTCTGACCAAAGTGACTTCTGATTTGAGGCAACCGTCTAGGAAGGGAGTTCCCTAACCTAGCAAACATGGCTGCCTATCAAACGTCCTGGGGCAAAATCTTGGGCAAAATACCTTAGGAATCTGTAGTGTACCAAGTTTCCAAGGTCATTCGGATTTAGTCAGTCCATAAACTGATATTTTTGGAATAATCCATTTGCCTAGGGAATGACATGAGCTATTCATGGCAAATAGTACGTCTCAGTCCTGTCATGCAGTGCTCGTGGGACTGGAACCCAGTCCTGATCGGCCCAGCGACTGGATTTGCTCAAGGTTATCTTGGTTGAGAAATGGGGAGGAGGAGACAGGAGAAAGTGGGACACAGAGGGTAAGGGGACCGCAGATCAATCAGACCAAGCTTCCTTGGGTCCGGTCCAGATCTGCGGGGGTAGCTACTCAATGTGTCTACACTGGGAATGATCAGCAGTAAGATACCATTTAGCTTTATGTCTCCCCACTTGTCTGGATGTCGGCCAGGTAATGGCAAGGCAGAGGGGAACCTGCACGCTGGAGTAAAGACGGTCCCACTGGGCCGAACACCTCAGCCCCACAGAAAAGCATGGTTAAGTGGGAACAAACGGTCTTCCCTTCCTACTTTTCCTTCCTTCCCATTTCTTTAGCATCAAATAAAAACTGACAAAGAGAGAGAAAGAGTGTGTGGGATGGAGAAGGAGTCCTTTAGTCCTCTCAGGGAGCTTCCCATCAGGGAGGAAAAAAGGCCTTGAGACTTATAGCAGGAGAGGCTAAAGTTTCTAAGGCCTTCGCAACTTTTTGTTCCAACTTCATAATTACTCATATAAACACACACACACACGCACACACAGACGTTAATACAGGAGAAATGAGTTTAAAATAGACATTAAGGGAACAGTATTACGATATCAGCAAGGAGACAACTGCAATGTAAACTATTTCTAAATAAGGGGTCAGAATAGTTGATCCCAATCTGCTTGCTCCAGAATTGAAAGGGGGAGCTGGGGAAAGGCTAACTGGGTGAGACTTTTATAGATGCTTTGAGTAGCAGCTGGTAGGCCCTCTTTCTTATCCACTCCCACTCCTCCCCCAGCTGCTTCCCAGAGTCATAGTCAAGTACCATGTCCACTCTGCAAACATCTGTGGCCGTCACCAAACAACCAGTCCCAGGGAGGGCTAAGAGAAGCTCAAACCACCACAGAAAACCAGGCATGTCACCCAGAGTCTCACTTGCCTGTGGTTTCTGTGATGAAACTACAGCATGGGCAGAACGCTATGGACTCCGTGCCTGGAGAGATCCTTCCAGAGCCACGCTGCCTGGCGGGAGAGGAGGAGTTTAACAAAGCACACAGTCAGAGCACAGCAGAGCACCATGACCCCATCTGCAGCACTGGCGGGGCCTCAGGGACACCCCCTTCCATCTCCCTCCCCCTCCCCCCACCCCCACGTTTGGAAAGGAATAGGAATGCTCTGTGGCTCCATAACACTCTCGCTTCGTGAAATAGTACACTGCTGTTTTCCCTTTTGATAGAGATCTTTTATTTTTACTGACATGTAGCTGATTTGCTGTTTTCCTTTTATGTGAGTTTTCTTTTCCTTCTTCTGTCTGACTGTTAGCATCACTTGCAGTCTTCTCCTGTTTTCACGGTGGGCAGTCTAAGTGTGTTTCAGAGCAGAGTCCTCCCGACTGCAAGAGAAGTGAGAGAGTCCTAAACAGGGCCCGGAGCCCGGAACTCTTTAAACCACGTTACTGTGGGAGTTCATCTGAGATGGTCCACCGACAGGAACGGCTGGGACCCCCACAGTGAATCGTATTATCCCGTCTCAGCAGGGGGATTCCACCCCAGTGCTCCTCTGAGTCTGCGATCTGCTGTGCTCACGTGACACCCCATGAAGGAGAGGCACGGACGTTCTGAGCCTCCCAGTCTCTCTCTGGGAAAGGGCCTCCTTAATCAGATGAGATAGGTCTACAGTCCCCACTCAATGCTTGAAGGAGGGAGGGTGGCACAGCGTTTTTTTTTTTCAATTGTTGCTATATCATGATAGCAGTTATGTGAGGTCACCCACCCCCAATCAGTTGGGTAACTGATTTTCACCCAGTAGAGGCAGCATCTAACTTTAGTGGGTACAAATGTTTAATAAAGCCTTAGAGTATCTGGTAACAATGACGTCACAATGATCATTATTAAATGAAAAAGGAACTCAGACTTGAAGATTATCCCAAAGGGTAATGCCTATGTTAGGATTCTTTTGTCTTTCATTCATTCAGTTATTTCTTCTTTCGTGTAATGCTCATTTATTAAGCACCTACTATGAGCCAAGCACTTACAAGACTCTGGAGATAAATGAATGACCAAATCATAACCAACACCCTTGATAATTGTCCACTGGGGATCAGAGCCAGAGAAACAGATCATTGCAACCTAGTATGGAACCCCTCTCCCATAGAACAATTATTTATCAGATTAACTCCTCACTCAATATCACAAACAATAGCCTATGCCAGCACAAAGAGAATGCAGAGTAATAGAAACTACGTAATAATAATAAACTTGAATTGAGTGTTCAGAAAGGGCTAGGCACACACTTACATACAATTAAGAGCCCACAGAAGAGAACGATTCTGCCTTTGCAGCGCAGGAGAGGCCGGCTGGCTGCTGAGGGACAGAGGAGCACGGCTGCGGTGGCCCGCTCCTCCTGCCCCCCAAAGTCAGCTTCAAAGTAATGTTCTGACTTAGAGATGTTCTAAAACAGATAAGACCAAGACTAGCGATTGCTGCCATTAGCAGTCCCTTCACAAATGTTATATGTTAAGTTCTCCTAAGAACAGTATAAGCCATATTTTTCCTTTCCGTGGTACATCTGAGCTCACACAGTGTGTGTCTTTATCTGACTTATTACACTTAGTATAATGCCCTCAGGCTGCATCCACGTTGTCACAAATGGCAGGATCTCCTTCTTTTTCAAGGCTGAATAATATTTTCTTTATCCATTTGTCCACCGGTGGACTCTTTGGTTGCTTCCACATCTTGGCTATGGTAAACAATGCTGCAGTGAGCATGGGGGCAGAGGTGTCTTTTCAAGATATTGATTTCATTTCTTTTGGATAAATACTCAGAAGGGATATTGCTGGATTCATAGAGCAGTGTGATTTTTAATGTTTTGAGGAACCACCAAGCTGTTTCCCACAGTGGCTGCACCAATTTATATTCCCACCAGAGTGTGCAAGCGTTCCCTTTCCTCCACATCCTTGCTAACAATAGTTATTTCTGTTCTCTTTGATAGTGGGCATTCTAACAGGTGTGAGGTGGTGTCTCATCGTGGCTTTGATTTGTATTTCCCCGAGGACGTCGAGCACCTTTTCACATACCTGTTGGCCATTTGCATGTCTTCTTTGGAAGAATGTCCATTCAGAAGAGATACATTTTATTTATCCATTTACCAGTCAGTGGACATTTAGGTTGTTAGCCGACTGTGATGAATGCTGCAAAGAACACGGGAATGAATGCTAATACCTCTTCGAGAGCCTGATTTCAATTTTTTTGGATATGTACTCAGAAGTGCAGGGGGAGGGTATAGCTGAGTGGTAGAGTGTGCGCCTAGCATGCATGAGCTCCTGGGTTCCATCCCAGGTAACTCCAGTGAAATAAATAAACCTAACCCCCGCCCAAATTAAAATAAATAAATAAAAAGTAAGTTTAAAAAAGATATGTAAAAAAGAAGTGGGATTGTGGGAGCAAGTGACAGTCTGTTTTCAATTTTTTGAGGAAATTCTATACTGTTTTCCACAGGTGTTGCCACAGTTTGCAGTCCCACCAACAGTGCACCAGGGCTCTAATTTCTCCACATCCCCACCAACACTTGTTATCTTTCACGGCTTTTTTGATTAATAGCCATTCCTAACAGGTGTGAATTGACAACAGTACTGTAACGTTCATCAGAAAGTGTAAGTGGGTAGTCTCATCTTAAGTGTCCTCACCACAGTATAAGAAAGAAAGAAGAAAGAAAAAGAAAGGAGGAAAGAAAGAAAGAAGGAGGGAGGGAGGAAGGGGTGCAAAGATAAATATGAAGCATGTGAAACATCCCAAAGGGAATGGAACTGGAACTGACCCAGTGCCTCATGTCTGTGGCACATGCCATTTTACACAATAAGAAAAAATAGTCAAAAAATATCTTTCTTAAACGAGGAGCTTTGAATAGATAATAAACACGTTGGTGGTAGATATCCAACCAAAAAAATCAAGCCTCGACACTAAAGTGCTCTTCAGACATCAGATTTACATTACGTGGATTAGCAGGGGTGCTTCAATCAAGGTCAAAAGGAGGCTTTTGTCTGAACAGCAATCATATTTTCAGGAACCGCTGTAAAACTCTGGGAACATTCTCTTATCCTATAGTCCCCCAGGAGTCATCTCTGCAGTGCTCAGGCCAACGTTGATACAGAGCTTTGGAACTGATTATCAGGTCGTTTATGGACACCAGCTTGGGCGTAGCCATTTCCCATGCTGCTCCACAAGGGGGTGTCAGTGTGCACCTTGACTCAGCGTGCATCTTGGCCCTTAGCACAGGGACAGTATGGTGTGGTGGCAGTGATCTGGGTTTAGGGTCATATTTGAGGCACTGTTCTGCCTCTTATTTTGAGTTAGACAACTTAGTCAAGTTCCATTAACCTGAGTTTTTGCGTCTATGATACAGGTTACTAGTCCCTGTCTATACCAGGTGTTCATGACAATAGAATTGACTTCTTTCTCTCACACTCCCAGCCCACCCACTCTGCACCGGGCACCGTAACAAAGCACAGGAGAGGCATGTAGTCGCCACCCTTGGAGTGTTCCCCGCTTAGTGCAGACACGGACTTATAAATAAGCCATTAGAAATGCCATTCGGTAAGTGCTATGTCAAACAGCCATTGTGAAGGTCAAATATAATAATACAGGTGTTGTGAGGGAGAAAGTTCTATTCAAATGGGAGCTATTATCATGCAGGATTCTCTTCTCCTTTGTCATCAATCCCAATCCCATGTTTTATTCAAGGTTTAAATCAAGCTGGATTCTTCCACAAAGTCTTCCAGCCCACAGGCACAAAACAGCTGTGTCCTCTTTGTTTCTCTCTTTACTCAGTTGCAATCTGGGTGTTATAGTGATTGCTGGGGGAAAAAAATCATTTCCTCTTTTGGAAAAAACAATCTTCTTAGTTGAAGCACCTCAACTAAGCCTAGAATTTATACTTCAGCATGAGGAGGAGTTCAGCTTTGAGTCTGGGTTACGGAATTATGGATTGAAAGGAACAGCTTAATTTGAGAAAGAAAACTCTGTGCTGATCCAGCACCTGCCTCTGCTTGGCACAGGCTCCTGCGTGTCCTTCGTGAGATGCTTTCTCGCTGTGAGGACCTGGGGGAAGCCGCAGCTGCGCTAGACCGTCGGGCACTCTCATAACCCACCCTGGATGGACACAGAGCCCTCTGAAAAGGCCTGTGGTCGCTGTTAGACCAAAGACGGGTTAAAAATAGGGCTGAGCGGTTCTCCTCTTGCAAGGACTTTATTAGGGGCTAAATGCCTACTAAGAGATGTCCTCTGGGGGAATTATCTTAGAAGCGTGCAGCCTGCTCCAGCTACTTAAAAGGGAGGCAAAAGTCCACCACAGGGTTGTTGGAAGGGTTTCCCAGGATTAAGCCCATGGAATTAGTTTCTTTGCCATATATGCAAGACTCACATTAATTGGGATTTTGTTTATCCATGTTATTTTAACATTCCCCAGGCTTAAGGCCTTGGTAAGCTCCACTTTATTTGCAAATCCTTCCTTGAAACTTCTTTCCCCCACCGTGAGCAACCTTTTCTCTGAATTCCTCTAATACTAACAAGAAAAACGCAATGCAAGAGGACAAATATCTTTTTTTCATGATGGTTTTCATATCAGTATGTTTCTTTCTACCCTCATTTGGGCCACACCTGTTAGCATCTTAACCCTGTATCCCTGAACTATTAAAACAACTTCTTAAATCTGCCCTGGGAACCACTATTGCTTGTGCCAATCTTCCTGGTTCCTCACTGCCTAACGGACTAATTAACTTAAATATTAATTAGGCTTGAACATTCTTCTGAAGTAGGACCAGGACTGGGGCCAGATAAAGAATAAGGTCAATGGACGCAGCTGTGGTGAGGGTTTAAAGAAGATTATGGCATGTGTGTGTTCTCAGGAGTCTTCTCTGCAATGTTCAAGCCAATGTTGATACAGAGATTTGTTGAGTTCGAGAAGGAAGATCAAATACATAAAATATAAAATAACAACAGAGAACTCTTATGGTTGAAGAATAACACAGAAGAGCCATGAGTATTTCTTTATATATTCATTTATTGATTGATCAAGCATGTAGATACATATGCATCTGATATTAGGCCATCTCTCTGGCCTAAGATATTAGATCGCCTGTCTATTTCAGACGCTAATAAGAAGTCCAAGGTCAATTACTAATGAGTTATTAAAATAGCAAAAGAAAGTAGAAGAAAGAAGATCCTTGTAGGTCAGGGGAAGCCTGGAAGAATTTTTATAGCAGACAAAAAAAATCTAAACTCTACTTTCTGATGCCTTAACTTCTTACTCCATCCCTAGACACACTGGACTACTGGTTACCTCTTGGCACATTCCTTGTGGATTCCTGGACTGCCATCACCGCTGTGATTCCTGGAGAGCAATTCTTAGCACTCTCTTTCTGGGTTTTGCCGTAACCTACTAATTGTTCAAGGCCTAGACGCCATCTGTCTCCTGTAGGCAGGCAGCACTTCCTGGCCACTCCCCTCCTGCTGGAAATGGTTTCCTCCTCCGTGAAGTTTTGAATCCCTTGTGGTCTGTACCCTCTAGGAATGCAGTGAACTGGCTGCTTGTTCCTATCTCCACCATCCCTCCCTCACCTCGCGTTTAGCATCCTCCCCCCGTCCCTCTGCTTCCTCATTTCAAGGTCCTGGGGAAAAGGAGAACAACCTTCATCAAAATGCTGTGAGTAACTCATACTGTCAGCCTTCTTCCATGTGTATCTTCTCTCTTGAATTCAGTTATACCCTCTTTGAAGGCAGTCTCTTACACCAATAACTCTCAGCCACAGTATCAAAAAGCACCGATGAATCACAATCATTTACAAAGGTATCACAAATCACGTATTACCAATATTAGTTGAAATACCAAAATACTGCAGATTTAAGGTTATCACTGACATTATACCACTTTCATTTATTGGTATTCTAAAATAAGTCAGAGAGAAAGTAAATGTGCTATACACAGGATAGCTGTCTTTTGTTGAGTCACAGCATGAAGAAAACAAAAAAGGTTGAAATTGCCTTATTAATCGATATGGTTGTAAGCTTCAAGTGCCTTCATCATCAAGAAATCCAATTATTATCTTTGTCAAATGTAAGTGCTCAGTCACCCTGTGCTATTCAAATTAGCAATCACAGAGAGATGCAGGGTGCTTTCTTGAGACTGCAAAATATATGACTGAGAAGTAAAGAGATGCAGGATAAGAGAGAATATGAATCAAATCACTACTAACTTATCTACTTAAAAATACATATCATCACCAGATAACGTCTGAGGCTTCTCTTCCGTGAAGGAAGGAGAGCTCACTTCAGGAAGTAAATAAAGACAGTGTACAGTCACGGACAAGGGAATGGAAAATCATGCCACGATATTAGTCCCCACTTTGCCATTTTTTGTGTAACCTTAGATAAGTCATCTTATCTCATGGAGCCTCAGTTAGAAAACTGAGACTATTTCTGAAAGGGGGATAAAGACTCTGATTCTATCTATCTTTGACTATCAGTGTTCCTAAAAGCACCACACAAACAGGTGGTGTTGCTTTAGCATGTCTGTATCAGATAACGTAGTCCTTGACTTCATTTCCATTCACTCAAGTGTTCTTCTCTATACATACAACTCTAGTGCATACATCATCATGGCCATTTAAATTGTTTTTGTCAGAGGGGGAGAGTATAGCTCAAGAGGTAAAGGGCAAGCTCATCATGCACGAGGTCCTGAGTTCAATTCCCCAGCACCTCCTCCAAGTAAAAAAAAAAAAAAAAAAGGCAAAATGTGTGGGGAAAAAATCTGTTTTTGTCAGCAAGACTGCTGTTTACATCCATCTATGCTGTAACTGGGTAAATTTATAGAGATGATTCTGCCATTTTCTTATACATTTTGGAGTATTTCTTAGTGTAATTGTCAAAATCAAGACGTCAAGTTTTAGGCAAGGCTCAGAAAGAAATTTTTCCACCTAATTTAGAATGCCTGAATATAAACAGTAGCAGATTCCCCAGTATCTTTTAAAAATTATATTTCCATATTTTGTAGTTCAAAGCAAATTACTGAAAGCAAACTAGATTGATAAAAAATTTAAGAAAATGTACAGAAAGTTGGAACTACAATTACAAATTTCCTGCTTATAACATTTTTAATTCATAAAATTATTTTATTGACCTAATACTGTCTGATGTCATTCCAAAAAACATACTTGCTAATGATGTTACAAGGTTTTTACATTTTTTAAATACTTTTTGGTATTAGGAACCTCATAATCTTACTAGACCTCTCTCCTGGCTACCTGTCAACTCAAAATCACCAACAGGAGAGGCTTATGTAGATAATTTTTTCATAAAAAGCATTTGTTGATTTTCAGAGGATATATTTGACTTTCCATATGCCCTGAACCTGTGCAACTTAGGAAGGCATTAACAGAGCATGTAACAAAAGAGAATAAGAGCCTAGTTTTTTTTTAATTCAGTAAAATATTCTGAGAATTTTAATTGCTTATATGCCACGAATAAAACCCTAAATGGGTTCTGAGGGGAAGAAAGAATACACAGATCATTCAACAGCCATTTAAAATGAACACAAAAATTCTAAACTCCATCAACTTTTTTGACAGTCAAGCTCTCTATTAACATTTGCTTCCTGACAATGGTGTGCCTCGGCAGTATGCTCTGATTCCTGCAGGTTTTGGCAGCTGAATAGAGAAATTGGGAGAAGTCATTGAGCTGACATTCAGAGCCTGCTTGAAATGAATAAATTATTTACGTGTCCCACATGGAAGAGAAGACGAGGGAGATTCAACTTCTGAGAATAAAGGCAGAAGGTGTCATTTTGGCAGACCCAAAATGTGAACAAAAAACAAACGAACAAAAAACCTAAACCTCAAATAACATTATTGAAATGCTGGGGGCTTTTTTGTTGTTGGTTTTGGTTTTGTTTTTTTTTTTCTCAGAAATAAAGAGCAAATCATCATAGAAAAGAGAGCATTAGACTACATAGTATTATATTAGGCAAAAGGGATAACTGGTGCCTGCAAAGAGCAAGAAGGTTTTCTACTTTTGTTTCATTTTCTTTTTTTGGCCAATGTGTCCTGCTTCCCCGATGTAGCAAACCATTGGCTGTGCCTCTCCCTCCAATCCTCTCTCCCCTTCCTCCTTCCCTAAAGCCCAAGATACTAGCTGGGGAAGGTAAAGCGCTGTAGATGGGTAAGGAGAAGTTCTCTTTCCTTTTTCTTGCCTCAGGCTCTAGGACAAAGGTATAATCCTGACGCTTAAAAAAAATTCTCAGCCTAACTACTAATAAACACCATTCTACCTCCATTGAATGGAAGGTTTGATGGGGATAAATAGCTCCTCACAGAGATGCTGAGCTTTCTAAAGTACCCTTTCGGTTCCTCCCAGAAATCCTATGGGGTGGGGAGAGATGGTTCATTTTTCACCAGTAAGCAAAGAGTCTCAAAGCTATTAAGTGATTCTCCCAACATCCATCAGGGTCAGAACCTAGACCTTCATTCTGGGTCCACTACCCATACTGTCTCAATTCGTTTTCATGACTGAGAAGTTTCACTAGAACAGATATATATGAATTACCAAAAAAAACAAAAAAGAGTAACAACAACTTCCTTTGTGATTTGCACAAGTAGATATCAAGATCTGTGGTTTTTTTACTTAGTGTAGGAAATATCTTTTATCTGTATACACTGAGTGCTTATGATTACAGTGAGTTACGTAAAAAGTAGATGGATCCGCAAGACAAATGAAAAAGAATTTCCTTAACATGGAATTATTTTTAAAACTTAATTCTAACAGAAAAGCAATTCAACTTTTTGAAAAAAATTAAATAGATTTTTTAAATGAAATGCATTTATTCAGTCATTTATCAGCCAAAAAATATACATCGTTGAACACCTACTGTGTTTCAGGCAGTGCACTTGCTGTTAATGGATATAACAGAAAGCAAAGAGCGCTCTGTCTCTGCCTTTGCGACACTCCATCCAGCAGATGAGGTGGACATACAACAAAGAGCTGTTAAGTGCCCAAGGCCAGAACTATGGGCATCTAGCCCAGTGAGGCGTGGGGGCAGGAAAGCTTCCTTCAAGAAAAGGCACTTAAGGAAAAACCTCCCAAAATGATACGAGGTACTTAGGCAGAAAGGAAGGAAAAGGCGGGGGTGGGGGACACACAATGAAACGGCATTTCAGGATGAAGTAAAATTTAGAAGAGCAATAATGTTGAATTTGGTATTGTAGCTGTGATCATCCAAGGAGAAGGACTAGGGTGAGAAAAGATGGGCAGCAAATCAAACCTTAGGTAACTCCAATTTGGGGTACAGTTGGTCAGGTTAAGCGAGAACAAGCAGGAGTATTTTATGGCCTTACCATACGCATCTCCATATCCATTTACTCTGCACTGGTTCCAGGAACCACCCCCTCGCCCCCCTTCCCGCCCCCAGGAAACCAATACCCAGCAGCAGCTCAGGTCTTTCACATAAACCGCATAGTGTGAAGAGTACAGTCGATCCTCCATATCCTCGAATTCACATCCGTGGATTCAGCCAACAGTGGAGTGACTGCTGTGGGCCGAATCCACGAATGTGGTATCAAGAAGGAGGGCTGACTGGAGTATATTGTCTTTGTTTCCTGAAACATAACATTCACTTAGAACGCAAAAGCTAACCACCTCAGATACCTTCTCCTTACTGGAACTTTTCGCCTTCACTGTCTCATTTAATCCTCACAACAATCTTCCCCAAATGATATACTGTCTGCTTTTTACAGAAGTTTAAGGAGATTATTATTTTCCAAGCATCCAGAATGGCAGATCCAGAATTAGAACCCAGATTTTACGATCCTTTGTCCAGTGTACTTTCCGGGAAACCACACAATGGCCCTGTTTGTTAGCTTAAGAACCCTATTCATCCATCAGATGCTTTTTTAAGATCTCACTGTGTGCCAGTGAACAGGACAGACAAGGTCTCTGTCTTCACGGAAACTACATTCTACTAACAGGCTAATATTGTAGGTCAGTTTTTTTTTTTTCTTAAGAATTCTCGTTTACTTTGGAGAAAAAACTATTCTATGACCCAAAGAAGGAGATGAAGTGCTCAGATTTGGATTCCAAGTCTCTGAAGTCTCCTGTGTGCATCTCCATTGTTGTTCAGAGTGTCTGCTGCTCTCTCTCCCATGTGACCACGGACTGTGACACTGTGAGCAGAGACATGGCCAGGAATGATGGCAGTACTTTGTGCAGATGGCTTGGTTAGGAGAGTGTCCTTCTCACACATTCAGCCAAAGGTTTTCAATCTGCTGTCATGTTTGGGGGCATGGCTACAGGTGATTCCAATGCCTGTCACTTTTAAAAGTTGTGTTCCATCAAAACCTCTCTGTGCTGGAAGCAACAACTTCCCTAGAGTAAAGCTTGGTAGAATATATCCAGTTGTGCTTTTAGATTCTAGCTTATGCTTTGTGTAAAAGGGGCCGCAGGCTAATCACCCCTCCCGACCTGTCTGTTTCTTATCCTGCCAGTAAGAGAGAAATGGGGTTGTTCGCGACCATCCTCCCAATTAAATCCCATATGTAATCTGGCCCATTTCTTCTGTGCCATGTTTCAGAAGCTAGTGGGCACCTGGGAAGAAGAAAAGTATTGCAGTGAAAACATACAGGCTGGCAGGTCAGGTTAATGCAAAAGACATAAAAAACAAACCCTGTAACGCTCTGGAGAGGAAAGTTAACAGGTGGGCAGAGTCCCTTTGCTACTGGGGATGCACAGCCACCTCCAAACCTGAAAATAATTTGCCCATTATTTGCAGGAAAAGGGGTAGGGGTGGAGGACATCTCACATTCCAGAATTTTGAAGGACACCAGGTTGCAGTATACTGGGTAGATTAAACGGAATGAGATTTCAGTCAAAGGAGCAGAGAAAGGAAGATGACAAAGAGGAAAGGGACAGACGAAGAAATGGGAACGAGTGTTGGAAAGAGGCAGGAAGCACGCTGTCGGAGGGGCTGGAGAAACAGCAGTCTGTTATCAAGGGAGGGGGCGTCTGAGGCAGAGAGCGTCTAGCAGTTGCAGTTGGCAGGTCCTTTGCACAATTCAATCCTATGCCTGACAAAGGCCGAGCAGCGCCCCAGCAAGGAGGCCAAGGGGGCAATGGGACCCCAGGGAGAAAGGCTAACTTCCTGTTGGAGTTTCTCAGTTTACAAAACACCTGCTGCAGAATCACTTTAGGGAGTAGGGGCCAGAGTGCTTGTAAAAATGCATAGATCCTTGGAACCAATCTGGACAATCAAAATATCCTGCTGGGATCCTCCCCAGGTATTTAAAAAATGCCCTTGCTGAGTCCTACCCACAATTAAATTTAATGATGACTGACTGACATTATAAAATTGGGGTGGCCAAAGCCTTTGTTACAGACAAGGCTATCTCTTGGTCACAGGGCCTAGAACAGAGCTATCTGGACCCAACAGGTCCCCTAGTTACAGAGATCACATGTTCCTTGTGATGGGAAATCACACCAAGGTGTCTCCATCCAACATCCTGAAGGTCAGGCCACATCCCCTGACCACAGGTAAGGTTCTTGATAGACAGTCTGTAGATTCAGGGGCTGCTGTGTCATTTTTAGTGGTAAGGAAGGTACAGTCAGGCTCTGAGGCTGAAGCTCGAGCCTCATCAGAGGCTTTCTTTATCAGGGCAGCTTTCACGTCCCGGGGTAGAGACCAAAAAGGACTATTTGGGAAAGGGAAAAGGGAGAAAGGGCCTGAGAAATCCTATCAGTCAGACAACACTCATCTAGACCCTAATATGAAAGCAGTACTCTCGGTGCCAAAGGCAGTACCACTGCAGGCTCCGTCACAGAATTGTTATTCAAGTTTTAGGCCTAAAAATAAATATGTGGGGAAAATTTCTATGAAATAGGAAAATTCTAATTAATTATAAATCGGTGTATGTGTTCACTGAATTTGCATTTTCCATCAGATAAGCCAGACTAAGTAACACCATGTTCAAAGTCAGGAGTTCCAACAGAAATCTCTAATTAAATGCACCCACCATTGGCCTGCAGTATAAACTATGGATTGAAACCACTGTCTACTTCCTGGTAACTCTTAGCTCCTACCCCTTCCCTTCTCTCTGATGACTGGGTTGAGCTGAGGTCTTGGCTCTGATGTTTCCTTTCAGATGCTGCCAACTTTAGGAAGGCCTCGCCTTGTACCGGGCACATCTGCACGCAACCACAGTCCCGCAAACCCTCACTTCTAGGTCTGCAGTCTAACCAGCTGTCGCACTCACGGGTGGGCTCAGAACTACTACAGAATCCCTTTAAATAGCCCTTTGTCCTTACTAATATTCCCTTTGACGCACTTTCGTGGTTGTCATAAGCAGAAGGCGAGGTGCAAGAAAACAGCCTTTAACTCAGAACAACCAAGTAAAAGCCACTTCCAAGATCTCTTTCCCTGGCGTCCTCGGATGCCTTATTCCCCCAAGAGAACAAGAAAAGCCCTTCCCAGTCCGAGCCCCACAGGCACCCACCGCTGGGGAAGCGCTCCGGGGACCTCACGGAGTCACCTCTCGTCTCCCTTCTCTCCGCAGCTCCAACGGAAAATCGGTCACGTGGGCGCAGAACGAGAAGAGCAGCCGGGGGCAGCACCTGTGGCAGCGGCTGTCCATCCACATCAACAAGAAAGAGAACCCCAACCAAACGGCCGTGATCAAGCCCTTCCCCAAGAGCACGGAGAGCCGCGGCCTGGGCGCGGGCGGCGCGGGCGGCGGCGCGGGCGCGGGGGGCGCGGGCGGCGGCGCGGGGGCGCCGGGCGCGGGCGGCGGCGGGCCCGAGCCCCCGGACGCCGGCCCCAAGGCGCTGTACGACGTGGCGGAGGCCGAGGAGCACTTCCCGGCGCCCGCGCGGCCGCGCTCGCCGTCGCCCATCAGCACGCTGAGCCAGCGCGCGGGCTCGGCCAGCCGCACGGACGACGACGTGCCGTCGCTGCACTCGGAGCCCGCGGCGCGCAGCAGCTCGTCGCAGGGCTCGCTCATGGAGCAGATCAGCAGCGTGGTGACGCGCTTCACGGCCAACATCAGCGAGCTCAACTCCATGATGCTGTCCACCTCGGCTCCCGGCCCCGGCGCGGGCGCCGCGCTCTGCTCGTCCTACCTGATCCCCAAAGAGATCCAGCTGCCCACCACCATGACCACGTTCGCCGAGATCCAGCCGCTGCCCGCCATCGAGGTCACCGGCGGCGCGCAGCCCGCGGCCGCGGCCCCGCCGGCGGGGGGCGCTGCCCGGGAGTCCCCGGCGGCCGGGCCCGAGGCTGCGGCGGCGGGCAAGCCGGACCTGGAGGAGCTGGTGGCGCTCACCCCGCCGTCCCCCTTCAGGGACTCGGTGGACTCGGGGAGTACAACCCCTAACTCGCCAGTGTCCGAGTCGGCCCTCTGTATCCCGTCGTCTCCCAAATATGACACACTGATCATAAGAGATTACACTCAGAGCTCCTCGTCCTTGTGAACGTCATCGGGAACCACGCCGGGTTCCGGAACCGAGCCGAGACCTCCGGGGTTCACGCAGACACAGGGACGAGCCTAGCCGCCTGGTTAAGACCCGAGGTGGAAGACGCCAAGTACACCTGTCATGGAAGCAAGAGATTAATAGTGCTATTTCACACCAACCGACGAAGACACCAACTACAAATCTTTCGGCAGATTTTCTTCTAGTGGCCTTAGAAAACATGGGCTTTTAAGCAACACTGCTTCTATTTCTGAGGGCTGACAAGGAGTCTTTGGAAACAGTTACATACCAAGTGCTTTGCTCTAGGAAAGCAATGAGTGCAAAACAGCGTAACGGAGAGGAAAAGGCATGGTTAATAAAGCAACTGCGAAAAGAAGAAGAAGTTCTGTTTGTTTACTTTAATTCTTTTCCCAGAAGAATCTTTGATTCACCAAACATGAATGTACATTTTCTAACAAACTCAAAATCTGGGACCAAAACGTCAACCCTTCTCTTTTTCCTTTTCTTTTTCCCCTTCTTTGTTCTTTCCTTTAAAGACCTTGGGAAGCAGTAACCTGGGCCCAGTATTTACTGAGGCGTTGTGAGTGTTCCATGCTTCACACAAGTGGATGATGAGCGGGAGCGCTGATGTATGTAGGGCTTTTACCGAAGACTTTCCTCTCCAATGTGGTTGTGAAATCCACTTCCAAAAGCCTGCATCCTGGCCTGGACTCCACCTAGTTATTTCAGTTCACCTCCATTACCCAAGAAAACCAGTGGAAGATTTGACTATTTCACCATGTTGCCAATCAATACTGGAGTAGCAAAAAAATATTTTCTGGAATACTGTTTTGTAATTCCCTCACTGGGGTGCATTGTGTAGCTGGAAATTCTCTTTCTAATAGTAATAATAATTCTTGCACTCCAGCTTGGCTATCTCTTTCATGAAATGTGGCCATTCCTCCTTATGAATGCTGTTCCATTAGCGTTGCCAGCTAAAATACCTAAAATATGCATTTGGGCTTCTCCATTCCTTTCTTTTGAGAATCTGATGCACAAAGAGCTCCTCTGTTCTTTTCAAGTCCCACCACTGGAAGAATGGTCCACAGATCCAATGAAGACATTGTCGTGATTGGAGGGGCTGTTGTTCAAAAAATTAACACAAAATCTTAATACACTGGAAATTTTAAACTGTGTCAAGTCAACTTAGCAGAGATTTAGCTATGCCAGTGAGCAGTGATTTTAACTTTTCTTGGCTGCTTAAACAGGGCAGCTATGAACTATGACAAATGTAGATTTTTCAAAGCAATACAGAATACTAAAACAGAGGAACCTTAACAAGTATAAACCACACACTTTCTTAGCCATTCCAAAAAGAGGCAAAGTGATTATTAATATTTTCCTTTTTAAAATAATTATTAATATAATTTTGTGCACTTCATACTGTCACTTTTTAAATACTGCAGAAAAGAGATTTAAAGTTATACTAGAAACACTTGTGCTTTGATAGGCTCATGTAGGTAGAATTCATAGCTCAAGACCTGCATCCACTGTCATCTCTTTCTTCCTCCCATTACAGCTATCCTCAGGTGCCAAATGTTTTTGATTTTTAAATAAGGATAGTAATAAAAGGAGGAGGTGTCCTATAAATTTAAAGTTTAGTTGACCCAGCCTTATACTAAAGATAGCCTTATGAAAAAGATTTGCTGTGAGGCAGAAGTATATTTTTAGCAGAGAGAAAAATAAAACCTTTTTCCTTTAGTGCAATATCCTTATTTTGGTAAGTGTTTTTTATTTCACATCTACTTAAAAAGGGAATTGAGAAATGAATATATCCATTAGCATAATTTATCATAATTTAGCAAAACTTTTAAAACTTAGAAAAATATACTACTCAACTTTACTTTCCTGGTAACTGTATATTAAGTTATATTGAATCAAATCTCCCAATTTAAATCATTAAAAGCTAACATTAATTTCCTAAAATATAAAATTTTAAAAATCAAACCTCCCATGTGTATTTGAAAATAACATTGTCGGAGCCCCTTGACCCCAAGCATTATAATGAGACTCCCAAAACAGTGACTCTACCTAAGGTTTATGGCTTCACTGAAAGCAAAGGCCTGCCTCGACTTGAAAACACAAATGTAAATGTTTTGCAGTATTAATATCACCAGATCCTCATCAAAAGGGTAGCATTCACCTGGGGATTACTGTCTGGATTCCTTAGGCATTGAAACCTTTCTAAGTATGCTCTTCTATCTTAAGTTTTAAAATCTGTTTCATAAAACCCTTTTGTTGGTTTCCATTTTGTTCTCAAATACAACTTCACTGTGTTGACCAACAGGAGAATGTTTTTAAACCTCTCTCCATGATCAAATCCCTTTTCTAATTTTTTAGTAACATGTTCCTTTAAAAAGTATACTACCTTGTGAGAAAATTCATTAGAGAGTAAAATTTAATGCAAATAAATTGCCATCCAATAATCCTATATGAAATAATAGAGAAACTATAATGAGAAAAATAATTTATCCAATTAGAGGAGAACAAGATGTATTTTTCTGTGTATTTATATACCCTTCGCCACTTCATTCAATGCATTGTATAATACATAATATTATTAGTAATGCATTCTTGGAATCTTTTATTTTGGAATGATGCTAACTCTGTCTCTTTGCCAATTCTAATACCAGGTTCCAAGTAATAAATCTACAATACAAAGAGAACTGAATATTCACTCTAGGGCTAGGACATGAACTTCACAATTCATTTGAGTACCTATTTTCATTGAATTTCCTTGAAACACGTCTGTTCCTGGTGCCCAGTGATAATTCAGTTGGGACCAGTGTGACTGAAAGGAAGGGGAAAGTACAGTGAAATGCTGAGGTTCAGAAAAGTGACCCTTAAAGACAGTCTGGTCCCAGGATGAAAAAAGAAGACCTGGGTTTGATCCAGCTGTATGGGCTATCTAAGCCGTCCACCTGTTCTTCTGTTGTGAGGAGGCGTGGGGGCGGCCTGAGAAGCCCATGTCTGCTTTGGGAAGAACATTTCTCTGGGTTACGGGTGGGGAACAGAAGGGGAGTATGGAAAGGAAAACCATGTGAGATTTGACTGAAGCAAAGAAAAGGCGTAAACCGCGAGTGTGCTAACCCTTGTTAGTAACAGTCTTTCCCAAGTTTCTGCTGTTACCAGCACGTGATCAGGAAGACTAGGCTCTGTTTCCGACTGTCAGTGAATTGTGTAAAGGTTCTGCTGTAGTTCTGCGACTTCCAAACCAGGAATTAAACACTTTTTAAGAAAAAAGAAAGAAAAAAAAAAAAACATTTCCTGTGCTAGTCTCCCGGCAAAATGTACATGTTTTGGAGACTTCAAAAGTATTATCTGAGTTCACATTTAGCCACAGCTTATTAATAACCCTCAAGCTGTCAGAATCTCTATAGTTACTATTTACAATTTTATACTGTGAAAAAATACAGATCAGTGAAAAGCATAAAGGTAAGTCGGCATTCACTTTAAAGAGGGTCTAAGGCCTGGGAGATTGTCTACTATCTGTCGAAGAATGAGGCATGTATAAAAACAGCTGGCTGAATTTCACTGATCTTCCCAATGTGAACAAATATACTATGTATATTGTGTGTATTTCTAGAACTCAATGGCAGCTGCTGGTGGTGTTGTAATTAGAAATCTATATAGAATATAGATGTTTTAGAGAGATGGTGCCAATCCTAAAAGATTTGTGTGGGCTACAAGTGCTTGTACTTACTTTTTTCTGCACTTTAACTGATTTGGTTTTAAAAGTGTGTGCGCGTATCTGTTCTTTTTTTCTGTTGTTGCAGCTTGTACTATTAAAACAATAGAGAATGTTAAATTATTTTGATGTGAATTGCAAATGATTTTTTTCATAAAGTTTAACATTTTTATCAGCATTGTTTTGCTTTGTACTTGTATAATTGTGTTTTATTTTAGTATTTTAAAATACCCTTGCCTGTTTCTCAGTTGTCTAAATCATGTTATAGCTGGTGTTTGTGAAGTCAGTTACTTTTTGAAAAATATTAAAGAAGAAACTATGATATGACTTTAAGATTCTTCCCCTTAAGTGTTTAGAATGTTGTCTTAGTGGTGTTTTCTGTGACCCAAAGAGCCACACTGTTACTTAATTTTAAATTCTGAATGATCTGCACGTTTGAATTACAGGGCTTACAAAGCAGCCTGCGGACCATAGATTAAAACGAAAATATAAACCTACCACAACCCAACCAGAGATGCTGTCCTCAAAGTCACCTACAGACACCTTTTAAGACATAAATAAACGCTTTTATTAAAACAAGGAAGCATGTAGGGAACATAACTTGACCTTTGTGTCTGGAAATACAAATTGTAGATACAGTTTCACGAATACCTGTGTTGATAGAAGTAACATCACAAAAATAGTACAGATGTTGTGTGTGTGTATACGTGCACAAACCAACATACATCTAGATAGGTATTTTACTTCTGAGTCCATCTATATACATGTTTGTGTGTATATGTGTGTTTGTGTGTTGTGTGGGCATATTCATATAATTTTGCAAAAAAAATTTATTTGTCAAATCACTTCTTACTTTGATAGATTCTTAAGCAAATTTACACTCCCTGAACACAAATTAGCTAAATCAGAAAAACATAACATAGACTAGGTGCATGATGTGTGGAAGAGAAAAACAATGTACATTTTAAAATACTGCTTCTCGCTGCTTTCCCCCCCTTGTATTATTTATACACAGTTAATATATATACACTTTCTTATACATATGTAGATTGATACAAAATATGTTTGCTCTTAAAAAAGATCCCTAGGTGACTTACTAATTCACTTTTCCAATTCATCTGATTGAATTGTGTATGTTTATATCAATTTCTTTCTTACATTTAGTCCTAGTATTTGCTACAGTAAATACATGTAACAATACATCTATGTAAAATTGGTCATTCTACTTTTATTCCCAAGCATATATGCATCTTTCTCTAACAATTGGAACACAAAAAATTCAACCATTCAGAACTTAGTCTCATCACCTGTGATCACACATATGCACACAATTGTTTACTGTAGCAAATACTAGAACTAAATGTAAGAGAGAAGTTGATATAAACATTTATAATTAAATTAGATGTTAATTGAAAAAGTGAATGAGTAAGTTTCCTATGGTTAGTAATTAATAAAAATAAATACATAATATTCAATAACAAGAATGTAACAAAGGCATGGCATTTGAATCAGGGTATTTAAAACTGGGAAGGGAAAAAAAAAGGAAGGATTTTTAAAATATACAAACTAAACTGTGTATGACTTTGGTCAAGAGCCTCCTTCAGTTCTGGAACCTCTTCCACTCAGATAAGCCCACTTCTGCTGGTCTTCTTTTTCCTTCTAGAAGCTGAAACAGTTGTCTTAAATCAATGTCTCCAAGATTTTCAAAGTTATTCTAGGGCCTTCATGCCATTAGGACAGCACAGACACCCATTTTAATTTCTACGTCTCTTTTTTTATTGTGGTAGTAACACTTACCATGAGATCCACTCTTAAAAATGTTTAAGTGTACAATACAGTATTGTTAACTGTAGGCAACAACTTTGTATAGATCTTATTAATCTTGCATAACTGAAATCTTACACCCATTGACTAGCAACACCACACTTCCCCCTAACTCCTGGCGAGAGTTAGACCCTGAGTTAGACTACTTGAGATACCTCATATAGCAGGACTCATGCAGTATTTGTCCTTCTGTAATCGGTTTATTTCACTTAGCATGTGCCCGCAAGTTTCATCCAGCTTGTTGCATAAGGCAGGATGTCCTTCTTTCTGAGGCTGAATAATTTTCCAGTGTATTTATATTATCACATTCTCTGTGTCCATTCATCCACTGATGGACAATTGAGGCTGTTTCCACCACTTGGCCATTGTCAATAACTAAAACTGAATTAAATATTTAAATGCATGTTGCCCAAGACCCTTCTAGAGGGTATCTTTTTTTGTTGTTTGCTTTTAGAGAAGTCTGTGCATTTAATCGGCCCAGCAGGCTACTTGAGAGGGATAGAAGGGAGTGAGTGTGTGGCCCCGATGCCAGGCTGTCTGTGCTTCAGGAGCCTGCAGGTGATGGGGAACTCGCCCAGGCAGTTGTGGATCATCTCCTGATTTCCACCTGGCTGAATGTCTTCCATTGTAGGTACACGTGGGATGATCACATCCTGCAGGTGCATCTTCATCACCTCTGGCTTCTCCAGGGCTAGTGCTTCTTTCCTGGCCTTGGGCAGGCCCTTCAGCAGGAAGTGCTCCTTTTCATAACGGTTGGGTTCAGCCACCGTCTGGTGCCAGGTGCTGGCAGCTGCACCAGCTCACCAGCTGCCCGGAGGACACGCCCCGCAGCCGGTGGCGTCCGCGTCGCGGTAGGTGAACTTGCAGGGGGTCTGCTGCTTTTCCTGCTCCGCTTTCATCATCTTGCGGTTGTTCAGAAAGCTTTTTTCTTTATTTCCATTGCATTTACTACTAGTATTTAAAAAGATTGGAAAAAACTCATTCCAAGTCGTCCAATGGCTGTCATCCCTCTCTCTTGCCCACACAACTCCAGACCCATTTACTCTGGGCCAGTTCAAAACTGGACTTGTTTACTGTTTCACAGACAGCAACCAACGCAGGGGGCAAAGTTACTATCTGGATTCCACCCAAAGGTTGGCCAGGTAGAGAGTCACAGAATTCAAACAAAAGGGCTGGTGGCCTCACAATGATGTAGTCTAAGTAAACAGGCCAGAAAGGATATAGAATACGGAACATCTCACCAGCTTGAGCCAAACCCAGAGTAACAGATACCGGGAGAAGGATGAAAGACCAGGGAAGCACTTTTCCTCTGGAAAGTTTCACAATTCTCCCACGTTGGGAGGTGGGGGAAGTCCAGAAGACGCCAAGAGCCTCACTCATTTTGGCAGAAAAACTTACCTCCAATGTTGGTAAGTCACAAAAATGCCACAGGCACCAAGAAAGTCTAGGAGAGGATGCACAGCTAAGAATGAGATGTGTGTGAATTATATTTTCATTCAGGCTACTAAACACTATTAGGCACTGAGTTGCTTTTGACTGTTTTTCAACTTAATATTGGTTTACATATAAACATGTCTGGTTCAACTTAGAAACAAATCACTAACATTATAAATACAGGCAATTTGATTTTTTAAACTCCAAATACACTTGCTAACATTAGATCGTGAAAGCAAGTTGTTTTTGTCACAATAAATAATGTCATTTCAACCTACCTTTAAATTACACTCAATATCTAAACTACACATGAAATAATCCCAAGTCTTATTTTGTCATCAAAACATGATTTTTCTTCTGAATATAATTTAGAGTAAATTTTAAGAAGCTTTTGGATAAATGGAAAAGAATTGAAATTTGCATTTTTATATAATTTATTCAAGCAACAAATCCTTCATGGGTATCTGCTATGGGCCAGGGCAATTTTCTAGATTCTCGGGGTCCAGCAATGAACAAAACAAAAATTATGTTTACATGGACCTTACTTTTTATTATGTATGTGAACATGTGTGCGCTGGTGGAAGAGACAAAATTCAAAAATTAAAAAGCAAAGTCTATACTTCAATTAAAAAAAAGAAAAGTCTAGTGTATATTAGAAAATGATAAGTGCTGTGGAGAAAAATGAAGTTGGTAAAGGAGACAGAATTTCAGGAAAGGGGAATAATTTTAAATATGCTTATCACGAAAGATTTTACATCTAGGTGATATCTGAGCAAAGACTCGAAGGAGGTACAAAAGCAAATCGTGAACATATCTGGGGAAAGCACACGGCAGGCAGAGGAAACAGTAAGTGCAAAGACCCTGAGGAGGGAGTAAGTCTGGAAATGTTAGGAACTGCAACAAGTCTAGTGTGGCTGAAAGAGACGGAGCCTGGAGTAGGGCAGTAGGAGCTGATTTCAGTAAGCCCAGAGTCAACTCATAAGAGCCTTGTGAGCCAATACAAGGAAGTTGGCTTTTATGCTGAGAGTTTGAGCAAAAGAATTCCATTATCTGACTTATTTTAAAAGGGTCAGTCTGGAAGCCTTGGAGTACATTGTGAGGAGGCAAAGTGAGAAGCAGGGAGGCTGGTAAGAAGAAATAATAATGACTTACAGGCCATGGTGGTGGCCATGGAGGTCATGAGAAGTGGTCCTAGTTTGAGTGTGTGTATAAGGCAGGCTCATGAAGATGTGCTGATGGACAGGATGTTGGGCTTTAAAGAAAGAGGAATGGAGAATGGCTCCAAGGTTTTTTGTGGCCAGGATAGAGCTGCCTGAACTGCGTTAGGAAAGGCTGCAGTTCGAGCAGATTTTGGAGAAAGGATCAGGACATGTTGAGTCTGACATGTCTATTAAGGAAGATGGTTGGAGGGGGAGAGTATAGCTCAGTGGTAGAGCACATGCTTAGCATGCACAAGGTCCTGGGTTCAAACCCCAGTACCCCCTCCAAACATAACCAAATAAATAAATCTAATAACCTCCCCTCTCAAAAAAAAAAAAAGAAAGAAAAAGAAAAGAAAAGGAAGATGGTTGGGTATTAGAGTTTAGAACTCAGGGAAGAAGTCTAGGCTGAACCTATAAAACATATATTAATTACTGAAGATAATATAAGAGCAAATCCTAGTATATACTATGTAATTATTACATAATACTTAAAGATAAAAATTAAATTATTTAACAGAACTATTTCTTAAGCATTTACTATCTACACATTATAATTTTTTAATTCTAAGGAATGTTGTGAGTTTATATATCACTGTGAAAGTGACAGTATTTAAGCTGGCAGAACAGAGTACCTTGCCCTGGGACATGCCATCACCTGAAGGACAGGGGCCACTGGAACCCTTAAGACACACCCAAACAAGTTGTGGTTATCTAGGAGAGCTTTCTAGAGAAAGTGATGCTGGAGTCAGGATTTGAAGGACTACTATGCATAGGATATTCTTGGCAAAGGAAATAGCATATACAAATGCATAAGTGTGAAGTTCAACCATCTATGACAAAGGGATGTGGCAGGATTCAATATAGAGTTCTAGTGAAGAAGTATCAGAAAAATGTCTAAGAAGGTGAAAAAAAAAAGGAGAGGAAAGGGAAGGAAGGAAAAGAAAGGGAATGAAAGAAAGAAAGAAAGAAAAGAAAGAAAGAAAGAAGGAAAGAAAGGAAGGAAGGAAGGAAGGAAGGAAGGAAGGAAGGAAGGAAGGAAGAAGCGAAGGAAAGAAAGAAGAGAAGAGGAAAGGAAAGGAAGGGTGGGCTTACATGTTTTGTTGAGGAGTTTAGACTTTATTTTTAAGGTGATAAAAGGCCACTGAAGGTTTTATAGAGCAGATTGGCATGAAAAGGTTTTTAAAATAATATATGATGGTGAGAAGAGAAACAATGGAAAAGAAATGCGGAAGGCAAGCTAGGGGCAGATGGATGCATTAGGAGGCAATCTACTTGACAAATAATGAGAGCAGAACTGTGCAGATGGTGAAGAAGTGGTGAATTTAGGAACCCTATGAAGGAGAACTGATATAAATTAGTGACTGGCTGGGTGGAAAGAGCTGGAGAGGGCTAGGATGACACCCAGGTGTCTGCCGGGGTTATTTACGGAGACAGCGGCTATCACCGGGTCAGACAACACATCGGGAGGAGCAGGTTTGTGATGAGTCCTGATTTGGAGCTGAGATGACTGTGAAACTGTAATCAACATGTCTAGCAAGTAGTGGACGGTAAGGGGAGAGCTCAGGAAAGAGGAAAAACTAGGGTCGCAGCAAGTAACAGGTGGCTAATGCCAAAGGGTAATTGAAAAGGTGTTAATGAAGGAACTATTTACAAAGGATGAGCAGAGCTAGACAACTAACTAGGGATTTACTGTATGGGTAAGAGCTGTAAGAGAGGGTCATCTGAAAGGCGCTGTGATCTTTGGGAACTGGGCAATGCCACATTCCCCCTGTTCAAGGCCGCCCACAAATCTCCGATGGGCTGCTTAGAATTATGGCAGTTGACTCTATGAGATACACTTACTCAGGAGAGGGGACTCAGTCAACTCTAATAGCTGGTCCCTTGCAACAACCTAGGGAGACTGCCCTGTTAACAACACTGAAACCAATTGTCCTTGCATTAAGACATCATTACATTTCCAAGTAACACTGATTAAACACTGTTTATATAATCCTAACTTCCTAATAACCAATGCAATTAGTTAAACCTGCATTCTATTAAAATTAGAGGGAAATATAGAGATCACCCACTAAAGTGTACTATTATCACATCTCTGGATGTGCACATATCTAGGAACTAACACATAAAGGGGATGATATGTGGCACTAAAAAACAAACACAGCTATAAGGCATTCACAATCACAGACACTGTGTGACTGGAATGAAAATAAATCCATATGACTTTTTGTTTTAATTAAAGTACAGTCAATTACAATGTGTCAATCTCTGGTATACAGCACAAAGTCCCAGTCATGCATATACATACATATATTTGTTTTAATAATTTTTTCCATTAAAGGTTATTACAAGACATTGAACATAGTTCCCTGTGCTATACAAAAGAAACTTTTTAAAATCTACTTCTAGATATGACTTTTAAAGATAAAATAGAAGATTTGAAACCATTTCATACGTTCCTGTTCTTAATCCATGAAGAAAAATTTGAGAAGCATTATTTCCACTTCTCTCTTTGGACTCGATATTGGAGTCCACAAATCCAACTCTGTCAATTTAAAATTTGCATGACCTGGGGCGAATTATTAAAATTTTCAGAGCCTTGGATGTCTCATTTGTCCCACGACGATAATACCTAACACGAGCGTTGTTATGAGGATGAAATGAAATTATTTATGTTAAACACCCAGCATAGTGCTTGGCAACATGGTGTCTAAATGTACACTCTTTGCATTATCAGCAATCTTTCCACTAGAGATGTGGTTGCAGGGTGTGTCTGATTTGCCCAATGCCACAATTAGTTTGTGAACGAGGACCAAGAAAGGGTAGGATTGAGCATCTGCTATATGACTGTCACTGGGCTTGGAACATACATCATGCCATTTAATCCATACAAAAGCCCTTGTGCATTAGACTAGAGCTCACTTCCTAGCTCCCATTCCAGGGGCTTTCTGCCCCAGCACGCTGATTCTCTGTGGTCTGGATCCTCTGCTTGCTCATCATATAGTTGCATCAGCTTGCAGTGACAGAGAAGCCCGTAGAGACATTCACATCGAATTTGCCCTCTTGCTGCAGCCTCTCTCCTGCTTACCATGCTGACAGTCGACGGCGAAATCATTTGTGGATGCGATTCTGGAGAAGCAGAACAGAGCAGCTGGCAGGCCAGGGTCAGAAAGGCACTCAGATTCAAATGATTTTAGAATATTGGAATCGGCCTTGAAAATCTTTCTACCTTCCAGCTTCTTTCCTAGAGAGAATAATTTAGGATGGTCCCAGATGATTTCTCACTGTTCTTAACTGAGAATATCATATGCTTATGCAGTTGCTAACTTGGAAAACACTAGCAGCAAAGGAGTGAGACATGGTATGTGGCAGTGTTTCCCTCAGCATTCTCCAGAAATGAGTCTGACACACTTCTGGCTCAGAAGCCCTGGCCAAGGGATTGCAGTCATGGCTGGCATCATCCATCTGTGGACAACATGCTAAAAATCCTTTCTGCCAACAGATAGGCTAGCCTACATGGGATGGTGTCTTTACACTAAGGGAAAATGGTCTTCTTTCAAGGTTATTCCATTATACCCCTTCTTGCCCCGCCAGGACCACTTTGATTAATTTATTTTAAGTCGGTTTTGCTGACACTGCTGCTGAGGAAGGACACGCAAATCATGAAGAGAGACATTCAGGGAAACATACACCTGTCTGAACCAGGCAAACAACGCAATGTAAGTTCACCTTGCCATGTGTCTGCCCTTGACCAAAGTGACAAATCATTTCTGGACAAAGAATGGGCAGAGAGGAAGAAGAGGGAAAGGATAAAGCTTAGCAAGTTTTTACCTAACATTCTTATTTTAGAGGTTTCAATAAATCAAGGGTTCATGAATTGTATCCAGAATTCTTGCAAATGGAAGAAATAGAGGGTTGGTCCAAGTGTTTCAGAGTTCTAAGTATGGCAAGTTTTCTACAAAGAGCAATGGACTTAAGGAGTCCTCAGCTCTGTTTAGTAACACTGTTGACTGACAGTCACAGAAGTCTCGTTAGTAAGATTCTGCAGGATTAATGGTGCCTAAAGCAAAATATTGTTTGTCATCAATGCCATTTATGAGTTGTTAATTATTATTATTAATTTTAATAATAATAAATCCATCCTAAGGAAGATTTTTAATGTAGTTCTATTTTTTAAATTTTTATTTGTTTTAGTTTTTATTTGGGAGGGGTAATTAGGTTCATATATTTATTTACTTAATGGAGGTGCTGAGGATTGAACCCAGGACCTTGTGCATGCTAAGCATGCACTCTACCACTTGAGCTATACCCTCCCCCCCATCCTAAATAAGATTGTTAACAGCTTTTGACAGGAACACAATCAGACAGCTAATAGGCTAAAATGCTAAAACTTAAACTAGGTCTTCTAACTTTTGGTCTTGGGGTAAGGGTTACCTTCGTGACACCCCATTGCCTCCTCCTTTTCACTGCACTCCTGCTGTATCTCAGCAATTTGCAAAAGAAGTTGCGCTTTCAGATCGCAAGTAGGCATGGCTAAGTGTGCCAGTGTCTTAGAGAAGCACGGTCGTGGAGTTAAGTTTTCCTCTCACCGTCCCCGCTGTGTCTGCTTCTGGCCAGAATGGCGTTAGCCGTCAGCTGCTTTGGTTCCGTAGGTTAGAGTATGAGAAAACAGTATGAAAGCAGAGGTACTTTAGTCCAAATAAGCACTGGATAAATAGTGCTTATTAAATTAAAAGGCAAACAGACAGACCGTGACCTGGATTTGGGTCCAGCAGAACTGGGATAAAATTCGAGTCTCATCACCAACTAACTGTGCGATCTGAGGCCAAGAAATTTAATTTCCCTGAGCCAGAGTTTTACTTTCTATAAATAAGGATAATAATAGCACCAAGCCCATCCCAAGATTGCGCTGACAATAAAATAATGTAATCATATGAATGCCTTTGTCGTCCTAAAGAATTATAAAATGATTAGCCATTAGCTGTTATAGTCGATATTAAAATGCTAAAATGTTTCTGCTCAATCTGCTGTCAACTCTGTTCTAATTGCTCAGCCAAAACTGCACCCTCAGCTCCGTTCTTTCCTTCCTTCCTGTTTCATACCTTAATCACGGTCAGTTAGTCTACATTCAAAATATGTACAGGATCAGAGCACTTCACACCAGTCTACTTCCACCTGGTTCAAAACACCATCCTCTCTCGTCTGGACTTCAGCAGAAGCCTCCTTCTAACAGGTCTCTGCCCCCACCTCTGCTTCTTCCCCTCCCTCCTCCTCTTCCCCTCCCCCACCCCCAATTTTTCCAGCATGAAAGCCAGGGAGATTCCTTTCACTACATGTCATGACACTCCTTTGCTCATAGCCTTCCAGGATCTTGCCATATGACTGAGAATAGAAGCTGAAATACTTACAACAGCCTCTGAGGTCCTTTTAGTTCTTTACGGCTGCCTTGCTAACGAATCAGAACATATATATCGACACAATCCGCGGTCTCTGAAGACTAAGAGACAATGAAACCATTCACCTCCAGCTTTCACCTCCCACAGGGCTTAGACAGAGTCAAGCCAGTTTCCTATGTGCTATTATTTCTTTGCTAGTTTGCAAGATGCAGCTTTGAACCAGGCTCTCAAAGTTCTAGAAACCAACCTTTCAACACAGGCGACATCTGGTACCCATATGGACCCCACCCAGGCTCAGGGGAACCACCTTACAGTCCAGTCAAGGGAAAGAGCACAGCAGACTTCTGGTGTAAGCCCCAAAGAGACCAAGCCACAGTGTCAGGCCTCTGTGTCCAGGTGCGTGGTATTCCCTTGGCCTGGACTGCTATTTCTCATTTGTCACTGGTCAAAACCCTACCCTCCAGTCAAGGCTGACCTTATACAACACTGCCTTCCTGGGTCCTTAACCAATCTATCCAATCTTCCTCTGCCCCACCAAAGCTTCTCCTCCTCACTTAACTTATAAGTCATTTTCCCCATCTTAAACCACTGAGCAAATCTGGTGAGTACTGATAGATTGTCACTTCCTTGAAGACAAAATGAGTAACAGTAGCTCATTATAACATTAATTCTCAAGGCCAGGAGGGAAAAGATCCTTCAGAATTTCGTGGGGATTAAAGGGTGATGGGAGAAGACAGCAGGGTAAAACGTCCTCTCAGAGAGCTTTTTGCTCTCCGTTCCCCACCACTCCTAGCCTCACGCCAGTGCACTGACTATATTAGGATGTCGGAAGTTGTAGACTGGACCAGTAACTCCTTAGAGCAGGGCGGGTCAGGAAGAGTCGTCCAGCAGAATCATCCAGGGTAAATTTTAAATATCTGGATTCCTGAGCTACTAATCTGGAAGTCCCTAGAAATTCATTATCAAGTATAAATTAAGATTAAGACTGAGTAAGATTAAGACTGAAGTCCTGAGCCTGGATTTAGGTATAGGATTCAGCACCAAATAATCAGCAAAGTTTGGCAATAACTGACTTAGGAGTGAATTTAATAGGTTTTTGAGGGGAAATGGGGACTGTAAATGATAGGGGGAAAATAAATATAAGGGAAAGGAGATGTAGAGAGTCATCAGTATGACCAGCATGGCACAACAGAGGAGACCTAGATACAGGATACCGCTTTCCAGTTGAAGGTCATCTGATTTTCTTTGGGAGGTGGGGAAAAATTTAGTTTCTGCTTAGGTGACCACAGGGAATGAATACATGGGCCGAAGATTACAGAGTCCTTTCCTATGGAAATTATATTTCTCAGTGTACGTTAATAAATCAACATGCTAGTAACTTTAAATAAGTCTATGTAGGCTTGTTTACTGTGAGTCTGTTCTAAGAGACACATCTGTTATCATTATGTTACAAAATTAAGTTTCTGAATCTGCAAACCTCCAGGCCTTGAAAGAGAGGACCAGGCAGAGGTTCATCCCATTAAAAGCCCACACATCAGTAGCTGGTGGAAGCCCCTAAGTACCCTAACATCATTTACTCATTAACATATAATTAATACATGAAGAATGAACAATAGGGAAGAGCTGGGAACTTAGATACAGGTCTTGACACTGTGACCAATTTGCTTTGTAATATTGGTCACTAGTAAGTACTACATAGATGCTCAACTGCCATGTGCCAGGTATGGTCCTTGACATCTTATATACATCATTTTGTTTAATTATCCCACAAACCCTGAAAAAGAGTTACCATTAGATACCTACACACCTTAGCAATTCTCTCCTTTGTACTTAGAAGGACAGCCCAAATTTGATTTCAGGTTCTCGATGCCTGGAATGTATGCAAAATGACTGGAGCTTTGGCAGCTGCCTTGGGTTCTAATGTGACTTTAAGGAAGGAAATCCCTTGCTAAAGACGCAGAATAGAAATAACCTGGTTCCTGATACTAGAAGACACTATACATTCCCTGAATGGTGTCCCTCTGTAATTCTTTCACAGAAGGAAGAAATAAACCACTATAATTTGGGGTTTTCTTTTTATGCTGCCAAGCATAATCCAAAGTGCTACAAAACTGGATTCTCGTTTTTGATTTAGGAAACCAGGTACAGGAAGGTTATGTAATTTACCTGACATTACACTGCTAGTGAGTACCGAGCAGAAATTATTCACAAGGCAATATAATTCTAAGGCCAATGTTCTTGAGTTTATATTATAGGATCTCAAAAAAAAAAGAAGACATTTTTGCTTTCATGTTTGGTATAGAAAAGGCGAACTAGCACCTCTTACCCTTTTTTACATGTCAGGCATCGCGCTAAGCATTGTCAGATATGTTACCTTGTTTGTCCTTTTAAGCTTGGGTTTCTCTATATCTAAAAACTAGGCGATATAAGTAAATTATTTCTTCTTTCCACTTCAATATATCAAAACCAAAGGCCTTATCCCACAGTCTAGCAGGCAACACTGCCAGTCTACTGCCAAGGGGTGACTGAGGTCTCTTCTGCACGTCAGATAGCTCCACCAGAGAAAATGACCTCTTCATCTGTGATAAACACGCATACACGAGATTCAAGCCAAGCTTGCTCTTGTCCTCAGCTTCCCTTTCAAAGTCACTCCCATACTGCGGAAGCAGATTTAGGAACTTAAGACCTATCGGAAACAGGACAGAAGAAAATAGAAACAAATAACTCCCCTGCCAGAGGAAAGAGATGAACAATGAGAGAGAAAAGCCCTTTCTCCAAAGCAGCAACTTCACATCACAAGGTTAAATAAAGAAGAGAGGTGCCGCAGACACATGTGCCTAGACCACATACAGACAGAGCAAGTGAAAACCGAAACTAAGGTGGAGGGTATAGCTCAATGCCTAGCATGCACGAGGTCCTGGGTTCAATCCCCAGTCCCTCCATTTAAAAAAAAAAAAACACCTGAAATTAAAGAATTATGAAAATACCAAAGAATACTCTATATTTAAGTACAATTGAAGTGTTAAATGTAAACTTAATTAATTAACTTACTGAAATCTTAAAAAAGGAAGAAAAATGATTATTTAAGCTTGGGATAAAAAAACAGACTTTCTAAGCAGAGCTGCAAGGAAAAGATCCCAAAGGAGAAAAATCAAAATACTTGGTTACTTTAAAAAATTAAAAGAAATACAAATGACAAATAGGAAAATGCTGAATTTTATGAAAAATAGAAGAATTGTACATTACAATGATAAATGATCATTTCTAACCCACTAAGCCAACGTATTTAAATGAGAACACTCAATGTTAGGCAAAAGACAATTAAACAGGTCCCAGCTGAAGGTGGGGAAATAAAATATATAGCTTCTCTAAAAAGAATTTTGGCAATAACTGACTATTGACCCAAGAATTCAGACCAAAACTGATCTACAAATATTTTCATTTTTTCAAATATTTTGTCAAGCATGACCTTTGACTCTTTCTTGAAATAAAAACCACTCTTAAATTATGAATATTTACTTCCACTGAAAAGCTTTATTTAACAAAACACAAAACCAGCTCTGTAGATGTTCAGAAATGATTTGGTAATGCTAGATTTATCACAAGAGACCTAAAGTTTCCCAAAAGGACTACCTGGAAGTACTCTAAAATACCTCAGAATGTGAATGTTTTAGCATGATGACTAAGACAAGAATCCCACTCTTTCATTCACTCATCCTTTCAACAAATGGTTTTTGATTATCTACTGTGTGTGAGGCATGGTGCTCAGCACTAAGGATGCAATGGTGAACAGAAAACATATGCAGGTACCACCCTTACGGACCTAGTACAGTGATACAGATAAATTAATCAAATAATTACACAAACTGATGGGGAAATTGCAATTCTAGAGATATCCATGCCTTGAGTGAGGTTACATGGCACTTAGAGAACAGATAATAGAGAAATGAGGCAATGACAAACTCTTACTGTATCAAGTGTGTAATAGAAACTTTTCATTCACAAATTTGACAGTCGTGATTTCAACTATTCCCAGACACACGTGAAGTTCTCCGATATTTAGCTAATGAATGAGGCCACCTCACTATGGCTTCTTATTTTCTCTTCATGACTTTGGAAATTTGTGAAAATCTCTCAGTTCATCCGTTATGAATCACAAAGGTCTATCCTATGGTTAGTATTTCTCCCAGGATTGGAACTCTCTGAAAGTTAAGGCTTTAAAGAACCTACTGTCTTTAATGGCCAGGAAGTCAGAATCTGCCTCATTCACAACTGTACCTTCCCTCTACACCCACCGCCTACCATATCATAGGTGCCTCATACATGCTTCTTTATTGATGGAGCTACTTGCATGGTCGATTTAGAAGAGCCCCAAGGAGGCTCTAAAAAAGTGACTTACAGTCCTGTCAGAATTAGCTGGTGGTATTAAAAAAGGATTTTTTTTTTTTAGAAAAGAAGGAAAGAAGTCAGGTCTATGTGCACTAACCCATATAAGTATGGAACCAGACTCTCTAGGGGCGAAACTCAAAGATTCTGTGTTTGTCACAGGAGCTGGGTGATTGTGATGCAGTCTATTGGAAATCTGTGTAAAAGAACATTTTGGGCAGTTTAAGGATTACTGAATATTACTCTTCTTTTATTTTTTTTCCCATTGACCTTAGCACTGTAAGGAGATGGATAGAATACCATTAAATATGACACTAAGGATGTAACAAGGTAGAGAAATGCCCCTATATGAATGCCAGAAATATGTAGAAAAGGAAGTAGGAAAGAATCTGTTTGTTTATAAGAAAGGCTATACACACTTCATTTTTCAAAAATAGAAAGATAGCTATTATCAAACTTCATATGCCATTTACTTCCCCAATAATCAAATCACAAAGTATATATTGAATGACAATAAGGTTCCCTACCTCTGCTAGGAGTGGGCAATCTGATTTTATAATATTTGCACCTTGCATCCTGGGGGCATTTAAATAGGGATGTGAATACTTATACAAACATCAGACTGAGAAAACAGTATATAACAGGAAAGGGGGACAGCAGAAAAGCTCTTGGGTTCTTTGAGTATTTGTTATAATGAGCTCTGATGATGCTGAGTGATCTACAAACATCTCATTTAAAGATTTGATTATAACCACGTTAGAGATGAGGAAACCAAGCTGTTAAAAGTGGATTGAATCCCAAGACTTTCATTCCTAAGTCTATGCTCTTTTCTCCAGTAGACCTATAACTAGGATGGCATCCCCTGGTTTTCCTCGGGACAGGCCCAATTTATGCCCATTGTCTCAGCAAATCTTTGATGGCATCCACTTCCACTCTCAAAGTCTCCCAGTTTGGGTGAGAATTATGTGGTCTCTACATATGCCTACATATAGCTCTAAGTAGACTAAAGACACCGAAGATGGGCTAGATTGGCTGGACCTCTACTGGACATACTTTGGAGTCAGACAAATGAACATTCTCATCCCTGAGCATCCACTGAGCAGCAATGCCATGTGTGAGACGGTTACCTAAACTGGAACCTTGGGCCAGTTACTTCACCTCCTCAGTTTCGTCAACCACAAAATGGAAATAATGCCCCCACAGGACTGTGGTGAGAACTGAAATTTCAGGGAAAATGTTTGCATGGCACAAAATAGAAAGTAAAGAAAGAAAAGGGGTTCTCTCCAAGACTCAGCAGGGACAGTTTCCCAACTGTCGGTTGACCTTAAGTAACGGAATGAGACCGTACTCCTGAAAAGGGACGTGGATAGCCATTCAAACGTAACACGCCGAATGCCTCGTGGGAATGCATTTTCACTTCAAATCACTGTGTTGTTCAACATGTCAGGGTTATGGTTTCTTTCCCGAGAACTAGTATTTGACCTGAAGACGACACGTGCACAAGGCCTTCTCTTTACTCAGTGGAAAGTAACACAGTTCATACTGTCCAATGTTACCTCGCTGCAGCTCTTCTGTGATTTGTTTTGGGATTATAAAAATATCAGATCCCTCAGTTGTAGCCTTTCTGCAACCTGTCAGTTCACATTACCCGAGAGATGACATCTACCCGTCTAATGACTGCAAGTTTTGCGGCCTACCAGTGAGCATATAAAAGCCGGCAAAAAAAAAAAAAAAAAAAAAAGGCATGTGCTAGGGACTGTTTGTTTGGTTTATTTTTCTTTCCAAATGATTGTCACTTTAGATATTACTGAAGCTGGCATATGAGAAATGTCACCTTAGGTCTCAGCCTTTCACACTTTTTCCCTCTCCCGGCTCCCGGCTGGCCTTTTTCTTGATCTGATTTTAACCCCTTTCTACCCTAAATGCTTGGTTTTGAGGCACTAATTGAAATGACTGTAATCTCATTCCTAGGCCAGTCGAGTGGGTGTGGGACACAAGTCAAGCCAATGAAATCCTTAAGCATCTTTCCGTATGGATAGCCCCCCTTCTCCTGCCATAGTTCTTTATCCCTTTATCCATCAGGACGCAGTCAGATACAAATCCTGGAAGTTGCCAACTCCACTTGGCTTACACTAGAAGGAAATGCATGGTCTTAACTAACAAAATGTCCAGAGTTCTGGACGATACCAGGATTGTGACTCTGGTTCTCTGAGGTTCCATCTTCCTCTCCGAGGATTTTGTCCTGAGATAAGTAGCAAGATGGCTTCAGCAGTGCCTGGTTTTACATCCAGTGCCAGGGCCCAGAGACAGAAAGGGAGTGTGTCTTCCTGGACTGCCATCTAACTAGCAGATAAGCCCTTCCTAGAGCAGGTAGCTGATTTCCCGTGTACCACATGGGTTTGAATTGTTCACATAGCAATTCCTCAGACTTTGGCCTGGGAACGGGGTTACAGTTATTTCCATTACTGAATCAAGACAAAGCATTTAGGGTAGAATGGAGTTAAAAATCAACCACATGACCTCTACTAGCCTCTTACTTTAATTCTTTAATACTATTGAAATTTACATTGTCTATGTGTTGATTTGTCTGTCAACTTACCTGTCATTTTGGACTCCATCACATTGTTGGTACATAATAGATATTTGTTGAATGATTTTTTCAATATTATCTGCAATAAAAGCCACTTCCTGATTGAAAGAATTTTTTATGATATTTGACATTCAGATGGGGACCATTACTCTTAGCTTGTGACAAGTCAAGAAAATGAGGCCCTGAGTGCATAAAGAAATAGGAAACAGTTGGATGACATATAATCAACCCCATGCTGAGGGATGTGATGCAGACTTCCCACAGAGCAGCCTTCTGAAAACGCAGTTCTGACCTTGGGGCTGGACTCAGGCAAAGTCATATATGGGAATAACGTTTGTGGCAGCTGTTACAAACACTGTAGCAGAAGCTCTCAACCTTGGGTGAGCACCCAGAACACCTGGAGGACTTGTCAAAACACTGATTGCTATGCCTCACCCCCAGGGTTTCTGTTTCAGTAGGTCTGCCATGAGGGTTGAGAATTGACATCTCTCCCCAGTAATGTGTCAGGTCACACTGATACTGCTTACTAGGGGACGTTGGGGACCACTGCTCTAAGGACCTAATGAAGGTTCACTGTAGCTGGGTAAGAGGCAGCAAAGTTGGCCAAAGAGAATCTCGCCCCTCAAGTTCAGTTAAATCAGCAAACAGAGAGAGGTAACTATGTGCCAAGCACTGAGCTATAAGTTTACAAAGTATAGGCTTACAAAGGTGAAAATACAGTTTCTTCCCTCAGAGAGCTTATAATTTAGAGAAATGGACATGTTAACAGATGTCCAGAACACACACAAAAGTATCTGTGCTATAACTATGCATGGGGTTGTATGGGAGAGCGAATGAAGGGAGATAAACTACAAGAGGGAAGGCTTCCTGGAGGAGAGGACAACTCAGCCGTCTTATTAAGTTTATGGTATAGCTTAATGTTAGAGAGAAGTGTGTGGAAGTAACCACTGTATCAACAGAATTAAGAAAGGACACGATGAGGTTTTTATGAGAGGTGGGTGCACAGAGGAAGGATCACCAGTCAGCCTAGGACTGAAAGACTTCTTGGAGAACAAAATTCTTGATTGAGCCTTGGGGAGTGAATAGGATCATTACAGGCAGGAAAGATTCCAGAGGGAACAAGTTATCAAGATATGGAAGAATTACATAGATTTAAGGAACTATCAGTCCGGTGAAGCTAGAGTATAAGTGACGTCAAGCATACATTGGAAAATGAAAACTGAATGCTGAGTAGGGACCAGATCACTCAAACGCTGTTTTCTATGTGGAGATTGTGGGGAGCAGGAGAGCGCATTTCCTACCTACAATGATCGCTAGTTACTTCGATACGGCAGATCAGCTCCATTGGACAGCGCTGTTCTGTGCCTACAGTCATCTGCTTTGGAGCCAGTGTAAAAGACACATCAGCAATTTAATGAGCCAAATGGGATGAAATGAGGGTATATGGAGGACAGTTTCACAATGTTACTATCAGCAGAATTTAGTGACTGATTAGATTTATAAAAATCAGGGAGAAAGAGTGCACATGACTCTGATTTTCGACTTGGATTGCTTGAAAGATGATGATGTCCTCAGCCACTTTAGCTGCTGACCGTTTTGATGTGGCGTGAGCCCGAAAGGGGAATGTATTATAAGCAGAGTAACAGCTAGGAGTTACTGAGTATTTACTGTGCCAGGCACTACTCTGAAAGCACTATAGTATCTCATCTCCTCCCCATGATAGCATTGATAAACTAGGTAATATTTTCATCCCCATTTTACAGATGAGGAAACCAACTTCAGAGCTTTTAACCAAGGTCACATAGCTAGTAAGTGGTAGAGATAAGATCTAAATCCAAACAGCCCAGTCCAGAGTCTGTGCTCTTAATCACTATCAACATTTCCTTGCCTTGGCTACGTTTTGTCGCACAGAACACATCCCTTCCCCCAAAGGAATATAGACAGCTTCCAAGAAGGGCTGGAAATAAGAGACAGGAAAACTTGGCAAATAACTCATCTTTTATAGCCCCCTGGTGGAGTGCGGTGATATTGCAGGAACATGGTTAGTAGTAGTTCCCAAGTTCACAGGGTTGAGTTCCAGCCACAGTGGGTCTCTTACCTTTTCTCTCTCAGTTTTATTCTTATTTTCACTCTTACTCTCTTTCTAGACACCAAATTCCTAGCAAAAGAATTCTGACTGAACTGAGATTACATGTCCAACTCTGGTTTGGCCACTGGGGGCTGGGAGAGGTACTGACAGCTGCTTGACGGAACGTCTCTGTATGTCAGAGGCATTTTATTCCTTGAGAATGAGGGTAGAGTGTATAGAGAGTCCCAGAAGTTTCTATCATCAAACATCTTTGGACTTGAAATTTAAAAAGCCTGAATTTAGATCTGTTTTACACAACTACCCTTAACAAGTCATTGGTTCCCTCTGGGTCTTGATTTCCTAAAAAATAAAGTATCCATAATAATCCTTGCCCGGCCAACTTCCAACCGAATAGAGTCATTCCTCCCCTTCTTCCTAGGAGAACTAAGACTTATCGTGCATAAGCCCTATTTTAAGTCCCTTACATTTTATTGACTTAACTCTTTCATTAACCGTATGAGGTAGGTGCTTATTTATTCTCATTTTTAAAATGGAGAAACTGAGAAACAGAGAGAAGATAAGGAAACCTTGCTCAAGTACACAGCTATAAACAATGGATCAGGGGATAGAGCTTTGGAGTCCATGTCCTCAACAACTCCTAAGATGGATGTGAAAACATCTTCAAAGCACAATTCAAACATACGAGATTGTTATTACTGTCAAGCACTGCATTTTTAATACCAGAAAACAATGATATGGTCAGAGGATCAAACCCATGAAACACGACTGTGCATTCGGATCCTTGTTTATACAAGATTTCGTACTCTGATGTTGTCCTATTTTGGTAGTTGTAGACAAAAAACATTTTCAATTTGGCTCAAATTATTCCATGGGAGTCTTTTTGTTTGGCTTTTGTAACAAATATTTTGATGCCGACATGAGAAATTGTGGGTTCACACAGTTTCATAGCTTAAAAAAATTGTGTAATTTATTGCTGCTTTGGGACCTCGGTTTCACTCAGTTCTGATTCCAGAGTAAGGTCCCATGGCAAAAGAAAAGAAAAGCATGATAAAAGTAGGGAGAGTGACTGAGTCAAGGAGCAAAGAGCCGAAGAACCATGGCAGAGGGCCAGGTTGGGAAGTGAATCTCTGCCACTTCCCAAAGCAGGCTGATCAAGACACTTTTATCTGCAGGAGAGTTACCAAACTGAGAGCAAAGGGAGGGGGTGTGTCAGGATACGGTGGCACTCCAAGAACAAAGTGTAAGCCCTGTGATACCACTGGGTGCCCAGAAGCTGGGCTGGAGATCCCCGAAGAGGGCAAGAGTGTTGACCAGAAGGTCCACCACTAATGTGATACAATAATTGTGTGCGCATCAAATTTGCTTCTTTCTTTTCTGCTTTTAACTAATTCAGTTCATCAATAACTATGAACCGAATTTAAACTACAGCTTATCTTTTTGCAGAAGTTTAGATGGCTACACTTTCAGTCAAGTGTTCACCCTGGCTTAATCAGCTGTTTCCCAGACAGAGATTCAAGGTGTAGCCAGTGTTCCCTCAGCCACAGCTGTAGTCAAAGAATATTCTAGTAGAAGAGGTCGTGGCTGGGTAGACACACTAAACTATCCAAAATTATCTCCTACCCCTGACTAATCATGCATTTATGTTAAGGTTGCAAGATAGCCCGAGGCAGATAATTTTTCTTCACAAAACTTGAGCTTTCTTTTGAAAGATCAGAGTATCTAAATGATAAAACAGAATTAAAAGGGAAACTGAGGACTAATGAAACACGTTATGATGCAGTAAAGACAACAGGTGCCATAAAAACCTGGAGAAAACGAAGCCGAATGACAAGGGTGGTAGGAGAGGGCTTCCATGAGGAACTTGGACATGACCTAGATGTGGAAGGACTGCTGGGTTTGGATAGGGATGGGTACAGGCCATTCCATGGAGGAGAAGGTGGGAAAGGGGAAGTTCTTCAATTCATAGATTCATTTATGCAGCAGGTATTAACTGAACTTTTCTTTTGTGGCAGATCCTGTGCTGCAGTGTGCAGGTGTGCAAAAGTGCCCCATACATTCTTTAAGAATGAATCGACGGAGAATCCACATAAATAGGAGAGATGTATTAGAGAACAGTAGAAGATGCAAACTTGAGATGAGGCCAATTAACATGGAGAGGCCTGAAAGCCAAGCAATGGACTTTTAGGAAACAGAAAACTATTAAAGGTGCTTAAATTAAGAAACGTCATGATGAAATTGGCATTTAAGGAAGATGAATTGAGCCAAGATGAACAGCCAGGAGATAGAGAAGCCAGCCAGAAGAATACTGTCACAGACTAGGTATGAATTATTGAGACCTGATCCACATTGTTGGCAGAGCACAAAGAGAAAAAGACTGGCATGAATGATATTCTAAAGGGAGAAGACAGGAGAGAATAAATCAGTGACACTTCTGAGGTCTTCCTGCCATAACTAGAGGTGGTAGACAGGGCAGAGACTGAGGAATCAGGAGGAAGAGTATGTTTGGACATCTTCTTAAACATGATGTGATGCCGACAGAAAGCCCCGATTGTAACTCCATTAATGACACAGTCAGGGTATTTCTCTTCTTCTTTGCTATTTTCTTTTTCCTAACTCATTTCTGGCACCTGATTTCTAGTGGAGGCAGAGAAAAGAAACATGTCTAACATCAGGCTTCTTCACATCTTCAGCGGATGACACGACTGCACTTAGAACGTCCTTGTGAAGAGGATGGCTGTCCCCAAATTGAAAAGGGTTCCTGTGTGGTGTCGAACAGCTGGCTGTGTCCTCTAGAACACACGATTCTTTCGTTGGCACATTGATTTACTAACCCAGGCTGCTTTCAGCAGAGGCCGGCACACTGAGTTAATGGCCTTGGCTGAGCAGGTGCGAGGGACGGGGAACAATGCCCAGCCACCCAGGATGGATGCCAGCCTCAGCTCACCCCGCCCCCAAGGAAGCATTTGTTAGCTGTTCACCCACACGGTAAAGTGTGCTCTGAGAGCACAGCATCAAGGACACAGATCCAGCTCAGAGCAGAAAAGTTCATGGGAGCCAACTCACTGGGGAAACAAAATAAAAAGTGTATACTCACCGCCAAAACACTGCCTTTCTTTCCCCCAAATGTTTCCAGCTCTTAGGCCTCTTTCTGTGGCCAAAGCAGAAGGCTGCGGTTCCTTCTGATCTCTGTGGCCAAACTCTCGTTTTCCCCCAGAAAGTAAGCTGCGTATCTTCACAGAGAGCGTAACCCAGACAATCTGTCCCAGAAGCAGTGTCTGCGGACAACAAGGGCTGTGCGTCGGGTCGTCCGTCCCACCCCACCCCTGCCGCCACAGTTCACTGTCAGTAGGATTTTTACCTTTTGAACAGAATAATTTTAACCCAAACAGAACTGGGAAACCATGACAGCTAGGCTGGGGTTGGCACCCAATCAGTCTGGTTTAAAGAGGGAGAATTCAACCCTCCTGATACCAGATTTTTGGATGAAGTCCCTCGAGTGGGATTTTAGGTCCATAAAGTCCAGGAAGCTTGGGGAATGATTATATGTTTCACTTTTCAGTAAATCCTCACCGAGATCCAATCTCATTGTTAGAGGGAAGTATCTCTATCCTCGAGGGTCTCTCCATCTTCAGGTGTTTCCCAGTCTTAATCTGTCTCGAGTGCATCCATTAACTGCAACTCGGCTAACAGCTCACCAAGGCCTGAAACACAAAGTCTGAACTTCACCACTTGATACCATGACAGCCCGACCCCAAACTAAATCTTTATTCCTCATCTGTCTTCTGCACATAGGCTGCATCTCACTCCCTCCCCGCACTTCCTGCTGCCTAGAAAACCCTTCCCTTTTGATTCCGAATATTTACATGCAATCTTTATTTCAAAAGCCAAGATGTGGAGATGGGAGGAGGGACAGAATCAGCATTCACTACCTGCCAGATACTGTGCTGTGAACTTTATATATTTATCTCATGTCATTCCTCCAACACCATAATGCTAGTATTTCAGAAAAGATGTAATTTTAGAAAAGATGCAAATGAGGCTCATTGAACTTAAGGAATTTTTCCTGATATCACAGCTAAGATTCAAAACCAGTCTGTCCAAAGCTTGAGCCCTCACTCTCTTCAATGCTGTTCCTTTGACTTTTACTAGCCTATGCCTAGGATCAGCCAAGTCTGCTCTCCAATCCAGCCCTGCTGGTAGTCACTGACTGCATCCTTGGGTTCCTCTTCACCACTCAGTTCCCTTCGCCACCAACAACTCCTGGAACCCAGAGCCCCCGCAGAAAGCACATTTTTGTTCATATTCCTGGTAAGTGTTTGAGAATCTTCTCTTTCTTATCAGTCCCCTCACCCAAATGAGTCCATCCTTACTTGATCCCTAGGGTGGAGCTGTTTCAGAGGCCAACCCAAGCAAGGCGCTAAACTAAAACACATCTGACCAGATTTGAAAAAAATTAATAGCCAATGAGTGTCAGCGTTGTGTGGTATCAAGAACATGGGTTTCCACAGTCATCAAGACAGCATGGTATTGGTACCAAAACAGACATATAGACCAATGGAACAGAATAGAGAGCCCAGAAATGAACCCACAAACTTTTGGTCAACTCATCTTCGACAAAGGAGGCAAGAATATACAATGGAATAAAGACAGTCTCTTCAGCAAATGGTGTTGGGAAAACTGGACAGCAGCATATAAAACAATGAAGCTAGAACACACCCTTACACCATATACAAAAATCAACTCAAAATGGATTAAAGACTTAAACATAAGACAAGATACAATAAACCTCCTAGAGGAAAACATAGGCAAAACATTATCTGACATACATTTCAAAAATTTTCTCCTAGAAGAAATAAAAGCAAGAATAAACAAATGGGACCTAATGAAACTTACAAGCTTCTGCACAGCAAAGGAAACCAGAAGTAAAACAAGAAGAAAACCTACGGAATGGGAGAAAATTTTTGCAAATGAAACCGACAAAGGCTTGATCTCCAGAATATATAAGCAGGTCATACGACTCAGTAAGAAATAAACAACCCAATCCAAAAATGGGCAGAAGACCTAAACAAGCAATTCTCCAAGGAAGACATACAAATGATAAAAAGGCACATGAAAAAATGCTCAATATCACTAATTATCAGAGAAATGCAAATCAAAACTACAATGAGGTATCACCTCACACCAGTCAGAATGGCCGTCATTCAAAAATCCAAAAATGACAAATGCTGGAGAGGCTGTGGAGAAAGGGGAACCCTTCTACACTGCTGGTGGGAATGCAGTTTGGTGCAGCCACTATGGAAAACAGTGTGGAGATTCCTCAAAAGACTAGGAATAGACTTACCATATGACCCAGGAATCCCACTCCTGGGCTTGTACCCAGAAGGAAATCTACTTCAGGATGACACCTGCACCCCAATGTTCATAGCAGCACTATTTACAATAGCCAAAACATGGAAACAACCAAAATGTCCATCAACAGGTGACTGGATAAAGAAGATGTGGTATATTTATACAATGGAATACTACTCAGCCATAAAAACCGACAACATAATGCCATTTGCAGCAACATGGATGCTCCTAGAGAATGTCATTCTAAGTGAAGTAAGCCAGAAAGAGAAAGAAAAATACCATATGAGATCGCTCATATGTGGAATCTGAAAAACAAAAAAACAAAACAAAAACAAAGCATAAATACAGGACAGAAATAGACTCATGGACAGAGAATACAGACTTGTGGTTACCGGGGGGGGGGGTGGGGGGGGGGGTAGAGGGTGGGAAGGGATAGACTGGGATTTCAAAATTGTAGAATAGATAAACAAGATTACACTGTATAGCACAGGGAAATATACACAAAATGTTATGATAAATCACAGAGAAAAAATGTGACAATGAGTGTGTATATGTCCATGAATGACTGAAAAATTGTGCTGAACACTGGAATTTGACACAACACTGTAAAATGATTATGCATCAATAAAAAAATGTAAAAAAAAAAAAAAGAACATGGGTTTCCAGAAGTTTTTACTTATTTACTTATGCATTTGTTTATAAAAATAACATTCACTTATAATAAATACATAAGAGAGTACATATCAGAAGTGTAGGCTGAACACACAGATTTTTTTTCATTTTTGAATTTATTTATTAACACCCTAGAAGCCCCCCTCATGCTTCCCTTCTATCTCTGCCTCCCTCGCAACATTAACACTCTCCTGACTTCTCACATTCAAGGCTGTTTCTGCCTCTTCCTGTAACTTACGAAGCTGAATAATACAATTTATGCTATTTGTGTCTGGCTTCTGTCAGTCGTATTGTTGAGCATTTGTAGACCATTCGTACTGCTGTTTCGTTTGGCACTCTCTTGATTTGCTTAGTTTTCTACTCTCAGAAATGATGAAAATGCTTTACTTCCAAAAGCTAGAAGAGCCCCACGTGTCAAAGTTGCAATATTTAACACGCAATTAGAGTTTCTAATTTTTAAATTACACTTTTTTGCCCAGCTTTCCGGAGGTATACTTGACAAGTGAGACTTGCATATATTGAAGGTATACGATGTGCTGTTCTGCTATATGCAAACATTGTGAAATGATCACCACAATCAAGCTAATTAACATATCCATCACCTCACAGAGTTATGATTTTGTGTGTGTGCAGTGAGAACGCTTAAGATCAACTCTCTCAGCAAATTCCAAGCATACGATACAGTATTAACTCTAGTCATTATGCTGTACATTAAAGCCCCAGAACTTATCCATCCCTTATTCAAGCTGAACCTGATCGCAGGCAAGTTAACTGACCTTATCTGTAAGGTGGAGATGATTCCTACCCCAGAGAGTTGCCACCCAGATTACAAATTATGATGTTTGTGAAAATTCCAAGTAGCTTGACATATAGTAGGGACTCAAGTTTATATGTTTTTTTAAATCTGTGTGAGTACTTGCACTTGTCTGGCTAACCTCACTCAAGACTTGTGGCCATCATTGTAAATTACCTGTTAAAAGCAGGGAGGGTGTGTGGGCATGCTATTAAGACAATTTGTCTTCATTTCTGAACACTTGTGGTCTATTACTAACCTCCCCTCTTCCTAAGGCCTCCATATTTTTACCTGTTAAATGGGGATATTTTGCATATATACCTCATAGGATTATTGCAGTAACTTTGTGCAGGCAGAGGTCCTTTGTAAAATAAGACGCTTTTAAAATCCAAATGATTAATTATACTACGGAAAAGACTATAGAGAGGCATGTGGCATCACTTAGGGGAGAAGCCAGAGCGGTTTTAGTTTGATTCTTAATAGCCACACATTATAGAGAATCTACAATCTGCCAGTCACTGCTAAGAACTTTATAAATACATTCGCTGATTTACCAAAGCCTCACGACAACCAGGATTTAGAATTTTGCCCATTTTCACACAAAGAAACTGCAGTTTAAAGAAGTAAAGGGTCTCATCTGAGGCCACTTGGCAATGAGTAGGACCGAGGCACAAGCCCAGGCCTGTTTGGCTCCAGGGCGCATGCGCTGCGCACCACGTGGCAGGGCTGCAGCGACGTGCAATAGCAGATGCTGCCCAAATTAAAGTTACACAGAGTTGCGGTAAGCAGACTGGCACACGCCAGGTAAAGTGGGCAGGACAGGTGCTGAGACCAGGCAGAAGGATGTGTGCTGTCTGAGGGAACCAGGACAATCAAAGAACTCACTTACGAAAAAAAAAAGCCTCTTGCTCTCAAAATGTTAAAACATTTTGTTCAAGTATGTAATGAGGAGCAGTCAGGGATTGAGTGGCCTGTTATTAGTGAGGCAATCAGGACTGCTGTTAAAGGCTACAGGAAGGCCCCCTAAGTCGGGAGTGACCTTTCAATGGATCTCATTTAAAGTGTGACCCTTCAGTCCATTAATGTCCCTTTTGCCAGTAATCTTAAATTGCTTGTAAAAATGTCACACAACTAGTTAAAAGAAACACGTAGGAGATTTTCAACCCTCTTGGCTAAGACGATCATAGAACACCCCAGGAATAAAAGATGTTTTGCTGGGAAATGGCGTCCTTTCTTTTTAAACTGTGAGCAAAGCAACTAAAGCAACTTCATCAATTTAGCTAAAGTCAAATTTTAAAGAAGCAGAGAAACTGCTCAGTTCTATCTATACTACTTGGCTATTAAGTCCTTCCTGAAAATACCATAAAATGAAAACCCTAAAAAGAAATGAAGTGACAGGGATTCTCTAGGAGAAATTTTGTTGTACTTCCCAAGCAAATATTTAGAGGAAGTCATTTCCTTTTCTTTTTTAAATACCAATTCAGCCCTTTTGCGTTTTTACTGCTCATAAAAAATAATGCATTATCGTTGTAAATATTTTAAATGATACCAAAATTACATAGAAAAAAATGTCGTCATCTAAACATAATCATTGTTAGCTTTTTGACGGGCATCCCTCTGCACACACACATATCTCTGTCTGCCTAGTTCTCTCAGGCACACACCCAAACATACATGCACATATATGCACGTGATATCCTATAAATAGAATCGAACATGTGTAGCATTTTATTAATCTTTCTCTTTGTATGTTTCCACAGATATCTTTCCAAGTTTTCTATTATCATGTTTAGTGTCTGCTTAGCATTTCATTGTATGTATAGATGAGGCTTATTTGCAATACCGATTAAGTATCCTGTAATCAGAGTCAGCGGGTTTATCAGTGCAGAACAAGTCCCGGTCTCTCATACATTTTTAAGGTCCTTATCTGTAAAATAAAGAGTTTGAAGTAGATGACATATCTAACGTTGATGTTCCAAACTTCTTCCACATTGTACTTGGAATTGTTTTTTCCAGTTTTATGTGCCCCACCCTCCCTCACCTCTCAGAATGAGTTAAATCCTCTAAAAGAGGTACCAAGAGGACACACAAAGGAGAGGGAGAAAGACAAAGAGACAGAGAGGTGAGGAGATAACTTCATTTAGGAATCAAGAGATTCCAAAAGAGAGTTTTAAAAGATAAACTTGACTTTGAAGAACTGGCAGGACTCCTGAGCATGTGGCATGATGTGGATAAAGGCGTTCGAAAAGCAGGGCACAGCACCCACATGGGCACTGAGGCAGGACAGAGCCCAATGGTAAGACCGACATAAAGGCTACTTACAGGAAAGTAACAATAAGGAGGCCGGGGTCATTTTATGGAGGAAATTTATAAACTGGGGGAATTGTGAGCATGGGAAGGAGAGGGGAGAGTGATGAAAATTTTTGCAGGTTTTAAGTGGGAGGAAGAGAAAATAATAAGGTCAAAAGAACTTCTCTTGCCCCCATCCCCTCACCGTTTTCAAGCGGTTCAGGAGAGGAGAGTCTGGATGCAGAAAGACCAGTTGGGAGACTGTAGGACCCGACGGTGTGAGCAGCGCTGGGACAGGCAGGCGCAGGTGCCACACAGCGCTGTCAGTCAGCAAGAGCATGGCTTCAAGGACCAGACTGCCTGGGTTTGAAACTTTTCTCCAGGGTTCAATAGTTATGTGATCCTAGGGAGCTACTTAAACTCGGCTTCAGTTTCTTCCTTTGAAAAATGAGGGTAATGCTATCACCTACCTTCCTGGGCGTCTTATGAGGATTAGATGTGTTAATATTTGCATATAGCAAGTACTGTCTGTGTTTGACAGAAGTGGTATAAAGATGTGATGAATGAAAGAGACATTTCAGAGCTAGAGTAGGTGGGATACTTAGGGGGAAAGATTTTATGCCATAAGATAAGGAAAGTGAAGATGACTCCAACAATATCTAGTTCGGCTTACTGAGAAGATACTGGAAAGACAGCTGGGAGTAAAGGGAAGCAGGTTTGTAGAGGGAGCCCATGAATGATGTCTGATTCAACTAGGCAGATTTTAAGGTATAGAAAGGATATTCACATAAAACATACAGCTAGAGATTTGAAACAGAATATGAGACTCAGGAACCCAAGGAGAGGTATAGATTTTGGAGTCATGAGCTTCATGTACCATTAGAAGTGATTTTTGGCTTGGGATGTGATCAGTTGAAAATTCTAGGTTTAAAGAGAGAGAGTGCATGTATCCATCCAATAAATATATATTAGTGGTATCTATCTGTGTGTGACAGGAATACAATTTTAACATTGGTCCTGGATAACAAGGATCCATTGACACACAACTTAAAATGGTCTGTTATTTCCTCCAAGAAAACATTAATGATACTGAATTTCTAACACTCTCCTAGCCTGCAGTCTAATTTCCAAATGATGATTTTCCACCTAGGCTGCATGAAACAATGACAAATGCTCTACTTAATGAGCCTCAACGCAATTAAACCATAGACACATCAGAGAATTCTACTGCATTTAGTCATCAGAGAAATAATAAACAAAACTGCACTGTGATGATTAAATGAACTTGATAAATCAATTAAAAGTTAATTTCCAGAACAGATTTCAGAGGCTACAGAATTCTAATATGACATGGTCATAGGTGGTTGTTCAGTTCTGACAGAATGAGAAAGAAATAATGGGAAAAGTGCTTAGCAAGGATTTAGAAAGACAGAGTGTTCGCTTATGCTCTCCAACTAATTTCATGACTTTGGTCAAATCTTTATACTTCCCTGAACCTCAAATTCTCTTATAGCAAATTACACTAAAATATCTTTGTAATACTGTGATGAAAATAAGTGAGATATTACAAGTAGAAATTATTTTGTAGTCTGCTGATCAGTTTTGCTAACATATTCAGGGACCCCACCAATGTGAGTCATTGTTGTCTGGGGCAAAGAGGGTACCCAGAGGCCTCATCACAGTTTTACCATCACTTTGTTGGGTGTGTTTAACTTGCTGTACCTCAAGGTCTAGACCTCAGCCTTGCAGGCTCAGCACAGGGGGACAGATCCATTTCTCAGTGACAAGCTCCTATACACAAGTGAATAAAATGGAAAAAAGAACAGAATTCCAATGTTCTAATTTTTAACAGGATATGGTGATCAATGAGAATTAAATATTTGAGGTAGACATTCCATCATATTGTCTTTCTCTGGCGGACTCACAAGAAGACAGATACTCATGATGTCAGTTCTTGATCATTTTAATATATGGAATTAAAAATGTGAGGAATTACATAGATTACAAGGTATAACTGTATGACATAATACACTGACCTGCTGCAGGAGTCTCATAATAAAGAAGATCTTGACTTGGTGAAGTACTTAAACGGCCATGGTCCAAAGCTAACCTCTGTGAGGTTCTCTTTTTCTAATCTTTAGCAACTGATTAACACCATTCTAAAGGTCCATCATTAATGTGTTATTATAATCAAGCAATTCATAGCTAAGTCCATTGGCTGGTGAACCACTACCACCAGCTCTTTCATTTCTGTGACAGGATCAAGCTGGCATTGATTCTACAGGTTCTTTCTCAGAGGAGCATCTTATTGCCAGGTTCTCGAGGAGCAACCCCACCCTCTGCATAAGCCTCTGGCAGCAAAAATTCTTCCTTTATACCCAGTTAGGCTGACTATGAGATTCTAGGGAACAGAATGAGACAGACGAGCAATGCCGTCCAGCAGGACTTTCTGTGATGATGGTAATATTCTATAATCGGTGTGGTACAACACAGTAACCACTTGTTATATGTAGCTATTGAGCTCTCCAGATGTAGAGAGGGTGACTGAGGAACTGAATTTAAATTGTATTTGATTTTAAAATATTCATTTCAATGTATATAGTCACATGGGGCTAGTGGCCACCCTGTTGGATGGTGAAGGTACAGTGGAAGTTCCCAAAGTCACTGAATCAGAAAACTGTGTGAGTCGGCCTCAGGCATCTTTACTTAAAAAGAAAAAAGAAAAAAAAAAGCTTCCCAGGGAACTCTGAGGCACAACCACTTCGGAAACTTCTCAAGGAAAAGTAGGGAATTTAGAATTGAGAAACCTAATCCTACCTTTGATCTTTTAGTTTTGGACAAGGAAGCTCGCTGATCTTATTTTCAGCTCCTTTTTGTGTAGAGGGAAAATTACTTTGGGGTCACCGTATATGTTATATAAATTAACACATGTGTTACATTGTTAGGCCCATATCCTTAGTAAGTCCCAAAGTTTCTAGCACAGTAGAAGACGCTGAAAAAATGACTGAAATAATGATTAAAATTATGCTGAGAGAAAATCTCTAACAAGACCTTTCTTAGTTGTTCATAAGCATCATCTAACGATAATACCTACGGCTAAAATGTATTAAACCAGTTACTATACACCAGCCAATACGCTCAATACTCAATTTGTATTGCTCTATGCAGGAGATACTTTACAAGTGTGGTGTCACCTGTCAGAATGTAAGATTCAGGGAAGGTAAATTTTTTACTCAAAACCACTTGGGTAACAATTCACTGGGAAGGGGGTCAAATCCACTTCCATTTGAATCCAATATTTGTGTACATGATCAAGAAACTCTATTGTCACGATAGCATCAGCTCTTCTTTGGGGATCTAAATTAGAGCAACAGAAGAGGCCGAACTCAGGGGCTTCAGCTGCTCACTCACACCCTGACTGATTTTGAAGTCGCCATTCAAATGAAGAGACTGGGTGTATTCAAGAGCAGAGAGACTTGACGGGAACCACATGTGAACTGAGAACAGAGTTGAAGGCAGGGCACCAGCAAGCTCTGAAGGTGAGCGCCCGGCTTACGGAGCCTCCTAACCTCTGTGCGCATCAGCCCGCAGTTAACTCCCTGCCCAGTTCTTACTTTTAGTTGAGGTATGTGGAATCTAACTCTGACAAATTTTGATGAACGTATTACAGTCAGACACCAAACCTTCCCAAAGTTCTAACTCTCAGTTTTGACACTGGATATTTTACATCATTTGGCTTTGTCCCCTTTCTAGATGTCCGGTTTCCTCCACCAGAAGGGCTCTTCTGTCAGACACCACTTTGCCATACGCTATAAAACCTCGAGCAGCTTTCTCCCTTTGTGCTTATGCTATAAGAGACTGACTCATCTAATCTTAATTTCTTGCCTGTTTCTATGGTGGAGGCTGTAAAAACTAACTACTCAATTTCCCACTTCCTTCAGTGAGGAGCAGCCGTACCACACTGGCCCAGAAGATAGAAGCAGAAGTCTGTCTTCCTTGTGCCCTCCTCCACCAGACTTTAACCCTTGGTGGCTGGAAGTGCAGGAGGGAAAAGCCACAAAATAGGAGAGCGGTTGGTTTGAACTTTCCAACCAATGGAGCTCAGACCAGCGACCCCCTCCCTTGGGGGTCTGAAGCTAAGATAGCCTTTATTTTTTCCCACTGTAGTGAGGTTTCTAATGGGTACAGTTAAAACAACCCCTAACTGAAACAACTGGCTTTATAAAATGAATTGGGGTATTATCCTTCTTTTTCAATGATCTGTAACTATTGACCATCAGAATTATGTGTATTTTAAAGTTAGATCTTAGCTACAAAACCATGCTAGTCTTGTTTTTTTTTTTTTAATGATACAGCTCAGTTATTTTTCTACTTTCTTCTTGGTACTGGTTGATTTAAGTGACCTATTGAGGGGGAAGTCATTTTTGTAACATATTTTGTTAGGAAATTATCTATTTCTTCTAGATTCGAAAGTTTTGGGATTTTTAGCCAGAGAGTTCTAAATCAAATTCTTAGATACATTTTCCTCATTTTCAAATGTTTTTAACTATCTTTAATACTGCCTGAGATTTGAATGTAGTCAATCTCTTGACGACTAAGTGAAGAAAGACTATTAGATTGTATTAAGTGATGCAGATTATTTATTAGAATATCATATTTAATTAGTTACCTCAATTTTATTAAACTATATTTTACTATTAACTCACAGAGCTTTGTAGATATCATTGGACCAGCTTTCAGAACTCAATAAATTAAAAGAAATATAAAATTATGCCTTTCATGTTTATCATCTTGTGGGCACATTTTCACATAACTTATTAAGCAATCTAATCCCCTAAGACTTAGTTTGTTTTGTTTCTAGTGGTATGTCATGTTTCTTCATTTTTTAGAGTTTCACTTCTCCTTCATGGATTCTTTGTTTTGATTTATACATCTGATCACTTTAACTGTTCACTGAATGAATCTGTGAGGTTCAGCCATGATACGTCTCTTTTTTTGTGAAGAGAAAAAGATACTAGCATATTTGTTAAAGTAGCATTTAGAAAAGCTAAATTTAGCTTAAAGTTGATTTTTCAAGTTTTTAATGACTTCCATTCCATAATTTTCCCACACTGACTATCCAAGGGCTGATGCCATTTCCAAACCACTCCCGCAGCCGGAGCACGAGAAGCTGCCGACTTGGCTCATGTTCATATTCTTCCATTTTCCAACTTCTAGATTCTCAGACATATTTTTAATTCTCTTTGATGTGTATGTGTTGACTAGAAGTAAATGCAAAGTTTATTGCAAAAGATGATTAAAATGATTCACCTAATTATTGCATGATCCAGAGATGCTTTTATTTGGAGACAGCACCATCTAAAACATCTGGAAAATTTCTTGAGTCTTGGCTGAAACTCCAGTCTCTCTCTTTAGCAGTAGACTGTACCATCTGCACGAAGATCTAATACAGTTTTCAGAGTTCTCAATGATCCCGTTTTTCTCAGTCATAAATAATAAAACTAGACTTATTATTTCAGATAATGTCCTTTCCAGTCCAGAGATTCCACGTAAACCATAGAAATGACATCAAAGTTATGAATTTTATGTTTTAAGTAAAAATTTTAAAACAAGTGAAACAGTTGAAACATTGTGGAGGATGACTGAATTTTTAAAAGCATTTTTGAAGTATAACAAACACACGCAGGGAAGTGCACACGTTGTGAGTTGATAGCTCTGAAAATTATCACGAAAGAATGACTGCTGCTGACTGTTTTTTGGAAGCCTTCCCCGACTATCCCACATGAAACAGGAACTCCAAACGCAATGTCTCCCAGCACTCTTGCTTCCCTTTTTCTCTCTAACACTTACCACCATCTCACACAGAATAGATTTCCTTTCTTATTTGCCTGAACTCTTTTTTTTTAACTTTTTTTATTGATTTATAATCATTTTACAGTGTTGTGACAAATTCCAGTGTTCAGCACAATCTTTCAGTCATTCATGGACATATACACACTCATTGTCACATTTTTTTCTCTGTGATTTATCATAACATTTTGTGTCTATTTCCCTGTGCTATACAGTGTAATCTTGTTTATCTATTCTACAATTTTGAAATCCCAGTCTATCCCTTCCCACCCTCCACCCCCCTGGTAACCACAAGTCTGTATTCTCTGTCCATGAGTCTATTTCTGTCCTGTATTTATGCTTTGTTTTTGTTTGTTTGTTTGTTTTTGTTTTTGTACCTGAACTGTTAAAATAGCCACCTACATCTGCCTGCTTCCACCTGTATTCTATCTAGGTTTTTAAGTTCTCAAAAATTCATTTTACCATTTCAGTACTGAAATGGCCACCCTGTTTAGTTTTGTTTTGAACTGAGATTTGTTCATATCATTTGGTAACTAATGCAATAGTAACTGTAGTACGCAGCAAAGTTAACTAACAATGAAAGTTATGATTCCATTGGTTTAAGCTGACTGACTTGGGTGGCCACAGAGACTGCTGGGGAATTGGATTTCCACCTTGGTAGCATCTGTGAAACACTCAACACTGCCTTCCAGTTGGTCTAAATCATGATTAGTTGCAAGGCTGCTCCAAAGATTGTTTATGAAACACTTTGGGCTTTAGGTGAAGCATAAATCCATCATCATCCTTGAATTATGCTGTGACTAGTATTTTTGAGTTTAGATAAATCCTCTGAATCTATAGGAGAGAAAAAATGACATTAATAATGCACTACAGTCTAGACATTTTTCTGATACTATGCAAAATTTAGAAAAGCCTGGACTGTCTTTCGATGATGTGGAAGTTAGTGAAGAATAAAAACAAATTCATTTGTATCTTGGGGAAGAAAAACCAATTCATTATTTTAACCAAAAAACATGAGTGACTTATTATTGCTAGTAACATAAAGGTTGGATACAAATGACACTCAAAAGCTTTATCATTAATAATTGGAAGTGCTAAGCATTTACTGTTTCTCTCAGGATGACACTCATGTTCTGTTTAAAATTTATGGTTCAGATAAAGAGTATGGTGTGGTTATCAATGGGGAAAATTTATTTAAAAAACACTAATCAGTTTTATGTAATAAAGCAATCAAAAATGAAAACCTGCAAAAAATTCTTAACCACAGAGGGTCTACAAACTCTACTGGAAAGATTCTTCCAGGCACCTTCTTTCAGATGAATTTTTGCCTGTCTGAAAGGTTCTACAGGTCCTGCTTTCCTCGCAGCTGTAGGATGCAATTCAGCTCAGCCTTCTGCCACCATATAACAAGGCTCTTCTTTCCTCCAGTTTCCCATTTCTCCTCATTTTCTCCTGATCCCTCACCAGAAATATCTTTAATGCCCATATTTCCACCAACAGTGTGTTTATCGTGATTTATGTGTTCATTAAGACAATATAGGTTTTCTCTACCATGATTTTCACTTTATTCTGAGTGTTCCCCAGAAGAGTTGTTAATGTTCACATTTATACTGACAGTCTGTTCAAGACAATCTAGACATATTCTGTCATGTGCCTCAGAATTCTTTCACCAAAATCTGTATTAGCTTCTTATTGCTGCTATAACAAAAATGCCACGGTGACTTAAAACAACACAAATATCTTATAGATCTGGATGTCAGAAATCTGAAATAGATTTCATTTGATTAAAATCATGGTGTTGGCAAGGCTGTATTCTTCTGGAGACTCTAGGGGAAAATCTATCTCTTTGCCCTTCACAGCTTCCAGGGGCCTCTTGAATTCCTTAGCTTGTTACCCCTTCCTCCATCTTCCAAGTCAGCCAGGTAGCATCTTTGGCTTCTGTCTAACTCTGACACTCCCACCTCCTTTGTGATTATACTAGATGATCCAGGATAATCTTTCCAACACAAGATCATTGATTTAATCACATATGCCATATTCCTTTTGCTTTGTCAGCTTAGATAACATAGTATTTTATTCCAGGTTCTCCAGAGAACACAATAATGTGTGTGTGGGGGGGGTGTGTGTATACACACACATGCATACACTTTTTTTCCTCTCTTCATTGGTGGAGTTCAGTTTGTTTGTTTTTTCATTAGGGCCTACTCACATGAAAGATGGTAGTCAAAGTCTACTGATTTAAATGTCAATTTCATATTAAAATTACCTTCACAATATATAGAATAATATTTGACCAAATACTTAGCCTCGTTGACACATAAAATTAACCATCACACATACAGTCATACTTTGTTTCATTGCACTTTGCTGTATTGTGCGTCACAGATACTGTGTTTCTTACAGAATGAAGGCTTTTGGCAACCTTGCCTTGTCAGACGATGCTTAGCATTTTCTAGCAATGAAGAATTTTTAATTAAAGAATGTACTTTTTTTTAGACACAATGCTGTTGCATACCTAATAGACTATAGTATAGTGTAAACATGACTCTTATATGCACTGGGAAACCAAAACATTTGTGTGACTTGCTTTATTGAGATATTTGCTTTATTGCAGTGGTCTGTAAGCAAATCCTCAGTATCTCCAAGGTCTGCCTGTAATAATAGGTTTCAAGGGTTAGTAGTTGAACATCCTTGGAGGGCCATTATTCTGCCTGCCCCAGTGATAATCTAAAAACGTGAAGAATCAAAGGGGTGAAATAAGAGGATAAAAATGACAGGGAGGGGAGCACGGGCACAGAGTTGTAAAAGAGCATTTCAGGCAGATAAAACATGATTCGCAACAGTGTGGAGGTGCAGGGGTATAGATGATACTGCAGATGTCAGAAAAAGTGATAAGAAAAAAGTTGTAGGCGTGGCCAGTGGGCCAGCTTATCGATGTAACGGGTCAGTCTTCATAAAAGGTTCTGATTTTTATCCTAACATGAATCACTACATATGGACAGTGAGACAACCCACTCGGAGTCACTGATGAGGAGGGAATGGTGACATCACCGTTATGTTTAAGGAAGGCCACTCTATCAGGGAGATCCACTGGGGGCAAAAGAAAAATGAACTGTGGTTGAAAAAAAAAAACACTGTAACAATGGTGCTGAACTGAAGGAGCTCCAGGCATGATCAATAAGACTTGGTGATGGATGTGTTAAAGATGATAAATCAGTAAAAATACGCCTACCAAGCATTTTAAATACTATGTTCATGTCTAAGACAGAAATGTGATTGTAAGAACAACTGATTATACTATTAGAAGGCCACGTAGGCATCTGGCAGTATTTTGTTAGCATGATGATATTTGATTACATTCTAGGAAAATGTCATGGTTGATTGGTAGGAAATGATGAAGCTTCTCATTATTAAATACCCTTAAGGGAATTTCAAACAGTGCAGTTAAGACGGCTTTTTTGGTAGTCCCAAGGTGAGAGCAGAAAAGGAGAGTTTGTTGAGGATCCTAAGAATGAAGTGGAAGCAATGGAAGTCTTCCACCTTATAAGACAGAAAAAAAAGGAAAAGACTCCTAGTCATTTAGTAGCTATGTGCTATGTATGCACTGTCATAGGCAAACCATATATAATGTTTTAAATCTTAAGAAGAATGACTCAAATTTTACTGAGCATGGTGTCAAGCTTCAGCAAAAAAGGTTTGCCTGAACTTATTACTTAATATTTATGTAAGCCTGGTATGGTATATATGTACTGTTAGTATTACCATAGTAAAGGTGAATTAATTGAGGTTTAGAGAGCTAAAGCATATTACCCCGAGTCACACAGTAGAGAAGAATTCAAACTTGGATCTCAGACTCTTAACAGCTTTTTTTTTTTTTAAGGGAAGAAAAACAGATTCTAACTCTCTTTAATGACAAGGTCTCATTTGATCTAAATAATGGGCCAAATAGCAGCCATGTACAAAGAGGACAACCAATAGATTCAGAGTTGTGTCTGCAAACAGCCATTGGTGAGCTGTGCGGCCTCAGTTGAGCAAGCCTCTGCTCTTTCTGGGCCCCATTTTCTTCTTCTGCAAATTAGGTCCGTTTTCCATCCCACTCATCCTCTGGCCAGTAAAGCAAATTATTTACCCTTTTGTGACTATTCCTTTCACCGCTCCTCTCTGTGGGAGTGTGAGGCTCTGATTCCCCTTCCCCCTGACACACATCCTATATTCCACCTGGGGGATGGTGACCGCTGAGTCTGCAGTATGATGTGGTTTGCAAAATATCAGACAATGGAAACTCGAAAGTCCTTTCCCGATCATAAAGCCTAGTAATGTGCTGCCGCTGACAATGTCTGCCTCTCTTTTGAAACTGTAAATGTATTCAGCTGTGAACGAGAAATACTATTTACCGAGAGACACGTCTGAAGGTGCATTTCATATTGTACAAAGGAGAAAGCCCACTGGAAGAAAAAAATAAGGCTAAGGAGAATTTTTTTTCTCTACGGGAGAGATTACAGAAATGCTAACGGGCATTCAGGACAATGGAACGTAGACAATATAGATTCATTCCAGAACTTTGAGACATCTTCATGCCCTGGAATTAGTTATAGAGAGTGGATAAAAAGAAGTGAAGGCTTCCCGGTGTGAACCCAGGGAAAGTAATTTGACATTCACAGAACTCCTTAGGCCTTGATTCCCCAAAGACAAATTGTTTATTTTACTCAGAAATTTAATTTAATTTAACAACAGCTGCCAGTAACATGGAAGTAGCAGGTGGGCTTTTAAAAGCAAACACTGAAGTACAGAAAGCTATTATACCAAGGGAATCACATTCTGTGACAAGCTGAAAAGCAGTATCTTCCTTCAGTAGAAGTGTATGACACGGTCTGGGGCTGTTAAACCACTGAAGTTCCTTATGATTGGGAAATTGCCTCTTTCCCACAGTCCATCAGACACTCACTTGGCTGTACTTAATGAAAGATGTTGATGGAGAGCCACAAAGGTGGCACTGGGGTGACATTCAATTTAATGTCACCCCCAAACAGACAGTGTGTACTTTCCAAGGGGAGGCATAACTATTGGGCTGGAAGCAGGCAGGATTATAGAGCAGAACCTAACAACACAGGAGAGAGTTCTGCAGCCCAGTGACTTCGGGATGGGGCTCAGTGGGTGAGCAGTGTCATTGCTGCTTGTAGATGAATTTTGTATCCCTCTTCCAACACCTCTCCAACCCTACCTACTCTCTAGAGAAAGAGTGAAGAATACAGAAGCAATGTGTACTTCTGTTTGAGAATTTTTGTAAGGGAAAATAAGGAGTGGAAAGAAAAACAAAAATCCTTGTGTAATGGCATGAAAAGTAGATTAGAAAGCCAGAGAGCAGCCGTGTATGTGGCCTCTCACAGTGTGGCTTCCATTTGTCATTAATGAGAGAATTACCTTAGATGATGTTAGAGTCAACCCTAAAAGTTTATTCCTGTGGATTAATAATTGCTTATTTATTTTAGTTGGAGAGAGAAATTTAAGGAATAAAATAAAAGTAAATATATAGGAATTGAGAGTCCCTTTTAAGGAGTAAAAGAGAAAATTGACCTAAGTTGATTATGGTGACCAGTGAGAACATGACATTGTACCTACTGCCTGAAACTTGAACCTGACTCCCCACCTACTTTGATCAGCTACCCATCACTATTCATTGTTTCAACCATTACAAACTCCATGGATTTCCCTGCCTCTTTTCTTACCGTCTTCCAATTTGTTTCTACATTACAATAGTTACCGAGTTTAAGATGTTACTGCTTGCTGCAGGACAAGCCAATAAATTGAGAGATGAGGTATTGAGGCAAGGAATAGAAACATTATTTGGAAAGCCAACAGATCAAGAAGATGGTGGACTGCAGTTCTCAAGTACATCTTCCCCAAATTAGAATCCAGGCTTCTTTTATACTAAAAGGGGAGAGGGGTGTGGCTGGTTGTTGAAAATTTCTTGATACAGAAATCCTTTGTCCTTGCAGCTGTCCACATAAGTCTGGTCACAATGTTCCTATGAACCTCCAAGAAGACAGTTGTTACTTTCTGTTCTGTTACTTTTTACTTCAATATGAATGGGGAAGTGTTAAACCCTTAAAGGTCAGAGCCTTGTGAATGGGCTATTCTGTATATTTCAGGCTATAGGCAACATTAATTTTTACAAAGGTGCAGAGCCAGCATGACTCAGCACAGGCACCAGAGCACAAAGGTTAGAGCTAAAGGAATGGATCCAATATGGAGTCAGGTTTGTTCTTCTCTGTTACACAACCAGAGAGAGAGTTCCCAAAATGCAAATCTGCTCATGTCACTCCTTCGCTTACAAATCATGAAATGTTTACCATTGGCCTCAAAATAAAATCCAAACTCCTTAGCATGTTGTGCAAAACCTTTTGTGAGATGGCCTCAAGGGAGTGCCACCAGCGGCAGGGCGAAAGAGGAAGCCTGCAAGGACTAGGAGTTGTGTTTATCTGAAGTACCCTCAGAATTGCTCTTGGGAGAGAAAACAGGAATCATGTGCAAAAGGAGGTCCACATGAGACAGGAGGGAAAGGGGCAGGACACAGACACTAGATAAGTAAAGAAGGGGTGCATGTTAGATGTGGTAAAGACTAGCTGGAAACAGCTGGAACCAAGGTGGCTTGGGGAACAGTCAGGTCATTGAACTTTAGCTAATTACACCTTCACTGTAATACTAAAACTCACTCCCCCTTACACCATGACAATTCTGAGGTAGACCATAAAAGGCCAAAAAGCAGGCAGTGGCCCAAATCCGGAGAAATCCCTACCCTTTCCCAAAATAGTAAGAATATGCCTTCCACTCCTTAACCTATGAAGTTACTTAACCTATAAAGGCCTATGACTCCATGCCCCGGGGCCAGTCTTACTTTCTGAGACAGTCCGTATTCTGTCTATGGAATGTGTATCTCTCTAAATAAACCTGCTTTCCCTTGACTACGGCTTGATCTTGAATTCGTTCCTGCATGAAGCCAAGAACTTTCACTCGGTGGGCAGTCCATCCTAAGGACTCCTGCACGTCCCAGGATGTGACATTTCCCTCTCCTGCAACATGTAGAAGTTCACAAAAATGCCTAGCATCAAATCTGAAGGGTTGACGGAAAAAAGGCATGAGCTCAGATACAAGTTAGAAAGGTCTGAAGCAGAACAGATAGAACTGGCGCAAAGAATGGGGAGCCAGGAAGCTGCAGGACAGCTGTGTAAAGCGAGGGTGGAGCTCTTCACTTACAGGCTGCCCCCTGTCTGCGGAGGGACAGAGTGAGAAGGTAAGGGAGGCGGGGAGGGCTACCCACTGCTTCCCTTTCCAGCCTCATCTCCTGTTACTTGCCCTCATCTATGCTATCCCAAAGAGGATACTGAAAAATGCTCTGCTCTGTCTCATGACTTTGCTCATGCTGTCCCCACTGGGGAATAGACTTCGTTTTCTTTTCTCCCTTCCTTCTGCCTAACAAACTCTTTTTCAACCTTCAAGACATGGCATAGGATTAAAAAACTGAATGGACCCTTCTACAAGCGCTGACACAGGTCACTGCTCCTTCTCCATGTCTCCACCGAACTTGTACATGCCCAAGAGATATCACATATCACGTGCTATTGATATTTGTTAATGTGGCCATGTCCACAGAGAATGTAAGCTTCTAGTAAGGATATGGCTTATTCAATACGCTGAATGTAGGAGAGAGAGCTCAAGACCCATAAAAGACACTCTCCTTTCCACAAGGGTCTAAAATAGAGTTTTATATTAAATATTTGTATTTTTCTGATTTCAAGTAACCTCAGGGAATGTTTCCTTCTGATTTAAAAGAGCTATACCAAAAATGTTCTTTTCACCTACCCATAAGAGGGAGACCTGCATATAAAAAGAGGATGAGGAAGCTAAAGAACTTTAAATCAAATTCTAAACATATAGGGTAGATTGCAACCTGCATCCAACACCACACTGACTTAGAGATACGGTTTTAAGCTGCCTCCCAGCGAAGATGATTTAGCCCCCTTGGGTCAGGCTGAGTAAACAGTAAAGGGAGCTGAAGCTGGATCTAGGACTGCTTATATCACAATAATATTTCCCTTTGGATGAGAGGCTACGTATCTAGAAAGCTGGATTTGGAGAGACAAAGCATCTCAAAAAACATGAATAGCAATAATCTTAGGTTGATGGTTTTTATAATGCTCTATTATCTTTCTGGGATAAGAAGAACATTTCACTGTGAAGAAGGATTCATTTTAAGTAAATATATATTAAGTATTTTTTATGTATTTAATATATATAAATAAAAGGTTTCTACTGGGGAAAAATTACCATACTAAGCTGGAATTCTAAAGGAGAGATGGAATCATGTTTGAATGAATGAATGAGGCAATATAGAAGAATGATTAAGTACTTTAGCATTGGAGCCAGATAGATCTGGATTCGCAACTCAAATCTTTCATTATTCTGTATAACATATTTTGGTGTTATGATAAGAATTAAAAGGCTAAAATATGTGGATCAGTTACGGTAACTCCAGCTGAAAGTAACAGACTACCTATCTAAAAGTGGCTTAAACCATATGGTAGCAACATGTCTCACATAACAGAAATCAAGAGGAAAGGTGGTACTGGGGTTAGTGCTATGAACCACTGACATAACAAGGACCATGTCTTGCCACTGTGTTGTGGGTTGATTGTGTCTCCCCAAAAAGATACGCTGACATCCCCCAGTGCCTAAGAATGTGACCTTATTTGGAAATACGGTCTTAATAGAGGTAATCAGGTTAAAGTAAGGTAGGCCACAATACAATATGACTAGTGTCCTTATAAAAAGGGGAAATTTGGACACAGAGATGGACATGCACAGAAGGAAAATACTGTAAGCAGACACAGGGAGAAAACCATGTCAAGACAAAGGATTGGAGTGATGTATCTATAAGGCAAGGAAAACCAGACAAAGGGAGGATTCCTATACAGGTGTCAGGGGAGCATGGCCTTGCTGATACCTTGATACCAGGCTCTGGTCTCTAGAATTGTGAAGCCATTAGTTTCTGTTGTTTTAAGCCTCACGGTTTATGGTACTCCGTTACGGCAGTCCATGACTGAGAAACTAATAACCCATTATTTCAGCTCTGTCATCCTCAACCTTATTTTGCCAGTTCTTTCAATAATCAAAAAAATCACTGCTACAGTCCCAGGCACCATATCCTGCCACATCCAAAACAGGATAATTTCTCCTAGTGTACCTTTTTTTTTTTAGAAAAACAAAAAAGAATTTTCTTTCCCAGCAGGAAAACTTTAGGTCCCCAAGAAGACATATCATCAGGTCCCATTCATTAGGATGGGCCATATGCCCATGCTTTATGTGCAAGAGTGGCTGCTAATTTGAATGTCTAGATTGTCAAACCTCTATCATGAGAGGCAGACTCCACTTTCAAAGAAAAAGGGAGAGGAAAATGACTGCTAGACAGGCAGCCAATGCCATCTGACATAGTACATACAAGACTTGGATGGGCGATGACAGTTATTAAAATCTCAACTTTATTCCATTTTGACAGTTTATGTAGATTCTATGTAGACTCCATTCTGAAATTTTATATTAAAATAACAGCTAGCTAATATCTATTTGACCATCTACTGTGTGCTAGACACTGAGATAGATTTTGCATATATTTCCTAATTTTATTTTAACAAACACCCTATAAAGTCAGTATAGTTGGTGTTCCCATTTAACAGATGAGACACCTGAGATAGAGCCCAATGAAATTGTTCAAAGTCACACAACTGGTAAATGATGAAGCCAAAAATTGGCCATCGGCAATCTGATTTGAAAAGTCAACAGATACAAGATATACCCTGTGAGACAGATCAACATGTCGCTCAACAACCCGTTTCTCGTTGGAAGCATTAAGACAAAGTTGAAATTTTCATCAAGCGAAACAAATGCCCTTGGAGATTCACAAACGGCCTCTAATACAGTTGTACAAATTCACTCCTCATAAACATAAAAGCCCCTACTCCTCAGAGGAAAACACTTCCAGCGAAATTCAAAAAAGGAATATTTAGACACCAAGCGCAAATTGTCTCCTTATCAGAGAGATCCGGGACAGTGAGAAGCTCACTAATTTTAGAGTCTTCACATCTCAGCTTAGTCATTCAGAAAATGTATGAATTTGGGCCAGTTGCCAAACTTCCCCAAACTTCATTTTTCTCATCTGTAAAACCAGTCAAATAATGGCTAATTTGTATGGCTGTTTTAAAGCAGAAATGAGAAGACGTATGTAAGACACCTAGTGTGCTGTGTGTGGCCGGTAGTCACTCGACAGATAGTGGCCCTTATTATTAGTCCACATAGAATTTATTGCCTCAGTCCTCATGCGTGGGCACTGTCATGGAAATTAGCATCATCTTAAGAATTTTTTTTAAAAGACATCTACATTAGCTAATGGATTTCGGCATCAGTGAATCAAACTGAAAAAAATAATCCAAAAATTGAATTTGCTTTTGCATTGGAACAGCCTCAAGGAAATATCATCATTGCTGACTGTCCATATTTCAAGGTAACCAAAGTTGGTGCTTTTCAAAATTAGCATTACACTAATTAATGTTGTCATGTGGCAATAGCCTATGAAAAGTAGTAAGTGATCTATTTAGTTCTGTATTTAGCAACAGAAAAACATGGTGAGGGAGGTATGGAAAAATACTGGTGTTCCTGTCAAAAGGCCCTTTATGGCTTGGGTCATTTGATATCCGAATTTCTGAATATGTTTTTTAAGTATGGATCCTTTTTTATTTCAAATTTATTCCTTCTAAATGCTCTTAGCATCTCCCTCTGTGCAAGATTAAAATTTTACCTGGCAACCATAGCTTGCTCTCTTGGGGTTTAGAAGGGCCTAACTCAGAGGACTTCTGTGAGGATTAAATGACTTTATACATACAAAATGTTTAAAATAGTGTCTGACACATAGTGAGCATTCTGTAAGAATTAGGTGTTATCATTGCTACTATTATCTTTGTAATCATTAATATTCGATTGAGAAATGAAATTAATTTATGGTATATCATTTTCTAATGAAAAGAAATAAAAGCACATAATGTTTTTATTTAGTGAGGTCTATGTGAATTACTTCATGATTATAATTTCTACGCTTAAAAATGAAATTAGTATCATTAGGTATTAGTGAAGCCTTAAACCCTAAAAAAAATGTGGATTATTTTGCCCAAGATGGATGGGGATGATAAAAGAAAAGGCACATTGATTTTTTTTCTTTTATTCCATTTTTTAAAGTTTATGATTGTATCCCAAATCTTCTTGATTCCAAAAAAAAAAGTATTCACCTTGTAGAAATAATTTTTTCTTACAGGATAAAATGTTAGAGATCGTTGGATAATTTAGAGATATTAGACATATCTAATATTTAGATAGATAGATATTATTTACTATTCTATAGATAGTAAATTTATTCCCACTTAGATAACTTAATCCTTCTTTAAAAAGTTTATACAGTGGCATTGTAAATCCTATGTTTTATAACCCCTTAGAGATATTCAGTTGCTCAATAGTCATTTAATACTGACTCTCAGAGTACATTAAAATAAGTTAATTCTCTCAACAGGCATTAATTCTGAAGTATCAGCCTTATATTTCACATTAGGAAGAGAAAGGTGGCAAAGTTCCTGCTTTCAAAGAACTCATAATCTAGGAAGGGATACATGTCTAAATAAAATCAATCATAATACACTGGGATAAGTACAGTAAGAGGACTGCAGAGGTATGACTATTTTTTTGGTATGTTTCTTTTTTAATGAATTTTTTTCCCCATGTCTTAGTTTTCTTTTTTGCCATTAAAAAATGTAACAAATCCAGTGGCTTAACCCAACACCCATTTGTTACATCAGAGTTCTGTACATCAGAAGTCTGGGTGAGTCTGAAAGGCTCCTCTGCTTAGGGTCACTTAAGACACAATCAAGATGCCTACGAGTCAGGCTGTTATCTGGAGGCCCTGGCGAAGAATCCACTTCCAAGTTCAGGCAGATTGTTGGCAGAATGCAGTTCCTTGAGGCTATGGGACTAAGGTCCCTGTTTCTTTTCTGACTATCAGCTGGAGATCACTCTTGGCTGCTAAAGGCTGGCCCTCTTCACTGGCAATTCACAGCATGGGTGTCTGCTTTCTTCCATACCAGCCGAGCATGTCTCCCTGACTTTGTCTTCTGAGTTTCTTTCTTGTCCTTGATTTGTTTTAAGGGTTCATGTGGTTATGTTGGGTCCATCTGGATAATCCAGGATAAACTCTCTATTTTAAGTTCAATTGTTTAGTAACTTCGCTTACATCTACAAAGTCCCTTTTGCCATGTAAGCTAATATATTCTCAAAGATGATATTTCATCATATTCACAGTTTCCAGGAATTAGGGCAGGACATCTTTGGAGGCCATTTTTCTGCCTACTATACCTAATAATAGTTGTTTTAGTTTTAAAAGTCAAATAGTGTTAAAAGACAGAAGGGAAAAAAGAGGTCCTATACCCTCCCTCATTCTGTATTCTGTTCCTCCAGATCCACTATGTTCAATCATTTTGCTATTTCTTCTAAATTTTGCCTCTACATTTAGAAACTGCATTTACTAACAACTGGACTTCTAGTTTGAGATAGGATGTGATAGACTCATTCTCCCTGCTCCTCTCTACTAAGTACAACTAAAAAACCTGGAACTATTAAAGCAAGGGGAAGAGGGTATAGCTCAGTGGCAAGGTGTGTGCCTAGCATGCGCAGGGTCCTGGGTTCAATCCCCAGTACCTCTGCTAAATAAGTGAATGAATAAATACAACCTAATTACCTCCCCCGCCTCCAAAAAAAGTATACAGTGCTATATGTCAGTTACATCTCAATAAAACTAGAAGGGAAAAAAAATTTAAAAAAGAAATATTACAGCAGACAATCATAGTAGGATCCTGAATCCTGAAGTGTGGAAAGAAGGCAGACCAGGTCACCAGCTAGAGACCCTGGGACTTAAAGAAAAGACAAGGGCCTGGCGTCTCCCACTTCACCCCATGAACAATCAGGGAAGGAGGCCAGACTAGCACATTCTGACTACACAGGCAGCACCAGCAGGGACCGGGGAGAAGACTTCCTGGTACCTGGTGGCGCAGAGAAGTTTCTACCTTCACAGGCCCAACCTCTCCCCCTCTCCACCTAAAGCTACCAGGCCCAGGAAGCTCATCTCTCCCACTCCAGGCGACAGAAGCAGAAATCAAACAAGAGATGCAATGGCACCAAATAAAGGAAGCCAACCAGAATCACAAGGAATGGGCTCTGAAAACTAAGTTGTCATGGAAACACAGCCTATAAAAGTAGACCAGGACCTGTATGCTAAACCTAAGGAGGGTGACTGCTCGCTCAGATAGAAGATTTAAATAGAATTTAGAATCTCCTAATATCCCAAATTTTTATAAATCACCTGACATACCAGAATAGATAAACAAGATTATACTGTATAGCACAGGGAAATATATACAAGATCTTGTGGTAGCTCACAGAGAAAAAAAATGTGACAATGTGTATATGTATGTTCATATATAACTGAAAAATTGTGCTCTATGCTGGAATTTGACAGAACATTATAAAATGACTATAACTCAATAAAAAATGTTTAAAAAAAATAGGAAGCAATCTCAACTTGAAAGAGAAAGACAATCAAAAGACACTGAGATGGGGGGGAGGGTACAGCTCAAGTGGTAGAGTGCATGCTTAACATACACAGGGTCTTGAGTTCAATTCCCAGCACCTCCTCTAAACATACATACATACATAAACCTAATTACCTTCCCCTTCCAAAATAAATAAATAAATAAATAAATAAATAAATAAATAAATAAATAAATAAATAATTTTAAAGAAGACACTGAGATGGAATCAGATGTTGGAATTATTTGACACATTTTAAAGCAGCCCTAATAAATATAAGAATGCTATAAATATTCTTGAAACAACTAAAAACTAGAAATATCACAAAAGAGAAGATACAAAAAAACAAAAATTACAAAACTGAAAATCACAATAACTAAAATAAAGTTTCACCACACTTATTTAACATAGTATTAGAAATTTTAGCCAGCGCAGTAAGGCAAGGGAAAAAAAGAAAAAGCATATAGATTGGAAAAGGAGAAATCTCACTGTCTCTATTTGCAGATGACATGACATGAATGTACACATAGAAAACATCAAGGCCTCTACAGAAAAAGACCCCTATAACAAATGAGCAAGTTCAGCCAGGTGGCAGAACACAAGATCAACACATAAAAATCAATTACATTTCTACATACTAGTGATGAATGTACTGTGAACACCAAAATTTAAAAAAACACAATAACATTTACAGTTGTTTCAAAGAAAGTGAAACATTTAGGTACAAATCTAACAAAGGATGCAGAAGAGCCATATGCTGAAAATTACAGAACGCTAATCAAATAAATCAAAGACAACCTAAATAAAAAGTTCATGGATTGGAAGACAGTAAAGATGTCAGTTCTCCCCAAACTGATCTATAGGTTTAACAAAATCCACCAAAGTTTTTTGTAGATATAGACATTATTTTAAAATTTATGTGGAAGTTAAAGGACCTAGAGTAGTTAAAACAAGTTTGAAAAAGAATGAAGTGGGAGAAAAAAAGCTACAGTAATGAAGACAAAATGGTACTGGCAAAGGGACAGACGCATAATTCAATGGAAACAGAAATAGCCCCACACGAGCATGACCAATTGACTTTTGACAAAGATCTAAAAGTGAATTCAATGGAGGAGGGATAGCCTTTTCAAAAAGTGGTGCCAGAGCAACTGGACAGCTATAGTCAGACAAACAAACAAATGAAAAACACAAATCTTTCCATTTAAAAAAGAAAGAAAAATAGAAAATCTTCAGGACCTATGGCCTTTGAAGAGTCTTATTCTTGACATGAAAAGCATGCTCTGTAGACTGGGAAATTGATCAATTAAATTTCTTTAAAAATAAAAACTTTTTCTCTGCAAAAGACCCTTTTTAGAGGATAAAAAGACAGTAACATACAGGTTGAAAGAAAATATGTATAAACCACACATGGAACAAAGGACCGACAACTAGAAGGTATAAAGAACTCTCAAACTCGCCAGTAAAAAATATACATATATGCAATCCAATTAGAAAATGGGCAATAGACACAGACATTTTACTGAAGAGGATACACCGATGGCAAATAAACACAAGCAAAGATGGTCAGCATCTTCAGCCATTAAAAGAAGACAAATTAAAACTGCAGTGAAACACCACCACACACCTGTCAGAATGACTGAAACAAAAAGAAGTGATAACAACAAAGGCTAGCAAGGATGTAGAAAATCTACGTCACACGTGCAATGTTGGTAGGAGTGTAAACTGGCACAACTGCTCTGGAAAGGAGTAAGGTAGTTACTTATAAAACTGGGTGAAGTGTACATGAGACTTCTCTGGACATTTTGGGACAACTTTCTATGAACTTATCGTTCTAAAGCAAAAAAAATTTTTAAATATATTTACCGTTATATTTCGTGTCATCATGTTTAAACATTTTCAACCTACTTCCTATCACAGAAAATGAAGATCTTAGCTTTCTTTATTTCTGCTTTCCCCTTCATCCCACATTGCCCCATCTACAGTTATTACCACTATTATATATTACTATCACTATTACTGGTTAAATCTGTATAGAGTATTTTTATTGCTGTGATGACATAAATATTATTACCTACTCCATGAAGTGGTCTATTGCTATGACATTTCTTTTCTTATACAAACATAATGAAGTAAAAACTTGCCTCTTTTTTTCATTTGCTTCTATGACTATAGGGCTAAGCCTTCTTCTGACCCTTTCCAAAGTCCTATGCAATATTGCACATGGAAAACCTGTCAGATAACCAATTCTACTTGTTTCCCATTTCCTCCTTGGAGTCTTTCGAAGATTTTCTGTCTTATACTCCACCTGGAGGCCAGTCTACCTGGAACCTGCTGCACAGTGGAGATCCTGGAAATTCTGTCACCATTCTAGGAATTCACCTCATCTTTCTCCTATGCTGGATGATTCCACTCTCACAATGCCATGTTTTCCTGTCTTGATATACTCCCTTTTTGTTTTTGATGGTGCAAACCTCCCAGCAGCTTCTTGAGAGGGGCATGCAGACTGAGATCTTATATGACTTTTCCTTTATCCTCACACCTCACCGATCATTGAGTTGGACATACAATTCTATGTTGAAAATAATTTTCCCCTCAGAATTTAGAAGGCATTAATCCATTATCTACAAACTTTTATTCTGAACACAAAATCCTTATATATATACCATTTTTACTGTCTTTTAAATTGATATTTTATCATTGGTGTTTGCAAATTCATGACAGTTTGTTTTGGTGAATTCTTAGTAGGCCTTTGCAACTAGAAAATTCATATCCTAAGAAATGTTCTTATGTTATTTCTTTGATAATTTCTTTTTTTTTTTGATTTCCTGTTCTTTTCCCCCCAAACTTCCATTGTTTAGATAATACCTTCTAGACTGATACTTTAAATTTTATTTCTTCTATTTTTATCTTTTTCTTTCTTCGGGATGATTTTATTAACTTTATCTTCTAAACAATGTTCTTTTACTTTGAGTATTATATTTTAATTTCTAGGAACTCTTTCTTACTTTCTGACTGTTCAGTTTTGAAGGTGCCTGATCACTTCTCATAGATAAAGTGTCTTTCCTTATCTCTGTGAGTATTAATTTTAATCTCTTACAAATTTTCTTCTACTCCTTATATTGTCTCTGTTTCTTCCAAGGATTTCTTTTCTTCTTGATTTTTTGTTTTGATTTCTCTCTTTTATTTTGGAATTACTGTGTACATATTTAGGGCTTCCTGATTGATATATATTGCTCTAAACTAACTGGAAGGTATTCCAGCCTTTATATTTGCCTTCCCCAAATTTCAATATATGTAGGTCTTTTTTCTCTGTCAGTTATGTTTTTCCCCTCCAGAGAAGAATCCTCCAGGCCACTGTCAGGGAAATATAAGCCTAGCTACCGACATTTTGAAGCTAGATGGATGAAGGGGACTAAGACAGGAAATCGTACCTTCCATATGTAGACTTTAACTTCACCACTCTGTTTTAAGTACAGAGCTTCACCTGTTTGTTGAGTGTCCCAAAATCCATAGGTTCTCTGTTTTAATTTTTCAAAAGAATATATACCTCCAATATCCTTCACTGGTGGATAAAGGGACCTATAGGTGAACTGAATTCTTTTTTGTAGACATCTAGCTAGTCCTCTTGTTGTCAGCCCAGTCATAAATCTCAAGAATTTTTTTAACTTAGAAAAGAAAAAAAAAAAGGAATGCAATTATTAACCCAGTCCCTATTACATCTCTGACACTGTGCTGTCATTATATTTACATTGTCCCATTTAATCCTCTCTACTACCTTATGAGATACATTATACTTACTTTAAAGAAGCTGAAGCACAAAGAGGCTAATGAAGTTTCCCAGTGTCACACAGCTAGCACTTGTTGGGAAATTCGATTTCATTTCATTTGGAGCCCCTTATTCTCCTATCAAAGTTTGTGCAAACGTTCTAATGGAGGGCACTAGAGTAGTAGGAATGTCCCTCTGGATTTTATTCATCAGCCCATAGTAATGACTTCTTAGATGCTCCTTGACCTGAAACACATGATCCCACCTGCTGATCCCCTGGGGCACAGGCATCTTTTCTAATCGGGTAAAGGTAATGGCTGCCATCCATGCTCCTTAGCTGTGCTGCACATTCTGTCTGTGGTCTGGGAACTTCCTGGAGGGCAGTCTTTAGTTGGACATGAGATCATAGACCATGAGACCAAAGAAGAACCATAGCCTATTTCTCAATTTAGAAACATTCATGAGGAAATGAATTAGCCTGACCATTTTTTGAGAATGGGAAATGGAAAAATAAAGAGTGAACAAATTAATAGCTTGATAAATTATTGTGCTACACACAGATTACTTAAAAAAAATCTGGTCACTTTAGCACTCTGTACAATGCCACTGATTTTTTAAATTATGTCCTTTTATTTTTCATTGAGGCCACTTGCAACTGTACAATGTGAATTGCTTTTTTGTTTTTTTTTTTTTTTGAGCTTTGAAATCTCTCTGGAAGACTTCCCTTCCAGATGTTTCATGATGCTGTGTCATGACTGTTTTCTTCTCTGAACTTCTTGAAATCTACTTCCTAAAGCAAACTTTAGACTATGCTGGATCTTTCCCTGGCTATGAGATCAGCTAACAAACACAGCAGCTTCTGCCCAAAGGCCAATCTCTTTCCTTTCACTATATGTTGAAGTCCCAAATATTATTCCCCTAGATACTTTACCTTCTTCTCAGGAATGAAACTGTCGAAAAGACAATGAAGAATTTGTCAGAAACTGTTCTCTGAGCCAAAGAAGTGTTTTGACAGAGGTTCTGGGTTCACTTTGTGTCTTTTCTCGGTCAGGATGTGTTGTTCATTTCTGTTGCTGGTCCCTGCTGCTTGTAGAGGACACTCACTGTGCAGCCACCTCCCTCCTGCCTTCCTCATGAAAATGGACTCGAAAATGTAATGTGCAGATTTCCACTGTGAATACATTCTTGATACACAGAACTCCAAATCCCAGCCTAAAAGATGCGTTTTTTCCATATAAGACTCACACGTAAATCACCATATTTCAATCTTGAGTTTCAACCCAGCAAGTCTTAGTAATCCTTATAAGATTAATGATTATTATGAGGTAATAATCTCAATTTCATAACTTACTATATAGGTATACATTTTCTTAGCCTTTTTATTACTTTTTTTTTTTTTAAGAATTACCGGATACTTGGTTTATCTTCCCTTCTTCATTTTATCTCAATGTATTTTCACTTACTCTCTCCCTGGTTTGGTATTGTTTAATTGACAAATAAACTATCCAGTAAACCCTAACTTCTCAAAGCTCACAGTACATAATGAGTACCCGCAGAACAAATTTATAGAGTTGCAAATTCAGGGGTTCCCAATCCCCTTTTCCCAATGGGCTCAGTAGGTTTATGACTGGGCCCAGGAATCAGAATTCCAGACAATAATTCTGATGCAGACTACCCTTTGAGAAGTACCATTCCAGACACACAAATGTTCCCCCTTAAGTGAGACAGGCTACACTATCCAAGAACCCATTACTCTAGTATCTTAAGCTATGTCCAGAAATCCAAAAGACTGCCAATACCATCTGTGTAGCCAAATGTTCAGTTCCAAGACAATTTTCCTCTTCTAAAATCTTATAGATAGAAAATTATGTTGAAAATACCACCTAGGATCTGTAGTCCCTTTACTTCCTTTAATTTCCTACCCAACACTTCAGAAAGAACTTGATTTTCTTATGTCTTTAATCTTGACACAAGTCAGTAAGAGTGAGAAATGCTTAGCCATCTTGCTAAAGCTATCCTTTGGGGAAAGAAAAAAAAAAACACAACTCCTAAATGATAAGGATGTTTACATTCATCTGCATCTCAATGAATCAGCAGAAAGCTACCAACAGCCATGCCAGCTTATCCCTGCCTCCTATGATCAATGTCAAGCTTTCCCTTTCCCAACAGTGCTTGAAAATCATACTTACTGGATCATGTCTTTTCCAAAAGATCTGAAGTCTCTAAATCAGTAGTTCTAAACCAAGTGCAGTATTGACCCAGGGGACATTTGGCAATGTCTGGAGACATGTGTGATTGTCATGAGTGGAGAGAGGGGAGCTACTGGTATCTAGTGAGTAGAGGCCAAGGATGTTGCTAAACACCTTACAGTGCACAGAGAATAAGTGTAAATTGTACTGATACTGAGAAACTCTGCTCTATATAAAACAAGTTTCGAACCTGCCAAGAATACACAATAATGAGCACACACTCTTTAGCCATTTTTGTTGCTTATTAAACATATACATCCCATTAGATCGGTGTCATGGCTTCTCTAACTTCATGTCATGTCGATTGAAACAAAATGCACAACCTAATTGTGTTTTACTCAGCAGAACTGCTAAGGACTTAAGCCCAGAAGACAGCCTCTGAGATGGCTCTGAGGGACTGCTCCAATGAGGTAAGGGAGGAGGCAGGATATATAGGAGCTCAAACAAAAAAACCCAGACCGACACTATGGCTAGTCGCTTAAGAACCTACAGGATACACTTTTCTTTATCACTAATCTGCCAACACAAAGAAGACATCCAGCAGCTTCACCTCTTCTTTTGGAAAGGAACCAGCTTGAATTAGTTCACAAGTAGTTAGTTTACCTCTGGTGAGAAGAACTTAGTGTGCATCATTCAAAGCTCTGTGTTGTTGGCCTCAACGTCCACTGAGGGAACAGAACGCTCTACAGAGGTGCAACTCAAAAGCTGGTCTGCCTTCCAGCCCCGAGGGCAACACCTGTGGCTTGTTAGCAATGCAGATCAGGGGCCTCCCAGGACTGCAGTGGTTCTCAAATTTCTGCATGCATAAAAGCCACCTGGAAGGCTTGTTAAAGATCCCTGGATTGCGCCCCAGAGATATAGTAGATCTGGGACGGGGCCCAAGAATCTGCTTTTCTAACAAGTTGCGAGGTGCTGCTATTCTTGCTGCTCCTCCTAAGACCACGTTAGGGCGGTGCTGGGAGAACTTGTCACCTTTTCTGCTTTTAACCTTTATCTTATCCGACAGAAAGCTCAGCTGCTTTCAGTTGCAAATAACAGAAACTGGCTTAAATAACAAAGGGAATTTATGTCCTCCTACAAGTTGTAGTTGAGAGGTTTGAGGGCTTCAGCTGTAGCCCAATTAGGATGCCAGCTCCCCGGTTCTTTCCAAGTCAACGACCTCTTTTTGAAAATAACTGAAAACTGTGCCGCTGTCAGGTGTGGGTGTACTTAGCAACTCATCACCACTCCTCAAATTCATCTCTAACCATGCCACAGAGCATTTTTAAGCACATTTCAGGGCCTCAATAAAAAGTAAGTGTTCATCTCTGTCTTTCTTTGAAGATGTCTATTATTTCTACGTGGAACAATTTTTTTTCCCACTTCCACATCCCTTTCCTGTACCAGAATAAGTCCTATGTGCTGCGTAGTGAGTGGAGAACAAAACAGACAGGGTCCTTTAAAAAGCTTTACAGTCCAGCTCAGAAGACTTTCGAAGTTTTCTTCACCATCTCTAACATCCTTTCCCCAAACCAACTTAGGAATCCTTGCTACTCCAGTCCATCCTCTTACACAGTGTGTTACATTACACTGTGTCTATACTATAAATACTGTGTATTTAGAAAAATATGGATAAGTATAAAGTAGGCTCAATTATGTAGAAATGGTACCCATGTGGATGAAAATGTCACCTGCCAGATGATCAAACAAAGGATGCCGTGGCCACCAAGCCTTCAGCCCCTGCAGCCGCCCCAGTGATGCACCCTCAGGGGGCGCAGGATGGGAAAGAACAGAACACTGGCCTGTCGACAAAAAATTAATCAGTCGATAAGAAAGGAACAGAAAATTTTATTTGAGGCAGATTTGAGGATTATTATCTGAGAAGCACATCTCAGAAGGTTCTGAGAACTGTTCTGCTAGTTAGAAATTATCGCCTGAAATAAAATCACACAATGTGAGATTTGTGGGTTAAGTTTTATTTGGGGCAAAAGGAGGACTAAAGCCTGGGAGACAGCATCCCAGAAAGCTCTGAGGAACTGTTCCAATGAGGCAGGGGGAAAACTCAGTATTACATATGATTTCAGTGAAGGCGGGATGTGCAGTCAGGCACACACTTAGGCAGAGGTTTGCTGCTAATCACAAGGAGCAGATGTCACCGTTAATGATTTTAGTGTTTTTCTAGATATGAGGAGATGCAAGAATTGGGCTCATAAAATCTTCTCCTGCAAATATCTGTCTATCTGAAGGCCTGTCCAGCCAGCTTTCCCAGAGCACAGAGCGCCTCATTCCTGACCTGCATCCTGAGCTCCTTGCAGGGAGTGTTGGAGCTCAGCGGCTGCAGCAGCTCATGATTTAGTCCAAGCAGAGGTAGATGGCAAGTGCCAATTTTTAGTTAGCAAAATCAAGGCACAATTTTGTGGGAGCCCATGGCTGGGTTAACAAATTGTAACAGATCCCAGCCACTTATCTCCTTAAAGAAGATGTGCTTAGTAACTGCCTTGAGGTTTTAGCAATGACCCAGGCCCCTGGCTATAAACGCTGGGCGTGCCTGCTGCTAGACTTCTATCCCCAAAACAGCCTTGGGCTGGAATGGTAAAAAGCTGCAGACTCAGAGGTGAGAAGACTGGTTAGCCAATGACGGGTAAGACCCCCTGAGGGGGCAACCTAAGACAGGAACAGTCCTGAGTCCAAGAAAAATCTTGTTAAGCAGCTGATTCTCATACGTTTCGCCCTGATAACCTGAAAGTCTCAACACGATTATGATTCACCAAAAAGGGTCTTCTGACCTTGAGCCGAACACCAACAACAAACAAAGCCTTTGTACTCACAGTGATCCCACCCTGTCCTTCCCTGAATTCCTGCTTCCACTGTACTCAATAAATATGAGAGATTTGAGAGGCTCATGGAGTTGGCTCCCGACTCCCTCTTGCTTTCTTGACTTTTCCCCAGAGTCTTGAGTAATTCATTCCGTCTCGGTGGGACTTTTGTTGGCCAGAACCCACAACTGGTGATGAACCCACACAATTTTATAAGATTTTTGAGACAGAGGGCTATATATCAAATGACATATTATTGACAGTTTACATAATCCATATCTAAGCATCATCCTGGTGGGTCATTTGAGCCCTTACACGCTCAACAAGGAATGTTAACTTTTAAGAAGTTGTCTTGTTGATGCTAGAATATTGCTCTTTTTGGTTGAGCAGGTAATTCTTGCCGATGGGGGGCGTCATTCATAATAAACTCCTTTCTGTCCTTACACTTCATCTCTGGTAAATTCTTTTTCCAACCCGTGTGTCACTGGCTCACCAACCGGCCGCCCCATTGTGTCACGCAATATTTGGTGGCCCAGACAGACACCTCTCGCTTGTGTGGCCTGCTGTTGCCTCTGGCAGTGTGCCCTAATAAACTCCTTTCTATGTACTCTATCGGGTACATCCTTTTACTGAAGCCATGTCACCACATCCCTGTACAGGCCACCCCACTGGGTCCCACAACAGTTTGGTGGTTACATGATGCAGATATGCAATGCACAGTAGGGGGAGAGGAAGCCAAAGGGCAGACGAGAATTCTTTTTTTTTGGAGGGGAAGTAATTAGATTTACTTAATTATTTTTTTCATGGAGGTACTGGGGATTGAACCGAGGACCTTGTGCATGCTAAGCACACACTCTACCACTGAGCTATACCCACCACCAAGAAGTTTCTATGTTTAAATTTTTCTTGTCTTGCCATAAAATACGAAACTTTATTTCACAGGCCTTAGATAGCTAACGTGCATATCAAAGGAATGATTTCTGTGAGCCCTGATTCTTGCATCTTCCCATACCAAGGAAAGCACTAAATTCATTACCTTGTGATGTCTGGTTTTCTTTGATTAACAGCAGTTTTGATGTTCCAAGTACCTGGTTTTTGTTGCAAAACTCCTATATATCCTGGCTCCTCCCTTACCTCTTCAGAGTAGTGTCTCAGAGCTACCGGAGAGGCTGTTTTCTGGGCTTAAAAGTCCTCAGTTTTGCCTGCCAAATAAAACATAATTCTCAATGTTTAGGTTATGCATTTTTTTTCAGTCAACCCAAACACTAGATTCGCTTCTTGGTGGGTGTTTAGCCACAAAGACACAACCAAGCCAAAGTGCAGAAGGAAGGACTTACTACTTGTAGCAAGTAAGGAGAATGCCTGAGATCTGTCCCAAAGCAGTGCCTCCCAGAACAGCAAAACTGGGGTCAGAAAAGGTCAATTCCATCATCCCTTAGATGCCTGTTGATCTGGTAGTTGAGTGTCCAAGGAGGGGATTTAAATTCTGCAAAACAGCTCAAGACAGTGTTTTAGGCTGGTCTTTACTATTGAAAGAGAACTGAGAGTCCTTACAAGTGATACATTATCTTTGCTCTTGTTATTTCTCTTGCCTAATAATAGTCCTTTGTTTCTACGTTCTTTATTCCGCTGAAGATCATTAATACTGAGACCCCTTCATGGCAAGCATTGTGGTCAGGCTTAGATCACAAAATGTTTAGGCCAAGAAAAAGGCTTCTCTTATGTCAAGAAAGCTGTGCCTGGTTCTCTTTCTCTGGGGACCCCCTACCCTATTTACTTACAGAAAGAGATAGCTGAGGGAACGTGACAATGTGGCCATGAAGGCCATGGGTCTTTGTAAGCTGGACCAGGTATCCATTCAACTGATCTTAGTAGGATACTTTCAGTTTGAAATATGAAACACACGGTAATAAAGATTGGGAAAACATAAAAATCCCATAAAAGAAATCATATTATGTTTTATTAAATCCAAATCTTAAAATATCTGATGGCGTCTTGAGAAATCAATAACACTGTGAAGTATTCTTTTTTAATAACACTCTTCTGCCTTGGGACAGTTAACTATATTAACTGTTGTGTCTCCATGTAAGCGAAAAGAAGAGAAAAAGCCACGAGGGCCTGGACTGGACATGTCTTCAGTTAAGTAAACCCTCTGAAGTGTACAGAGGTGATTTATAAGTCCATCCGAGCCGTTTGCTTTACTGATGCTCTTCCTCCTTCCATCCAGCCTGGTAACGTCCTGTCAAAGAAAACAAATGACTCGGACTGCGTGTGCATGGTGTGAGTGTCTAGTTTATCTGGAGGCCTTCGTGTTCTTCCCTTGTGCACATCTAATAATCAGCTCTCAAGGTCAAGGAGAGGGGAGGACACACTGCTGAGCAAATGGGAAACAAAACTAGGAAATAAAACTTTTTGGAGAGAAAACAGAAAAGGAGAAGCTGTGCCCCCCCCCACCTTGCCTGTAGGTTGCTCCTTTTTGTCCTTTTCTTCTCTCAGCTCTGAACTCAGGCATTGGGATAGCCAAGATGACTTTTAATGGTTGCATTTTAATCTGTTGCTGTGAACAGTAATGATGGAGACTGTGATCTGGTGACTTGGACAAGGGCCAAGAAAGCGGTAAGACTGTATAGTGAGAAACACAGCCTGGCCTTCCATTGTTTGGGTCTTTCGCACTGGACAGATGGGCGAACCACAGGTAAAGGAAAGCAGTGAGACACATGCTGGGCTAATTCTTTAGGAGGGGATCAGTATTTTGTGGGATCAAAAGTTCTTATAATTTGGGGCATCTAAGAAAAAAGGACACAAAGTAACAAGAAAAATGTATCACAAAGTGTTTAGAAAATGACAAAAGAAATGGGGAAAATTTCAAATGTAAAATGCTGACAGATACTACAAACATCACAAAATCTGGAAACATAAGATAATATTCTTTCTTTTCTTTTTATTTTGTATCTGTGTGAGATGATGGTTATTCACTAAATTGGTTCTCTCCTTTCCATCCCATTTAAACATTTTGAAAGAGTTACCTTCTTTCCCTCCACACCTCGATTTTCTCAGTTTCTCATTAAAATTAATAAAGCATCATTCTCGTGGATGTTTATATTTCCAAATTTACAAGGTTAAATAAAGGTCGGGCCTTGAGCCTAGTAAATTCAATAAGGTTGCCACCGTATGAGTGTTCTTAGAGTCAGCCAGCCCTTTTTATAGCATTTGGGAAATGAAGAGATGCTAAGATAGTTATAGCACTTAGATAAATAATAATTAGCATACTACTTATTTAATAAATATTAAATGAAAATTTAAGACTGATGTTAATACTCCAGTACTGGAGAAAGTATGGAGAAACAGGTTTTCTTATATAGCATTAGACAGAATGTAAATTGGTAAAACTTTCCTCAGAGCCAGATGACAGTATGTACAAAGAAGCTTAATAAATGGAAGGCATACCCTAACCACAGCACTTCTACAGAATAATTCCAGGGAAATAAACAATTTTGGTCAAAATAATGTGGAAACATAACATAATATTCTTAATAAACTGTGTCTCCCACTGCTATGATACTTGTCTCCCCACGCATATATCCAATTCCTGGTGCGATACATGGAGCATTTTTATATAGCACATAACTCTGGCCCTGCAGGTTCTGGCATGAAAAGAGGCAATAGACTTAACTGATGTGGTTAAAATGTATTATGACTACAAGTTTTACAAGGCATATTAACATATTGATAGTGTTTCTAGAAGGCAGCCTGCAAAGAAAGGCCTAATATGTCTCCCCAAAATTCATACATTAAATCCTAACTCCCAATGTAATGGTATTAGCAGGTGGGGCCTTTGGAAGGTGATTAGGTCACTAACCCCTCCTGAATGGGGTTAGTACCTTTATAAAAAAGACCCCGAGAGCTCCCTTGCCCCTCCCTTGCCCCAGGTGAGAACACAATGAAAAGGCAGCTATGAGCCAGCGCGCAAGCTCTCAGCAGACGCCAAACCTGCCGGCACCTTGATCTTGGACCTTTTGGCATCCAGAACTGTGAGACAGGAGTTTCTGTTGTGCATAGGTCGCCTAGTCTACAGTAGTTTGTTACAGCAGCCTTGAGCAGGCTGAGACAGGGGAGACAAGGGAGGGGCCCTGACGTTTCAGTTGATTAGCTTCACAGTAAATCCACCTCATGTGCTAAGTGTACTTGGCTAGGAACTCGACTGGTAAAATTCAGCGACTATTTTGAGATCGTGCACTAGGAAAACTGGAGAGAGCTATGAGGCCCATGACAATGTGGAAGGGACCCTATTTATTTTTATACTTTCCTCTTAGAATTTTGATCTATGGGAATGCTTTGCATGTTCAAAAAATAAGTGAATCATTTTTAAGTAAAATTTTAAAAGAAACCTATGAGACGTGGTTATAACTCTTACCTTCTTCAAATTAAGCTGGGGTGGAGGGAAAAAAAAACAAACTGCAAAGTTTGAGAACTCTCAGGAATCCAATGGGGCTACAGATCTGGTCACTGTGAAAGTGTCAGGGCAACTCAGGCTTAGTTCTGAGCCAAAGGAAAGAGGATGAGGCCGAACAGGATACAGGGCTAGTGAGGAGGGGTCCTGGTGGCCTCAGATCCAGACAAGTTCTTTCATAAAGTCCTGTTTAGAGGGAGAGTGAAGGCCCAGCCGAGCTACTTGGTGCTAAGCAGGAGTCCTGGAACGGGGAGGCCGTGCAAGGCCCAGCTAAAGGGGCTGAGCCCAGGGAACGAGAGCAGGGAGTCTGCCTCCAAGAAGACCTGCACACCCCTGGCCTGTTCCACACACACTGCAGTCTGGGTGGCCCAGCTCCAGACAGGTTCTGCACCCAATGGGAAACAGCCTTATGGCCTAGGTGGCTGACAGGCTTCCTCATCGCTCCTGTAGGAGCTCGTGGCCTACACCGTCTGTAAACACAATAAAAGAGGTGTCATTTTAAGCCACACCCTTTGAGGCAGTGCAGTCACCAGAACACTTATCTCCATCCATTTATTTCTGAAGCAACATACTAGGTAGGCACTTGGAGCATAAATTATTTTTAATGTACATTATTTTAAATTATTTAAATTATTTTTACAGTTGAAACTTTTTTATCCAAAGGCCTAGCTTAGTTCCCTCAGTGCATTACAGCACGCTGTCAGGTGAAGCAGTGGGACCCCCAGAGACCAGCCCTTGCTCTAACATCTGGGAGGCCGGCTGCGTCCCAGCCCTACTGTACACACACACTCCAGGAGTGCCAACCTCCCACTGCCTTGCCAACCCTGCTGTGTGTGGTTTCTCTCTATCCTGTGTGCACACTATTCCTCTCACTGGGAGTATTCTCCTCTGCACCTCCTCCAGTCACTCTCCTCCCCTCCATCACCACCTTCATCCTTATCCAGCTCTCTACAGGGGAAGTGATCCTTTTCTGACCGCACATCCCCTGCTTTTGTCAGTGTGAGTGACCAGCAGACTGCATGATACTGCCTTTCTGCATAACTCCCTCACAAGACTATGAAATTGTGAAAGGACTTCAGTCTTAATGGAACAGAAAATAAGAAATGGAGAATCTCATGTATGCAGCCTCAGAAGAAAAGAACTGTGACTGATTTTCGTATATGCCTGATTGACTGAAGACGAAGACTTGTCTCCTGCCCTGTAAACATCTGCTATGACTCCGTCTCCATTCTCAAGCCAGTGAACTTACTGCCAGGACTCTGGTTGGACTTCCCTTGCTCTGCACTCTGGTCCATAAACACAGCCTGCCCCAAATCCTCTTGGACTCTTCTGTGACTTCCTACAGCATGTGTTTCCCGAATTGCAATTCCTCTGCTATTTCCAAATAAGCTTAATTTCTGGTCATCTGAGCTTGCTCCAATTTACCTCTTTATTTAGGCTGACAAAATCCTCAAACATATGGAAAAGTTCTTGCTCAGTGTCATACCCTAAAGCTCCACATGCACACAGAATTTGCTACACAGTAAGTGCCGATTATTTACTCACCAAAAGAATAAATGAACTATAACATGTCCTTAACTATTTCAGGGATTCTGTTAAGGAACTCTTTACCCCAATTTAGTTTTAGTATGTGTTGACCAAATGGAACTGGACCTTCACTGCATTCCCAGAGAAAAGCAGAAAGCGTTCTGTGAACCAGTATCAAGACTTGGGCTGGTGAAAGCCACTGGATATATTGAACTGGTCATATAAAGCCAATGGTCATACGGACCTGGCTCCTGACATTCTACGACCCCCTATATAGTCCAATATAAAGTGAAACCCAGCAATCCTGTTGGAAGTAATGAGTTCATCCCTCAGTATCCCTGGGGGACCCTGGTTCCAGGACCCTCACTGATACCACAGTTCGTGGATGTTCAAGTCTCTTCTATAAAACAGCACAGTGCAATGAATGTACTCAGGTTTCCATATCTATAGATGCAAAACTCACAGATACTGATGGCTGCCTGTACGTGAGAAAGATCTGAGTGCTCGCTCCTTAAGGCAGGACTTAGACTAACCTGGCCAGTGTGGGCCGTGCCCCTGCTCTGTCGCCATACCCTAGACCTTCAGGTGGCTGTGGTGAAGGGAAAGGTCTGGACCTACAAAGGCACTGAAAACACCAACCTGACCTTGAACGAGGCTGGGCAAGGGAGCTCAGTGGCCTGAGGTGGCTTGAAATCTATGATCAAATCACCAGGCCCACTACTGGCCCTGCCACATGCCTCCTGTGGAATGCGGGCAGTCAAACCCTCTGATAAAATGAGGAAAATAGCAGTAACAACATCACAAAAGTATCCTTGACATTAGCACGCTGATGCATGGGTAAAATGCCCGTCCTTTCACAAATGTCCATTATTGTCGCAAGCAAAAAGGCAGATAAAACACAGTAAAAACCTCAGTAAAAGATGGAGTCCTATCTTTATCAATTCAGCAAATATATGGCTGTATCATTTACCAATGGCCTCGGGCAGGTCACCTAATCTCTGCCCAGGTACAAAATGGAGATAAAAGTTGCAGTAACCTACAATGTTAACACATGTGACATGCTTAACCTAGCACCTGGCATACACTAACTCCCCATCACAGATTAACAAAACACTGCTACAAACACTTAAATGCTCTTTGGAAGTTTAGGAGAAGGAAATCTTTTATATACTTTTTTAAATTTATTTTTCGCTTTGGAAGAATCAGAGGAGGCTTCGTGATGAATGAAGGATGTTGTCTGTGTCCTGAAATACAGGTGTCCTTTTGACATAGAGAAAGACCTCGGAATTTTCTTCTAACCCAGTTAAGTGAAGGGCTACAGCTTGCCAGCAGGTTGTCCTTCTGAAAAAGTGAGGATGATAGTCTAACCTTCGCTACAGCACATGGTAGGAAAGAGGCAGTGAGCGGGGGCGGGGGGCAAGGGGAGGCACACTGAGGATTTCCAGTCTGCCCAGCTCTTGGCAGTTCACAAACTGAGACCCTTAGCGTCATGTGGCAACTGGGCCCAAAGCCTTTGTCCTAGGGAAATTTCAAAGAGAAGAGCAAACTTCAGCTCTAAAACTGTTCAGTGACTCATCGGCTCTGCTTTGAGCAACAGGAAATACGATAACCTTTCCTAAGTGAGGGTTAGGCACACACGCACACACACACACACATACACAGTTTTATCTGCTCATCAGTGTGGGAATCCTACTCTGTCTGACTTTGACTCTACTCACACCTCCTCCTGCGGGCAATTTCAGCCACTCCCAGAAAAGGGCCTTGCTGAAAGCAGTGTAACCCAAATGCCTTCTTTAAAAAAGGAAAGAAAGAAAAGGCAAGAGAAATCTTATTGAGTATCCCCGTGGACCTAACTGGCATTAAAGTTATAAAGTGACCTTCACTCTATTTCATTGGCAAGAATTCTATTTTAAAAAGAAAATCTGTTAACGGTAAAGGGTTAGGAAAATAGTAATAAACTGAAAGAAAAAAAAAAAACCCCTGGGGGAGTATTTACCACAGGGGAGAGCCACCCTCAGAGGAGTGAAGGAAACTGCTGGCTTCTCTGAGCCGCTGTGGAGGGTGGGGCGAGGGAATCAAGGTAGCCGCTCTCACCTTGCTAACCGTGAACTTGAGGACTAGCTGGCCAGAGGGAGCTATGGGCGAGGTGTTGGGACGGGCCAGTCTTCTCAGAAAAGTGATTCCTCAAGTCTCCAGGTTCCTGGAGGTCACATGACAGGTTATTTCCTGGTGTCTAATCCGAAGACTTTGGAGCCAAAAACATCTCTCTGCCACCCCAGCCCCACCACCCACGGCCACCTCATTCTATTTCCTGTGCTTTGGGGCTTTTTGACTAAGAAAGAATTTTCACTTGAGTTTAAAGAAATGAACAAAGACACACCCCTCCCAAATCCCAAATATACTTTAATTTCAGTCTTGTGCATGGCATGTCCCTCTGAAAGTCAGAACAGGCCTCACTGGGAAACAAAAAATGCATTCTCATGATTTTTACCTGTGGCTTTCTGTGCTGGTTCAGTTTAAATCCTGTTATCCTGTTGCGGATAGCTCACTTTTGTAGATTCCTCTAATTTTCTGCAAAAGCTCCAAATAATTGTTATTTTCCATCCTCCTGGCCCTTGCAATCTAAGTGTGCAAATGGAAAGACTCTTAGGGATTTACCTGAGGTGGCCCAGACCCCTCAGACCTGACCAAAGGTTTGACTGACACAAGCAGCAGAGCTCAGAGAGCCCTTCAGAGAAAAACAAACAAAACACCATGACCCCCTCTCTCTGGGCATGACTTCAGGAGACAGATGTCTTAGTGCTTCAGACTTCCAACCCTGGGCGCTTTGTGTTCTATGGAAAAGCTTCCGTGTGTTCCTGACTCCTTCTTGTGTGGGGGCTTCTCCTGTTCCCGCCCACATCCAGCCTGCCAGCAGGAAGGCTGAGATCAGTCACTTACCGCTTGGTTTGGATTTCAATACTGATACTCACTCTGTAGATGGAAGAAGAAGATTTGTCCTTTACTTGGGGGATGTTAGACACTTCCCATGCATATGGTCAGAAAGAGGAGTTTAAGAGAAAGCCTCAAAATCACACCAGGAAAACATTCGCTCACTTGGTACAAACAAGAAGCAGAACTTGGATGACATAAAACATGGGCCGAAGAGAGTCTGAGAACTTACTCCTTCCTCTGCCCGATGTCCCTCCTTAGCCTGGACAGCCAAGCTGTTTCTCACTATCCACAAACTTGTCTCAACACCCTGTTCCCATGACACAGCCTCTTTCCTATCTCTTTTACTTCCTGACTGTCTTCATGCCAGTTGGAAATCCTGCTGTTACAAAAACGAAACATGACTCAAAAAAAAAAAAAAACAAACCCAAAAAACTTCCCTCTCTCTCTTCCCAAGTCACATCCCTGCACAGCCTGTTCTTTGACTACACATGTGATCTCAGTGTCTCATCTGGTCTTGTCTGCTGTTAAGGCAAGTAGGGTGGCCCTCTGGGGTCCCTCTCAGGCTCATTGTTGTTTCCCAACTCTCCACAGCCTCGTTCTGGGCCAGAGGGCAGCCATTTCTAACCCTAAATGCCTCCTCTGGGCTGGCAGAAGTTAGACCTAAGCCAAATTCTGAAATCCACCAAGGTCTTTGAGTCTTGCCTTCACCATCCCCTTTGACACTTTTCTTCTGGTTGGGAAAACATGGGGGCATCTTATGTAGGCACTCAAGCATACTCGCTTATATGAGTTGCAGTGTTGCTAATTTAGCAATATAGTATGACATAGGCAGATGGGAAATAAGACTTAAATATCTTTGCATTATTTCTAAAATATTCCTCTCCATTATCCCTACATTGTCCTGGTCCAGACCTTTATCATTTTTTCACCTGGATACTAGATTCCTGACACGTCTCCATGCTTCCTGTCTGCCTCTAACCTCTTGGTTGTATGCATTTCACGACAGCACCACTGTAATCTGTAAGCAATGAAGGTCTGACTGTAATGCATCCTCTGCTTAAATGCCTTAGCACTTAAAGCATAAAAATCTAAGATCCATAGATTCAGTTCCCATCTCCTGCTTCACCCCAAGGTACACTTCAGAACTGCACACATAAAACTGTTTCTTGACCACTCCATGCTGAGCCTCTGCCCACCCTGAGTCCTCCTTCTGGTTTCTCATTCCCTGAGCTCTTTCCTAAAAAAAACATTTTATCACTCAAAGCTAAGCATAGAGATTCTATTCAGGCATCATTTAATTCAGAACTATCCACTCCCATACATCCTGTGTATAACTTATTAACAACACTTGCCACTTTAGATTTTTATTAAGATTGGGCTATGTTTCTATTTACAGAATGTAGTTACTGCCGAAAATTTGGAAAATACAGGAAAATATGAAAAGAAAGCCAGACGAAATCATCTATAGGTAAGTCTACTTATGTTCTGAGGTATGTCCTCCAACCTTTGGGTCTATGTATAGATTTGGATTTTTCTCTCTCTTGCTCCCTCTCACACTGCACACACATATACTCACAAACACATGCCTGCCCGATCCAACGTATTTTGTGATCACTTTTATTTTCCATTTAAAAATACATTCTGAGCTTTGTTTTATATCCTTAAGTACTCAGAGAGGAAGCTCTACAAGAGACTGGAATGCTCGTCTGTATAAAACGAGTATGAGAGACATTTCAATGGTTGAGTAGTATGTAATATTTTCTCAGGAATTACCTCTTGAACTGATTTACTAAGGAAAATGAAAAGAGAGGAAAAAAGAATATAAGAACGAGAACACGTGGACGGTAAAGGGATGAAGAGAAGAAAATAAATCATTTGAACAGGGCATTTATGACTTTGAAAGGTTTTACGTGCTTTATACACAAGCATCACAGCAGCCTTCCGAAGTAGCTGTAACAGTGACTTACAAATCAGGAAAGGGAAACTCGGAAAGGTTAAGTGACTTGCCTGAGCTTGTGCACTTAGTAAGTGGCAGAACTGGTTGTGGGAATCCATAAACCGTGTTTATCTTACTCCACATGACTTCTGAAAACAGGAAGAGCAGCAGTAAGATCCCTGCTGAGGTCTGGCAGTTTGGAGCGGTGTCCCTGCTGCCTGGCGTGGCGTCCGCGCAGAGTTGGTGCGAAGTCGTGGCTGTCCAACTGACTGAGGAGAAGTGGGAAAGAACGAGCAGACGACGGCCAGTATCCAGGGCTGGGCGTCCGCAGTCCACTTTCCTCCCTCCTCACCGTGCTTGCCTGATCTCCAGGCAAAGCAGGAGCGCTAACTCATCTGCCTGCTGCCCGTCCACCCACCCACCCCCCTTTCATCCGTTCTCCAGAAATGCAAACGGATCATATTAAATAATTTATTGGTTCCCTTCGCTCTTGGAAAATGTTCAAAATATCCTCCTGGTTTATTTAAAAGGCTCTTTGTGATCGGACCGACTTCATCTCCATCTGTATTTCTCATTTCCTGTCTTCTTGGACATTGCAAACAACACCTCTGAATCCCTGAAAGCCCCGTAACATTCTTCCCCTGCTCTTCTTTAGTAACTCTTACTTTGATCTTTTCTTTACCAACTGTATTTGTTATCTATTGATGTGTAACCAATTACCACACATGTATCAGCTTCAGAGAACACGAACACGTAATCTCACTGTTTCTCTCGGTCAGATGTCTGGCGTGGTGTGGCTGGGTTCTCTTCTTGAGGTCTCTCTGGGCTAAAATCAAAGTATTAGGCAGGGCTGGGGTTCCTCTTCCAGACTTACTGGTTTTATTGGCAGAATTCAGTTCCTCATGGTTATAGCACTGTGGTAGTCGTTCCCTTGTTACAAGGTTCCCTTCCTCTTCAAACCAACAACAGTGCATCAAATCCTTCTGGTGCTTTGAACCTCTCTGGTTTCTACTTCTGCCTCTCTCTTCTGTTTTAAGTGTCCGTGTGACTACATTAGGTGCACTTGGATAACAGAGGCTAACCTCTCTATCTTAAGATCAACTACTTTGTAAACCCAATTAGATCTGCAGAGCCCTTTTGCATGTAACATAACATACTCACAGGCAGTGACACCAGAGAGGAAAGGTCACAGGCATTCAATTTCTGCCTACCCTACTGATCATGCAAGGTTTGGCTGAGGAATTCTTACAGGACCCGTGCTCTTTCACTTCTCTGTCTCCATTCCTGGACTCTAAGCTTCATGAGGGCAATCACCGCGTCTGTTTCACAAGTCAGTGGTGTGTTGGAGCCAGACTGGATGAACTAGCCAGTGCCTATTATTAAATATTCAAACATTTTGCAACCTGGATGCTAAACATAGATATTGTTAAAAATATATATAAAAGTTTTACAACAAATAAATTATATTTTCAAATGGTAATAGATAATCAGACTCATCACCTCCTATTTCTTGTACTCCTATTTACTCTCCCTTGTTATTTTCATCGATTGCATCTCTATGGTGGAAACACTGCAGATGTGCACATCTCTTCCTCACTCCCTGTTCAGCGATGGCACATGGTAGCTTGAAATTGGCTACAGTGGGAGTATTTATACCACAGAAATCAGCAAACACTAGCTGATGGCTTGATTTATTGGTTTTTTTTTTTGTCATAGGTGAAAAAACTGGGTTAGTTACGTTAATAAAATTCTCTAGACTCAATCAGCTAGTAGAAGGTAGAAGCCAACAGGCTCTGAACCCAAAGCCTGGATGCTGAACAGCGACACCAACGTGGGAGTGAGAACAAGGCTATGAGTAGGTATGATTTAAGGCCTTGCTCCTCACAGTGTGTCCAACGGCCCAGAAGACGCAGCATCTGCCTCTTGTTAGAAACTTGCTAGAATTTGTTGATGTTCGAGTCCCACCCCAGATTTGCTAAGTCAAAATCTGTCTTTTTTTGGGGGGGGTGGGTAATTAGGTTTATTTATTTATTTATTTATTTTCATGGAGGTACTGGGGATTGAACCCACACGTCTTGCACACTAAGCACACACTCTACCACTGAGCTATACCCTTCCCCAGACAAATCTTTTTAAAATTCGTTTACAAGATATCCTGGAAATTCCTATGCACCTTAAATTAGAAAATCACTGTTTTAGGGGGCAGATGTAGCCGCACATGATCACACTACAGATAGTTATAAAAGCTAAAGAAGTAGAGAAATACTGTCAGGGGTTTTACAAGATTGAAGTGGGTGCTTCGCCTGTCACGTGGAGTATTAAAATCACCTGGAGCGCTTTGTATGATATCAAGGCGTTGGTCACTTAAAAATGATTCCGAGATAAAGCCAGCGTGGAGAACTTGTCAGAAGCATCATGTTAGTCACACCATTCCTAGATGTGTACAGTCGCCCTCAGTTATCAAAACAAACAATGAAACGAGTGTCTGTGGATTAGAGGCTCCAGCCGGCTCCGGCTCCCTCCCCTCCATAGTGGTCTCCTGGCCTTGCTGTCTACACAAAACGGCCTTGCCAACCCCCGGCCCCCTCAAACAGACCCTGTGGTTCTGAGGATTTGACATGTCACATGCTCCTCACCAAGGACATCCTCCCTCCTCCTTGCCACTAAGCCACATCCTTTATTCCAGCCCACATTTCTTTTCAGTTTTAAAGTAATTTCTTAATATAAGCCTTTTTTTCAGTTCACATGACATCATCTCCCTCACCAGGATCAAATTTTACCACAGATCCTTGGAAACAAATTGTACAAAATAAACAGAAGGATTTAGAGAGGCTACACAGTTGTTCAAATCAAGCATTCTCCTTTAAAAAAAAAAAAAGCTACTGAAGCCAGCTAGTTTCCTTTTGTCTGGATCCTCTGTTGTGCAGTAACAATCCAAGGCCCACAAAAGAGTCCTGTGCTCCCTCCCACACGTACTGCCTTTTCTCCAGTAATAGACGTGTTCTGGTCGACCACAAAGCAAGGCTGGTTGGCTCCCGCTGGCCAGTTGTCATAACAGGTTTCGGAAGAAGCCAGGAAACAGGGTAAATTGATGCTTCCAGTTTTCTCCCAACGATTCCCTCCCCAGGGTTCAGATTTACACGTGGACTCTAGTTACCAACTCTGATCTCTTTAAAGTCGTCCCCTGTCTCCAACTGAGTGACAAGGAGCTTCTAGGAGAAGAGCAGAAGAAAGCTTGTATCGTCCCCTCACATGATCAACAGACTGATTACATCTTCTGGTTTAACAGCTTCCTCTTTATTCTCACCAGCTGCTGAACAAGTTGCCAGTAACCCTGATTGGGGATGTAATTGGCTCTTTGGATTTTGCTCCATTCCTAACCATACTGCAAGCTGGTAATTAGACAGTGGGTTATGTAGACTGAAAAATGGTTCAGCTGAGTGGAAGGCAAAGTGCTTCCAGGTTATTCTTTCGTCCCAAGAATTCATTAACGCATGCAAACCGATTTCACTTATTTCTTCTTTTGTTTCTCAGAGAAAAAGGTTTTTTTGTTTGTGTGTTTTGTGGGGTCTTTGGGGGTGGGGGTAAGTGGTGACAGTGGTGGCTTACAGAAATTCTAGGGAAAAAAAAACATGGAAATGAATTATGTTTACAACAAGCAAACTGAAATCAGCTCAAGAAAGTCCAGAAAAATTCCTTTTGGCATTTTAAAAATTTTGGTTTGATTTGAGCCCTCACTTAAACTTTGTTATTTAAAATTTCCTGTATTTAAATTATAAATTTTAGGAACATAGATATTCATTTATTTATGCATACATACATATAACCACTAATGCATTCATTTATTCAATAGATATTTACTGAATGTTTGATATAAATAATAACTTCAGAGTAAACAGAAATTAATAAGACATGTTCTCTGCCTTCAAGTAGCTCATAACCTAAAGGAGCAGAAAAGTGTACGTAAAGATATAAACTCCAAAATTTTACAGGTGCTAAAATGGAAATTTCTAGAGAATACAATGAGGTTCCAGCAATCAGCAAATATTATGATCAGCTCTACAGTGGTGGCAGTCGCTGGGTGGGAAACTTCTTAAAGCAAAAGAAGAAAGAAGAAAACAAAACAAAACAAAAACAAAAAACAAAAAACAAAAAAAAAAAAAAGAAGAAAGAAGAGAAGGGAATTTCTGGTGGGAAGGCCCTTTAAGATCACTTTTCTATAATCAAAACTGAGGCGCTCAGATTTTATGTCTAAGTTACCTCATTTTTTTCTGCATCTGACATCACATCCTTGACTAGGATCAAATTATACCATAGATCCTTGGAAACAAACGGTGCAAAATCGAAGAATTTAAGGGCAGGTATATAGTTCTGTTTGTTCAAATCAAGTATTCTCCTTCAAAAAAAGCACCTGCCTTTTTCTAGTGCTGGCTTTTACATGATACCCATATGTCAGCTGGGGTGACCGCACTCCTTGAACTAAGACCACTAGGAACACCCTGCCACAATCAAAGCCATTTCTGAGAGGTCTGTGAGTCCCCGGAGGACTTAGGGTTCCACTGTCTCTTCTAGCTCTGAGCTCCTGCTCCCACAAACCACTTATATTTAAGGATTGGTCCATCTTCCTTGCATAACGCCTCTGATTTACACTACTGCGTCTCAGGTATAGAATTTCAGATCTTTTCCTTGATCTTAAAAAACTCCAACGACAAAAGCACATAGGTATGGTTCTCATAGTTGTAACAACAGTGAAAGGAGCAAAGGAGCAAATCTGTGTGAACCCATACCCCATTCGAAACAGTCCACCTTTGTCCTTTGGCCACCAGGACACAGTGGTGTCACTTGCCCTTTCGTCTTAGTGGCCTGTCTGTCTCCCTTTCCCACTCTCTTCTCCTTCCAGATGGGCCTCCTGGCTTGCTCCTAAGAACTCCAAATTCTTTCTTACACTGTGCAGAGTAATGTGGTACACTCCAGCTCTAATCCCAAAATGCAGCTGTAGGACATTTTTGCTTATTCAAATTCATATAGGGTCTGAGTAACCCTGGGATGGTGCTTTTGTTCTCAGGAGAAATTACACCTCTAATACAAGCTGCTTTTCTGGAAGTACTTATGGTTTTCTATAGCCATCTCCTCCTCCATTACACCCAGCACTCTTCACATTGGAGAATGACATGACTATTCATCAGACCCTGCTTTCTGTTCTTCTTTTGTTCTGGTTTTCTTCAGAGCTGGTTTGCAAGAAATCCAGTTCTGCTGCTGTACAACCATGCCTCGCTATGAACGCCGAACATAGTCTGATCACGATTTTGTTGAATCTGGATATCTTAACCTTCTAGACACTCAAAACACCCAGGGAAGAGTATTACCCACCAATCATGATATTTAAACTGTGCCACTGCCTCTGGATAAATTTACTTGTTCTATAAACCTTCATCATGCAGCGCCACATGTTAAATTAATCTTTGTTCTGCTCTAGAATAATTTTCAGTCTGACCAAATATAAATTCCAAAATGCTTTAATGAAAGGCAGCATCTTTGGAATTAGTGCCAAGTCTCCCCAAGGGGTGATGGGAAAGGGGCAGCCTTCTTTTGCAGCATATTTCCCAGTTTATTAGAACATTAGCTCCATGTGTTGCAGTTTTGCCTTAACACGCTCTATCTCCTGGGATGTAATGGCGGAATACCCCTTGAAAGAAAAAAAAAAAGTATAGAAATGTAAGGTTTAAGATTCTTCACTCACTCCAAATTGTCATTTAGAAAATTCTCCTCCATGCTTTTACAGAGTCTAGAACATGACACATATTACACTGTACTGTAATTGTGCAATTATCTATCTGTCTCCTCTCCTAGATGTGAGCCCCCTGCAGGGTTAGGGTTTACCAAACCTCAGTTTCTAGCATAGGAAACAAACTGGCAGTGTACTCACAGGCGCTCTACAGAAGAAAAGAAAAGGGAGGGGAGGGAAGAAGAGAGAGAGCAAAGCAGGCATTTATGATTATCCTTAGTGGGAATGAGACTATTCCATGCAACTGCTTCAATCTGGCAGCCAGGAGAATCCCTGTTAAGAGGTGTGGTCAATCTTTTACCGTGGGGATGGCTCAGCACAAGGATCTCAGCCATCAGCTACACCAAGCTGGGTATAGTATAAGTATCTTTTGTAAAATGGACAAATAATATTAAAGTCTTGTAGATATTTTATTGCAAACTCTACTACTTCATACTCCATGAACATCACTGCTGCTGAAGGCCACAATGGGATTCTAACTCTATGTTTTAGTGTAAAATGCTTTCAATTTGTCATATCTCAGTGTTACGTCCCTACCCCACAACTGATATGTTGAAGCTGCCACCCCCAGGACCTCAAAATGGGACTGTATTTGGAGATAGGACCTTTAAAGAGTTGATTAAGGTAAAAAGGGGCTGTGAGGGAGGGTGGGTCACAATCCAATCTGACTGGTGTCCTTATAAGAAAATTTAGACGCATAAAGAGACCCTAGTGGTGCCGTACACAGAGGAAAGACCGTGCGAGGACACACAAAAATCCCCATCTGCACGCCAAGGAGAAAGACTTCAAAAGAAACCAGTCCTTCCAACAGCAGGAGGACTTCCAGCCTCAAGAACTATGACAGAATGAATTTCTGTTTGTCACCCAGTATTTGTTATGGCAGCCCCAGAAAACGAAAACACTTAGAAATAGCACTGATCTTTAGTAAAAACATTAAGACGAATCTTGGTTCTTCCACTAACCAGCAAATAATCACTTTTTAAATTTAACTTAAAAAACTGAATTCCCTGCCGGATTATTTTAAAGCAAATCCCAGATAAATCATTTTATGCAAAAAAACAAAACAAACAAACAAACAAAAAACAACCAACCACTGAATAAATGAATGGAGTGAGTTATCAAGTACAAAGATCTAGAAAAGTATTACAAGTTAAAATTAAAAAGAAACCCGCTTGGATGCTCCCTGATAAATTTCTTATCTTTGGAAAATCTGAGTTTTCTCATTTCTGAAATAAGATTGTTGGAAAGGGAAAGATAAGTTATTTTGTCCCTTAAAGAGTCTGTAATTTACTGTTAAGTACATGATTGGTAATGCTGGTTCTGCTGATGGTGATGGAAAGTCAAGGGATTCAAGCCAGGATTTCAGCAGCCATGAGTATAAGGAGATTTTATAACCAACATATGGCATGTATTTGCACTGACTTGAAGACTATCATTAGAAACTAACTTTTTCAATCTGGGAAGATAAAATCTAAGGATCTATAATGTGATTGTATTTTATTACAAGAGGCTACATTATGCTGCAGTAACAAACCAGCCTCTGAATCTCAACGGCTTCACACCTGACTTATTTATCTTTTTAATGCACATTTCCAGTGCAGGTCAGCACTGCTCATGCTCAGGGATCCACACTGATAAGGGTTTAATCTTAAACAATTACTTTGGCGTGGAAAAAGAGGGGGCAAATTGAACATCGCTCTTAAAATTTCTGTTCAGAAGCAACCAAATGTCACTTGCATTCAGATTTCACTGGGAAAAGTAAGTAACATGGCTATTGTCAACATTAAAGCAGATGAGGAGTCAGAGTTTAGATAATACTACAAAGTGACAGTAATTAAAATAGTGTGCTGTTGACACAAAACAGACATAGAGTTCAATGGAACAGAATAGAGAGCCCAGAAATGAACCCACACACCTATGGTCAATTCATCTTTGACAAAGGAGGCAAGAATATACAATCGATAAAAGACAGTCTCTTCAGTAAGTGGTGTTGGGAAAGCTGTACAGCCACATAAAAATCAATGCAGTTAGACACTCCCTCACACCATATACAAAAATAAACTCAAAATGGCTTAAAAACTTACATGTATGACATGACATAAATCCATAGAAAAGAATATAGGCAAAACATTCTCAGACATAAATTGCAGTAATATTTTCTTGTCTCTCAAGGGGAAAAAATAAAAGCAAAAATAAACAAATGGAACCTAATTAAACTTACAAGCTTTTGTACGGCAAAGGAAACTGTAAACAAAATTTTTTAGAAATCTACAGACTGGGAGAAAATACTTGCAAATGATGCAACCAACAAGGGCTTAACTTCCAAACTATACAGACAGCTCATGTAACTCAATATCAAAAAAAAAAAAAATCAAAAAATGGGCAGAAGACCTAAATAAGACATTTCTCCAAAGAAGACATCCATATGGCCAACAGGCACATGAAAAGATGCTCCACATCACTATTTATTAGAGAAACACAAATCAAAGCTACAATGAGATATCACCTCACACCAGTCAGAATGGCCATCATCAAAAACTCCATAAATAATAAATGCAGGAGAGGGTGTGGAGGAAAGTGGACCTTCGTACACCATTGATGGTAATGTAAATTGGTACAGCCACTATAGAAAACAGTATGAAGAGTCCTTTAAAAACTAAAAATAGAGTTACCATATGATCCAGCAATCACACTCCTGGGCATATATCTGGAGGAAACTCTAACTCAGAAAGATACATGCACCCCAATGTTCATAACAGCACTATTTACAATATCCAAGACACAGAAGCAACCTACATGTCCATCAACAGATGAATGGATAAAGATATGGTGTTGTATATATACATATGTATATACACCACAGTGAAGTACTACACAGCCATAAAAATGAAATAATGCCATCTGAAGCAACATGGATAGACCCAAAGGTTATCATATTAAGTGAAGTAAGTCAGACAGAGAAAGACAAATATCATATGATATCACTTATATGTGGAATCTGAAAAAAAAGATACAAGTGAACTTATTTACAAACCAGAAATAGACTCACAGACATAGAAAACAAACTATGGTTACCAAAGGGGAAAGGGGTAGGAGAGAGGGAAAAATTAGGAGTTTGGGATTAATATATACACACTACTATGTATAAAATAGATAAACACACAAGGGTATACTGTACAGCACAGGAAACTATATTCAATACCTTGTAATAACCTATAATGGAAAAGAATCTGAAAAAGAATATATATATGCATATTTATAACTGATTAACTTTGCTATACCCTTGCTGTACACCTGAAACTATCACAACATTGTAAATCAACTATACTTCAATAAAAATAAATTAATTAATTTTAAAAAGCCTTCCCCTACAAATTACTTAAATAGCAAGGAAAGAAAATAAATGCATGAAATCATCTTGTCTTTTCAAATTACTGATCAAGTCTTTTCCATGAATTACGAACTTGGCAGACTTCTTTCAGTCCCCAGTCTCTAACCTAAGTCAGGAAGAGTATCCTTTCAATATGCCTTTGAAAAAAAATACAGACTTCTAGCCAGAGGAGGTCCAAGAAACAACAGGAAATATCTGAAAAGACTCTTGATGATATACATCTCTTGAAATTACAAATTTTACACTGTTTTGTAAAAAGAATGAATTAGTTAGTCGGTTAATTAGGCTGGCAAAGGAGAGAGTCTCTTCTGATCATTGACCAAGAATCTCTGAAAAATATTATTGGTTCCATTTTACAGATGAAGAAACTGAGGCTCAAGAAGGTCAAATAATCAGTTCAAAAATCCAAAATTTGGTCTTCTCTACTCACTTCCTTCACTTTCTGTACCCTTACCTCCCTTTTCACTTCTTCCTGTCTACCTCAAGTGCCTTTCTTTTTCTGCTCATTGATAGAATTTCAAAATCTGGGATCAGGGAAGACCCCAATGAGCTGCATTCTCAAGAAACAACGACACATGTCACTCCAGCTTTTTTTTGAGGCCCTTTATTTGCTACCTAAGATATTCAGACAGAACTTTAGTTTTTAATCCTTGTTTCAGGATTTGCGTTTTAAAACCAAGTTTGAGATATAGATTAATTTTGATGAAAGAAGGAATCCTTCATGGTGAGATTATAAACTTACGGGGAGGAAGAAATGTCAGTGAAGGCTTTCCTGGTGCCCCTGAAATCACACCACCACAGCATCCAGCTTACATAGAGGGATGGCCTTGCTCTGATTCTTCCAAACCAGGTGCCAGAAGTTTGCTATACAAAGATGATCATCCTTGAGTAGGACCCCATGAATCAAGAAATTTAGTTCAAAAAAAAAAAAAGAAAGGTTTCAAAAAATGCAGGGCATGAGGGAGATGATTTTAGACACTCAATTCAGCCACAGTGTTTTTAAAAAGGGGAAACCCATGAGCATTCATGTTCTCATTTGCTCAGAGGTGAGTCATCCATTCTTTTACCTTTTTCTGTCACTCACTCAGCCTGTGATTCTCCTCTAGAACATCTGGTTACTCCTACAGATGTTTCCAGACTGACTCTTACACCCTTTCCTCACAGCTTGCTGGATCCCCATCTTTTAAGAGGCGGATCTCCTTCAATGGGTGCTCAGTAGCATTTCAACACAGGACTAGGATGAGGATAATCTGAACTGATCAGAGGTACATCTGAACTAAATACAATGGTCTGCGAAGGAAATAGGTCCATGCCAAAATTTGTGCTATACTCTAGTCAAAGAAAGACAAGGAAATGAACACAGGGGCTACTTGCCAGAAGGCTCTGATCCTGCCCTGATTTTCCCATGGCTATTTGGCAAGCCAGCAAGCACTTGAGTTTTAATTCTTCGTTTGTACTTGCCTCCTTTTTTTCCCCAGTGTTGCAACTTGCTTACCTAAGTCTCATCAACCCACTTGAGCAAGTGTAAGTGGGAATTTCCATGGAACATATTTCTCGAGAACCTCTGATGCTGGTCACTGAATGGCAAGCAGCTGTGTTGTCTAATGTACACAGAATTTAATTAACCCTTTTTGCTATCATCACTTTTCTACTCCAATGCTTTAATGTTCAACCAGAGAGACTAAATTTAGAATATGCCTCTTTTCTGAGAGCTCTAAGTACATCTAAAGAGCTAAATCTGATAGATAAAGTCAGAAACTGAGACGTGACCCGAAAATGGGATTTTTCTATGGCTCCTCATTAGATAGACGGCTTGGTTCTGGGTACTTTAGGTTGACCCACAACTCAACAAACTCTGATAGAAACCTACTATGAGCCATTGAAATAGTAACATGGACACAAGGAGAAAATGACCAATTATTTTTTTTAATTTATTTATTAAAAATTTTCCTTTATTTAAATTTTAAAAATTGTATCAAATATTTAAAGGGTACTTTCCATTTACAGCTATTACAAAGTATCAGCTATATTCCCCAGGTTGTACAACACATCCTTGAGCCTGTTATACCCAATAGTTTCTATCTCTCACTCCCTGACCCTTTTTTGCCCCCTTCTACCTCACGCTAGTGTGTTCTCTGTATCTGTTCATCTGCTTTCTATTTTTTATTGAAGTGTAGTTGATTTACAATGTTAGTTTCAAGTATACAGCAAAGTGATTCAGTTATATGTATACACACACACACACACACACACACACACACAGAGACACACTCACACACATAGATACTCTGTTTCTTTTCCATTATGGCTCATTACAGGAAATTGAATATCGTTCCCTGTGCTACACAGTAGGTCTTTGCTGCTTATCCACTTCACATACAGTAATGAGTATCCATCAGCCCCAAACTCCCCATCTAACCCTCCCCACCTTTCTCCCATGGTAACCATAGTTTTCACATTTCTGAATTAAAATAGTACATGTAGAATACAGAAATACATTAAAAAATTCATACAGAAAAATGCACATAGGTACACAAACTGAGCGTGCTGACATCAAGAAACTAATTACATATATTTGGCTTTAAATCCCCAGCACTGTTTTAAATAATCATCCTAATAATATTTAACATTTAACCAACTTAAATATCTTTTTCCAACAAGGGGGGATGAAAACAAATAAGCAACAACAACAGTGACAACAAAAACGTCTCTCTGAGTAGGGTTCTACAGTATGCCAGGCACTGGACCAGGCACCGAAGGTCAAAAGTCACAGTGCGGGGGAGGCGTCTCTTGGCCACCAGAGGTGTCAAACTGAGACTCAGGCTGCCGGTGCTGTTTTCAGGCATACAGTTCAAAGCGTGGTGGTGGGCAGAGAGAAGAGAAAGAAGAATTTGAAGATCTAGGGGTGCAGTATGCTCTTTCTGATAAACTGCTAACCACCACTGCCTACTGTCATGGGCCCACCTGCTTCACACGCTTATGCCCACTCACAGGGCCACAACCAATTCAAGGCTCTTCTATTCTCAGGGTTGTCATCTGCAGTTTGAATTTTCACGTCAGCATCAAGCTCTGTGAGGAATCCCTGAGCAAACCTCCAAGATCTCTAAGCAGCTACTGTGCACTTAACACAAATCCAGAGGCCAGGCTAGGTAGTGACAACACCAATAAACCTAAAAATCAACCATCCCCTTCGTAGGCGATGTGGAACATCCAGTGAACCCCTCATTAACCTTCTAAGCAGCCATAGTAGTCATACAGTCAGCACTAACCAACCTCCTAAAACGAAGAAATAAAAGTAAAAATCATAGCCAATTTTTACTGATTTTTCTAAAGCGGTGGCTTTCTTTGTATCTCAGGAAATTATAAAATGTTTTCTCTTGCTCTCATCCTTCTTGCGTCATCTCCATCCCTGCCTTCCTCTCATAGCCATTGCATCTGCTGCCTTGTTGTTGTTTATACAGTTGCGGCCACCTAGCCTGTGAAGTGATAGGTGGCAGTGATTTTATCTTACCCATCTTGTATGCCCGCTGCCTAAAACACTGTGCAGGCAGCAGCTCAATATATGTGGGTTAAATAACGAGGAAAATATAAAGAGCAATCCAAGTATATGAGACTAAATTCGTATATGAGACTTAAAACATAAGAAGCAAGTTAATTTGCTAGAAAATTCTAGCCCACTATAAAATGTTAGAATTGTAAAGGATCTTTTATGCCATTTGGTCCAATATCCTTATTTTTAAAATGAGGGTCATATACACAGAAAAGTCACTTAGCCAGCAGCAAGGGTAGTCAGGCATAGACGTCCCTGAAAGTCATGCAAATCTCCTCACCACATAAATAGCCTTTTCTGCTTAACTTCCCGTTTTCATCACTTGTAGCTTTGGTACTGCCTCAACAAGACACCCAAAATGTTCTCATGATTTTCTTCTGATTTGTTTTTCATCAGTTAATGTGTGTGGTTGTTTTGTTGTTTTTTTTTTTAATGAGTCAGACTCTTCTTGCTAACTGTAGTGACCTTTCCTTAATCTTCAACTACTTCTCTTTTGTTTTAAATATTCTACGTCACCTAAATTTTCACCATCCCTTTCAAATTTAAGGGGGAAAAATTATGCATAGTAGAAGGAGGTTTGGAAACTACCCTCAGATGTGATGTGAATTGATGGGGCAGGGGGTAGTGGCCCAGACGCGTGAGAAAATACCAGAGCCTAGATAGTGCCAAGCCACAGGATAGAACCCACCTGAGAGGTCTGGTGAGGGGGTCCCAAAGGACACTTTTTGTAAAGGAATAAAAATAAATGGATGAGAAAGCTCACTTGGGATATCTTTCCCAAAAAGTAAGCAATGTAAAAATAAAACAAAATCCACTGTTGGTAAATTCCTTGAAATATTCATTTACTTAACTGACATTTACAAAGCGTGCTCATTTGTACCCAACCTCCTACTAGCCAGCGAGGCTATAGTGGAAAAGAACAAACCTTTCCTCAAGGAGTCCAGGTTCAAGAGACAAAGAAATATTAGAGGAAAGTTCTCAGATGCATTGATTTTGAGCAAAGGTCTAGGTTTATTTCAAAGGTGCCACAAGGACACTAACTTCAAAGAAAGTCCGTTCAAATCTTGTTTCTTCAAAGATAATCTTTATAGAAACAAAACAAAACAAAATAAAACACTACCCGGATAAGATTGTTAGTCTAGATACTAGAAAGGAATGTCTTTAAGTTTGTTGATCTAGTCCCAAGCGCTTAAAGGGTTTAAATTTGTCTAACTATCATACTGTTGACTGAAATAAATGCACAGCCTAAAAGTTAAGAGTTATGCTTTATTTGGCGGGAGGACTCGAGCCAGGATGACAGCCTCTCAGATCGCTCTGAGGGACTGCTCCAAAGAGGTAGGGGAGGAGCTAGGATATATAAGAGCTTTACAACAAAGACAGGTAGTTGGAACAAAAAAAGATTGCTTGTTATCTAAAGAAAGCCAGGCATCTCAAGTTAAAGAATTTAGTGCTTTTCTATGTATGGGAGGAAGCAAACATTTGGGCTCACTGAATTCATTCCTTTGACAAGGACTTAGCTATCTAGGGCCAGTATCCTGTCCTTTCTTATTCTGAGTCTGCTCAGAGTGCACCATTGTGAGTGGCTGCAGAGGCCGGGCTGCAGGCCTGTCCTCACTGGGGGGTGGCGGCAGCCGCTGATGACTTGGTTTCAGCATTCTTTGTTTACTAATACGGTTGCAGTATTTTTCATTCACAATACATATACCCATTTTGCAGACTAAACTCTAATTTCACTGATCCAAAAGTTAATCAGATACACTACCGATCGCTTAAGTATATTATCAAAAAGTAATAATGCTTTTCTCTCAGATTTGAGGTACTTCATTTCTTTTTCAAATTCCTAAAATTCATCCTCAGAAAAAGGTGAGACAACATAAACTGAAAATTATAATGTATACTCTCTATCATGAATAAAGCTAGTGACAAAAGTTTTCTGTGACCAATAAGGATTATTAGTAAAGACAAAAAATAACAGTATAAAATACTCAGATTGCATAGAGTTAGAAGACACACAGTCAGTCCCTACCAGGAGAACGTCAGTGGTTTTCTATCCTCTACCACACCCCAGGTGGAATATTCCATCAACTAGCAAATTCTCTACATTCTGACTCTCATTTATTAAGTATTCTTACCATTATTTGACTAGCAGTAAAAAGCACTTTATGGGCAGAGAGACCTGGCTTGAATGTCTGCCCCACCAATTAACCAGGTTTGAAGGTTAGACAGGTTATTTAAATTTTCTGAACATCAGTTTCCTCATGGCTAAAATGGAAATAGTTTCTCACTCAATAGAGCTGTTATATGTAAGACAATGCATGTGAAAGTATTTGACACAAAGTAAGCATCCAATAAATTGTAATTATTTGAATTAAATTATCATCATTTTTTCCCAGCCAGCACTCTGCCCATTGCATGGGTTAGAAATCAAAGCATCTTCGATTTGAATCTTAGCTCCAAAACTGATTAGCTATGACATCCAGGTAGATCATTTAGTGTTTCTTATTTGAATTCCTTATCTATAAAATTAGAACTACGTTACAGAGTTGTGCTAACAACTAACTGAAATAATACAAGGAAGTGCCCACTGCCATGTGGACTAGTTCTTCACTAAGTGACAGTCCCCATATTCAGCATGCCCGGGTCTGGTGTTCTGGCCCGTGGAGCGGCAGTCCTGTCTTATCAGTGAACAAACTGTCATTTAACTTGTTGGTTCAGTGGTTAAGTATTTTCAGTGTTGGTGGTCCTCTAGGGCCTGCTCACCCTTGGAGGTGACCAAAATCATATTAAAAGAATCTGCGAAATTGTGGACCAAATCAGGTGATGTTACCAATCCTTGTCCACGTAAGAAGTCCTGCCCCATGAAGTCATCTGTTCTCTGGTTTAAAATGAGCATAAGCATATTAAAAAGAAATGGAAATCAGAGTACTGAATTTCATATTCCATGACATCTAAGAGGAGAGAAAATGTTTGGAAAATCCCTGTGGGGAGAGTGCAGGAGACCGAGTCCAATTTGGGGTCCAGCTGGTTGCCAGGCAGGGGAGTAGTTTAACTTCAGGCACTTGCACCTCTGTTGCCCTTCCCCAGTTCCTCCTTGTGCCCCGGGAGTCCATCTCCGCTGCAGGCTCCCAGCATCCTGAACCGCGTCTGTGCCCTGATGAGTCTGCAGTTCCTCATTTCAGTGTCTTTGCACCCCCGCCAGAAGTGGCTCTGTGCCCCTTTCCCCTACCTTTCTTCCACATCTGCATAACTTTGAAGACTCAGCTCATGTCACTTCCTCTGGAAAGATTCCCTTCTCTCATACCACAACACCCTTCCCCTGTGTTTCTTTGGACTCTGTCTTGACCTTCATTATAGATGCCACAGGGAATATCTTTTCTCTTCTCCATCTTCTTTAAAGCATTAAATGTAGACATTAAATGTCTTATTTCTACACTCCCACTTTTTTTTTTTTTTTGCCTCAAGCCTAGCCTGTACTTAGTACTCATTAATACTTTTCTTGAGACTGACAGGTCAAACTTTAAGATAAAAATAAGATCAAAGTTCCAAGTAAAGATGAAAATAAGCAGCTTTACCTTTAATTGGAGAGTGGATGGCAAGTTTGGGGATCTTCCAGTATGTTGTTCTTAGCAAGTTTTTGTTGTGGGTATTTGTTTCATTTTGGTTTTAGGGTAGGGTACATTTTTTTTTAATCTCTAAAAGGGGAATAATAATTACTGTTCAAGGTGATTGTAAGATTTGAAGAAGACACCATGTAATGTGCATAATGTGGTATTTGGACCAAGGTGAGAAATCAATAGATGTTGCTAATCTAACCCAACTATCAGAAGTCTTTTCATAAAAAACAACTTACATGCAAAACTAGTGACTGACATAGACTTTACTAAAGATTTCAAGGGGAAAATAGAGAAAAGAGTTTACATCTTGTTCCCTACCGCAAACCACAGAATATCCTCAATGGAAGACTCTTCTGGCCATAATGGTACCAGGGATTTCCTCTTTGACCCTTGGGTAACTACCTAGAGTGAGAATGGTTGACTTATATGATAGATGAATGCTGAACTTTAAAAAAAAAAAACTGCTAAGCAGTTTTACACAGTGGTTGTACCATTCTACATTCCCACCAAGAGTATAAGAGAATTGCAGTCTTTCCATACCTTAGCCAACTTTTGGTATAGTCAGTCTTCAATTTTAGCCATTTTATATCTTATATCATAACAGTCTTATATCTCTAATGCATAAAGAATTACTTAAATTAGTAAGAAAAGAACAATAAAAAAATGGACATGCTTCTTGAATAAGTGCTTAACTAAACATGAGATGGCTCATTCATCTGCTGAGAGTAGGAGCAGGAAGATCCTAAGGAGAAGGATGAATCTTTAAAACAGTCCATGAAAGGAATGAAAAGAATTCATGACTAAGAGCCACAGAAGGATTCCATGGCAACACTGGGAGCCTTGTTGAAGCATTATTCAGCAGGGCTGCATCATTTCTCCAACACTGTTCAGTCTTTGGGGAATAGCAATGGACAATCAGGGTCCAAGTCAGAGATAGCAACTGTCACAACAAATTATTCAGCAAGGGGAGTCAGGGTGAGATAACTGCATTAACAAATAATCCCCAAATTCCAATGAATTACTTTAAGAAAAAAGAGTTTGTTTCTTACTTGACATTGAAGTGTAGGTCAGTGGATGGTCTCTGCTCCACGCAGTCTCTCAGGCACCCGAGATCTTTTGTCTTGTCTCTCCTGTAGGTCTTTGCAGTTCTCCTCATTCATCCAGTGGATGCAGCGAAAATGCTAGGATTAGACTTCGGAGGCTTTGCTGAGCCAGGCCTGGTAGCGCTGCTCATCACTTCCATTCAAACTCCACTGGTCAGAACGTTGTCATTGGTTTTATCTAAGTGCCAGGGGAAACGGAAAAAGAAATCACATGTCCTGGAGATGAGGGTAATAAAGACACAGGTGACCATTTTCAGTCTCTTACAAGCAGAAGTCAGGTACCAGAATATTTTTCAGTATAAGACAGAAACAGACACACAGGAATTTTTCAAACTCAGTTTACACAGGGACATGATGTATTATACACCCCCATCTCCCTTTCTCCTCCTGAAAGCTGGTTCATGCCCCCACTTCCTTAACTTCCTTAGCACTTAGTGCCCAGTCTTCCTTTTTACCTTATTCCAGGCATCACCTCTCGGTTGTACATTAGCATTCATGTTCCTCCATCAATTCTCAGCCCTGTGCCGAGAGCCCACCTTTGTGCGTGAGTTCACTCCCTCTACAGATATCCATTCCTGCTGCCTGTGGTCTGATTTATACCTGTCTTGGATAGTGGGTTTCCTCTGCTCTTTTCTTCGCCTGTTCAAAGTCTTACTTATTCGTCAAGGCTCAGCTTAGTTCAAAGGACACTTCTCTGTGAAGTTTTTCCGTAATAACTAAATACCTAAGCCGTAGACCATTTTTAGATTCTAGATCTTCCATTTATTTATTTTGATCTTAAGACTGTGAACTGAAGCGCTTTGAGGATCTTTTTCACTCACTGGCAAAATGGAAATAACAGTTGTCCTACAGAATAGTGGTAAAGATTCAAATCTAGTACATAAAAGTGCAAAGTATCTAGTGGATAATAGCTATTCAAGAATCCCAAATGATCATTTCTATCCTGCTCAGAACTTCTTTGGCATCTTTATTTTATCAGTTCTTTCACGTCTTATCCCATTTCCCTTGTGTTACTTGTCTTCTCCTTGTACTGGATTTTGGATCACGCACATATTTTTTTTCTTAAGCGTGTGTGTGTGTGTATGAGAATTCTGAATAGGGCTGAGCACATTTATTCATGGCAGTGAGCCAATAAATGTGTTTCTCATCAGAGAAGTTCTATGGTTCTCATTAGAAAAGTAGGTGGTGAAAAGATTTAAGCTAATGTGTTCAGTACAAGAAACACAGAGAAACTCTTTTTTAACATGAAAGAATCCTGTATAAGCAAACACAAAACATATTTAGTAGACATGGAAGTACAACATGAAATGTACCAAGTTTCACAAATACAAAGGATTATTATTACAAAGCAGAATAAAATTGAAGTTAAAATTTTGTGTCCTCCAGTTATCATTAAGAGAGTCCAGTTCACAACTGCTCTTTTTCTTATTGTTTTCCTTCCCAGAAAGTGAGGCAGAATGATTCCCTGTTGAGAGAAATTAAACTTGTTGGTCATTTCCCACCAAAAAATTGCTTGATAGAGCCAAATACCATTCTGTATCTGCTAAATACTGAAGGAAAGACCCATTGGCATTTGGTTTAAGCAACTAGAGAGAGGCTTCGGCATGTGACCAATTATTCATGTATACTGGGGAAAAAGTTGACAAAAGATTCAAAAATTAAAGGCCCACAGCAAAATAAGTGGTCTTTAACATATTTCATGTATTTCAGATTCACAGAGTTTTTTCCCATCACACATGAAACTGACAAATATACCAAACCCTTTTATTGTATGTAGCGTTCATCTTTGTATAGATCTTTTCAGGAAGGCTTTATAGCTTTGAAGTTGCTGTTCCTTATGTGTTTCTAAGAAACTATAAAGTTACCGAGTTAGTACATGGAATTAAAAACTGGGGCTGAAATAAAGAATAAAGACAACTAAAAATATTTCATGCCCTCATTTTTTTGAAAGCTTAAAGCAATTTTTTTTTTAAGAGTTCATGTTATGGCCCTAGTTGAAAATACTTCTATCATTGCCATTTTATTCTGTAGAGCGTTAAACTAACATGGAATCTAGGTTGCTTCTGATTAGATAAAGCCTTTTCAGGTTTAAAGATCTCCTGCCTACTCTAGGGTCTTCCATAGTTAAACAAAATGCAAGAATGTCACACGTGTTTATATAATTTATTAAATTAGAATTGATTCTGATAACTAGCCATTACATATAGGGCAAAATGCATCTGCAGAATGCTCAGTCCTTTGCACACACGCACTGGCATTCCTTCCATAACAACAAGGATATATTAAACACCTACTATGTGAGGCTTGGTACGAGTTGCTTTACAGATTACACCTATTGGCCAGAGTGCAATCCCCCTACCCTCTTTGCCACTCACCAGCTACAGACACAACTAGAAAAGAAATTCTGGAACCAGTCATCTTGGGAAAAGGTATGGCCAGCTAAATCTACCACCCTGTTTTTCTTGGCTATGTCCCAAGATAAAAAACTCTCTGCTCATCTGCACTTTTAGGTACTCTGTCACCCTAACCATCCATCCATCCATCCATTCATCTATCCACCCATTCATCTATCCATCCATGCATCCATTTATTCAAAACTATTCAAAAGTATGCACTGACTTACTGTGAGTTAGGTACTTCCCTAAGGGATGCAAAAAGATGTGGTTTCAAATCCCACAGAAGTTTAGTAGAAGAGATGGTACTCAAGTAGTTACCTAAATAAATACCGAAGTAGTTATGTACTAACATAAGAAATACGGTAGAAAGGTATCATATACTATGAGACAGAATAACAGTGAGGTCTAATTTACTTTGGGGACTAAAAAAAAAAAAGAACTTTAAGAAAATAGCATTTAAACTGGGTATCTAAGAATGACTAGGAGTTATTCAAATAAGAAATGGAAGGAGAGGGTAGAGTATTCTGGGAAGCAGCTCTAAAGCGGAATGTGTCTAAGCGTTAGAGTAACTGAAAGAGGACTAGTGAGGCAATAGTATGGTAAGTAGAGGAAGGAACAGAGGAACTAGAGCCAGATTATGGAGGACTCAATATGCCTTTCAGAGGTTTTAGGTCTTTTCTTAAAACTACTAGAAAGTATTCACACTACCGATTATTTTACATCATATAATCTTTACAATACTTATAAATCACACGTATTTATAATACTAATAATTTAAAGCAGAGGACTGACATGATCAGATTTACCTTTTGGAAAAAATCACTCTGGCTGATGGTGAGGAGAAGACATACATAGAGGGTCCAGAGAAGATATGGGATATTAGACAAGAGCTAATGATGGTCCCTTGGACAATAGGAGCTATTTGTCATTTAAAATAAAGAAGATAACGACTGTTGTAGCCACCTCCAAGATGTTTCTCAATGAACCTCACCTTCTGGTATTCATGCTCTTGTATAAGCTACTTCCATAGTAAATCAGATTGACCGGTGTGACCAACAGAATGTTACAAAAGTGACAATGCATGACTACCAAGGTTAGATCATAAAAGGCATTGCAACTTCTGCTTTGGTGTCTTAAATCACTTACTCTGGGGAAAGCCAGCAGCCATGTCCTGAGTACACTCAACAGCCCTTTGAAGAGGTTCAGGTGGAGAAGAATTAGGGCTTCACATCAGCAATCAGGAGCCGACCTCAAAGTGGGTGTTTCTGTCAAGCCTTCAGGTCAGTGCAGCCTTGGCCGAAATCTGACTATACTCTTAAGAGAGACTCTAAGCCAGAAGTGCCCAGCAAGTCATATCTGAATTCTTGAACCATAGAAACTGTGAGAGATAACGAATGGTTATTGTTTTAAATTACTAATTTGTTGCACAGCAATAGGCACTTAATATGGTGATACTGAATACTGTAACTGACAAAGAGGGAGATATCAAGGATAATTCCTAGATTTCTGGCTTTCAGAGCTGATTTGATATGCTTTTACAAACAATATAGGCAGTGACCTAGTTTTTTGAGGGTAGAACAAATCAGTTTTATTTCTGATGGATTTGGGGTGCCTTTGGGACATCTAGTGATTACAAATATCAGGATTCTTAGTTGCAAGCAAAGTAAACAAGCTTTGTCTGATTTATACAGAAAATAATTCACTGGGAAAAAAATCTTTGGAAGAAAATATGAGAAAAAAATCTACACAGACTTGTAGTAGACAATTATTGTTTAAACAGGACACAAAAAGCACTGGACATACAGAATAACCTGGAAATTCTCCTCTTCAGAATGTTTCTTTATATTCATTAAGAGAATGGATAGATAGAAGCAACCAAAGAGTGAGAGATTTTATATACATATATAGATATAGATATCCAGAAAACTTAAAAAATCTGCAAATATTTGCAGTGCATATGTTAACAAAGCAGTATATCCAGAATATACAAGAACACCTACAAATTAATGAAAAAAGGCAAAGATCTCAAGAGAGAAATGGTCACAGGCTTGAATAAGCAGTTCAGAGAAGAAGGTTTCCAAATAAAAAATATATACACGATCATTTCTTGGCCTCTTGTCTAAGATCAAGCGTAGTATCTGTTCTTATCAGTTTAATATCTGATATGTCATCTATCCAAGGACAATATATTAAGTGGATTTGGAGCAGGGAGTTGGAATAGGAGCTTTCTCCATCCACTCCACGCATTGACCTGGTATCGCAGTACCTCCAGGAAAAGTGTACCAAAATAACATTAATAATAATTATTATTATTATATTTATGGGAAAATGTCCCGTTTCATTGCCGCTAGGAATTGAATGCTTATGTTCCACCCCCAATTCATCTGTTGAAACCCGAATCCTCAATGTGATAGTATTTGGAGATAAGGCCTTTGGGAAGTGATTGGGTCTTTAGGGTGGAGCCCTCAGGATGGGATTAGTGCCCTTATGAGAAGAGACAAGAGAGAGCTTGCTTCCTCTCTCCCAGCCATGTGTGAACACAGGGAGAAGGTGGCTGTCTATAAGCCAGGAAGTGGGCCCTCCTCAAACCCTAGATCTGCAAAGCCTTGATCTTAGACTTAGCCTCCAGAACTATGAGAAATAAATGTTTGTCATTTAAACCACTTTGTTTATGGTATTTTTGTTATAGGAGCCTGAACTAAGACAACTGTTTATCAAGGGAATTCAAATTAAAACTAGTTCAACACTACCACCTAGTCACCAAAGTGGCTAAAATGGAAATGCCAGAAAACATTTTTGGAGTTGAGGAGAATATACAGAAACTGGGCTTCTTAGACACTCTAGTAGAAAAGTAAACTGTTACAATCACTTCAGAGAATTGTTTGAAAATATCTAATAAAACTGGACATTCACAAACCCTAGGAGCCAGCAATTCCACTCTTAAGTATGTATCCAATTGAATTGCATACACACTTTTACCAAAAGACAAATACAGAAATGTTCTGAACAACATGAAAAATAATAGCAGAGATAGCCCCTATTTGGCAATTACTCCCACGTATATAGGAAAATGGATTAATGAATTGTGTATTTTCACCTATAGGTAACTATAAACCAGTAAGAATGAATAGGTCTATAGCTATATGCAAAAATGTGGATGAATCCCAACAACATAATGTTAAGTGAAAGAAGCCAGACACAAAGAACTGTATGAAACTATTCATACAAAGTTCAGAATCTACAGTTTTAGAAGTCAGAGTTATGGCTTCCTTTGTAAGAGAGGCTGTAAGAGGAAGTAGGCGTAAAGGAGGCTGCTGGAGGTGCCAATTACACATTTGTTGTTTGTAGTTCGCAATCATTCTTTAAGCCTATGCACTAAGGATTTGTTCACTTTTCTGTATCAATGTTATATTTCAGTAAAGAGTTTAAAACAAGTAAAAAAAAAAATGTTATCTAGTGGCTCACAGAACCACCACTCTGGTGCAGAGCCAGGTCCATGAATACAGACTCAGGAACAATGGCCAAAATTATGCCATAGAACTGGTCCGATGAGAACCCAGCTGTGGACACCGTAGCTTGCAACCCTGACCCTGTGAGTTCTGAACACTGAATCCTGTCACCAACTCCACCACAGCTGCTGAATCATTTCTCCCTTGACACCACAGCCAGAGGAAATGTCTCACAAATTTCATTTCATTATGTCACCAGTTCTCCATTCAATGTCTGTGGCAGGCACATCTGATAGATGGATCCTATGTCATGTCCCTGGGCTCCCACTACAAGGATAGATGGGAAAGCAAGGATTTGGAATTTTAAGCTTCTATAGTGCGACAAGGGCTCTCTCTCCCTCTTAATTTCCTCAAACAAGAAAAGAGGGTTCACATGCTAGGAGGTTAAAAACAAGGTGAGATTTTTTACCACGATTTGTCACAGAGTAGCAGGGATTTGTCAGGATATGAGTCTGTAACTCACAGGAAAAATCTGGGCTGGAGATATAAATTTGGAATTACTAACATGTAAATGTCTCTTGACCCCGAGGGTATGGATAACATCATCAAGACTATAGAAAGAAAAGAGAATGAGGCCTCATCAGGGCCAGCTCTGAGGAATTTCAACATATGACAGAACGTAAAGAAGGATGGGCTGCAAGGCTGATAAAGAAGGAGGAAAGCTAGAGGAGAGTGGGGTCGCAGAAGAGTAGGGGGTCTTTCAAGAAAGAGGGAGAATTTGATTGGGTCAAGTGATGCTGAAAAGACAGTGAAGACCAGGCGCCAAAAAACATACATTCTTTATGAAGACAAGGAGGTCACTGGTGACTGTAATATAGGTGCTGCTTCCATGCAGTGACAAAGCAGAGATGGGGGAAGACAGATTAGGACGGACTGAGAAGTGAGTGGGAGGATAAAGAATGAAGACAAGTGTAAATAACTGTTTCGAAAAGTTTAATGATGAAAGAAAGCAGCAAAATTTTCTTTTGTCTCCATTAACAACACTTGTCTTCCTATACTGCCACCCACACCTTGTACTTCATAATAATTTGTAAAACCCAGGACATGGCTCTTTTTTTTTTTTTTTTTTTTTTTTTTAGGGTACTGGCTCCTCTCACTAGAAACTCTTTAAAGGTCATGTCCTATATTCATTTTTTTCATACCTTTATGTTCTAAGGGCTTAAAACAAATTTTCAAAATAAATGAATGAATGTTTTAAGGTACAATCTTCATAGGGACCTTGAAAAGGTAAGCGGTGAGAAAACTGAGACTTATAAAGCTTACCTAATGTTTTCATGTTTATCTAGCTAAGCCTGTGAGTGGAAGTCAAGATTTAAATTGCAGTATACCGTTATGCTACACTGCTTCCTGAAACCTTCATATGTACGTAAAAATTACATCATTCTCATGGTCATGCGTCTCCATTTCTAGACTTTGCACCTTCACACCAGGGAGCAAGGAAGAAAACAAAGACACTAAGAATGAGAGATGTATGCCAGATGAGTCTGTTACATTTCATCAAGGAAACACTGCTTTTCTGAAAGATCCACCCAGTAGCCTTCTGGTAGTGTCTTCTTGGCCAAGCTACCAGGAATAAAATGGAGCCTGTGACATCAAATTTCCCAAGTACATTGTTGTCCTGAATAAAACTGAGGCTATGTTAGTTGTGAAGAAGGAAAGAACCAATATTGGGTAGATAAGTAGCAGCAACTAGCTCAGCACATAATCAGAAAACCATATATACAGAAAATTACCACTGGAATCGTATATACAGATAATTACGATTGGGAAGGCTCCATATTAAAGGTATGAACACAACACAACTAAATTTTCTCCACCAGCAGAATATAATCATCTTTTTTCTTTCTAGTTGAATGCCCGTTGTTATACTACCTAGCATTTCATTTGCTGACTTGGCATGGGTCATAGGGTCCCAAAGCCCTAAAGGTTCGTCTTCTCCCACCAGACATGCCTCCTGCCCAGAAGGAAAGTCCCCTCACGCAGCCAGTTCCCCTGCCAGCCAGACCAGCTGCACTCCACCTGGGCCTTGCTGCACGATTCCCTGCTGACCTGTGGAATTTTTCAAGCAAACCAGCCACATTCTCCTGTAGGAACCGAGGGGCGCCTCATCCTCTTGTTAATCTAGAGCCTGCCTCCCACCACTCCTGCTTATTCACTCGCCTCAAGTACAGTCCTCGTGGCCCTAAGTGGCGAGGAATGTCCTCCTCCCCTAGCCTGAGTGTATGTGACCAGTAAACAGCTGTCAATCTCATTTGTCCAGAGTTGGGTGTCCTGTGTTTGATCGTCTTGTATTATTTGGGAGGGTGGGGGAAAGCCCTCCCTCACCAACGGGGTGAAGAGGAGGTGATCTAAATAGTTGAGCAACAGAAAATTGCTGAAATTTGACGGGTTTTCACCTGTAAAAAATAACAAGTTTATATGCTTACATTAGTGACCGTGCTGTTCCAGAAACACAGATTCTTAAATTGTGAAATCACTCCCGTTCGACAAGATGGTTATCCTGTGCTAGGCATGTGGAGAGAGACTGCATGAGGGAAACAAAACTCCTCTTGCTCTCTCAATAAGTAGAACAGATGGTGTTTTGAATTTCTCTTTCTCTCTCTTGCCAGTACTTCACTTCTATATACCTGTGTTTACATATGTGTGTATGTGCTTATCTTGTTCTCTGGCTCTCTGATCTCTCTTCCTAGTACATCTACTGTAAGGTAACTGAAATTCCTTGAGAAATCATGAAAATTGTACCAACTATTGTAAAACTGACTCATGCTTTATGGGAAGTTGGGGAGTCTTCCAAAGACATGTAAGATTGTTGTTGTTACTCTAGTATGACAAGTTTGAATGCCTGCTTGGAGAAATTTAGGGAGATTTAAGGAATTATTTTCTTGTCCTGAGAAATTGTTGAGATCTGTGTCTCTCAGGAAATAGCAAAAGGAAGCAACTAAAGGTCTACGATAGAATAGACATGATGAACACCTTCCAATTTATGGGCTTGAAGACCAGTCCCATCCTCAACACCCCACATAAAATTATACTGAAAGATAGACACATAGATAGAGATAGAGACAGAGATATTTCCAAAATTCCAAGGGGAAATCTTCTTGAGCAAAAATTGTCTTTAGCTGCTTTTGAGTGATTCCTTTAGAGAATATGGAGACTTGCTGTTCACCATCCTGAATGGCCTAACAGATTTTGAATGTCGACATTTCTGCCTTAGGAGAGGTGATTAAAAGGGATCTGATTATGGTCATCCCTTGGTATCCATGGGGAATTGGTTCCAGAACACCCTCCCACGCCACTGCGATACCAAAATCTGTGGATTCTCAAGTCTCTTATATAAAATGGGGTTGGTACATGTACCCTCAGTACCCATGGATATATCTGCAGAGTCCACATCCACAGATTCCACCAGCCACATTGGTTGCTTCCACTGGTTGAACACGTGGCTGTCGGATCCACAGATACAGAGGGCCAGAGCATTGACCTTTGAGCATCCTGCAGTTTTGCCTATGGACTTTGACTTGTGGGCAAACTTAATTTCTACTTCCTTTTCCAAAGGAGATACACCAGCTCAAATGTCTAGATGGCTCAAGTGTGCAAAATAAGCCTACCTTCAGCAGAGAACTGAAAGCAATGTACATGACACTTAAACACTGAGAAGTGTTTTCTTGAGGAATTTAAAAAAGAAAAATTATTTGACTTGTTCTTGTATCCTGAAATTTCTGTCCCATTTTATTTCAAAGAATTATAAACAACTTAGCCATATTTCTTGAGAAACACATTTCTAAAACAGCTCTGCCTCTTGCTATCATTCACTGTGTTTGTTTTCTTTTAAATTACTTCAAAAAAATATTTACTGAGCATCTCGCCAGTTACTGGGCTAAGAATGGTGCAAGCAAAAAAGAAGAAGGCATTCAATGATAAGTTTTTAGAAAAGGCGATGTTGTCTTTTTCATGTCTGCAGCCCACCAGAGCACCTTGTTTATAACAGACACGTCGCACATTTGTTTGATTGGTTTCATTGGGACTGAGTTACACTACCACTGGGATTTTACCAGTGTTCTTCCTATGAATTGAGCTTGGATGGGTGGTCCTAGAAAACCAGAGCTACTCAGGACATAGAGAAAACAGGGAAGTGTTACGGGAGTTCCAGTCCACCTTCCATAGTACGTATCATTTGAGAATTACAAGTAGCAGGTTTGACCGGGGGTACCGTATCTGCTAGGAATCTTCAATCTTCTCTGCTATTCCAGCACAGTTCGCTTAGTTTTGAGAAGGAACATACAGTAGTCCTTGAATAGCACCCCACTGAGAAGTAAGAATAATGATTTACTACCATGAACACCGGTGGAATGGAGACACAGCTTTGTTTATGGGTTTAAGTCATCTATCCAGATCCTGGATGGTATCCACCCTGTGTCCTCCGTGAAGGGGATGATCTGGGAGAAGAGAGCTGTGTTGATGCCCTGGCCAACACCAAAACGCACCTCTGCTCTGACCTCACTTGATGTGATGGCCTCCAGCTCAACAGTACCTGTTTCCCAAGACAAATCGTTTATAGATAAGGCACAGTGATGATTCATTCTTTAGATAGAAAAAAATTACTATGAAACAGAAAGTCGGCATTAAACGGACCAAAATTAATGGAAAGAATATTTATATCATGACATATCTAAGTACAGTGAAAATTTTCACGAAGAAATAAAATCCATGAGAACTTGGCAAAGCATTAGCAATCTCATATTTTACAAAATGGGGAAAGAAAACAGTATGCACTAAAAGGAAATCTGTCATGATCAATTAACATTCATTGTATCCTTTGAAGGGGATACCTCTTTGAAATGGATGCCTCAGGAATTAGAACTTCAGCCAGGTACTTGTATCATAAAAAAGAAAAGAACCAACTGTCAGGTTCTTTATACAACACTTAAAGGTTCCTCATTAATTCAATGGGTTTTCATTCATTACTATCATGTTTTATTCTGATGCTCATGGCCGCCCAGATTCGGCCTGTGGGAGCTCATTTTAGCTGGCTTCTGTATCATTTTGACATGTCTCCATCATTCCTTGGGCTCTTCTGTCAGAACAGGATATTTATTCCAGGATCTTTTTGTGCTTCCCTTCCCCAGATCTGCAACCAGCTATTTCTGCATGAAGTCTGTGGTTTTTGCTTTTTGTGGGGTTTTTTTTCCCCCTCTGAGAATGGTATTTACAAACCAAGATCTGGATGCTCATGTCTCACTAGGTGTGTTCACTTACATTGAATTGCTGCTGCCCCTTGGTCCCCTCAGCGACCAGAACCAGAGAACAGAGATAAAGATTTAGAAATAGATACACACACACACATACTCACAATCACACCTATATTTATATCCGCCTATACACTGGATATCATAAGGTCACATTATATCTCAAATCCAATCCTACACCACAGGTTCATCCTAGTTTCTCTCTTTCCATGCGTGTAACTTCCTTTTCTAAAAACAGCAACCTGGCTCACATCTCCTTTAATCTGCCCACTTACTTGTTCAAGGCCTCAGAATGTCAAGGATCTTCCATTACTACTGCCCACTTTGCCCCACTGCAGACGCCCTCTTCTCCCTGCTTGGCTCTGACTCACCTCCCTGAGCTGCCTGCACGGCCCGTGTGGCCACCCTCCTCACTCCACTAAGACCACATACCTTGTGCTATGTCGCACAGGGTTAGGGATCGGGCAACCGACCTGGCAAGGAAGGGTGTGCAGGGGACGAGGGCTCCCAGGTTTGACCCAAAAACTACTAATTCCAGCCCTCAGTGTAGGGATGCTCTCTCACCCTGCTCTTGCCCCAGCACCCTGTACGGGGCCATGTCCCCCTGCTACTGGGTTCTGATACCGTCATTGTAACACCCACCTGTAAAGGTGCCCTCCTTACCCTCCCTGGGCTGCGACTCCCTACTCTGTGCCACAATGGCCTTCCTCCAACCACAGACACCTACTGTTGGCCCCACCTATGGGATTTTTGGACTGAATTACTCAGGAAGGGAAAGGAAGAGGAAAAAAAAATAAAGAAAGGGGAGAAAAGAAGTAAAGTGGAGGGAAGAATAAGAAAGATGCTAAAGAGGAAGAAAAAAGAAAAAAGTATGATTTGGGGGGAAATAATTAAATCATAAATTTCAAGGAGACTTTGAAGAGTATCTGCTGATCCCTAAGTCACCTGAAGAACTTTTAAAAATTAATATCATGAATGTCCTGGTGAAAAGGCTGTTATGTAACCAGGTCCCTTGATGCCCTGTTAATAGCTCATTCTAGTGCAAAGGTGTTTCCAGTTTATTCTTTGCAGAGCACTGCAGTTTCCTCCAGCTTGAGGGGAGTGAGTGTGTGTGTGTGTGTGTGTGTGTGTGTGTAAATGGAAAGGTGGTGGAAGGGGATCCACCTAATAAAACCCTCCCCACTTCCACTTCAACCTGGGCAGAATGGAGCTTCCAAATCCATTTTCTGTGTTTGGCGTCTATGCAGCATTCCATTAAAAGGCTTTTCTGTCTTTACAATGATGGGAAGGCACTATATTACAATATTTTACTTCTCTTAATCATTGCATTTGGCCTTTACTGTAATCAAGGCAAATTCTGGAAATTCTCAAGGATTCTTTTAGAAATATAAGCATTCTTCAGTGCAACAAAAATTACTCAAACTTGCCAATCTCACTTAATATTGTATCTGGTAATACAGACCATTTCATAATATTTTGTCAATGTACATTTTAACAGGCTTGTCTTTCATACAAAGGGTAAAGTTTAAAAAAAAAAACTCATTTTTTCTAAGCCAAATCTAATATTTTGGAGACACTGATGATGGGAAATGATGTGCTAGCTAAATCATGGCAAACAGTAGAGCTATAGCTGTTTTTCAACCACTAAGCAGGTGAACTACAGTGATGGATATATATGTTTTTACGTCACAAGGTCATTAATTTAACGAATTTTCATCCCGTGCCTTCTATATGTTCAGCACTGGAAAATAAGAAGTAATCTATCCTATAAGGAAAGCATTCATACACTCCCTGGAAAGACACAAAAAAGCAAAAATAATGCAACACTAGCAGTACAAGTATAAAGATAAAAAGACAGTGCACTATGGAGCCCAGAGAAAGGGCACAAAGGCCAGTCTAGGGGTTTTAGAAAACGCTTTCTGTAAGAGTGAGGTTTGAGCTGCAAAGTTATTCCTACTGGTTATTTATGCCCTTAGGTGTGGCCAGGATGAACTTCAGCATATGAAGTTCTATGTGAAGCCTGTATACTGCACCAACTCTGCTGTAAGATCATCTAGCAATCCTATGTCTTCTTTATTTTTTTTTAAATTGAAGTATAGTTGATTTACAATGTTGTATTAGTTTCTGGTGTACAGCATAGTGATTCAGTTATACCTATATATATACATATATATATATATATATATATATACATATATATATATATGTATATATATATTCTAGTTTACATTCTTTTTCATTACCGGTTACTACAAGCCACTGATTATATTATACTTCCCTGTGCTATACAGTAGAGCCTTGTTGTTTATCTATTCTGTACACAGTAGTTTATATCTGTCAATCCCAAACTCCCAATTTATCCCTCCCTTCCTCTCCTAGGGCAGTTGACCCAGGCATTAGAAATAAGAGCAAAAATAAACAAATGGGACCTAATTAAACTTATAAGCTTTTGCACAGCAAAGGAAACCATAAGCAAAACAAAACAACAACCTACAGAATGGGAGAAAATATTTGCAAATGATGTGACTGATAAAGGCTTAATTTCTAGAATATACAAACAGTTCATACAACTTAATAACAACAACAAAAAAACCCCAAACAATCCAATCCAAAACTAGGCAGAGCACCTAAATAAGCAATTCTCCAGTGAAGACATATGAATGACCAATAGGCACATGAGAAAATGCTCAATATCACTAATTATCAGGGAAATGCAAGTCAAAACTACAATGAGGTATCACCTCACACCAGTCAGAATGGCCATCATTCAAAAGTCCATTAATGATAAATGCTGGAGAGGGTGTAGAGAAAAGGGAATTCTCCTACACTACTGGTGGGAATGTAGTTTGATGCAGTCATTATGGAAAACAGTATGGAGATTCCTCTAACTAAAAATAGACCTACCATATGATCCAGAAATCCTAGTTCTGGGTATATATCCAAAGGGAACTCTAATTCAAAAAGATACATGCACCCCAATGTTTATATCAGAACTATATACAATAGCCAAGACATGGAAACAACCTAAATGTCCATCAACAGATGACTGGATAAAGAAGTTTTGGTATATTTATATAATGGAATACTACTCAGCCATTAAAAAGAATAAAATAATGCCATTTGCAGCAACATGGATGGACCTAGAGATCATCATTCTAAGTGAAGTAAGCCAGAAAGAGAAAGAAAAATACCATATGATATCACTCATATGTGGAATTTTTTTAAAAAAAGGACACTATGAACTCATCTACAAAACAGAGACAGACTCACAGACATAGTAAACAATCTTATGGTTACCAGGGAAAGGGTGTGGGAGTTTGAGATTTACAAATGTTAGCCACTATATATAAAACTAGATTTTTTTAAAAAGTTTCTTCTGTATAGCACAGGGAACTATGTTCAACATCTTGTAATAACCTTTAATGAAAAAATATGAAAATGAATATGTATATATATGTGCAACTGGGACATTGTGCTGTACATCAGGAACTGACACATTGTAATTGACTGTACTTCAATCAAAAAAAAATTGGCTTTCTGTGCTTTCAATTATCTATGGTCAACTGTGATTCAAAAATATTAAATAGAAATTCCAGAAATAAACAACTCTTGATTAAAAGAAAAAACACAACTTGTCAACCATCATAGTAATTGATTCAGGCAAGACATATCAACAGATGCTAAAGCTAGCAGGTACAGTTTGAGGAAGAATATAGTATTTACACAGACACAAAGTACTTCTGTCTTATATACAAAGGGAAAAGGGGTAATTTTCAGTAGGGAAATGTGTCAGGCAACCAAGGAATTAGGCACTGATAATAATAGTAGATCATGCCTTTTTAAAATTAGCTATTTTAAAATTTTTTATTACTTTAACCCTAGCATCATCTAAAACCTCATTACTTTGCAATGTAATATATGCTAGAAAAAACAGCAGTGGTGTGTAGGATACTTTGGACTGACTCTCTCAACACCTATTTCAAAAACCTCCATATTGTAGAGGCTGGAAAACTGAAAATCACTTTTTTCAGATTCCCCTGAAGCTAAGATTCTGCCTATGTTTATGTTTCACCAATTCGATGCACAAGCTTACAACCTGAATTTAAATTCAGTTAAGTGGGGGAGAAAGGCCAGATATGTGAAGCATTTGTTCTGCTGGTGTGAATCACAGTAGAGCAGAGAGGTTATGGAATTGGCTGTCCTGGCAGCTTTTTGATTTAATAGGAAGACCATGCTGGAAGCAGCAGCACCCACAGAGACAGAGTTCTACGCTGTACCCTTGGGAGTCACTGCTGGAAGTTTAGCCTAAAGCCTGTTACAGAATTCTGGGGATAAATTAAGTAAGGCAGTTAACACACATAAGTAAACTTCTTTCTCCTTGAATTAGCTACAGTGGATTCAGTACTATGCAACCAAACGGACCCAGTATTGATTCACGAAAGGAAAACATGCTAGAAAGAGTTGTGAAAATAGTCAAAGTCAAAATTTTCCAAACTGATCTGAAAATGTTAGTGATCTGAGAGATGTCTAGATAGATATTTAAGTAGAATGGATTTCTTTTCAGTAGGACTTCTCAAAAACTTTAAAAGTTTAATCTGTGTTGTAAATCACACTGTACATCATTTCCCCAGCACATCTGACCAGGAAATTATTCATTTCGGGGGAAACCTATTATCAGCTTGAGAAATACAGACAGAGTTTGTGAAACATTGGTCTAAATAAAATACCCAGCAGTCGGAGCCAACAACCTCTGCTTCTGTTCCAAGTCTCTTTGTTCCAAGCAATCTGTTTAGATTTTTTGTTTCCATATATCTTGTTGTCATGCTATAGTAGGCAGTGTTCTGGACAGGGATATCAATATCCAGCCAGCATAAAAAGTATATATTCTTATTTTGTTAAGTTGGCAGTATTACTTATTTAGACAAAGTAATTCATTTCAGTTGTCCAAAGTAGTGAAAACCAGACACAAAAGGAAGCCCAGTTTATTTTATGATCCCAAAGAAATCAAAGTGAAAACACTAAGAAGATAACATACATTTTGTCTTTATTTCTCAGTTTATGTGTGGTTCCAAATGAGGTCAACAGGGATAAGAATTCTACAAGAGTCAGATGGAACTCTGAGTGTTTTTGTGGTGAGGCAGTATTTGAATCCGAGAGCTTGTCAATGTACAGGCTTGGGACCAGCCTTAGTTCTGCAAAATTAATGACATCATAGGGCAACATGATAAACACTGTCATTTTCTGGAATAAAGGGGGAAATTAATTCAGCCGAGAGTGATAAGGAAAGACCTCACAGAAGATGTGATGTTTGATAACTAGAAGGATTGTTAGAGATGAAGTTGTCTAGGACAGAGTGGAATGTAAATAAGATGATTGAGGGTGGGTCAGTGTGATTATAGACTCTGGATATGATTTCTCTACATCTAATGGATTTTGAAAATCATAATCAAGGCTTGCAACTTGGCCATACATCACCATGTGAATTAAGTAATTAGAAAAGGGTCAGAACAGAGAGAGTCATTACTATGATTAATTGTTATGAATAAATTTCATACCTCAGTCTTAGGCAGGCCCTATATGCCTGGCCTTGGAACCACGATTCTTCAGCATTCCTGCTCCCCTTCCCACAGTGGCTTAAGACTTTTGTTTTGCATGAAACTTGTTTCCAGGGAAGTGAGTGGTCATTTGCAACTTTGCCCCAGTGGCAATCAGTCGCTATCCGAACACTTGCATGCCGGCTTCACTCAGGGGCTTCTGCTGCCTTCGGCCCTGCACCGGCGGCCTCACCCGGGGGCACCTCTGGAGGCCTGGGACACAGCTCGTGAGGCAGGTGAAGCCCACTTGTGTCTAGGTTCTTGCAGTCATTCTAACCTGACAGGCTATCCTACACATTGATTTTAAGTATTTTGGTAATATTGTAACTGATTTCCTCTTTACCTGCTCGATGACAGCAATACTTCAATGTTCTGTCAAAGATGAAGTAGTTCTTTAGCTCATCTCTTCTCCGAGGGGTGTGCCGTTCATTGGAATTTGGTTGGTTTACCTTGCAGTCTCAGCTTTCCTATGGTTACAAGAAAACCTATGATTTTGTAGATTACCTAACTTTTTCTCATTGTTAAGACCATATGGACATGTGCTGGCCACCTTCTACATCCTAAGCAGAAATGGAAATCCTCATCAACTAGTTCTGGCATCAACTGATGACTCTTGCCTGAAATTGTTGCTACTGTTGGATTCACAAATTTTTCTAATTTCATCATCCCTCTCACATTTATTAATTGACATTTGAGAACTTGTGCTTTGGGCTGAAAAAAAAAAAAAGTGGAAAAGGGTTGTGGGAGTGTCAACGAGAAGCAAGGAGGGCACTGCATCCACATCGTGTTTCCTGAGATGTATGAGCGATGAAGAAACAAATAATGATTCTGCCGTCAGTAAGATCGAGGAGTCATGGAAACACTACCGACTACTGGTCAGGTTCTGTTAACCTCTCTAGTTTTTCATCTGAAAAAATGGGGGAAGTAGTACTTGTATAATGAAGCTATTAAAATGAAATACAGAATATTTTAAAAATCTAGATTATGTCTGACACAATAATAATTCAATTAACTCTTAGTTTCCATTCCATCAAGGATCTTGATTTAGTGCAACTGAAATACATATATAAGTGTAGCAGGGCCATGACAAGAGATTTACAAAGTGCAGTCCCAACACAGAGGAATTAGTTCTTCCCACCTGGGGAGCAGGGAGAGAAAGTTACAGAGGACAAATGAGCCTGCAGCACCAGAAAATGCATGGCCTCACTGGTCTGCTGGAAATGAATGATAATTACCACACTCTAACGCTGACTTCCTCTCCAACTGCTCAAAATGTGTCACTCTCATTAGCAGATATAGCTGATATATAAGCCTGGATGATAGTTTTATGAAGCCTTAGAGCCTTGAAACAAATCTTCTTCCATGAACAAACTCCTGTGGGTCCTGACTCTAGACTCTGCTGTCTGTGGTTAACGGAGAGAAGACCCTCTGAAGTCCACTCCAGCGGTCTGCTCTTCAGAAACTAAAACATTCTCCTTTAGGTCTTTCATGTCCTGCAAAACATCTCAGTCTATCAACTATTCTTCTTATTCTGAATGGCTTATTTATTCTAATCACGTTCATTGCTGTACCAGGCACTATGAAAGGCACTGCGAACCCAGGAGCAAGTGCGAGTTTATATCCTGCTCTGGAGGGGTGTGCAGATTGGGGAGGTGCCAGACAAATGAAGAGACGCTCTTTCAGCCTGCTCTGGATTCCAGGCCCTTCCTCCCCCAAGTTTCCAACTCCAAACAAACGCCAGTAAAACATGAGCAAACCTCACTTTTCAGTCACATTTGATAATGTGCCTAAAATTCTGGGAAATTAAAAAAAAGAAAATTACGGCCACATCACAGCAAAATTCTCTCTCTCTTTTCTGGCGCTAAGATATTCCTGGTTCTGGCTCAGGAAATAGAACCAGAAGAGCAAACATGATTAATCCCGCAGAGAAACTTGGAAGCGGGAGAGAGCAAAGCTGACTGTTTCAGAGTCAGTTTAGATGACAATGTAAAATCATGAGATATACTCTGAACCCAAGGCCAGCGTATTTCCTGTCCTTCTGATTATGGGAAGTAACTTCCCTAGTGGAGATGAGGTTATTGTTATTTATTTAGTTTTTAGGCACACCTATGACTCCGCTGACTGAATCCCGAAGGAATCAACATTAATCAGTTAGACTCCTTAACCGGTGGCTATCAGTGTAAGTTCAGTGAGTTCAGTGGAATTACTTCAATCATCCCTGACCCGGCCACACACTCTTCATTCCAAATTTGATGACTGCACCGAACGCAAAGGGAGATGGAAATATCTTGGCACACAATTTCCTACCAGGTGAGAGACAGAGTTGGGGACGAAGGCTCTTCCTTACTCCCTCCCTCATTAACCTGAGACTACTGACCTACTATCAATGGTTTTACTGTTTTGTGCTCTTACGACCAAAGACTCACATTTATAAGGTGGCCAGCCAAGGTCAGCATTTCATTCTGTGACACAGATTAGTTTTCCTCTCTACGCATAGCAAGGGAACTTCTGCAGACATCCAACCTTGAAAACAACATGTCTTTACTTGATAAGATCATAATTAACTAACCCAGGACCCTGGATTACATAGTTACTTTATCTCCACAAATTTGAGATCAGGAATAATACAAAAGTCCTTCAATTTTTCCAAAGAAAAATTGTGTCAGAGGGAGGCTTGAAGGGGAAGACCATGATTGAATCAGCTCGTTCAACGTTTCTTTTCAAGTAGACTAAGAAGAAATAGGTGGGTTTCATAAGCCAGAGTGGGATTATACATGGCTCCTGGGGCTCAGAGCCAAAGGGAGAGGATCACATGCATTCCTCAGAATTATGGGATGCTTGTCCATGGAGACAGCAGAACTACCACTTCAACAAAGTGGACTCCTGAAGACACCAAGTGGGGAAGAACTTAGAAGTTAATTTTAGGAGTTTAGTTTAAAAGCTAATAAAAAATAAATGTCTTTGTTATGATGTATGTATGTACAAGTGGTAGGGAAACACTGAAGTGCTAGGCTGTAAGGTTCACTCCCTTCATTTTCAAGAGTGGTTATAGGGAACGCATTCACCTCCTCACAACGCCTTGTTTGGAGAGACTGCAGGCATACAGAACAAGCATGATAAATGTACACCCAGGCCCTGGCTGAACTAAAGTTTTACTTAACAGTTTTGCTTTGAAGATCTGTGGACCTTTGACGCCCCATCCTCATTATTTCATCAATGCCATGTTCATTAAAAATCATTTTATCCAAAAAATATATGAAATATATACCTTGTATAAGGCATTATGCTAGACCTCATTTGGGAGGGAGATATAGCTATAAATTAAATATATATATTTGAGACTGGTACAGATAAAGGGTCATAGAAATGATGGCGAGGAAGAAGTCATTGCTACCAGTGTTGTTGGATAAGGAAGCACCTCAGGATTTGAAGTGGCTCTTGAAGAATGGGTAGGATTTGAACATGGAGAGAATGGGATATTCTGAACAGAGGGAATGTGGACAATGGCATGGCCCATGGGGTTGAGTCATATATTTGAAAGAATATGGTGAGAGACATACTTAGAAAGGAAGACTGGGGTCCAAGAATACTGAGCAAAGACCAGGAATTTCACCACCAGTGAGAACGGAAGTTACATGCATTTTAGAACAACTTGGCTCTATAAAACATGCTGTCTTCTTTTCACTCAGGCTCTACCTTTTTTTTCTTTTTTTTGAGTTCACTCCCTTTGTCTGAAATTCTCCCTAATCTTTTTGATGAAATAAAAATACATATTTTAAGGCGAGACAAGAAAAACTTAAACATGAAATTTTTCTCTGCCTATCTGGACCTCTCCCTCCCCTCTAGTGTACACCGTGCACCTGCCTGCATTACATGTTAGCCAGAAATAGCCACTCAACCATAAAGATCAATTTTTCTTCTTCTGGAGCCAACCATGTAACTCTTTAGAAAACATTTCTTTCTCAGTCCTGTAAGGGGTCATGATGACCCACCACTTACCTGTATGCAGACATCTTTGGTGAAATTTATATACAATGCCATTATATCATGTCCCTTAAAAACAGCAATTGGTGTGGAACAGACTGTCCAGACAACCTGGGGAGATACTGGGTTGCACCTAATGGAAGTCCTTAGCTTTAATACTTGTTTATGACCTTATTAATGTTCCTAATTACTTTACTTGTATTCTGCCTATTTTACAAGTTATTAGCCTTTTGCATTACCACATGTGTGGCTGAGCCTCAGATAAAATTAATGATCATTAGGTGACTTTAAATGATTAATCAAATACATAGATCAATGATTGTAATAGGGTAACTCTAGATATGGGAAGAAGCAACAAGAGGGAACCATTTCCTGGACCACAACAGACCAGTGAGACAGGCGGTCCGGAGGCTTGTGGTTACTGTTAATAGGCTCTCGTCCGATAACAGCACATTGAATGCCCATCAGTGAAAGCTCCTCCTGACCTAGGGATGGACATTCCCAGTGCTGGAGGAAAAACTGGTCATGAACTGCCTCCCAAACCTTGGTCAAAATTGAGACTGAAAAGGAGGGGATTGTAAAATAGAAAACACTGCCCACCATCCAGTTCTGCAAGTATCGAGTCATTAGCTGCAGCAGTTGCTGCCCTACGGTACGCCCTGAAAGGATGTCAGAGAGAAGATCAGGATGAGACACTCTGTGCTCTGGAAAACTGACAGAGCTGGCCTTCGGACAATTAGATGTTTTCAGGAGGAAATTTTATGAACATAGTTTCCTGGATCTTCCCATATTTAGAAAAAGCACTAAAACCATTAACTAAGATATCTGTTCCTCGTGAATAGCAATAACCTTCTACCCAGATGAGTGCTTGACTGTATCTTTTTGCCAAAATCTCACATATTCTGGCCTCCCCCTTGATCTCTTCAGAACAGTCCTCAGAGATTTCTGAAAGATTGTCTCTCAGGCTGTAATCCTCAGGTTGGCTCAAATAAAATTTTCCATTTCTTTCGTAGATTCTATTGATTACATTTTTCATCAACATTCTCATCCTCTCACCTCTTACCACATTTATCTACCTAATTCATATCCATGCTTTGGATGTCAGTCTAAATATCACTTCCTCGAGGAAAGTGAGTGATTCCTTAACTCATTTGATGAAGTTAGAGTCCCTTTTTATAAGCATTCATAACACCTTGTTTCCTGCATAGCAGATATCAAATTTTAATTATATAATCTTTTGTTTAATATTTATGTTCTGCTATATTCTAAGGTTTCATGAGGGCAGGAATAATTTTTGTTTTACTTCTGTATCCCCAGTGGCCAGTAAACTGTATTGTTCATAACAGATGGTCAATAAATATTTGTGTAACAAATGAATAAATTAAATGAAAATATAAAGACAATAAGCAATATGATAAGCTAAAAGCAGAGAAGATAAAAACGTTTAGGATTCACAAAAACCTAGATGAGCAATGTGATAGTACAGTTTTCAGGCAACATTTAGCTGATAGGTAAGTCTTTGAAGTATATGATATGAGGAATTCACTAATTTGAGCAAAATCAATTAAACACCAAAAGACAAATGCTGGAGAGGCTGTGGAGAAAAGGGAACACTCCTACACTGCTGGTGGGAATGCAGTTTGGTGCAGTCACTGTGGAAAACAGTACGGAGATTCCTCAAAAGACTAGGAATAAACTTACCATATGACCCAGGAATCCCGCTCCTGGGCATATATCCAGAAGGAACCCTACTTCAAAATGACACCTGCACCCCAGTGTTCATAGCAGCACTATTCACAATAGCCAAGACATGGAAACAGCCTAAATGTCCATCAACAGATGACTGGATAAAGAAGATGTGGTATATTTATACAATGGAATACAATTCAGCCATAAAAACTGACAACATAACACCATTTGCAGCAACATGGATACTCCTGGAGAATGTAATTCTAAGTGAAGTAAGCCAGAAAGAGAAAGAAAAATACCATATGAGATCGCTCATATGTGGAATCTAAAAACAAGCAAACAAAGCATAAATACAAAACAGAAATACACTCATAGACATAGAATACAAACTTGTCATTGCCAAGAGGGCAGGGGGTGGGAAGGGATAGACTGGGATTTCAAAATCATAGAATAGATAAACAAGATTATACTGTATAGCACAGGGAAATACACAAGATCTTATGGTAGCTCACAGAGAAAAAAATTGTGACAATGAATATATATATGTTCATGTATAACTGAAAAATTGTGCTCTACACTGGAATTTGACACAACATTGTAAAATGATTATAAATCAACAAAAAATGCTAAAGATAAAAATAAAAAAATAAAAGCCAAAAAAAATCACCAAATCCATAATATACATTTGAGGAGGTACTGAGAATACAAACAATAAAATTATAGTTCCATATATGAAGAGCTTACTGCTTGCCAGGTTATCCAAGCATTACCTCATGCAGAGGTAAATTAGACATCTCAGCCTGAGGAACTCAACACTGAGAGGGGAAATGGTAATGAATAACACAAATAATTATGTCTAATTTAACATGTAAACATTATCTCTAATTTAGGATAGAAATAATTACAGAGGGTTTCAGAAAACAGAGCACATGGGAGAGATGACTTCTGCCGAGGGTCATCAAAGAAAGATTCAAAGAGGTGATTTTAAGCTAGACCTTGAGTTCAGTAGGTAGATAAAAACAGAAGAGTCTAATTAAGGGTATTTTTGAAAAAAAAATTGGCTGAAACAAGGTATGAATGTTTGAGAGTGGTTGACATATTTCTAAAATGAATGAGCAAAAGGGAAGAGAATGGGGAAGTATTACAAGATAAAGGAGGAAAAATAAAATTGAGGCCAGATTGTAAGTCTTGGCATATGCTAAGGAATTTGGACTTAACAATATTCCATAAACTGTGTGGGATGTAAAAAGTTTAAGTGAGATCAAATTTATATTTTAGAAAGAGTTTCCCCTTTGATCCAAGACCTTGCGATAACCAAAAATTTACAAGAGGAGATTTCGGTCAGAAAAAGGGCTGGGATTGGTTATCAACCCCCATGGGCTTAGATGCAAGATAAATACCATATGATCTTGGCATTCAAAGACAGCTGATTCCGCAGTGATCTTTCACTCATATTTCTGCGCAAAGATCACAACTACCCTGGACAACACTATCTGCACAAATCAACAATAAATATGTAGTCATATAGCCTCTGCCTTTCTTGTCTTGGTGAAGTCAACATCCCAAGTTTCACAACTGCTACCAAGTGTATTGTTTTTCACGTCTACATTCCCTACAGAACTGTAAAATCTTAAAAGATAGAATACAAATGCTGTATAATTTAAGCACATAAAATTAAATTAATATTTTTTTCTCCTGTGGATTTTTTTTTTTAAAAAAAAACCTTTTATTTAGAAAGGCTGAAATGATTGCATGCTAATTTCAACAGCTACGTTATATAATGGCTTGACAATTCCAAATTTTGACGTCCTGTGGATTTTTTTTATTTCAAAAAAGAAACATGATTTTAAAATTTTCAAGCAACACATTGGTTGCTTAACCTATCCTCCACTAAAAAGTATCAATGACACTTGCTTCAATGTATTATTATATATTTTTCTATGCATAAACATACACACATATATTTTTTCTTTGAGAAATGAGTTTTCCATATCATGCAGATTTTTTACTATATAGCTATTTTAATTTAACAGACTATCATGGATAGTCACGTGAATATTTGCAAATCTGACATACACTTTTATAAATAACTGTATAAAATTACATAGCATGAACATATCACAATATAAATATATATAAATAAAAATATAAACAAACTATTTTTAATTAATGGATATTTAACTGGGTTTCTAATTATTTATTATTGTGTTATTTTTATTTTGACAGGGTGGAAGTAATTAGGTTTATTTATTTTTAGAGGAGGTACTGGGGATTGAATCCAGGACCTTGTGCATGCTAAGCATGTGCTCCACCACTTGAGCTATACCCTCTCCCATGGGTTTCTAATTATTAACTCAAAAATTATACTGCAATAAATATTTGACTTTACTTGCACACTTACAAGTATTCATTCAAGTGCTCATAATCCCTACTGTCAGCATTGCTAACTCAAAATGTCTTTTAAATTTTAATTTTTCCAAATCACTCTCCAGAACAGGTATATAAATCTATACCACCACAAAAGGTTTGATGGACTGTCCATGTTCCTACCTGTACTGTCCCACGTGGGAACCACTAGCCACATGTGGTTGCTTAAATTTAAATAGAATTAAACATTCAATTCTCAGTCACACTAGCCATATTTTAAGTGATCAGTAACCACCTGTGGTTAGTGGCTACTCTATCAGATATCATGATATATATAGGCCATTTCAATCATCACAGAAAGTTCTGTTGGGCAGTGTCATCTCAAAACAGCCAATACTAGATAATATAAACCTTTTGTACTCTGGGAAAAATGATAAGTTTAATAAAGTCTAATTTTTAATTTTATATTTTTATTCAAATTGTAAGCATTTAAAAAGTGTTACTGATTGTATTTCTTTTAATAAATGGTTGTTCCCAGTCTTTCTTCATTTTTCTATAGAAGTCTTTGACTTTTATTATTAATATGCAAGATAGTTATTGAATGACAACATGTCAGAGCAAAGCAATTTAAATAACATTCAAGTCACATTATTTGACCCACAAAAGGGTTTTGCTTTATAATAAGTTATAACTTACACATCTCTGCATCAAAATAATTTTATAAAGATCCTAAATCATCAAGACTTGATAAACTTGGGATTATGAATAGAAATTAAACTGATTTTCTTACAGAATTAAACACATCTGACTCACCTTAAATAAGCTTAATTTTATTCCCAGTTTTCCATATCTAAGAAGGTTTTAATGAACTAAAAGACAAAGAGGCCATATAAATCCTCAAATACCTGGAAAAGGACCCCATAATAAAGATGATGTTGTAAAAACCTCTTCTTCAAAATAGAAGCAAAAGTGTACCTGTCCGGTGTAGATGTAGGAGTGCAGAAGAGATGAAACTATGAATGAGGGTTTTAATGCTTCAGTTTAACGATCAGAATTTTGTGTGAAGAATTACTAACAGCTGGGTAGAAGGCAGAAACAATAACAGTTTCAACATTCCTATAGCACTTGATAATTTTCAAAGAATTTCATATAAATCACTCTTAAGTGAGAATAAACTAAAGACAACAATTAAAGTTTTGGGGAAGCTTGATAGTGCAGAGTTAAAAGGTTAAATGTTTAGTTACAGAAAATAGAAAAGCCTTTCTTGGAATCTTATCCTGGTCAACGTGCAGGAAACAGAGGCTTGTTCTGATTGGTCCTAACGGCCCTTAACAGAGGCATTATCATCCAGGATGTCAAGGGGGCAACTGAGCCTTCCAGCTCTGAAGGCTAGAGAAACATCAGGAAAGCCGGCAGCACTCCCAAGGAAATCAGGGCAGATGAGAAGTGAACTGAAGTTTGAGAGAAAGGTCCAAACGTGGGGATCAGAGAGAATGAAGAGTAAAACCCATCATGGAAACTATACAGGTTTTTCAGACCCCAAAATATGAATGACAGTAGTGATGGTGACAACAGCCACCTATACCAGGTAGCCACACTTAGTATTCACAACAATTTTATGAAAAATATAATATTAGCTTTGTCATTTTATAAAAACTAGCTCAGAGGTATAATCAATTGCCAAAATCTAATCTGGAACAGACTGGTGATGCTCATCAAACTGTTGTAACTTGAAGTTCTAAGCCCACCACCACTACTCTCCTGCCTCTGGAAGAGTAAAGTAGGTTGGCATAACTTTATATTAACTTAATATCCTTAGGCACAACTGAATGAGTGACAAGCCTGTCCTTTAATGAGTGAATATTCACAGTTAGACCCCCAAGATTCCAGTTGCTGTGGGGAAGCAGTTTTGAACCCTTTTTGGTGGACTCAAAAAACCCATGGGTTCTGCAGTAGAGAAGGAGAAAGACCACACATTCTAGGCTTATGGCCTCTGTGGGAGGAACCTGTCCTTCATTTAGGAGATTTTTTAGAAGCAGAATGTGTGGTGCTCTGTGTTAAGGAATGGAAGCTTCAATTTAGGGGTGATCTTAACAGCATGCAATGTTTAAAGCTAAGTTTATTCTCAGCCTCTCCATTAAACTCATGCCTTTGTCCCTGGATATATGAAGGAGGAATAACTTGATCCTACCTGAGGAGAACTGAGGCTGTCCAGTACTGTGGTAACAACAGTCAAAGCAAACTTGCGACAGAGAACTCCCTCTGCCCGGCCCGGTCCCTGGACTAGGATGGGAATGGAGTCTACCCTCACAGTGAGATGACATCACTCACCCGTGTTGCTTGACACCCTTGCTAACAGCCTGTCAAGTCAGTCCCAGAATAAGATTTTATTCTTCCTGAATTTCCTCAAATGTAAATTTGAGATACATATCTAGCTGGAGTTTTTGGAGGATTAAACATAATGATTATGTAATCATTAATCAAGTTCCTGACTTAGGCAATTTAAAGGTTTTTTTTTTAATATAAGCGGTAATGAATCATATCCTCCTTACAAAATCTCTTTGAACTTACTCTTCTCATCAGTAAAATAAGGCTACTAATACTGTCGTGCTGCTGTGAGAATTAAAGTAGGTATATATGTAAAGTGCTTGACTAGAAGGAGATACACAGGAAGTGAAAGGTATCAATGTAGCTGTTTCCCTTCCAGGTTCTGCCTGTGTTAGACCATTAACTGAGAAAGGGTATGTACATCGTAAATGCTCAACTATAAGGCAATAAGTATGCACATTTTGGGACTTTCTCTTTGATGGAATATTCAAAATAATAATTATTAAATTAGGTAAGAAATTACGGTAAGAAAAATAATAGCAGGTATGAGTTCTATGCAACAGTGAAGAAAACAGCATGTATGCACACAGTCTATTAGCTCATGAGAGCAGCAGTGTGAGTGTGTGTGTGAGTGTGTGCAAGTGTGTGTTTGTATGTTCACTGCAATTCTCTGGCAAAGTGTATGGCATAGATAAAGTATCAAATAATATATGCAGGGGGAATAAAGGAACATAGGAGAAAACAGTTATCTTAAATGAATTAAGGCTGAAATTTTGCTTTAAACGTTTTCTTTGAGTTTACAACATAAAAATTCGAGTGATTAAAAATCATTGCCCCCTAGAATATTACAGATAGTCCTCATTTAGAACATTGCAGTGCATGCATCTCCTCCTCCCCTGCCCCTCCACCTCAAAGTAACCATTCTTAAATGTTTACTGGTTATCTCAGTTTATTCCTTTGTATCTACAAACATGAAATTACACACTTTTTAACCAAGTAACTTGTTTTCATATCATGCATTATGTCCACCTTTCCGTGCCTATGTTTAAAGCTCTGTCTTATTCTTTTTTGAACAGCTCCAAGAACAGTCCATAGTATGGATTTTCCTTACTCAGCCACTCTTCTATCGCTCATCATTTCACTGTTATAACAAATGCTATACTGAACCCATCACCCATGGAATTGCAGAGTCAAAGCACTATATGTATTTAAAATTTTTATCAATATCATCAATTGCTCTTAAGAAAGGCTATTTCCATGGTTGTGCCCATCAGTAATTCAGCAATGTACCTATTTCCCCATGTCTTCACCCAAAGTGGATATGATCAGTCCATTTATTATTTTTTTATCACTGTTATAGGCAAAAATTGACATCTCATTTTAACATACATTTTGAATTAATTGGTAAGATTATTTTTTATTTCACTTAAACTGCAAATTCATATCGCTGGTTCATTTTTCTATTGGATTTTCTTTCATTATTAATGAAGAATATATAACTGTTCAAAAGGAAGATTGAAATGAAATCACTGGACAGCCCCGTTAAATGTAGTCTTTGCCTTGAGAGAAATAAATCATTTACAGCTGCTCCAAGGGGAGCAGAAAGGTTTCAACGGAACAGTTATAGCAAGAGCCAGCTTTGCCCTTCTTACTTCCCCTATAAACAGAGACTTCCCTTTCTTTGTGCATCGGAAAAGAATCTTGACCCAAAAAACAGAAAGTTGAAGATGAGACTGGGCTCTCAGTTCTCCACTGGGGAAGGTAACATCTACTAGCGTTTCAGATACCTCAGGTTGAAGAGATGTCAGTTCATCCACTCAGCAAGTAATTGCCGTTTAACAGGGATGCCGCGGGATAAAACAGTTGTGATCACTGCCCTCAAAAGCTGGGGAGAAAGACAATTCAAATTCTTTTTTCCCTTTTGCCTTTTTTCAGTAGAGGCTGGGGGGTAAGGGCAGGTGGATGAAAGAAGAGCAAAGGGAGACAGAGATAAATAAACAGACCAATACATTTTGGAAAACTTGTCAGAATGAGGAGAGACAAGATGCAGAGCTGGTGAACATGTTTAGGTTATTAGCAAACTTAACAATAGTAAAACAGTTCCTAAACTATAATTCTTTTATCTAGTTATTTTAAATTATTATTTAGTAAAGTTAGTCGAAAACAATTTCTGCATTGTTTTCCTCTTAGCTGTTTAAGTTTTCTTTGTGTTAAACCTCCCTTGTTATCCTCATTCCATTCCAGAGATGCTGATGTTTGCATTCAAAAAGTAGACAATTATTAAAGCAGTATTAATCTATGAAGCTGTATTAATTTGTCAGAAAAGCCCGGTAGATGCTTGGTGCTTTCCATGTTTGGAAGAAATAAGCCTATTTCTGTCAATCCCTAAAAATGTAAACTGTTTCAAAATGTTTTATAATTTGCCAACTAAAATAAATTTCTAAATTTAAAACTGATTTCAGCATACCAAAACTGAAAGAATAAACTTGGTCCAATTATCCACTTTTAAAGAGAAAAGCAAGATGCGAAAGATTTAAAACCCTCTCCCATATAAAAACATCCTACTGCTTTCTTTCAAACCCTTCATTTGTACAAGAAAAGATGAAGTAAAAGAGAAAAATAAGCTAAAGGGAAATTAGTACTGAGTTTGGGTGGCATATGTATTCTCACTGGGCATGTGAGAGTTTTATCAGCAGCAACAGAAACCATTTCCTCTTTTCTTAAAAGCCACCCCAGTGTCGGTTTACTCTTCCCTTGAATGATCACCCCACTTTACAGAGCCGCTCAGCCCCTCACAGCCACAGTACCCCCCTGTGATCTGTATGAGGGCTGGTAGTTGCTCTCATTTCAAAACAAAGGAAGTTCAGAATGACTCTACGCACCAAAAGGTGAGAGATCTTGTCTTGTGGTTTGGGGAGGTCTGCCAGACTGTTAAAGCTTCCTGATATTGAAGTTTTCTCTAATGAAAGAGATACTTGTTAAATAATAGAAATGTTTCTTAACCTGTTACAGTTTCTCAAGGGATAATTTGCAGAAGGCAGGAGAAGCTCATGATCATGTTCGATTTTTCAGGTCTTAGAGGGTAGGACACTTTCCTTTTATTTTTATACAATAAAAAAATGGGGTGCATAAGGCATGTGGTATAATTATAGGGTCTGGGGGTTGGACACTGACTTGGTTTGAATGCTTACCACTACTTACAGGCTGGGGACTATCTGCAAGGTGGTAAATGTACATTGTTATAACTATTTCAGGTTTTTAGGAGGCTTGCCTCTTTTAAAAATTAATGCAAAATATCTGAATTAGCAGGTACTATCCTATTTGTGCTGAAATTCAAATAACCAATTTTCAAATGGCTGGAATTTTGGTAAGTCTTTACACAGGGAATTATAATTCCTAAATCTAATTCAGAAACTTTGATGATTACAGAATTCTCTTTCTTTCCTGATCATTCTAAGCCACCTTCGACTAACACAGAACCGTTAAGTCAAGGTAGACCCAGGGAAATAGAGCGATTTGCCCCCAGAATGCCAGCTAGATAGTAGTTAACTTTGGTCTGAAATCTGCTTTTCCTGACTCCGGGGCAGAGAATACCAAAAGCTGCTTCTCAAAGATGGTATGTAGTAAGTAAGTAGGTCTTTCCATCTCTTCAAACATAATATAACCACTTTCAATACATTTTTAAATGTCCTTGACAATCGCCATTTCACTTCGTCTTACTAGCCCTACCTTTAGAGTTAGTTGCTAAAGAACATGTGTTTTGACTAAATATTTCTGTAAATTGCCTCACATAAATTTATATCTTCTTAATCACAACAGGTCCTATTAATATGTATGTATGAAAAAAGCCATGCATACGCATAGGAGACATATTACCTATTTATATATAGAAATGCATTTTGTTCCCTACACCCCAAAATAACTCCGTATGATCTGTATTTGGAAATTCTGGAAATACAATTCTTCATTTTTCTGGGTTTTGTTTGTTTTTTGTTTTTTGTTTTTTTAAAGAACATGAGTTTGTTGAAGGCGGAGAGGTCAAATTCTTGGAAGAAATATGAAGAAGGCGGATGTTGTTTATTTTGCTCCATTTCCCCTTTCCTCCCGCCCAGCTCTCAGGAACCTGAGGGCTCTCCTGCTGTGACATGCTCCCTGAGCTCTGCTCAGATCTGAACCCCGTTCCCACCTCTTCTTCTAGCATCATGAAGGGTGCTGTAGGAAAAATAATCTTAGCCAACGGTGAAATTGTAAGTGATTTTTACATTTTATTAGTGGAGAGGTCATGCTTTAGGCATATTTTGCTGTGGTTCTCAGAAGTGTTTGCATATTAACCGGGGGCAACTCAATTCAATGGCCCTTTACTGAAGCCGGGTCCAAGCCCTGCAGTACCAGTCGCAGCCCCCGCTCCACCCCAGGCCCCCCCCCCCCCCCCCCCGCCCAGGTGCCTGCTCAGAGATACAGACAAATAGATGAATTAAATAAACTCTGTAGTGGAGCAGGTACATTATAAAGCAGTTGTGAGAAGAAGGAACAATTAAGCATAGTTGATAACAACCGGGGAGGGCGGGGGGGGGTGTGGAATGAATCATGCAAGTGAAATTTCAGACATCAGTGATAAAACTGCTACCAAGAAGCTAAACCCTGTTGTCACACAGAAACGTTTTACAAACAAAACAGGAACTTTCACACCACTTTGCCTGTTTTTACCCTCTGCTCAAGGTACACCAAAGTCAGCCTCTCTCTTCACACATTCCTTATCAGAGAGTGTATCAGCGCCATTACCACCCAATTTAATAGCAATAAGCCTTTATTTCTATGTTACCGTTTACAAAGCTCTTTCATCTACATCATCACATGTGATCCTGATAGCAGCTCTTTATGGTAAAAACTCTTTTTTAATATCTAAACCTCAGAGAAATTCCCCAAGATAATGCCCCTAGCAAGCAGATGACAGAGTTATTTAGTCTATGCGAGTGTTCTTTCCACAAGAGCACAGTGAAACCATATCCTTTATATAACATCTTACAAACAGAAAATCATACTTGGGTCTGAATGGAGAAAAGAATAAGCTGCATATTTTTCAGCTTTCTTGTTTCCCTGCCTGTTCTTGTATGTTTCAGTTTACAGTCATGTTTATTTATCACATCTTGTTAACTTAATCTCTCTCTCTAAAATCACAGCTCTGTTTACATTACAGAAATAGTCTGTGGAATTAACATATGCATAGAAAAAAAGCACTTGAATTTTATTTTAAAATCTGTTTCTAGAGGTCTTTCTGCACACAGATAATGTACTAGATCACTTGACTTGACTAACTTAATGACATACTATTGAGATTATAACTGGACAAATTCCTTCAAATAAAATGATTTGAATTTGTTTTTATTCACTAAGGTACGGATGTTGCCCCTCCCCACATACATACGGAATAATAACATGATAGAATTTAAAGTATACTAGAGATTAGACAGCCAACTAGTCTTGAACTGTCAGTTAACAGAAACTGGAGCTCAGAGAAGTTGTTAACAGCTACTTTAGTGGCAGAAACTTCCCTAGATTGGCTAACACTGATGGGGAGGAAAACGTGGGTCACCATGCAGCCAACTTTCTATTTTTCACCCAACTATGAATATTATGTGCTTGTTATAATAATCCTCGCTCAAACAACATTAAGAATTATTATCAGTTAAAATGGTAAAAATAATAAAAATAAGGGCTTTGGGGAGATAATTCTCCATGGCATTTCTACACATCTTATGATCAAATTTCCAAGATTGTTCCCATAGCAAAAAGCTTTGGAAGCTAGCAACAGTGTCTGCCTACAGGTCAAAGAACAGATTTGTTTGCTGACCAGGAGAGTAGAGATGAGCTGATCCCCTCTTCTTCCGGGAGACATTCCAGATAATAAAGATAATATCTTTCTTTGGAGGAGCGAGAGGGTGACTTGCCAGTAACCCCTAAGTAAGGTCAGGATATCCTCATTTGAGAGCTCCTCAGTTGTGACCCAGATGCATGGTGTGTGAGCAATATTTACCTGGGCCCACCTCTGCTTCTTTTCTTCAGTATTATAAAATAAATTATAATATTTTTTCATATTATTATAAACTCTTTATAAACATACTTTCATTAGCTGTATATATTTCCTAATTTGCACACACTTTATTATTGCTCATCTCTGTAATTTCTTTCTGATTTTCTTGTTACAGGTACACTTTAATATCTTTGTTCTTAATTTTTTTCTGTATTTCGTATGATTTTTGTAGGATAGATACCTAGACATGAGATCATTGAGTCAAAGGCTTTTACTGTTTTTTGAGATTCTTATTTCATGTTACCAAAATACTTTCCAAAAAGTTTGAACCAATGTATGTTCCCACTTGCCATGTCACAATGTGTTTTCATAACCATTTATCTTTCACTTCTTCCCCATCACTCATCAAGATAGCTATTCTGAACTTCTCATACTTCCTTAAATTCTTCCAGCCTTTCTATACGTTTTTCCTTCTACACAGAATGCTGTTGACATATACAACTATCTCAGCTTACATGTCATTTTCTCAGAGAATTCTTCCCTGACTCCCAAACTGCCATGCATTACCATTACCCCTGATACTTTGCTTTGTGATACTTATCCACATGTAACTGTGTAAATTTTTATTCCTGGCTTGAATTTAAACTCCAGGAAAGCAGTAATCTCATTTGACATGTTCTTCACTGAATCCTGGTGCCAGAACCAAGCTTGACACACAGTAAACAATTAATAAATGCTTCCTGAATCAATTAATCTTTTTCAAAATTCATGATAATCTAGTGAGGTTTCAAGGGAAGAATCACTGGGACAATTTGAATTGATCTCAGGATCACCAAGTAAGTTAGTAGCACAGATATAATTACAACCCAGCTTTCCTGGCTTCTAGCAGATACTTTTTCAAATATAATCAATGCTTTGGGGAATTTTTGAATATTTTTATCATTAAAAATAGCATATCTTCATGCAAACTGAGATCTCAGTTAGAGGTAATCACAGAGATTTCTCTATATTATTTTCTCTGTAGCGATATGTCATAATACCTCTGAATTAATTATTTCACCATCAATGGATTCAAATCAGGAATTACAACCACAGAAGAAACAATTGTTTTCCTGATTTTCTAGGGAGCTGAAACTTAACATTGAACTTAACACTATACAGGAAATGAGATTATACTTTCTTTTTGACTTTGAGACATGTCATTTGAATCATGTGCAGATGAGCTTTTTTCATTAGCTCTTGCAATTGTGCAGCAGGTCTGTTGCCTACAACCTAAGTTTTTCAAAGAAAAATCAATAAAGAAATCCAAACATGAGACAATAACTCCCATTTATTCCTATTTATTCAGGTTCAAAGCAACTAGAAAGTTCAAATTGTGGTAATAGGTCTGTATCCTTTTATAAGGATATGCAAATGGTGAGTTGATATGAGAAATTTATTTTTTAAAGCAGCTCTCAGCATGTGCCACATTGTGGTATAATGGTATAACGGAACCAGCAAGTTCAAGATGCCACTCAATCTGTGTCATAGGACCACAAAAGAGGAAGCGATCCTCGTAGTAATGACCATCAGGAGCAGCCAGGCTGCAGGTTCAGGTAGCCCTCAGTTCTCTAGAGGACTTCAGGACTGTCAACTCCAGGTTTCTGATCAGTTTCCCAAAGAGCTGGGATCTTTGCCCTGAATCCAAGAAATAGGACACCCGTTTGGTTGGCATGTAGTCCTGGAAGTAGAAGCCAAAGTTCCAAGGCTGATCATAAAAGGTCAAAAAGTGGATGGGAGCCCAATTTCTAGGAATCCCAGCCCTTCCTTCAAAGCAGCTAGAATAATTCTCCTTCTCATTAGCATATGAAATAACTGAGCCCATAAAAACTAACACCTTCCACACCTCGTGACCTCTCTCCCTACTGAGTGAGACGGACCACACTCAGTCTATGGGGTGTGTAACTGCTTTTACTGGAAACTGAACACCAACCTCCATGTCTCCTGGTGTCTCACTCGCTTGCCTTCCGAGATGGCCCAAAGTTTTTCTATGGAGCGCGCATCTACTCTTTCTCGTGCCTTCTGAGACTGCCTGTACTCTGTCTATGGAGTATGTGGCTCTCTGAGTCAATCTACTTATACTTAACTGTGGCTTGCTCTTGAATTCTTTCCTGCGAGAAGCCAAGGACCCCCACTTGGCAGAGTGTGTCGCAGGGACTCCACTGAGACATGGGACACAGCCCTCCTCTCACCCTACACTTTCCTGTATCAAAAGCATACAATTTTGAAAGTGATTTAAAAAATGTAAAACAAACAAAATGATAAAATTCATATGGAGTGGGAGAAATGTCTGAGAGGAGCTGAGAAAAACTGAAAAAGAACAGGAAGCGAACTTGCTTTTTAAAGTCAATCAGTAAAAAAGGGAAAATACTCCAGGATTTTTAAGAACTGAATATATTCAAATTTGGTGTTTAGAGAGAAAATAAGGTTTGTTGGTACTATTGCCTAATTAAGAAGACCTATACGACACCACATGCAAAAACAGACCTTAGATGCTTCACAGATACAAAGTTTAGATTATTTAGATCTTTCAACCAATTTTAAATGACTGAAAGTATTTAAGTTCACAACAACTTAAAAGATTTAAAACCAGTCAGGGCAAAAAGGAAGTCTGCAGGGAGCGGACAGGGCTGGGGGGCCGGGGTGGGAAGAGGGCGGTCTTTGACTTGGCTGGCAGACGTGCTGTTTGCTAGGGCCATTCTGGACACTTAATCTTGCAGTATCTCTTTGACCCAGCAATTAGTTCCTGTCACTTTTCTATAGAAATAAAAGCAGCTGTAGGAAGGATAGATATTCAAAAATTCTTACTGCAATATTGTTTGCAATGGTAAAAAATAATGCTAACATACCTGGAAACAACCCAAACGCCCATTTAGGAATAGTTAAATAGATTTGTTACATGCCCTGAGTACCATTTAAAAAAAAACAAAATTCAGTCAAGTAAATTTGACAATCTAATTGGCTTTATTCAAGGATTCATGAATCTGGCAGCTTCCCATCTAGTAAACAGAAGAGGGCTCTTGGGAGTGGTACAAAATGGAAGGCTATAAATTTATAGCAAGGAGGTTGGGAGAAGGAAGTCATTTGCAAAAGATAGGGAAGGGTTTTGGGGGGCCAAGACCTCTACTTTTTGCGGGGAGAGAAGGCACTGGCAAGGTTTTGCAGATTGCCTCTTCTCCCTCTGGAAAGGAGGATGGAGAGGGCCCATATGATAGATTACCTCATTACTGCTAACCAGAAAATTCCAAACTGGTTGATTAAGATTATATTTTTGGGGAAGTTCAAAACTGCAATTAGGTTAGGTATTAAATCTAGGCTTGGTATCATGGGCTTTTAGCACTAGTGATGCTATTTTGGACCTGTGTTTTTCCTTTTAGCAGTACCATGCAGCTCTTTTCCTTAAATGAATTCAATTTCTTGATGTAAAGGGAGCATTGCAATGTATTTTTAAGAATGAAAAAATTATATTAGGAATGAAATCAGGCTGAGGGGACTGAAAGAAAGAACGAAAATCAGATTGAGGAGAAATGTACAGAGTATGTTCCCATTTCATGACAATAAACCCCAAAGTCCACACACACGGAGCACGTCTGTAGTCCTTACACTGTGGCAGCATCACTCTAAGCACTTCACATATTAACTGAGTCAAAACTTCACTAACAACCTTCTGAGGTAGGTACCGTTATTAACCCAGTTTTACTAATGAGGAAACAGAGTCAGAGAAGACAAATAGCATTTCTAAGGTCACATAGGTGCCAGGATTCAGACCGTGGCATTCCAGATCTAGAACCTGTGTCCTTGTTATGTGCCCTGCTTCTTAAACATGTTTGCAAATGGCTGGGTGAGTTTAGTAAAACATTTGGAAAGATACACACCAGGGAGTGAACACAGGCTGCCTTGCTTGGCAGGGTGTGGATAGGAAAGAAAAGGGGAGGTAGGGTAAAAAAAATCTGTAGCACAATGGCAAAAGATACTTAGTGTCTTATTGAATTTTATGGTAGCATCATATAATAAAAACATAAATATAGTTAAGCGGAAGTGAGAAAATAAAGGAGTTGGAACAAGTGAAAATGATATTGGAGGACTTTTTCCTCAGAGTTCTGTTTCCTTAATTGTATCTGAACTAAAGTTATCTATTTATGTATTTAACTATCTATCTGTTTCTTTTTTTCCTTTTTTTATTGAAGTATAGGAAGTTTACAATGTTGTGTCAATGTCTGGTGTACAGCATAATGTTTCAGTCATACGTACACACACATATACTCCTTTTCAGATTCTTTTTCGTTACAGGTTACTACAAGATATTGAATATAGTTCCTGTGCTGTACGGAAGAAACCAGTGTTTATTTTTAAATCATAAGGATACTAAATGTTGTTTTAAAAACAAGAGAAACCCATTAATCAGCTTGATCCTGTCAACTTAAATAATAAGTAATAATATATAATGTCCTTATTTTTAACTTATTAAAATGAAATATTTTATTGTTCCCATATCATTACCTGGGTAAGTAATCTGATTCTTGGAAAAGGAATGGATTTTCTCAACTTGGAGAAACTGATAGTCTTGACCTTTAAATTAGTCACCATGTTTTGCTCTCTTCATGCCAAGAATCTATAGTTTGCTATTTTAGAATTTACCTGGTTTGATTTCGTGTTTCCCTTTCAGCAATGACCTATGGAAAGAAGGGAAGTCAAACTCAACTGCAAAACTCTGAAAATAAAATGCAAAGGCACGGGCTAGCCTTCCTGTTGTCCAACATGAGTTTCTAACTCGACTTCCTGATAGCAAGTCAAACATTTACGAAGTAGTTCTGGGTCAGCTTCTACAACTTCCAAACTCAACCACACAGGCACATTAACTTAAAATTTCAGATGTTGCTGGGGCTTGCAAGCTGGTCCTTTATACTAATTGAATATCTCTGTAAGTGAGCTGTAAGTCATGAGAAGTATAGAACTCATCACCTGGTGACACAAAGGGTTTGCCCCCTAAAAATCTGCTTCCAATAAACTTGATTCTCAACGTTGGAGAGTAAGTTCAATCAACATTTAATATTTAATGAGCACCTACTGCGTCCTGGTGATACAGTAGTGAATAAGACAGACAAGGCCCAAAACTCATGGAAGTTAGGTTCCAGTGGAGCAGATACATAATAAACAAGAAGGGGCAATAATTATAGGCATTTAAAATTGTTATATAGAAATAAACAGAGTAATAAAATGAATAGATGGAGAGGAGAGGGCCACTTCAGACAGCATGGCCAAGAGGAGGCCTTCGCAAAGAGGCAAAATACTTATCAGTGAGAATTTCACACAGTGAGAATGAGCAATCATGCGAAGAACTAGGCAAATTATTTCAGGCAGAGAGGCTAGCTAAGTGCAAAGGAATGGAGACGGAAGGAATTAGTGTTTGAGGATCAAGAGACGGCAAGGGAGCAACGGAGGGAGGAAGGGATAGGTCAGTGAGATCATGCAGGGTCTTGTAGAATTTTACTGAAAGATGACACAAACGTAACCTACTAAGAAGTATTCTGCTTGTCAATATTGGGAGTACCTTGAGGTGGTTAATATTTAAGTAAAAAATTACGGTGGTGTATGATAATTGGGCAGATGGGGGGTCGCGGGGGAAGGAAGAGTCAAGGATGACATTTAGGATCCTGATATTGACACTAAACTCAAGAAAAAGTAGATGAAATTAGAAGGTAATTTTCACTGGCCAGTGAGAAATGATCGTTTGTTGGACCAGAGTGGTGTGGGTGGAAAGGAACAAAGTGGAGACATTCATCGTTTCTTGGCTCTTGCTGTGTGGTGAGTCAGGAAAAGAAGACGCTTCTTCAAATTTTTCATTTCAAAAATGTGGTTTATTTAACAGAAGGAAACAGAGAAGTGAGAGTGGGATCAAATAGAGACTGTCTCAGTAATTCCCAGTTCCACAGCTGCCTCAGCATGCATCTTCTGTAGAAACTGTCTTCCTCTTAATTTTATAACTGACTCTATCAAGAAGCAGATGATTCCATTCTAACACTCTAACTTAAAACCAGAAGTCTTTCATTGGTTATCAGATCTATACTCACTAGCAGTTTGACCACAGAAAAGCCACTTATCTTTTCTGAACCTCAGTTTTCCTATCTGTAAAATGGGAGTGATACTATCTGGGAGATGAGCATCACATTGAAATATATGAATGTACTGTGCAAATGATGATAACCTATTCAAACAGAAAGTGTAACTGTTATTTTTCTAACTTCATCAGCTCACAGTCCATCAAATTCAAGGATGTCCTCTCTCTATTTCTGTATCCTAACTAAAGTAACCTAGAATATTCCCACCCCTTATATACAAAAATGATATTCGTGATTCACAATCAGAAGGTAATGTGCTTGAGTGGTTTTTCAATTCTTGGAATTCTGTTTGTGGCCATATAACAACAATCTCTGCTTGTCCCTATTCACCTTGTGACCAAAGGCACACAGTTTTCAAATGGCTGACAGTGAGAGAGTCTCAGATTGCAAAATTATTCTATTGAAGAGGTTCTCAGAATGTGGTCTAAGGAGCCAAGGGACCCATGAGACTCCTTCTGGGATTCACAGGTTCTTTCTTTTTCAATTACATATCTTTATGATGCTGGATTTTCTTCATATTCCCCAACCAAAACAACATATAAGACTGATGGAGTACAGAAGCAGATAAGACAGCACTCATCCAGTAAGCCAGGCATAGACAGTTTGCAAAACTGTAAAACGATGTTACTCTTCTCACTAATTTTTCCTTGTTTTGAAAATATAGCTATATATTTTTTAGAAGTGTTACTTTCATTTTATTTTCATTATTAAATGGATAAGTCAATACTTAATATTTTTTTACTTTTAATTTCTAATAGAGTAAATATTTCCAGGTATAAGCCATATGAACTAAAGCTCTTTGGAGTCCCCATAATCTTTAAGAATGCAAAGTGGTCCTAAGGATAAAAAATTTGAGAAATATTGGCAGAGTGCAACCAGCCAACCCAGGCAGCGTTACTAAGTAACTGAGACAATATATGTGAATTACCTTGGTAAAATATGAAGTCCTAAATAAGTGAAATTATTATGGTTGTTACCAATGACAAAATATATATAAAACCAAAGAGTATTCTACAGTGATATGCCAAGTTTTTTCTCTATTTCTATGATTCTTTTTGTTTTGATATGCATTCCAGAACAGCGGCTTTCAAACTTATTCACAAAGTAGGAAATATGGAAACCCTGATGCCCTTTGCCAAATCCATGAAATGCAGATATATTTATGTCTATCATACTATTCCTTCACTCAACAAATATGTGAGAACTTATTGTGTGCCAGAAATTATTCAGGGTGCTAGGATTACAGTGGAGAACAGGATTTGGAACCTGCTGTCTAATTACTAAGGATGGTTTTCTAATAGAAATATACACAATAATAAATGTAGTCAGTCAGTTCTCTACAGACTCTGTATTAACCCATTTAGTCTTCTCAAAACCAGACCAAGTAGTCACAGGGGGTACAATTATACACATGTCACAGATCAGAAAACCAAGGCACAAAAAGAAGTAAAATAACTTCCTCAAGATTATGGCAGAGCCATGCCTCAAATTCAGGCAGTGTTACTCAAGCCTTTGCTGTTCATGTCTAAGCCAGTGATTCTCAAACTGTAGCTGTGTTAAGATCCCCCTGAAGGGAATCGTTAAAACACGGATTGCTGGGACTTACCCAGACATTTTCTGATTCAATAGGTATGGGGTAGAGGCCAGGAATTCCATGCCAGTCCTGTTGGTCCTAGGACCACACGTTGAGAACTACTGCTAAGCAATGCTGCCTCTCTATAAATGTACTTTAACGATCTGAGCCTCGCACCAAACTCTGGTTTGCATATGAACTTTCATTTCATATCATTTTAAGATATACCAAACTTCAGGAGTGCTACTTCCAGATAAATCAACAGGAATGTACTTTGTTCTGCTTGGAACTTAACCAAAAGCTGTCTAGCATTAATAACGGAGGTATGATATTTAAATGACCATCTGATAAGGCAACTGTGATATTCATCAAGCTATTATTATCTCTGGATCTCCATTTCCTAATAGTAAAATGAATCCATTAGATTAAGAGGTATTTGAGTCATAACTCACTGAAATAATTTCTGTTCTCCAAAAAAAGGGTACCTGGCAATTTTATTGTGATTCTACAATTTTACACAGAGACAGAAAGTGCGAGTATCTGAATGTCTCATTCTATTTTTCAGTACATTCATACATGAGCATTTTAGATAACGAAATATTTGTGTTTGTATTAGACCTTTATTTAAAATTTCTTTTTTCTCAATATTTATACCTTCTTATTTCTTCACGGTTTGATCCACGAGGGGATTTTTCCCCCCATTTTTATTTTATTTTTTGAAATATCTTTTTATTTGCCCTTTGTATTATTTGGTATTTTCTTTTTCTTTGTAAGTGTGTAAGTAGCTCATATATGAATTTCATTTCAAAATAGTAAAATGTCTATATTTGTTATAAAAATAAAATTTGGGGTCTGATCAATTTCAGAATCACTAATTAATTTTTCTCCCTGCTAATGGAAAGAGGGCTAACATTTTATATTGAGGGAGAGTAGTTTGGGAATTATTAGATGAGTGGAAATAAACTAAATTAAAATTCAAGGTACCTGAGATTTAGTCCTGAATCTCAGTAACTGGCAATGTGGCATTCATCAAGTTATTATCTCTGGATCCTCACTTCCCAATAGTAAAATGAATCCATTAGATTAAGAGGTCTCCAAGATTCTTTTCTATTTGGTCATTGAATAAAGACATGTTTTCAAATTTCTTCACAATCAAGTGTGCTACTTTGATTACACCATTAAAGAAATATCCAATTTGACTGTTCAATACTTCAACATTGATGATCTAGTAAAAATTTTCATGTTTTAACAACCAATGATACACTTTCCCAGAGATTAGGAACACAATGTTACTCTGTCAGTGTATCTTTAAATGTAAGTGTTAGCCTAATTATATGCTGTCAGCTTTTCATCCTAAGGGCAACAAAACCCAGAAGTAGCGTGTTGGCCCTACCCTTGCCTTTGCAGTCTGTGACTACATTAGAGAGCGTTTTCACTTCTGAGCTCTCAAGGGCAACTCCTCTGCCAAATGGAAACTGGCTTTCAGGCCTTGAAACCAAGCTAAGGTTATTAAGTGCATTTATTTTTAACAACCCAGGACACTTACTGAGTGTTTTCAAGCCAGAATCTAGGGAGACAAAGGTGAATAATGTGGACTTGCTCCCTTTGAATGCTTATAATCTGGTGGAAAAAGTGAACATACAAGTATTTATTTGTAACCAGTGTGATGAGGGCAAAAATGCCCTAGAGGCCAGGGACATAGCAAAGTCTGTCCTGTTCATGACTTGTCCATGCTGCACAGAGCCTGATGTCTAAAAGGCTCTGTGCACGAAAGGAGCCCCAACTTCCAACAACCAGGAAGACCAGGGGAGCTGTCACAGAAAAGGGTGATATTTAAACTGAGCAAAGAGGTACCTGGAATATAGTGCTACCTAATAATTCCTGGCGATCAGACTGGCACCCTGGAACCTGCTCATAAGATCAGCTTTCTCCCACCAGCTCCCTTCCTCACCCTGGCAAGTTACTTCCTCTCTCTGGGCCTCCCGCTTTCCAGCTGTAAAACAAGAGCTTTAGCTTGGATGTATCCGCGCGCGTGCGCAAATAAAGCCCATAAGGTTAGCAAGGGTGAGGGGGGGAAATCCCTAATTCACAAAAACTCCAAGTTTGCACTACAGCAGAATCTTCCTGTGGATAACAGGCAAACAACAACAGGAAACAGACAAAACCCAACAACAAAAAAAAGGGAGTGAAAGTTTTGGAAAACGAAAGAGCAGTTCTCAAACACTTGGGGTGGCTGAGGGTCACACGGAAAACCGTTCTAAGGAAAAAAAAAGGTTAACCGAGTTGGTGAGGACCAAGTGCGGAAGACAAGCAAGTAAAAGAAAATACTCGTTAGCTCGCTCCCTCTCTGAACCTTTTCCTCATCTTCTGTCCTCCCCACCCCCACCCCCCTCCCCTCCCCCACCTCCCTTCTCTGGGTCTCGGTCCCTCTCTGACCTTTGCTTCTGTCTCTCTCTTTCTCCATTACTTCTATAGGAGAGCAGTTTGGGCGCGCGCGGACCAGCTGTGGCTCTTCAGTCCTTTCGGGAGACACTGGTAATTAATTGAACCCGGCGCCGGGCTCTCGGGGCAGCGGTCCGGCTGCCGCCAGGTGAGGGGCGCGCGCTCCCGGGCCCCCACCTGAGGGGCGGAGCCACTCCCGGGAGCTCGGCCCCGCGCCGCGCCGGGACCCCGCCCTCTCCGGCTCTCGGGTTTCCGGCCCCTCTGACTATTTTAAGGCGCGCGCGCGCGGCTGCGGTGGCTTGTGTCCCTGCCGGCTGAGCTCCGGCTCTTGACCCTCCCCCGCCTCTCGTCCGGGCCCCGCCGGCATGGGTTCCCGACCCCACTCGCTGCTCGCCGCCCTCCTCGTGCTCCTCTGCGGTGCGGGCACCGTGCACTGCGATACTCCTGCCAACTGCACCTACCCTGACCTGCTGGGCACCTGGGTCTTCCAGGTGGGCTCCAGCGGTTCCCAGCGCGACGTCAACTGCACGGTTATGGGTAAGCCGCCGGCCCTCTGGGACCCGCTCCCTTCCCTTGCCTGTCTGGAGTGCCTTCCCTTTGGTCCCTCAGCCCTTCTTCCTGCAACGACCCCGCTAGGCGCTGGCTGGGACGTCCTGGCTGGACTTGGATCCCTCGGTGCCCTCTCCCGCTCCAGGGCAGCGAGGTCAAAGTGGAGCTGCTGAGAACTTCTAACTTCACATGGCCTGGGTTATTCCCGGGGCCTCAAGACTCTTTGCAAGAACTTTATTCCTCCTTGACTTTTGTGGTTTTTTTTGGTTGTTGTTGTTGTTTTTTGCTTTGTTTGGTTTGGAAGAGAGTTGAGACCGAGTAATCTTATTATTCTCCCCGTCCAATCTTCAGTTTTTTATTGTGCCAGTGAAAAATGAGCTCCAAGACTGTCAAGAATATAGCAGTTAAAGTTTTCCTCTCTTGTTAGGTTGTGGGAAAGAGTCCGTATGCCCAGCGATTTTGATTTGGACATGTGTTGATGCTGCTAGTCTAAGAAACTTCTGGTACCACCCCACAGTTTCATGTATTGCAGGGAGATAGTATATAAAAGTGTTGGTTTTTTTTTTGTAATAACTTTTTAGTCAGTAGTTATATTTTGAAAAGGTCAGCGCCAAAAGCTGTGCCTAGCTCATGGAAAGCTCTCAATAAATATCTAGTGTCTGAACACCCTGGGACATTCCATATGCCCTCAGGTAACATGGTTATCCCAAAGACAAAGAATTTCTTGAAGGGAGAAGAAAAAACACACAATCTCAGGTCAGGAGAGTCATTCTTGTTCTGCCCAAGCCCTTATCACCCTGTGGCTTGTGCAGAATGAGTGAAGCACTCAACTGCTATTTGCTTATTAACAGAACAGAGATTGCCAGGTCGTTTGTTACTAAAATAGACTTCTTCAGCTGTCCAACTCCAGATAACTATGTGGCATTCCAGAGTCCTGGGCATTATAATCATTTTCTCTTTTAAAAGTTGAACCTGGAGGTCCGAAGCAGAAGGGAGATCAGGGTTTGCAATGTTCTATCACATGGAATCTCCTATTTCAGAGCATTAATCTAAAACAGGGAAACATTGTCCAAAATGTGGAAACCTCCAGATGGACACAACAGAACCTTTTTCAGGCAGCCTTTGCCTATAAGGTCCACACTTTGGACCTTAATCTAAACATTCAAGATACCCACAGATCTGAGTCCCCATTTTCTGAAGGTTAAAAGTTTAGTTCCTATCAGCACAAGTTAGCTATCTCTAGGATAGAAACCTCAAGTTTTGCGGAATACTTTCGAAGGATTCGGATTCTGAGGTTCTGAACTGTAGAGCCATTTAGGAGAAAGATACTCCTTTTCTTCTCTGAAGAGATCATTTCCTTTGTTTTTTTGGGGGGGGAGTGGTTATTAAGTCTATTTATTTATTTATTTTGATGGAGGTACTGGAGATTGAACCCAGAACCTCATGCAAGCTAAGCACGCTCTGTACCACTTAGCTATACCCCTCCCCCGCTTTGTTCTCATGAATTGATAGTAGGTCTTTTTGTTTTTCTAGTCCACTTTTTGACTACCATTTTGCCTTCTGCCCATTTTTGCCTGTTATTTTCAACATCCTCCATTTCTCCTTTTCAGTAGAAAAATTTCTCCAGTGTTTGCTGTGGGAAGGTATAGTGGCTGTACTTTTTGGAGTCTCTCTGCCTGCTGAGCTACTTGACGTATCTTTTGAGACTTCGCTTCACATCTTGCCTGAGACCCCTGTGAGATTACACGGAGGGAGGCAACAAAACGAGGACTCCAATATCTTCACAAGCCAGGTCTGCCCAAGTTGGGTAGCACGAAAGGAAACCAGCTTAAGAATAGTGGAACTTATAGAGGAGACTTTTGCTCCCATTGAAGTCCAAATAATTTTCCTTTGTTATGCATTTTCTTTTCCTAGGACCACTGGAAAAAAAAGTAGTGGTGCACCTTAAGAAGTTGGATACAGCATATGATGACTTTGGGAATTCTGGCCATTTCACCATCATTTACAATCAAGGCTTTGAGATCGTATTGAATGACTACAAGTGGTTTGCCTTTTTTAAGGTTAGTTTTGTTGGAATATGCATTCAAATTTTCAGTGATGTGATATCTGAAGTCTTTTCTAATACAGAAAAGTATTTTAATGTTAGATTAAGAAGATGACCAGAATGGATACCATTTTTCCCAAGAGAAACTAGGTGGTGTAATTTTGCCACTTTATTTAAAATTATGACTTTGGTAGGTTTGAAAAAAAAACACACACCTGATCTACATTTGAGTATGTACAATCAATCTGTATTTAAATTTGTTAAGTATGACTCAATTTTTAATTTATTTTCTTTATTACTACAACTTTATTTCTAAAGTGTTACCTTAGTCATTTGACTTTATACTGAATCTGTAGGAAAGCGTGGGACTTTATAAATTTTTTTTCTTGAGGTTAAAAAATATATATATATGTTATAGTATTATCATTGCTTCTTAGCTGTGTGAAATTGACCTGAATGACTCACTGAAGTACTATAATGTGCTAAATCCATTCATGTAAATAACTTGTTTGACTAAACTAAGATAGAGAGATAGCATAGAGTTACTCCTTGGGCTAAAGTAAAAGTAGCCCAGCCAGCACAGCATGTTTCCTTCTCTCACCAGGGAAGAGCTGTTGTCCACTCTTGTAGTCTAACACATTGCTTCCAATTGCAGGCACAATCTAGGGTAAAGCAGTTGGGCACACACAGCAATCTATCTGAGGTATCCTTCCCAGAAGTCCTTCTGAAGTTGGAACTTTTCCTGTTAGCAGAATGTCACGTGGTTTAACTAAACTGAATCCACAAGCTGGAGACTAGTTGTTCCTAATTATAAATAGGGTATAAATAAACAAACATAGACTTTTTAAAGGGATAAGATCTGTAGCCTTTAAAACATCTGGTAAGAGTTGGCGAATTATAGAGATTTCGTGGGAAGGCGGAGGACTGGGTGTGTTAAAGATGATGAAAGACAAGCACCAAGAAAAGACTAACTTCTAAATTTATTGTGATTTCTCAATGGATGTGATTTCTCGTGGGTTGTGACTTAATCACTAACTAGGATATGGTGTTAGCATTTGAGCCAACGAAAGTTCTTAGAATATTATCTCCCAATACTTTTTTTTTTTCACTATGAGAACCCGTTTTAATATGAAAAAAGAGACAGGACAAAGTTGTCTCCCCTCGCCTGGATTGGCTGGTCTGATATTCAGCCGGTGGGAATCAGTCTATCTCTCCTGGCTGTTGAGGGACCAGCAGTTCATTTTATTAGTTGAAGCCCATGCTTGACCAGTTATTAAACATTTTTTATTATCACCCCTGGATACCATGTATTTTTAAAAATCATGATAGTATCTATATGATTTTTTAAATTGTAGGTAAATGTGGTTCCATCTGAATGTCATTCTTGGTCTGCACATTGATGAGCGTAGGGCTTTGTAGACCCCTTGTAGGTGCTCTGTTATTGACTGCTTATGGAATTTATGCTCAGGGGAAGAGATATTCAAGAATAGTTGTTATTATGTACCCTCTTGTCCTCCCTCCGCCTTCCTTTCTCCCTTCCTTTTTTTCTCTCCTCTCCCTTCTCCTTCTTTTGCTTGATACAAAATAGGTACTTAATCGATATTTGTTTAGAAAGTGAAAATGAAGTAGAATTCAGTTGAGAAATAGGTTGGATAAATTACTTAAGTATAAGTTAGGGCACAGTATATAAATGGCTGAGTAAATAGTTCTACCTATTTGGCTAGAAGATATTTCATTCTTCACTTCTGTAGAATTGGAGAAATGGGTGGCAAAACTTCTAACATCACTGTTCATTACCTGAGACATAATCAGAAATAGGCAAGGGCAGTTCCTCTCTGTTAATATTTTCCCATCAGTTTGTCTGCTCCTAGTTTAAATAGAAGTCCAGAGATGGTGGGGACAGAGGGAACAATTGGTGACTGACAGAGGAATTGGGACGCTTCTTTGTATAAGTTGACCCTTGAACAACTCAAGATTTGAACTGCACAGACCCACTCATAGATTTTCTTTTCAGTTGTAAATACTTCAGTACTACACAATCCAAAGTTGGTAGAATCCATAGATGTGGATCCACGGTTGGTTGGTTCCTCAGATGTGGAACCCTGCATATGGAGAGTTGACTATAAATTATAGATGGGTTTTCAATTACTTAGAGGGTCAGTGCCCCAAACCCTGAGTTGTTCATTTGTTCAAGGGTCAGCTCTATTTCTCTTTAAAAGCCACAGTGTAAGCAGATTTGGTTTTTATCCATAGCCTCAGAACATTAGTTGCAGATCAATAGAAAACCACTTTCTAAAGCCAAATAAAGTTATAAATGTTCTTAGCCATAAGTAGGACGGGTCCATCTATACCCTGTTCAAGGGTAGAACCCTACCTAATCATATGCTTCTGGATATTATTCTCTCCTTAGGAATAAAAGTAGGAAGAGTGTTCTGCTACTGTTTTCAATATATTTTTAAAAGTGTCCATCTGAGGTTTTAAAATTTTCTTAACGTAATCAAGTAGTTTCAGCTACACATGTTTTGCAGAGTGGTAAAATGCCATGTTCTTTTAGCAAGTCCAACTGAAAAAGTAGTGGGGAGCAGCCGAGTTTAACAAATTTAAGAAAAATGATACAGTGGAGTTGACTTTGTGTAGTAGGACAGTCAAGCACTTTTGGTGTGACACTTGTGGTAAAATCTGGCAAGATTTTTATGTTAAGTGTCAAGATATTTCCTACAGCGGTGCTGGCGAAAACATCCTGGGCGTGTAACTCAAGAAAGTGCAAGTATTTAATGAACAAAACATGTGAGATTTTTTTTTCCCTACAGATTTAGAAAGTATCTTTTAAATGAAAATTAACTTATTTTTAAAAAAAGAAAAACTATCAAACTGTAAGCAGTATTTACTATTCAAGTGTTAAATGTCTCATGTAAACTTCAACATAATTTACTGGACCTACTGCTATTGCAGAAATATGTGACAAGCTTTTGCCATTTAGACCCTCCGTTGTTATTCTACTTATCAGTTGGATTTCCAGATCTCTCCCATGACTCATACCCCACCCTACCACTTGTTTCCTTTTCCCCTCTTCAGATATGCTTTCTTGAGATTGTTTCTTAGGGTTGTTCCTTGCTGGAGTTTGCTGAGCAGGTGAAACATGCAAGGTTTTCTAACAGGCTCCTGCTCCACCTTCTGTTCCCCCAGATCAGCCTGCAGCTCAACAGATCAGACAGCCTCCACAGCATTCCCCCTGCCTTCCAACCTGAAGCCATTGTAATAACCACTCTCAGTGCCAGGAACTTGCTTGAGTCTCCTTATTCAGGCCTCACCTGGAAAACAACAGAATTTTCCATGATTTCAGGTTCCTAAACCTGTTTTTCCCTTGGTTTTAATTGCATAAGAAATTGACAGTGGAGTGGGGATGATCTGTCTTTTTTTTTTTTTTTTTGTACATATGACTTCAACCTAGACAAAAGTTTGGAAGGAAATCTTGACACTGAAAGTTTTTGCATAGGTTGAGTTAGGCAAGAAGCACTAGGTTTATATTTTTAAGAGGCACTTTTTTTCTACTCAACTTCCTGCAGACATTCAGTTATCAGCATACTTCATGGGGGTTACAAACTCAAATGAGTTTACAGCTCACCCAGGCAGATACCGAATAAGCATTTGAATCAACTTCATGTGAAACAGTAAGGAGTAATTCGACCTATGTCAAGATGGACTCTCTTAGAGACATTCAGATTCAATTTTCCTTTGAAACGATGTGCAGGCCAAGGTAAAAGAGTACTTCCTGCAGGCCATTTTCTAAGACTATCAAATTTTAATAGCCATACTGCTTGGTTATACTTGGCACACTCCAGCAAATTTGCACCCTTTAAAAGTACCTGCAGATGAAAAACAGCCAACCTCTTATATAAAAACACACAAAGTAACAGAACAATATAAAGGGTGTCTAATTATGGCTGACTTTAAGTGGTGGATGGGTAGACGGCTTTTTTTTTTTTTTTATGTTTCTTATGTATTGTTCTTTTTTCTTATTGTGAGCATGTACAAAACTCCTCTACCCCATCCTCCACCAGATTGCCAAGGAAGGAAGTGGGATGAAACAAACCCAGCTCCGGAACAATACCCTCAAGTTGAATAGGCTTTCTAACTTTTCATTGTTTCTCATTTCACTTTCTCTGAGGCTGTAAAAGGGAGCAGTAGAGAATGAACTCAGGTCTTATTTTGAAGACTAAGCTACTCGAGGGCTGAAGAAGATGCATAGAAGGGAAACCAGACTCATTATGGCTGAAAATTTATTTGGTGATTGGCAAGCAAACCTTACTGATTTCTAACTGAGTTCTTGTTTGGAACCTACCTGTCTTAACAGAGCACTACTATGAGTGAGTGTTAGAGCAAGTTGGTACTCAAAACAGGAACAGTATGTTGGGAAGTCCGTAACAGAAGATTTATTTGCCCATTTTGTGTGCTAGCGACTTGTAAACTTCAAATTTGTCCCAACAGCCAGAAATGTCAATCATGTGTCTCTACAAAAAGGATCTGGGAATCTTGTACCATTTTTCCACTGTGCCTTCTGGGCTCATTTTAAAGATATAACAATTTAACATATAGAATATTTGTTTTGGGGATAGATTTACTTGTTTTAATATAGATTCAGTACACCAAGATGAGGATTTTTGTCTTTTTTTTTTTTAATAACTTAATGTTTCCTTTTAAAGTGTTTAAAGTGAGGAAAAGAATCTGAAGTTGAGCACTTACCACATGCCTCGCTATTTGTTTTCTTTCTTGATGATGCTTCATCGCAACGTAATGACTCAGTTTTCCATTGTAAACTCTTCATAGGATGTCACTGATTTTATCAGTCAGTTTTTCATGCAACTGGGAACTGTGGGGATATATGATTTGCCACATCTGAGGAACAAACTGGGTGAGCTCCATTGAAATCTCTTTAACTTTCTCATTAAAATCAAGCGTCCCTCCTCCCTGGTGGTTTATGCAAATTATGTTTATTTATTCCTGAGGGAGAGGAGGATGGAGAGAGATTATGGTTTTCTTGTAGATCTCTTGCTTAAGCCTGCGTATTTGCTGTTCCTCCCTCCCTGGACTCCTTTCCCTTTAGCATGTTCTGCTTGCGCACGTCCAGTTAGCTCTCCCATGCATGATGCTTATAACGTAAGTGCACATGAACCTGAAAAGATAGAGGCCCAGCTTAGGGAAGTTTGGCCTCAAGTTCAGTTCACAGCCTTGAAGTAGCTATGCTGCCTGAGGTAGCTCATTCTTTTCCCAAAAAGACTCGAGAGGAAACCATGTGAGGCCATGGCATTTTAGTTCTGTCTTCCAGTAGAGAACGTGGCTCTTCCAGAGAAATTAACATACCTGTCACTCATCCCAATGAGCCATCATCTATCCTTGTTTAAACTGGTTCCTTCTCAGAACAGACTGTTGACCAGGGAGAAGAGGATCTTTCCCCACTCTCTCAGGATAGATGTTTAAATCATTGCTCTCACTGGAGCCATAAATTTAGATGTCTAAAATTTTGATGGAAAAGTGGGTGATTAGAGAGTAAAATTGATAGGGACATACGTAACCTCCCTTGCATTTCACATAACAATTTTTCCCCTTTCCCTTCCTCTTTTACTTAGCTCTTAAGTAAGGAAGTGAGATATAAAAAAAGGAACTTGGGGACAAGTGCTGAAAGCACCATAGCCTGATCCTACATCAGCATTTTTTAAACTGTTCAATGGACCACCAGTGGTCCACACATCTGCCAGGAAGGAACTTCTCATAAGTTATATCATTTCATCTTGTTAAGTTTTAAAGATTGCTCTAGGCAACCGCTAACCACAGATCAAAGTGAGAATTAGAGCTGCAACTTAATAGGCTATTTTTTTCTGATTTTATTTCTGGCAGTTGAATAAGTGTAGATTGCATTAGTTTCCTTTCAGGATGTTTCAGATTCTTTAATCTACTGCATGGTGGTAGCTGAGGATGGAGATATAATAGGAAATTTTTTCAAAATAAATTCACCAATTATTTTCCCTCAAAAATTATTCTCAATAGGCAGTTAACAAATTTCTATCTTAAAACTCTCACTTTTCCTCCTAATTAAGGAGACACCCCTACCAGTAGAAAAGATAGACCCTGGTATTTGCTCTGTACATGAGAATAAATAGCCTTGTACCTGGAAGTATCGACCAAAGTAGCATTAAGCTTACATTTAGAATTTGTAAGGTATGCATGTTAATGTGTCTAGGTTGCTAGATTATCCTGTTCCTTAAGTACATTTCAAAACTGTATTAGTTTTGTATAGTAGCGTTTAGTTTAAAATGCATCTGCATGTGCTTCTTGAGCATGTTGGCTGCATGCGCAATATGTATTGCTTAAGCATTCAGCTTTTGAGAATGGCAGCTTTTTGTGAATGTCTTAAATAGTATTGAAAAAAAAATGCCAGCATCTCAAATACTAAGTACTGGGTTTTTTTTTTTTAATATATACTTAAAGAAATTAATATGATTAAATATTTTTAAGAGACAGTATGATCCTTGTTGGCTTGTAACTCTAGTTTTTATTGTCTTTTAGTTATTAAATAGAGCATCTGTTGAGGGGCTCTTTTAAAACCACAGCCAAAAGCAGACTCTGGGGCTAAGAGGCAGAGAGCAGCATGCCGCAGTGGACCTACCTACCTCTAACAGCTAGCAGAGGCCTCTAGCCCCTTCTGGAGTCTTTGTGTGCATGTAAAATGCAGAGGAGACCTGGTAACCTACCTCCAAGGCAGCTGCCCTCCTGAACATGTCCCTGGAAAGCAGCAACCACCATTTGGAATGTGAACAACTAAAGACTACGCAGGAAAGAAAAAAGGAAAATAACCTGGAAGTCTTAGGGGGCTTCACCACTCAGCCCTTGAATAAAAGGAACAGTACACAGCATGAGTTTCTTCCCCCTCTCTTTTGAATACTCTTCTGTTGAAATGACTTTTGCAAGGATTTGAGTTATTTGTTTTATTGTGTTCACCGTGCAAGTTTTACTCACAGTTAAATCATCTTCCCCCGTGCCTTCTCTTTCTCTAATTACCTTGAGGAACCCCAACACCTAGTATGGAAAGAAAAGAAGGCTTCAGGGTATCTTGAGAGGCACAGATAGGTTATCGGTGGGAAGACGGTCCCTGGAGGGGAACATGTTTAGAGGAAGGAGGCTATCTGAGATAAGCCAGACCGCTGAAGGCTCTCTTTTTGCAGGTCACAGGCCTGCAGTACCACTGTTCAGAAAGATGGTATGATTAATACATTTTGTGTGTGTGTGTGTGTGCTTTTTTGATGACATGCCAGCCTTGTGCTAAAAACGTGACATACTTTACCTTTCAAAAATCCTGTAAAGTGGATATTACTAGCTTCATTCTACCAAGAGGGAAAGTTAGTCTCATACAGTCTTAAACTTAAGCTCACGCAGTTTCTAATTGTAAAATGATATGGGCTCTTTGTCAAGCCTGTTTCACAAAGAAGTATTGGTAACTGAAGGCACATTTGGGTAGATTTTTCTGGTGAATCCCAGTCTGTAAGCATCACAAATGTTAGTTCAATATACTGCATTGGCTCCTGTTGAAATTTTCAGAGAAGAATTGGCTTGAATCTTAGGTTTCCTTCCCAAATGAGGCTACTCACGTTCTTAGCTAGGATCCTTTTATTCAAGACAGAAATTTAGTTTCTCCTTCCCTTTCTAGTGCCCCAAGTTGGAAGGAGAGCTTTGTCAACTTCAAATGAAGTACCCTTGCCAAGTTGACTTCTCGTAATTACTCTGTTGTTCCAACTGATTGCTCTCGTTTAGCTCTTTCCTGCTAAACAGCGGACACGTTTCCTCCTCAGTTGTTTAAAGCTGATTAATACCAGCCTTGGTAAAGGAAAATGTGCGGCTTCACCTAATCCCTGTCTTCTGTGAGGACTTTTCTTCTGGATCCCTTGAATTCCTCCTTGCCTGGAGGATTCTTCATCAGATCGTAGGTTGTCATCATTACTTTATTGGTTCAGATAATTTTTTGTATCATTTGAGAGATGCTGGCCTGCTGTTCTAGGAAGCTTATTTCTTATAGAAATGAAGTGCATCCAACTACTACCTGGATACTTTCTTCCATCCTGATAATTCTTTATTACTCAGGACCTTGATGCCACCTCTGTGAAATTCCCAGCTTCCTCTGTTAGTGGGAAGGATGCCAGTATTTTGGTTCCAGTTGTACTTTGCAGGTTTCTCTGCCCTGGTAGTACTAACTCTGCTGTAAATGGAACCATTTGACAGTATGTCATCTTCTTCCAGACTGAAAATGTGTATACCTTCTTGTATAGCTTTACTTAAAGCACATACAACTTTATCTTGGGACTTTAGTTTGGAAAATTATCCATATTTCTCTTGTCTTCTCAAAGGCTTTTCAGAAGTAATACCAGCTTACGCAGGATTAATTCTATTAGGACTCTAGAAACAAATCAGGAATAGTGATATGTTTGTATTTTTTAGTTCTCTGTTCTTAAAAAAATCTGGTAACCTGCCTCCAGAGTTCTAGAAGAGTTGATTATTTTCAAACCATCAGAATGTTAATATTGACAAAGCAACCAATGTGTAAAAGAATATATATATATTTTTTTTACTGAAGTACAGTCAGTTACAGTGTGTCAACTTCTGGTGTACAGCACAATGTCTCCGTCATGCATATACATACGTATATTTGTTTTATAAGAATATATTTAATATGAAATTTATAATCATCCCTACTGAAGTGCTTTGTTTTCCTGTTTTCTTGAGTAACTTTACATCTAAATGTTTGTTTTGATTGTGGAAGAGAAGACTTGGGTACAAAATTGCAGATATGTGTGTCAGAAGGCCCCATAGTAGATTACTGTTAGCATTCTCTGTTGTAATTGTCTGTTTGTCCTTCCCTCTAGTCTCTAAACCCCATGATGGCAGGGGTCAACTCTGTATTACTGACCATTTTATTCCCTATGTATAGCACAGTATGTGATAAATAATAGGCCTTCAATAAATGTTTGTAAAAGAAAGAAAGCTGGATAATATATCATTGTGTTGCTCTGTTGTTTCATTGATGTCTTCTGACAGTTTTGTTACCTTTGTGTCCGGAGAGGCTATGGTGGACCCTCAGGCCAGGTTTGTTGAATGACTTTGTAGAACAAACAGATGAGATGAGAATTTTAAATTTTATTCTGCTTATTTATTTACATTTCATTTTTGTGTGAGGCTGTACAGGCTAAGATAGAGCTCAAAGTTAAAAATAGGAAACTTCTAACTTTCAGAATTATTAAAAACTAAATTAGCTGTTCAGGGGAAGTAGCGAGCTGTATCTGTGACTGCTGTGATTCCCCCAGTGCCTGGGCAACCAAGGACTCGAACTGGCCTGGGATGTTGGAGGTTATGCCCTATGAAGTGCAGTGGGAAGCACCAGCCACAGGCTGGAGCAGATGAGCCCTCACATTTCTTCCATCCTCACAGTTGAAGATTTTATGAGTAAGTGAGGAATGAGCCAAGGGGCTTTGGCTACCTCGCTGACTGTTAAATTGCTCTTTTCTTAACTAGTTCTGAAACATTTATTTTGGTTTAAACTGAGTATCTTTTCAGCACCGGAAATACATTTATGACCCTCCATTTTCACATGTAAGTCTAATTGCCGATTCCTTCAGTAACATGCTGGAAGCTATTTTGTTGCAGCCACTGCAGCAATTTCCTCAGTTCCATGATTCATTAAAATCCAACTTTTAAAATAAATGGTTAAATCTAGTTAGGCAGAAAACTGGAACTAATCTTTGAAACTGACATAGGGAAGTTTGTTTCCAGGGAAAGACGTGACACTCTTGAATCAGCTGGCAAAATATCAGTTTAGTACAAGGTGCCTTGTTCTTCTTGGTCACCACCTAATGGCTTTATGTGCGCTGCAGACCTAACAGCAGAGGGAAGCGGTCAGTCTGCACTTATGCAGACATGTACAGTAAACAAAGGGCGAAAAATTGAATAAACATTCTTTGTTCCACAGTACTCCTGGAATAGAACCTGCCTACATATAAAGTATATCATTAAGTCATTTATGTTCATGCAAGGTGTTCTTTTCTGAAATAGTGAAGGATTCTGATGGATTAGACCTAGATAGATGTCCAAATTTATTATGTATTCCACAGTCTTTATGGGTACATTTAAAAAACTATATACCTGCACTGCAATATTAATATGTTTGCTATCAAACATATGAAATAATATTAAATGATTAAATAATATTTATTTATTGTCATAAAATGTGTCCTGCCAAAATGTATTTCGTGATGACATTCTTTCAAAACAATATAAAAGTATGCTTCATTTTCATGATTTTGTTTATAAAAGCAGCATAAGGATTTCGTTACTGAAAATTTTCATTACTGTCAATTTTCAAAATATGGAAATAATTTTCTAATTAACATCTTTTAAATAAAGAATTTTAGTAGTTTTGACATAGTTTTGTTAAAAGTATGAAAGTGTCACAGATTTAGTGTTTGGTGTTAGGGATGATGACAACTTAATGGGCAAATTTTAATTGAAACGTGTTGCCTTACTGATAAAAAGATTAAAGAGTGAATACCACAGTGATAGAACTGTTTCAAAACACCTGTTTTCAAAACTTATTTTTTAACCTGGCTGATGGCACTCTTACCAGGAATAGGGCAAATGTAAGCTTTGTCATTTTCTTATGTTTTCTTGTATTTTCATCAGTTTTTGCAAATGTGGTTTCTTTGCAAGTGTTATTTTAAGCCACTTGTTCAATTTGTGTGAGTTAGCTTAACTAAATCAGATAAGTGCACAAGTGAATTTAAGCAGGCTTGTGTAGAAGGGAGTATGCTGTGTCCTAACCATTGCATCGGCAGCACACTGCATGGAGCAGGTGAACATCTAACTTTGGAGCTGAGTGGGGTGTCAATGCTGCTTTGCCTACTAAATGATAGTGGAAGTTGGTTTTTACTTTATTTCTATATTACAAATACAAGTAGAAATTATAAGATTTTATTTCTATTATATTAATAGGTCATTTTCTCATTTTGGAAACCACTGGTTGACAGGATAGACTCCATTATCAATTGCTCATTTGACAGTTTGGGCTAGAGTATAAGTTCTTTGATGGCATGAATAAAGTCTTAAACAACTTTGTATCCCCCATGGTAACAGATGGTAGTGTTTATATTGTTACTTGTTTAGTGTTTAATAACTGTTTAAACTCTTCAAACTTCAATGTCCTCTTTCTCCTTGGTAGGACTCCATGAAGCAGACATCATTCTCACTATCAGATGAAGAAATGGAGGCTCCCTAGTTGTGACTTGCTCAAGGTTACATAAATTAAGTGACAGAACAGGGATTTAAAGGGCAAAGTCTCTCTCACTAAACTGCATTTTTCTCATAGCCAGTGCACTACATAAAAGAAATATTCAAATATTTGCTAAGTATAATCAGGAAGACAGTGGAACAAAAGGTGTACATGATTTCCCCCACACCCAATGTCAAAGACAGTTGAGAAAGAGATCCAAGATAAATAACTTAAGTTTTAAAATATCCCAACCTTTTCTCTTTTTTTAATTGGTTAATATTACCAGGTAATTGAATGGAATTGCATAACTGATAAAATGAGTGGGAAATTGAAGAAGGGCAGTTTGGAGAATGTTTGGCAACCCAGTGGTAATTTTTAAGAAGCAAATGGATAGTTATTGAATCCTAGTGGTTTTCTAAACTTAAGTGCTAGCATTTGGAGTTTCTTCAAGTTTTATGAAATTATCTACTCGGTGCAATAGAAATTGGCATAAATGAATAGAGACTTAAATTATCCCATCTGTGCAAGCCAGTATTGAGAGACTGATGTTTATATAAATAAGACAAATGAAAACTCTTAGAAAAAAATTTTGGCTGCACTTCAAGCTGGATAGTGTGGGCAAAACTTCAACCTTTTATTCAGTGATAATGTCAGAAATCACATACGATATATTTTACAATAGCAGGAAAAATGACAGATACCTTGAGAACATTTCAATCAAGAAAATAATAGGGGCACAGTGTGTGGTCCTTTCAAGTTAAGGGACTGAGTACTTGGCTTCTGGAGGGGTAAATACTCTGTTCTACTAAGTTGTAGCTGTCCTGCACAGTATTATGGCCCTCTCCTATGTTTCATAGGGTTATTCCAGGTTCTACAAAAAGACCAAATTATTTTAGGTTAGGAAAACTACAGAATAATATAAAACAAACATTTTCAATGGAAAATAATTCCATCCATTTAATGTATAAGAAATGGTACACAAGTGGATGGCCATCTCTTAGTACATTTGCTTGAGTTGCAACAACAAAGACAGTTGTAGTTTTCTGGGATTATTTAGTATTACTTAGAATATATAAATACTCTATATAAGTGAGGAGTATGTCAGAATTAATTATCTGCCTGCCTTTATGAGTAGTAAATAAGAAATCCACAGATGTAAAGACTCTGCAGGTAGGAAGCTTGAAAGGATATTTTGGAACTTTCAGGTCAACTTAAATCTACCGATAGAGAGGAAACTGAACATTTCTGAAATAATACCAGGAGTCAGAACTTGGGTCTCTGTGATATCTTGGAAGCATCACACTTCTATTAATTATAAACTTCAACTTCTTTTCTGAATATCTTGTGTTATTGTTGAAATAGGACTTGGTGTCTCTTGTTCTTTCTATTATGTATTCATTTATTCACTCATTCAGTAAGTGCTTGCTGCCTAGTGCCAGTGTCCTAGTTGCTGAACAAACAATCCTGTTCTTATGGTGCTTATGTGGAAAGAGCAACCCTCAAGGTCTGCTGTGAAAGTTAAATGGGTTAGTATATATAAACGCAACCTGTGAGGCTGAGTCTGTTATCTCCATCCTGAGTTTACAGACGAGGACATAAAGTACAGAGTGGTTAGGTAACTTACTCAGGGTCACACAGCCAGGAAGCAGCGAGCTGGATCCAGTCTACTTGGTCAAGCCTACAGACCATGTCCTTTACCTCTGCCCTGTATCAAAAACCAAAAATGGTTTAAAAAAAAACAAAAAAACAAAAAAACTGAACCAGCCAAGATAACATAAGTACCTGAACAGTGGGAAATGACCATTAGGGCTGCTGGAGAATTTAGGTGGCCCTTAAAAAAGCATCTTAGGCAACAATCTGGATCTGACTCATGAATCAGTTAATTTCCAACCACCCTGCCCTTTTTTTTTAAGGGAAACAGCGAATAAAGCAATGATTCTTGTAACCTTTGAACTCATATTTTAAGTCTCTCTTCTCCATGTAACTTTGCAAAGTCACTTTTCTTTTCCATGAGATAAAATAATGCCTGTCATCCCAAGGAATCATTGTGAGGCTCACATGAAATAGAAGCAAATGCTTTGCAAATGGGGTTTTAAGCACTTCTAGCATGGTTTCTAAGTGTCTCCTCTCGGTGCTTTTGGCAATTGACCTGCATGTTTTACTTCTCTAGCATCTTGTGGAGAAGACAGAGTGTATGAAGAAGAGGTGCCTGGTGTTGGGAAGAATGCTTGGTTCTAGAAGTCCTTGGTTATAAATTCTAGTTTGACCACCTCCTTTAGGCCTTTTTGTTGTTGTTCCCTGAGATTGTATTTTCTTTATGTTCTCTTGAACCTCTAAGATTTATGAGTCATCTCTGTAAAATGTTTATAAAGTGTGAGCTGATAGATAAATGTTAAGATCCCGTAGTTCTGTAATATCGATGATGAAGGGTCTAGAGGTGCTGAACAAACACGAGGGGTCGGGGACTGCAGCCAAGTCAGTCATTCTCCAGTGATTCCCCCTCCAATCAAAATCACAAGTCAGCCTTTCCCTCACAGGGGAAGTTCATTTGGTGTTAACCGTCATGGTTTTAACTATGACTCAGTTGTGCCATCTTGGTGAACAAAACCACACTGACAAGAAACTTGGGGCCCATTTCTTCTAACTTGAATGCCCCTAACTCTTTTGGTACGTTGGGAAAGTCATTTTGTCTGTGGTCTAAATTTCTGCTTAGATGGGGAAGTTTCCCAGGCTTCTCCAAGCACGGTTAACTTGCTGAACCCATGATTTTGGTTCAGATAAATAACCACATTACTACATGTTTGTCTATTTTGTTGAATTCTGAAAGTCTTAAGGTCTGGGGCTACATCAGTACATATATGCATGCATGTCTAGCACCTAGCGTGATTGATGCCTGGGAAATATGTGACCAATACGTATTTGATAATTAAATGAAAGAGCTTAGGAAATACAAAATAGGTTATATAAATGATTATTTTTTTTCAGGGAATGGAATCAAAATCCCAATCCGACCAGCATTAGCAGCCTCTAGCAACATCTGGACCATCCCTTGTAGGTGTCCCCTTCTAGGCTACGAGTCTCACTCTTAGGAAATAAGAATATTTTTTAAAGTGATGCATTTCACAAAATTTACATATCTATCTCCATTTTGTAAATAACCAAGAAAATTCCACCCAAAGACCCATTTCACCTTTCATTTCCATTTTTAAGTCATTATTTCATAAAAATTTTACTTATTTGCATTCCATTTAAGTACTGTCTTGTAATTTGTGGTTTTTTTCCTCTTAAGATACCATAGGTTTTATTATTATTATCATTATCATCATCATTATTATTATTATTATCATTATTATTATTATTATTATTATTTTGTATGTAGAGGGGTCAGCAGACTTTTTCCTATAGGGCTAGATAGGAAATGTTTTAGGCTTTGTGGGCCTCCTGGTCTCCGGCAGCTCCTCAGTTCTGCTGAGCTGGCATCAAAGTGGCCAGAGACAAGATGCTATAAACAAGCGGGCCTGGCTGTGTTCCAGTAAAGCTGTTTATAAAAGCAAGCAGCCTTCCCCAGCCTAGGCTGCTCACCTCTTTCCTATATAACTTGCATTTATCATTTAAAATGTTACGCAGAATTCCTTTGTGTTATTAAATGTTCAAGTATAAAAATAACTAATAACATTTAGGATATTTTTGTTTTTAACTTTTCTGTTCTATATAGAACATGTCCTAGCATTTTTTTTTTTCATTTATGTGTATTTGACGATTTCTATGAGGTAGCTCTGAAGAACTCTCAAAGTCTGCCCGACCGCTTTCTAGAACAACAGCGGTGCGGGGAGCAGTGGCTCAGCCCCGCCTGGCCTGCCTGCACCATATGAGGTCACTAATATTATTTCTGACCTATAAAAATCTCAGTTCCATGTAGTTCAGCGTCATAATTATAAACTTGATTAATATTTTCACATAACGCATGCTCTAACGTTGCGGCTTGATCAGATCCTGGGTCTGTATCTCAGCGTTCCTTATCCTGCATTGAGGCTTTCGCAGGGATTTGAGGAGTCGTGAGTCAGCCTCTGGCTAGTGCAGGGATTCTTGGCTAGAGGCAGGGAGATGGGCTTCACAGCAGCATGAACCCCCAAGATGGAAGCAAAATGCATGTATGTGTATCCCTGTAACTTATCCTGTGTTGCTCAGTGGGCAGTGAGTCCCAGGATTCACCTGGTTCCTTTTGGATTCTGAGGCTGTGTATTTTTACCTCTGTGCCTAACTATGATTTGAATTCAGATTCAGATGCAGTAAGGTAATTTTACCTTTAAGTGTAGTTTAGCCCACACTTCCGTCTAAACTCAGGGATTAATCTGTCATGGGTTTTATTAAATCAAGTTTTATTAGAACACACTGTAGTTTATTCATTTATGTATTCCCTTTATGTATGTATACATAAATCCCATTTATGTATTCCCATCCACATTGCAATGGCTTGAATGATTATGACAGAGGCCTTATAACCTGCAAGCCTTAAAATACTTACTGTCTGGCCCTTAAAAAAGAAACTTGCCAACCCCTGCACACAGGTGAAGTAGTACCCCTCACATTGGATCAGGAGTCCACAAACGACCGCCTGGGGGCCAGAACCAGCCTGATGTGTGCTGCTGTGAAGAGAAGCACTCAGACACTGCTGCCTCGGGGCCAGTTGGTGTTGTCTCTGACTGCTTCTGTGCTTCCATTCCATTAAATTAGGGCAATGCCTGAAATTGCACTCAAGTCCCTTCTTGAAGAAACCTAGCGTGCATTGTTTCCTTTCTTCCTTCCACACTCTTCCCTCGCATTCTGGATCATGTATCCCTCTTCCGTGAGGAGATGTTGTAACATAAGGGGTTTTAGGCTCTGGAGCCAAAGCATCTGAGTTCACATCCTGGATCTATCACTTGTTACAGCTGACCCTTGAACAAGATGAGTTTGAACTGAGCAGGTCCGCTTCTATGCAGATTTTTTTTTCTCCTCAATAAATATGTACTATAGGATACACGGTTGGTTGATTCCTCAGATGCAAGACCAGATAAGAAGGGCTGACTGTAAAGTTATACGTAGACGTTCAACTGTGGGGTGTCGGCGCCTCAACCCCTGCATTGTTCCAGGGTCACCTGTAGCTATTTTTCAGTGTTAATATTGAAATAAGACAAAGGGCTGTATTAGTGACAGAAAGTGGAGAGGGTATTTCATAGTCAGGTTACTTTAGCTCCCTCATGATTTAGAATATAAATTGGGAGGTGGACAGAAGAAAACAGTTTGATTCTATGGAAAATTTTCATCACTTATTCTTGTATTTTGCTGGAGTGCATCTTCTCTGAGTGAAAAACTCAGAAATAGTCTGACAAACTGAGCAGAATTTAGTTTCAGCCACTTAACAGCTCTGTTACATTAGATACAAACTATTTATCCTCGCTGAACTGAGCCTCCACTTCCTGGTAAAATGGGGCCTTTGGCCCTGCCTCTTTGTGGGCTCACTATGTGGATGAAATGAGGTAACTTGGGCAGATGCTCTAAAAATGTTAGGTTTGTTTTTTACCCCTTGCCTTTCATTCCCCGGAAGTGTTTTGCTGTATAAATTTTGCTTGGTGGTCAATGATGCCAATCACAGAAAAGCTTGTTTCTCTTCCTTTTCTAGAATAATTCTCAAAATGTAACCTCTCAGGGCAAGGTTTTTGTTTTGGTTGGCAGAGGCTGGTCCCGAAGGTGAAACGAAAAAGGGGTATTTTTACTGTGAACAGGTGACCAGGTAGCAGACTTGAGAAACACCGATTGACTTGGCTCTTTCTGACCTTACTTGGTTGCAGTATGAAGAAGAGGGCGGCAAGGTAACCAGTTACTGCCACGAGACCATGACTGGGTGGGTGCATGACGTGCTGGGCCGGAACTGGGCATGTTTCACTGGAAGGAAGGAGGGAAACACCTTTGACAATGTGAACGTGAACACAGCGCCCCTTGAGAGGAGTCTCCAGGAAAAGTGAGTTGTCATAAATGAAAGATACTTTAGTCTTGTTCTATAGTGTGTGTCTATACTAATTCTTGGAAAATTTAATTTGATTGTATAAAATTTATTTGACTTAGACGCATAAGCCATGTTCTGTACAACTTTACCGGAAAAATACATGGATGTAACTGAGAGAAGGTATTTTTTCAAAGCACTCCAAAAGTAACGGACCAGTGATGGCTTTAAAGAATATTTATGTAAAGGACCACCGAATTGCAGTGACTTATACAGAAAAAGTATTTTCTTATTGCCATGTAATAGTATGTTGCGTAATACTTGTGGATACATCTGTTTATGTTGCAACAAATGTAGGCGATGCTAATTGTACATAAATTTTAAACAAGGCAATAAATAACTGAAATTAAAGTCCTTAGTATTTATGTAGTGTATTAGTTTGCAGGAGCTGCCATAGCAAAGTTCCACAGACTAAGTGGCTTAAGCAACAGAAATTAATTTTCTCCCTGCTCTGGAGTCTTAAAGCCCGGGAACAAGGTTTCTCCTGAGGCCTCTGTCCCTGGCTTGCAGGTGGCTGCCTTCTCACTGTGTCCTCACACGGTCACCCTTCTAACTGTGTCCTAATCTCTGTTTCTTATGAACACACTGGACATCTACGATTAGGGCCCACCCATATGATCTCACTTTACCTTAATGTCCTCTGTAAAGGCCCGTCTCCAGATACAGCCACATTCTGAGGTGCGGGAGGTTAGGACTTGCACACGTGAATTTGGGGAGGACGCAGTTCAGCTTAGAACATGCAGTGAATGTTTTTGTTGGGTTTGGTCCTGTTTAAGTAACCGTGAACCACACAAGAGATTTCAGACTTTATTAGTTTAGGAGGAAAAGATAAATATTATGAGTAGCAACTCTTCTGTTTTATTTGGTTGTGGAATCCACTGAGAGTGTACATGGACAAGGCCGCCAAAGCCAGGCCACACTGGCAGCGAATGACTGCTCTGGAGAAAGTAGGGGAACATGAGTTCAAAGAGGACAAATTGCATTTGTCTGGAAAGTACCCTCCAAGATTTAGAGTAACTCATCCCCTCTATTTTTGAATTGCTTGGCTTGACTTGATCCTGGAGCAACCCGTTTCCTATGAAGCGGTTCGTTTTTCACCCTACCGTTTAGGATAGACTGTGTACCACGTACTTTCCTGGTACTTCAAACATTGCGGCATTTCTGAAGACGCTGCTACCCAGAGTGCTCAGGGTCTGTGTTGCTTTACTTGTAAAACCAGCATTTGGAACTAAATTACCTTTAAGGTCTCTTTCCACTCTTAATGATCTGTTTTCCCATAGTAAGATACATTGTTGTTCATCTCCTTGGATCTTAAACGCTAAAAGTAACGGTGTTTAAGACCTACTTTGTCGTCACTGTACTGCACATAGCACGTGATGTTTTGCTGGATGTTACGATAAAGCAAGGGAAGTACGGCTAGTTAGTGCTTCTTAAATATTTAGAGTTGATGAAATAGTGATTCTCATTGGTGGAGAATATTTCAACATATACGTTTACAATTTAAAATTTATTTTGTATCTAAAGAAACAACTGTAACTTGTTTTTGTTGTTGTGTTAGTGTTGTCAGAAGTATGATACACAGTTTTATAATCTGTGTTATACAGGTGCTTTTCTGTCTCCACACTTTACAAGTGGGAAAGAACTTGGATTAAAATATTAAAGCACCGTCAGTGTGGTTGCACATTTTTGTTATTGTTTTCAGTGCTCCCAGGTTCATCAAAATATTCTCTCTGTGAACACCTAAATTAAAAGAGAAAGAAAAGTCCACAATACGCCTAAGATGTTACTTGCGTTAGGTGTATCTTGCTTTGCATAACTGAATATTAATGAAAGTCTTGGATAGCGAGTCACACTTAAGCCACAGAGTCCTTTTTTAGTAGAAATAACATGGTGAATTCTGTCATTCCTAGCACCTGGCACATAGGTGGGACACACGTTTAAGTTAAATTTGAATAATCACCTCTCTCAGTTTATTTGCTTTGTAAACATGCTCTTTGTGTGTTAGATTTGTTCACATCTGTATCTAAGCATTTGGCATCAGGGAACCCAGTGCAGGTTTTAAGTTACTGTGAAGCATCTGGGGATCTTGTTAAAAATGTAGATTCTGATTCAGGTGGCTTGGGTTGGGTACATAGCCTGCATTTCTAGGAAGCTTCCAGGTGCGGCTGCTACGACTGGCTCACAGCCAAACTTAAGTAACAAGGATATAAACCATGTGGAACAATTTTTTTTTTGCCTCGTGTGGTTATAACGCTTGCCGCTGCCTACGGTTCTGCTGTCTTCCCCCCTTCTGTATTATTACAGAGTTTAAAAGGTGCATTGTAGAATGTAGGGGTGGGTGACAGGTGAAGATCCTATGTCACCACTCAGAGATAACCATCCATGGCTGTGTGTACTTAAGGTTTAAATATGTATGTGTGCTGTCACTACGGTTGATTAATTAAACGCCTCTGATAGTCTGCTTTTTTTGTTTAATATCGTAAGAACATTCTTCTGTGCCACTAAATAAGCTTCCAGACATTTTTACTGAATAAACTATATAGTAAACAAAGTACCATCCTTTATTTAATCAATCCCTTATCTTAGAATGTTTCTGGACGTTCATAATCTCTCACTAGTACAAAAGTGTTTCCCTGAACATCCTTATACATCCATCTTAGTTCACTTGTACCATTATTTTCACAGGACACATTCCAATTCTAGGCTATGAATACAGATATAGAGATTGATATATCGAGTTGCCTTCCTGAAAGATTACACCGCTTCCCAGCCAGGCCTGGAGCATTAGAGTGCCTGTTATAATGGAGTCTTTTTTACATCCGCGAAGAGTGAATCTGCAGCTGTCTAACTTTTGTTGGCAGGTATTCTAATAGGCTCTACAAATACAACCACAACTTTGTGAAAGCTATCAACGCCATTCAGAAGTCTTGGACTGCGACTGCATACAGGGAGTATGAGGTTCTTACCCTGAAAGAGATGATTAGGAGAAGTGGTGGCCATGGCCGGAGAATCCCAAGGTAATAAAGCGCATCTCTTTATCACTAACAAAGGTGTTTGTGTTGCTCGATCTCCTCCCTTCCAACCAGCCCTCCCTGGGTTGCTCACTATTTTACTGGTCATCCCAACTTAAACTCTTTATGTTATCTTTCCTCTGACCGTCTCCCTCTCCTAGTCATACATACTCTGATGTGGAGAACATCAGTCTTGTTTATGGGTTTTGCTTTCACGGCATCTGCCACTTCCGTTATTCTCTTTCCATTTTCTACACTTTGGCTTAGAGCTTTGTCATCTCTGTCCTGTGTTATGGGTCAGCCTCCTGCCTTCTGTCTCTTTGGTTTCTTCCCCACCCTGTCCCCATTCTTAGCCGTTCTATGAAATACTACCAATTTCATCTTCCTCTACCCAGCTATGATTCGGTGACTGCCTGTTGTCTAATGAATAAATTTATCCTGGTGGTAACAAAGCCACCTAAATTTCGCCATGACTATATTTACTACCTTGACCTGCTTTCAAACAATATGACAGTTACCAAAAACTTTCACATACCTCCTTTCACAACACTTCCGTTGCCTCAAGTACCCCTGACCTTGCCTATAAAAACTGTCAAATTTGGACCTGTAAAAAAATCTCAAAATCCTTTCTCTGTTTTAAGTTCAGCAGAAAATGTTCCATATTTATCAATGTACCTCTAGTACCCTCAGCCAGCAGTGTATTTCCCATCTTTAACTTACATACCCCATGGTGTATCTCCCAGGGAAAATATCATTCTTTGAATTTATGTAGTCAGGAACTCGGTAGATTTCTTTTATTCCCTCAAAACTATAGCTGGGTTTAGCAGAGCATATAGCCTCTTAGTATTTGTTACATGGCCAAGGATATTCCTGTGATGCCATACTTTGCTTCAGGAGAAACTGATGTTAAGTGAAGGATAAGAAAGCCAATCAGAAGCTCGTGGGAGTCAATACATTAAATAGATAGATTTTTTCTCTTAATACGTGGAAGCATTTTCTAATATTCAGAGAACACAGTGATTATTTCCCTGATAGCTTTAGAGTTCTTGGTTCAAATTTTATTGTTGAAGCAGATGACTGATCAATTAATGATTAACTAAAATGTATTGCTAACTTTTTCATCTGCAGACTAGCAGGCCTGATGATATGGTATTTTTCAGCTGTGAAACTGTATGGAGCTTTTTCCTGCCCAACGAATAGCATCCTTTCATAATTCTCGCTTTGCCTCACAGGACTGCCTGAGACAGCGTTCCTCAAAGCGTATTCTAAGGAACGACTAGTCTGTGAGAGGGTGTGGTTCATCACAGGTGGGAAAGGGAACTTACTGTGTCCCTTTTCAGATTCACCAAAGTGGAAGAGCCACCCTGTGTCTGTATGAGTCAGGAAGCTGAGACCAGCTCAGTGAAATTGCAAAGGAGCTCCCGGAGGAGGTGGCGTCAGTGCTCGAGCCTAAGAGACCCTGGCTCCTGTCTGGGGGGTCTGACCTCAGGCACAACTGTTCTGCCATGTGTCACGTTCCAGGTTTCTGAAGGCGCTTTGTGCTTGAATCTCTTCTCCCTCTACCCAACCAACCTTGATTTTAGAGAAGGGCTGGCTTGACAAAGCCCTGCTTTTAAGGCTACTGAGTCCCCATAGAAAGTTTAAGATAAGGAGATAGAATTAAGTGAAGTAAGAAATGTTGAAGTGGATATTGTGGTCCAGCTGCCTGGTTTTCAGTAGCATTTTTGCACATAAATTAGTTTTGTTGAAAGAATCCAGTGACGTAATAGAAACTCTCAGAGATTCTTAACCTGAGGTTTAGAAACTGTGAAACTGCTGAAATTACAGAAAAACTTACAGTTTATGGACATCTCTCTGAGTTCAGAGCTTTTTCCAGATTCTTAAAGGAATCTAGACCCAAGTGATTAAGAGCCAATAATGTATAGTGTCTACGATGTCTGTAATTCTCACTTCTCCACCACTGGCTCCTCTTTCGCTATCTCCATTTTCACACCATTGAGCTTCAGTTGTCACATTGCTTTTGTTTTGTGTGTGTGTGCACTGCCTCAGAGGATGTTAGGAAGGAGGAACTTAACATTTAAATTGCCTAGTTTTTGCCAGACGGTCACTTAAATGTATCAGCATCATATTTAGTTTTAAAGACATGGATGGTGATGATGGTGGTGGTTCTGGTAGCTATCATCATAGTAGCTTAATAATTTATTAAGGACGTAACAGACACAGGCACTGTTTGAAGCACTTGTTATCATTATTACATTGAATTTTCGTTAACAGTCCTTTGAGGTAGGTATGATTATTACCCATCTTAATAGAAGTTGATCATAGTTTTGTGATGTTAAGTTCTTTGACGAATGTCACACAGCTAGTAAGTGGAAGCCATTTGTAGTCATCTTTGTGTGTCTTACTTTCCAACCATGTCGTATAAGGTGTAGCTGTATCATGATGAAGCAGATTCGTCTGTTGTTTATGGAGATAGTCTGCCTACTTTTGTTTAGGTTTTTTATTTCTGTGCCTGCTTCACTCCTCTATAACCACCCTACTGTCATCACCATCTCCTGAGTCACATATAAGAAATTCCTCTTTTTTTCTTTAAATCCTTTGTAGGCCATCTTCAATTTCCCAGCATCTGTTTTCTTGGTCAAAATCTGTTAAAGGTTAGAGAAGGCAGCTAGTTAGGCATTCTAAAAATAGCAACAGCACCATACGAAACCAGTATCATTTCACAGGGGAAAAAAATCACTGGATTCTGAAAAAGAAAGGGATAATTTATATAACTTAGTTGTATAATTCACACATTGTATAATAGATACATTATTGTGTAAGAGACACATTGAAAAACTGATGGACATGTGCTCTTGGGGTCCAGATCTACATCCTAGTTAGCCAAGTGGTTGAATTCACGGAATTAGAACTTAGGAAACCATCCTCCAAGGAAAGACTGTATAATGATGTAAAATGTCTCTTTCCATCGTAGGCCAAAACCTGCACCTATAACTGCTGAAATACAGGAAAAGACTTTACATTTGCCAGCATCCTGGGACTGGAGAAATGTTCATGGTACCAATTTTGTTTCCCCTGTTCGAAACCAAGGTAAAAAAAAAAGTCTGATTTTTTTAAAAATTAATTCATTTTGAAATATTTATTGAACATTTACTGTGTGCCAGCCTCTCAGGTAGATTCTGGGGATACAGAGATGAAACAGGCATGATCCACTTTAGTAAAGAAATAGGAAGTCGGTAGCCAATGAATACTCACTTCTTCCTTTTGTATCCATGACAGACTATGGCAATAGAGAATCTCTCCAGCTGAACTCAGCATTTCTTCAGTATCTTTTTCAGTATATGTTCCAGGGAGCTAGTGAAATTAGAGTGGTATGTAAGCCAAACTCACTTGCCCTTGGAGTCAGAGAGACTCCTGTAAAAACAAAGATTTGCATGCAAATAAAATTAGTCTCCCGCCTGCAAGTGGTTGGCTGGAATCCTTCTTTGCTACCGGCCCTCCCATGCTACCCCATGCCGCTCCCCCATCATTTAGTCTTTAAATTACTAGAGGAGTCCAGAAGTGGAACCTTAAATTTTTTTCCAGTAAAGTAGATTTTTTGAGCTGTGTAAGGACCTTTTAATTAACTTTACGTGAGGATAGGACATGTGATAGTAAGTATTAACCCAGCTTCCTGAATGGCGGCCTGGAGTCAGAGCCCAGGTTTACCAAAATTATCACCGTAATTGCATTCTACCAGTTGTTTTCAGAAATCGGATACAGTATGAGTAGATTTAATAACTCTTCCTCTAATACACTTGATAGCAAATTATCTTATTATCCTAAATTTTAGCCAATAATGATTGGAAAATCATTTATACAATACTCACGTTCATTACTTCCAAGCTCACTTTGAAGACAATTGTAGTACACGTGACTGATCTGTTACTGTAAAGTGGGCGTAGTATTTGCTGCCTGGAAACATTCTGATTAGTGTCTCCTGAGGGGATTATAAATTAATAACACCCAAAGATAAATTGTGCTTCCTCTTTCCTAAAAATCCAGTGATAATCAGCCTCTCCCACTTCTCCGCATTCATCACCAACCCTGCAGTTCATCCTCGCTGAATTCTTGCAAAGTGTCCTGAATGTATGGAGCTCTGAGTAGGTCTTACAGCAGCAGTCAGCAGGGTTCCTGTCCTTCCTCTGACACCAGAGGTCTCATCTGACTCTGACTCTGGAGAAAGTGTGGGTCGTGAAATCCTCCCCTACCTTTTCTTTTCTGGAGAGGGTTTCTTTGGAAATGAGAGAAATTTGAAGGTAATTGAGATGTGAATGGAAAGTCAATTTCAAGGGTAGAGGTTAAGAGAGGATTAAAATTTATTCTATCATGAAACAGGTTTCGTATCCTTATTGGAGAGGATTAAGTAAATGCTGCATGTCAAGTGTTGATTACTGAGGGCCTGGCCCATGGTTGCTCCTGCTGTGTTACACATCTAACATGTCAGGAATTTTTGTTTAATGGCTGAGGATGTAAAGACTAACACCGCATGGTCCTCGTCCTAGAGACTACAGTTTAGCAAGAACTACAAGCAAAACATTAAAATACAATGTGATAACTGCTTTAATAAGAAGTTTTTAAAAGTTCATTAGGAGAAGGTGGAAAGAAAAGTTTAATTCCAATCACTTCCCAATCGATAAGATTGATTAGTGATGAGATAATAATTCAGTGGAAGGAAATCAGACTTTCTAAACCCAGATTCTTTGTCATGATTTTCTTGTTGCTTGGTAAAAGGTATTATTGTCTCCAATATTCCATATTCTTTGAATGTTATAAAGATGATTTGTACAGACATGGGCAATTTAAAAACAGAGGGCTTTGATAGATTAATTGCTTTTTAACTGATCCCTCATCTTGTCAGTGACTTGAGAAAATGATGTACTGACAGGTTCCTCTTTTGACTTTATTTTTGGCTTTCTGTACTTTTGATTGTGAAAAAAATTTTTTTCTCTTCCTATTAACTGGGCTACTTGGAAATTTCCACTAACTTAAGAACACCAGTGTCCTATATAGCCCTGAATTAAAAATTACCCGCAGTTAAGGGAATTCACAACTTTCCTCTGTTCAGAGAGCAAATCAAGAGTAATGAAAAAAATACACTGGGAGGACAAATGAATTTTTACCTTTATGCTTGTTAACAGCTCTAAGCACTAGCCTTATACCTAAGATTTACTTTGACATGTGACAGGGAAGAAAGCTAAGAAATTGGGGTGGGGGAGAGCATTCTTTGTTCTTCTCACAGCTATGCCATCTTTATTCATTATTGTATCTTCAGGAGAGAAAGGGATTGTCTTTCAGTCACATTAATTAGGAAATGCAGGGTGTTTTCCTAACATTTACAATCTAGTTCACTTGAGGCGTGTTCTAATAACTGTTTATACTATTAGAACTGGAAGGCAGGGGCCTTAAATTGTCTGCTTCAGCCTGTTTTGCATACAAGATAAAAAGAAATGCTGACAAGGTCAAGTGATGTGCCCAGAGTCACACAGAGAAATGACAAGGGGGTGGCGGTGGGGGAGAATCCTGGCTCCTCGCTCCTAGTCGGCTGGGTGTGTTCTCCACTGTTGGAAGATGAAGCTGAGTGGAGTTAAAGCATGTGAGAATCACATTATCTACTTGAGAGTGGAAATTTGATTACTGCAGAGCTCTGTCTGGACCAGATCCTCTTTGTATTCTTTATTGCCTCATAGTCTTCTTAAGAAATAATGATCCGTTTAGAATCTAGAGTCTGGCCTTGACTTTTGCAAAGAGGCATTAATTACCTTGGCAGCTGACATTCTGGGAACATCGGGGCCTTGAGGAAGGTTATCTCCTTTCCTCATTCCTGTGATTTCTCTGTTTTTAATAGCACATTTTGAGCCCTTGAATGTACGTACATGTGGCCTGTCCCTTCCATGGTGCTGGATGGTCAGATGATGAGGGTTTAATGGTCAATACCTAGAGTGATTACTTCTATGGCTGCCATGGGCCAGAAATGCTCAATGGCCAATTGGGGCCATTTCTAGACTCTCCTGAGATGTTATTTATTAAGAGACCCTGATGTCTCATTAAGAAAAAAAAACAAAAAACACTTGCTTTGGCCGTGTACTATCACTTATCGACTTCTTTGACATTCTGTCGTTTGAAAGAGGGGCCCTAAGGATAGAGTTATTTGGGTAATTTCAAAAATGAAATGTACAGTTAATGTACAGCGCAGTTACGGAAAGTGCAGTTAATTTTGGTCTGTCTAGTAACTAGACGACAGGGAAAGGAAATTTGAAGAGTCTTTGAAGTAGATACCGATCTATAAATGGAAAAAGGCGCTACTTCTGCCTTAGGAGACATTTAAACACTAGTACCTTCTATCATTTAGTTTTGACACTCTGCACAGGTCATTGCTTCTTCCGGAGTCTCAGTGTGTGCATTATCGAGTGAACAGGTTATACACTGGATGAATTCCAAGGCCCCCTTCCAAGTATTCCTCTTCTAATCTGCGTAATTTAGGCGGTCCCTCCGTAGCAAAAGCCATACGGATAAATCTGAAACACTTATGGGGAGAATTCTGGGGACCATCAGAAATGGCAGCAGTTAAAGGGTAAGAGGGCTCTAGTAGACTTCAGTCTGAGACCTGTGGTGTTGTTGAACTACTCAGAGAAAGCTCACAGGAGGGTCTGGGGGCTGCCTCCCTTACAGCTTGGAAACCAACATGGACTATTCCCATTGGAATAACTTTCTTTCCTGGATGTAAGCATATATCCAGTCGTTCATAACTTGACTCTTCTTTCTACAAAGACGCATTGAGTTCCTTCACTGCATCAAGCACCAAGGTGAAGAAAACAGGCTTCCTGTAAATTTCACACTTAGGTTAAGGAAAATGGTATTAAGTCACTTAAGTAGAGTTTAGACTGTTGGAGGCTGAGCGTAGAGTATCCTGGCTTTCCTTTGCGCTTGGTCAGGGGACATGAATCAGTAGCTGTCTGGAGAAGGGAAAAACAGTGCCTTTCATATTGTGAATGCCAAGTGTTCTTCTAACTACTTTTCTAACTAAGGAAGATAGTCACTAAATTGCTAATGAGAACAAAGGCAGCCTTCTCTTTATATACATGAGTTTTTTGACTTGCAGCATTGTCTGTTCATTAATCTTACTTTATGTGCATAAGGGAGTGCTCACCATTCAAATAATTTGTTAACTAATATATTAGGAAATTGAATAACATATCAACTTCATTTAATACCAATGTCTTGGAGCTGGTACAACCATCTCCACGTAGAATTTGTATCGGTAGCAAAGATGAAAGAGGGTATATAACAACCGAGATATTAAAGTTATGTTCAGTTCTTTCTAGAATTGTAACAAGTGCAAGTCCCAGTTTTGCTACATACATGCCATATTTTATTCTATGTATTTATTTCTTTTATTCACACATATTGAAGAAACATAGAAAAAATAGTATTTTTCACATAAACTACCTCGTAAATCATTTTTTCTCCTTGAGATAGCAACTATATTCCTAGCATATGCTTCTAAAATTTATTTTGTCTTTGCCAGAGCATCCAGGAATGAAATAAAGCTGTTTTCTTTTCCCTTTTCCCCCTACCTGCATCCAGCTACTTTTCAATTTATTTTCAGTTTCCCTATGTGCGTCTGCCTTATATCTTTACTTCCTTATTAGCCACCTTAAATACCACATTATATTTACTCTTACTTCCTTGGGGTTTGTTGTATTTTGCCTCCTTGACCCTGGTTGAATCCAGCTCTCCACAATACCCACACCTGAGCCACTCTTAGGGTTAATTCCACTCAGCAAGTTGCTTTAGAAAATGCCACTCTCGAGATAGTTAGAAGTTTAGCTCATATTGTATCCCTCCATAGCTTTCTCTCAACTTGGTGGCTCAGAGCGTTGCACTCGTAAACCATTTCTTCATTGTTAAGAATACTGTCAAATGCTTTGCGGAAGTTAGGAGGGTTTTTTCTTTTCTTCTCCCAAAATACACTCAAGGAAAGCCCCAGATAGTAATGTTTGCCTTTTAGTGAAAAAGCTGAAATCTTACTGTTTGCCTGTAAGGTCAATAGTGCTTGTCAATTAAGTCTCCTTACTGTGCTGATCTCAAAAACAGCAATGCTCAATATAAATGTATCAATCTGTCTCACCCACTCAGGGTTTTCTGTGGTTCTTTTTGAGTGCTTCAAAGGTCTCTTGGGTTATATATCTTTCTTTTCCATCACCAGCCTCTTGTGGAAGCTGCTACTCATTTGCTTCTGTGGGGATGCTGGAAGCAAGGATCCGTATACTAACCAACAATACTCAGGCCCCAATCTTGAGTCCTCAGGAGGTTGTGTCTTGCAGTCAGTATGCTCAAGGTAAGTGTTGTTCTTCAGGCACTGTTTACCTGTGTGTAGTTGGCCATTGTTGGCAAAGGCAAAAGGATGAGGAGGTAGAGAGAGCATGCTGTCTGGGATGCAAGCTCTGGCCCTATCACTTGTTAATGAGTGGCTTCTCATGGAATTCAGTGCACCATCCAGCAAAATGTCAATAACTGCTGTATTTTGAATGAGCACTGGCTCTTAGGAACCTCTTACATACATCACCTGACAATGCTCAAAACCCTGAAAGAGTAGCTATTATCCTGTTTTATAGGCAAGAAACAGACATGAAGTTGTTCTATAATATTTTGAAGGCCACTCAGCTTCTAAGCATGAGTTTCAGTTCCAAATAAGGTCTCAATCCAAAACCTAATTCTTATTAAAATCATACTAACACTAGTTTCTCCCCAGAAGGATATGACATTTTTGTGTGTAGGCTTTGAGAGCAGACCATATGTAAGGTATGCAGAAAGCCCAGCTGCCGTCGAGTCAGGAAGAAACGTTCTCATTTCAGTCTGGGTTCCTGTCAAGCCCAGATTTGCACACTGGGAAGTTTCTTAATTCATCAGTGAAACTGGTGAATGGTTATTCATCAGTGAGTGAGCCTTTCATTCTTTCTGAAATACTTTTTAAACACAGACATTGTGACTTCTAGGCCCTGTGGATTGTGAAATATCAAGACAGTCCTGAACCCTCATGAAGCTTACAGTTAAGTGAGGAAAATAGAAATTAAATAATTATAAGAACAACGAAGAAAAAGTAAAGGGTCATGGGTGCGTATAAAGGCCATACCTCATTTTATTGCACTTTACAGATACTGCATTTTTTATTTATAAATTGAAGGTTTGGAGGACGGGTATAGCTCAATGGCTGAGCACATGCCTAGCAAACACAAGGTCCTGGATTCAGTCCCAGTACCTCCATTAAAAATAGGTAAATAAATAAAAACCCAATTACCTCCCTCCCCAAAAATAAAATAATAATAAAAAATGAATTATTAATTAATTAATTAATTAATTAAAGGTTTGTGGCAATCCTGTGTCAGGCAAGTCTATCAGTGCCAATTTCCCAACAGCACTGGCTCACTTTGTGTCTGCCACATTTTGGTAATTCTTGCAATATTTCAAACCCTTCCCCAGTCAAAAGGATTATGACTCACTGAACACTCAGGTGATGGTTATCATTTTTTTTTTAGCAATAAAGCATTTTTAAATTAAGTTACATGTATTGTTTTTTAGACATAATGCATACTTAACAGACTACCGTAGACTGTAAACATAACTTTTATGTACACTGGGAAACCAAAAAATTTCTTTTGACTTGCTTTACTGTGATACTTGCTTTATTGTGGTGGTCTGAAACCAAACCTGCAAAGTCTCTGAGATATGCCTGCAGTAGGGCCAGGACTGGAGGAGAGGTATGGGGACTTGATCTAGATATTTCTGCAGGAAGTGGTCAGAGAAGACTTCCTTGAGGAAGTGTCTGGCTATGTAATAATGACAATAGTAGCAGACTTTTATTGATTTTACGTGAAGTAACTAATTTAATCCTATAAAGAAGGTACTGTTGCTATCTGTATTTTGCAGATAAGTAAACAGAGGTACAGAGAAATTAAACTCTTCACACAGTTTTGGATTTGAACTCAACGTAGTCAGGCTTCAGAGCCTCCCACTTAACCACAAAGCTACCTTTCACATCAGGTGCCAAGTAAGTGTCTGTTAAATAGACAGAGATGAGAGGGTGATCAGCTAGATGGCTAATGGATGGATGAACAAAGTGGTGTTTAAGCTGAGAACATTGTCTAGGAGTGACATAAAGAATAAATCATGGAGCAGAAAAGAAAAAGTATGAAATGGGACAGTTTCTCCTGCACCACTTTCTAAGAGAGGGTCATAACTCTGTGTGTTATCCATCCTTAGGCTGTGAAGGTGGCTTCCCATACCTCATTGCAGGAAAGTACGCCCAAGACTTCGGGCTGGTGGAAGAGGCCTGCTTCCCCTACACAGGCACTGATTCTCCATGCAAACTGCAAAAGGACTGCTTTCGTTACTACACCTCCGAGTACGGCTACGTGGGAGGTTTCTATGGGGGCTGCAACGAAGCCCTGATGAAGCTTGAACTGGTCCATCAAGGGCCCATGGCAGTTGCCTTTGAAGTCTATAATGACTTCCTCCACTACCGCAAGGGGATCTACCACCACACTGGTCTGAGAGACCCTTTCAACCCCTTTGAGCTGACCAATCACGCCGTCCTGCTAGTGGGCTATGGCACTGACCCAGCCTCTGGGCTGGATTACTGGATTGTTAAAAACAGCTGGGGCCGGGAGTGGGGTGAGGATGGGTACTTCCGGATCCGCAGAGGAACCGATGAGTGTGCAATTGAGAGCATAGCAGTGGCGGCCACACCAATTCCTAAACTGTAGCGGGTACCTCCCAGCATTTCCTCCTGACCACCGTCAGCCAGGAAAGGAAACTGACTTATTCACAGACTGCAGGCCTTTGCAGTATTGCTACTGCAAGATCGAAAGATTACAAATAGATTCCTATGAAGGTTTGTGCCTTTAAAATTAAAACTGCCTTTGATTTTTAATATACCTTCCCATTAAACACCAGCAGACTTTCTCCTAAGTACTTGATTAATTGAAGTTTTTAATGGATGATGGTGAACTGTGAAGTAATGGATTTTGCTAATCATTTGTAATTCAAGCAGATGCTGTATATTTTAAAAAGTCTGTGTGAAAGCACAGGCTTATTTTTAAATTGTACAAATCATGAGAAAATATGGCAATGATTATTAAATTTTTTTAAATTTTGTAAATATTCAAGTGCTGTTATGTATTGTAGAATTTATGTATGTGCTTAAGAGAATTTTTACTCTTGACTCCTTCAGTCATATTCACTTGTCTCACTTGTGTAAATACTTTAAAAAGGAAAATCATTGCAGAATATTTCAATTAAAAACAAAATTTATGAACCTTTACAATAGGAGGGGGTATATGCAAATAATGTCTGGTGAACCCTAAAATCATCTCCTGGATATCTGATGAGCCAGAGATCATAGAGAAAAGAAACAGAAGTTTTAATAAGAGTCTGGATATTAGTTAAACTTTCTTATGGTGTATCTGGCATTTGGAAGTACTGGTTAACCTTCGTTGTCTGAGCAGTAATAGCTTAATTAGCGGAACATTAGAAGTTTAGATTTGGTCAGATGGTTGGGCTTTCCAAGGGATATTTGACAGTGATATGAAACCCCCAGGCTGAGTAAACACCTATTAGAAATGATAGCTTAGGCAAAATCAGGTGAACTAGGCAGTCAGAGCTCTAAAACATAAACAAGAGCCACAAGCCTTTCAGAGCTGAGAGGGACCTTAGAGATCCTGCAATCTAACTTCCTCTTAACTAGAAAAGGAAACAAAGGCTTATCAAGAGGGCGGGTGACTCATCCAAGGTCATACAGCTGGCAAATGAGGAGTCTTGATTAGAACCTAGGCTTTCGAAGTCTAGTTGTCCTCGAGAGCCTTAGACACTGGGTCTCTGCACTTGCCACCAGAGTATCCAAAAATCACCAGGGAGACTAGGTGCACTCTTGGAAATTTCACGCTGACAATGTTAAGTCTCCGAGTTTTGTCTTAAAGCTCATGTGCTTTCTGTATGGCAGGTCACTACAATGACAGATTGACTTTTCTTAGGTGAAGTGTTATTCCAGGAGTTTGCCTCATGTTCAAAGTGTGGCTTCTCGGGCCTCCTGGCACACTGCCACATACCCTTACCCTTTTCACCACGTGGTGACCAAGCAGACACTTGCATGGCAGGCATAGCCAAGAGTCCTTATTATCTGGAAGGACTCCAAAGAGGTGTATATTTTCTTTGTTACTCTTATTGATTGAATGTAGTTACAATCCTCCTTTATGCCTTGCTGCTACATCAAAGTGTAAACAGACTTTGAAATCAAGCAGGACTTTTATTTTCCACTAAAATTTATAAAGATACTACCTATAAGCTTAATAGATTTTATTTACCAGGTGAGCATGAGCCTATCCTGTGGTCTTTGCTTGGACAGCGGTGAGCTGACACATGTGACAGCAAGTCAGGGAGGTGGAGGGTTCCGCTGCTCTTGCACAAGCTCCTGAGGGCCCTGGCTGAGCTCTGAAAGAAGATCGTTGCTCAGATCATTCATTAAATACTCTAGGAAATATAGGTGTGGACTTGACTGGCCATGGGAGGCAGGTCTCACAAGCATGATTAGTGGAGGACAAGTTTGAAGAGGACCTCAGTTTTCAGAAACTGCAAACAGGATTGCCCAGGGAGCTCAAGTGACCCTGCCCTTCAACCTACATTTTTCTGCTGGGGGAGCTCTCCTCTTCCTATTGCTCTACCGCATCAATTTGACGTAGGAAAAATGAATGTGAGGCGAGAGGAGGGCGGTGTCCCAGGTCTCGGTTGAGCCCCTGGGATGTGCCCCACCAAGTGTGGGTCCTTGGCTTCGCACAGGGAAGAATTCAGGAGTGAGCCACACTTGAGTAAAGGTAGATTATTTAGAGAGATACATACTGCATAGAATGTAGGCTATTTCAGAAGGCGAGAGAAAGGCCACGAGGTGCGGGCATTGGGTGTTCAGGTTAAAGTAAAAGTAGACACACACTCCACAGACAGTGCAAGCCGTCTCTGAAGACAAGGGATTGAGACAAGCGAGCCATGAGGCATTGTTGCCAGTTTTTTTGGGCTCGGTAGCTTCATACCCCAACAAGTGGGAGGACCATTCCAACCACCCTGGGGAAGGGGCTGGGATTCCCAGCAACTGGGCCACTGCCCACTCTTTGACCCTTTATAGTCAACCTTGAAGCTGTCATGGCGCATGTGGGAGTGTCACTTACCATGTTAATATATTACAATGAGCATATAATGAGGCTCAAGGTCTACTGAGAGTTGAATCTTCCACCATCTTGGTGTCATCTGCTGTGTCATTCCTTGCATGGCTGTGCCCTGCCCCGGTCCTTCCTGTCTCTATTTCATCCACAGTGGTGGAATTAGTTCAAGATGTTGACTGAATGGAACATCATGGTTCCTCAAGCCTTGTGATTAGACTGTTAACCTGAACAAAAAGTAGCAAGTTTCATTCTCTAAAACTTGTTCGTACTGGTGCTAACAGAACATATAATCAAAGTCTGTTGAGAAATTGAGCTCTGGGGGAAAAATGGGTTGGGAACTCTGGCTAACCTCCCCAGAGACATTCCTAGAAAAGCTAGTGGCAATGTTCATGGATGATACCACTGGCCACAAAGAAACATGAGGTTTAGCTGGGCAGTCTAGCACAAGCATGGTCCTGACCCTGGTGCCTTTGGGCCTGGGTGAGATTTCTGGCTCTGCCACAATAGCCTTGGGCAATTCACTTAACCTACCTGTGTTTCAGGTCCCTCATCTGCAAAACAGATAATGGAATCAATATCTCTCCTAAACCTTTGCTGTTGCAGTAAAGGAGCCAAATGGCTTTGCACTTTTGAATAACATTATTTGTTTTATTTAAGGTAGGGCCTTATCCTATCCCAAATGGGTCAACTAATGTAAATTCAGATAATGACATTTCCCTGGCCATTCAATCTTGCTCCCTGAACTCTGACTTCTAGCCACTGAACTCAGGAACTGAATAGATTTGGGTAGTAAGGGATAAGTGTACCTACTTCACGGAGCTCTGAGGGTTAAATGCTTTCATATATGGAAAGGATGTACAACAGGGCTTGGAACATAGTAAGAAGTATATAAATGAGTTATTATATTCAAGTCACCTTTTCTGAATTCAAATTGTAAAATAATCTTTTGCTTTGGAGAAGCAGCGAAGATGTAGTCTATTAATAAGCTCTTCTCTGAGAGGGTAGAGGAGGGGCTTGGGAGATTTATGTTTTTTAAGGAAGAAAAGAACCAGCCAAGGATCGCAGCACAAAGAAACCCACAGAGAAAAATCTTCAAAAACTTTATGAATTAGGGAGATTTTGATTTTCCGGTGCAGAGGTTTTTTACACCCCGCAGCACACCATGGCTCCTGCTGCTGCCTGTGTGGAGACAGTGAGTGAGAGGGAAGGTCAAGTTTAGCTGGCTAGGGCAGAGATGAGCTTCAGGCCCCAGCCGAGAGCAAGTAACTTGGAAAGGAAGAAGATTAAAGGTTAAGCGAAGGTTGTGACGATTTGATTTTCCTAATCAGGATCTTTCTATTAGGATAAGCATAACAGAGTCACATAACAATAGTGCTGGAAGGCCACCCAGGCCACCTCTGTCATTAAAATAAAAATGGGCTTAGCGAGGTGAAATAACACGCCCGGGGTTCCAGCTGATAAAAGATAAATCTAGACCCCAGCACGTCAGGAAATTTCTCCTGTACCTGCTGCCTCCCAAGAAAGAAAACAGGGAAAAGAAATACTAATGTTAGGAGACAATCTGACCTTGTTCTGTAAAACCATTTCCAAGATTCTTTCTAACTCAGAAATCCTCATCCCTTGGGGGCAAGCGCTCTAAATGCTAATCCTCGTGTGGTGGTTTGGAAGGTTTAATCTAAGTTTTCCTCTAAATATTTTGATGTTAATATTTCCATTTTTTAACTTGCAATGAGGATTTGTTTTTGGCCTAAAGTCAAGTAGAAACTTCCTGACCAAGATGAGAGAGCTTTCTTTAGACATGACAAAGCCTCCAGCTCCAATGGGAAGTGCTTGAACTGAAATGGTATGGTGGTCGTGGGTTAGTTAGCTGCTGGGCCTTAGTTTCCTGGGCTGTAAAATATTGACTGCAACACCCGCCTTTGCTGGTGTCTTCCTTTTTGCTTCTAAAGTCCATTTTCAAGACCCCACTTTCTCATATGCTTTTTAAAGTCTAGCAGAATTAAGAAATCTAAATCCTCCTTTTCCGATTTTGAGGATGTGATGCTGATACACGTTGATTTTGAACTTTCTGTCCTAAGAGGCATTTTGATGTTTTTTTTTACTTAATTCTATAGGTAGTTAAATAAGGAAAGACTGTGATAAACTCCAAATTCCCCGAGTTCAGGGGAAAAAAAAAGACTTGTTTTTTCCTCTAATGCAAAAGGTCTAAAGAGATGGAAATCCTGGCAATCAATTGAAAAGAAAGAAGCTAGAGGAATGGCCTTCCCCTGAGGAAATGAGGGAAATGCCAGGAAGCCAAGGTTGTGCATTAAAGTAATCATGGAGATGATTTGTTTCTTCCCTGTAATGTATTTTCTGCAGCTTCAAAAGTATTGAATAGTTTTAGTGAAGTGTAAGATAAATGATACAAAATGAATGCTTTTAGTATCAGATTTTTATACCCCCCACCCCCACCCCCCATCCACCCAGCCCAAGATGTCCACAGTGCCAAGGCTGACAAAGTCTGCACCACCCCGTTCTCTCTTTCGTGGGGTTTCTGGCGAGCTAAAAGAAAGCCTGTTTTTCCTTTGGATAACTATTCCTATGCCAGCATAAGAAATGAACGCTAGTCCCAGGAGATGGTAGACTCAACCCCAGTTCTGCAAGCTACAATTCAGCAGAGTAGCAAGGATGGGTCTGTGGAGAGAAAGTAAACAAAACAGCATTGTGCCCTGAAAATACGGAGTCTGGAATCAGACAGTGATTGCCTCCAATGTTTGGTTTTTGGAACTTAGTCCAGTTATCGAAGACAGATCTCTAGTCTTCAGTATTCACCTGCTAAAAGGTGATGCCAATATTGGCATTCAAGGGTTGTGGCAAGGTTTAAAAGAAGCCATGAGTGTTTATATATTACCTGCCTTGTTAAAAAAAAAAAAAAGGATTAAAGTGCTTTACAAAGGTAAAGATGCAATACAAAATAAGTTTAAAATGAGTGAACTGAAGCAAAAGGAATAAAAAGGTAGAAAAGTGGCCCTGAATAAAGACTGTACAGAGTCTAGCACATTACCTGATACATGGGGATCTTGCTTCAACAGTGGTGCTCAACCAGAAGTGATTTTTGTCCCTCGGGGGACCTATGGCAATGTTTGCTGACTTTTGGGCTGCCCCGCTGGGGGAGGAGATGCGCCCCACGGTGAAGAATCATCCAGCCAGCCCCAAATGTCCACAGTGCCAAGGCTGACAAAGTCTGCACCACAACATTGTAACTCCTTCACGCTTTCTTGTCCACCACCAAATAAATATTACATACTTCAGAGGAGGAAGAGAATTCTGAGGGCTAAAGTTATCCTAGAAGCTTCCAGAACCTGAGCTGAACTTTGAAGAATCCAGGGGAGTAGTCAGAGACATGCAAGCCCCAGGGAGTGGGGCAAATTGAAGTCAGGAGAGAAGACAAGGGCGCTACCCCTCAGTTTCAAGACGACAGATTGAGCCCATTCTGCAATCGCCCCCACCCAACAGGAACCCACTGATAGGATTTTTTAAAGTATGAAACTTATTAAATACATAGTGCTAAGAATGAGGCTCATTACTCGCATGAATCCTTATTTTAAAAAAGGAAGAAGGGAGCAAATGGGAAGAGAGAAGGTTCATTGGAGGCCCATGTGTGTGAGAAAGTTCTGCCGGAGAGGATGAACACACCATCTCAACTCCCCAAGCATTTGCTCAAGACAAGGATGGGAAGAAGGAGGTTGTATTGTTGTCTCCAAAGAGCATTTACTTGGGGTTTGAACCCGGGTCTCTCTGCTGCAGAACCACAGCTCTTAACTACTCGTAGACCTCCTCCCTCAACAAGGCCTTCTTGTGTCTTTCCTTGTGATGGTTTTTCAGGTCCTGGTCCCTGTTAATCTTCCTTGCCTTTTTGTAAGTAACTCTTCACTTACTCAAGCCCTCAGAGATAGGAAGATGCTTTTAGCATCTTAAACCAGGATGAATAAAAAGGAGGGGGGTCTCAGAGAGAGAGGCCAGGTCAGGGGAGGAACGGTGAGGAAAGGCTGACATACTCTTACATATTTTGAATTTCAGCTGACCACTGCAAAAGCAGGAAAAGCTCTTCCTTTCAACAAATGTCTCACCAGAAAGGTGATAGCTAGTCTTAGGGAGGATTTGGCAAACCTAAGGTTTAGCAGATTTGCAACAATAGTTCTAAGCTCAAATGGAAGCTATTTTCTGGCAGTGTGTCCGGCCCTCCAAGGGAGAGCGGATTATTTTACTTGGTGTGCGGTGGCAAGGAAGGAATTAAGGACAGTAACTTCTTTCCAATACTAAATACATAAGTACATACATAAATACATAAATAGATGAAGAAGGATGATTGAGGCCTTCTAGCCTGTATTTCAGGTACCTCTGGATGTTAGTAGAAAAGATATCAATGCACAGAACACACCTGGGTTCACAGAAAGCTTAACGTCCATCAAGAATCTCTTTCTGTGTATTTGAGCTGCCTACCTGTTGGGCTTTTGAAGTTTGGGATAATTTTCAAAAGTTAAAAAAGAAAGAGCTCCTGCAGTTTTTGCATGAATTTTTATCGAATTCAGCTCAGAGCCCTTTGCATGAAGAGTGCTGGCTTTGGCAAACATCCAGAAAACATCTCTTAGTGGGAGCCTCTTTGTTTTTGTTTTGGAACAATTTTGCACAATTAATCACAGTGTTATTTACAGTTGTAAAAAGTTGGAAACAACCTAAAGGTCCAAGAAATAGGAAATAGATCATTTCTAGTACACAAACTTGACAATATAGTACACAGTATTAAAAATAACTATGCCACAGATACAACAACATTAAGAAATGTTTATGTTATAATACATAGAAAAATGACACATGTTTTGTTATATAAAATGCAAATGGACATGTAAGCACCCTCAAAAGGGCAGGAGGATTATGAATGGCTAAACAAGTTATTCCCTTTATTGGTTTTATTTTATAACAGCTCTGTTATAAATAACAGAAAGTATAATCAAAATTTGCATGGCCAAGAAGCCCTCATCACATAAATATGCTCAAGTCTCTCTCCTCATAAAAAAGTCACTAACTCTTCATCCTACAGCAAATATCATATTATTCTTTCCTTCTTTCAACAACTCAGCTTCTTCAAGGAAGCTTTTTTCACATTTTTGTTTTTTGTCTTCTCCTTAATCTAATGAAATCTGCCTTCCGCCAGGTCACTTCTTTGAAACTGTCCACATCAAGGTAAGCAAAAAACACCTTTTTCCCAAAAGCAGTTTTCAGTCTTTATCTCAGCACCTGACATTTGGTCATGCCTTCCTCAGCCTTCCTGCAACTCTCAGCTTTCAGAACTCTATTTCTTTGCACTTCCCTTTCCAGGCTCCTGGTCCTCCACCCTCCACCCTCCATTCCTTAATTTTACTATTCCTCCAGCTTCTGTACGACCCTGCTTTCCCCCATCACTACACATTGTCTCAAGCTGAGCTTCCTCACAATCAATATATATTATCCATATGCTGCTGAATCCCAAATCTAGCCTCCACCTCCAGAGGTCAGGAATTAGTTAGCTATTGTGGCATAAGACATTACCCAAAGACTTAGTGGTTTAAACCAACACAAATTTATTATCTTACAATTGCTGCGGGTCTGGGATCAGGGTGCAGTTTCACGGGATTCTCTCTCACAAGGCTGTGATCAAGGTGTCAGCCTATGGTCTGAGTCTCATCTGAAGGCCCACCTGGGGAAGGCTCACTCAGGGACTGCGGGCGGTAGTCAGTTCTTCACAGGTTCGTGGATTAAAGGCTTCAGTTCCTTGCTGGCTTTTAGCCAGAGGCCACCCTCAGTGCCTTGCCATATGGGCCTCTCCAATATGATGGCTTGCTTCATCTAAGTGTGCAAGCTGTCTGAACAATAGAGAGCATGTACTAGCAAGATGGGATTCACAATCTTTGTAACCTAATCATGGAGGAGATATCTCCTCAATGTTTGCATGTTCTGTTGGTCAGAAGCAAATTACTCAAGGGGAAAGTACTACAGAAAACCTGAATATCAGGAGATGGAGGTCATTGGGGCCATCATAATCAAAACACCTACCATAACTTTAAACCAGGTTTAAAGTTAAAGGTTCCCACTTGGACCTAGATGTACAAGTCGCATTAGCTAGTGAAAAATGCACAAATCTGAATACATCATCTTTTTCTCATCCCCAAGGCGAGCTCGTTTTCATCCTTTGAGTTATTGACACCCTCATTCACCGTTTCCAAAATCAGAAACCTGGGTGTTATCATCGATTTCTTCTTCTTCCTCACCCACAATGTTCACTCAGTCGTGACCTCCTACCAATTCTAATTTGTAAATACCTACTAACTGTGTCACTCCACACGTCTGCCTTAAAGCTATCATGATCTGTAACTTGTGTCACTGCTACATCCTCCCAATGTACCTTTCTACTTCCTGCCTTGCTCTCTTCCAATCCTCACCACGGCAATGTCGAATGTGTTACATCTCTGCTTAAAATCTTTAATGGCTTCCCATCGCTCAGGAATATTTCAAGGTGGACAGGCTAGTAGCGTAAAAATGCACATTTGATACACCTGTGGTTTTCATAACACAGAGTACAGAGATGTAAGCTCAGCAAAAATCTTTCTGGCTGGTAGGGATACACAGAAGCTGAGTGACAAATATTATGAAGGAAATAGTTTTCTATTTGAAGGATGCCCAAACTCCTTGGTAGGATGCAAGTGGTTTAGTGTGGTGTCTCAAATATGGGAGATGTAAAGTCAAAACGGTTGTATCTATTTGTACTAACTGCTATCAATTTTTCTCTAAAACTTGATCTTTTTGGAAGCCTGAATCCCTTGACGATAGTTCAGTCCTATTATATAACTTTGCAGGCATTTTCACTTATTAAAAGTTTCATAACAGTTCTCAGAAACTCAACCCTATTTATCCCAACATTTCAATCTCTCGGAGTCTCTGCTATCCCCTAGGATGGAAGGACAGGAAAATGTTCCCGTACAGTCTTGGCAGGGACAGGAAGCTGAACATATCAGATCAGAACTCTTATTCCTCCCCAGACCATATTTGATTTTAGCTGCTTAGAATTCAGAGAGTGGTCTGCTTTTAACAAACCTCCCTCTTTTTCTACTCTGGCCATCAGGTGGAGATGACCAAGAATGAAAATGGCATTTCCTAATCAGTTATAACATGACTGGTTGTTAAATACTCTCCCAACAGTTGTCCCCAGAAGGCGCTGATGCCAGTTGCGGAACGTTTGTCTAAGAGCTGTTCACGCAGAAGCAGACCTGGTGTGCCATCTATAAACTGGAGGCCAAACACCTGTGCTTATTTTAATCCATGCTGTCTGTATCTTCAAGACATAGATCACTGGATTCCCTAAAACACTCTTCATGCTTAAATTCAGTTTAACTGGATTAATCTCCCAGGCCTGGAAAACAGTTGATACCTGTCATCCTGACAGCCCAATTCAAAAATGAGATATGAAAAATAACATTTTCATAGGGACATATGGGAAAGAACTATAAAAACCCCAAAGACTTGGTTTGGCAGAAATAGTTTCCCATTCAAAAATGAATAGTGTTTCTGGCAGTTGGCTGCGGTACTTTGTAGTTGGCAGCTGAATTATCTTGGTCTCTGCCCAAAGCTGTGGCCTGAAAAGCTGATCTTCAAATCTCCTTTGTTAAAAAAGGATTTAAAACACTTAATGACCATTTACATGTCAAAAATAAAACATTATGTTAACCTGATTATGGGTCACTGTGCCTGTCCAAATGGCCATAATAGACAAAATAACTACCTTTTGAATAGAAGTGTCTTGTTTGTTCTGTTCTTTAAAATAATCTCCAAGATAGATAGAACAGGATTTAACAATCCATTTTAGAGACAGAAAAACTGAGGTTCAGTGAGACCAAAAGACTGGCTCACAGTATTTGTAAGAACCAGTACTTAAACCGAGCGTGTATATTTATATATGTACACGTGTGTATATGTGTGTGTGTGTGTGTGTGTGTACACGCACGTGTCTGTGTGTGAGAGAGAAGAGACATTGCCAAGAGAAATTTGAAGCTTTTATTAGCAGCTTATAAATGGAAATTGGGGCTGTGCCTGATTTGAAGATGAAACATTCTGAGTTGATGAGGCTTTCCTCCAGTTACAGTTGTTAGGGGGTAGAATTTGCCGCATTGGATACCTCCTTTGCATGCCTGTGCTTTGGAGATATTTAAACTCAGGCCTCAAAGGTCCCACCGGAGCTCCCCTGCAATCTGATCCTGGAAATGCTGCATAGCTGACTGATCTCTTCATGAATCTGAAGCTGTTTTATCCCAAGGTTTGACATGCTGTCAGTAACTCAAAAGTTCTTAGTCCTGCCATTAAGCCAGATTTTTGCCTCACAAGAGAAAAAAGAGGGGGAACTATGCTTTTTGAAAAATTGGTATGTAGGTTAACCTTCATCTGAACTCTTTAGAATGATCAAATGGTTTCAGGGCTGTTTTATGTTCATCTTGGTTATGTTGAGCCACATATATTTCCAATTTTTTTTGCACAGGAAAGTTTATTCTTAACTTCATTAGCAATACTAAGAGCTAACCTTTGTATCATGAAGTCTTTCTCTATTTTATCATCTGAGTGATCTTTAGAAAAATCAAATCTGTTTCGAATTGTTTCTAAAACTGCGCTGGTTAACATCTTCACAAGATTACCACCCCTTTTGGGTTACAATTCAACCTGAGAGTCAGTGTAACCGAGATTAAGAGCGCAAACCCTTCAATCAGCCTTACTAACTTCAATTCCAGGCTCTACATACTTCCTCAGCTGTCTGCATTTCAGTTTCCTCATCTGGAAAGTGAGCACGATAAGAACACCCACCTCATCACTTGTCAAGAGTATTAAAGAAGCTGATTTACCCAAATCCAGTCAAAAAGGGCCTGGCACACAAGTGATTAATGAATGGTAGCTAACTGTAACACTGACACAGAGTGCAAGGCCCTTGGTGGCTGGACACTTACTTGACTTTTAATTTAGTCTAGTTTAGCAGGAATATTGCTGGACTTCTCCATACATAATGATGCTCAATATTTATAACATTCCTATCGGAGAAGTATTACCCTGCTTTTCAGATGCAGAAAGTAGGTACTTCATCATCATGAACACCATCGTTATCAACCTAACCATATCCTTCTTCATCATGCATTATTCCAATGTTGCAGAGGAAGTAGTACCTTCATATGAACTTGATAACGTAAACACAGGGCATCAAGAGGAAGAGAGGGAAGGAGAGAGAGTGTGAGAATGAGAATATCTGTTAACAGGCCATTTGGTTTTCTAATCCTGGCTCCAATTTCTTTTAGAGACACAGAAGCACTAAACTTTCTCTTCATTTATCCTGTATCCTTATAATGTATTCCTTCTCTACCTAAAGTGATTTTTTCTGTGTAAATTACAAAGTCCTGACTGCTACTGTGTGGGAGAATTCAGAGGATTCAAGTCTCAGAGTTGGTATGATGGATGATGGTCTTTGAACAAGGAGTTAGTTTTGTTGTGGGGAGGACCAGAGACAGATGCCAGCTCTGTATACCAAAGGGGACTGAAGGGACAGCCTATTCTGGACTCCAAGGGATCCTATTCATCTTCCACTTAATTCAATAGATGATCGATGTCTGATCACTTTATATTTACACATCTAGCAGTTGCTCCTCGAAGAAATACTCTACCTATAATATTAAAAACGTACATCAAGTGGACTAGCCACCCTCACTTAAAGACATGAGTTTTTTATTTTGATCCCCTGGACATTTCGCTACAGGACTAATTCACATGCCTAGCAGGTGGGCAGCATGCTGTTGATGAGATAAATGCTGAGATGAATACACAGAATTGAGAAGGTCTCAGAGACAGTTATGAAGAGTGCCCAGGGTACCCAGGGCACTGAGGCTGTTCTCAGTGTTGGCAGGGATAATGAGCATCGTAGCTGGGAGTTCTGTCAGTATTACCAAACTCACATTCCTCATCCACGAATTCTCATTACAGTCCCTTGGCTCTGCTTGGTCCCACACAGTGTTCTCAAATTTTATGTCAGGAAAAGAGTTAAGATCTAGACTTCTGTATGGAAAATCATATTCTAAACTGGATCCTAGTTTTTTAGATATTTGTTGGTGGCTCAAAATTAAGCCACGCTCGTTTGATATTTCTCTTTCCCCTCATATCACCTATTTGATTTGATCTTTTCCATTATGCCAGCTTTCTTTTCTTTGCATATATATATGTGTGTGTGTGTGTGTGTATAACTCCAAATATACAAAATTGATTCAATGTAATTTCTGAATTTTGAATGTAAAGTCTTACTCTTAAACTCTGTGATACTGAAAAAGGTGGGGGTATTTAGGTACACACACAAACACACACACACACACACACACACCCCAAACAGGCTGGGTCAGTTAAGAAAACGTGGGTTTAGCTCAGTGGTAGAGTGCATGCTTAGCATGCATGAAGTTCTGGATTCCTATGACCTCCATAAAAAAAGACAGAGAACATTTTATGTAAACTTATTTTTTTAATGCAACACACACATATATGGTTTGCATGAAAAGTACACAGATTAAAAAGTGTGACACAACTTCATCCCCAGCTTTATTTCCTTCATGCATAAAACTATGCATAGATGTTTTCAAGCATCCCAGATCTCAGGGAACAAAATCTATGAGTTATTTTAAACAAAAAAATCTAACTGATAATGAGATTAAAGAGTATCAACAGAAGTATTTTAAATAAAAGCCTCAGAAATGAAAAAAATGGGGTAAAAAATGCTAGCACTGAGTTACGTAAATATAGCTAAAAATTTCTAAGGGTTGGGGAGGGAATAGGTCAGAGGTAGAGTGTGTGCTCAGCAAGCACAAGGTCCTGGGTTCAATCCCCAGTACTGCCATTAAAATAAATAAGTAAACCTAATTACCTCCTCCCCCCTCCAAAAAGAATCTGTAGGAGCTATCATTACATAAAAGAATTTATACATTATCAACTTAAAACATTTTATATATAATAAGTATCAAAAAAGGGACAGAAGAAAGGAAGCAGGAATAATACGTCATTGTACTAATTTCTCACCTATCACAGATGGCAGTTAATAGAAATTCTGAAGTTGAAAAAATACTTTAAAAAATATGACTCAAACAGCTCAACTCTAAGTGTCCACGTAATAAGTAGAAATATATTTTAGGATATAGCTCTTGCAATATAAAAAGTCTTTCAAAATATAATAATTCCCTTGGTGTACTTCATTTTATAAAATAACCTTTCTCAGTTAGAACTGTTTTAGGTTTACAGAAAAACAGTGAAGTTAATACAGAGAGTTCTTGCCTATCCCCACAGCCAGTTTCCCCATTATTACCATCTTATCTGAGTATGCTACATTGGTCAATATAGATCATTCTTATTCACTAAAGTTCATACTGTAATTCCTTTAAATTCCTAATTTTCACCCAGTGTCTTTCTCCACTCCAGGATGCCATCCAGGACCTGATGTTACAAGTCTCCTTAGGCCCCCACTTGGCTCTATTAGTTTCTCAGACTTCCCTTGTTTTTGATGAGCTTGACAGTTTTGATGAGTACAGATCAGGTGTTTCACTGAATGTCCCTCAGCTGGGATTTATTTGATGTACTTTCATGGTTAGGCTGGGGTTATGGATTTTGGGAGGAAGATCACAGGGGCCAAGTGCCATTTTCATCACGATACATCCAGGCTCCATACTGTCAACATGAGTTATCACTGGTAGCCTTAATTATCTGGCTGAGGTCATGGCTGTCAGGTTTCTCCACTGCAAAGTTACTTTTTTTTTTTTTTACCACTTTTCATATTTACTCTTCAGAGGTAAGTTACTCTACACAACCCACATTTAAAAGTTGGGGGTTGTGTTTCACCTTTTTGAGGTTGAAGTAGCTACACAAATCAGTTTAAAATTTTTCTGCAGAGGAGATTTCTTTGTTCCCCTTATCTCTCTATCTGTCATCTATTTATTTATGTGTAATTAGCATGGTGGATGGATTTTTCAATAATTTGGGTTACAATCCAATACTACCTTACTTATGTTGTTGCTTTAATCATTTCAGCTTTGGCCATTAGAACTCTTTCAGTTGGCTCTTGATAACCCTTTGAGATACCCCCATCACTGTGGGGGGTTTTGAATAATTTATTACTTTCTGACACTTGTATGTCTCCTGCCCTGGACCAAGCATCAGCCATTTCTCTAAGGAGCCTGATTCCTCTTATCAGAGAACAGTATTAGAAACCAAGATCTGGGAGGGAGGTGTGCTTGTTGCAACTGTCACGTCCTTGCTTCTAGGCCTGCTCAGCTGACAGGGCTAGGAAATGTTGTGCATATGCTAAGCAATGTGCCTTATTTCATTTTTATCTGTTAAAGTAAAAATAAATTTAATACATTAAGTTAAGGAAAATATGCATAACTCAGCCCACATAACTTAGCATTTTAAATCTGTCGTTATTGATTCTTTTATCTATACATATGCTAATAGAAAATTCTGGAATGATATATTCCTAATATTCCTGATCATTTTTGAGTGGTGAGATACTGTGTTTTATTTTACTTTCTTCTTTGTAAGTGTATATAAGCATTGAATTTTTAATAATGTGAAGATATTAAAATAAAGTCACTGATTTAAAAAAGGAAGCAGGAAGGAAGGAGAGAGGGAGGCAAGGAAGGAGGAAAAGAAAAGAAAGGAAGGAAGGGAAGGACAGAGAAAAGAAAGTTTATTTTAGAAAGATGGATTTCTGGGACTGAAGTCACAGTCCTTCACATATGTGACCTGGTCAGATCAATCTCTCCTAGCTGTCACCATATCATTACCTGCGCTGAGAGAGTTGAAAAATCTACTACTTTTTCTTTATGGACCTATATATGATAGGATAAGTGTCAACATTCAAAATAACTTTTTCTTTTCAATATTGCTTTTTAGTGTAATACTTTTGAAGGCATATTTAGTAACAATTAGGGTTCCAAATTTAAAAGTTGAAATTTAACCCATGGAATAGGGCAAGTAACTGAACTTAAATGAGTATCAGATAAAAAGTTATCTTCTGTCTCTCTCACACACACAGAAACACACGCAGAGCTCAATTTGTGCACCTACAAACAACGACAGCTATGTTACAACTTAGGCTGATCCATTTTCACTTTGATTTTGAGAAGCATCTTGATTTTAGAAACATCAAAACATGGAGAAGGAATAAGGTGCATCTTAGCATCAAGACACTTTGGTATTTATTTATTTATCTATTTATTTTAAAAAGATTTCTTTATTTAGCTTTCTAAAAACATATTTTGCTCTAAACTGTATCCTAAAATGTTGTGTAGTGTAAATGTGTAGCATTGATGTACTTTTTAGACTAATAATAAATTGAACATCTGTGTAATCACCAACTGGCTGCAGAAACAGATCAGTACCTTCTAAGACCTTTGCATGTCCCTTCCTAAAACCCCTCCCATCCCTCTACTCAAAGATTTCTATCCTGAGAGCTGTTACCATCTCTTGCTTTTCTTATATCTTTCCTTTATATCTATATGTTTCTATAAATGATTTTTAAGCATGCAGGATTTGAACTTTATATAAATAAATATTTACTGTTTATTTTGCTCAACATTATGCTTCATGGTAACATGGGGAGTTGTAATTCACATACTTAAGACAGTCTTGCATTTTTTGATTTTAGCCAAACTTACAGCTAAATCATGAACTAGGGACAGCCATAGAGATTGGAGACATCTACCTATACAGTAAAAAAAAACTTTTTTTTCTCCATCGTATATGGTTCTAATAGATAATACTCTACTTATTCATTCCTTGTATCTATAATTCACTGATAAGCTAAATTCTTCACAGTGAATTAAAAGCAATCTTTCAAGATATACAATCAAAGAATAAAAAGCCTACAGGATATATCATGAAAGAACAATTTACCAATTTATTGTTAATGTAAGGTTTTGTATTTTAATTACTTAAAAATTGGCAATTCATATGAACCACATTTGGAAAAATCCCCTCAAAGAAAGTGTGTTCAAAGAAACTGAAGCAAGAAAGTCTTGAAATCGAACAAGTTGAAGTCCTCCCTACATATACATACTTCCATTTCTCAAGAGAAAGCAACTAAGACTTCAAGAATAGTTTTCTACATTCATGGCAAAGTCAGGACTGACATCCACATTTCCTGTCTCTCCTGATCTCCTAACCTCACACTTCCTGTGTCATCTTAACACAGTGCACCTTATTCCTTGACCTAAAACAGGTGATTAAAAATCTACAGCAAATAACTCAGCTTATTATTGAGAGCAGAAACCTACACCGTGGGTCAAGGCAAGCTCATCAACTAGCCATAGGACAATAAACAAGAAGTCGAGTCTGTCAATAGGCCCAGGACCCCGCCCCAGTCCTTCCCGGCTTACCTCTGAATGGATTCCTCCCTTAGCGCGTATTGACCAGACCTACTTCTTCTTTTTTTTTTTTTTTTTTTTGTAGGCATACATGTGGATTGGGAGGTAGAATAAATAATCTGGCTTAATTAAAACAACAACATTGTACTGTATAATCAAGAAAAAATGTTACTTTGACCTAAAAGTTTCCTTCTGGGAACCCAGGAGAGACTGTTATGGAATGTTCTGCATTCCAAAGGCTATGTTTGTTTTCAGTACATTTTAAGTGGACTGTTTTTCACCCTTCTGAATAGGGCAGACAAAGGCTTTAATTAAACAAATGTCACATGGGAACTCTTGCCCCCAAAGCCTTTGCTGGCCCTAATTAGCAGATGCAGCTGTAGACTCTATCAATATTAGATGGTCTGTTTATTATGTCCATTTATATCACACTCATCAGGGAGCATGTGGAAGGCACCCCAGAATTATCAGCTTTAATTAAAACTAGCTCAATTGGTGGAGAAAATATCCCATGTAAAAATGGGTCAGGTAAAACAGGAAGATTTACAAAAAAAAAAAAAAAGGAAGAAACAGCAACAGCATACTGGGACTGTCAAGGCTTCTTTAGGAAAACTAAAGGAGGATATTTGATGAACTGATTGTCAGCAACTGCTGGAGAGAAGCAGAGGCATTTCAGGGCCAGGCTGAATTACACAGACTGGGGGCCGGGAGGAGGGCCCTGAGTCAGAATGTTTTCATCCCCTGCCCAGGGTCCCTGAGTGACCACCAAGGCTCCACTAGGTTTCTTTCTAAGAGGACTGGGAAGGAGGAATGGCATATTCATTTAGACAGATTCACTGAATTCATCACCAAGGAATAATATAAAGCTAGATTTGGAATCTCCTAGAAGATTATTGCATGTATCTCAAACACAATATTAAACAAAATTACTATCACTGATTCGATTTCTGCTGTGCATTTATATGTTGCTCTTATCCTAACAGCTCAGCACTGATGTTTTTCATTTTCCAGGTAAAATCTCTGAGGTTCAAAATCATTCAGTCATTCCCAAATGTCATAGAGTTAATACATAAAAGAACTAAGATCTAAACCTCTGTCTGATCCCAAAGCCCAGACATCTTTCTGTACTATAGGACTTTTTCTGTATTAGTCAAAAGAACTTAATATTTTGGCCAAGAGCTTGCTTACAATGGATAAGTGAGCTGTAGCTCTGAAGACCAGCAAACTTGAGTTTAAACCCTTTCCCATTTTCTTCACTTCTCCAAGCTTCAGTTTCTCCATTCATCAAATCAGGATAATAAATACTTCTTGAAAATAGTATTATAGGAGATAAACTTTATGAAAAGATGTTTGGTTTGTGGAAAATGCTTGATAAACATTATTGCACATCCTACTCTCACTTACATTCCTCCATGACCCTATTTTGGGAGACACTTTAAGACAGGGGGCTCTTCCTGTCTCCTTAGAGCATCACTGGGCTGGCTTACAGTATACTGTCATTCACCCTTAGTGCTCTACAGAAATACAAGCCTCCTTTGTTTGTTCTATTACTCAAGGAAACAACTGCTAGAGGTGTGTCGCTTCAGTATAAAAATTGCAAAATTTGAAAGAAACAATGATCAACCAATAATGGGAAGGCTGTAGGCTTCTCAGACTTTTCCAGTGAAGCCCCCTTAAAGGCACAGCAGAACGAACTTGCGTCTCTCATAGTATGATTGCTCTACTACAGATTTCAATGCTCCTTTACATCTTATTTAAAGAATATTGTTATGGGACCTAATTAAACTTACAAGCTTCTGTACAGCAAAGGAAACCATAAATAAAACAAAACGACCACCTACGGAATGGGAGAAAATTTTTGCAAACGATGAAACCGACAAAGGCTTGATCTCCAGAATACATAAGCAGCTCATACGACTTAAGAAAGAAACAAACAACCCAATCCCAAAACAGCAGAAGACCTAACAAGCAATTCTCCAAGAAAGAAATATAAATGATCAACAGGCACATGAAAAAATGCTCAATATCACTAATTATCAGAGAAATGCAAATCAAAACTACAATGAGGTATCATCTCACACCAGTCAGAATGGCCATCATTCAAAAGTCCACAAATGACAAATGCTGGAGAGGCTGTGGAGAAAAGCAAGCCCTCCTACACTGCTGGTGGGAATGCAGTTTGGTGCAGCCACTGTGGAAAACAGTATGGAGATTCCTCAAAAGACTAGGAATAGACTTACCATATGACCCAGGAATCCCACTCCTGGGCACATATCCAGAAGGAACCCTACTTCAAAATGACACCTGTGCCCCAATGTTCATAGCAGCATTATTTACAATAGCCAAGACATGGAAAGAGCCTAAATGTCCATCAACAGATGACTGGATAAAGAAGATGTGGTATATTTATACAATGGAATGCTATTCAGCCATAAGAACAGACAACATAATGCCCTTTGCAGCAATATGGACGTCCCTGGAGAATGTAATTCTAAGTGAAGTAAGCCAGAAAGAGAAAGAAAAATACCATATGAGATCGCTCATATGTGGAATCTAAAAATAAATAAATAAATAAACATAAATACAACCAATAATGGGAAGGCTGTAGGCCAGAAACAGACTCATAGACATAGAATACAAACTTGTGGTTGCCAAGGGGGCGGAGGGTGGGAAGGGACAGACTGGGAATTCAAAATTTGTAGATACTGACAGGCATATGTAGAATAGATAAACAAGATTATACTGTACAGCACAGGGAAATATATACAAGATCTTGTGGTAGGTCACAGTGAAAAAAACTGTGACAATGAATATATGTATGCTCATGTATAACTGAAAAGTTGTGCTCTACACTGGACTCTGACACAACATTGTAAAATGACTATAACTCAATAAAAAAATGGTAAATAAAGAAAGAAAGAATATTGGTTTATCTTTAAAATAGTACAGTTTTGTAATCCTTAATATATATGCTTTTTAACTGGAAACTTATTAAATTATTAAGTGTACTCTCTTCCCCATCACATTTTAAGTCATTGAGTTAAGTCTATGCTCCAAAGATGTGTCGTTTTTATCTTGTGTCTCTTCATGTTTCATGGGAACGTTCCTAAGAAGTTCTGGGGAAATCTGACATTCAGTCTAAGAGGTACAAGTTTAAGAAAGTATTTGAAACCAAGAAATAAGCCAAATAAGGATCTTGCCTTCTAGGAATGATTTCTGAGGCGATTGTCATGAAAGTAAGTTCTTTTTTGGCATTACACCCACCATTCTGGTAGCAGGAGGCCAATTATTCCCAAATGAGGACAACAGAGAGGTAAGAGAAAAATAATTTAGGTTCTATGCCAATGACGTATGTCTCTATAAAGCTCACCGTATATATATTAGAATATTGAACAATAAATACCTCACTTACTACTCTAGTGGAAGCAAGAGTTACTGAGAAAGAATGACAAGTCACAGTCTGGGGGCTTCCAGTCTTACAGCTTATTCCACTTCCAGGCCTGCTTTTAAAGGTGGAGCCTGTTGGCGCATTACTCAGATCCCTTGATTCAGGCCTGAAGCCCTCAGTCCCCCAGTTTCCGCAGTGTTGCCCTGTGAGGGCTGTCAGTTAAGTCCCTCTCTAGAAGTTGCCCTCCAACAGCACCACCTGGCACAAAGTCAGCCCTGCCTCCCCTGCCACAATCCAGGGCATCCCTGAGGGGCCATCTCAACTCCCAGGTCCCAGGCAGACGTTCTGTTATGACTGCATCACAAGTCAACTTTTCTTCTTATCCAGTCCAGCTTCCCTCACCCTTTTGTGGGTACCTCTCTTGCAAACAACTCTTGACCTCTGTTTACTGAGGAACCCAGCCTATGACAGCATCTCACACTGGCAAGTTAACTGCCTCCAATTCTCCCTCTGTAACGATTTTCCAAGTTTCATTAGATTACCACCTTTGAATTTAAGTGTGCAAATAAAACAACAGCTCTGTGAGTCTGAAACATCATCGGTACATGGATATGCAACTGGAATCAGCAAGGTGATTATTTCTAATTTAACCAGTTTTAGGGAGAGCGTCTATTAAGCTTCAGACACTAAACTGTTTGAATGTACATATTTAGTCTCACTTGATTTTCAGAACAACCATATGGTGTAAGTATTATTGTACCTGTTTAGGAAACGAAGAACTGAAATGTATTGACTTGGTTAAAGTCATGGTGTTAGTATATCGTGACGTCACACTTTGAACTCAGAGCTTCTTTCTCCAAGTCTGATATTTCCAGTGTACCCGTGACCCTTTGTGCTGTTTACACGTGTTGCCAGTTCTCTGCCTTCTGAACACAAGGCACAGCAGGCTTCCCCACCCTCCTACCGTTAGGCACAGCCAGGCCACTGTAGCTAATAAAATGGGAGCAGGAGACCTGGTGCCTTTTGCTTTACTTCCCTCTCCTGCCACAGGGAGCAGCGACATTCCAGACGGTAGTGTCTCTGCCACTTTGTGTCCCTGAGTGACAACAACATGGAACAGAACCCTCAGCACGACTCAGGATGAGCAAGGAACATGAGTGAAAAGGAATCCGAGTGAAGTCTCTACTCTCCAGAGGTTGTTTGTTTTCATGACATAGCCTAACACGATTAATTCATAAATTATGACTGAAGAACAGGTTAATTTTTAACTTAAGAAGTATTAGTAGGGAATTGCCACTTTTGGTAGAATTGGAGTATCACGAACACTAGAACTTTATAATGTAATATAATTGAAAGAGTTTGGTCTTTGCAACCATGTAGATACAATGTAATTTGAATCTCTGATCTAAAATATACTTGTTTGATGACTTTGAGTTTTAATTTCTCTTTTTCAGCCTCCATCATCTATAAAATGAGGCTAATAACACTTCTGTTACAGCACTGATGTGATGGTTTGATAAAATAAGCCCTATAAAGCTTTTAGCAAATTGTGTGACGCATAGATGATATCAAATAAGTGTTTCACACAAAGTGTATCTTCCTGAACTTCCTGCATCTGAAAGTCATTATTACAAATACAGATTCCTGGGGTCCATACCAGACCTACTGCATTAGAATGTCGGGTGTGATCTATAATTTTAACAAACTCTTTTGGCAATTCTTCCCTGAGATTTAAAAAGCATTATACTAAACAAATATTAAATATTTCTCTCCTATAATGTAAATATACATATTTATTTATTTATTTCAGAGAGCCAAAAAGCCTCCAGTGAGAATCCTGAAATGGTCTTAGAAACATCAACAGAATTGTCACCCACTACTCTATAGACGAATCAGAGTCAGCTCAATAGAGGATTTGGCGGAATGCAATACACACTCCAAAGCAATAAAATCTAAAAGAAAAACCTTTGTGAAATCTTTGTATCTCTAAGTGTCACATAAGGTGCCTATGAAACGGGAGTGACAACCAATGAAATCAAGGCAAGGACACTTGTATCAGAAACTCATGAGTAAACAGTTACAACTCCTGAAGTCTTCTGGTCGAATTCTAACCTGGAAAATTTATTTTTGTTGCTATCAACAACACAGATGCCTTTGATATCTGCTGGTATTTTCAGAGGTGGTAAGTAGCTTCAGAGCTGTGTGTTACCCTTCCAACCTCTTGTCACCGAGTCACTTTTCCCTACTTCTCTTCTCTTCCTGACTTTGGTTTATATACGCCAATTTATAAGAGAAAAAAAGAGAAGTTGAAAATAATCAAGGAAGAAGAGGTTGACTCTAGTTCCAGTGAGGCAGTTAGGCTTACTTGTCCCAAAACAGGAGAGTAAAGAGTATTTTTGACTTTTAGTCTGTGGCTTGGGGGTAGAGGTGGGAAACCCAGAGCTAACAGAATCTTAGAGAAAAGGGCAGGGGCTAGGCATTGTGACCTAAGACCACTGTATGAAGAAGCGCAGGGGCTCAGTTTAGCTTGGAGGTCTTGGAGTCCCCCGTGAGTTGCCCTTCTGGGCAGAGAGCTGGACAAGGATACTCTGCTACAGCTTGGCTCATAGGAGGTGGGGGTCCACTACTTCTTCAAGGCATCACACAGATGCAAGGAGCAAGGCCAGCAGACACAGGCACACAGTGATCTTGCTTCTTCCCTGCTCAAGACTGTGACACCTGGTAGATGCCATTTCAGATCTGCGTCAGCCCTCCCTCCCTCCTGCCCTGCCGGTGCTCTTGTGTCATACAAGGGGACAGACAAAGGGACCCACACCAACAGTCCTCCAAATAACTGATATTGGATTCCCCTGAATTTGGGTGGGCGGGAAGGGCTTTAGTGAATCTTAAATAAAACTGAAAAATTTAAGCAAATGTGATATTACTTTCACTTTGAATACAAGAAGTTTGGACTTGTGTTCTAAACCCGTCATGTTGGCCCAAGTTAAACTGGGGTCAGCTGGCAGACTCCCATACTTTGATTTCTGCCAGACATTGAAATGGAACATTACTATACGGCAGGGTTGTAGCACTGTGTTCAGCATGGCCTAGGGAAGTAAACTGCTACAGCCATTATTTCACTCATCAACTCAGGTGCGATGTGCTTAAGGCCAGAGCTCTTCCTCAGTATTTAATCTTTCCAGTCTCTTTTGTTTGTTCGTTTGTGTACAGATGGGTGTTGCCTTTATACCTGCTAGTGTAAATTCTGCCGTCTTTCACTTTTAGCCTTTTACAGTGGCCAATCATGTTTGACTTTCAATTAGGCATTGGTAATGGAGTATCTCATAATAGCTGGGAAATGAGTCCATAATTGAGTTTTGTACTCACTGCATATGGCTCATTTCTCATCTGTAATGTGCCTCAAATGCAGCTTCATTTTCCAGATACCTTGATGCAGAATACAGTTTTTCATCATTAGGTGCAAAAAAAAAAAGTCACAGAGAATGAAAAGAAGTGGAAATCAGTGGCAGATTTGCTTTTACTTCCTTCCTTCTGGTGCCTTTTTGGGAGTCAAATCCAAAAGCACAAAGAGTCTTGCACAGCCTTTAGCACAAACTGGATTATCATTGAGGATGATGTCCAGCCATTTTAAGCCTTTAAGAGTATCAGTTGTGCTTTATTCTTTCATGACTTCCCTCCCCATTCACGCCTCTCACCCCTCTGGGGGCACGCCCTTTTTGAAAAGTACACAGCTCTACTGAAAGCCCCGGAGAGTCTCACCTGAATCGTTCTCCAGGTTCCAGACCCTAAGAGGCCAGAAGTGCCATGAGCTGATGCGCCAGGGACCCGCCTTCATCCATAAAGAGATGGGAATGAGAGGATAAACGTACCTCTTCCTTGCCCATGGGACGGAGAGGTGAATAACTCTGCACCATGCTCTCCACTGTCTCCCCGGGTTCCCACTGGGACTGAGCCCTAGTTGCCCTCGACATTAACTTGCTTGATATTGTAAACTTTACTGGCTTTCATCCATTTCCGGTCTCCTGCCTCCGCTTTTCTATTGGTGCTTCCTGTGACCACCTCCCAAATAAAATATTTGGGCACAAATACCTGTCTCAGACTACTTCAGGGGGTACTCAAGCAAAGACAGCTCCCTGGGATAGAAAAGGGAGGTACAGACTACTTTATGGGTGACTAATACAGAAAAAACTAAAAAGTACTTAACGTAGCCATAAAGTGATGCTGGGTTGTCCCATCAAAGGAGGCTGTTGGCCAGCCTCTTAAGAGCCACCCTCACTAGGGGACATTTATTGCCTTTTCCCCAGTCTGAGGCCACGTTGCTCTTGTCATCACAAAGAGCCGATTTATCTCTCGGACAGGGTCAGATTGAATAAGCTTATAGGACAGAGGGATAAATCTTGAATACCAACTTATGAATTTACCGTAAGGAAAAACGGCCACAGAGACTGGAATGCTCAACCTCCAAGTGACCACTGCAGAGTGCTGCCAGAGGTTGACCTACATGAGATTCCAAATAAGCATCAGAGCTTGCATGAATGGCACGGATTCGGGACAAAGGGAGCCAGAGGCACCCAAGGTCTAAAGGCATTAGCCTCAGACACCCGGATACCCACATCTGCAAGCAAGGGTGACAGTGCCTGTGAAAACAGGAATCTCAGACTCCTTGGCAGAAAACCCCCTCCAACCTTTCCACACTGGGGATCCCCTCCTGAATAGGACTTGGAGGTTATTGGTTAAATGTGAAAATCCTCCGGAAAATGCTTATGCGTGGAATGCCTCTGAGATTCTCAACTCCTCCTCTGAGCCTCACATTCTGTCTTTAAATGTTAATAAATTCAATCAGACACAAACCAGTTCTGCTGCACTGTAAATTATTCAGACTTGTTCAGTGATTTTGCATAGGTCAGCCCCAATTTCAATTTCCAAGGGGCAAACTCATTTCCATAGTGTTTAGTTTCGAGAGGACTCACAAACTCCAGCCCCCAACTTACAAACATCGCTTGCCATATCCAGGCTGCATTTCATCTGTTCCCACAGCCGATCTTTGAGGTCAGTGTTAGTGATGCTTATTTTATTCACAAGATAGCAGTTCAGGTAGGCCAACTCACCTGGCCCAAAGATGGAATTGGAGCTCTCGCAGGTTTGTTTACATTTATGCCTCCTGCCCTTTCTGATTCCGCCCAAAGGTTATGGTATCAAGTTTCTATTTTCGAGCTGATTTAAAGAAAGGCTTTCGATGCTAGAACAAAGTTGGACAGCTCCTAGGGTTCCACCCAGCTCTAAGAGTGTGTGATTCTGCACTGTACCTGGTTTTGTTAAACCTCAGAATTGAGACTGTTTTCTAAAGAATTCTGATAAAACTTATTGCTCTTGGTTATTCGGGGACAAGAAATTGTGTCTGAGTTATCTTTTTAATTGCCTCAGTTTTTCACTCCACTGACCTTGGGACCCGGTTATTCAGCGACGTTACTCGTCACGGCTTCTTTCTAACACACACTGCATCTGATATTGATGTTTCACAGGGAATGAGAGTAACTTCCCAAAGATTGTAAAAGATCTAATTACCCGTATTGACCCTGCCCAGAAGCCACCACAAACAATGCTGTAATTAACTGAGTTTGGCTATAAATGGGAGACATATGGGTGATTTTTTTATTACATAAGAAAAAAGGCGAGCCCAGTAAGCTGACAGGTAACTTACTTAGCATCCTGAAATTGATTCGGGGCTTCTGTCTGCCTTTTTATTCTTATTCCTTCCTTGTTTCCCCTCTTTCTCCCACCTTTTCTTATTTAAAAAATGTTAATTTTTTTCCATTATAAAGTTAAATAATCATCAAAGAACATTTGTGAAATTACAAGAATATGAAAAAATAAAAATTACCCATTTTTACTATTTAGAAATGACAACGGTTAACCTTGTAACGTGTTTTCCTTTTTGGGGGGTGTGTGTGTGTACATATGTAACATAAATTATTGTTTTGTGTGTTCGTTGTAAAGAATACCAGTGTAGATGCTGTTACCCATGTCAGCCTCTAGGAGCTAATCCTTGCCTTGATTTATCTCTGTTTGCTTCAAAAGCACCTGGTATTTGATAGAGATGTTTTGCAGCCATGCCTCAAGAGATATGCAGTGGTCAACTGCCCTGAACCAGCTCTGACTTGACCACAGAAAACACAGGAACGTGCCTGCACAGATGAGGTCTGTGCAGGTGTCTGCAAGTTACCTTTGCCTGATTTCCATGCTAAGATCTCTACCCAAGGTGAGTTTTTGTATTCTGCTGGGCACAATTCATGCCATGTGCAAGGAAGGCTGGAAGACTGTGCATGCCCCGGCTACCCTAGGCTGCTCCTGGAAATATCCACCCCTTTCCTAGAGCCTTGATGACAAGTCTGCCTCCTACCCCTTTAAAATTCCCTTACTCCCTTCTCTTTGGGAACACGGTGTTTTTAAAGCAAAGCTCTCCCTTCTCCACTCCTTGATCAATGAGTAAAGTTTCTGCTCTGTCAGTTTCATTTGACTGGCATTTGTGACTCCAGGCAAAGGACCCATGAGGGGTCACTTATCCATTAGGGATCAGTAAAAATGCCCTCCAGAGATTCCATCAATTCCACGGTCTTCTTGTCCCAGAAGAGGTGAGTTCAGAACAGGCCCAGAGGAGATAGCCGGGAGAAGAAAGATAAACACTCAATCAAAGACTGTGATGAGTGTGAACACAGAGTACCTGGGGGAAAAGCAAGCAGTGCAGGAGGGCTGGAGTACAAGACTGGAAAAGGGCTGGTCAGGAGGTGAGCAGGGCTCAGATAAACAAGAGCCCTGAGTGCCAAAGTAAGGGACGTAAACTCCAGCAGGGGGGCCACGTGGTGAGGTTAAAGAGGGGTATGTACTAACATGATCAGAGCTCTAGAACAGTGCCTGGCACGTGGAAGGAGCTCAGTGTGTATTCACTGAATGAATACATGCAAGACTAAATGGCAATCATGTAGAAGTTGGGAGCCAGTAAATTGAGCCAGAGGCAGGGAAGCCAGTTAGGAAATGGATTTCCTTAATTACTAAGGGTCTGAACTGAGAGTCTAGAAATGGAGATAACAAAGATAGAATGGATTATAGGGAAATTAAATAAGGTTCATCCCTCTCACCAAGTGTCCCCCTTTGTCAGGCAGGTGGGATACCTTTGCTTGCTGCCCCATCTACTCTGCACAAGCCTCTATTACCCCACTTCTGACACTGAATTGAAACTTTTGGTTTAATTAACTAGTAGGTGAATTAGAAATTAAATGAACACACAGTGTTGGTGTCTTTAAATGCACATACACATGAGATAAATTCTTACCCTCCAGGCATCTACTCTATTAAATTCCTATAGATCTGAGTTATCTGCCAGGCCCTTGCTTGAGCTTGAAACACCCCTATACAGTCGAATTTTGAAATTCTAAGCAAGCAAAAACGTATTCTTTGGGTAATACAGATTTTAAAACTGATTTTATACACTTCAAGGCATAATGTTCCTCCCTGTGGTTCTTTTAAATGCAGTTAGTGAGAGAACTGCGAGCAAGGCCTAGGGCCTAGGGGTACAAGCACTGGCAGAAGAAGCTTGCAACGCAGAAATTCTCTAAACCACTTAGGTGGTACACACCTTTTTTTGAGGGGGGGGAGCTGTTCTATATTATTATGTTTTCAACAAAATACTTATACTCACATGATTAGAATAAACTTAACCAGCATAACAAACTTGTGATTTCATGAATGATGCAGCTAAATAACAACCAACTTAATCTATTAAAAAAAATACTAGTATAGATAATAGTCATATGGCAAAGATTATAATATGATTCATAAATGTTAGGAAACAATCAGTTCTCAAATGCAAGGAGTAGGACTGACCCTTTCTGTATTTAGTAAATTCCAGTTAATTTTCTGCAGCAAGTCAAAGTTAATTTATTATTATTAATTTCAGGAAACTGGAGTCTTCACCACTAGGACCTGGGTGTATGCAGCCGTTAAAGCCTCCTCCCCGTTCAGGGCTCCACTCTACAAAGTAGCTACTGTGCGTGTACAAGTAGCTGATATGCTATAGCATTAGATCATCATACTTAATTTTTATACTGAATCGACAAGAAAGATATTGGTGTCTCCATTTTGGAAATAAGAAAACTGAGAAGCAAAAATGTTGGGCAAACTTCCTAAGATCATATAGTTTGTAAATAATGAAGCTGAGATTTCTACCCAAATCTTCTGAATCAAATGTCCATGTTCTTTCCACAACACACTCTGCCTCCTTGTCAACTCATCCTGTAAAATTCTCAGGATTCTGAGATGGACATGTTATAGCTGAAGTGGAAAAAAAAAAAAAAAACAAAACTGACCTGAGGAAAAACCCAGGGCTGGATACATAAGAAGACAAACAACATTTAGTAACAGTCCTTTAAATCTGTATCATACTGCATTGTTTGCAAGCCCTATCAAATATAACACTTTTTTTTAGTTTTAATTATTCTTTTATTCAGTCAACAAACATTTACTGAACAGCTATTTATGTTCCCAGCACAAATAAATAAATAGAAAATGTCACACCTGGTAGATAGATGCCGTGAAGGAAATTAAAGTAGGGCAAGGGTAACAGAGTCATGGGGGGAGGGCAGGGAGGACATCCTGAAAAGCTGGTGTTTGAGCAGAGACCTCATGAAGTTAAGGTGAGAACCATAATGAAAATCTACGGGAAGAGGGTTCTAAGCAAAGTAACAGCAAATGCAAAGGTCCTGAGGTAGAAAGTATGCTCGGCATGTTTAAGGAACAGCAAGAAGACCAGGCCAGTATGGCTAAAGTAAGAGAACCAGTGGTAGAAAGTGATTCTGGAGAGGAGGTCAGATCATGCAGGCTTTGTAGGATATGACACAGACTTTGGAGTTTAATCTGAGTGGGACTAAAAGCCAGTCAGAGTTCTAAGCAGAGAAATTCCATGATAAGATTCAACACTGAAAAATCACACTAGTGTGATGCACTGTTAAATACACCTACCAAGACCAGGGGTCTGCAAACTTCTCCAGTAGAGGATCAAACAGTAAATCTTTTACACTTTGCAGATCACACAGTCTCTTTCACAACAACTCGGTTCTGCCTCAGAAGGGCAAAAGCAGCCACAGACAATCTGTAAACAAATGGGCATGGCTGTGTTCCAGTAAAACTTTATTTATTAAAAAAACAGGAGATCAGGTCACAGTTTACCAAACCTGCTCCAGACCTAACTTCCAGTTTACAGGAAATATAGGTATATGGGAACAAAGTAAAAAGCCCCTAACGGCACTAATGTGACACGTCCAGAGTGTGGGACATGCTATAAGACAGCCTGGCTCATCAAATAAATAAATCAATCAATGTCCTGGAGGGGAAAAAAAGAAGAGGACAAAACGGCTGAATTAGGTTAAAAGCGGCTAAAGAGACAACATGTGTCTTGAATGAATCCTGGTTTGAAAAACATTTTGAGGACAATTGGGGAAATTCAAGTATGGCATGGATACGGAGCGGATATTAGGGAATCTGTATTGTAAATAGTCGTCTCAGCTGTGATAAAGACACCATGATTCTATAGGAGAAAATCCTTATTCTTGGGAAATGCCTGCCGAAGTGTTAAGGAGGGAAAGGTGAAAAGTATGAATAGAAAGAAGTTCAAGATTCGGCATACAGTGCAGCCTGAGGAGGCAAACATGGTATGTGCTGAAATTGCCGTGCAGGGGACCAGGGGTTTCCTGTTTTATACTAGTCTTTTGACTTCTCTGTATGTCTGAAACAAGTTGGCAGGGGGTGTGGTGGGGGAAGCTCTGGAGCTGCCCTGGGGAGCGCCGACTGGGGAAGGCAGGAGAGGCTACTGGGAGCCCAGGGGGCAGGCCGTTGCAGCAGCTAGGCAAAGACCAGTCACCCCTGTGGCCCCTGTCTGCCCTCCCGGCCCCCCATCCCTTCACTTTCTAGGCTCAGGAGCAGCCCACTGCCTGGGGCCTGTGAGGGACAGGGCAGAGAGGACAGCCAGGAGAGCAGGGTAGCCTCCCTCTTGCTGGGTTTCTGGTTCACACCTCCCCTGGAGCTTCAGGTCAGAAATCTGGAGTTTTGTCTCAGCTCAGTCCCAGCAGATTTCTCTCCAATGGCAGCAGGAGTTGCTAAGAAAAATAGGAAGGTGGAGGCTCTTCAGCCGCCCCCGCCACCCCCAACCTGTCTTTCCCCGCCCCCACCCCTTCCCTTCCTCTCCCCTCAACTCCTCCCCGCTGTGTCTCTTGCCTACTGACAAGCTTTTCTGGCTCCCCACTGCTCCCTTTCTAGGCCTGCAAACTGTGTGCCAGGTACAGCTGAATCAAGAATTTCCTGTTCAGCATCTTCCTGAGTCTTTTAGCAACCCTGTGACAAGCCCCAGTTGATCACAGCTTGCCAAGCTCTGCGGAGATCTCCATCTGGACTCCAGCTTCAAGGCCTCCACCTCCCCTCTTCCAAGACCCCTGGCCCCTTGATTCTTCGCTGACACAGAACCCTCTGTGGTCCCTGGAAGAAGAGCTGTCTCACTTCCAGGCTTTTGCATATGTTGGTACTTTTACTTGGAGTCAACTTCTCCTGCCTGTCTCCCTAGTCAGTTTCTACTTATTCTTCAAAACTCAGCCCAACACCTATGTCCTACGTATTTACTGGTTTCAATATGCTTTTACTGGCAGTCCATGTTTTGATCCTAGTTTTCAGCTGAGTCACACCTTAGCTGGCCTAAGATGGTAATTCTGGTCCCCTTGGTCTGGGTGAGTATATTTTTAACCTTAGGAAGGTATCCAATAATAATTACAGAATAGATTTCAGTAACACATTTGGTGGTACTGTTTCGTATATGCTCTAGAAATGCACTGTCCAAGAGGGCAGCCACTAGCCATTTGTGGCTATTTAAATTTAAATTAACTAAACAAAATTTTAAAATTCCCTTTCTCAGTCATACTAGCTACGTTTCAAATACTCCACAGGCACATGTGACCTGTGGCTACCTTCTTAGACACCACATGTATTGAACGTTTCTGTCATGGCTGAAAGTTCTCTGGGATGACACTGTTTATGGTTCTCCAGAGGGTCAGCTGAATCCTCACCACATAGACAAGCTAAAGGAGAGCTTCTCAGAGTCAGGTCCAAAGAGATAAAGTGGCGAAAAAATATTCGCCACTCATTACAAACAGCTAAGTTCCCTAATATGTAAAGAGCTTGCAGAAATAAATAAGAAAAAGACCAACTACCCAATAGAAAAATAGACAAAGGACATGAGCAAACAGTTCAGAAACAAACTGATATGGCTTTTGAGCATATGAAAGGATACGCAAACTCAACGGTAGAAAGAAAAAGCCAGTTAGAACTACCCTGAGGTTCCATTTCCCACTGATCAGATTGGTAAAAAATCCAACATTCGAAATCAAGGCTGTGGGGACGCTCTGAGATGTGGCCTGATAGAAACATTTCTCAAAATTACAAAAGCATGTTCCCGGTGACCAGCAATCCTATGTCTAAGGACTCTTTTACAGACTTACACGCACATACGTCAAACCAGATAAGCACAAGGTACTTCACAGTGGCAATGCCTGGAAACAACCCCGGACACCATTAATAAAGAACTTTAAAGAACTGCTAAACAAACCTGGGGACACACATGAGCAGCTGTTTAAAAAAAAATTTTTTTTAAATGCAGCAGCAGCAGTTCTCTGTGTATTGAAGTGGAGATTCCCCCAGATCACTTAAGTGAAAAAAGCAAGTTTAGAACAGTTTGCATACAATGCCACCTTTTGTGTGAAAAGAAAAACAAGGGGAGTGGAACCCAAAAACCTCCATCTGAATGAGCTTGTCCATGTGTGAGGAAGCTCTTCCAAGACAAGAACAGCAGTGCACCTTGGGCTGAGGGTGTATGTGAGGCAGAAGTGAGAGGGAAGCTCTCACCAGACACCTCCTTATACTGTTTGATTTTTGAACTAGGTGATTCTAATATCATCTCTTCTGTATATTAAATTCATCTTGTAAAATGGAATCTGTGGACTACCTGTCTGAAAATCAATGACGGTGCTCACTGAAAACGCAGCTCCCAGACCCTCTGCGCATCTTGGGAGAAGCAGAGGCCCCCTCCGCCCCGCCCCAGCCCCGTCCTGTTCACACGCTCCGCCCAGGAATCCCACGCACCCTCCAGTCTGAGGACCCAGAGCCGGACCTGGGGACTGAGAAGCCCTGCTCTTCCCAGCTCTCAGAAGGGCTGAGACGGGGCGCTTCTGTGCAGGGGTCCAGGGGACTCTGTCCGTCTGCGCCCCTTCTCACCCTGGCCGTGGCGGCTCTCAGAGGGCAGCCTCGCGGAGGCCCAGACTCACCTCCCTCTGGAGAGTCCCCGTGGAAGGTCCTCTCGATGCCTGCGGTCCCCCGCAGGCAGCCCACGACGCAGGTATTGGGCCCAGTCTCGGGGCCTTGATCGGGGGCGTCCTGCGCTGGAGAGGTGGCTGAGAGCGGGCAGCGTCCGGCCGGGGCCTCGCGCGCGCTCCTTCCGTTCGGGGAGGAGCCGGCACTCCTGGGCGGGAAGCCCGATGCCTCCAGGTCTTGACGCACCGGCCGAGCTCCTGGAGCCAGCCTTCTTTCACCGCAGGCACCTCGTTCGTGGTGGCACGGAGCATGCTGTCATCTAGCTGGGGAGGCCCAGGGCTGCAGGACATGCAGGGGGCGCGGTCGAGAGCGCACAGTGTGTCCCCCTAGGGTCCCCACGCTCTCGCGCTGGGCTCTCTCCCGCCATCACCGCCCGGCGCTCGCTTCATCCCGCTCCTGTTTCCGGGAAGCGCGGGGCGGCGGCACCGCCCACCCCCAGCCAGGCCCTGGGCTCCAGCACCTTCTTCACACAACCACCGAAGTGGAAATAAATGACTAGAGTTAACTACTCTCAGTGTAGACGAAGAAACAGAATTTTCTCAGGAAAATTTCAGAGGCTCGCCCAAGATCACAGGCTAATTTAAAGCAGAAAGAGCTTAAGGCAGGATTCTTCTGAGAAGCGGAATCCCGGATAGCTGGTTTCTGACACTCTGTCGCTTTTCTGTGCACTGAGCAACCTCCAGGCTTCCCGTACTTCAGTAAGGCGGGTCTGCAAGACCCCGCTGGAGCAGCCACCGAAGACAGATCCACAGCCAAGGAGAACAGGACAGAGGGTTTGCACACAAGCCATGCCAGGCCCTGCAGGAGATCTCTGGTTAGCGGCACTTCCGACATCTTACGTATTGTTAGTGTGCACTCTCATTTATTCATTCATTCATCGTCATCATCGCTGCTACTATGGCACATCTATTTTGTGGAGAGATACTGTGCCAGGATACCAAGTTATAAAGTCAAATACAGGTCTCTGCTTTCAAGGATCTCACAGTCCAAGGGAAGAGACAGATAATCAAATAATTTTATTATAAAATGGGAATCTACTGGGATTCTGAGAGTCCTTAAGGATGGAACAAGCAACTAGTGTTACCGGACTGAACAGTTTGTTTTGCTCACATGAAACAGAAAGACCAGTTATGGAGACATCGGTCATTGGCAGGGAGAAAAAAGGCTTTATCGCAGGGTGGCCAAGCAAGGAGACAGGAAGCAAAACCCTCAGATCGGTCTCCTTGATGACAAGGTGAGGTGGACATTTAAGGGCTGGGTTCTGGGGCAGTGAAGAAAAGGGGAGCGAGTGGTTGGTTACAAAGTTTGAGGAAGTGCTAAGTTCTTGTGAGCAGGCACAAGCAGGCTTCTTGTCTCTTCATGGTGGAGCGTGCAAATTTGGGGGGAGCTGGTATGGAACATGAATGAGAAATTTGGGCTGTGACATCAATAGGTCACCCAAGGGACAAGCAAGTTGATTCTGCCCAAGTTTTGGCCAGCCATATTGGTTCCAGCTGATTTCAGCCTGTTTTGTTGTGTTACAAGCAGAGGGGATGTTAACAAGTGGTTTCTTTATCTGCTGTTCTGTAAGACAAGCTCAAGGATTTGTGTTAGTTACCAGTTTTATTTTTTAACCCCACAGGGCAGGCTCTCTCTAGTGAGGAGGGAGAATGTGATATAGGGAAGGCTTTAAGAAGTCACCTGAAGAGTAAGTAATTTGGGTGAGGAAGGAGAAGGGGTTTTGCAGAGGTGAGGCTCGTACTAAGGCACGGAGTCACTGAACATGCTGGTATGTTTGTAAAAATGTATGTGCTTCCAGATTACTGGAGTATAAAGTGTGAGGAAGAAAGTGTAGAAGTTGGGGAGTGGCGGGGAGGTAGCATGGGAGAGCTAAGTTATGGCCAGAACAGATCTCATGGCAGGAGGGGATGCAGAAGGAGGAGAGCCGATTTTAGAGGTGCTAAGTTCAGTCTGCATATGTGTTATTAAATACAAAGTAGGAAATGTGGCAATGTTTGTGTGTGTGTGAGTGTGTGTGAGTGCGTGCGTGCATGTGTGTGTGATGTCAGAGCTCTAGATTTTGAGAGTGAAGACAGAAGGGGAAAAAAGGGTCTCAGGCTTATCAGGAGGAGAAAGATAAATGCTAGCTTTTTCAAGATTCTTAGATCCACTCACATTAACTGCTCTCCAGTCTCCTTAATGCTCTTCCTTTAAAGAAAGTTTAAAAGCAATGTCACCCCATCTGGAAAACAAAACAAGGGAAAGAGGTATATACATGTACCCATCTCACCTATGATCTTGTTCTATAATTACTTTTCCTGTAGCAAGTTTGTGTATTTTTTGTATGTCTTGTTTTTATATGTGTTGCTAGAAAATTCAAGGTGAAAGAAAAGAGCCCTCCCTCAATGATCTATTACTATGAGAGCAATTTATCACTTGGTTCTTAAAAAAAAAAAAAAGAAAAGAGGTAAAGAGCTAGCTAGGGCACAGAGGACCTAGAAGGAATCAGTGGGATCAGCTTCTCATCCCTGTATTTGTCCTGTCTCTATCTCAGTGCAGGTCTTCTCATGGTCCCGGGATTACCCTATGGAGTGGATAGAACTCATGATGGGTGTAATATTACTGTTAATATTTAGTCAATGATTTCGCCATATACAATTCCCTTCTTGATGCTCTCAAAGGAGAAGCTAAGGAAGGGGTCAGATTTCAGTGCATCCTTGAAATAAGCAGGGGGTGCAGTACTGCAGCACTGCGTCTCCTGGGCTCACCTTCCACCTTGTCATCATCGGTAGGGAGGGTCCGCTTTTCTCCTGCTTAGGTGCCCACATAGGGACGTCAGAAGCCCAGGCTTGGTTCCTACCGGCTTCATTACTTCTAAAACCTACTTATCAAAACCAGGGACATAATTATTATTGTCGCAAATGCTTGGTCTTGCTTGGTCAGACAACGCTTAGCAATACTTGGACCTAAAACATTTTCGTATTCAGAACTTGCTGATCAGAATGAGTTTAGTAGGTTTACTTTCTTAATCTAGTATATGCCATGTATAAAAACTTGACATTCATTTTCTTTTCTTTATCTCTCAAAGGGAAATGTATACAAGAACATTTCAAAAAGAATTAGTATAGATTTATATCGTATTTTAAAGAAGAGTTATTATTCCATAAGCATTTTTCATGTTTTACCTATGAGAATAAAGGAGATATATATATGTATATCCTTTCATAATTTACTCTATTTATTATTCTCCACTATATGAACTTTTTGGCTTTTAACTTTTCACTATATAAATAAACTTTACATGCAAGTAGCTTTTTCCATAGTTAATTGTCTTAGCTTTGAGTCCAGGGAAACAAATGATGCACTGAAGTATGCAGTAGTTAGGAGCACAGGTTTTGGAGCCAAATAGACCAAATACCAAATTCCAACTCTGGCATTTACCTGTGTCACAACTTATTTTTGTTGTTGTCTTGACATTTTCTTCCGAAATGTTGGGGTAATGTTACCTAACACACAAATTCAGTTGTAATAAATAAGCAAAATAATCCTTATATGTAGCAATTGAAACAGTGCCTGGTATAAGTTTGGTGCTTTGTTATCGTCTCCATTTTAATTTTATCGGATTACAGAATGCTTCTCCGATGTGTTGGCAATATGGAATTACACTAACCAAGTGTGAGAGCACCAGCCTGCTTTGCATACTGTCCTTTCTGTAAATGTTATAGGAAGTTTCTTTTTTTTTAAAACTGATTTACTTTTAACTTCCAATTTATAAATATAAAAAATGAAGACACCAGAAGCCTAATTCATGCTTATGTATGGCGCATCAATAATTAGAGGAGCTATTACACACTATGTATAAATATTTAACTGACACAAAAGCTCTCTGTCAGAGAACCAGGTCTCTGCCATTATAGAGATAAAGAGATCTTCTCGCTTCAGTTTTTTTAAAATGTAAACACATCCGAGAGGAAAGAAGCAACATAGAAATAGCAACCATTTTTTTAACACTGCTATTTATATGCCAGAAATCTTCCTAGACATTTTACACATATTTTTTCCTAATAGCACAACCATCCCTATCTGTTATACTATTTCTGTTTCCCAGATCACTGTATATAATTTTGGTTTACTTGCCATATCACCTTCTAGGACAGAGGCATGGTGGAATGAGGACATCTGTGGGGAAAGGGGCCTGATAGGACTGAAGGGGTAGAGAAGCTACCAGCGATACCTGTCACCATCAGTTTTGTCCTGTAATCGTCTTATCCAGAACCCTGTAACTTTTTGCTCTGATTGTGCCCATTACACAAAGGAGCCTGCCCCATTTTACCCCCTGGAAATAGTGGGCAGGAAAATTGCCTCTGAGACCATGTGGTTTGTCAGTGGGAAAGCTACAGACAGTCCTTTCCACTCACTCTGCCCAAACCCCGTCCTATAGTTGAAGCAGAATGGTGATATGATGTCCCTTTGATTATCTAGTAGAAAACAACTTAGATGTCATCATTCTAATGCACACTGTTGCAGGCATTGACCATCAAGCCCACTTCCTTTGGCTAAAAGTATGTGACTCCAGAACACAAGCTAATTAATGTTACCCCAATATTGCTTCGCCTCGCCATTGAGGACATTGATTAGGCTCGTATCCTGTTCTTATTTAATAAGCTGTATATCCTTTCCATTCATAACCGTAGGGGGAAAACAATTACTCTGGCAAATGCGAAGACCCAAGGGAATGCAGGCTCTGGGTGCTGATTCTGGGTTTACTACTAATGTCACTGGCCAGAGCCAGAACTGAGCTCAGGTTTGGCTGCTCCTCACTCAACAGTCAATGTCTGAGAAGTTTTCAGTCATAGTTTCTTCAAATATGTTTCAATCCCCTTTCTCTTCCCCTTCTGGGACCCTTACTATGTATAGATTAGCATGCTTTATATTATCCCCTATGTCCCCTTATACTGCATTCATTTTTTTTTCCTGTCTGCTGTTCTGACTGAGGGTTCGGGATTTGAAGATACACACTACTATATATAAAATAGATAAACAACAAGGTCCTACTGTATAACACGGGGAACTATACCTTATAATGGCCCATAATGAAAAAGAATATGAAAAGAAATATATATATATGTATATATATGTATAAATGAATCACTATGCTATACACTAGAAATTAACACAACATTGTAAATCGACTATACTTCAATTTTTAAAAAAAACTATTTGAGAGACAAGAGTTGGTGGAAAAAAGAAAGATACGTTATTCAGGAAGCCTGCAATCTGGGGAAATGGCAGACTATCATCCCCAAAACCATCTCCCCCTTGCCAGTTAGAGGAAAAAGGGTTTTATAGGGAAAAACCGAGAGGTTTCCGCCATGTGCACATGGGGGCTGTGTGCAGAACAGCACAGTCAGCTCTGACAGTCATCTTGAAACTGGTCATGTGGTGATCTGGTCAGCATCATCTTGATCATTTTAAGCATAGTTAATCTTCAGCTCCAGGGTCTGTTTGTTCCCGTTCCCTTGAGGCCAGTTCCTGGAACTGTGCTGGTCATAGACTCAGTCCTGCTCAGGATGGAGCAGCTCATGTCATGGCTGCAGTCTGGTCGTCATGCAGTTAGCTTTGTCCCTCCGGTGGTGGTTATAGGATCTGCAAAGCAAGTCGGGAATGTGCCCTGGACACTGTTATCTATGTCCTTCAGGGAGGAACTAAAGATTCTGTGACTGTCTTGTCCTAATCATTAACTTCCTGAGCCTGCTCATTTGTGACTCAGGGAGGGCCTGGGAGACCACAGCTTTTCTGCCAACAAGAGACAAGGGCACATAGAAGGGCCCCGCAGGGTCCTGCTCAGTTTCATTAATTCAGTGTGTGACCTAGTTTAGTTTTTTCCCTTGATTCGCCCCCCCTAGATTTGCCCTCCGTGAAAATGAAGGGGCTGGTTTGTTGCTTTCTTTGGTCCTTTCCAGCCTGAGCATCCTATGGACTAAAGTGATTAACACTGGGCAGGAGATGACCATAGATTTTATGAAGCTCCACCTAGTGGCTTTGCCCCATATTGCAGCTCTAAGTCTGAGCGGGTTTTCTGAGACCTTCAGTGAAGTGCCTCAAATGGTTTTGATTTGCCCATCACACAGTATGTTTGCAATTAGTAGAACATGGGAGAATGGAGAGAAGTGTTAGGAATAAGGGGAGCAGGAAAAATACTTATTTTGAAACTCGCATTTAGTAAAACCTCAAATTTAGGTCAAATTTAGACTTTGGAATCATCTCTAATTGAGATAATATAGACAGCGATTGAGCCTGTGAATGTGTCTGTTTAAGCATTAATTAATTAAATGCAAACGCTTAACATGTGCTTCCATTTTTGTAGCCATGTATCCGTATTGTCATTTAAAATAATTAGAGCTAGAATCTTACATAATGGAAGTAGTTAAGCTGTTCCTTCTTTTGAAAAATTCCACATTGAGAACATAGTTAGTGCATGCCAAGCAAAGTTCTGCAGTGGTAGATTCCTTGAGGGGACTGTTCTTAGGGGAGGTAAGAGAAACATGTGGAAATAATCAGTCCTATAAAGTAACAATGATGTTTTCACTAGGCACTGCCTTTGTGATTCCACAGTTGCTGTCATTCTTAAGAGACTGATAATTCAGTAGGAAAGGCAGATGTTTGCAGACATAGTCACATATTATATCTAAATATGTGAGCTACAACAGAGTTTTTTTCAACAACAACTGTGGTAATACAACAGAGACGTCTATTTTGTTGGGAAAGTCATGGAATTGCAGGCACAGCATACTGTGGAAGAATTGAATAGAAGGAATCCTTCACAGAATAGAAGCTGGTACTTAAAGGCTAATTCAGCGTTTTCTAATAGGGTAGGGAGGAAGCTCTGCAGAGAAATTGAAGAGCCTATACGCGCACATGTTACGTGGGAAATGATTCACAGTCCTGATGTCAAATGTGTAAGGGTTTAGAGACTGAGAAAAGTACATTTATCTTTTTTCAGTTTCATTTTCTGGGACAAAAGCCCTGCCCTTGTATGAATTTTTTTTTTTTCTCTGAAAGGGCTAAAATCAGCATAGCCATGACTACAAAGTACGATTGGAGTGAGTATGATGTGTTTGTAATGAATATGGGCTTTGGAGGCTGCAGACCTTGCTGGTCTACCAGTCCTGGCTCTGTGCGTTCCAGCTAACTAAACTTGGGCAGCTTTTAACTCTTTGAGATTCCTTTACTCCTTTGTGAAAGTGAGAAAAATAATAATACTTACTACATAGGATTGTTATGAAGATAAAATGTGAGCACAAATAATATCAGGAACAGAAGCATTATTATTAGATATATATGAGAAATTAAAATGAGAGAAATAATGAAAAGCATTTGCCAACAAATAGTGAAATTTTGCTAAAACGAGTAAGTTACTTTAAAATGCAATTTATTGAAACACACACAAGATATATTATAAAATATGAATGCTCCTTTCTTTAGTAAAGAAATATGTCTGAAAGTAAAAACCTTCCCACAAAGGAAACTCCAGGAGCAGGTGTTTAGTAGTGAATTATTTCAAACCTTTAAGAAAAGAGTAAGACCAAGCTCTGCTAAACTTTATTAGAGAATAGACAAAGAGGGAACACTTCCAAATTTACTAGGACAGTATAATCTTGATAACAAAACCTGATATGGACATTATAAGAAAGAAATATTGTAGGTTAATATCTCATAAATGCAGATGCAAAAATCCCAAATTATATTAGCTGATAAATGAGTCAATTGAGACTAAGGTGGGTTTATTTCAATTTCAATACTCAAAAATCAATATAATTCATTATATTTAGAAAATAAAGGAGAAAAATCATATGATTATCTCAATAGTTGCAGGGAAAAGCAGTGATACCGCTCAACATCAATTCACATGACAAACTCTTAGCATACTAGAAATAGAATGGAACTTCCTTAGTACGTCAAAAAAAAAATCTATCAAACCCTCACTGTATGCTTCATGATTAATGGTAAAGTCTCTGAGGTTTGCACCATGAGATCAGGAACAAGATTAAGATGCCCTCTGACACCTCGTCCGTTTAACAGTATACTGGAGGTCCTAGTTAGAACAAATGGCGTGAGTATTGGAAAGGAAGAAATAACTGTCATCACTTGTGGATAAACTGATTATAGATGTAGAGAATCCAAAAAAAAAAAAACCCCTCCAGATAATTTATAAGAATTAGCAAGTGAACTTAGTAAATTCATCACACAAATAGCAATTTCCATTTTATATACCAGCAAGAAGTGATTAGAGAAAAATTTTTTAAACTACATAGCTAATGAATGATGTACAAGGTCTTCCTCTGCACAGAACACTATGAAACATTATTGAGAGGTTTTAAACATACTCAGATAGAGCTAGATCAAAAGCAAAAACATTAAAAAAATCCATAAAATGTTAGCACTAATTGCACTCAAGCCCCGATGAGAAGACAACCTATTAATTGCTCATCATAGGATGGTTTTCAAAAAACTTCTATGAAAACTGTCACTGATTTCAAAGCTTTGATCATGTCTGGCAGGAAAGGTTGTGGTATGTCTTATGAGTGTCTGAAACCTCAGAGGATCTAAGAAGAAAATGTTACTAGTGATCTTCAAACTACAGTTGAGGGAGGGTGAGGAAAATGGAGAGGGCTGGTGGTATGAATTAATTTCCACATGGAAAGCCACCACGAGGATCCAAAGAAAGGCAGTACGTCACCTGACTTAGTGTTTCAGCTGTAGCCAATGTGTTAACAATAATTTCTGTCTTTTGGTGCATCGTTAATGCGTTCCCAAATCTAGGTTTTTGTGTACTAAAAGTCATTTATAGCCTGTCCTCTGTCTAACTGGTGAGACTAAGGCCACGTGGAGAGAAACATCCGGACAATGTTATTCACGGCACGGATAAATTCTGTGTGCCTGCTGTTAGGCTTGTACATTCACTGAGTGCACACTGTGTGTCGGCGCTATAGAAGAGGTTTTATGCATGCAATATCTGTTAGATATTTTTGTACCCTTCTTCAAGATAAGGGAATGAGACTCGAAAAGGATATACAACTTATTCAAGGTACCCAGATTGTTAAGAGTCAAAAGTCAGTTTTGAGCTCAAACCTACCTGACCCTAAAACATGAGTTCTTTTCATTATACCGTGATGCCTGTAAACTTGAGATGTGTGATAGGCTGATTAGTTCAGATTTGATACATCATTAGTATTCAATAAGTTGCATGATTATTATTATTATTATTAAAATATGACTAAGTCTCGTAGGGAGTCCCTCTTTTTTTAAATGAGTTAGAGCCTGAATCTCTTATCCAATAAATGATTGCTTCTTCTTGGCAGTACACGTCATGAAAAACTATCAGAATGATCATGCAAAACACGGTGGAGATAGATTTCCCTAAGATTTCCCCTCAGGAAGTGACTGTTATGATAATAAAGTGATACTCTGTGAAAGAAGCGAAGATTTAACAAAATCTGCACAATGGGCTATTTTCCCTCTACTGTGTTCCCTTAGTAACAAACCCTTAAAAGTCTGCAACACTTTTCAAAGAGAAGAGAGGTTTGTTGCAAAACTGTGAGAACTGGTTTATCCTTCCGGTGTTAATCATCTGATAAAACCTTAATTTATTTCATAGGTAGCAATCCTGAAAGCACCATAAATAAACTGCTAGTAACCAAGTTAGTTCTTCCATCTTAAATGGGTTAGATTCTTGTCATCAAAGGATTTGCAATCAAGGCGTATTTTCCTGCCTTCTGAGTAAGTAACAGATCGGGCAGATGCAAGATAAAATGTCCTTTACCTACTGGTGTGAACTTTAGAATTACACCTGAGTAGGTATATTTCAAATAATAGGATGATTATGGAAAGTTACAGCTACTTGTCTTAAAATTTTTACATGAGCTAGACTGCTTAATATGGCTAAATAAAAAATCAAAAGAAAGAGGAAAGATGTAGATTCTTTGATATTTAGTTAATGCGAGACATCAAAATTATACATTAGCTTTGTACAGACAAAAACAATAAAATCCTGAAATTTAATTCTTTATAATTACTCTATAACTACATTACTTTATAATTCCATTTCCTTCTGTCCATCCTGTATATCTTCACTGCTTCGTGGTGCATCCTTAGCCCCTTTGAAGGTTTTTTTTTTTGCCACATCATATGACTATTAAGGCTTGTTGCATGGTGATATGTACACATAGTTTCTGTATAAATATTTTTCTTCCTCACTGAGATACACAGGCCTTAAAGACAGTGATTGTTTTTACATTTATTTTTGTAATCCCCAGGGAGCTGACCACACTGTCTTCCTTCCAGTAGGTGCTTGACAAATGTTTGGTTCTTGAATAAATAAAGATTACTTTGAAAAATGCAATAGAAATTAGAAATTGAAAAGAGAAAATAGTCTTAAACTCTCCATGGGAAAGGACTATTTTTCCTTTTGTTATTCTGAAAAAAAAAAAAGAATCCAATGGAAATGCGAGAAGCCATTTAAGATGTTAACATGATAACATGCAGGAATGAATACATTTCTAATTTACCGGTTATTTTCAAGGAAAGAGAAAGGCACATTTTATTTTAAAATGCAGTTTAAAATAGTATCTACATGTGAATCCACACTGTGGATTGTCTGTGACAAGTATTTCATCTCCAGGAATCTTTCTATCCATGACACTAGACGTTCCAGGTGAGAGACAGTAATTTCTATTAGCGCCTATTTCTCTTTAGGAAGTGCAAATTCTTTTATTTAAGCTTAACAAGACACAGTTACCATTTTCCTGACCATTCCTTTCTGATCCATTTCGTCTCCCACAACCTAACAGCCACTAGAGCCCTGTTCCCGTTACACCTCTTTCTCACGAATCTCATGCACAGTTAAGAACTCAATTAGCACATTGTAGGTGGCTGTGGTTCCAACACTTGCCTTTGTCCCAGGCTCCAGCCATGTATCTGTAAAGGTCATCAGGCAGTGCCACTTGAATGCCCCACTCTCATCCCCAAATCAGATTCAGATTAAACTGACTTTAAATACCAACTATCTGCCAGGCACTGTCTAGACACACCCACCTCTGTCATCTAGCTGCAAAGTAAAAAATCTTAAATTTAAATACACAGGCTTCTCCCCACCCTATGTACAATTTTGCACTATTACAAGAGCTGCTGTCTGTTGAGTTACCTACTGTGCACATTAGCCTTTATCCCGGAGATCTCTTTAATCTCTTTAATTAAAAATAAACAAAGGTAGGTGGTATCATCTTCATTAAAAAAGAATGATTTAGGCTCAGAAAGTTTCATGTGCCCAAGACTTCATATGACCGGGAAAGGACTCAAGCCAAAACTATTATGATTTCAGAGTTAAAGCTCTTTCCATTACTTCTCACTGCCTCCAACCTTCATCTCTGATTCCTAAAATACAGGATAGTGTTTAAGCGTTTACTAGAGTCAGACAGCCTGAGTCTGAATTCTGGGTGTTATACTTACTATATCTGAGGTCAAGTTACCTTATTTTCCTCAGCCTCAGTTTTCTCATCTATAAAATTGGGCTAATAAAAATACATACCTCACTGGATTATAAGAATTGAATGAATATGTGTACAGTAACTGGTAGATGGTAAGCTCTCAATATATTTTCCCTGGGAAACATCTAATAGTTATGCTACCTTATCAATTCTTTATTCAAAAATCTACTCTATCCCTTTTCATCTTTTTAGTCTTTAAAAAAAAATTTTTTTTTCAAACTATATGCCTTTTTTTTCTTTTAAATGGAGGTTCTGGAGATTGAACCCAGGACCTCCGTGCATGCTACACATGCACTCTACCACTGAGCTATACCCACCCTTCATCTTTTTAGTCTTAATGTCCATGGTCCAAGTATAGAAACCTATCATGTTGAATGACTGGTCCGTTTTCTCTCCTGGCAACACACTCACCCTGTATCTGCAGCCGTTTGGGGCCTGCACTGCCCTCCAGGAATACCTTCTCTTTTCTTCTCTGTCTAATCAGATCCCACCCACCTCTCCAGGCCAAGCTCAAATTTGCACTTAACCAAATTCTTCTCAGATTAATCGAACCAGAAGTCATAATTTCTTCTTCCCACTGAGAAACCAGGAGTTAACCATGTTTTAGGATTGGATAGGATTTAAAATTCTCAGGTGATCTTACCCACTCGTATGGACCTGAGTTTTTCTTTTCTCCAGCTCATACCAAATCACGGTAAGAAGTCAGTTACGGGGCAGGAAACCTGATGGGCTTCTTTTCAGTAGCTGTGATTCTCCAGGCTGGGATCGGTGTAAGGAGAGAACAAAGAGGTCATATTCAGGACACATCAGGCTTTAATTGTACGGCTGTAATCTGGAGCTAGTGCTCTCAGGCACGGTAGACATTCAAATTCAGTGATTCCCTCCCCTCTCCCTTATGAAGCACACTTGTGAGATCCTTGGGGATTTCCTAGTCAGGGACATTTGATTGTCATACCCTTCCTTGATATCAGCAATGTCTTCAAGACATTCTTTATTAGAATCACAAAGAAAAGTGATCTAATAAACACATTTGTAATGTGGCCTTTCCTTTTCTGCTTGAAAAGATGCTTAGCATTTCTTGTAAGGCCAGTTTAGTGGTAATGAACTCCTTTAGTTTTTGCTTATCTGGGAAACTCTTTATCTCTTCTTTAATTCTGAAGGATAGCCTTGCCAAATAGAGCATTCTTGCTTATAATTTTTTCCTTTCAGCACTTTCAATATATCCTGCCACTCCTTTCTGTCCTGTAAAATTTCTGTTGAAAATTCAGCTGATAGTCTAAGGGGATCTCCCTTTTGTGTGATCAGTTATTTTTCTCTTTCTGCTTTTGAGAGTCTCTCTTTATCTTTAACCTTTGCCATTTTAATTATAATATGTCTTGGTGTGGATCTCCGTGGGTTCATCTTGTTTGGGACTCTCTGTACCTGGTTATTTGTTTCCTTCCCCAGGTTAGGGAAGTTTTCAGCCATTATTTCTTCATAAAAGTTTTCTGTCCCTTTCTCTCATCTCCCTCTGGGACCCCTATAATGCAGATGTTAGTATGCTTGATGTTGTCCCAGAAGTCTCATAAACTCTCTTTTTAAAAAAATTCTTTCCTTTTTCTGCTGTTCTGGTTCTGTGATTTCCACTGCTCTGCCTTACAAACTGCTCATCTATTCTTCTATATCATCTAGTATGCTGTTAATTTCCTCTAGGGTATTTTTTATTTCAGTTATTGTATTCTTCAGTTCAGATGGGTTCTTTCTGACATTTTCTGTATCTTTATAGAAGTTTTCACTGAGTTCTTCCGTTCTCTGAGTTTGGTGAGCATCCTTATGACCATTTCTTTAAACTCTTTATTGGGTAAATTACTTGTCTCTGTTTCATTAGAATTTTTTCCCTGGATTTTATTTTGTTCTTTTGCTTGGTACCTGGGCCTCTGTCTCCTCATTTTGTTTGACTTTTGATTTCCTTAAGGCACTTAAAGTCTAGGGTAGAACAAAAGGTGTAATGATGCCTTTGAAATGTCTCCATTCCAGGGGACTTTTTATTAATTGTCTGAGAGGTGAGGAATTTCTGGGTGGTTATTTCCATTTCATAACTCTCTTCTACCTCCTTCTTCTGGTACTTTCCCCATCAATCTTGAGAATTTCAGAAATGTAGAGCAAGCTCTCTAGCTGCACGTTTATTTAAGAAAAAGTTCTATATAAGATTGTTTCTCAAACTTGAGTAAAATATAAACCTCCCTGAAAAGGAAGATATTTCCATGGATTTCTAGTGTTGGCTTAACTTATTTTTACTATAATGTTAATAAAACATGGTTAAGAATAAAAGCAGGTATAAACTCACTAGCTCTTTTAGAACTAAAACACCAAAACACATTCATAGATTAGTTAGATACAGAAATGTAAGGCTTATTTAATCAGGATTAAAGTATTAATTAAATGTGATGGATGATGTCATTTTTGAAATTTAAATGCCAATATTTAATTTAAGAGTACACAGATGCATTTGCTCTTTTTATGTTTTATTTTTGTGCACTTGATTTTGTCCTTTTGAACTGCTCAGACTATTCTTTGGATATTTTTCACTATCACTATCATTTTAATTTCATTTTTAATAGAAACATTTTTGTAACTACCAAAATATTATTTTAATGGGCCAATTAAATGAATGTTGCATTGTAAAATACAATACTGAAAAACTTAAAGGACAATTTAAAAAAATTCTTCATTTTATATTTACTATACGTACTGCCAATGAACTTGTATAAGTTGGTATGTAGAAATAGACGACCTTCCCAACATACTTGCTTGCAATTTGAACTGACTGTTTTGGCACAGATCGGTGTGAGTTCAACATGACCTATTAACATGATGCTATGACAACTTTCAGCTGTTGCAGCAGCAAACTGATTATAAATCCAAAAGCAAACCAGGGCACAGAATTAATTTTTAATTTAGTTCTCCTGATAATCCATTTTCTCCTGTGTTTGGTCTCCCAGATTTAGTAAGACTTCACTCCTGAGTCTTGGAAGTATCTAGGAAATCTGCTTGGGTGCTGTACCCATCAAGACATTTTCTCACTCTTGGTCACTGTTGGATATAATACCCTGTATGCTAAAGAAATCACTTTATTCCTTGTCTTGAGAAAAGGAAAGATGGCATAGTAGCACTTGCCACTAAGTACTTTTATCTTTTGTTTTCTGCAGGCCCTGACTCCTCTGTCAGGGTGGTACTTCCCTATTAATGACCCTCCATGACCTTTTGTGGTGACAGCTGAAGTTAATTTCAGAGCAGTCCTTTGTCATGGGTGGCCCGGACTTCATACTTCTTTTCTGTTCATGAAATTTTAGAGCCTGTATGTGTTTGAGGCACGTGTGGTCAGGACATCTGTAGTATTGGTTCATGACTTCCTCCATGTGAAGCCCATGCATGATTCCACGTGCTTTCTCCTCCCACGAGTTATTATATTTTTCTCACTTCTTGGCCAGAACTCAGTCACACAACCAAACCTAATGGTAAGGAAGGCTAGGAAATCCTACACTTCAGTTGTATTTTTCAGGAGAAAGAGCTAAAATCTTTGGTGAGTAGCTAACCCATTTCTGCACAGAAACCAATACTGTGGAAGGTAAAGTAGGAAGACTGAAAAAAATGGAATCCTTCTTCATATCCTTGAGCCTACTCAATCGAGTTTCACTATATCCCTACATTTTTTGATGTCAGTGAATACTCCTTTTATTGCTGAAGTTTCAGTTGGATTTTCTACTACTTGCTGTGCCAAATATTGTAACTAATACAGTTGCCAGATGAATTTTCCATTAGCATCAACTAACAAACCAAACACCCGTGGATGCCTTCCTGTTGTCTATTTGTGTGAAGCACAGACTGAATGTTTAACGCTTGGGTTCCCAATAAGGCATCTGATGTATCAGGCCTGCATCCTGGGAAATTCAGGTCAGTCCAAGGGATGAGGCTTCAAAAAAACATAAAACAAGAGACTGGGAGCAGGCTAATTTCCAGGTATGAAGGAGCCCTTGAAACTCATGTTTATTTGGGAGTTAATCTTGTAGCAGGACGGTGGTCTGTGATGTTTCACTAAGGCCTCAGGATCTATGACCACAACTTTGAACCCAGAGTAGAAGAAAATCCACCGATTAGTCTCCGGTTAAAACTTGAGTCCTATTTCTCATCTGTTTGATTTTTCCAGCTGAGAGATCAGCTGAGTCCAAACCACACTTCTTGGTGATACCCAGTCTGAACTCATGTCTTCAAGTAAATTCAAACCACCTTACTTTCCAAGGCCAAAACAGAGCTGAGCGTAGTTCTCACTTTATGGCGTCTGCCTCCCTTTGTTTCCTTTATAAGAAGAGAAGCTCATTTTCCCTTTTTTTTTTTTTCCTGCTTTTGGGAATCATCCATTCATTTATTGATTCAGTCAACATTTGTTGTATTAGACTCTGCAACGTGCTAGAAAAAAGCCAGATTGAGCTACTGCCGTAAATCAGGCAGAAGAAAAGCTCATAGACCATTCAGGCAATCTCTGGAACAGTATGGTGATATCATGGGAAAAAATACAGGCTTTGAAGTCAGATACCATTGAGTTTAATCTCCAACTTAATTACTTACAAGTTGTGTTAATTACGAAATTCAGCTATCCTCTGAGCTTCAGTTTCTTGTTAAAATTTGGATAATACCATTCTTTCAAGCTTTCATGCTTTATTATCTTTTGGAAAGGAAATGATACAACGTTAGTGTAAATGCGTGGCACGGAGCAGGAGTACAAAGAATGCTCCCTCTTTTCCTCTTTCTTTTCTTCTCGCTCACCTTCTCTCTACTCTCGTTCACCTTCTCTTTTTCCCTTTCTCATTTTCTGTTTTCCTTCCTTTTTTCTCTGCTTCCTAATTTCCTAACTACGTTCTGCAGATAAACATGCTAATGGATAAATTTCCATCCTCCAAGATTAAATTGAAATCCCAACAGATACTCCTCAGCACAGATACTCCAGATTATATGCCTCTTGAATATCTAATAAGACTGTGAGTAAAAAATACTCCTTATGAAATATGTACTTTCTCTCCTTCCTAGATGGCTGCGTGGACGGTTTTTCCTTCTGATTCTAAAAGTAACACATCCCTGTCCGGTTGGGATGATGATGTCTGTTGCCACTTCCCAGATATATCATAATGGTGTTCCTGGTAGACAGCAACTAGACATCCAAAATAATCATTGCAGAGGGCTGAAAACTGGCGGGAAAAATGGCAGAGGAAAATATTCTAAGGAAAGACAGAGGAGCATGAGGATTTAGTAAAGTTCTTAAAGCTATTTCTCTAATTTGACCATACTTGATTTAAAAATTACTATTTGGATCTATTTCACTTTAATAAATAAGTACAATAGGTAAATAATGAAAATAAATAGGTTTGTTTGATTCCATTAGCTGTATCATCTTGAAATAAACTATTCATCTTAGTGCTCTAGAAATTGAGTATTTCACATATCGTATATTACATGTAGCATCTTACAAAGGATATTTTTGTAGAATTTATTTGTTGAGTATCACCCCAAATTAAATCTTTAATTAAAAAAGAAACTTTTAATCTTTCTTAAAATGTGTGAACTGCTTTGATGCACTCAAGATAAAGAGTGTTAAGTACTAAGCATAATTAGATGTATAAAATTTGCATGTGTGAAAAATTATGTTCAAAGACTACATCTTTTTTTGTAAAATTCACATTTTGGAATAACTTCCAAAATACATGAAAGATAATTTATATGGCTCAAGAAGACTATTTTTATTACCCTCTATTTAATTTTGAAAAAAAAATGTTTTATTATCTTTTGAAAAGGAAATATTTTCTTAACATGCCATTTCCTGTGATATATCACTTCCTACATAATGTGTTAAAAATAAGGAAAAACTCATTAAGACTCTAGTGATGTTACACTTAAGGAGCTGTATTTGAGTTCAAAGGTGATAATTTGCTGAGCTTCATCTTAGATACACTTTTAGGGGAATATGATGTATGATAATTTGGAAAAAATGTATTTCATAATGTTTGAAATAAAGGAAATCCCCATTATGTAAATAAGTAGAATTAAGAAATCCAGGTACATATACAGTATTGTTGTAACTGTATTTATACATCTATATATGTACATGTACATTCCAAAGAAATAGAAATAAATAATAAAATAATATGTAATATAATGTTGGCAGTGATTGTGTTAGATGATGAAATTATAGCCGAGTTATTTTTTCTACTTTCTATATTTACCAGACTTCCTGAAAATGCACCTATATGAATGTATAATAAAAAAACAAAAATAGCTATTTGTCATGAATGAAAATTCAAGATTTAATATATGTATTAGCAGAAAGAAGCATTTATGACTTACTAGTAACTCTCCAAAAATAAATTTTCTTTCTAGTAATTATATTTTATTCCCTCATAAAGTAAAGTATGTAACAGATTGGTGAAGAGAAGTTTAGAAAAATTATTGCTGTTAAGCAATAGTGGTTCATATTTTTTAAGCACCTAATCTATGTACTTTACATGCATTAACTTGGTAATCAGAAGAACCCTACAAGATACTGCTGTTTTTAGCTCCATTTCACAGGAGAAGAAAGTGACACAGAGAGGTTAAGTATCTTGCCCATGATCACACAGCTAATAAATGGCAGAAGCAGAATGAACCCAGGCCGTTTGGCTCCAGGGCCCACACTCTGAACCAGGATACTTTTCTATCAAAGGTCTACTCTGTGCTGTGAACTTTTGATTATTTGTCATTGTTTAATGGAAAGGATGAATACTTCAGATCTGGATGATTGAGTTTAAATCCCAATTCAAGTATTGCCATGTACTGTATCTTTGGAAAGGAAATCTAGTCTGTTGGCCTGAGTTTCTTCATAAATAAATGGGAATAATGATACTAGACAGCCATAAAAAAGAATGGACTTGGATTACATACTGGATATGGACATGAAAAAGTCTCCAAGACGCATTGTTAACTGACTTCCCCATAATTATATAGGCAGTGAGTCGTGGAGCCACAGTTCACACTCAGATCTGCTTGATGCGAAAGCAGCATGTGTTACAGACTTACAGAGGGGCTAGGGGATCACTTCTATTTGGCAATGTTCAGTGATGCTTTCTTAGAGGAGCCTGGATTCTTTCTGTCTTTTAGATTTATAGTATGAGCTATAGAGTTCTTTTAGCCCTACAGTATACGCCGTATGCTTAGTCTTACAGTAGGGTATTGGCATTCAGTCTTGTAGCAGAGTTCTTTCACTCTTACAGGACGGGCAACAGGAGGACTAAGAAATCGTAACTTACTTTTGTATCGCGATCTCTTCAGTTTCCTAAGCGACTGCTTAGTCAATTGTCTGATTTGATTTTTACAGCTAGAGAAGGTGCTAATATTCATCATATTTTACTGCTAAAGAATCTGAGGCTTAGAGAGGTCCAATGACAGCTCAAGGTCACACTCCAAGTGAATTACAGAGCTGAGACCCAGTAATTTGTCTTTTTCAGTGGAATTTGAAGAATCATGAATGCAAAGTTAAGAGTTACCACTGGCTTCCCAACTTAATATGTCCCAGGATCTGCTCTGCGTGTTTCCTTCTGTCAGCCAAAATGATCATTATTTCCCTTGCTGGGACCCATAATTACAGCCTTTCAATAATGCTTGTCAGTCCAGTGTTCCAAATCTTGTTTTTCCTAGTCCTGCTAACTTCTCTGTATAATAAATGCCAGGCAGCACTAGCTAATTAGCAGACAGCAGACAATGCACATTGATACATAACTCTTACTCTTCCAAGGCCCCTGTTTACTGCCAGTGACTTGCGACCTCACTGTGAACCCAGATACAATAAAGCTACCACTGTGATTAGGGTTAGAATACATGTAATCTCCTTAGCCTTAGTTGAAACTGTGAAAATCCCTTTCATCTTCAATTATTATTTATTTGGCCCATTTCTCTGGAGGGCAAGGGGCTGTCTAATCCCCCAGGCTGAGCCTCAGGAGTCTGCTTTAGCAGGAAAGAATGCCAACCTTGCATACCAGGCACTGGAAGACTGGGCCGTGGGTCAGAGAGGCCACGACCCCGATGGCGGTGGAGATGGGGAAGCTTTAGGAGCTTGCTTGTCTGATGAGTATTTTCCAAGGGAGCTGCTTCAAAAATGACTCAAGACAAGTTCCCAGCAATGCAAAATTTTTCTAAATGGAGGAGAATTAGCAAACTGTAAAACCTTTTATTAAAAAAACAACGATACATAAGCTGAGGTACTGCAGAGTGACTCAGGAGTCACCAGTTCAGAGGATTCAGCTAGTTGAACTACTGCACTCCCAAAGGATCTCGTGTCAGCAGAGCCAAGATGTGCTCATCGGAGATGCACAAACCTTATGCCAGAACAGCTGAGAATGTTGGAGGGTGTGTTTATCAAGACCATATGCCCAGATTGAATTACCTTGGAGGAAGTCAACTTTAGTGAGTCAGTGGTAAAGGCTTGGCTAAAGACTTGTTCATCAATCAAATGGAGGAGACAGAACCAAAAACCCTTGTCGGTGGCTGTCACCAGGAGCACGAAACAAGGCTGTTTCCATGGAAGAGGAGATGTTCTGACCTACTGCTGTTGTAAACACTTGGAGTTTGAGATGCCTGGTCTTCCTGAGACTTCTGGAGATCCTGATGTCATTTTTTGGAATTTATCATGGGATTATCAGGTTCAAGAAATCTAACAGACAAGTCTGGGGGGCCTCTGGTCCTCGTGTCTCTATTCCTCATATCATAGGCCAATTTGTATAACAATATGGCTTATCCCAGGAAGATGATCCCAGCTGTCTAGATAAGCATCTCTTTCCCAAGGTCAAGTGGTGGAGGAGGCTGGCACCAGTCAGTTCACCTTCTGACTCAGGAACCCTGCTGCTGACAGAGATCTGGGATCCAAACCCTCATCCACAGAAAGGTACTTCCAGATACCTTTAATGGGTATATTTGAATCTAAACAGGCCAGAGCAAAGAGTTTTTAGGTCAGAGCAACAACAGCAAGAACAAACGCCTATCCTTCCACTGCCACACTTTTCTGTCTTTTCTTTGAGTTCTTCCTAACCCAAATTTCTGAAATAAGGATGGTCATTCAATGTTGGAGGGGAGGTGAGTGGATACTAGTCACTTTTCCCTGCCTCCCAGCTTGCCCCAGGTTGAGTTTAGCTCAGTGAAAGGGCCTTCCAACAGTAACACAATTTAAGAATTCCTGTCCCCCACAGACCAGCTGTTACCTCTTTCACAAAACACCTAGGTTATTGGTGAGACTGGGGCATGTTAGGCCTTGCCAGTCTATAGGCAACCTACAATTCCAGTGCTATTTAAACACTTCCAGTGTGGTGTGTTGTGGGGTGGGAAGTGCTGAGTAGTAAATTTTCCAATGACTTTTTTAGGAGGCTGCTATGAGATTGTTATCCAAAATTGACAAAGAGAATTTAACTGATGAGGCTGTATATTTATGTCTTAGGAAGTGGTCACATTTTTTTTTAAGTAGATAATAGATCTGAACATCTGTTGGAAATTGAGTAGCTGATGAAATACTCTTGATTGAAGACTTGGAAAAGCAAGGTGAGGAAATCTTCCAGAAGGTAGCATAACGAGACAAAAAGAACAAAACAGTAATTTAAGAAGTCTTAATAATGATGGTGTAGAGTTGGATTAGTTAGAAAAAGGAAGAGAAAATTGTTCAAGAAATGATGTGCAAGAATGCTTCTGGAAAATGAAGTGAGTATCTAGATGTCAGAGACTACTTAGTGACTTAAACAACAGTATATTACTGTGAGATTTCAAAATGCCAAAAGTAAATGAATATAAGTAGCAAATCCAAAATAATTATACATTAATTTTCATCAATTTTAAAGTCTATATATATATATATATATAGTAGAGAATTTAGGAAAGCATAAAGAAGAAAAATTACCATTAAGTCTATCATTCATATTTTGTTTAGTTTCCTTCCAGCTATATGTATAAACATGCATATGTTTGCAAAGTCTGGGTGATTTTATATGTGTGTGTGTGTGTGTGTGTGTGTGTGTGTGTATTTACATTTGTTTCATATGTAATTTTATAGTTTGCTTTTTTCAGAATAATATTATGTCCTTAACACTTTGTGACACTAAATATTCTTCATAAACATGCTGTTTAATGGCTATAAATATTAAATTTGATGGATATGACATTACCTTTTTTTAATTAAAATATAGTTTCAGGTGTATAGCAAAGTGATTCAGTTATACATATATAATGTGTGTGTATATATACATATAACTTATAATGGAAAATACATATATATATTCTTTTTCATATTCTTTTCCATTATAAGTTATTACAAGATACTGTATATAGCTCCCTGTGCTATACAGTAGGTCCTGACATTGTCTTTTTAACCAATCTTCTATTGATTGGCTCTCAGATTGCTACTAAAAATAGTGCTGCATTAAATATCTTGTGCATAAATCATTGAAAGACTGATTATTTCTTTAAGATAGATTCTTAAAAGAAGAATAACTGATTAAATGGCACTTACTATTTCTTGGGTAATTATGCCTGTATTTGAGACTCTTCATCCATATGGCCAAGTTGCCTTTGAGGAGGTCTTGACAACTTAGGGAAGCTGTTAAAGGGAGCTATAGGGGTGGGAGGTGAAGTGACCAGACCAACTTGGGAGTTAGTAGCCATCACAAATGGAACACAGTCCTTAACACTTACAGCCCAGCAGTCTTTGGACCCCCTGCCCCCTTCCCATTGCTTTCTGCAGAAGCTGGCAGCAATGCTCAAGTTCCTTGGAGAAATTAGGCAGCTTATAGCACCCAGGACTCAAAGTGATTGGCAGTAACATAAGACATGGTCTCAACATCATTCATATTTTTCATTGTCTTTAAAACATTTACTGAGTGTCTTGGGAGTCAGGGCACTTCATGTAGCCTGGCCTGAATGAGGACAGAACGTGTCTTGAGCCCACAGGTGGAACATGGCAGGGACTGTGCCAGGTGCTGGTAGGATAGAGATTGGGAAGAAATCTACAAAAAAAGTGAGGCTGGGGATAGGGTATAGCTCAAGTGATAGAGCACATGCTTAGCATGCATAAGGTTCTGGGTTCAATCCCCAGTATTTCCTCTAAAAAAATAAATAAATAAACCTAATCCCCCTTCCCCAAAACTGAAACAACAGAGTGAGATTAGATAGGACATAGACCCGTGAGATGACGTATGTATAAACTGCTATTGCACGGGCGTGCTCGGGAGGGAGATGACCTCTTCTGTCTGACTCAAAGAGGTTCATCATTTAGGATTTGCTTTGTCTGCATAGAACAGAAAATACATCAACAAAGGGTTATATAAGATAGGATGTATTCTTCTCATACAAAATAAGTTCAGAAGTTGTGAGCAGAGGAGTGCCCCACTGAAGTAATTTATTTTTAAAGAAGATTGATCCAGGAGTGACAACAAAACAGGTCCAAGCAGGGGAAATGGAGTCAGGGAGGTAGGGTGAGGAAACATCTCCTTGATGAGAGGTCAAGAGACAGATGTGAAAAGGACAGGACGAACGGGAGAGATACTGGAGGGAAGAATCAGAGAATTGGTGTCAGTGCAAAAGTAGGGTACAAGCCGGAAGGAAGCAAGGTGATAGCAAGGTTTGGGAGGGCCACATCTTTGGGGGAAGACGATAAGTTTCCTTCCAGGCAGATGGAGCTTGGAGGACCGCTTGTGGGGAAGGCTTCTGTCAGTTCCTTGCCACCTGAGCCTGGGCTGCTGTGACAGCCACCCCAGGACAGTGTGGGGACCTCTTGTGGGAGGTTCTGGAGTGTCAGCCCGATTATGCCGCCCATGAAATGCTGCTGTGGTTCTCCTGGGAAGGCAAACCTCTCAGCACTGATAAGACCCGTGCAATCAGGATAAGGAAAGGTTGGCTGGAAAATTACCGAAACCTAAAACACTGACACTGTGTACCTACTGAAGAGGCCTAGAAGGAGTCATTACATGATGACTGCTGGGAATCCTCCTCCAAGACCACTCAGTGGACACCCTTTTTTTTTTTCTAATTTGTTTTCTTCTTTTGAAAATAATCATATTCCCTATAAAAATAAAGTGGGAAACATAGGAAAACAGAAAAATATATAATAAAAGCAAAGCAGTAATTTTATCATCCAGAAATCATCTCCAAAAACATATTGGTGTATGATTTTCTAGAACTTTGTGCGTGTGTATGTGGATAATGGAAATTATGTATTTTTATGCCAAACTGGGTATATATTTTATAATTTTTTCCCAATTTTAAAATGCTGTGAAAAAACATTGTGACTATTTTTTTTCCAAGCTAATCAATATTTTTCTTAAACATCATTTATAAAGGTTGTATAATACGCCATCCCATATTTATAGCATTGTAATATTTAACCTCATGCATATTTAGAAAGCTTCTTTTTTCTGTAATAAACAACACTGTAATATGCATTCATGAAGTTAAATTTTTACAAACGTCTCTCTCTAATGATTCATTATCTTAAATTCCTACAAATATAATTTTTACATCAAGGGGCACAGACACTTTTGAGGTTTTTGATGCATATAATCAAATTTCTCTCTAATAGCTTTTTCTTAAATTATAATCCCACTAGTATCATATGATAGTGCCCGTTTCTTTGCATCCTTATTTGATATTGAATATTTTTAGTATTAAAACATTTGTCAATTTGAAAAGTGAAAATTGGAATCTCATTATTGTTTAACTTTTCCACTTCTATTACTAGGGCAAAATAATTTTTTGCATTATGATCAGCTTTTTGTTTTTCTTGTGTGGTCAATTGTTTATTCATATCCCTGTTCCTTTCTCTCTTTGGAGGTTTGAAAATAATTTATAAGAGCTTTTTATATACATAGTGTATTCTCTTTTGCCTGTCTTAAATGTCACAAATTATTCCCCATTTTGCATTTGCCATTTGTCTTGCTTCTGGTGACATACATATATATATATATATATATATATATATATATATATACACATACACATACACACACATATATATATACCCACTTAAAATGTTTTTCTTAGAGAGGGAGGGAGGTAATTAGGTTTATTTATTTATTTATTTATTTAATGGAGGTACTGGAGATTGAACCCAGGATTTTATACATGCTAGGCACATGCTCTCCCCCGAGCTATTCTCTCCCCCTCTAAAATGTTTGTCTTTTTATGATTTCTGCCTTTAATGCTTAAAAATCCTTTGCCTACAGTAATATTGGATCTATACCTTCACCATTATGTTCTAATAGTATTTTCATGGAGTAGAGGAAATGCACTAAGGAAGCTGAGATAGCATCAGAGGACTCAGGCTGATGGGATGGGTGGCAATAAGGAGGGAGGGGTCAAGTGTGACTGAGTTTTCAGGTTTGGTAGATTCTGGAGAGGGTGGACCCAATGACTAAAACTAGGAATACAGGAAAAGGAACAAGTCTGTTAGGGTAGATAGTGACTTCAGTTTTGCACATGTTACATTTGAAACGTCCTCCAGAAAGCCTAGCAGAAATGCCCAAAAGGCAGTTGCAACGTGGGTGTGGAATGCAGGAGTGAGGTCGGGGTTTTAAGTAGGGGCATAGAAATCAGCAGCAGACACTTGATAGTTTAACAGCATTTTCTTGCTGAGCCCCTCACTGCATTACTTCCTTTCATCTTCTGACAACTTTGGGAGGTAGAAATTATTATTCTCGTATTATACATGAGGGGAGAGGCCAACAGAAATTAAATTACTTTACTGAGGTCTTATACTCGGGTAGTGGTGGACCTTGAATGTGAAATCAGTAAGTCAGCCTGGTTGCTGAGTTTAATCTCCTGCCAGTTTGCTCTCCTGTCAAAGGAGTGCGCCAGCTCCAGGAGGGAAAGTCTGAGTCCCGAGGATGGAGAACCGCGCTCTCGAGGGGTGGGCAGCAAAGAAGGGGAGAAGCCAGTGAAGGCATTCGAGAAGGAGGCAGAGGGCCGTGTGTGTGTGTGTGTGTGTGTGTGTGTGTGTGTGTGTGTGTGTGAGTGGTGTGTGTGTGTGAGTGGTGTGTGGTGTATCCGTGGTGTGTGGTGTGTGTGTGTGTGTGTGTACACCCATGGTGTGTGGTGTGTGTGTGTGTGCGCTGAATGACATTCTAACCAGAATACCCACTGTTTGATGGCAGGGGCTTATATCTTAAATATTCTTGTAGATAAATGAAACCTCACTCCTGACCTTGACCGTACAAAAATTCTGTCACAGTGTTTTACGTATAAATATTTCTTGATTGACACTCTGATGGTGTGTCAGTAACTTTCTGGAGTTATCCAAGACCACACCAGTCCCTGTGTCCAAACTTGCTATGAACGAGGGGCTCATTCACAGGAGAATCTCAGTATTATTAAGCCATTGAGTTCTCTGCGAGCAGCAGAGGTGGACTCCTAGGTCTATACTCTCTACACTGGCTGGGTAGGATCACTCCCACAAACGAATAGCATGCCGTTTTCACTCGTGTTGCCTTTTTGCCTGAGTTGTTGAATGCATGTGAGATAAAGCCTTTTATCTTTGAATCATACATTTTCCTTTTCCTCTTTTATTAGATATTTCCCCGCATAGGTAGGACTTTGTAAAATATACAATCAACCCCGTTTCCTTACAGCTTGAATATCTAGTAGTTTAGCAGAAATAAAGCTGGAATAGAAGCCTGGGCCTGGATTGTATTGCATGCCAAAGGAGTGTGGTAGAGTAGGAAAAGCATGGATTTAGGAATTATTCATCCCTTTTGGGCAAATTATTTAAATTCTTTGAGCCCCATTTCCCTCATTATAAAGTGGGGATATGTATTAACAGGGTGGTTGTGAGGGTTAAATAAAATAACCAAGATAAAGGGCTTGGCCCATTGTAGGCGCTCAGTACAAGGAAGCTGGAATTCTGAGTTCATATAGAATCATTTTGCTCTATGTCCTTCTCAGATGCTTGCCCTTGGGCCATTCCATAGCTCATTTCCACCCATTCCTGTTGGGTGGATGAAGAGGAAACTGAGTCCTAACTGAACCATGTCTGTCCCTTGCAAATCTAACATGTGTAGCTATGGTACATAATTTTACTTGTTAATAAATCTACCACTGGAAATGATTTAGGGCATAATCTGGTTTTCTTGGTCCAGACTCACTTGCAGTCATTTTCTGATGATAATCAATAAAGATCCTATTCTAGTTTTTCTTTCTGATGAAAAAGTCCGACATCAAAATTCTGGTAGACTGAAATGTGTTCATTTCCAGCACTTCCCGTACAGAATCCATCATGGACTCTTTCCAAATAATCTAAAAATTATTGCCTACTTCCAGACAACTGCTGCACCCCGGAATCAATACTGGATGTTAGCACAGGTTTTAGACAAGCCTAGCTGATAAAAGGGGAACTCTCTGAAGATGACCGAGAAATGAGCTGCAGCCTTAGCTTGGCAGAACTATTTATTAAAATAGATATTTAGGAGATTTTTCAAATGCCGCTCTTAGTGGTAGATCTCATTTGAGAGCTTTGGCCCTCTGCTTCAGGAATGAACATTCTTTAGGACAGCCCTGGCTAGTTCCTGTGGTTTGGTGTAATTATTAATAGTGCCTCCTTTCACTCTCAAGAGTCCCAGTTTGGATGATAAATTTATGGTCTCCTCTTACGGGCGTTTTCAGAGTAAAGTCCATCCCTTTGAAGATTGCATTAATCTAAGAAAAATTACCTTACCTTTCCTACAACAGGGTATTTGGTGCCCTATCTTGCAGTCATGTAAGTATTTTTTCAGAGCAATAATTAAGAACCACATAAGCTAATGAATAACTCCCTCTGGCTCTCTTATTGTTGAAAACAAACAAAGTAACTTCATAGGGATGAGCCTAAGACAGCAGGCCTGGGAGGAAAACACGAGGGTCTCACGTTCATGGTTGCAAAGACATTTCCAATCATTTAAATTAGTTTTTTCACTTAATATGTGCAAGAATGTGTCCCCACCCTGGACAGCAAGGAAATAGAGTCTTAGAGAAATCTGACTCTGTGCCTTCTGAAATGGAATACCTTTCACTCTTGAACTCTGAGCACTTGTGGTCTCATACGCTTTTTACAGACTTGAGTCACCTGCCTTCTTATTCTTCAAGAAAGGGTGTGCTGTGGTTTAGCAATTCGAGGGTAGTAAGACTGTCAAAACATTCCCAGAGATGCTTTGAGAGTTACTGTGGAAAGCAGGTTTCCACAGTGCACGGCGGCTGCTGGGAGGAGGAGCCACAGGGCACAACTCCAACCCTTTCTGTCTGGTGGGGAGGAGAGCCGGCTTGTCAGGATAAAGCCGGGCATCCTTCTGGACGGCCTGAGGCAGATGGATTCTCAGGTTGAGAGAGATGGGTTCTTAGGAAGCCTTGTAATCTGGGGGTAGAGGGAAGATAGGAGGCAAGGATGGTCTACTTGTTTGCTAATGCCCTTTTCATCTAAAGATGCTCTGGCCTGAATCTAGTTCATATTCTATCCCCACCTACCTGGCTTCCTGTTTGCAGCCTAGTTCTGAGTAAAGGAAGTAAGTGCAAAGCAAAGCCAGGGAGCACAGAAAAGTTTGCCCTCCAAAAATGTGCTTGGAGAGCCCTTATCTCGGGGGAAAATGCACAGCAGTTGAGAAGAGAACAGAGCCACAAAACCAGAAGGGAACTACGGCATAATACTTGTTTTGACATGGTCCTTCCACAGCCTTCCCCCCAAATCTCCTTAAGTGGGGGTGGTGGGGGTGGAGCACAGGACAGAAAACGCCACCTCTCCCGTGACAGTGCCATACTGGGGGTAGTTAGAATCGGCTGGGGATGTCACTCTTGCTGGAAGATGTCCAGAAGACCCAGAATTCTGATACTTTAGAGTCAGGAGTACTCTCCAGAGATCTTGCAACCTGCCCCCCCCCCATTTTACTCAGGGTCTTTCAGGATTTTACTGAACTGTGAGCCTGAGGTGCTCACCAAGCCACTTTAGTCTAAAAGACTTAAAAATTATAAACTGAGAGTCATTTCTTTCCACTGTGAAGAATTGTCATGGGACCTAAATGAATGATTCTGGAAACAAACTGCAATACTTCCTGTGCAGCCAGGGAGCTCGCTCACCGTGGCTGGCCACTGACCCCGGCATGGCAGAGGGATGCCCTGCCCCCGGAGAGGCAGCCAAGCAAAACTGAAGCTTCAGGACTGGTCCTCAATTTTGCATTCTTTTGCTTAAAGAGACCCCTTCCCCTAATTGTCTGAGCTTCAGGTACCAGAAAACCTGCATCTTGGCCTGCCTGCCTGCACAATAAATCTAAATGTCTGATGCTCCAACAGATCAGAAGAGGAGAGCAGGTGTGGGTGAGGATGACTCAGCCTGGACCCAGCTGGGAAAACAGGCTGGGGCTTGTGAAGAAGTTGGATCAAGCATAGCGCTGAGGGCTTGCTCACAATGACATCTCAAACTTCCAGCCCCTCCTTGCTTCCACCACCATTAGCGTCTTGCCCAGACCAAACGTGTCTTTCAGCTGCAAAACCAGTGGAGTCGTATTTTTGCCATCATCCTTAATTTTGCCGGCTCTCAGAATGGCTTAAGCACCTCTGGTTTGTGAGTTCCCACCCTCCCCTCTCCCCCACCACCAAGTGAAGCCACATTGTTGGCCAGACTTCTAAGGAGGTAGAATACTTGGCCCACTTATTAGATATAATACTCCTGGTGTGTCCCCTTGTGGCTAGAAACCAACCAATGTATTAAAAAATGTATTTATTTACTCTTGTCTGTCTTGTCTGCCTATGTTATCCCTTATCATCCTAAGCACAAATATAATATTGGTTAAAAGAATGAATGAAAAACACTAACAAAACAACCTCTTTGGCATGAAAGACCTAGGTTTGAATTTCCTCACCAGCTGTTTGACCCAAGGTACATGACTTAAAATGTCTAGGCCTTGGTTTCCTCATTTGTGAAATGGGAAGAATAATGGTATCTATTTTTAAGACTGCTGGGATGATTAAGTAGCAGATAGATCAAAGCGGGCACAGAGCAAGTGCTGGATAGATGCTTGCTATTATTATGATCACTTGAAGTAATCTGATTCCGTTCAAATTGTCTTTCAGTGGCACTCAGAACATTGAAAGGAAAGCATTTAGGGTTCTCCTGAAGGATAGGAGAGGAAGCAGCTAAAAGCCGTGGATGCCCTCAGCATTTTCAGCCCAATTATCCTCCTGGCTAGACCATTAATAGCTGAATAGGTGTGCAGGTACTTGGCGTTCACACTTTCAGGCTTAGCTCAGGCTTAGCATCACCGGGTCACTGCGGAAGAAAGCCGGCTGGGGCAGCTCAAATGACTTGCCCAAGGTCACTCCCCTTAAAAACCAGGGCATGCAGGACCCAAACCCAGCAGTGTGCGTCCTGACATTGTATTCTCCGCCGCCTCTCCTCCAAGCTCGCTCTACCGTGTGGGATGGCGGCGGGCGGGGCCCATGACCTCAAGGGTCCTGTGTTCAGCCGGGCTTGTTACCACCATCTCCCGCAATTCGCTTAACTTTGTAAGACTCAGGCTCGCGAAACTTGGAAAGTAAAACCCACACCCCCAGCGTTGTGGCCTAGATCACAGGCGAGAAAAGCTCTTAGGAAACTGTAAGCGCTGTACGAATAACCTCTGCAAAAGACATTGGCACCTGAGCCACGCCCCCCACCCCCTTTCCAGGCCCCGGAATCGCTCTGGTCTCCAACCCTCTCCAAGGGCGCACGGCGCGCCGGGCAGGACGGCGAGGAAGGAGGATTAACCCTTGGGCTCCTGCCTGGGCGTTTCTCCAGGCGGCGGGGGAGGAGTTCCGCCCCTCGGCCGGGTCCCGTCCCGCCCCGCCGCCTTCGCTCACTCGCGCCGGCACTCGCCCTCCTGGAGTCTCTCCCGCCCAGGCCCCGGCTGCGCTTCCCCCGCCCGCACTGCACCGCACCGCACGGCAGGCGGGTCCCCAGGATGCAGGTCCCGCACAAGGAGCACCTGTACAAGCTGCTGGTGATCGGCGACCTGGGCGTGGGCAAGACCAGCATCATCAAGCGCTACGTGCACCAGAACTTCTCCTCGCACTACCGGGCCACCATCGGCGTGGACTTCGCGCTCAAGGTGCTCCACTGGGACCCGGAGACAGTGGTTCGCCTGCAGCTCTGGGACATCGCAGGTGAGCACCCCGGGAGGGGATCCGGGGGCGGGAGCGCCTCGCAGGCCGTCTCCAGTCCCAGGGCAGCGGCTTACAGGCCAAGTGGGAGACACCGATCTGGGCGATGCGGCGCAAGAGACTTTTTCTGGTGGGCTGGAAACTTGGTTTTAAAGAAAAGAAAAAAAGTTTTTCTCTCTCTCGCTGAAACTTCAAGTGCAGTTCCTGACGCTTCGAGGCTGTTGCTTTATCTCCCTCCCACAGCCTCTCTTGGGATCTGTCGGCCAGCGCGGGTCTCCCCAGAGCCCAGAGGGAGACTGTCGGAGTTGCATTCAGTTCTAGGTCTCCTGCTCATTCTCCCGGCGGCGCGGCCGCGGGCAATCCTGCCGGTGTCCTGCCCGCCCTTCCATGCCCGGGGCCACCGAGGGGAAGCCCCTAGACTGGTTCACAGAGGGAACCGGGAGAGTTCCAGACTAGGAGTTTACCAATTCCTGTTTCCAATCTCTCACTTTATTTCAACTTTTGCCACCCCGTTTTCTACCTTTCAGTCAAGCAAGTTTGAGGTTCTCTACTTTGAGAAAACAAGGACCTTTTTCTGTGAATAATGTATTGCAGGTAAACTATTATTTCTCTCTCTCTCTGTCCTCTATGGAAAGGAGCTTGGGCATATATATTTAGGGCCATTTTTGTCTAAGGATCTATGACACTAGCCACAGATTTCCTGATTTGGCCCTAAAATTTTGATTGAGAGATCTCAGTGAAAATGAGAAGCTTCTTCACAATTGTTTGAAATCAGAATTTGATTCCTAGGGTTTATACTGGGAGGTTAGACCTTGCAGTCCAATGGGATGGTGCAGAGTGAGTCTTTGGACAAAGGCTGTTTGTAAACCGGGCATGTCCAACCCCTCATTATAGATCCTGGCTCTGCTGGTCACTGACCTGCTCAGTGAGGGGCTTCAGACAAGTCCCACCAGCTCAGCTGCATCCCTGTTAAGTGGGGAGCGGTTGGACAATGACAGCTCAGGAACCTTCCTGCTCAGAAGTGTTGAGTCCCCTGGGACTCTCTGCGAACCCCACCAAACAGTCCACTTCAGCTCTGCCTATTTCCTGCTCTGTGACACTAGGAACCTTTATAAGTGCTAGACCCAAGCTGGCCATTTCTTGTTCAGAATATAGGTTCATTTTAGCTGGTGCATTTGACTGGAAACACTTCATCATGACGTGAAGTGAGAACAAATGTGGAAAATTTCTGAAAGGGCACTTCTGGTTCTGGGAACTCCAGTGCCTCTTTAATCATGAGCTGCCAGGTCTTGTGATAAAACTCTTGGCATGGGAACAGATTCACGCATTTGGTGTCATCTTTAGCAGCTTTAGTAGCACAGGGGTTATCAGAGTCCAGAAGATGTCATCAGCCACTATCTGATTGGGCTTTATGTCTAGAGAATCCATTATGAGTCTGTGCACTTTGCTGCTGTTTGTTTTAAGGTCAGACAACTCTTCTGGCTGCATCAAAGTCTCTGGGACCCAGGTTTACAATTAGCGTACTGTTTTGAAAGGGGATGTCACTGTAGTTTAGACTTTTGTGTCAAATACAAGTAAGGATGTTATGTAATGTCTGTGGGTCTCAGTGTCCTTACCTAACAGGGACAATAGAAGGATCTAGCAATTAAGAGATGAAATTCCAGAGTCAAACTACTTCTGTCTGAATCCCCTGTTTTACCCGTATATCCTGGACAATTTTAGGCAAGTTCCCTAACTTCCTATAAATCAGTTTTCTTCTCTGTAAATAGAATGTTTTCTCCCAACAAATGAGAGATGAGCAACCAGCAAATGCTAGCAAAATCCGTTAGTACTTTCTGTGTAGGAGAGCTGAAGGATTGCTGTTACATGAGCTACCTTTTTTTTTTTGAACATGTATAAGTGCTGGGCAAGAAGGACATGATACAAATATGCTAAGCAAATCTTAACAACTGATAATTCCTAACAAACGAGGAACACATATAATCTGCTCCCAAACACCCAGCACCATCTTTCAGCTTTATCCACATTACAACATGCTTTCTTGAGCAATTTCATCCCCAAGCTTAGACATACCTCCTGAGTCATGGTTCTGTGCTGGACTGAAGTTGCCGTGGAGGCTGTGGTCACAGAAGTCTGTAAATAAGAAATCGGAGGAGCCTTGAAACGTCAGTTCTACAGACACAGTGGTGTGCACCGTCTCTGCGGGGAACCATCTTTTCCCCGGAGCTCTGTGGTCAGGGCTAACCTGTTTTTGGCAATGTCCAGCCCAAAGGCTGTGTGGGCAGAATTAGAAGTTGGGCAGCAAACAAAGCTGGTTGTGGGGAAGCCAGGTCACTGTGGGAAAGGATGAATGGAGCATGGTACTGACGTGTTTCAAGCTGCAGAGCTAGCCTTGCGAGGAGTGAGTTCATATGAAATTCAGCCTCAACTGCCCAGCCAGACTCCAGTCAGCTAAGTGTATCTTACAGCATCTTCACATCAGCCTGTCAGTGCAGCCTTAGGAATGCTTCTCTGTCTGCTTTGTGCTCACCTCTGGTGTGTGTCTGGGAAGAACGGGCAGAGAAGTAGACGGCCTCGCCTTGAGAGCACTGGGGGTGAGGATGAGGTAGAGGGGACATGCCCTGTCCTGATAGGATGGATGTCAGCTCTGTCTGCTGTCGAGGGAATCTTTGTTCATTTAGACTTTTGATATCCATTTGGGTCAATGCCAAGTAGCGTCCAATTTGTTCAACTCATTCCCATGATGTATGTCTCATAGCCACTTAGACTGGCCAATCTGCTCCTGAAAAGGACTCTGAAAAGTAGCTTTCAGGGCTTGTGAAGGAGGCCTTGAAACCAGCGTGATGAATCCCACAAACCCCACAGGGGGCGGCAATTGCCCTGAATCCCAGTGATTCCACTGCAGAGGAGCATCTGGGTCCACTTCGGGTTCAGAAGCTCTTGATAGAATCAGAGAAATTAAGTCACTTTGCCCAAGGCCACACAGGTAATAAGTGGATGAGCCGAGTTTGACGTAGTTCTGTCTGATCTGGAATCAAGCCATGCTCTTCATGGCCACGGGCCTGTCAGTGCCTGGTGCACAGTGGGCCCACTGGGGTTACGCCCTCTTCCTCTTTAAAAGCATTGCTTCTTCAGTAGATGGGTAATCCTTGCCTTCTCTTTCCCATTTCTCATGTGTTTTTGGATATTAATCAAAACCGCTGTGCTGACAGTAGAAGGAAATGGAATTTATTTCTGAAAATTTGATTCTTGATTACAGGGTTTTTTCTTTTTATAGATTTATCCCTAGAAAAGTAAATAGAAAGTTCACACTTGAGACCCGCCTTTCCTGCCCCCCTCCAGATCTTGGTGCTGTGGTTACTTCACTGGCCCTTTCAGAGAGAACTACACAATTTTGTATAGAACTCTTGATGCGCTTTGGGAACCAGCTGCAGGAACGGGGACAGTGATAGTGAGAGGAACCAACATTTCTTAGGCATTTGTTATTCCTACCGTTGTCCATGCATATTTAATTTTTATTTTCCCAGTAAAATAGCTGGTAGTGCTAGAATTTAAAACTTGGCCGTTGAATTCAGCCCTCAGGTTCCTAACAGGTTTGCTCTATTTCCCACAATTTAAAAATAGAATACTGTAGGCATGTTCTAAATTATAGCTATTCTGAAACTGTAATACTTGACACTGGGCAAGTCAGGAAACCTTGCTGGATCTTAGTTGCCCCATCTTTGAATGGCTGGCTGTTTCATTTTCCTGTGATGTCACATGTTGGAACAACGTTATCTCTGGTGGTCTCCGTCAGCACTGATGTAGTCTCACTGTGCCCAGTTAGTATGTGGCAGCTTACACCAACTTCTTTACCTACTAGCTCTGTGACTCGTGCAGGTTACTTCATGTCTGTGCCTTGGTTTGCTCTCTGTAAACTGGGGACAATAGCAGAAACTGCATCTTAGAGTTAAAAGAATGAGATGAGTTAGTTCATGTAAAGCTGTGCCTGACACATCCTACATGTTAGTATTACTCTTGTTGTTTTAATTGTCCTTATAAACTACTTTCACATACATTCTTCTGCTTGATCTTCCCAGCATCGCTGAGAGTATAGACAGAGCAGGTGGTGTCACACCTATTTTATGTTCGAGATGATCAAGAATCAGAGAGGTAAGGGACTCGCCCAAGGTCACAAGAGCTTGCAAGTAGCAGAAGAGACTGGGAGCAGCAGTTCTGTTTAACTCCATCTCTCATGCATATATGAGAGCGATGACCAAGTCTTTTGGTCATCAGAAATCCAAACTCTAGATTTAAGAAATACAGTAGAAAATAAATAAAGTTGGCAGATAATTTAGCTAACACTTTTTCACCATGTGAAAGTTTCACTGCAAGGCTCTCCTAAATAATTAAATTCCCCTAAACAGTTAAAACAAGATCCAACTTATATGATAAATATTTCCCTGCAGGGCACATCTGTGTGGACTTTCCCCACCCAAGCTGTATGACCAAGAAGCATTGGAGGACATTAACTATCCAACAGGCAGAGTGACAGCGGGAGGTAGCCCCAGTCGGACACCGACTCCCCACACCAGTGGCTGTGAGATTCATCCCGGTCACGTGGTGGGGTTGTTTTAGAGTTTATAAAGTGCTTCCAAGTTGTGAAATTCAACTGAAGGAATGGTTTAGACTTGACCATCTCTTCAGTATCTATTTCTAAAAGACTAATTCTCCAAGTTTTAGAAAAAGGGTATTAAATAGCAACGTAAGAGATCTAAAAATGTAGAAAGAGCTAAATTTGGCAACCACGTGTTGGGCAAAAATCATCAAAATGCATGTCAAGTCTGGCCACTTTCTGCTGGACATCTTATCACCTTGTTTCTAGCATGGCTAATTATAGGTTTTTCTAAATACCATGTGGATTAACACACTATGTGCTTACAAGTAAATAATACGTACACTGAACAAAACAGTGAACTTGCAAAGTGAGGTGAGGAATAGGTGGGAAATGCGCCTCAGGGCTTCTTGCACCGGGGTCATTAGAGAATTTCCATGTGCCACAGGCACACGGGAATTAGGCATGTGGGACAAGTCCCCTCATCCAGGTTTTAGAGGACAGCCCTGACAGGAGGGCACATAGCAGCCTGACCAAGGACAGCGAAGTCATTTGAGAGGAGGGAATGCGGCGAACATCTCATGTGTACGGCTAGCTTCTTCAGCAGCTGTGTGTGTTAAATGTCTGGTGGGTGTTAGGCACTGTGCTAGGTAGTGGGAAAACGAAGGTAAAGAATTGAACAAGACTTGATTCCTGACCTCAGGAACGTCACAGTTTAATGGGCATGATGGCATGAAAGCAAATCACTGTAACAGTAAGTGAAGTGTGTCGACATAGGTGACTCTAGAACACTCTCGTGAAGCAGAGGGTGTCCTGTCCATACCATATCCATCCATTCTCTGAGATTAAACCTGAGCAGACTGAACAAAGTCTCCAGCTAGTGTGGTATTTCCTGTGCTCTTACCTAGAATCAGTTAACCACTCTGAGTGATTTCAGAGCCGCACAATTTGAGATGGAAGTTCATCTTCTGGTCCTCTTTAATTCTGTCTCCTTCTCTTGAGGAGCTCATATGTTCCCATGGCTTTAAACTCTATGCCACTGACTCCAAAACCGTGCATGTAACTTTGACTTCTCACGAGCTTCAGACCTACGATTATGTCTTCTGGCTGGACATCACCTTTATGATATATCACATATATTACAGGATCAATATGCCATAGCCGAGTTGCATTAAAAAATAAGATAGTTGTTTTTTCTATTAGTGAAGTAATGTATGCTCAATGTAGCAAAAATGGAACGTACAAAAGAAAACAACAAGAACAACAACAAAGAATACAAACAGAGAGTATCTACCATCACCCTCTTGATGAAAGTGGTAAATGACGCTGCTTGTAAATCTCAACTAGAAGTATCTCTCACATGGTGGGTCTTTGTTATGTTATGTTAACGATACTACCTTTTACCCAGTCACTAAGGCTTGAAACCTCTGCCATCTTTTCTCCTTCTTTGAGCCACAGAGGTTTTCGATCTCTGGGTCACATAGTGATCATACCTCTCCCGTCACTCTCCTAGACCAGGGACAGCACTATTATTACTCACCAGTTCAGCTGTCATGGCCACATGGCTAGTTCTGGTCTCTTCCTCCTCCGGTTCTTATGTGTACCAAGGTCAAGTTTATCTTCCCAGAACATCACTTTGGTGGTTCCCCATCGCCTATAGATTATATACGTCATGGTGAGAAGAATTAAAGTGGTAGAGATGAGCTGATTGGAGGGATGATGACTAGAAGGAAGACAGATTCTAAGAGCTATTGAGGGAGGAGTTCATGTGATCCTTGAAAATAAGAAGTAAGTGGAGTCCCTGAGACCTGATCAGGTCAAACGGAAGCCCAGGATCTATCTCACCATGGCCTTGTCAGAACACAGTTACTGTCATTGAGAGTCGAAATGATACTTAAATATTTTGTTTTATTTTATTGCATCTTATTTAAAAAGTTGTTTTTGAACTTCAGGATTTGAGAGGTATAAGAGCTTACCTGGGAAAACTTACTCATTCACTTAATAAGCATAGGGTTTTAGGGGTGAATAAAATAGACCACTCTTCACTCTTACGGAAATTGGTTTTTGGTAGGGCATAAAGATATTTAAAGATAATCATGGAGAAAATTATTTAATCACTGTTTTGGTAAGTGCTCTGAGAGAAATGTCAGATGCTAAAGAAAGTCAACACAGGGCACCTACCATAGCCATGATGTGAAGATAAGGCAATGTGGTAGGGATTGGAGGTGGTCCAGCACTGCTGGAGATTACAGTGTGAGGAGGGAAGTGGTGAGAAGGAGCATTTGACGAGTTAGGAAAGGACGTATATGCTAAGCCAGTGGTGAAGAGTGATAATTCCTTACATTTTTTCAATTTATCAACATAGTCTTTGGAGTTTAAACAGTGCAGTGATTCTGGCAAATAGGTCATAGTATTTCCAGTTTTATAGGTGAGGAAACTGGGCCAAGTATAAATATAACATGGTGCCTGGTACATTGTAGTTGCTCAATAAAAGTCATTTGGTGGTAAATAGCCACTGGGATTGACGCTAAAGTCATCACTCACCTGAAAAAATTTTGAGGGAAGTTATCGTATGGTATGTTTAGACCCCAATTGCTCCCTTTTCTGAGGATTAACTTTGGGAAATCCTGCAAAGCTTTCAAACCATTGAGAACCCTTTTTATTTCTTTACTCTTTTTGATTCTGAGATGGACATTCCCAGATGGATATGGTGGCCCTAACTGCTTCTGGGGTAGAAATCAGGTTCATTCCATCTAGGGAAGATCCCTGTCTTCTAGGTGGGTGAACTGAGTAGTCTCCATCAGACTTGGCAAGGTCAAGTCTGAGGCTTTGGCCTACGGTTCCAAATTATTGAGTTCTACTAACTTTTTTCAGCTGTTTGAGAGCTTAAGAAGTTATATGATCCAAAATTACTGTTTGAAAATAACTCAGGCTTCAATTTCACCATTTCCCACTCCCTTTAGTTTTCTATTCTCTGGTATTAGTCAGATCCTATCTTTTCTATCTTATCTTTCCTTTCAGTAGCCATGTCTTCCTCACAACTCATCTGAACAACTGTAGCAGCTTCCTAATGCCCATCCCCTTCCTCAAGATTTCCCACCCATCAGTTTATAACCCACAGAGGTGAGACTTAGCGTGGCATCATCCCGGTTAGGTGTTCTCCAGTTTGGCATCCTTGGGTGGATCCTCAGCACTTTCGGAATGAAAGGCTAAGCTTTTTAGCCTGAAATTCAAGGCCTTTCATGATCAGGCCTCTGTCACCCATTCCAGTTTTATCTCTCATACTGTGATCCTTGACCATTCTGGGTATCTTAAAGTGGCTTCAGGTCAACTGCCTTTCCCTTCATACTGTGGCTCATACAGTTGCCTCTGGCTAATGTCACTTTCTTCTTCTTTGTTCAGATAGCTCCTGTGGGTTCTTTGTCACTCACCCACCTCACCTCCTACAGGAAGTCTCTTTTGAGTCCATGTGACTGAGGGAGACACTGCTTGTCTGCTCCCATAATATCCCATGCTTACTCCAGATTAGACATCCTCTACTACTGCACTGGAATGCTTTTTCCCCCAACCATAGCCCTAGTACTCGGTATGAGTGGATGCTTAATGAGTATTTGTTCAGTAAAAAGTTTCAGTCAACTCTTTCATCATTGTTTTCATTCTAAGACATATCATCAATCTAAAAATTTCTTCAGTAAAAAAAAAACCTTTTTGTTTAGGGACAAAATTAAAGTTTTGTTCATGCTTGAAAGACTTCATAATTTTAGGAACATCGACATATGAAAAATACATATGTTTTCGAATTGATAAATATGGCAATCACTTTCCTTAAGGTGACAATCTGTTTTACTTTTTCACCATAAAAGCTGGAGAGTGGGCTTCAAGACCATTCTTAAAAGCTGTGCTTCTTCATTTAACAAAGTCTTCACAATTTGGAGTTGAAATGTCATTCATTTGCTGGTCAAATGGCAAAACTCTATTTTCTTTATGATTTTGTGATAGCTAAAATGAAGTAATAAAGGAAAAACCTTGAGGGCTCATCAAACCAAATCCCTCATTTACGGATGAGGAAGCTGTGCTCTGAGAGGGGGGCTGTATTAGCCCATACAGCAAGTTAATGGTAGAACTGGAACGAGAATGCAGGCTTCTCTGGCTTATTAATGATGAGATTTGAAGAACTAAAAACGTGGTTTTTAATACCAGATGTTTTGATGTTGTCTTAAGTACTGGGGCACAAAAATAACTTAACTTGGTAGGCGCCCAGCTATGGAAGTTCATGCAATGAAGAAGAGAGGATGGTGGTATGACATTGGGGTGAACGAAAGTCACCCATGGCCTGGCTTCAAATAACAGCCCTAATATAATTTCCCCCAGTGCTCCATTATGAGACCAAAAATGTCGCCATTTGGACTCCTTGCTCTTCCTTATTCACACCCTGTGTTTATTGCCTCCCTGCCTTTGTTCCTGCTCTTCTTGCTGGTTCACATGCCCTTCCCTTTGTTTCCACATACCCACATCTTACCTGATGTTTAAGACCCACCCGAAAGGGCAACTCCTCTACAAAGATGTCCCTAATTCTCTCCTTCCCGTGGTAACTTCTTCCTGCCTTGAATCCCACACGCCTTTACTCCCGTCTGGCGCTTCTCCCTGTGGCCGTTTATTAGTTTACGTGCCCCTCTCCAGCTATCCTTCCCTATGTTCAGCAGAGCTTGCCGCACGTTGTTACGTAATTTAATGAAATGACTGTGGGGTTACCAGAGAAGTGGAGAAGGAGAAATTTCTATGTAGGTGGAGAACGAGGCAAGGGCTGGTTTCAGAAGCAAAGGGAAGGGAGTTTAAGAAGAAGACAGTCAATCATTTCAAAGGTCTGGGAGAAATCAGAATGCTTACCTATTATCCTGAGTCTCTGCTTTTCGTGGTCTGTGTTATCCAAACATTATTTAGCCTCTCTTCCTCATCAGTCTTGCATAGATCTGCTCTCTCAGGAGGAACAATGGAAAACCCAGCTTCTTGTGTATCTCCTCAGCCTAATGGAGGCAAAGAAATTATCGACAGTGTGAGAGAGTCAGACACATTTCCATCTAATTTATGGGGTGAAGTTGAAAACAAATTGATTTAAATTACCAGTTGGGAGGACTGTTTTCCCCCTACAATGTAATGTGTTATTAATAGCCACCATGTATTGGGTGTCAGGCGTGGTGCTGCGCATTTTTGTGTATCAGTTTATTTACTGCTCACGGTGAGCTGACCCGTAAGTACCATTACTAACCCTGTCAGAAAGACGAGAGAACTGCGCTTAGACGGCGAGACAACACATATATAAGCAAACAAACACATAAAACTTTTCAAAAGTCACACAGACAATAAGGGACGGTGCTGGGATGTGAAGTGAGATTTGTCTGCTTACAAATTCTGTTTTTTAACCACTCTATTCTACTAGTTCCTGCTGTGTAACAGAACAACGCAATTGTTTTCACATGTCACGGATTGTTTAAGTTGCATTTGGATGATACCCCTTCTTTATTTTAAAGGAATATTTATTATTATTTTTAACCTTTCTACTTTGGATAGAGCCAAGAATTGAAGGAACTAAATTCTTTGCACACATCATTGCTTAGACCATGTGGTTGGTTTGACTTAATAAGAACCATCTTAATATTACTACTTTTAGACAGGAAAGCCATAGTGCATAAGGGACATGAGTCTCTAGTTTGAGAATTAAAAATAAAAGTAGCTAGGCTACTTGATGGTATTGGAATAAAAATTAAGTGTTATATGGCAGTAGAGGGGTGTGTGTGTGTGTGTTAAACTTAAGAAAACAATCCTCTAGACTAGACTCTAGCAGATGTTCTCAAATTTCCTCAGTTCACAGACCCTTTTGTGTCAGTTATTATTTCATGGTGCCTCTAGGCCAATAGAAATACCTAAAATTCTGTTTCTTAAGCACCGAACAATTTGATAAGGATTATATTCTAATAGCTTAATAGCCACTTGCAAAAAAATGAAAGACATGAATGAAAAGAAAATTATTTTTATTTCATTTTTAATAACTAATTATTCACTGTTGGCATATGCATTCCTTTGGGCCATCGACTAGTGTCTCAAAACTTTGAGTCAGTGGACACCACCACCCTCATTTCTGTTTCCTGTTGACTTTCACATGACTCTTGTTTCTTATCACACAAACTGCAAAAACCCCACTCCCTTCAAAAAGATGGGATCACATCAAAAGAAAGTAGCACTATCTAATGTTAAAATTGTGGACTGCTTCTGGCTAGTAGCTCCTGAGGTGTCTGATTGATCTTCAGCACCACCGTGCTTGCCTTGAAATTTAAAAAATCCTGTTGTCCCCCTAGCCCCCACCCCCATGAGTTCACTGAGGCACCCCCAAGCACCTTGGCACACATCTTGGGAATTTAGCTCTAGAGGAATCTGAAAATTCTTTAAGCGTGAAACTCTTAGAGTCTAGGGTCTCTTGAGATTTATAAAAGTATCTTTAAAGGTTACTTAGAGGTGATGTTTTAAATGCTAAGTAGTTCAAAGATAGCCTTTTATTTAATACATTTGCTCTTACAATTCAGTGGATATATTTTTGGATTGTTTGTTCAGTATTTATTTAGGTTGTAATTGGTTTAATTCAAACCTAAGAAACTGACCCTCCTGTCTTGATTCATGCCAACCTGTCTTCTGTGGCTTGCTTGTATTCCCTCCCTCCATCCAGTATTGGACATTGCATTGCCATATGATCCTTTTTCTCTATCCAAGCGAGTTACTTCATTTAAACTGAGTAGTGTTGGACCCCATCAAAATTAATTCTGACAAAAAATCTGAGATACTGTTGGATACTCATTTACACACACCCCTCTCCACACACACTGCTTTAAACTTAAATATAAATTCAGAATTTAGTGAGGAGGAAGTGTACAGCTGAGTGGCAGTGTGCCTGCTTCACATGCACGAGGTCCTGGGTTCAATCTCAGAACCTCCATTAAAAATAAATAAATAAATAAACCTAACTACCTCCCCTCCTCAAAAAACTTTTTAAAAAATGTAATGAGAATAATTTTGAAATTTAATTTAAAACCAGACACTGTAATCCATCCACCCTTGCTTTCTGTAATGCTGTGGACCCTAAGAAACCAATGGTTACTCTTAAGGGCATCCTAGTCTCTTGCCCACTTTAGCTTACTTCAATACATTGCATCTAGCTTTACCTTCTTGTTCGACAGAGACAAGACTGACAACCAGCAGTAAGTTGAAAGGAGAGCCATCGTTTATAAGGGAGCTAGAGAAATTGTGGAAAGAGCTTGGTGGTTCTGAGCTGGGGACAGATTTTTTTCAGAGTGGATTTTAAGGATGAGTAGGAGTTTAGTAGGCATAGAAAGTAAATGAGTTCGATTCAAGATCTTGCCTTATTGAGTCCACTCCTCGCCCTGCTGGGGCTCCCTCTCCCAAATAAGAAATCAATATTAATTGTTCCTTTATTATGTAAAGAGTACTTGTATTGCCAGTTCCATTCTGTTGTGCAAGTCCATGGAGAGCACAGACTGAGAGTCTCTCAGTGTGAGCTCTGGAGGGATAGAGGACAGTGGCGAGGAACTCAACAGTGGGATCAAGGAGTCTGCAGTGTGACCGGGGACACGGGCTGCGGAGTTTGCAGCACATAAAAAGCCATACAAGGCAGAGTCTGATTAGGCGAGGCTGTGATACATTCAGTCAGCCCTGGGTGTGTGTAGGGGAGAAAGGTATTGAGCATGAGGCCAAGTAGTCAGAGAAAGCTCCAAGAAGGTAGTTTGGTCCATCTTTGAAGCAGAGGTAGGATTTAGTTATGCACAGAATTAGAGAGGATGCGTTGCAGTGTGGGTGGGAGTGCCCTGGAGTGATTGTGAAGGACAGCAGGAAGCAGAGCTGAGCAGAGCCTAGCAAGGCATCCTTTTGGGCGGGACCCTGACCTCAGTCTGAGGATTAGCCTTTAACTTGTAGATCAAGGTGTGCTACCTTAAACATCCCATAGAAGCCCAGAGGGTAAAATAAATGAACTCTTTGCCTGGCAAACACCTGTTTATCTTTCAAGGGCTTCCCTGTAAAACCTGTTCTCAATTCTGGACCACCCAAGCTACTGCTCCCTGTTTCCCTAGGAAATGGGGACAAATCTTCCCCAGAATCCTGGCTCCCACTTTGTTTCTTACAAAACTTCACATACAGCTGGATGGATGTACTGGAACAAGACCAAGTGTGTTAAAGGGTATTTTGAGGCAAAGAAACAAACATGGGATCCTATGTAACTGTCTATAAGAGCCTTACAGTAGGAATGGGTCAAGAGCAATGATTTAATTTAAAATAAAATTATGTATATAATCTTATATTAATAAATTTGAGGAAATAAAGGAGCTTGAAAATATTAAAAATTATATAAATTTCACTGAATTCTAAATATTTTGTTAGCATTATTTTAATAAAATGTATATAGAAACATTAAATTTAAGGCAGTATTTCTGTGGTATCTAACACGGTGAAAGCCGATTTTTTTCCTTTGTTCTGTACTGATCATCTCAAATGAACTTGACAGCATTATTCACTTAATGTAGCCCCTCCATTTCTGAATGCTGAGTTTTCATGACATTCCCATCTGTATATTTATGTATCTTTATTTCACCGTATAAAGATACAACATCTGTATATTTATCTTCCTATTTATAACTGTTGGAAAATAGTTCAACTTACTTTAAATCTTGTGCGAGTCACATAACATGCTAGCAGTCCAACCTCCAGTTTTTGGCATCAGTTTTAGGCAGTTGTGGGTCCCTGAAAGTTTTTAACTGGCAAATAATAGGGCAAAAACAGGGCTTTGGAAGGTGAATCTGGCAGAGATGTACAGAAATTAAAATACAAGTTAAACTTCCAGTCCTGCCCTCCCCCTGGAACTTCAGACTCGAATATCTGGTCTCGATACCCAGTATCGCTGAGTTCTGCCTACTCAACATGTCTGTGTAACAGACATCTCAAACCTCACATGTCAAAATCCCAATCTACTTCCACAAAACCCGCCCCTCCGAAAGTCTCCTCCAGCTCAGCTAATGGCAACTCCATGCTTTCAGTAATTCGGGTCAAAAGCTTGGGAGTCACGCTTGAATCATCTCGTAATCCATATCCCACGCGTCTCCTCTATCTCCAAATATATCTAGAAAACAACCAGTCCTGAGCATCTTCACCACTTCGGTCCACGTCATTGTCTCCTGCCTGGATCACTGTCTCCCCACTTCCCAGTGTGCGTCCTGCACATCGTCCCTCACTGCAGCAGCCGTGGTTATCCATTTACTCCTGTCAGTTCAGGTTTCGCATCTGCTCACAATGCTTTCCTCTCTCACCCAGAGGGAAAGGCAGCATCCGTGTCATGGCCCGACACTGTCTGCCGTCCGGGTCACGTGATCTGCCTGCCTCATCACACACTACTCTTCCCCTTGCTCGGCCCTCTCCAGCCAGCACAGCTCCTTGCAGCCTCCCAGCACAGCTCCTCGCTGCCTCCACGCACTTGCCAGGCACATCTGTGCCTCAGCGTCTTGGTACTTGGCCGCTCCCTCTGCCTAAAGTCCTTTTCTCCTAAATATCCATATGGCTTGCTCCTTTACCTCTTCTCAGTCTTTACTCAAATGATACCTTCTCAGTGAGCCTTCCCTATCCATCCTGCTTAACTTTGCCCTCTCCTCCAGCATTCCTGTCTCTCCCTTCCTACTTTATGTTTCCTCCATAGCACTTTTCACCAGGTAGTAGTAATCTGTATATCTTCCTTTTTTTTCTCCTGCTTATCTCTTTGAGGGGAGGTAATTAGGTTTACTTATTTATTTATTTTTTGATGGAGGTACTGGGGATTGAACCCAGGGCCTCGTGCATGCTAGGCATTCACTCTACCACTGAGCTAGACCCTCCCTCTCTGTTTATCTCTTCTTACTAGAATGTAAGCTTCATGAGGGCAAGGCTTTTTAATCTTTTTTTTTTCTCCTAGTTGCTGGTTTTTCTAGTTGTGTGTTTCTAGTGCCTGAAAATTAATAGGCATTCAAAATTTTTTGTTAGATAAATGAAAGCGGTGTGGTGAGATGAGACAACTAAAGTGATCTCAGTGGGAGGGGAAAGAAAGTGAATGCCAGAGACATGGCAGAGGATAATAAAGACTTGTTAAGCCACAAGTAATCACTGGGAGAAGGTAAAGAATTAGGGGTTATTCCTTCACTCAGCGAGGACACCTTATTGAACACTTATTGGCTACACAGGGCAGTGCTTGTCGTGGGGCTGCAGAAAATTGGTTCTGGCCAGGGAGAGGTTAGCACTTTTGTAGGGTAAGATTACACAAGCTTAATTCTAGAATATAAGGCTAGGTGACTTGGAAAAATGGTGATTATTTGACACTTTTCTCTCCCTGGTTTGGTGGAGCAAAGAAGTGAGGAGAGATGATGAAAAAGTTTCAGAACCACTGCCAGAGGGTCAGATGGGCTCTTAAAAAAATGGAGAAAGCCTTGCTCACCAGGATACCAGCCTGACTCTGATCCTTTTCTGTGGGTTTCCCTGAGCCTTTAAAACTAGCTTACACCGTTGTAAATTCAGTGCCCATTTTATCATCATAGCAATTGGATATTTTTTTCTCCAGATCCTTATTTAAGATTCCTATTTTTGGTTTTATCTTCCTGCTTGTCATACCGTTATTCTTTAGAAATAAAGAGCATACATTGGTGGTACTTTTAGTTCTACTGATTGTGCCATGACCCAAACAGTATATATTTGGAACACAGTAAATTGATTCAAGAAATTATTTCCTAAGAAGGTGAGAATGATTATGAAAACATAACATTCCATTCTAAAACTCAGTGCAACATATATGCACATAAACCTGTTAGAATAATGTTAATTTTCTCCATCAGTGAACACCTATTGATTATTTACTGAAAACAAGAGTAGAATACAGAGTCAGTGCATTAGTATGCTGCACTGGTCCATGAGTACACGACAATGTTGTATTTTAGAGGAAGGAGGAATCTTAATTTCAGTTTATTTCTACCATGGTATCTTGAGCTCTTACCATATCCAAAAGGTAGAGAAATAGGCCTCAGATTTACAACATGAAAACACGACCAACCTGCTCTCCAGGTTTTTGCAATGCCAAGGCAGAGAGAGAAGCATGAATACGCAGCAATAAGTGTGAATAGAAAAGGTTGGAGAAAATGTTGTGGGGTTGTGAAGAAGGGGGCCATGGTTCCAGCTGGCAGGATGAGAAGGTCGCATAGATGTGTGAGATTTCAGGGCACAATTATGGGATGCACAGGATTTCACTGAACAGACTGAGAGGAGAGACGGGGAGGGAATTCAGGCTTTGGGAACAGAGATACAAAAAGGGAAGAGAATCAGGGAGTAATGCAGGATGTGTTTCAGCAAGGACAGGTAGGCCAGTGTGGCCTGGCCGTGGAGCACACTGTAGGAAGTGACAAGAGAAGAGTGTAGAAAGGTGGTTGGAACCAAAGGCTCCAACTGTGGAGTGTTCATAAAGGTTTTCTTTTAAGCATATGAGTCACTGAAGGGCTGAAATGGCAGGGAAGAATGGTGATATTTGTATTTTGAAAGTGGATTCTGATAAAAAATTGAAGTTCTAAGACTTCACCTAGGGAGGGTTTTAAAAAACCAATTCCTGAGCCCCATACAAGACTAATGCAGTAGGAATCTCTGAGGAGGATGCCCCAGGAATGGGTGTTCTATAAACACCTCAGATGATTTCTAACCACCCCCGGCTTTGTTGCGATATCACTAACATATAACTTTGTGTAAGTTTAAGGCATGCCATGCAATGATTTGATATATGTGTGAATTGTGAAATGATTATCACAGTGAGCTTAGTTAACGCCTCCATTACCTCACCTAATTACCTTTCTGTGTGTGTGTTTGGTGGAACATTTAAGATTTACTCTCTTGGCAACTTTCTATTGTGTAATACAGTGCTGTTGACTGCAGTCACCCTGCTGGACATCAGATCCCCAGAACGGATACATCTTACAACTGCAAGTTTGTACCCTTTGACCAACATCTTTTGTCCTATCCCGCAGCCTCAGGCCACCACCATTCTACTCCCTGTTTTTATGAATTCTAGGCTGTTTATGACCTTTTTAGAATTTCTCATATAAATGAGATCATACAGTATTTTTCTTCTTCTGTCCGACTTATTTCCCTAGCATAATGCTCTTACAGCTTTTGCCCATGTAGTTGCAAAAGGCAGGATTTCCTCCTTTTTCATGGCTGAATAATGTTCTGTTGTACACATGTACAGCTGGTTCTCCGTATCTACAGACTCCAAATCCGGGGATTACAGAGGGTGGAACGTACCAGGTCATTTTATAAGGGACTTAAGCACCTGCAGATTTTCATGTCTGTGGTGTGGAACCAATCCCCTGAGGCTACTGAGGGATGATTATAGTACATTTTCTTTATCCATTCATCTGTTGATAGACATTTAGGAGGCTTCCGTGTCTTGACTATTGTCGATAATGCTGCAGTGAATGTGGGTGGACAGATATCTCTTTCAGGTAGTGATTTCATTTCCTTCCAAAACATGCCCATCAGGCAATTTCTTGTGCTGCCAGGATGGCAACTGTATGAAGACCTGTGTTATATTTATATTTATTTTAAAGGATAATGGGAGTGACAACAACTGAGATGCTGAGAGCCCCCATTAGGGAGCTGTCAGGGGTCCAGGTGAAGTCCTGCACTGGAGCAATGTTGATGGAGAGGAAGGGGCAGAGTCAAGAGCCACTTTGGAATAGAAGGGTTGGTAGCATGTTGGAGACCCTTTGGATATGGGGATGAGGAGGGAGTTGGAAGGTGATCTGAAGGTGCTGCTCTGGGTGGCAGTGTGGATGGTGATGCTGTGAACCAGCGTAGGGAACACAGGAGGAGTGGGCGGTAGAGAATGGGATTCCCCTGCCTATTGGGGAAGTTGATTAAAGGGTGTTGCCAGAGGCAATAATGAATTCAGTTTAAGGTGTCTAATCTGGTTCCTTATTTTACCCATGAGGAAACTGAGGCTCAGAATGGTAAAGTGACTGATCTGAGGTCACAGAACCACATTTCTGGTTCATAGAAAATCCTCTTGTTTTTATGTCTGTCTAGAAGATTCACTGCTTGGTTATATGACCACTGAGAGCAACTCTAAAGTACTAATTACCAAGTAGAAATATCCTTAAGTACATACTATGGCTGTGTTGCTTGCGTATGTTTTTAGCTGAGTCCATGACAGCAAACGGGCCACTTCAGGCAGTTGAACAGAGGACCAGGTGTTGACTTAATGGTGATGTCATAGGGCTAGCAGGCATGAGAGCAGGAAGGGACCTTAGGGATCAGCCAGAACAACTTCGTTTTACAGGTGAGAAAACTGAGTCTAAGGGAGAGAAATACATTTGTCTAAGGCTCTCTGGTAACGAGGAATTAAAATGAAAATCTCTGTCTTCTGGCCTTTCAATATAGTGCCTCCTACAGTGAGCTTATCCAAACTGTTACTGTGGCCATTGTATTAACTTCGTGATTCAGTAGGTTGATTTGTTGTCTAACATCCCTCAAGGCTGAAAGCTGAATCACGAGCTATTATATACACATCTGCAGAATGTGTTTAGAGACTAAGGGAAATGGGGACTTACATGGTGAATTGGATCATTTTCAGGACACATGCATCTCCTATGACACTTCTTAAGAAGTTTTTCTAGGACAAAAATGTATATATTTGCAGCACAAAGCACAGAACCTGGATCATATTAGCTATTTAATAAGTGTGTGTCAAATGAGTGATTTAACCACAATGGCAGTTTTTGAACTGTAGTCTTTTTTAAAAAAGTAAAGCACCTATGATAGATTCATCAGGTCTCCGCTTTGTCCACATGTAGGCTTTCGCTAAAAGCCACATGCTTCTCATTCTTTTATTAAGAAGCAGCGGAGAGGGCTGCCAGCTGACAAAGGCAGGATAAAACGTGAGTGCTGGAACTGCCCTGGTCTGAATGTGACCTCTTGCTGGAACGCCAGAACTACAAACTTCCCAAGTCTCCTGGCCCAGTGACCTCAATATACAAAGGTCTTTTCTTTCTAGAAACAAATCTTTTTCTCCTTGTTTTTGATCTGACACACATACCCTCACAAACTCAAATACACACACACACACACACACACACACACTGTCCCTATGAAGGTATAAACCTATAGTGTGCTTTTTTTTTTGCATAGTTTAAAAATGACCCTTTGCCATATATTTGAAATGTAAAATCTTTCTTCTTTAGGGCTGCCTTACTCTACTATGAAAAACGTAGACAAGGAGATTATTGAATAACCCATGACTTTGGCCTTCATCTGATTAGTTCCCTGAAAGGGATCATAAGACATCCTTAAAAAGCCTGGAGGCCTTCAGAGTCCTGAATGATCACAGAGGGCCTTTTTCTCCTCTCTTCCTGAAATGTCATGGCCACCTTGATCAGGATCAAAGGAAATCACTGTATGCATCAGGAACTAAAGAAAAGAAAAGAAATTTAAAACTCATTCAGGAAAAATGAAAGTTCATCTGTGGGTTGTGTGTCATATGAAGAGTATTATACCACTTTCTTTCATTGACTAGATGACTGTGGGAAATTTTTTAAATGCTGTTACAACCCATGTAAGAAATATTTTGGGATCGTCATGTCATGTGCTGGCCCTGACAAAGTGCTCTTCTTTTCAGTGATCCGTGCTTGAGCACACACACTCACACACTGGACGAGCAGCCTTGACCTTCATGCATTTTCATTAAGTGCTTATGGGTCAGTTCCTCTTACAAACTGCAGTGTTAATAATGCCAGTGTGCATGCAACGTACAAGACAGATTGGGTAACTTGAATTAGAACTCAGCATCCACAAACCTTGGGCTCAAAGTTAATTGTAAAGTGTTCTTACAGGTATGTTGACCTATATGTTCTTAAGTACACAGCAATTTCAGCATTTTTTAAAGATAAGTTGACTTATTCAATACACACCTAACTTTGTTTTAATTTCTAAAACTTTGTAAGACTCTGAACACAAAGAAATCCCCAATTCAGCATAAAAGACCTTTGTCTGGCATAATGCTTCTGGAGTTTGGGGTTCAGAAAATATAAGCCCAGTCTTCATTAGCACCTGTCTTCAATAGCTACCAGTGCACAGAGTTACAAGCACAGGATTTTATTCATTTTTGTTGATCAGCTGAAGTGCCTGTAATTTTCTGTCACAAACTCTGGTCTAGAACTCTCATTTCACCACCTTCATCATACTCTTTCAGAATTTTTAGCATGCTGGAGAAAGAGAGGGAAAACTCAAGTGCCAACTAACTGTAAGAGAGTATGCTGGGCGCTTTCTGCATGTTAATTCATTTCATCCACGTAATAACTCTGTGAGGTGTATATTATTACTACCACTTTGCAGATGAGGAAGGTTGAATTTCGTGTGTTTAAGAAATGTGCATTTACACCTGCATGCTCACAAGACAGGAAAGAGGAACATTTATGGGAGTTCCTCTTGTTACTCCTTTGTAGTTTGTGTCTGTCTGGTTTATTCCATGAGGAAGTTCAACTTATTTGTTCCCATTTGAACTGCTTTGCCTCTGGAAATTTAGGTGTATCTTGGAAGGACACTTGTGTGCTGTTTTATCTGATGGTCATTGTGAGGAATGTGTCTGCTTTTATATGCAGTTGGAAAAAATAATGAGAAAAAATTCTTTTATGTTGGAATGCTTAAATATTGAGATGTTAAGTATCCTTTATCAGTGCTTAGTTTATAGGCAAATATAGGTAATTTCTGTGCACTTCAGTAAGATAACTAGAATTCGTATGGATATATGTCAGAAAAGATTGTTTGCAGAATAAATTGGGAAAATTATAAAAATACAACAGCTACAATACAGAAAAACAAAGAAATGTACATTCATAATTCAGTTAGAAAATTAAGAATGCGAGCAAAACTAATTCTAGCTGATTGGTCTAAACAAGATCGATCTATCTATCTATCTATCTATCTATCTATCTATCTATCTATTTTTATGTCAGAGGGATTTCCTTATCCCAAGGATTGCAGACTGCTCAAGGGTATCGGCCATCTAGTTCACTGTCCTATTTCTAGCATGTAGCTCAGAGACCGACAGTGATGCATAAATGTCTGTTATCTATTCAGTTGGTATATTGACACTCCTGGTATCTAAGCCTGGGGGAGAGACCATACAAGACTATGGTTCAGTACTTGAGAGTATTCAATGTTGGTAAATGACTATGCGCTCTGGATTCAAAAAGCTCAGATTTGAATTGTAACTTCTTAAGCTTTCCATCTGTGTGATTGGAACACGTTACTTAGCCTCTCTGTGGGGATAGTAATTGTACCTTCATGATTACTTATGGGAATCACATCTTTGATGGTTAGGGAACATACAGTAAATGCAAACCATTACTATTACCCTTAACTGGAGTTGACTGTGGATGCCTTTTTAACAGGCTAACCTACTGTCCCCACTGGAATGTACGCTCCAAGATGGTAGGATTTTCATGTTTTAATCATCGTATCCCAAGTATTTAGAACAGTGTTGTTCAGTAGGACATTCTACGATAATGGACATGTTCTGTACTGGAGTTGTCTAACACTGTAGCTACCAACCACTTCTTGTTATTCAACACTTGAGATGTAGCTAGCTCATGTGACTGAGGAACTGAATTCTGAATTTCATTTAATTTTTATTAATTTAAACTGAAGGAACCATATGTGGCTAGTGGGATACTGTATTAACACAGTTTTGGGATGTTACCTGGTGCATAGACATTTCAATAGTTATTAAATGAGTGAATCCCCTTGGGACTCAAAGATCAAAACCAGAGCTGCCGATTGTGTATTTAGTACATTCTTCAAAGATAAGTAATGAAGCACTTTGCTGAGTGATCTGCTCATACTGGAGGGCTTATTCAATTCCCGTATGTGATTCAGTTTACAATTGTGATAAGTTTTTGATTTCTATTGCTTTTTGGTGATAGGTCAAGAAAGATTTGGAAACATGACGAGGGTCTATTACCGAGAAGCCATGGGTGCCTTCATTGTCTTCGATGTCACCAGGCCAGCCACATTTGAAGCAGTGACAAAGTGGAAGAATGATTTGGACTCAAAGTTAAGTCTCCCTAATGGCAAACCAGTGTCAGTGGTTTTGTTGGCCAACAAATGTGACCAGGGGAAGGATGTGCTCGTGAACAATGGCCTCAAGATGGACCAGTTCTGCAAGGAGCACGGGTTCGTAGGATGGTTTGAAACATCAGCAAAGGTAATGTGACCTTAAAGGATAAACCTGTTGTAGGCAAGATCCACAAAGAAAATGGCTCTAGTCACTGTCATTATAATCATGATAATAATATGTGTTCGTTTAGTGACTTACAGTTCCCAAACGGCTTTAAGCGCTTTCTCATTTCAAAGGGATGAGTGGAACTATTATCCACAATTTAAGATGACTGTGGCTAAGGCAGGAAAGCAACCTGAACATGATCACATTGATAATACGTAATAACTGTGTTCGTTTATTGAGTGCTTATGACGTGTCAGGCATGTTTTTTGTGCATTTTCTCATTTAGTCCTCACGACAACACTATTAGGTACGTATGATTTTGGAAAAGTGAAAGACTTGGGCCTCACCTTCAGTGTCACTGCTTCACTCAAGTATGAATTAGTTTACCCCATCAGCACTTAATGTGCTCTTCGGTATACCAGGAGTTGTGCTTTGCCCTCGAGATGAAAAGATGGCAAGAACACAGAACTAGCACACTGGGAGTCCTGGAAGAGCGGGGTGAGAGAGTAGATGGCAGTGACAAATGTGGAGACATAGTGTGGCTTGGCCCTGCTCACTCTCCTGGTGGCAGAGGAGCAGCGGGAAGTGTGGCAGCGTCAGGGCTGGAGGATGCAGCGTCCCATGCGGTAGGTGGGGGTTTACACTTCCCATTATGCCCCACACTCTTGTCTGACATGCCAGGGGCACGGATTTTGCTCTCCTCCCTTTTGCCTTGTTTTTATTTTTGCATCTCAATATCAGAGAAAAATAGTTTCATCATGAATTTTGAAAATTAAAAAAAGCATAAGTAAGATAAAAATAAATGTTTTGCTGTATTTTTCTGATATCTTCTGTGCCTATAAATATGTATGTATGTTTTACATTATTAGGGTTGCATTAGGATGTAGTTTTACATCATGAGCTTTCCACTTATTTATTTGTGGAGCACACATACTAAATACTTGTGGGGCACAGGCACTGGGCTAGTTGTTCGGGATTCAGCACTGAATAAGATAGGCATTGTGTCTGCACTGACGAAGTTCACACTCAGGCCTTATGGTGAACATTTGAGGGCATCCTTAGAGAATGGCTTGAAAATATAACATGAACGGACATCATTCAGGTAGGCTGGGGAGGAGCCTCTGACTGGTTTTTTACCCCGGAGAGTGGGATGGTCAGAGTTGCCCGGGGGACTATGGAAAGGTAGACTGGAGGCAGGAGACCTGGAGACAGAGTGACGTAGTTATTGCATTCCTGTGGGAAAATGACCAAGCCGCGAACTAAGGTAACAGCTTTAGAGATTAGAAAGAAAAACCTGATCTGAGAATATCACTAAAGCGTCAGCACCAACAGGAGTAAGCATGTGCTGGGAGTGGGGGCGATGGAGCGGGAGAAGAGGGTGCTGGTGCCCCGTGTTCCGTCAGGGTCGGGATGCTCTCTGGTTGCAGCCGTTTCTTGGAGTCTCAATGCCTGCTTCTCTCCGTGCTCTAAGCTGCCCTTTTGTTGAGAAATTGTTACTTCTCAGTTCCTTGTTTTCCTTCTTGGGGATTTAGTGTGTTTGTATGTTTTTTCCCTTCTTTCCTTTTAAAATCCCTTGTTTCCCCCATTTTTTAATACTTTTCCTTTTATTTATTTTTTTTGCAATGTTGTGTTAATTTCTGTGTATAGCATAGTGATTCAGTTACATATATGTATATATTCCTTTTCATATTGTTTTTCATTATAGGCTATTACAGAGTATTGACTGTAGTTCCCTGTGCTGTACAGGATTTTTCCTTTGAGTCAGGACACAGTATCTGTCATTTTCTACTTCCTGGCTCTCACTGAACCTTTTTGGTTTGTTTGTTTACAGTATTTATTGCTATAAACAGAGATTGATCAACACTCAGATTGTGATTAAGTTACAGAAATCTAAGAAGTGTTACTTTTTTTTATAGTCTGATTCTTAGACATTAGTCTGGCTTTTTAAAAAAAATTCCAAAATTTGGGTGAATCCATTTATTCCCCTGTTCTTTAGCCTCACATTCAATTTCATTCCACAGCTCCTACATATTTGTTCAAATTCCTTTCTTTCAAAAGAGTCACGCTCCAGCCCAGAAGCCTCCAGACACTGAGGTAAAAGAGTAGAATTTTGGAGAACTCCTTTTCTCCTTTAGTTACCTTCCACCTGGAAGGCACTCTGTATTGAATGACCCATATTTGTATGAGGAGGGGAGTCTTCCATCATTTATTTGTTCATTCTTTCATTCAACAAATATTGTTGAACACCTGCTACGTACCAGGCACTGGGAATAGAGAAATTTATAAAACAGACAGAATCCTGACTTCAAGTATAACAATAACAACAACAAAACATAAGTGAAATATATGGGCTGTTGGATAGCCAATACATGGTAGCAAGAAAAGAAAGAAAAGAAAGGAAGAGGCCTATGAATTTGTGGGCAGGGTTGAAATTGCTTGTGGGACAAAGGACGTTCTGCACGTTTTCCTTCCCCTCACTCTGACATTCCTTGCACAACCACTGCAGTGTCAAGCTCTGCTTAAGGGCATGATGTTCATTAACTTAAGGCCTGACTGACCCACCGCGTACTTAGATACAGGGTTTCTAATCCTCTAAATCCCTGCAAGTGTAAACTTTGAAGAGAAGCTTTGTGCAGAGAGAGGGTGGAGGGAATTCCACAACGCTCAAGTGCACCGAACGGCTAATGTGAGCACGAGGGTACAAGGCCTCATTGCAAAAGGTGGAACACACATCCAACATCTCTCCTCCCTCCAAACTTACTGCTACTGAAATTGTCCTTCTGAATGTCTTAATCGTGAAAACCGCTTCCCGGGGCCCGGTTAGCGTTCAAAGTCATCTCCTATGTGTGCAGGAACAGTACTACAGCACTGACAAACCAGAGTGTCATATGTCAAACGGTTCAAAAAGTTGTTTTTTTTGTTTTGTTTTGTTTTTTTTTTAAAGATCTCTGATAAAGCTCTGCTCGCTTTCTGAGGATAGTATTTCAGCATTTACAAAACGGAGGCCCAGGTCAAACTGCCCGAAGCTAAGATGGTAGCATTGGGAACAGCTACCAATTCATTCTTCGATTACATTTGGGATCAGGGAACATTTTCCATAAAGATCTTTCTCTTAGAAAGTGAATCTCCTAACAATCAGAGTCCTCTTTGTGTGACATCATAATCAGTCTGGTGATAAGCATCTGATTTCCTTATTTTTTTTTTACATTTCCCAAACTTCTAATGAGCCAAAGATCACAACCTCTGGCTTTGTCCTCATGGACACACCCTGCAGAAGTCCTATGGGTATCACCATCAGCTTGGCCGTGCCTGAGGCTGAAACTAGCAGGGGGTTAGAGGAGTCTGTCTGTCGTTCAGACCAGCCTCCTTCTTCTGCTGACCCCCACCGCTCAGGGAAATTTACCCACTTGCTCGTCAGTCTTCTAAAGAACCTTTCCACCTGAATTTACATGCCTTGGTTCTGTTGCTGGAATAATCATGGTAGCCTCTGGCTGTGAATTAAGAGAGAGAAAAAAATTAAATGTATGCGGACATCTCTGATTTTTCTATATCATCTTCATATATTGGACCCAAAGGAAAGAAAAAAAAAACAGTCTCTCCTAAGTCAGGTTTTCTGTCATTTTCAGCCTTTGCATTCTTTCCCTCTCTGTGCCGTGTTTAGTTGAATTCCACCCAGGGGTTCACTAGGGCCAGATAATGCGTAACTGGGGTGATCAAGTGCCTGTTCCCTGGAACATTCCTGGTTTATGTCTGCTACCTTAGTATCATTATTAATAACACCCCCATTTCAGGTCTGTAATTTAATTTACATGGTTAACCTATAGATCAGGGGCTCCAATACATCTCACTGTCCACATTATACCTTAACTCTAACAATAGTGATTTTAAGCATTTCTGTGTCCAAGCTTTCTTTATAATATACTTTGGTAGATTTGTCTCTTTAAAATGAGTGCCCTGGCCTGCTATTGTTAGTATATTCCCAAAATTGAGAATCTGGTCTTTTGGGCCCATCTCAATGGCTAATGGGGCCCTGCGACTTTGTGGCCCATTGCCTGGTTCTTTCCTGGTGCCCACTGCCTGAATCTCCACCAGCTGCTCCTTTTGGCTTCACTCCATGGCCACTCCCAACCATCTTTTAGGGTTGCTGTGAACATCAAGTGACATATTATATGTGGGGGTCTCTGGATGTGTTATGTCTGATCCCACCACACGCACACATGCCACATTATCACTGTTATCTGTTCCCGCAGCCCATCTGCTGGTCTGGGTGTCGCCATCCATCCGTACCTGGCTCTGATGCATACCATAGCTGCGCTCAGAGGAAGGGTCTGCTTCTGGATCTCAGCCCTTTCCAGGCTGCTCCATCTTGCTGTGATGCTGTAGTGGTTCACAGGTGGCTGTGCTCAGGAACAGGACACCAGGAAAATGCCAGTGTAGGTGGGAAATAATGGAGCAAGTAGTATCTACCCAAGTGGCGCCAGGAGCCTCAGTCACAAAATGAACTGCAGTGCCTTATGCTCATGCAGCCTCCACCCGTGCCCTACTCCTGGCAGAGCTCCTTGTCTGTTTCTATCCTATTTACAGTGACTTTTAAGCCTACCCTCTGTTTCAGAATGTTCTGCGATCAATGGGTGCCCTGAGAAGAAGCTTTCACACTAAACTCCACCGAATTTTAGTCTCTTCTCAGAAGTTAAAAAGAAAAATGTTGATGTGTGTCCTGCTGAGGGAAGGAATATACTTAATAGTGTTCTCTGCAAGAAGTTACTTGTTTTTAGGGGGAGGAGTAGGTGTTTCACAGTGTAGTGGATATTTTTTGTGTGCTTTGGCTTTCCAGTTACGGTTGAACACATTTGCTATCTCTGGGGAATGTCTAGCCGTGGGAGGTTCACCTCCCCAGGAAGAGCCCACAAAACTTTCTTCTTTTGCTTTCTTTGCAGCTAGATCCCAGACATATGACCTAAGTTGCACAAATCACACTGCTTTAGGAGTGAGCCACTAGAGGAAGAAGGTACAATGCAGAACCTATTTCTTTTCTGAGGAGGGCGAAGGCAGAACAGGCCTCCATCCTTGGGAGACAGCAGAGTTTGCAGATCCTGTGTTGGACACAGAAACAGGACCACTGCTGGCCCCAGGAACAGTTGCTTTCAAGTTGAGTTTCTGGGAGCTTTGCAGATTACAGGCCCTCGTGCTCAGTGGTGGCTGGCAGCAGTGTCCTCATGACGCCTGTTCTATGTGGGATTTGGGTTTTTGGAAGCCGAGGCGCAATCCTGTTTCTCTAGACTACTGTTTCTGTAGCTTCCTGAGTAATTCTGCAAGCTACCCGACCTCCCTTGAATAAGCAATTTGCTGTTTAGCCAGCATCAGCTTCTGTATCTCGCATCTGAGAATCTGGCTTAATATTCACGGTCAGATGCATCGGAGAACACCAACTTCACTGTCTCCCTTGCTGCAGGTCTTAAGCCTCTTACAGCCTGTGTGCGCGCTGAATCTCCAGTAATAACAATGGCTGTGTTTCTTGCTGTTTGCTGTATGTTAACTTTGTGCAGAAAATTTTATGTGTATGAACTCATTCAATCCTTAGCATGATCCTATAGAGCAGGTATTATTATTATTATTATTATTATTATTATTATTACCATTTTAAAGGGAAAGAAAAGTTGAGGCTTAGGTGATTTGCCTAAAACTATATAGTTACTACCTTATTTCTTTGACTCTAGTATATACTTTTTGGCCCTTCCTCTGTTAACATTTCAAAATGAAGACATGTCCGCTAGTCAGCATGGATTTCTAAAATGATGGTGTATCCTGCAAAGAATGGCTTTTTTACTGTCTCTTTCAAAAAGACTACACCATGCAGCAGTTTGTAAATGTTTTTGGCCACACAGAACACTTAAAGGAATGGAACGTGTTCAGGAAATGCTGGCCTAGAATTCTTGTGTAAAGAGAACGTTTTCTGCATTTCGCTGAGTTTAGTGAGCCTCTTTCATTATCATCATTATTTTTTAATTGCTCTGCAAGCTGAAATATGCAGCAGTTAAGTGGCTAGTTTTCCAGAAGCTGCTTGAAGAGTAGAATCACACATCATTTCTTTTTATAGGCTTCTAGAAAATATGCAGTTAGAAATACAAGGCATCTATCACAAACTGGAAATGCATAGATCATCGCACTTGAGTATGAGCAGTTATTCTCATTCATTTTTTAATGGCTTGAGTATAGGACATCATTTTTTAAACATCCTTTTAGTTTTAAATTGGGTAGTAGGCCATCTCTGGTTATCTCAAATTTTTAAATGTCAAGCCATGAAAAAATTCTTGAGAGTCACTGGTGTATTCACTGGTTCCGTGCAATTTGTACTGAATGACTGTTCAGGTCTGTGCTGTGAACAATGTATATTAAGCCTTTTCTGGGTTCAGAGAATGCTATTAAGAGCCTGTTCTTCTTAAAATGCCAGAATTCCCTACGGGAAATAGATATGCCAGGCTTTAGGCATCCATCTCCAAAGACTTTAGATGGGATTGCAGGATGTGACTCCACTGACTTAATTGGGACACAGCACGTTTAACCCTGTATTTTTAGCTGATCTGCTTAGAGCTGGTTGTACTTAGGGACACAAAAGGATGGGCCCAATCTAAAAATTCAAAATCAGAGCAAAGTCAGACGGTGTCATTTAAAGGAAATAATGGCAGTGTTTAATAGTCATGATCATTTAATATAATGACCACTAGTCTGTAGTATAACTATTTGAATTACCGCTTCTGACAGATTCTTAATGCCCTGCGTGAAAAATGGAATCATTTGTTGAAACTGAGAATAGCTTAAGTACAAGAATCTCAAAGTCAAGCTACTCATCTGCTTAGAGATCAGTATAAATTCAGAATAACATTTTAATTTTTATCTTTAGCTGTTCAGTACTCCAGAGGTTTTCAGGGTCTATGCTAGTAATTTGCTAGATAATCTGAGATCCAACTATCACAAAGACACTGTAGGAAAACAGACCCAGACCCTCAGAGGATATGACCGCGGCGGGTGTGCAGGAGGCCGGGTGTAGCACTCATCGTTGTCTCCTGCAGGGGACACGTGTCCATCACAGCACAGGTCCTTCCTGTCTCCTGCTTAGACCATCGTAACCATCTCCAGACCTTGCTCGTGGTAGTCTGTTTGGCATGGTGCTAAAAACTCAGCCTACCCAAGGCAAGGAATCACTTTGATTCCATCACTGCCTAGTTCAAGAATCTTCTGTAAGCTCTACTTCTTGATTCCAATTTAGACACCTTAGAACAGGGGTTAGCAGACTACGAACTGTGGGCCAAATGTGCCCCGCCCCTATTTAGTAAATAAAGTTTTATCCGAACACGGCCATGCTTGTTGATTCACACGTTAGCCAGGGCTGCTCTTCCACTACCCCTGCGGAGCTGAGTAGCTGCAAGAGAGCCGTGTGGCTTTCAAAGCCTGAGCTTTTCACCATCTGATCTGGCCCTCTGCTTACTAAAGTTCACCACCGATGTTTTACAATAGCAATAGCTTCTTTTGAGCCAGGCAGCGTGCTAGTGGCGTTACGTGCATTATCTCATCCTTCAAACTGTCTTGGAAGTTATTATTATTATTCCTGTTTTATGGATGAAGGGATTAAAGTTGAAATTGGAGAGCATAAATGACTAGCTAAAGATCTCACAGTTGGTTGGGATTTCAAGCCAGATGTGCTAAAAATGCACCCAGTCACCCGACTGTGCTATCTTACAGCCTTTTCCAGTCTGGTCTTACTATATAACAAATATTCATTGAACAACCAATTCATGGTTGACCAGGGACTGGGATAGATATGAGACAGGAAGGAAGGGGACAGGTCACAACCATCAAAAGAATGACACAGCAATTAGCACCAAGATGGTAGAAGATGCAACTCCCAGTAGACTTCGAGCTTCATTATATGCTCGTTGCGATACACTAGCTGCTAGATGACACTCCCACAGGCACCATAAAAGTTCCGAGGCTAATCACAAAAGGTCAAAAAGTGGGCGGTGGCCCAATTCCTGAGAATCCCAGCCCCATTCCCAAAGCAGTTGGAATAACCCTCCCATTTGTTAGCATATGGAGTTCCTGAGCCCATAAAAATTAACAACCCGGGACTTCATGGCCTTTCTCTTGCCTTTTGAAACGGCCCACACTCTGTCTATGGAGTGTGATTCTACTTTTAGTTTAAACTAAACACCCACCCCCATTCCTCATGGCTTCTCTGGCCTTCTAAGATGGCCTGCACTCTGTCTGTGGAGTGTGTACCTCTCTGAATAAATCTACCTTTACTCACCTGTGACTCACTCTTGAATTCTTTCCTGCATGAAGCCAAGGACCCTCACTTGATGGAGCGTGTCCCAGGGACTTGCCTGGGACCTGGGACACGGCCATTCTCTTGCGCCCACTTTCCTATATCAGATAGATAAGCAAAAGGTGGCCCAGTCTCTAGAAGTTTAAAGTCTACTGACAGATACACAGATGTGTGAATGGGTCTTCCAGGAAACGCAGCAAGGCAGAACAGCTTGCTTGGAGTTACTGAAGGGGTGGAATGAGGAAGGGGCCTTTTCCCACATGGACGCTGCCAGCCGCTTGCCTTTCCCTCATCTCTGTGCTTTTGTCCATGGTGTTCCCTTTGTATGGAATGCCCGAGGCAGTTAACACTGTTTGTATTCCCTTGTGTCCCGACACGTCCAGCTTTGGGCGTGAGAGAGGAAAGCGAGAAAATCCCGTGGGTTTAGCAGGAGCGTCTTCAGCAACCAAGCATCAGTGGGCTCAAGAGTAAGCCACCTCACTTTCCGGATGTATTCTACGTCCCAGTGACTCATGAGAGCAGGCCTACGAGGAGCCTTTGTTCTCAGAGAGGATGAAGGCAGACCTTGCCCCTCCTCTAGAAGAGACCCAGTAGGGCACAAGGCATGTTTTGTAAATGATTGTTTTCAGTATTCCTCAATTGTCGTTCTCAAGGGAGGGGGTGACTTTGTCAATGTCTGGGAGTATTTTCAGTTGTCGTAACTGATTGGGGACAAGAGGGAGCTGCTGACATCAAGTGAGTGGAGGCCAGGGATGCTGCTAAACACCCTGTGGTGCACAGCACACACCTTCCCAACTCCCACTCCCAAAAAGGAATTACTTGGCCTCAAATATCAATAGCAGTGAGGCTGAGAAACCCCAGACGCCATGCTTTCTATTCGAATTTTCTAAATGCTCTAAGGAAAAGGCACTAAGTGAATAAAAGATCCTGTTCGTTGGTTGGCACCTTTAAGAAAAATTTAGTAGGATGGACTTTTGACTTTTGTATGTTTACCAAGAAGCTGTTGAGTCTTTGGGTTCAGGCTTCTCTAGCCTATTAAGGATTCCCTGCCTGAGGGGTCGATGCTAAGGACCTGGTTTGACACATGGCAGAGTTTTGCCTCCTATGGTCCCCACCCATCTAATACTTTAATCTTAATTTTAGCATTTCCAGTTCTCATCTCCATGCCCTTTCACATGCAGTTCCTTCTGACTAGACTATTCTCCCACCTTTGCCTTAGGAAATTCCAGATTTTCCATGTCTTTGTTCTCTTCCTACCCACACTGTACAGCCCCTGAGATTTCCGTAAGGGACGTCGTCTCTCCCACCCACATGCCTGGCACCACCTAGGAGATGTCTGTATGTTGGACCAGCTCATATGACGTGGCTCAGCCTGCTCCTCTGATAAATGGGAGCTGTCATGGAAAGATGACACAGGTTGTGAGTCTCTCTGAGTGACTGTGTCTTTTTGACCCCAGAAAAACAACCCTTTCCCCAGCTGGACCCAGGTTGTAGGATCACCATGCACTTCTGAACCTGAGATAGGACCCTGAGAAGCACGGAGGGGCACTTTGGCAGAGCATGGCGAGCGTGGGCTTGGATGCCAGGTAGATAGGGGTCAGAATCTTGCCTCGGGCATGAAACTGTGTGGCTTTGGGCCAAACCCTTAATCATGCCAAGCCTCCATTTCTCATATGAAAAATGGGCTTAATACTTTATAGGGTTGTTATAAAAATCAGTGTTAATATCTGCCAAACACATGGAAGATTAGTGTGCAATAAGTGACCTGTCTGTCTAAAAAAAATACACATTTATGCAAAAATTGCCCACAATTTCAGAGGCTTCCCAGGCAGTCCTGCCCACTGAAGCCAGGACCCTGTTCTAAGCCAGACCACAGTGCCTTCAATTGCTTGATTCCTCTGGCATCTTTAGGAAAATGTGTTAAGAGTTAGGGGATTCCTGAAGAAAAAGCTCTGTGTAGCTACAGCAGGGATTTTTTGTTGGAGTAGAGTATCAGAATCAGGAAGAAGGGAGCGAGGAGCCTTTTAAACAAAACTCTCTCCTCAGATTTTTGCAGAATGCCTCTGTCGAGGGTGCACTGCTCTCCACTGGTCCCTTCGAGGATCACTGTGTGTACTGAGAGACGTTGCCCCCCAGAAGTGTGCTGCACTTCTGCCTAGTGTGGACACAGGAAACAAACGCGGGAAAATGATGAGCTGGGTTAGAGGAAGATTGGAGAGTGAAGGGAAGGAGGAATAAGCTCTATTCTAAAGGGCAGAAGAAGGATTTGGAAGGACTTGCTGAGTTTCCTGGTGCTGTCTAAAAACGGGAGCCAGAGTTACAGGCAGGGAGTGTCTGAAATCTTTGTCAAATTTCCGTGTTTGCACTTCTCAAAACTCCTGTCCTAGCCTCTCTATCATAATTATTTCTGTGAAAATCTCTGAAGGAAAAAAGGCCTCTGTGTCTGTCTCTCAGAATCTCAAGGAGGGAGGATGCTCCTGAGGTTCTGTGCTTTCTTGAGCATCAGCAGCAGCAGAGATGAGCTATGTGGGAAAGTGTAGGTGATGAAGGATGGAAAAAGCAAGTAGAATCCTGGTGCGTTTGGGAAAGAAAATATTGCCTGGGTGTAGTGGGGTGCAGACCTTGACAGAATATGGTCTCTGGTCTTCACTAGTAGACTATCACTCCCGCTCCCAGACTCAGGGAATGATGAGCTACGACCAGACCCTGCTGTCCTCCTGGATCTCTTCCTCCAGCCGTGACTCCTTCCCCAAACTTCAGACTTCCATGTCCCTCTGGGTCTCTACCTAGATATCACCCAGACAACTCTTTAAACTCAATATGTCAGAAACTGAATTCAAAAAAAAAAAAAAAAAAGAAAGAAACTGAATTCATTAGCTTTTCTGCAAATCAGATTATCCGATTTGGAGAACTCACATCCATCCAGACATCCAAGCCTGACACCCATAGAACGAGGTTACTCATCCTTCAGAAACCCCAAGTTCCTGAGCATAGAAAATCCCCATAGTGAGGCTCTTCTCTGCCTCTTCAGGTCTACCCCTGGTTACTCCGTCCCTGCATTTATCCCCTAGTGACACTAACGTGCATCAAGTCCCCTGTTCACATCTCGGGAGTCCCCCTTCCTGGAACATGCCTCCTATAGTTGTTCACCTGTTTTTCACTCTACCTTCAGGCTCAAGCATCATCTGTCACCGACTCTCAGGTAGTCTCCCTTATCTCTTACCACGTTATGCTAAACTTCTTTCTTTGTGGGCACTGCACTGTGAAATCCTCCTGGTTACCCACTAGCACATTGGCTTGTACGTGGCAGGTGATCACTTGATTAATGTTTACTGGATGGAAGAGAAGGGTTTGCTGCACTGCTTTTCAAGCACTTATTTGGAAGATTCTTTTCTCTGCCCTTTGTGGGGGTATTTCTGTCCTTAGAAAACTGTGCAGAAGCAGAAAAATTAATTTACTGCTGTATTTCCCAGGAGGATTCCACATTATGTAAGTCCTTTCATCCAAAAAGCTCTCTAGACACTTCACACAGCAGGGAGACTGCAGTGCCCCGCAGTGCGGAGGGGGAAGGAGAGAAGAAAAATGAAGATGAGGGAAGAACTGCATAGTTCTCGGCTTGGTGAGTCCACATAGCATCCTGCAAGAACCTACTGTCAGCCTCTGGGTTTTATTAGCCAGCCTATTCCTCCTTCACACCCCAGAACAAGAATTTAGCAGTTTCCTTCTCACTGAAATGCTCACAATCTTACTTCACATGTGTCTCTCCTTTGTTTCAACCCCTGTCATTTAAGCCACACACAGTGACTATCGTATTTTTTTTTTTTAACTAGTAAAGAAATGGAGTTCCAGGGAAGCTTTATAGTGATTTCCATTGGAGAAACCTGGACTTCAGATCTAGTCCAGAATTCTATCCAATGACTTGATTCTTTTTTAATTGTTTTTTTTTTATTTTTAATTTTTTGGGGGGAGGTAATTAGGTTTTACTTATTTATTTTTGGAGGAGTCACTGGGGATTGAACCCAGGACCTTGTGTATGCCAAGCACACGCTCTACCACTGAGCTCTCTCCTCCCCACGATGGTGTGATTCTTGAAGAGTTGTACATCAGGGATGCGTGAGTTGCTGGTTAAAATTGCAGGTGCCTCAGCCCTACTCCAGATGTCTGGAGGGGCATTGAATGTATGTATTTGGAAAACAGTCCGTTGGTGATTTTAATGTGATCCCTGGTTCAGATGCGTCGTGTTAGACTTTGTTCACTCAGTCACTCATTTGTTCATTCATTCATTCCTGATGTATTCCTTGAATACCTACTATGTATTCACGTAGGCACTTTGCTAAGCACTGAGGTGCTGGTGATAAAGGGCACAGTATCCCCCCATTAAGAAGTTCTCAGTCTCTTGGAAGGAAATCCATATAAACAAATAATTACAATTCAGTGTGAACTTCCTGGTTATTTCTTTGATGGGTTTCTTCCCCCTGCCACTTTTTTTTGTTCTTTCTTTATGGAACTTCTAGTTTGGTGTAACTTTTTGAGTTGAGTCTGCGAACCTACTATGCTTTCTCTTTTTCTCATATTCCCAACATCGCAATTTTTATTTTATTCTTTATATTTTTTGACTTAATTTCTACTCTTCTATTGTAATTTTTAGTTTCAACAGCCATAGTTTTAATTTTGAAGAGATTTCTTATTCTCTGACTGTTCTTTTCCATAGCATACTTTTCTTAGTTAAGAATATAAAAAATGATACAAATGAATTTATTTGCAAAACAGAAACAGACTCGCAGACATAGGAAACAATCTTATGGTTACCAAAGGGGAAAGCTGGGGAGGGATAAATTAGAAATTTAGGGTGAACAGATACTGAGTTCTCTGATTATCCATATCTCCCTCTACATATCCTTTAGACCATGATGTGTGCATCCTCTTCTCCGTTACTTTCAGAGATCTAACAATGTGTTGACTCTTGGAGGCTGATGCACATTTTCTCATTCTTTTAATTCCCGAGATTCTATTTGAAGTATTTTGTTCCTTTGAAATCATTTTTCCAGAGGTTTGGTAAAGAAAGAAAATAAATATATTCTCTCAGCCTGCCATCTTTAACTGGAAGGTGCCCATGGTCTTTGACCTTCTGGTAATTGTCTACTTTATTTCCAACTCAGTCTTAGTCGTTATGTAACTTAATTCATTCCAGTTTATTTTACAGTTAGGATTATTTTATCTTCATCTTACCATGTGGAAACCAAAGTCCCGCAGGATTTAAGTAACTTCCCCAAAGGAGTACCAGAGCTAGGATTTAAACTCCGGTCTGACTGATCCCAGACCTTCCTGGTGGTTTGTGTCCCAGCTTTCTACTTTTGAAAGGAAAACAAAAGGGCAAAGGCTGTCTCCTCTGTCAGAACCACGGCCAAGCCCTTCTGGAAAGGGTTGCTTCCTTGCTTCAGGAGGGGTTTTGCTACTAAGACATGCTTGCCTGCTCCCTCCCTGTGCTACTTCTTTACTTCCTTTTTTTCAGTGTTGATTTTCTTTGTCCCTACTTTGTGGTCCTTTACCTTCTTTGATGCATCTTGTATGCCATCTCTGGAGCATCCCTGGATCTGTGGCAACAGCCCTGCTCTCGCGAGGCCTTCTGTTCACCTCCCTCTGCTTCGCTGACTAGCGAGGTATTGATTTCTTGGGAGAACCTGCTGGGATTGGGGGGAGGGGGAATCAATCAGCCACTAGACTTGAGGGGGAAGCAGCAGACACCGCCCCTCAGGAGCCTGTCCTCTGGCCTGACGTGCTGGGGCCCTGCTCAGAGACGAGGCGAGCCCGGCGTGTCCGGGGGATTCTGCAGTGATTAGACTGTTACAGGAATAAAGCAGCAAAGTCACTGATGGAAAAATCAAGAGCTGCGGACTCATGTCCTTGAACTAAACAGAGTGGAGTCGTCTTTTGAGAATAAGTTTGCCTGTCACAGGTTGCTTCAGGGGAAGGAAGTCCTCTGTTGAGAACATTTCTGATTCTCGGTCACTCTGAGTGCTCTAGCGGAGGCACAATCTTTGTGAACCATAAGGCAAATCATTTAGCTTTCACGTTCTCTGGGTTTCCCAAAATGAGAGAGAGGGTGTCAGCAGTGGGTACCTAGCATTATGTGTGCAGAGTGTTTCTGAAACATTGGGTGTAAATCCCCTTTATTAAAAATGTGACCTCAAGGGGCTCATTGTGGCAGCTGTCTCTGGGTGAGCCCTTTTGAAAAGGAAGAGTTCCTCTGGAAAAAGAATTAGCACTGGCTGGTTCATCTGGTTATAAGTGTAGGTCTTATGTCTCAGATTTTTGTAAAGAAGGACAGACGTGAGCAGTATATTCAAATGATGAAAGTCAAAGAGGTCTCGTGTTACCACTGTGATAGAAGCCCACACTCAGTCCCCCAATTATCACGCCGTTACGTCTTCTACTGTTGCAGGGAAACACAGGAAAATTAGATTTGGACAGCACTTCAAAGTCATCTTGTTGTCTAACCCCTTACTTTATGGTTTCATTTATTCATTCTACAAATATTCATGGAGTGCCTCTTTTCCATGTGACAGACATTGTGTTAGGCTCCGGAACTATACCTGGACAAAACAGAGAAAATCCTTGCCTTCCTGGCGCCTGCCTTGTAGTGGTGGAGACAGATAATGGAGTGATAAGTAAGTGCACTCTATAGCTTGTCAGGTGGAGCTAAGTGCTAGGCAGACGATTAACACGGGAAGGAGTCTAGAGCTGGAGTGGCATGTATGCATGGGATGTAGCGAGGAGGTCAAAGAGAGGGGAGCAATTTTAGACAGCTGACCTGGGAAGGTTTCAAGTTTTTTTTTCTTTTTAATTGAGGTCTAGTCTCACTCAGGTATTTCTTTAAATTAAAGATTTGAAAGAGGGACAGTACTAAGCCATATAGATTTCTGGCAGGGGAATGGTCCAGGAAGAGAGTATAGTATGTGCAGAGGCCCCGTGGCATGAACTGATAGCTGTGCTTTACTAGGACGACAGAGATGATGTACGAGAGGTGATGGGGACGTGTTCAATCTTTAGAACGTTGTAACAATGTTGGGTTTTGCTCTGGGTGAGATGGAAAGATATTGGGTGTTATCAGAGATGAGATATGATTTGACTTAAACAGCCATTGTTGTGGTTATAGTGCACTTGGACTGTAGTGGGAAAGGTTGGAAGCAGAAGATCAGCTAGGACTCCACTGCAGAAAAGTTGCAGGAAGTAATTAAATTCAGTGTGTATTTCTGAACATACAGCAGACAGGATTTCCTGATGATCTGGATGAAGGTTATGAGAGAAAGAGAGGATATGGGGATGGCTCTACAGTTCTTGTCCTGAGCAACTGGAAAAGTGGAGTTGCCACTTTCTGAGCTTGGGGTCCTGAGATGTGGATGGGTCAGTGGGGAGAGCGGTCAGGACTCAGTTTTGTGTATGTTAAAATCGATAAGACATCAAAGAGCAGATGTCAAGTAGGTAATTGTGTTTGACTTGGGAGTACAGGAGCAAAGTCCAGGCTGCACGTAAGAGGACCAAGGACTGATCTCTGAGCACTCCCAGCATTTGGACAAGAAAATGCGGCTACAGAGAGAGGAAGTAGCAGAGGGAATAGGTATTTTGCAAAAGAGCTGAGACTGGAACACAGTGGACTCTTCTCAGTGTACAATCCTAATACGATTACATTTTTCATTAGCCTGCTTTTCCATCTTCCTTGCCTGTGCTCTTCCTCTCAGGAGTACAGTGAGGAGATGCTAGACAAGGGGAAAAAAAAAAGAACAGATTGCATAACATCGGCTCTCTCTCTCTCTCTCTCTCTAAATCATCAAATAGTAGATTTATTCACTGTTTCTTGCAAGTTAGTGGGTCTGAAAATCAAAGTAGGCAAGTAAGAAGACTAAGTGATCATCTCCCTCTGTGCTGTCGACAGTGCACTTTCTTTTAAGTTGCCGGTAGTTCTTTCATAGGTCAGAGGTGGCTAGGGTATGATTGGAACATGGCTTTCACGGGGTTTTAGAGTGGTTGGAGATATTTAAATTTAACTCTAAGAGCAATTATACAAATTAGAGTTTCAGGTCTATGAAAGGGCCAAAATATTTAGAAACCTTGTAAATTAACTTCATCATGTAGATTGAAAGTCAACTTTCGTGACTTGCCAAGAATGACCAAAATGATAATAGTTAACATTTGTATAGTGCTTTCAAATTTAGAACGTTTCCAACATCTATGTTTCTTGTTTGGCTTTCACAAATCCCCAGTACAGAATGACTTCACTCTTTTGTAAGACTTCTCTTTGTTAAGAACTCCAGCCTGTTGTTCGTGTGAAATGGCTTTAGGAGTCCTTCCCACCCTGGTCCCCCTACCTGGATACCCTGTAATCTGTCCATATGCCTTTTTCTCAGTGTAGGAACCAGATCTGCTGACAACATACCAGCTGTAGATGACCAGAGCCTGGTATAATGAGGCTTTAACATACCTTGCCTGGGTCACATTTTTATTTTAGATAGTATTGTACTGTACTTATTTCTTTTAACAGTTGGATCAAACTGTTGACACATGCTGCACTCATGGTCATCTAAAAGCCCTCCCCACTTTTGTGCAAATAATACACTGTCAAATAAGGTCTCACACATGTAAGCTATTGATAATTTGAACCCAAGTGTAGGATTTTACATTAATGTCTATTAAAATTTATTATGAGGCTTTCATCTATGATTCCAGTTTCATTTTTTAAAATAAAAAAAGAATTTTTGGCAGGGGTAATTAGGTTTATTTACTTATCTACTTACTTACTAAGTGGAGGTGCCAGGGATTGAACCCAGGACCTCGTGCATGCTAAGCATGCACTCTACCACCGAGCTATACCCTCCCCAGTCCAGTTTCATTTTTAATCTGTTGTTTTGCCTATCAAAGTAAAATTTCAGTTTCAGTTAGGGTTATGTCCATCTGTTACCCCAAAAGGTAAAGAACCCAGTTCTCGTCATACCCGAAAGGCAAGTTTACAGTCAGCAGATGGTGCGTTGTGTAGCAAATGGTTTTAAAATATTTATTTAAAAAAAAAGAAAAGTACACCTCCAAGAATGGGAGGCGGGCGGATCTAAGGGAGGAAAAGCTGTGGTTTTTGTCTCCCCTTCCCTTATACCCTCACTTAGAGGTGGTCTTTTGATTGATTGGCAGCTCTTGTCCCTGGAATGCTTAGTCATGTTTGGCTCCTTTTGCGCATGTCCTCACCCATGGTGTATACAGAAAAGTCCATGGGGTGGGGGGCCCAAACCACAATGTTAATTATAATACAGTGAACACTGGGTCATGTCCAGTTAAGTCCTTTCTGCTACCCCGCAGCTGTGGCTGTCAGGTTTTAACCAGTTTCTGGCTGGCACTCATTTAGAAGAAATAAAGTCCCTTTATGCTGGAGGCGAGTGTAACACCATCTTCCGGACCACCCCCCCCACCTGTCTGCCCGGTGTTCCCACCTATCTAACTACCTAGCACATCTACATTTGAAAGATTCCGAAAACATGACAGCTGGCCATTGGCTGGAGGTTGCTCTCAGAACCTAGAGGCTGACTTCAGTTCCCAGCCACGTGGCCTTGTCGCAGCATGGCGGGAGGAGGGTCTCTTCCCAGTCCACAGTGGAGCCTTACAGAAGGCAGCAGTCAAGGGAGTGACTGTTCCATCCTGTTTACGGGCCCCATCTACACTCGGTGGTCATGTGCCCCAGGAGCTGGGAGTCATAGGGACAGCCTGGATTTCAGCCTGCTGTACTGGTTTCTAGACAGGAACACGTTTTCTGGAAAGGTGAAGAGCAAAAGGCATGTAACAACTGAGTCTGCCCTCTCTCTCTTTTTTAAAGTTTAGAAAATAAGTTTTACTAGAAGCCCCACCCAGCTGCTTCCACTTCTATTTCATTAGCCTCAACTACCTTTAGCACAGGGAAACCAGGGAAATCAAGTTGGGGCTACCTATACATGATAGGGATTCTGTTAGGAAGGAAGAGGAGATGTTGCCTATTCTGTAAATAGAATAGCCAGGGCATGAATGGAAATGCCAAATGGAGAAAATAAATCTTTAGGGAAAATCTGGAAGTTAATAATGAAAAAGAAAATCACAAAAAAGCTCCCACACAGGATTGATCACTGTTGACATTATCATATCTCTTAATTACATCATATTATATGCAACTCTTAAATTTATCATGAGAATTTTTTCATGCTAAGCTCTTTGTAAATATAATTTTAATGACAGAATAATATTTACATTAATGATGTTAATATTAACAAAATATTTAATATCAGAAGGATATACTATAATATCTCCTATAATTAATCCTACACTTGAGTAGTTTTCAGTGTTCACTATTAAAAATGATGTCATAATAAGTACTTTTTGCATAAAATATTTTGTACATTTAAGGCTATATTATTAGGCTTTATTCTTAGTAGAATTACTGGATCAGAAGGAATGGATATTTTTATGGTTATTGTTATATAATTTCATATCCATTTTCCAAAATGATGAACTAATTTATATTTGCCAGCAATAAGTAGAAGTGTTCGTATCCATATGAGAACACTGTAAAATCCCAATTTCATCATCATGTCAGTTCTGCTTCTTGCCTTTGTTTCTAACAAAAATTTGCTAAGTATGCCTTTTATGACTTCCTCCAAATTTTGGGTAAAAAATGAGGTTAATTCCTCATGAGGTCAGAGGTTTGAGCTCTGTGCCACTGCCTTAGTAAGTACTCTTGTTTAATGTAAATAAATAATGAGTAGTCCTTGGGCACCATTTGAGTCAATGAAATCTAGCCATTCTACTTTGAAGCCAACCGATAGACACCTTGTCCACAGAAGATTATGGCGGGGTGTTAAAGATAAGACGTGACAGGCAGTCTCCTGATCGTCCAATCTGAAATCCTTATTACAGAAGAAAACCAAGTTAGTTTGTTGTTAGGTCTGCCTTCTCTGTGTCACCTGACAACCTCACACCATGTTCTTCAAGCACTAGTCTGCCTCTTTGTGACAATACTTTGCTCTGAATAAACCCCTACGCTGTCTTTTTCTGCCTTTAGCATTTCCCCAGGCATGTTCTTAGACTTGAGCTTCCTGACCCGATCTGGATGAGTTCAGACCACCCTTGAGTCTGTTCTGAGCTCACATCCCTTCTCCTTCTGTCTTTTGTATATGATATTTTAAAACCTGATTTTACCTGAGATATTCCTGTAGTCAAACATTTTTTTTAAGATCTCTTTCCTCTTTCTTCTTCATTGGGTTACTCATCATTGTATAGTTAGAATTTCTGTTTCTGAGCTTCCTCTCCTTTTTTTTTTTTCTCCTAGACAATCTTTTGGCTTGTTTTTCATGTGTGAGGAAAACCGACATAACTTTCCATTCATTCTTATCTATTACTATCTTACAGTTCATGAAATATTTATAGATAGTCTCTTTCCGTCCTGTTGTATGGGCTTCAGAGGCATTAGGGCTTCTTACACTGTTCATAGTTCAAAATTAATCACTTATTTTCTTTGTTCCATTCCTTTGAATGTGATTATTAAAAAACACAAACTCCTTATGAAGAACTTATAAAAGAACCAGAGTTATAAATTAGAAGATTAAAATGATGTGAACTCAAACCACCAATTGATTTCACTGTTAACATTTGGTCTGCTTCCTTCTAATCAGAAATACGTATATATTTAAAAGAATTCCACCTACCCCTTTTAAGTCATATTTATCCTTTAAATGTCAGCCCATAGAACTGACTTACTAGCTATAGACCTAAAGCTGCATATACATAATACGAGAAGGAGGAGGAAGAGCAAAGTAAAAGGTACCCAGGGTCAGTTAAAAGAGGTAAATCGTCTTCTGAATAATATTTTATAATGCAAGAAAACACGTAATACATCTTAAGTGGTTCTCAGGAACAAAGTCGATATTTTTAAAGTTTACATTTGAAGCAGAAACATCCCTTATCTGGCAACGTTATTGTCTTCTTGAATCTATTTAATTCAGTACAAACAAGCAGAAAATCAGAATTGAGGCTGTTTTAAGCCCTAAGAAACCTCTTTTTTCCCTTGGAAAATTTATTAAGCAACTGCTTTAAGCCTTTCTGAAGAGGTACTTCTTTTTAGGTCATTTATGTTTCAGCTCTGCTTTCCTCTTTTTGTATGCCCAATATAAGATCCTGAATCGTCCACTTATTGTGCACGTGTTGAAGTTATCAGATGCCACTGAATGTGTCTCTGTTTGAGGATGCATAACTCGGTGGGAAAATAGTTTTGTTTCTTTTTTGAATCATACATTGCTTGTATGTGTCTAAAATGTTAATGAACACACCTGCATTGGTGTAGATGACAGTGAATGTCCACAAAAAGGGACAGTAAACAAGGGAGGGTCCCTGATTCTTGCCGTGATTCCTCCCTGGCCAGTTCTGTGCTCTCACCCCCCAGCCATTCCCTTCAGCTCTCCCTACAGGTTGCCCCAGTGAAAGTGTTCAGCTCCTCCTTATTCTGTCTCTGAAGTCAGAGGAATCAGCCGATAGTGTCCACATGACCTAATGAGGCCCCTCCTAGTACCATTTCTCTCCTGGACTTAGAGTTGCTTGAGTCTCAAGTGTGAACATGTGACTGAAGCCAAACTCATCAGAGCCCTTCCCTGAGTTTGGGGGTAGGAGGCCCTTTCTCGTGGGTGGCAAAGCTACGCGGATGGATATAAGCCCATCGGCTCTTTATATGCAAAAAGCTGCGAGGCAGATACAGGAAATTAAGCTGACCTGATGGTTTTTGAAAGTCTGATTTCATTTCCTATGAATCTTGGCAGTGGCCTGAATCTTTTAGCAATTCTGTCACTCCTGGGAGCTACCCTCCCAATGACCTAGGCAATTCAATGGGTTTCTGATTTTTGCAACCAAAAACTTACAGCTAATCATGTAGATGGAGCACCCTCGCTCTAGTAAATGACTGGTTAAATAGACGTCTTACAATTAAGCTCTCAATTTGAGAAATGTTTCCCATTAAGGGAGCATTATTCTTAGGACTCTCACAAGTTTAACTACATTAGTCAAGAGCTGGGGATAGTCTTAAGAGTCAGCGTCAGTCCTGTACGGAAAAAGGCAGAAGATAAATACTCTCCTTCTGCACCTGATGAAACCCATGCCAGAGAGAAGACTTGATCTGTTCATAATGACTGTACTAACTTGTAGCAACATCAAGGCTAGGACCCAGGTCCCTTACTTCTCTGTGTAAAGCCTTCCTGAGTGTACAGGAACTTCACTATAATAGATTTCAACATAGAGCAGCTCACAATATTTTTCTGATGTTTAATTGGTTTATTAGTCCATTTTTCTTTCCCTTTCACGGGCTGCTTCATTCATAAGTTACTTGTTGAGCATGTGCATGCCAACAGGCCCTGTGTAAGCTGCTGGTAACACTCCAAGCGCAAAAAAGTGCCACTTCTGCTTTCAAGAAGTTTACTATCTAGGAGGAAGGTAAATTTCTAAAGTCGTTGCAATCGTGCATGTGTGAAGTTACTCTAGCGAACAGCTATGGAAGCACTAAGGGCGCTACCCGACCCAACCTAGCTCAGGGTGGGGCGGGGCGTTGCTCAGAGGAGGCCGCCAGAGGGGGTAACGTCAGGACCCATCAGGCCCGCTGTTTCCAATTTTGTTACGAACATTATCTCATTCTGCTCTGTTAAAGTCATGTTAAAAACAAATAAACAAACAGAAAACTCACGTACTTCATTTCAGGCAGGTCTCAGAAAAATGGAGGAAGGTGAAAAATGGAGGTAGTACTACCTAGGTAAGGATATAAAAAAAAAACCCCACAAGTAGAATACAAAATTAGTTAATAAGTGTCTTTATTCACCCACGCCCGCAACTGCCATCCACAGCCACTCCCATTTATCCTACCACTACTCCTGATCAAAAGTTGCCAAGTTGTGCAAAGAGGAACACCAGCCCTGTGAGCCAGAGCAGGAGATAAGAGTTCTGTGATCAGATAAGTTTATGAAAACTGCACATTCTCTACTTGGAGATGGGAGGGGGAAAGGAACAGATGGCTTCTCTCCAAGCCTCGCTTGCCAACCTGAGTCTGCCTTTTCTTGACTCACATGCTATTGCTGAGGGTCTGTCTCTTCTGCTCCCAGTTCTGCTGTGTTGCTCCCGTTCCCCTCATGCCCTCCCCCCATGATGCTAAATCTCTTCTCCATTTAATGCAAGAAGTTCAATCACATGCCACATTCTGTGAGTGTCTAGGACTCTGAGGAATCCTGTGACAAAGCAACATTTTGAATTATTTTTAACTTAACATTCCTAAAGTTTTTTAACCATACGATGCCCTTTTTCTCCCTGTACCATCTTATGCAACTTCAGAACCACTTTGAGATATTTTACTCTAACAAAGAATTACGTTTGTCCCTCCAAACATTCTTGTGTAAAATTTAATAATCATACTTACGCAATGTTGTATTGTTTCCTAAGTGTTGTATTTTCTTTTCAGGATCTCTTGTATGCCTACACTATGGCTCAGTTCTTTCAAATTTCTCATCGCATTTTATACACATTCTCAACAACCTTGTGAGGTTGGCATTATTTTTATCACAGATTACAGGTAGAGGAATTGAGGCTCAGAGAGAAGTTATGGTGGCTTCCCTGAGGTTCCCCAGCTAGCAGGGGCAGAGCTAGGAGAGTTCTGAGTCTTTCTACTGCACCTATCCTCTTGAACAAATACGCAGATAATAAAAACTCAAAATGACGGGACAATTCTGAAACTGGACGGTGTACCTGAATTTCATCCAAAAGTTCAAAGCAGAGTAAGACAAAATCCTTGTGAATCAGTGAGATGTCAGCAGCTAAATTCTTCCAAGTGAGGTATGTTTGCTCTAGATGGGCAGGGGACCTACGGATGGAGATGGAGTAAGAATAACCCAAGCAGAGCACACTAAGGGAATGGCCTGTGGCTTAGTTTAGTTGGAACTTAGCCAAGTAAGATGAGCCAGTGTAGATGAGACAGGAGAGTTGAGTTGTGGCCCTACTGGTTGGCCCTCAGTGTAGTCATCTGCATTGATTCTGAGTAGGCAATGTGAGCCAATAAAGGCTTTTCTGAGCTGGGAATGGGGGTGAGGCATGATCGTCTCTACACCGTAATTAGAGTAGTTGGGAGACAGTCTGGCAGGAAATCGGAGGACGATTGCCAGGGGAGGAGGATGGAGGCACATGACCAGAGAGGAGGCTATACAGGGCCCGACTTAGGGTGACATGTCTGCTTGATTGTGAGAAAGGAGCGTGCCACCACCAGAATCTCTAAGCAGAGGCAGAGGAGGCCTGGCCTAATAAGATAATCAGATCATGGCTGACTCCAGAGTGTGTTAAAGCACAGAGTGTGAAGACTTTGATGAATAGTGCCTGGTCCATGGAAAGTGCTCAACGAATATTTGCTGAATAATGATTTTTTCATTTAGTCACATGCTATTTCAATATTACATGATAGGCACTTTAAATGGCTGTATCTCTTCTTTTTTTTCCCTATTACAAGTTTGTAGAATGAAGAAAAGGGTAGTGTTATTCCACATCAGGAAGAGGAAAATTATATAGCACATGCTTCCTCAGGGAGGTTGCCCAGGCTAGGAACGCCTTGTTGTCTCACTGTGGAATTTAGGAGCTAGATAGCAGTGGTAATTAGGGAGGAACAGACAAACATTCTAGGGCCCGGGCTAGAGTTCTGGTAGGCAGCCAATGTCGTGACATTCTAAATACAAAAAGGTGATCAAAAGATGGATTTGTTTAGTTTCAACACATCCACTTTCACTCCCAGTTCTTGCTCCTGTATGTCTTCACCCAAGCTAACATTCTTCTAATAATGGTGGCAGAAAGAGTTTCATTTATACTATCTGGAAAAGCAAGGATTTCAAACCCCACTAAAGAGTTAGTTGACATATAATGGAAAAGAATCTGGAAAGAAAAAATATATGTGTATGTCTATGTAGAACTGAATCCCTTTGCCGTACACCTGAACCTAACATTGTAAATCAACTACACTTCAGTAAAAAATAATTTTAAAAGAGTTAGTTGAGGGCTGGACTAAAGGCTCATAGATAAAGAAAAGATAAAGTAGAGGCCTGAAAAGAAATTTTTAAGCTAGAACTGACCTTTCATTGAGTTTCTTAAAAGTTCTTAAGAGGAGAAGATGATATAAAAGTAGTTATGTATAATTTAGAGTCACAAGAATATATAATGTTACCCAACTTCCACTTTTGCCCCAAATAGGATATTTCTTAATCCTGGTAATTCTGTAAGGTGGGTGCTATTACCTCTAAATTCTAGGTGAGGCTCAGAAAAATTAAGTCTTTTGTCTAAGTTCATCTAGTTACTAAAGAGTGTAAGTCACCTGAAATCGTTTTTGAAGCAACCAGATATGAGGAATTATTTTTAAAAGAGCAGAGTCAGTACCCCAACGTAGGTCTGCTCAACTGCCAAGCCTTTAGCAGCTCAGCTCAATTTTTATAAACTGGTTCAGTCAGTCTTCCTTCATTTCACCTAAAAAGAATGGTGTCTAATTGTAACTGGAAAACAAGGTAAGAACAGGCAGTTTGACTTGTGAAGTAAGTTCTGTTGTATGTTTTCCTTTTCACGCCCTACATAAATCACCCACACTTGAAATTATTTTCAGGTTGAAACCTGAACTTGTTCTTCTTATGAGGGCCTCGTTGATTTGTTTGTTCATTCATTCATTCATTCATTTGTCCATTCAGCTACCCAATATCTTCCAAGTGCCGGCTGCCTGCAGGCACTGTTCTAGACACTAGGCTGCAGCAGTGATGCCCCCAGGAGCCCCCAGGGCTGTGAAGATACAAACAAGCCATCACATATTGACCACTGATAGGTACTGGAATAGAGGGGTGCTTGCCCCAGACTCGGGGAGTCAGAGGTGATGTCTGATGAGAAGTGATCGCTGAAGAATGACCTAAGAGGTGAAGGTGAAGAGAAGCAGACATGAGAAGGGAGCATGTGTTCATCTGAGGCCCTGTATGCGATGTCTGGGTGCTTCATCTGTGTGTGCCACCTGATTCCAACGTGTACCCTATGAAGGGCAGTTGCCATTAGCCTCATTTCACAGGTTCGGCAGGGGAGGCTCAGGATTTGGACTTGCCCTTGGTCCCGCAGTAAGTGGCAAAACCAAGTTTCAAAGCTTGACTCCAAAGCTCATTCTCTTGCCATGACACTCTGCTGCTTCCTGGGACAGCAGTGCTCCAGTCTCAGTTCTCAGACACGGCACATAGGGGTGCCAGGATGAAAGCATTTAATCACAACAGAAATGAATTATAAAACAGATAATTTCTGCTCATAGTTAGAACTTCATAAATATGACTTTGAACTGAGTAAGTCCAGCAAACACTTGGCTAAGTAGCTTATCCTATATGTCTCGGTCTCTTAATCTGTAAAATAGGTTAATAGTATAGCTCACCCCCAGGGTGTACTGAGGTTGAGTGAGGCTATATATGAAGCGTACATGCTTAGCACTCAAGTGTTCCACAGTAAGTGTTCATGAATGTTAGTAATTATTACTATTAATATTTTGTGTCTGGTGGGCTATTTATCTTCTCAGACTAATGAATGAGAAAGTATTTTGACTGAAGTCTTCTATATCTTCATTAACAGGGTTTATTAAGTCTGGCTAAATGATATTTTCAATATGTATGTTTCTTCTTTCTTCTCTTTTCAAGACTGATTATTGTGTGCCATTAAATTAGGAGACCAGAGTCAGTAAACATTTACGGAGAGGAACATGACACAGGAGGTTAAGACCAGGGGCGCTGGGCTTCAGTCTGGCTTTGTCATCTAATTGTGCTCAACTCTCTGGGGTCATAGGATGAGTGGCTGAGCGTGGGCTGGAGAATCAGGTGCTGAAAGTTTGACTTGCTGGCTGTGTGACCCTGGGAAAAATTCTAACCTCTTTATTCCTCAATTTATCCACTTGAATTTTCATGAGGATTATCTTAGTTAATACAGGTTAAGTACTTAAAAGGTACCTGGCCTATAAAATGTTATCTGCAGAACCAGCTAATTTTGGTATCATCTGTTAGAGATCTTTTATACACTAGGCCCTGAGCTGGAAGCCAGAAGCACAAATATAATAAGATGCCATCCCTGTCTCTAAGGACACAGACAACAGGCAGTTACGAGTCAGTGGTAAGTGCCAGGTGGGTGGGAAGTGCCAGGGAGCCCTGAAGATACAGTTCATAGTGCTGAGAGAAGGCTACTCAGAAGGGGTAATATTTCTGGAAACACAGAGATGTGCAAGCAGCAAGGTAGCCCGTGTGATGCCCAGCAAGTCACTTCCTTCTCTGTGGCCTTAATCTCCAGATGCGTCAAAAGAGCAGGTTGCGTTAGTGATGTCTGATTTCCCTCGCTCTTCACTATTGGGTGTTCTCTGTGAGACTGGAGAGGTTTCATGGCCAAAGTGGGGTTCCAGATGCTGCTACAATAGTGGGAGGCAGATAAGTGACAAGAGCTGTAAGGTGTGAGGTCCTGGGACTATAGAAAAAGGGGAGGAGGAGGGTTTGAGATGGACTTTGACACCTAGTGCATCAAGGACAGGGGCTGCACTCAGGCTTGGTGAGGATGAGGGAGGCAATTTTTGGAGCTGATTTATTTGGGAACTTTCCTGTTCTTCCCTCATATCTTCATGCTGACAGTGGACTCTATCCTGTGTTGAAATCGGTGATAAGACGGCTCCACCTGTCCTTCCCAGTGTCCTGTAGGTAGACTAAAGTCTGGTAACTTTCAAATAGTGGGACATCAGTAAGACGTGGTTTGTCTAAATCACACTCTCCACTTCTGTGTCCCTTTCTGGAGAAAATGTGGCGAAGTGCAAAACCATCAGCTCTGGATTTAGGTAGACCTTTGCTTGGGCACTTACAAGCTGTCGGCCATAGACTCAGAAGTCAGCAAGGAGAAGAAAGAGAGAAAACAGAGAACCTTTGAGGACTGGAGTTGGAAGGCAGATCCTGCCCCTTGCCATCCCTGAGACCCTGAGGAGCTCCCTGAATCTCACCTTCCTGTTCTGTCAAATAAGGGCAGTACCTCCCACCCCAGCTTTATTGTGAAGAGTAAATGAAATGCCAAAACACCAACTTCTGAGAACAACGTCTAAGACGCGGGGCTCAGTTTGGAGGAGCCCGGGTAGGAGCAGTGGGAGGAAGCAGTTGCCCAAAGGGAAGGGGAGTGATCTGGGGGATGAGGGAGGAAAGAAGTGCTAGGCAGACAAAAATAAATACAGGTGTGCACTCTGCTTGCCCCATATCAGACGTGAACTGCAGTAAATGAGAGCTAGTAAGAGGTCTGGCCCTTACGTGCTCAGTAAACAAGCGCTGAATCTTGGAGAAAGCATTTTTACACACCTGCTCGGTGTAGGACTTCTCACAATGGTGTTACTATCTGGTGGGCCATGGGCTCTAATTAAAACTTCACGGGGCTGAGGAATTCAGTGCCCTGACCTCGGAGCTTCTGGTGCACTGGGTGTTATGTATGAGGCTGATGCCTTTGGAAAGATTAGAGGAGGATGACTTCTTAGCCAGCTTCTAACTAGGAGGATGGGAAGGCTTTCTGCTAGGATACTTTTGCTCTCTGGCACCAAGGGTCAGAGATTAAATAATTTGCCACCAGACAGATGTTCTGAAGAACTAATTAAAAAACTGACAAGGACCCAAGACCTCAGATACTTAGATTTATATGCCTTCCTCTAAGGGAAGATCAGAATCACTGCAGCTTAAAATCACTGTATTAAATGTTATTTCCAGAGAGTTCACAATTGAGATAAAAAAAGGAGCATCTTTAAAGGCATTCTTAATTATATGAGTGTGTCTCAAACCTGGATGCACATTTTAAGGAAGAGGAGAATCTTTTTAAAAAAACCAAAAAACCAAATCCATGCTGGGCCCCATCCCAGACCAATGTCTGCGAGGAGGGCTCTGGTGAAAGGTTTTTTTGAACTCTCCAAGTGACCTGAGTATGCAGCCAGGATTGAGAACTACTGATTTAGGAATAAAACTATTTTAGGATCTGTCTTAATCCTTGGAGAAACAGTCATGACTGCATGGGAGCAGGATAGAAAGTGGAGTCAGGCCAGTCTTGGCTGGAACGACAGACTGACCAAGCTTTTGTTCTGCTCTGCATAAGTTACCTAACCTTATTAAAGATGAAAGTTTCCTTACCTTTAAAATAATGGCTATTAGTTCTTTAGTAGATTTTCGTGAGGTTTGGATGTGAACATTACTTCATAAATATTGCACCTTCTATGTGCCCGGCGTGGAGTACTCACTCTGGTACCTACTACCATTTGTTTTTACTAAAATGCTTTGTTAGGCATCTTAAGCCTGTTTCTCAGGCATGCTTACTGATATAAGTGAAAAGATTCTGGGCAGAGCCATAAAGATGAGCGCACATCAACCCAAAGTAATCAGCACAATAGACCATCTTGCCATGTTGCAAATATGTAAATAAATCACAGTCAGGTTCAGTCTAACTATCCATGTCTTGGGGTGTACAGCTCAGGGGGCAGAGTGCATGCTTAGCATGAACAGGGTCCTGGGTTCAATCCCCAGTACCGCCCCTAAAAGCAAATAAATAATGAATAAATAACTAAACAAACCTAATTACCTCCTCCCCCCCAAAAAACTAAAAGATAAATAAATTAATTAAAATAAAATACAAAAATGTGCTGTACACCAGAAATTGACACAACATTGTAAACTGACTATACTTCAATAAAAAATATATATATATATATATACACATAAAAAGAGTATTCGTGTCTTGGAAGTCATAGGATGTATAATTTACCTTTCGGCAAAAGTTGCTCCTGGAGGTGTTGTGACAACTCTCTAGAATAATTGTCAATAAAAATTCCCAGGTACTATTTTGCACTTGAGCAGCAGCTCTGCTTCCCCACAGTCACCTAGAATATGCGGGCTTGGCTGTGTCTACTTGGATGCCACGTAACTCAGTCAATTATATCGTAATGTAATTGCCCAAAAGGACTGAACTTACAGTTTTATCAAGCAGGGTTTGCTTATTCATGCTCACCTTGGACAGAAGGGGGGAGGAAGTTCGTTCTATATTGCTATTCCTTCTCCTCACCTAGGCCTTGGCTGTGATTTCAGTGGTGTATAGAAAGGCAGAAGGACCAGCAGTACAAATCAGCCTTGCCTGAGGCCCTGAATGCAACTACCTACCCTTTTAATGCTGGAAACACATGGCCCTGCTGTTCGTTTATTTATTTTGGGAAATATTTAGGGGGACTGGCTCCAAGCCTGTGCTCTGAACACTGTTCAGCTAGCCTATCTGTAGTCGGTATAAGGGGAAGACCATGACAGCGTTACCATTTACTCTTGTCCCTGGGCTCACAGCCGGCCTTACCACTTACCAGTGTGTGTTTCGGGGCAGCTGCTTACCCCTTCTCAATCTCAGTTTCCTCCGCTGCAGAATGAAGGAGCAGAATACACACAGGACTGTGTTCTCCTGGTGACTAAATGAAGAGAATACATAGGTAACATTCATGGTACTCTGTTTCACAAGCTCTAAGTGTTAACATGTATTCACTTGGAATCACCTGCAAAGTAGATCTCCTGATTCCCTTTTCACAGATGAGGAAACTGAGGTGCAGAGTGGTTAAAACAGTTTTCCCAAGGTCACGCAGCCAGAAGATGGGAGCCGAGATGAGAGTTTGGCTTCAGGCCTGTGCTGTAAACACTACACGCCATGCTTTTTTGTAGGATGCGTGTGGTGACTCTCTTGCTTGCTCCTCTTCCCAGCTTCGCCTTAAAGGTTCCAATCTGAAATAGATATGCCGTGGAACCAGCACCATGGTGCGTATCATAGGTGTTTCCTAAATGCTTACTGATAGATTAAATAATAAAAAAGGGTGCTCAGGGTTTGTATGGTTTTGTCTAGTAATGAATTTATATCAGATTGTGTTTACTGACGCTTCCCTTGCAAAAAAAAAAAAAAACTCTCAATGACTCTTATCTGACCAACTTGGCATCAAGGCTCTACAGTGATCTGGCCCCAGATGCCCTTTCCAACCTTATTACCCCTTTGCTGTTTGCCTTGCTAGTATGAGCTCAGTCAAGGACAGCTGACTTTGTCCTCTTTATCTTTGTATGTCCCGTACTTAGAGGGCATCTAAATAGTGTTGATTGAACGACTGTGGCTTGGTCATCATGACCTGCTACCCTGTTCCTTTTTGTGATTCCAAAGCAGGCATCGCCACTCCTTGACTCTGACGGTGCCCTGGGTCTTGAGCCCCATCCCCCATGGCCTCGTGCCCTAGTCCTAATGCCTTTGCTCGGTGCGTTAAACATCACAGTTTCACCAGCATCATGTTATCTTTTACTAAAATGATCCTGCTAAGCTGCCACTAATTGGGCTTAGGTTTTAGTTGTTTTTTCTCAAAAGGGTGATGGATTTTCATTCATTTGTTCACACTTCACTTTCCTCATTGGGAGATTTTGCCAATTTACACGTTAATGAAGGAAAACCGTATTTAACTGGCAAGTTGATACATGAGTGGAGAATTAAAAAATACTACTGTCAAATCTAACTTGTATGTGAAGGAAGGCCTTTTTAAATGCTTAAAACTTGTTCAAGAAAGAGAAAGGAACTAAGATTTATTTAGCACCACTGGGCCTAACACTGCAGCCAGACTTTTGTCCCTGCACATGATCTTCAGAGCGGTCTTGAAAAGGACTTAGGTTAAGAAGAGCCAGGCTGTGATGTCAGAAAGACCTGGGCAGGAGCCCTGGCTCTCAGACCCACGCACTGCATGATCTTGGGGTGGGAGGGAGTCTCTTAATTTCTCTGAACTTAAGCTTTCTGACCTGACACAGCTATGATGATGCCCCACATTTGGTATTTGGGGTGGGATGTTGGCTGCCTCCTTCCCCGACACACACACAAGAACCCTGTGAGAACCAACGTATTTGTTCATGGCTGGGCAGGCACGTTCAAACCACCCAAATGTAGAGCTTCTTTAGTGAGCTGTGCTGGCTCAGAGGCCAAGACCTGGGAGGTTAAGTGAAGCTACACATCCTCACTTGCCTTGAATAAGAGGCAGTAGGGGACCACGGACCAGGCTTCTAAATTGATGACATGAACAAATGGCTGGACTCGAGAGCAAAGCATTGGCCTGAGTCTGTCCCAGAGAGCCAAACTCTGCCTTCGCCTCATTACTGCCTGAGAGCAGGTAGTTCAGGTGTGGCCCTGCGCATGACGCCAGGGAGAGGACGAGTGGCAGGAGGCGTGGCAAGCATGGGCAATGACTTGAAGGCACAGTAACCACCCAGCATGGACGCTATGGACTGACTTCCAGGGCATGAGGCAGACACTTGAGCTGAAGGAAGAAAGGTCACTTCCACATCTACCCTGACAATAACAACAAAATGAATAAGAACAAAAAATGAATCCTCGCCTTATTGGGCTTTAAATGGGTCTAAATAAGATTGTGGATATAAAGTGCCCAGCACGATGAAAGCACCAACAACCCCTGCAGCCCATAAAGGGAAGCAGCTTTTATTTGATAATTATTATCTTCAATACCCTCCTATAGATAGAGACGAGGAAAGAGAAGCTCGGAGACATGTATTCTGGTATAAAAACGAGGAACAACATCACCAACAAACAGAAAAGCAGCCAGAACTTGCTTTAGATTTAGAAACCCTCAGAAACATTTTTATGAAAGCTCTATAAATGGGAGACATGTATTGTTTCTGGAACTCGAAAAGTTACATCAAACTTTCATGGCACGTGAACTCAGAATTGGACTTGAATGATAGGGAACATGCTAATGAATGTTTATGTCTAATAGCATTAGCCATAGGCACCATTTGGAAACCATCATTACCTCTTACATTTCCCATGGAATAGGATTCCGTGCAATGATCTCAAAATATATCAGCAACTTTGACATGCACACAAAAATTTGGGATAAGGAGTTATACTTCAGATGGGACAACAAAGCTTCATAGCAAAACAATTTGACCAAAAAAGTCCTTATTGCTTTACACTGAACACAAGGAAATACATCAGAGAAATTCTACAAATTGTGATGACAGTCAAATTTGACTGGTTTTTCGTTTAGTACACTAGCAGTAAATATTCTGTATTTCTCAGTTTTCTGACTAGCAGAGAAAAGGCAACTCAATCTATAGTTATTGAATAGATAATATATTTTAGATTCAAATGTTTACTCCCTATATTCCCCCAATTGAAGCTGACTTCATTCTTGACACTAGACTCATCTTTCTGGTTTAATAGTTTCCTTTGAAGAATTATGTCCATCTGGCTTGTCTAGGTAATGTCACAAGTAATAAGCAACCCCAAATCTCAGTGTCTTAAAGCAACCAGGTCATAATTCTCACTTCTGCTACACGCATCATCGTGGGATACATGGGTCTTCTTGAGCTCCGTTCACAGACCTAGGCAGGGAGAACTTCCATCTCTGCTTCCCATGGTTGCAGAAGCAGGGAGAGAAGAGCATGGTGAATGGAGCACTGGTCCTTACCGGGTCTATGCGAAAGTGAAAGTGAGACACAACATTTATCCCCCATTTCATTGTCCACTGACAGGCATGTGTCCAGGCCCAACTTCAAAGAGGTCAGAGCAGCGCACTCCTACCATGTGACTGGAAGGCAGACACCCAGAAATACCTTTGAAACCACTAACGACCACTACACGTGGTATCTTATTATTCCTATTTCACACCGAGGTCACAGAAATAGTACGTGGCAGACGGCAATTATGAACCTAAGTTAGACTGAAGCTTAGGTGTCTTCTACAATAATATGTATGCTGTAGTGTAAAAGTGTGTAAAAATAAGCAAGTGGCCCTCTAACTTCAATTCAGCCTACTAATTGGGCCCACTTGACACTATCCCTCGTAAGTGACAAAACAAACACATATTTTTACTTCTGTGAAAGACTGAAAAGGGAAGTTCTTTGAAGGAATGAATGAGAGGGAGGGGAACAGAAAGAGTGTGCATGGATAGGGGGTAGGAAGCGATATTTAAATGAACTGCTAAAAATACTGCCCTTTCGTCTCATATAGGTGTCTGCTACAGCATTATTCTAGAATGTTGACTAACGAAACTGTTCTCCCCCTCAGGAAAATATAAACATTGACGAAGCGTCCAGATGCCTGGTGAAACATATACTTGCAAACGAGTGTGACCTGATGGAGTCCATTGAGCCTGACATTGTGAAGCCCCATCTCGCATCGCCCAAGGTTGTCAGCTGCTCCAGCTGTGCCAGGTCTTAGTAGGCTCCCGGGCGGGCGCACGAGGGAAGCAATCCAGTCATCTCATGAGTTGCGTCTCCATGCTTACCATGCTGGGCCAGCGGCTGGACCGGCAGACACCTGGGGCCAGCCAAGGAGCGACGCCTGTACCTTTCCTATAAGAGAAATAGCAAGCGTTCTTTTTATGTTTTCCCTCCGGCATCGGCGCCCTGTTTACAAGCTTTTAAAATATTTAGTCTGTTACAAAAGCCTGTCCTGTAGCTGCCCACGATTCTGCAGGGCCAGAGTCGGCCCTGCTATTTGTGTCTTTGAATCAGCCAAGGCCTCCGGTCTGAGAAGGAAAGAGCAGCCTGGCTGCCAGCATACGTGTTGGCTTTCACTTTGTCCCCGGTGTCTTTGTCCAGATTTCAGTACATCCTCTGCTGGTCTGACAGGCCTGTTAAGCAGAAAGGGGACTTTTCTCCAGAGATGACCTCCATTCTCAGCAGACCTCGAGCTGGCTCTCGTGTAGCACTTCAGAGTCATGTACACAGGCCTCCTGTGCCTTTGTTGTCTTTGTCATCACTTGCTGGGCCCTGAATGTTGGTCTAACTGAAAACTCTATGAAAAGACCGCCCCCGGTATGTGCCTTTCTGTTAGCTTTCTCTGACTCAAGCTGTGGGACTCTTCTGGACATGTAATATATATTATATATATTTTCACAAGTGAAAAATAAAACATTAAAAGATGCTGTTTCCTTATTTCCCAGAGTGCTTTAAATGTCTTAGTATTGTGAACTTTTTTCTGACTGTGTGTCCATCGTTCTCGAGACCCACTTCAAAAATTTAATTTCAAAGAAGAGATGGGTAATGTGCATTTAAAGGAACCGCGGGGAACTGTTAAAACCGAGCTGAGTTCAGTGCATCTGTATGTACAGTTCATATTGGTATTTAGGCCAAGAAAGTAAGCAGTGTGTGTGTACTTTTTTGGTTAAGCAGAGGAATATATCCTCATATATTCTGGTCATGAAAGGTGCCAGGGCAGTCAACGTCCAAGGAAACAGCTAAAATACGCACGGTGTTATCTTGCTTTGCACACTGGCCGTGGTGCAGGTATGCTGCAGGTAGCCACTACTTTTCAATGCATTATTATACATTAATATTCATAATACACTCACAGGAGCATTGCAACAGCTGTTTTGAGGTGTCCTCCCCATATTATCTTGGCATTCACTGTTTCCATGAGTACCAACTGCACAGCTTCCTCTTATTCGCATCTGTGACCCTCTCCCTGAGGGCACTGTCTGGCCTCTGGAGCACTTGACCCATGAGGCAGGCAGGCCAGGGAATTAACATCTCCAGTGCAGCCCTCAACCAATGATAGCTGGGACTGGGGGGGTATAAACACCCTAGTTTCTTTGTCTCTCAGGAAGGACAATTCTCAGGCATGCTCTAGGCGGCCTCTCAGACGTCCCCAGTGGGATTAACATTCCCACCTGACTCATCCCTTATTGGCTTCCTTTCCCTCTTTCCTCACGTCCCCACTCCTCCACTGGTGCTTCCTGGGTCACTTCCCAAATACACTGCTTTCACTCAACTCCTTGTTTCAGGGTCTTATGGGGGAGCACAAACCCAACCTAAGCTAGTTGGGACAGAGGTGGTTTAGAAGCAGATCCTCAATACCAGCTTTTGAATTGAATCATTCACCACCCAAGTGGTAGCAGGGACCCCCTTGCTGGTGGATAATGTGGTGGAGCTAACGCCTGGCAAGCTACAGCACCATAAGCACTAAGTCTCATCAGGCAGATTGGGATAAAAGTACAGCTAGATGGGAGTTCTTACTGCTCTTGTGCTTGAAAGACATGAGACTGTGGAATTAGTTAACTTCTATAAACGTCCATAAGAAAAAAAATCACAGACTTGGGCCAGCCAACACTCAACTCAGGACTTTGTGTGGAAGCTTGAAGACCTCCAAGCAATCATCAGAATGACCCTTGTTTCCTTCAGCTACAGGGTAGACCACGCTGAAAATCAGGCCTCAGACTTGATTTTCAGAAAAGCAGAATTGTAAAGGAGGCCAAATTCACAGGGCTGGCAAGTCTCCACTAAAACCAAGATCCTTACAGGGAAGGAGTTGGACACGGAACTATAGGAGGAGATATCTGGGTAGATGCTCTTAAGGGCCTTGAACCCAGAGAATCTTCTGAAACTCTGCTCCAGAAAAAGAGGCCCTTCCCTTTCCGAGGAGAGAACAGCCAATTACCACATCAAAAGCCCTACTTCAGCAGGGTGTTTTACAAGGTGTTTCCCATCTCAGGTTCTGCTCCCATCTCCCCTCACTGTTTCTGGACAAATAATTAGGACCAAGTCTCAGTAGGACCTGAGTGGAAAAGGATGATCTGCATTGCAGGGTGAAATGGATTATTAATCAAATAAACTACAGAACCTGGCTGATAACTGCTAGTAGGAATCTGGAGAACATTCAGAGGAATTGGTCTTGAGATGCTGGATCTAGGAGGACAGACTGTAAGACCAGATAATTGATAATCTATTACTGTGAGAGCACTCTTTCACGAGTTAATTTTTAACATTCTGGCAAGTACACCTGGAGCTGATCCCAGTGTACTACTGGAATAGCACTTTGAAACTTGGAAACAATGCTGGCCTAAAATAAATGATGTGGAGATGCCAGAGTTACCTTGGCAAAGTACTGGAGAAGAGTTCCAAGATCTCAGAGAGGTGGGCACGTTATAATAAATTTATTTTGTAATGTCAGAGAAACTACCAGCTTGATTATGTTCCCCGGGAGAGCCCAGAAGACATTCCCCCTTCACTAAAGCAGTAAGGAGTGACCCCAAAAGAGGGATGCCAGCTTCAACGAGAAACTCAGTGATGGTTGTTCTCTGTAGACCAGGTTTGAGACTGTAAATATATTGTTGTATTTTGCTGGGAATGACGTTACATGGTTCACAGTCAAGACATGCTTGGGCTATTAAATGGTGTGAGTGTCCTTAGTGCTGAGTCCTGGAGAGCTAGCAGTATCACTTTCAATAATCCATTTAAAAAAGTGACCTTCTCCTTTATACAGCTTCCGGTTCTGCAGAGTTAGAAGTCTTGATATTTCTACCAGGGGACACAGTCAATCCACAGCTTCAGCTGCTGCCTGATTGTTCTTGGAGCCTCATGCCCACAGGCCAGCAGGCAGAGAAGGCAGTTACTGCACAGACAGGGCTAATTCATCCTGATCATGAGGAGGACGTAGGGTTGCTGCTAAATAATGGAGCAGGGAGGACTGTGTCTGGAAGTCATGGGACTCTCTGGCCTGCCTCTTGATGTGTCCCTGGTGAGAACCGAAAGGGCAACAGCAGCAACAACGTCTTGATGAAGACAAGTAACCAGGGACTCATCCTCTCGGGGATAAAAGCCTGCATGATGCCACCACATGATGAACTGAGACTAGAAGTGAGCTGGTCAAGGCAAGGGAAGTGTTTAAAGGAGGGAAATGATGAATGTCAATTATGGTTTCAAGATTAACTACAACCGTTGAGACTACAAGCCTCCCGTTGTAAGTGCCCACGTGTTCTCTCTTTTTTGGAATTATGACAAGTGACCTTCTTAAAAAAAGTCAGTGAAAGAATGGACTTAACGTGCAGCATGAGTGAGTCTGAGTAGTGCACGGTGTGGACTATGGTAAAAATAGTGGATGAACTGCCCGTATCCCCCAGGTGTATGACCTTACATTGCAAACCCCTAAAATCCCCTGTGCCTCTGCCTAAAAATGCTCCCTGGATGCATGGAGCATGTTTGTCTCACACGGACAGGGCGGAGTGCTACCGAGTTAACACCTCCAGGAGTGGCCTCATCTGAGACTAACCTAAATTGGTAGATGAATACTCCAGCTTCCTCACCCCTCGGGTGGGAGAAATCCGAGCCTTGTTCTAGTCACGGTCTCAGAGGTCCCCAGTGGGACTGAGGCCAAGTTTCACACTATGGTAATCCACTCATTAGCACAAATTTTTGGTGTCCTTCCCTTCCCTGTCTCACCGGTCTACACTACCAGTGCTTCCAAAGATCCCCTCCCAATGAAGAGATTTTCATTTTTGATTGAGCTACAATTGCTGGTAGCTCTTAAAACATCTGAGCATCCAGACAATAGCTTTCATTACCATGGGATCTCTAATCCGCCGTTTTTCTTTCTAAACATCCACTGAAATGTGATGTCTAAGATACATATGGTAAGATCAGGACTAAGCATCTCTCGATCCTCGCCTACCACAGAAAGTTGTAATGTACACAGCCTTCAAAGTGAATGCTCATTGGTTCCTTCATTCCCTCAGCGAATATTTACGGAACATTTACTGCATCCCCAGCACCTGTCTAGGCATCCTTGTGGAAATACACATGAGGTGTATTTCTTCAGGTATTAATTTCAGGTAGGAGACTCATTCATGTAAACAATTCACCACGTGTCAGGAGAGAAGTCAAATGTTCAAACCAAGGCATCCCTTCTAAAAACACGATTTGTTCCTAAATGTAGGGACTGCAGCTTTAGTTGTACTTAAGGAAACGGAATCTATGCTCGTACCATCTTCTTCCTGGAACACTGGGATCTAGCCACACTAGACTATTTTGTTCAGTTAGCTCTTCTTGCCTTTTGCAATATTCTTTTCCTTTCTTTGCCTGGAAGTCCTGCCCGTTCTTTAACGATCAGCACCAAGGCACAGCCTTATAGCCTTGTCTATATCTGTAGAGAATGCAAGTTTTTTTCCCAATTTGCACAGCTCTTGATTGATTCTATCACCAAACATTCACATGCTGCATCACAGCAATACATCAACTCTTATTTATGGAACACATACTATGGGACAGTCACTGAAGTGTAACTTTATCTTTATTATGTTGTTCAATTTCCACAACAACTCTGCTCCTCATTTTATATATGAAGAAATTGGAAGTACAGAGATACTGAGCAACTTGGTAAAGTTCACGCAGAAACCAACGGGCAAAGCACGGATTCTGACCCAGCAGCTCTTAACCATTATGCTAAACCATCTCCTCTTAGATTTCTGGAGGGGGCAGTATTCTGAATACAGAGCACAATGCTCAGCACAGGAAATGGCAGTTGAGCTTACCATATGCCGTACACTGCTAAGCATTTATCCTAACAACTGTGAGAGTTGGTGCTGTCGTGAGATATTGCATGTAAAACACTTAGCATAGTGCCTAAAACATAGCAAGTCATTGGTAAACATGGTTATGATGATACATTTCTATCTGATGACACTATTTATTAAACTGAAGTAGTGTGAACAATGCTATCAGATAAAAATGGCAGATACTTTTGGTAGTGTCAAAAATGGAAACATGGAACTACTGTACAGCACAGGGAACTATATTCAATAACTTGTAATAACCTATACTGAAAAAGAATATATATATATATATATATGTATGTATAAATGAATCACTATGCTGTACACCAAAAACTAACACAGCATTGTAAATCAACTATACTTCAAAAAAAAAAAAATGGAACCATGGTAAATCTCTAGAGACAAAAAGTAGATTAGTGGTTGCCTACGTTTGATAGGATTGGGAGTGACTGCTAAAGGGTATAGGTTTTCTTTTGGGGGTAATGGAAATGTTCCAAAATTGATTATGGTGATGCTTATACAATGTGAAAATACGGAAATCCATTGAATGGTATACTTCTAAGTGGGTGAAATGTGTGGTATGCAAATAGGAATAGAAAAGAAAAATGTGAAAAGAAAAAAAGTGGGGCCATAGGAGAAAATAGTATGAGGTTTTTGCTTCCCCCAATGCGCTATTTTAGCGCCACTGTGGAGTACAGTCCTGGTGTTTTCCATAGGAAAGCATCTTAGGAGGTGCCTTTGTACCGCTACTGTCATCTGCCTGGTTATTCATCACTTCTCCACTCATGACTTCCACTCAAATGTTGGAACTAGCATTATACATGGATTTAAATTCAGCTGCATCTGAGCTTTTTCTGTCTGAAAATACTCTCGGCTTTCTGGGATTTCCAAGCACCAGAAAACTCCCCAATATTTTAAAAGAGCATGAGAAATCCCAATGAACAGGTCAGAAGTGCTGATGGACTAAGCCAAACTCTCAAAAATGAAGGCAAATGCCTTTAGGAAGGGTATACACATTATTTTACTGCATTGATGAGTCTGAACTTTTCCATTTCAACAAACCAACTTATTTCATTCAATTTGATTGCTTTTCAGAATATTTATCCCCAGGCAAAGGCCTTAGTTTATTCCTAAGTGCAATGAGCTCACTGAAACTGTAATGGTAGATGTAAGACTCTGGAATTCAAAATTCCAGCTGGCCCAGATTATCCTTTCTATTAGGACAAACTTTTCTTTCAAAAGAGCTTAAAGAAACCTGATAGTTTTTTTTTTCCGAATGTCAAATATCAGAGTTGCTATTACTTGAAATACAATATGATGTGTTCTGTACCTTATGATAGATGTGTAACATCAATCAATTTGCATTCAGTGAACTTCTTAATCAAACAGCTATCAAATGACTGCTCTGAGCAAGTTGCTGTGTTTGGTGCCTTTGAGCAGACCACATGTCAAGGTCTCTACTGAAATGCATAGTGCTTAATATATGTTAGTTTCTTTGCCTTCTTGGTGATAGCTGTTGTCATGGAAACATGAGGAATAGAAGTCATGGGTCCCTGCTCTTTAAATTTGCTCTTTCCTTGGGGAGAGGGGGGTGGGTTAACAAGACAGGCAAAAGATACTGTTACAGATCAAGAAAAGAAGATTGTTTCTGTTTCCACTAGATAACATTCATCATTTTTATTTTATTGTTATAATAAATATTAATAGTTATCATTTATTGCTCAGATTCTGTATCATATCTTTTTCCAAATGTAATGTCATTTCATCATCACTATCACCCTGTTGGGATGGGCGAGTGAGTTCACATTTTATGGGTGAGAAAAACAGAATGTTAAAAACCAGTGTCCACAAGTATTGTGATTCTGGCAGGAATTCTAGTCAATGGATCTGCCCTTTTGCACCCTAGTCAGAGGACTTCATCCCTCTTGGTCAAAATGACAGATCTAAGGATGTGCTTGTGATCCAACTGAACTATGCAGAGTCCTCTCCTGTGCCTACCCCGACTCCCCATCAAAGCTTTAGGAAAGGGGACCACCGGAAATGGCTGCTTTTCTCACTTCACGTGAGATGTGACAGTTAGGTGAGCACATACCAATACACAGAGAAATGAAGAATCAGACAGTGGGAGGGAGGAGGACAGGGAGAAATGGGAAAACTCATCGGACTCAGATCGTGTTTGGTCCAGCAATGTGTGAATCCTGATTTAACCTTTAACTCACCAGTTTACATGAAACAATAAATTCCTCTTTGGTCTCTTTGTTCATCTGTGCAGGGTATATTGAGTTGATTTTCTGCCACCTATAACTCAGACTCTCCTGACTCACATGCCCACACAGCCATTAAAAGTGACTGGTAACTATGTATCTGGATACATCGTCCTCAAAGTCCATGTTCTTCTTTTTATCATTTTTTATTGGTAACATTATATAAGCTTTATGTATACAGTATTATATGTATACTTCTGTATCCACTACAGCGTGCTCCACACCAAAGGTTTAGTTTCCATTTGTCATCATACAGTTGGCCCCCTTACCCAGATCCTACCTCCTCCTTCTCTGATAACCACTACTCTGCTCTCTGTATCTATGTGTTGGTTTTGTTTGGTTTGTTCATTTATTCTTTTATTTTTTTAGATTCCACATATAAGTGAAATCATATGGTATTTGTCTTTCTCCATCTGACTTATTTCATTTAGCATAATACCCTCAAGGTCCATGTGGTTGTAAATGTCAAGATTTCATCTTGTTTTATGGTCAATTAGTGTTTCATTGTTTTTATACACATATAAAATTAGTGTTTCATTGTTTTTATATATATATATATATGAATGAAAAAATATGTGTTGTATATATATATATGCACATATACATATATATATATCTGTGTATATAGATATATATTTATACACCCCACCTTTTTTCATTCATCTACTGATGGGCACTTAGGTTGTTTCTGTATCTTGGCTATAGTAAGTAATGCTATGATGAACATAAGGGTGCAGATAACTTTTCTAACTAGTGTTTTCATATTCTTAGGATAAATATCCAAAAGTGGAATAGCTGTATCACATGGTAGTTCTATTGTTACTTTTTTGAGGAATCTCCATACTGTTTTCCATAGTGGCTACACCCATTTACATTCCCACTAACAGTATACGAGGGTTTCTCGAGGTCTATAAAGTTTATTCACAATAATAGCTCCCACTTAAATAGGAGATTTTTATAGGCAATGGAGGCTTTACTTCAAACATTCTACTAGTAGGGAACTATGTAAAGAAATGATTGATGGAAGAACAGGGTTCTATGCTACTAATAACTAAACAGTATCCTCTAGAGTAAATAGGCAAATAGTGACAAGGGGCTTACAGGATAAAAACAAAGCAGACAAATGCTTTTTGGGAATAGAAGACATTATGAAATTAACATAGAGGAAGTTCTAACAGGCATATCATACCACATGTGGTATTTAAATTAATATTTAAAAATTAATATAAAAATGCTTTAATGGGATGGTGTTTACACTCAATAATCAGGATATAGTTATTCTTAAAATTCCATAAAGTAAATTCTGGGAATCTCTATTTTAGAGAGAGATGGATAATATTGAGAGGGATCCAAAAAAGATGGAAAATAAAGATTTTGTGAAAGTGCAAGATAATGTGGGATCATAGAATCTCCCAAAAGAAGCATGAGAAGGAATTTGATAAATGACCTAAGTACTGGTTAATTTTAAGAAAAGTGATATTCAGATATCCCCTTTGGCAAAGGAAACAAAATGAAAGGACAAAGGTTAAGTTACATCTAGAAGTGCTTTGTTTAGACTTTAAGTACACAAAGAACCACAGTGAGTATATGGGGGAACACAATCACTTAAATATGACAAGCAAATGAAATAATGCTAAATCACAGGCACTGAAAAACCATCATAGTGAATTATTATTTAAAATACTATTTATTTAGTACCTACTACTGTATATGTACTACTTAATCTTCATGGCAACACCACAAGATCATCATTATTAATCCAATTTTACAGATGAGAGTCAACCTAATTTTAGAAATCAGAGATATTTAGAGACTCTCCCCCAGATCTCACAGCTAGCAAGTGACAGAGCCAGCACTCAGACTCAAGACTGGCTGACCCAGAAGACCTGTGTCACCATGATTCCATGTGGCCCCTTCTCTAGCACCCTCCACTGACTAAGACTGACATTGTGCTTGCTGGCAGAGGAGAAATGTTTACAACATCTAGAACCAAAAAGCAAGGAAAAGAGGGTGGATTTGGAGCCCAGAGGCAATACATTGATAAGTGGCACAGTGTTTTAATTAGGCTGAGGGAACAAAGAAGTCTAAAATGTTAATGGCATATAATAAACGTTGGCTTCTCATTGAAATCATAATCTGGTGCAAGTCAGGTGACTCTGCAAAGCTGTTCTTCAACAAGCAGAAATTAAACTCTCGGCTCCTTCCCTTCAGAGGCTTCCCTGCAAAAGCACAGTCCTTTGTTTCTAGATGTGCAAATGGGAAAGAGTGAGCACGAAAGATCAAGGGGCGTGCTCTAAAACCAATCCTGCACATTGCATATGTAACATTTACCCACAGTGGACTGACCACAACTCAGTCAGAGGACTCCACCTATTTGTAAGAGCAGCTGGGAACTGAACTAGAGGAAAATGGAACAGAGAGTAAACATGTAGGCTTGTCTCTACCGCACTAGATTTCAAATGCTTGCTCTGTCTGTTATTAGAGGTAAGTTTGTGCAGCTTGTGGTACCGCTCAGAGTCTTAACTCATCTATAATATAAAAATAACATTTACCCCAAAATAATGCCGTGGGATTTAAAGAAACATTATATAAAGCACTAAAACACAGAGTCAAGACAACTTAGATATCCAGTAAATGTTAGATCGCTTAAATCAGTCGTCATCAAGGGTAGAAGAGGGAAGGGGATACGGATTGGAATCTCAAAGAGGGAAACTATTTAATCTTATAGTCTTATATTTGGCACTAAAACATCTATTATTTTTTAAATACTTTTCAAATTTTGTTTTTTTTGCGAAGGGGATGGTAATTAGGTTTATTTATTCATTTTTAGAGGCAGTACTGGGGATTGAACCCAGGACTTGGTGCATGCTAAGCATGCACTCCACTACCTGAGCTATATCCTCCCTTCCTAAGACTTTTTACCTTTAATTTATTTTTTAATGAAGTATAGTTAGTTACATTGTATCAGTTTCTGGTATACAACACAATGTCCCAGTCATATATACATATATATATGTGTGTGTATATATATATATATATATATATATGTGTGTGTGTGTTTGTGTGTGTGTATATATATATATATGAATATATATGTGTATATATATGAATATATATGTATATATATAGTCATTGTCATATTCTTTTTCATTAGATACAAGATATTCAATATAGTTTCCTGTGCTACACAGAAGAAATTTGTTTTTTTAATCTATTTTTTATATATAGTGGCTAACATTTGCAAATCTCAAACTCCCAAGAGGAAATAAATAAAATAGAGATTAAAAAATATAAAAAAATCAATCAAACCAAGACCCTCCTAATAATTTTGTAATAGGACTCTCAGAAGATGCAAAAATCCTCGTGGATTCGCAGCATGAATTTGCAGTTGGAAGGGCCTGGAACATGGGAGTAATGCAAGAAGGTAGAAAGGGGGTTGGTAGAAGGTCATATCAGAATCTGGTGTGTGTCTGTGAGAGTAAAAGAGAGAAGGAAAGAGAAGAGAAGGATAATGTAATATTGACTAAAAGGGCATGTGGTAAGGAAGGTTGAGAAATATTGTTCTAAATGCTTGTTAGATGACCTGCGGAGTTGGCCTGCCTGTATCATCACGCCCATGTGACTTAACTGTTACACTTGAGAGAGAGTTTGAGTGTGAAGTTTGAGTGCTTTGGTTCTGAAATGGTATTGCCTACTTTCAAATTCCAACCTTATTACTCAATCTTCATGTGACCTTGAACAATCTACTTAACATCTCTGTGGCAGAGACTGCTGGGTGCCACCTGCTGTTGTCTGAATGTTTGTGTCCCTCCAAAATTCGTAAGTTGAATCCTAACCCTCAAGGTGATGGTATCAGGAGGCGGGGGACTTTGGGAGGTGCACAGATCATGAGGGCAGAGCCCTCAAGAATAGAATTATTGCTCTTTTATAAGAGGCCTGAGAGAGAGCCCTTGACCTTTCTGCTTTGTGAGGTTACAGTGAGAAGTCGGCCGTCAATGAAGAAATGCATTCTCAACAGATGTCGTATCTGATGGCACCGTGATCTCGGACTTCCCAACCTCCAGAACTGTGAGAAAAAACGTTCATTGTTTATAAGCCACCGATTTCATGATATTTCTGTTGCAGCAGTGCAAATGGACTAAGACACCACCTAATAACTTTCCTTTTCCTATATATATATATATGTATACACACACACACCATATATATATATATAAATATATATACACACACACACTTTTTTTTTTTTGCTGGGTATTTGGACACTCATATACTTACTGCCTTTTCCAGCTATCTTTGCAGGTGGGTATGGCCATGGGATAAAAATTTGGCGCATATGAAATCAACAGAAATTATGTTTGTAACTTCTGAGTGTCATCTTCCAAAGGAAAGAATGTGTTTTTCCTTCCATCTCTGGAATTTAGGAATGGAGTGGGGAGCTGGAGCAGTCAGCTTGAACTACAAAATGGGAGCTTCATATTGAGAATAAAAGACTAAAAAGATAGAAGGATTCTGAGTCCCAGCTAATATTGACTTGCCCTATGAATACAGAACCCCCTGCTTGAATATTTTTAGGACAAAAGAAAAAGAATTCTATCCTGTTGAGACTATGATGTTCAAGGTGTCTAATAAAGTCTACCATGTGTTCTTGGTAAAACACTCTATTCCTCTGCTTTTTTTTTTTAATTTGTAAAATTGAGGTGATGATCATAATACCATACTTCACTGTTCTTTCTTGTAAACCTTCAGCAGTCACTGCCGCATGGGATGTTTACCTGGCATTTACTCTGGGCCGGGTGCACTTCTGAGTGCTGCTCATGGAACAACATGCCTGGCACAGAGTAGGTGCAAATGTTTGCTACTGTTACTTTCCTACTTTCTCCGTGATCCCCAAACTGATCATTCCAACTTATATGTCATTCTAGCTTCTCTGAATCTCATGGGAATTACGATTAGTATTCACTGTCCAATTATTTCTATATGGGCAGAAATAGAAATAGTATATAAATACAATAATATGGATTATAAATATAAATACAAACATTATTATATTTCATTATTGATCACCTGATAACCAGCTGTTTAAAACATTAGCAAGTTTGTGTCGATGAAAGTCATAACAATTTTTTTTGCGGTATGAAAGAGCAACAATCTCTTTGTAACATATTTTCTCTTAGAATAAATACTAAATATGTGTATTATAGAAAATCAGTAAAACTAATATAAAAGTCATGTATGATTCCATTACCCAAAGCAACCAGCGTTTTTCTCTGCCTAAGTGGAATTGCTCCTAATGTGATGTTTTGTGACCTAATTTTTTCTCTTAATAACTGGTAATAAATACCTCTTAAATTCATTAAATATTCTATATAACATGAATTTTGAGGGCAAATAAAAATTCTGTTGTATTGCTATATATTATGTGCTTTTTTTTAACTAAGCCATTAATGTTGGACATTTAAGTTATTGTCAGTAGTTTGCCTGTAAATAGTGCTACAAAGATAAAATTTTATGCACACCCATGAGCAATTCCATAGAATAAATTCCTAGTAGTGAAACTGCTGAATCAAAGGTTATACAGAATTTTAAAGCAATCTTAAAATTACTTTTGGAAAGCATGTACCGATTTCTACTCCCATCAGTGATGTTGTGAAATATGCAGAGAGCGCAATGAGTTATGATTATATCTCCTATTTATACTCACAAACACTGCAGATCCCCTGCAGAAAGTCTTCCAATGTGTGTGTTTGGGGGAAGTGCACTAAATATAAGAAAAGAAGAGGAAGCTTTGCAGGCACCAGAATCATGATGTCAGATTACAGCAATGTCACTTTCAACTGGAGATCAGATTAAATTCAAAGTTTAGTCTCTTCTCTCCCCCTCTTCTGCAATACCCTTGAGAAAGATCAGTTTGCTTTCTAATAGTTGAGGAGAAGTGTTACAGCAGTAAATAAAAATAAATTTAAGAGAAAACAGCAACTATTTTGTCTACTTGAAAGATGAAATCTGCAGGCTCTTGCAAAACCTGCTGGCCCATAGTATTAGTGAACTAATTAGTCAAGTCTTTGTGTTTTATAGTTAGGATCATAGTACATCTATTCTACCAAAAGCATTATTACAGTTTTGACTACTGAATTATCTTAGCTTGTTTTAAATTCCTGAGAATAAAATGTACTTCCCAAAATACTACTGAGGTTGTTTATACATTAACTTTGCGTAAACTAGAATTCTAATAACAGGATAAATACAGACATGACAGTTTCCCCCCAGAAATATGCAGTCTTCTATTTTAATTAAAAAGAAAATCAGGTTCTTTGATATGTTAGATTAGTAAAACAGAGTATGAGATACCAAGGACTACTGGACTATGGATTATAATTTTGACATGCCGTTAAAAAGTACATTCTTACATTCTTTCCTTGTCCTTTTAAGTTTACTCATGATCTCACTACCCTCTTTTCTTTTTTTTTTTTTGTTGTTGTTTCCTCAGAAGACTGCTAGCCTCCCATAAAAGAGGCATTCCATAAATACTTTTAATTTACCTTGACTGACATTAAATCAGAGTTTATGATATCTGTCAATTCTGTGCTGCCCTCATCCTTGGGGATTTGGGGTAGAGGACGGGGTGAGTTTTGTACTTTTTACTTTGTGTGTGTGTGTGCTATTTACTGTTAAGGGGAGGCACTGCAAGTTGTCCACGATTAATTACTTTCTAATAAAACAGTAGGAATGAAATTCCTAATCACAGAGTTGCTGAATGGTTCCAATGAGACAGTCTATTTGAAGTAGAGTCCCTGAAATGCTGAACTTAGAAAATGTTTACTATTATTATTCTGCTATGAATTAAAGTTCAAATTATCACAAGGCAAAAGTCACACCTTGACCCTATGTATCAAGGGTCTGTTCTGGGGGAACCACATATTCAGATTCAGAGAGATCAGACCCCAACACTCTTGTTCTAAGATGTCAAGCACCACAGGTGTTGGAGGAGGCTCATCTGGCATGTCTTAACATATGTTCCGATTCAATAAGCTCCCTGGAAGGGGAGCCTTGGGTTTGATTCTCTTGTTGAGTCCCAGAGGTGCTTTTGTAAGGCATTAGTGAAAATAGAAAATCCAACCTTCTTTATACATCCTCCCCAAAAGCTATGTTGCTTCAAAAACATAGAGTGGCAATATCTTTAGGTTTTCATTCAAGCCACGCATTTTACAGATGAAACTGAAGTTTAAGGTTGTATACATGAGGTCATGTAACTAGCTAGGATTTAGAATAATGGCTAAAAGCCAAATCTCCACTATTCCACTAATAATATATCCTGCCACTGAGCGTCTATTGGGTACCAGCCATTCTACTTATATTAGCTAATTTAATGCAATGCAGATTTAAATTCACATTTTACAAACATAGGAACAGAGGCTTAGAGAGGTTTAGTAACTTGTACAAGTTCACACAAAAGTTAAAATGGGTTCAAATCCAGTTCTGACCCTCAGTGGGGCGTCTTTCTTGTACCCTGTCCTATCTCCATAACAGCCTCTCTATTCCATCCTGCTCTCTTTAGTCCTGAAATATCTTTCATTGTGCACTAAATTTCTGTTAAGAAGTCAGGCAGGCACTATCAAATATGAATGTACATATGATACCTATATACAATATACATATATAACATATTATACATACATGTCATATAGCAACATATGTTATATATAATATCTCTATCTGCATCTCTAACATAGCTGGTCTGTGCATATAACATAGCCGATGAAGATGCAGATAGTCAGAAGGGGCTCCAGGCAAATTCCAAAGGTGCTTAACCATTCTCCTTGATAAATCAAAAACAAAGGAAAGTTGAGTGGCTGACTTCACAAAAGAGAGGTCTGAGCAGTGGCATATCCACAAAGCGATACTATTTTGTTAAATGTGTTTATATCTTTACTATCTCAATCCTCACAGCCAATTATTTTTTACATAAATAACTCATTTATTCATCTATAAGAACAACAGAATCAAATTTCAGCATAACAGCATTCCAAATATCTACACCTTGACAACTTAATGTGAACAATCCTAAGTGTCATCAGTTAGAAGGTTTAATATGCTCTAACGTATTTGAAGTATCTTTGCTTGTTTCTTGTTTCCAGTTTTATTGAGAAGTAATTGACATACATTCACTGTATAAGTTTAAGGTGTACAGCAGGATGGTTTGACTTAAATGATTTTCACAACAGTTTTAGTTAACATTCATCATCTCGTACAGATACAATGAAAAGAAAAAAGTTTTTCCTTGTGATGAGAACTATTGGGATATATTCTCTTAACGACTGTCCTGTCTGTCACAGAGCAGTGCTAACTACAGTCAGCTAAACTGTACAGCTGTACATGACACCCCTAGTATTTATTTACCTCATAACTGGAAACCTGTGCTTTTGCCCACCTTCCTCCAGTTTCCCTTCTCCCACCCCATCTCTGATAACCACAAATCTCATTTATTTTTCTATGAGTCTGGTGGGGATCTTTTGTTTTTGTTTTTTGGGTTTTTTTTTATTCCACATACAGTGAGATCATACAGTATTTGTCTTTCTTTGATGTATGCCTTCAAGGTACATTCATGTCGTTGTAAATGGTAGGATTTCCTCACCTTTTAATAGCTGAATGATATTCCACTGTGTCTGTATACCACAGCTTCTTTATCCATTCTTCTATAGATGGACACTAAGGTTGTTTCTGTGTCTTGACTATTGTGAATTATGCTGTGATGAAATGGATGTACATAATTTCTTCAAGTTAGTGTTTTCATTTCCTTATGATACATTCTGGGAAGTGAAATTGCTGGATCACATGACAACCACTTATTTCACTTATAAGAAAACTGAGGCTCTGAGATTTAAATGTAACAAGGTATCACTAACTCGGAAACATAATCAGAATTCATCCTCCTCCTCCAGAAGCTCCATCGGTTCTTTTCTAATTATTCAGTCCTTCCACTAGTGTAGGAATTTCTTTAAATTTGGATGTGGTACAAGTTGGCTATGAAAATGTACAACCAACAGCGGGAATGAAAGGATGAAGGAACTCATATCCTTTGTGTGGCATTTAATGGATTTGGTCCTGGTGTGTTCCTCACACCCCCACTATACCTTTGTGAGTGACAGAGCTGAGACCACCATATGGCCCTCAGGACTGTGAGGGGTCAAAGCAGCCCCGAAGCATCCTGGCTGTGCCCTATGGAGGGTTCTAGTTTTCATCCTTGGCTATTCTTTTCTCCGTGTTCCTGCAGAACACGGCACATATGTTACTCACAATCAAAGACTGACTGTCTTACATTCCAAATACAGACTCAGTGTTTTTTTTCCCAACAATTTACAAGCTCTTTGGGGCACAGATGGAGTGCTGTGCTTCTTCTGTTCTTCGCTCACAGTCAGGTAGGTGCTGAAAGTATGCTAATTGTCTGACTGAGTTTGCTCAGGCTGTGCATCTGGAATTGAACCCCAAACAGTCTGGTCCCTGCAGAGCGACAGCCATGGGGCTTTTGAGGTATAGCCTGGAAAGCCATGGGCATGGGAGTGGAAAGGAAAGCCGTCTTCATTTGTAAAGCCATGTCTGTTTTAATTTGGACAGTCCAGTATCTGAGGTTTCTGTGTAGAAAACGAAGTTTTGAAATATGGGGATCCAGATCTTTTTTTTCTCTCTCTTGTATCTTATTCTTTTAAAGAATTTCTTCTTTTTAAAATTTTTCACAGGTAAAATTCTGTTTTTTATTTAAAAAATAAAAAATAACAGACAAAAAGAACAGGCCCCTCCCCCCAAACACCCACACCTAGTCATACTACTGAAAGACACACTCTGTTGATATTTTGATATATATATATTTCTAGACTATTTTCTCTCTATATATATATTTCTTCTTTTCTTTAAAATTTTTTTAAAAACATGGTATCACCTTAAATGATAGGATAATTCTTCTACGTACAGAACATTTTTTTAAATACAGAGCTCCCTTCCTCCCTCCTTCCCTCCTCAGTTACCTCCTTTCTTTACTTTATTATTTTTGTTGTAATAGAATTCTTTCTTCATATGCAATTTGTTTATTCAGATATTGAGTTGCTGTGGATAAGGCAGTGAGTAAAGCAAAGTCCCTGCTCTCATGGAGGTTGCAGTCTAATGATTAATAGTGAAAAATAAACAAATAAATATATGACATGGTAGGTGTTAATGGGTTTCACGGAGAAAAATAAGAACACGTAAGAGGGAGAGAGAATGTTTGTTGGGGTACCGTTTGTATACATTAGTCAAAGAAGTCTTCTATGATGGGGCAACAATTGAGACCTAAAGAAAATGAGAAACTAACCCAGGAAAACGTCTGAGAGGAGAATTTCAGACAGAGAGAATAGGAAATGCAAAGGCACTGAGAAGCGAATGCCCTTAGATTATCCGAAAAACCTCAAAGAGACCCGTGTGACTTGAAGACACTGAGCAAAGGGAGGAGAGCAGTGACCGAGGTAAGAGAGGTCCTGGGGAGGGAGAAGATGATGTAGTACTTTTTACCTTGACTTTTTTTTTTTTTTTGCAGTTTGCAAATAAAGCTTTAATTGTTTAATTATGCATGGGAGTTGAATAGTCATCATGCTGTATGTTAAACATGATTGAGAACACTGCATTCAGCATGACATAGTCTCATTCTAAAGTCAAACACTTCCAGTGAGATACAATTGTTTTTCTATTTCCTTTTCTACTGCTTAATGTTTTTACCATCTCAATGTTTCTTTTTATTTTTTTACTGAATGATTCTTTAAATTCTATAGTGCTTTACAATTTTCAAAAATTTGATACACATGATTTCATATAATCCCGTAATAACTCTTCCCCTCCTCCTCCTTATTTTGACTTTTAACTGGACTAGATTAAGGAATGATTAGAAGATACTGAGAAGAGTGGCATGAGCTAATTACATTTCCAGACGGCCCCTCTGCGTGCTGAGTGGAGAAGAGGTTACAGGTCAGCGGGAACAGCAGAGAGACCGGGCGGGAGATTCCTGCGATAATGCAAGGGGGTGATGATGCTGGTCAGTCAGGCTGGCAGTGGATGAAGGTTTGAGGAGAAATAAAAGATAGGAAATAATCTAAGAAGGAAGGCAGATGACTTGATGAAAAAAATATGTAAATGCCTGCCAGCACAGAGAACTCCTTTGAAGTTGGTGGTTATGATTTAACACGAGGTCAGTACGTGTGGGCTGTGCTTCTTGTTCCCAGACGCACGCTGCTCTGCAGGTTCAGGTTCACGTAGGAAGAGGTGTAGCTTCAACCTGAGCTGGTAACTTAATGAGGAAGTGTGACCAAAGACAAGAGGGGCAATGGGAATGAGAGTGTGTGTAAGAGAGCTGATACAATAATGGACCATGGGATTTAAGTTGCTAAGGGGGAAAGTGAAGACATGAAGAGTGGAGGGACAGTAAGGAGGTGGTAAGATCAACCTACTGTAGGTACAGATGGGGTTGAAGGATTTTTTTTTATGGAAAGTGAGACTCGTTACTGGTAATGGTACAGCCAGGGCAGACCTCAGAGGTAAGTGGCTGAGATAGGTAGAGGAATAAGATCATTAAAGAAGATGAGGTCCATAGTATTAGAAATTTTATCCATGTGCATACTGAAATCACAAAATGATTATAACACAGGTGGAATTAAAAAGTGGTGGTGAGCCACATGACAAAATCTTTTAAGTAAAAAGGAAGAGAGTAGTTCTGAAAGTTCTGTGTCTCTCCAGGAATGGGAGGAAATGGAAGTATACTGGAAAGAGCACTCAGCCTGACTTCATTCATTCATTCACTCACTCACTGTTCATTGAGTCCTCCAATGTGTCAGGGAGTGGAGATGCCGACATGTCTGAAATACAGATTCTGCTACCAGGGCCTCTGGCTAGTGGAAGAGACAGAAAACAGATTGTTAAAACTGTGTCTTGTGTGATCAACTAGCAATGGAAGCAATAATATAGGAGTGGAAAGAGTTGGAGTTGGAGAAACCTTCTCAGGTAAGGTAGCAAGGAGCCCTTAGAAGGATAAGTATATCCTTCAAGACAAATAAAGAGGGTGAGACATCTGGCAGAGACAGAGAGTGTATGCAAATGAAGTGAAATGTCAGGAGAGCTGATTGGCAGGGCACCCACCGTGCAAGTTGTACAGAAGCTGTCAAGCAGGGTCTGAAGCACGAGTTGAAACCATGGTAAGAACATCTTACATTGTAAGCAGTTGGAGGTACCACTGGTTTTAAACAAAGGAGTAATCATCAAATCTAGATTTTAGAAAGCTTCTGGCTGTAGTATGGAAGACAGATTGAACTACCATCAGTTTTAGAACACTGTCATTACCCCTGAGAGAAACCCCATAACCATTAGCAGTCACTCCCAATTGCTACCCCTCCCCATCCCCTAGTAATCAGTATCTACTTTCTATCTCTATGGATTTGTCTATTCTGGACATTTTTTATAAATTGACTCATAGAATATGTGGTATTTGTGACTGGCTGCTTCATTTAGCATTCACATATAGAAGTTTTTTTTTGTGTATGTGGACATATGTTTTGAATTCTCTTGGATACATACCCTAGGAGTGGAATTTCTGGCTTGTACAGTAACTTTATGTTTAGCTTTTTGAAATGCTGCCAAATTCATTTCAACATGGCTGAACCATTTTACATTCCCACCAGCAATGTATGAGGCTTCTAATTTCTCAGCATCCTCACCAACAATTCTTATTGTCTCTTTCTGATTATAGCTACCCTACTGGATGTGAAGTGGTAATTTATTGTGGTTTTAGTTTGCATTTAACTGATTTCCAAGGATGTTCAGTATCTTTTCATGGGTTTATTGACCATTTGTATATCTTCCTTAAAGAAGTATCTATTCAAATCATTCGCCCATTTTAAATTGGGTCCATTGTCCTTTTATTATTGAATTGTAAGAGTTCTTTATACAATTTTATATAAAAATCTTTATACAATTTTATATAAAAAACCATATATCAGATATATGATTTGTAAACCTTTTCTCCCATTTTCTGGGTTATCTTCTCACCTTCTTGATAGCATCTTTGAAGCATACAAGTTTTTTATTTTGATGACATCTGATTCATTTATTGTTCCTTTTGTCTCTTATGTGGTTGCTGTTTTATCAAAGAAGGCCTTGCCTAACCCAGGGTCCTAAAGATTTATTCCCTTTTTTATTTTTACTAAGAGCTTTTACGCTTTCAGTTCTTATATCTAGGTCACCATCATACATTTTTAGTTAATTTTTGAGTATGATGTGAGGAAGGCAACCAACTTCATTCTTTCGCATGTGGATATCCAGGTGTCCGAGTAACAATTGTTGAAAAGATTGCCGGAACACGTTTTCTGAGAGACCAAGCCCCAAGAGCTGAGACTCACTGCATAGCCAGCCTCCCCGCCCTCAGAGGCCACTGCCCTCTTGTGGCTTAAGGGGATGCTGCTGCAGGGAAATGTTGGAAGAATAGGAAAAAGGGGGTAGTGGAATATAAAACAGAACAGTTTGGAAGTAACCCTCTCCATATTTCCCTCCTCCCTCCGGGTTCGGAGGGTGCAGAGAGCACTAGCCCAGGAGATAGACGAATATGGGAGAAAATGAACATCAAAATGACCACCCACCATTTGGACACAGTAGTGGAGCTAATGGAGCAAATTCAAGCTCCAATGATCTCCTACCCCGGTGAGATGGAGACGTTTTCTCTAAGTAGGAGGACAGTCTTGGGCCCACAAAGTAAAAGAGACCTCCTGGGTTGGGTCCTTGCTGTAACTATTTCTTTTTCCTGTTCCTCTTGCCTGCCCCAATTTGGCCCAGTTTTTAATTGCTTGTATTCTGATTTTGGAATTTTAGGAATACTTGAAATACTCTGCACATAAGTTCTTTTATCACTTTTATGGGCTGCAAGTATTTTTTCCTAATATGTGGCTTACCTTTTCACATTATTTTTTAGTGTTTTTGGAAGAGTGAAAATTTTAAATTTAGTTGAAGACTAATTTATTATTTTTTCTTTTATGTTTCATGTGTTTTGTATCCTAAAAAATGTTTGCATAACCCAAGTTCATAAAATTTTTTTTCTATGTTCACTTAGAGTTTTAGTTTTTATTTTTAGACCTGTGATCTATTTCAAGATAATTTTTGCAAAGGATGTGAGGCAAGAGTGGAGAGGAAGCAAAGCAAATTTGTGACAAAAAAGTCTTTGTTACAATAGACAATTAAAAGAAAGCACTTTGTAAGATGTAATGTTGCACATGGATGACAGAAACCCTGCTGATGCTGCCTGAGGAGGTGGAAGGGGTTTCATCAGGCCAGGTCACTGGTGTCTCTTGGTGGGGAAGAGTGTGGTAGAATCCCTCTACCGGTGCCCCTATGTACATGAATGTTCGTAGAGGCTTATTTGTAATAGCTAAAATCTGGAATCAACCCGTATGTCCTTCAGGTGAATGTTTAACCAACCTATGGTATAGTCACACCATGGAATACTATTCAGCAATGAAAAGGAACAAGCTATTGAAACACACAACAGCTTGGATGAATCTTCAGGGAACATGCCGAGTGGAAAAAGTCAATTGCAAAAGGTTACATACTGTATGATTCCAACTACATAACTTTTATAAAGTTATCTTAGAAATTTTAGAAATGGAGGACAGATCAGTGGTTGCCAGGGGTTAGGAACAAGCATGGGAAAGGTGGCGGGGGGGAGGTAGGAGTGATTATAAAAAGGCAACGTGAATGATCCCTGTGGTATTGGAATTGTTCAGTAACTGAACTGAAGTGGTGGACGTACAAACCTACACCAGTGATGAAAATGTACAGAATTTAACACATACACACAAATAAAACAGGGGAAATTGGAAAAAGATTAGTGGACTATGTTATTGTCAATATGCTGGTTGTGATATTAACTGTAGCTTTCCAAGCTGCTACCATTGTCAGAAACTGAGCAAATTTTACACGGGATCACTATATACATTATTTATTATAATATATGTGAATCTGTAATTATCTCAGTAAAAATTTCAATTGAAAAATGAGAGAATTGAACCAAGGATTTTAACAAACATTAACTTCACGAAAGCTATTACATATGGCATATAAGTACATGAAAAGATAGTTAACATCAGTAGTTATTAAGAAAATGCTAATTAAAACCATGTGAATGTGTTGGAGAGGATATGGAGCAACAGGAACTCTCATACATTGCTGGCTGTGAGGCAAAATGGTACAGTAACTTTGGGAAATAGCTACATAGATTCTTCATAAAGTTAAATGTTCAGCTGTCATATGAACCAGATCTTTCTAGATATTTACCCCAGTTGAAAAAAATCATGTCTAGGCAAAAAATTGAATGTAAATGTTCATAGCTGCTTTATGCATGATAGCCCCACTGGGAACTGGGAACCCAACTGATAAAGTGCAGTATATCTACAGGACGAAATACTACTCAGCAATATACAAAACGAATAAATGAATCAACATAGATGGATTTGAAAATCATCATATTAAATGAAGAAAGCCAGACACAAAAGACTACATACTTGTAGTCTAAATCTAAAAAATACAACAAACTAGTGAATATAACAAAAAGAAGCAGACTCACAGAGGTAGAGAACAAACTAATAGTTACCAGTGGGGAGGCAGGGGGCAATACAGGGGTGAGGGAGCGAAGGCACGAACCATTAGGTGTAAGATAGACTCAAAGATGTGCCGTACAACAGGAGGAATATAGCCAATATGTTGTAATAACTGTACATGGAAGGTAACGTTTCAAAACTGTATAAAAAGTTAAAAAAACGTTTTTAAATGCTTAAAAAAAACAGACTACATACTGTAGTGATTCTATTAAGTGACATTTTAGAAAACACAAAACCATATTGCCATGAGTCAGATCAGTGGTGACTGGAGGCTGAGATGGACTGCAAAGAGGCATTGGGACTGTAGGGGCTGTTGGAAATGTTCTATGTCTTGATTGTGGTAGCAGCTACATAACTATAAGTGTATTTGTCAAGAAGTATAAAACTATACCCTTAAAATGGATGGGATGTGTTCTGTGTAAATTACACATCAACAAATCTGATTTTAAAACATCTTCAGGAAAACCAAGAGTAGATTCTCCCACAATTAAACTGGAGATTTCTGAACTTTGTCCTATTGGCTCAGTTTGCTTTAAACGTCAGAATTGGAAGCAATCTTAGGCATAGATATCTGGCTCACTCTCTTGTCTTACACAGAATGAGATCGGGGTTTGAGATAAAAGGCTTTTCCCAAGGTCTCACAGTCAGTTAACCAGAAGCCGGGACCAGAAGTCACTCTCCTAAATTCCTAACGTATGTTCTGAGGCGTTTCATTACGCAGTGGCCTCCTCTGAGTGTACTGACCGTGTCTATCAGTCTCTTCTCTTGACCTCACAGCTCCTCTTTCTCCCTGCAGTCCCCTAGCTTGGGCCTTTTGTATACGGCACAGAGTGGGGCCTTCATTTTTGAATTAATATCAGAGCCTGAGAGACAGAGGCTGACAGAAAGGACACTAAAAGGGGAAAAGGTTAGTGCGTCATCATTCACTGTACAACCCGAACCACAATTTCACTGCATACAAACGAAATGGAAGGTGTCTTATCCGTTTTGTTTTTAAAATTCCAATTTAAGCCAATCAATTTAATTTCAGGTATTGCAGATGTCAACTCTAGAATTTTCATTTGATTGTCTTTTATAGAGTCAGTTTTTCACTAAATTTTTCACCTTTTCGTCGCCCCTTTTCTCTTCCTTAGTCCTGTTAATCATAGTTAATCTAAAGTCCCCATTACCTCACTCCAGCAGCTGAATGACTTGTGGGTCAGTTTCTGCTCCCTGCTTTAATTTTCTGTTGTTTTTAGTTATACGGTCTGTACTTTGTTGGTTTGATTCACTTTTAAAGAATTCTGATTGCCTATTAAAAAACAAAGGAATCCAGATGATGTTATGTTTCACCCTTTCCTTTCTCGGCCTTTGGAGTGCGGGGCTTAATCCAGTCATGAGCAGTTTTGAGGACATGCTGAGGTGCAGCCCTGTTAAGGGTTAATTTATCCCTGGTTCTCCCTGCCCCACTAGGGTTTTCAACTGGGAGTCTGATAAACCCCTTACTCCTCTTCCCTGTGAGTACAGAAATCTCATCTTCGTTTTTGAGACTACCGAATCCCCTGCTCAGCTCTTGAGGCTTCCCACGTGGGTTTTAGCTCCTGCTCCCAGTAGCTGGTATACAGAACAAGTCTCAAGGAGAAAGCTGGGCTCGAAGCCCCTAAAGTCTCCTCCAAATTACTTGCCAGTTTTTCTATGCCCTCCACAGACTCAGAGCATGAATTGCCAGCCTCCTGTCCATGCCCTGTCTCTGCACAAAATCCTCCAGTGGTTTCTTGTCTCACTAAGAAAAATGAAAGTCCTACAATAGCCTAAAGGATCCTACATGATGTGACCTTCTGTTTTTCCTGACCTCACCCCCTACTACTGTGCTAGGTTAATCCCCTCCAGCCATCCTTGGCACTTCCTTGTGCTTTGAGCCTGAACAGATATACTCCTACCTCAGGGCTTTTGTATTTACTGTTCTCTATATTGATCTGTTCTTTTCCTAGATATCAGCAAGGCTGGCTCCCTCTAAAATATCTCTGCAATGAGACCTTTCTGAACCTATTTAAAATTACATCCTCAGGGGGTGGGAGGGGATAAATTGGGAGTTAAGAGATTTGCAGGTACTAACGACTATATATATAAAATAGATAAAACAAAAAGTTTCTACTATATAGCGCAGGGAACTATATTCACTATCTTGTAGTAACTTATAATGAAAAAGAATATGAAAACAAATATATGCAAATATATGTATATTTATGTGTGACTGAAACATTATGTTGTACACCGGAAATTGACACATTGTAAACTGACTATATTTCAATAAAAAAAATAAGATGAAATAAAATAAAATTACATTCTTCATCCCTAACTCTCCTTATTCTTTTTCTCTGCTTAATTTTTCTCCTTAGCACTTCTTGTTATCTGAGATATGACATGCATTATACATTATTGAATTTCACTGATTCTAAGATGCAAAAATTTACATTTTCATCTTACTTTATAACATCTCTGAAATCAAAATGCCTCGCAATTGCTAGTGTCTTATTTTAACCGGTAGCATTTTCTGTGGTGGAACCTTAATGTTTTTAAATATTTGAAAGTTACCGACCTCTTAGAGTCAATTAAATATTCAATTAAATATGGCAAAGTTTATTATCTATTTACCCTCACTAGAATATAAATTTTAAGGGTAGTATTTTGTCTCTCTTATTTGATACATAATCTAGCTCCTAGAATTGTGTCTGGATAATATTAAGTGTTCAATTAGTACTTATCCAACGAATACTGAATAAAAATGTGAAATGAATGAATGACTATTGCAGAAGAAAGCACAGGGAAAGTGCCTGGCAACAGATCAGATGTGGAGAGGAATAGTTTGTGTGGCAATAAAATTTGAATTTCTCAGTTAACAAACTGCAAAATCTTACTAAATTTCAATTGTGTTACTTAAATAATTACTTTATTGTGTTATTTTATGTATTATACCAAGGATGAGCAGATGGAACAAAAAGAAATAATTCCTGCCTTAATATGGCAACTTTATGAGTGAGTTAACCAAACAGAAGTAAACAACTCATATGGCAAGTTGAGAGAGAAGCAAAAATACTATTATGTATAAAGCCGGCGTTAGAGACGTGGGCTATGCAGGTGTATCTTCTTCTTGTTAAGACTTACTTCCTTGGATAGCTCCTCACCGTTTCCCAATGAAGCCCCGCAGTTTCTGTGTCAGTGATCCAGGAAGAGCCACTAACGCTACATCATTCATCACAAGCCAAACTCTCAGTGAGGAAGGAAAGTAACCATTGTCCAAGGAGGACATGTGAAATAGGGGTTGATGCGGTCACTTTCTTTTTGGTCCCTGCACCAAGTAAATGGTCCTCTACCTTAAGAGCTTAGATGTTAAGGTTTAAGATATTAGGATTTCTTAGTTCTGTTGTGTGTCTTGGTGAGACCTGGCAGATTTCAGCCCAATCAGTGGGCCTTGGGCCTTTCAAAGAGCTGGGTATCAGGGCTACGATATAAGCCTGGGTAAGACTCCAGGTCACAGAGTTGCTGGATCAAGCAGTCAAATGACCAATTCTGTGGCTGAACTTCCTACTAGTAAATAGTACACTAATAATTGCTCTGTTCAGATTTTCTACTTCTTCATGATTCATTCTTTGTAAGTTGTATGTGCTAGGAATTTATCTATTTTTCCAGGTTGTCCAATTTGTTGGCAAATAATTTTCATAGAAGTCTGTTTTGATCCTTTATCTTTGTGCGCCATCAGTGGTAATGTTTCCTCTTTTTAAAAATAAAGTAATTTATTCGAGTCACTCACTTTCTTCCTTTCTCCTAACTTCGGCCCTAATTTGTTCTCCTTTTCCTACTTCCTTGAGGTATCAAGTTTGGTTGTTGCTTCTGAGGTCTTTCTTTTTCTTAAAGTAGGTGTTTATTGCTGTAAACTTCCCTCGTAAGACTGCACGGCTGCATCCCGCAAGTTCTGGTATGTTTTGTTTCCATTTTCATTTGTCTCCAGATTGTTTTTCCTTCGATTTCTCCTTTGACCACTGGTTGTTCAGGAGCAACTGATTTTTAATCTCTACGTATTTGTGAATTTTCTAGTTTTCTCCCTGTAGGTGATTTCCAGTTTTATACCATTACGGTTAGAAAAGGTTGTGATTTCAACCTTCTTAAATTTATTAAGATGCTGGATGTCTCTGAACATTTGTTATAGTTCTAGCCTTAAACTGTGTGTCCTCTTAATAATGGGTACGATACTGTGTGTCACTGGGGTAGGATCTGTATTTTAAAATTGTTTTTAATATTTTCCTTTTACTAGCAAGGAATCTTTATTTCATTTTATTTTTTGCAATTCTAGACACTAGCACATATAGCTGAGTCTTTCTTTTTATGGTATCTGATAATACTTATCTTTTAATTGGTTATTTAGAATATGTATGTATAATAAAATTATTGATACATTTGCATTTAAGTATAACATGTTGCTAATTATTTCTATTTATCTCTCATTTTTTTCTTACTCTTTGATTTTTCCCTTCAATAATGGAATGTTTTTACGATTTCATTTTATCTCTAATATTAGCTTAGTAGTTATGTCTCTTTGCTTTAAACTTTTAGTGCTTACTCTAACATTTACAACATACATCTTTAACTTAACAGTCTGCTTTTAAATTATATTTTACCACATCCTATATGGTTTCAGAAACGTACAACAGAATACTCCACTATAATTACCCCTATTCTTTTTGCCACTGTGGGCATACATTCTACTTTTACATATGTTATACCTTCCATAATGCATTATTGCTTTTATTTACTTTAGATAGCCAATTTTTGTACAAAGTTTGTACAAAGTTTTATAATATTTTATTGCATATTGGACATTGTGTTTATATGAAAGGTAAGGTTATATGTAATTATATTTATGCCCTGTAATGGACTTAGTCTCTTCTCTCAGGTTGCAAGTCAGAGGTTGAGGCATTCTAATTAGGAACTAAACTGGTTTGGGTTCTGTAGTTTCTACCATTAGCCTCAGTGTACCAAAGCTTTCAGATCCATCCAGTTGTGTGTTTAGTGCAGGGCTGAAGTAACAGAAGTGTATTTTGTCAGTGTTCCTGATCTGTCCTCAGCTTGCAGGAGTCCTTGCATTTGCACATCACAGAGGGGTTATTTCTCCATGCTCTGATCCCTCTCAGTGGTGTACTGCTATTGCTAGTTCCTTATGGCAAGACTGATGTTGTGGGGGGTGGGGAGGAGGCTCAAATCTTCTCTGACCTCAGTTTTAAGAAATCCTTATGAACCTCAAGGTGGGGGTAAGGTTTTTTCAATGTTCCTGCCCTCTCAATATGGCCGTCAAACTCCACCTTTAATTTGTGGTTTGTCTTAGGTGCAAAGGGTTTCCTGCTGCCCCTGCAGTGGTAGCAGAACTGTGCCTTGTATTGGCGCAGGATCCTAGAGAATCCCCTGCTCCCTTCCCAAGGTTACATGGTTTCTTCTTCTGCCACTGCCCCAGATACAGCAAGTCTTGCTAGACTCTGTGCACGAGAGGGTTTTCCATCCCTTCACCACAGGCAGATGGATTTTGTTTGGAATAGTGAAGATGCCTGAGCCCAGGTGGGGGAGTGTGCATGTATGAAGTTTTCCACCCCTCTCTCAATGAATTAAAGCTTTTGCCTTCTATGAGGGACACGTCCTGGAAGGCAGGGAAGGTTTCAAGCTCACCCTTCAGTGGCAGCGGTCATGACTTGTACACCTGCACCACCCAGCAGGCCTGTTTCCACTCTCTTGCTGTATCTCCATCTTTCTCTGAACATCCAGTCAAGGCCCATGAGAAAGAGCTTGTAAGTGTTTGCTTGTGAACTCCTCCTGAGTCTTTTGGGCTCCCAGTTACTTCCATGCTAGCCCAGATTTGGCCTTTAAAAATTCATTTAAATTTTAGTTGAAGTTTTCTTACCAAATTTATGGCAGCCACTTCTTCCTGCCGTGTTCTATAAACAGTGACATAGTTCATGTGTCCTCTCTCTCCTTGAAGGAGCTTGTCACTCTGAAATTCAATCTGTCTTACTGTCTTGAAATCTCAGCTATTGGATGCGCTCAAGAGAAGTTATAATTCTGTATATTGCTTGTTTTTTTTCTTGTTGTTTGGGTGGGAGGAACATTCTTTTCCGGCTTTCTCTATCTGGAGTGAAAGTGGAATTTTGTTCATTGTACTCGTCTTGATATCCTGATGTCTGGTAAGGAGAGATGACTAGTATGCTAGTATGTCTTTCTTGATCCCAGTCTTCAGTGGTTTTTTGTTTGCTTGTTTGTTCATTTTGTTTTTGTTTTTAAGTTCCCTCCCTCTCTCTGTCTCTTTTTCTCCAGTGACACTAAAACTTAGGAAAACGCTGCTTTTTATACAGAAGACATTCAAATTTTAATTTCTGGGGAAGTTTTTTAAATGGATCAGGACCACTTTGCCTCCTAGTGTCCTAGTCAAGACAGCCCTATGTGAACTGAGGAAATTACCCTCAATATATTTATTTTCATCAAATTAGAATGAATTGGTGCCAGAGTTAAAGATCTTTTGACTTGAACTGGTCCCCCAAACTTCTTGATTTTATAGTCTTAATATACATAGCAATGCTTTGCTTAGCACAGTTTGATGAAACAGGTTGATCTGCCATTTTAGGGGAAGTATAAACTTAAAACAATATAAAGTGCTGAGCTGGGCCAATGTATTTCTATAATAGCTTTACAAAAATTTTTGACTTTTAATATGAAGTGTCACTATATTTGGTTTTGATCAAATATTAATTGAATGAAAAGGAAGAAATTTAAAACTTAACTAGAATGACCTCTCATAGGGTCTGGAAATCCCCAATTCTCTGTTTCAATCACTAGTGTGCATCCTAGCCTTGAAATTGACTATTTTAATACAAGGTTCCTTAAGGTTATATAAGTTTTTCAGTTACTGATTGCTTTATTTCTAGATCACAAAATCAAACAATACCTTCATATATAAAAGAAATAATAGAATTTTTAAATAGCTGTAAAACACTCAGACTGCAGATGGTATGTTATCCGAAGTCAATATGACTCAGCAACACCAAAATATTTTATGCACACCCACCCGTGACTTCAGATGTGTATACTATGAGTAAGGGGGTCTCTGCCTAGATCTGACATCATACCACATTTTCCAACTTCAGTCTTGGATCACATTCTCTAACCTCAAATCTGAGTACTGCAATTTCAGTTGGCCCTTTTGTTGAATGTTTTGGGAGATGTGGGACCTGATTTAACCCAAGTATTCGTTCTCTGATAAACAGTGGGAAGATAGTATCATTTGAAGTTAAACTAACATTTTAACTCTGATTTCTTAAAAGTCAAGTGGGGAGGGGAGTGAAAATAACCTCTCTGAGGAATAGGTGAGATTATGTGTGAAAAGCACCAAGCTTAATATGTTGCCATTTTAAGACCGAACATTATTTTCCTTTTCCTTTACTGTAGGGACCATGATGGTCTATGAGAACAAGCATAGCTCTAGAGCTGGACAGAGATCTGAATTTCAGCCCTGTCACTTGGTAGTGCTTTGTGGTGTTAGGAAGCCACTTAACTTCCCTGAGCCTCTATTTTCCCATTTGTTAATAGAAGTCAAGGAGGAATACTGTCTATCTTGGAGTACTGTGAAGATTAAATGACATAAACTCTTGGCATAGTGCTGGTATCTAGAAGGCATTCAATGAATGTTAAAGAATATCTTGCTTTTACATAGCTATTCTAAATTTTCTCCATCCTTTTTCTTAGTCTTTATATACAACTCATCCCTTGTCAGTTTGGACATTTCTCCTCTAGTGTCTTCCATGCATCAGTCTTCCCAACTGTTTAACTTTGTGTAGAAATATTAATAATACTAATTGGTACAACTTTTTGAATACTTATCAGATACCAAAATATTGTAAGCACTCTATATACATTATTTTATTTCAAGTTAGTCTTCCTAAAGGGAAAATTAACTTATAATAAAAGAAATCAGTACGATGGTTGCCTCTGGGGTGAGCCAGGCAGGAATTAACTGAGAAAGAACACAAAGGAACTTTCTGAAGTAATAAAAGTGTGCTATATCTTGATAGAAGTTGATATGCACTTGAAAAACTCATCAGCAGTACATATAAAATATGACTATTTCACAGAACACAAGTTATACTGCAATCAAAAAGTGAGAGGGAAAATTAATCTTAAAAACATCCTGTGGAATAGAAATTTTTATATCTACTTTTCAGATGAGAAAACAGAGGACCTGAATGTTCAAGTAATTTATTCAAGTTTATATTCACTGGTGGCTGCACCGAAGTCAAATCCAGGTATGTTTAAGTGCATAGCCCATACACTTAACCAACAGGCTCCACTTCCTCCAGTGAGACCGGTGCAGCCTCGCATGTTTTGCAATTCAGACTGCATTATTTTATCCTTAGTAACTATGTCGCACAGACTGAGACAGAGCAACATGCTTAAAAATATCCTGCCTTCTTACCAAGGATATGAGTTGCACGAAACTCCAGAAAGAAAACATAACTATTCCAAGATGTTTTGGTAGGACGGTGAGACCCAGGAGGCATCCATTGGAATCAGTTTCTCTCCCTCTTTGGCATGCATTTCCAAGCATTCTGGCATCTTTTGAGAGTACTGTTTCAGCGGCAGTAACCTCAGGCAGCACATTCAAGTGGTAGCTCAGTAAGTCCTCTGGTATGGAAACTGCGGCCGATGTCTGCTGTGCAGTGAACCAGCAAGGAGTCAGGAGTATCTCTGAGACAGGGCTTTAGCAATCAGGTAAACCTGCTATCTCATTGTCTGTTAGAAAGTATACGTTTAAATTTCCAAATCAGAAATGTCAGCAAAAGTCTCTGACTGCTTCAGTGATTACAAAACAAAGCAATCTGCAGTGCCCGAGCAGGGCTTGGGTCACTTCAGGGTTATTTCTTCCTTAAATGAGGCAGCAGCTTCTAAATTTACAATGGCCTTGTTCGATACATCCCATTAAAATGCCCATAAAAAGATACAGAAAACTGAAACTGAAATGTAAATTTTGAAAAGTACAACTGATCAAATCAAAGGGACATTTTCCCTTTGTGTCATGATGGACATAGACTGAGAAATGTATTATTGTGCTATGATCTTTGTGGTTCACCCTCTGAAACCCAACGTTAAAGCAAAGCACTTCATATATTCATTTAATCCTCACAGCAATCTTACAAGGATTTCACTATTAATATATCCATTCACAGATTAATGAAACGTGTTGGCTGGGTTTCTTGATTTTCTCAAGGACAGACAACACAATTTTGAGTGAGAGAGCCAAGATTCAGGCCTTTTTAGCTACCCACTTTCTCCCACTGCCAAGTATTCTATCCCTTCCCCACTAAAACTAGAAAAACATGTTGATCTAACATCCCTACCTGTCTTTGAGGATGCATTGATCCAGGTCAACTAGAGCTAGGCAGTTTCCCCATCCCTTTTGATATTCTTTCATCCCTAAACATCCCTTCAAAGCCCAGAATCTCAGGGCATTGCAGACTGAAGCCAGTGCATTAAAATCTGGGTCTAAGGCAGGAAGAATATTAGCAATATTAGATGCCAGCACATGTGCTCTGTCTTATACTAGATTGACCAAATAATTGTAAATAAAATCTTAGTTTCTACTGAAATTGTAGAACCTGCTCTTGTAGGCATTTATTACAGGAGAATCAATATTTGTAAAACAAGCCTGTACCTGAGCACCACAAATGGGTCTGGGAGATAAACACAGAACTTACCCTTCCTCTCTGCATCTGAGGGGGAAATGCTGCAAACCTGTTAAATTCTGGCCTTGACAAGGCTTGGCCCCTTTAAAGATTACTAAGGAGACAGTGAAACAATAAGGCAAGAATCAGGGGGGCCCAGGAACAGATACTATAGCATAAGGCAAGAACCCATTTCCCAGAGACGTCAACACATCTATGAAAATTATTATTTACAAGAACCAGAAGACTTCTCCACTGGATTGTATGAGCAGAAACACCCTGTTTGTTATTTGAGAAATTCCCAGCACCAAAGACAGTGTTTGGCAAATAGCAGGAATTCAAAAAATGCTTGTTGAATGTTAAACAAAGTTGAGAAAAAACCACAAAGAAATACGACCAATTAATTTTTCAAAATGTCTAGTTCAAAGACAATTGCAAGAACACAGTAACTCAAATTATATAGCATTCTTGTATTATTACTGGGAAAGCTGCTTGAAGATGCATGCTTCTATCCAAAAGTGAATCTAAGATACTTAATGGTAGCTGCTTCGACAAACAATCCTTAAATCTCAATGGCTTAATAGAATAAGGTCTATTTCTCATGTACGTCATACCTTGATGTGAGCAAAAGGTTCTTCTATGCTGCTCTCTTCCACGTGGCAACTCGGGGATCCAGGCTCCTTCCATCTCAGCATGTTATTCATCACTTCCAGTAACATGAGTGTGAGAGAGAGAGAGAAAGAGCACATGTGTAAGTTCTTATTGATCATAGCAGCATCAGTGCTAGAAGTGGCATTCATCACTTCCTCCCACACATTGTTAGCTAGAAGCCAGCCATGTGGATCCAGTGTAGCAAGAGGAGAGGCTGAGAATGCACTCTTCCTGTCTGTCCAGTAGGGAGAAGTGGAACTTGTAGGCATTGAGTCACTCCCTGCTACATCCCATCCTTTTGAGAGCCAAGTATTTACATATTTTTTTCTGTCACACAGAGAATATACTCACCTGGTCCATACGGCAATAACCCAAAGTCCCACCTGGTTACTACCTTGAAGGCATATCAAAATTTAGAACATTCACTGATGAGTTCCCTCTCTGGGTCCCCCGTATGGGTCTTTACAGTTATCTGGCTCCCAGTATAGCCATTTATAATGGTGGAACCTGCCCAGGATAACCAAAATAGGCTTATTCCAAAAATTAGTATTAAAATTATTGATACTAAAGAAAGATAACAGATGTAGATTACACTCCAAAGCACTCTTTCTCAGAAGAAGAATTTTCAACAAATGATTGAAATGATGATGTAATCTTAGCATCACCCTCCATTCCCCTCAACTCCCTCTCCAGAGGAAACAACTGAGATATTCTCCAATCACTGATCCATCATTCATCTTAAATTTCCTACCCAAGAAACTCCACTGACAGTTTACTTCTGCTTGGAATGCAGAACTTCGGGTATGAAAATAATGCAAGCTATCTAATAAGACTAAGGAAATAAATGTGTTCAGATTCTTTAGGGGCATAAAGTATGTGATATTCAAGGCTAAGCAGATAAAAATATTAGATTGAAATATTCTTAACCATAAGTGTACCTATATTACAGCAGAAAAGTTCCCAGAATTTTTCAAAAACATTTTTAGAATATCATTTAACTTTTTTTTTTTGGTTTTCTTCAAATGTTTATGATCTTTCTAAAGCTGTAATTCCAAGAACATGTTCACAAGTCACTTGCCCTGCTGAAGATGATTTGTGAAAATATGATTCTGTAGTCAAGTGAGATTGGAAGGCAGTGCTCCCTGTAGTCTTCCAGTGAAAACTAACATCACACACCCAGTAAATAAAAGCTCTGATAAGTACTGTAGTAAAAGCATCTGTTTAATGCTTAATCACAGTTTCTCCAACTTACTCAAATACAAAATTTTCTTTTTCAGGCAACACCTATTCAAAGCCCATAGACATCTGCTCTACATATTTAAAATGCATAGTATTGTGAACATACTGGATTATCACCAATGGAACTATCATTTCAGTGGATCCTCCTTGAGACTCTACATTTCAGACACTTTTTTTTCCTCTTCATGGCAAAATAATTATAATTATTTTTGTCCTCTATCTCTTCAGTATTTGCAACATGAGGTCAGAAACCACATCTCTCTTTTTTTCATCACCATGTCTTAGTGCCTAGAACAGTGCTAAATATATAGTAGGTGTTTCATAATGTATTCTTAATTTTTTGCTGAACCCAAATACCTGAAAGCAAAAAAAGTATTTGGAGTCCTCTTCATAAGAATCTTATCTGGTGCAGAGATGCTGCTGGAGTGCCAGTATTGGCACTTTTCCATATATTTGTCAGGAATAATGTACATGGTACTCCTTCTGGCTTTTGCACTGAATCATCCTTCCTCATATGATCTCGTATTTAGGAAGGCAGAGAAATGTTAAAAAGTGGTAGAGGTCAAGGTTGCCACTTACATTAAAAGCTTTTTAACAGTACTATCATTATTACTGCTGCCACTAGCTGACATTTACTGAGCATGTTGTATGTGACAATCTTTAAGTCACGTGGCAACCCTATGAGTTTGGTACTATTATTCTCACCATATAACTGGTGAGAGAATTAAAGTTAAATAAGTTTCTAATAACTAGAATTTGACCAGCCTCTGTGACTTCACAGTCCTTCCATTACTGTAGACTTAGGGGAAATAGATTACACCTGGAGTTGTTGAATTTTAACTTTAATCCGTCTAACACTCATTCAACAGATGAGGCACGTACAGTCCAGAGGAGCAGGGACTTGCTGAAGATCACCAAGCTGACCAGTGGGAAACCTGGCAATAGAAGCCAAGGTCTCTGGATTGTTAGTCCAGTCCTTCCACGTTGCACATTTGTCTTGCTCAGGGTAATTAAGAGGAATTATATAAACAGCTACTTTTTAGGGAAAACAACAGCCACCTACTTTCCATAAGGAGGCTGATGTGCTCTGGGAGACATGAGATTTCCAAAACAGAAGTAATTACAAAACAGATACAACCAAGCTCTGTAAAGTTATATTTAATTGCCAAATCTATTTCTTTAAATATTTTTACTATACTTTTCTCTATTTATTGAAATTTTCCCCTCTTTAAATTATATTTAGTAATGGAAATATATGAGGATATATTTATCTGGCAATTCCAAGAAGGTGGGAATTTGAGATGAAAAAAATTTCTAGAACAGTGAAACTGAAGAGGGCACTTAAACAAAGATCCTGTTTTGTCTCATATACATATACATATTATATATATATTTTTTACTAAGATGAAAAGAAACTATCTCATTTTAATTTTTAAAATTTATAATGGTGGACATGTTTGTCTTATATTTATTGGCCAATTGCACTTCTTTATGTGAAATGCCTTCTTGTATACTTGGTCTTGTTTCTATTGAGTTAATCATCTTTGTCTTCTTGATTTATGAAAGCTCTTTATATATTAAAAATCTTAGGTCCTTTTCTGTCATACGTATTAGAAATATTTCTCAAATTTGTTATATAAATTCAAGTCATTTTTCCCCAGTACACTGAACACTTTTTACGGCGTCTGTTTAAATGATAAAAAAGATCTCCTCACCAAAACTACAAAAATAATTTCCAAAAGAAAAAAAAAAGACCCTGTTTCAGAGTGGACTAAATCAAGTCATCCTGCATTCACTAAAATGAAGACTTGCAGCCATATGACGATGGCAGAAACGTGAGCCTGATGGCTTACTCTCACTGTGACACCCCTGCGTGGTGCCAGATGGGCTCCCAGTGGAGTGGCTTGGCAGGTCTTTCTCATGCGCTGCTAGTCATCACATGAGAGGAAATCAGGCCTCACACCTGTGCTGAACCATTCAGAGCAGTCCTCCAGAGCCTGCAGAAATGTCTCATAAACACAAAGGGCAGAGAAATCTCCAGAGTGGGCTCAGTCTATGAACAAGGTAGGATAAAATATTGCGTTTGAGGCCCCACCCCTCCCCCCGTGGGCAATTAGCGTTATGTAAAAACCAAAGGATCTTTCCATTGTCCCAACGTTCCTAATTTGCTCTAGTTTAATGTATTACCAGTTAGAAGCACTCTTCTTTTTGAGGCAAACACATATTGCAATTTAATTCTTAAATGATTATTAAACAAAGCAATGTCTTCATTTCTGATACACAAACAGGCTAATGTCTCTAGACATCTGGAATGTCTTTTCCAAATATGCATGATTAATATTCTCACTGTGCTCAGCACTGCAACTCCTGCCTAATTTGCCATTTTCACTTTACTTCCGAAGCTTCTGCCAATGCTTGCACGTGGGTCTTTCGCAGCATCTGTGACTGTCCACTGTTAGCGATCCCTTGAACACTGGTCGGAACCAGACAGAAACGAATGGCTGTCCCGGCCTTTCCTCCCCACAGCTGCTTGATCTGAGGGAGGCTACTTGATTTCTCTCAGCCTCAGTTTCCTCATTTGCAAAATCAACATCACAAATTCGTTGTTATAGATGTGGTGATTACTGTCTATGTGACCACCCATCATTATAGGGTAAGCAAACAGCAATTCTTTAACAGCTCCCTCCCCTGTTAAAGTAAATTATTGTCCCCACAAGCAATCCCAACTTCTTTCTCTTGACGCTAGAGCCTTTTTATTAAGCTTCTTCTGGTAAATGCTTCATGCACCTTTGCAGCCCTATAGTCCCTAACACAGTGCCTTATGTCACTGGACATTTCAACAATTTTTCAGGGGGAAGGACCACTTAGGTTGGATGAATGGTTTCCCTCTGTCTGTTGTAAGGCAGTGGTTTTTAATGCAGGGACATTTGGCAACGTCCAGAGAAAATTCTGGCTGTTACAAATGGAGACTGCTACTGGCAGCTGGTTGGTACAGGTCCAGGATGCTGTTAAATAGCCTAAAATGCTAGGACCTACAAACGACAAAGAATTATCTGGCACCGAATGTTAATAGGGCCAAGGTCGAGAAACCCTGATAAAACAGAAAATATGGCTTTGGAGACAGAGCTAGGTTCCAGTCCCAACTCAGCGGTTCTCTTGCTTTGTGATCTTGGACAAGTAGCTTGACTTCTCTGCACTCCCAAAGTTCTGTCCAACACAATACAAGAACCTAGATCCAGAGAGATAGGTGAAAGCAGAAATTCTTATCTTAATAAGACCCAGAGATCTTTGGATCTTAGTAAGACTCAGGGATTTAGCTATTCTTTGGAGACTCAGAGTGGGTTGGTCCTGATCAAAAGTGTGTTTACAGAAAGAGAAGGAAAACGAATGCTGTGCCTTCTCCCTTTTGTGCCCACGCTGAACAAGTTTTGCCTTTGCCTCTCAAAGACAGCCCACTTTAAAAGAAGCTGAGTCATGCCAAAGCACTAACAGAGATGTCGACTCTGTTGGTTTCCTAGTTCAGTGAGTATCCACACAATTCAGTGTTTGCTTAATTGATTTCATAGAATCACAAAGACTTACTTTTACAAAGATTATTATAGTGAGGCCAGAGCCTCCGAGGAGACTGTGAACATGCAGAGAACCAGGGCACAGCCCAGGGGGTGGGCGGCATGTGTGCACCCACTGCAGCCCTCCAGCCCTTCGTCAATGCCGGCTGGCAGTAAGCCAGGTCAGGCTCTTAAAAATGTATCGACTGTGTGTCCAGTCTGTCCAGATGTGTCCAGACTCACTGGCAAAATGACGTGATCTCAGGCATGCATTGACACCTGTGGCACCTGGACCAGCTCTGGGGTGGCTTTGCTGGGGGAACACACTTTCCATGCAGAAGAGCCCTGCTGAGGGTTTGCAGTGGAATGAGACCAACCCAGGGAGTTGAGACGTTCAGAGAGAATCACCAGACCCAACACTGACCATCCATTTGAAGTTTCAAACAGGAAGAAGGAGTTCCATCTTTAGGGAAGATCAAAAAGCTCTTTGAAAATACATTTTTTATAAATGTTGAAGCATGTGGGAAATAGGAGTTGGAGGGCCTCTCTGGGGGCCCAGCAAGCAAGAACGCATCTGTTCACTGCAGTAGACTCAGGACCAAACACGGTACCCGGCACGTAGGAGGTGCTTCATAAATGACTACTGAACAGCCCCACAGAAACCCTGAAACAGAACTGAGTGAGGCTAGTTTACATTTGACTCTGATTCCTGCAGGGAAATCTCTGGGCAGAGACCAAAGCTGCCTCCTCCTCCAAGGGGTTTGTGGCCTGTGAGGAAGCCTTTGAGCTGCATGACTCAGGATCACTTTAGGAACATTCCTGAAAGATAATGCTTCTTTCAGGAAGTGAGGCTCAAGTTTTCACACAAAAGAGGTAATTGCAAAATGAAGTGGATTCCTTTTCTCACCTTGGCAGAGGTACTGGAGGAAACCTCTATTAGAAATGAACAGAAATTATAAGCCAGAGTGAAATATAACCAAACTCAACTGAAGGAATAGCTAGTTAGGAGAGTTAATGATTTTTCCCTTCATAGCATGTGTTGATAACTAACATGTGTGAAATGCTTACCACGTTCCCCATCCAGAGCTAAACACTGTTCATGCATTTTATTCTATGCTCACAACAACCCTATCATGTATGATACAGGGGATCCTATTGTTATCCCCATCCTACAGATGAGGAAATCGAGGCTTGGGGAGGGTAAGTGATTTGCCCAAGGTTGCAGAATTAATAGTAAGCAGTTGGGTCAGTATGAGTCCAGAACCTGGGTTCTTAACCACCATGCAATCAGTGCTGCTATTACTCAGCAAGCAGCTTCTCAAAGTCACAGATGCTCCGGGCATATCAAACTGGCTCTGAGAAAACAGTGCTTATGCAGGACTATCTGAAGCTTACACTGTCCATTTGTTCCCCTAGGTACTGGAAAATCTATCTTTAGATTGCAAATGGCCAGCAGGAATGTCCCTCGATTTCATGGTTACGGCCTTTTTGTTGTGTGCTGTATTTACAGCAAGGATGTTCTTGTGAGGATTGCTAATTAAATTACACAGTGTTCCCTATGTGAGGCCCCAGAGAAATGATTCTCTGGTTTTAATACCAGAGATAATTGTGCTTCCTCTAATGCCTCTGGTTTTTGCCTTTCTCTTTTGCACATTGAATCATATATATATTAATATTTTCTTCTTTGTTTTGGCTGCCAAAAATGTATGGCTGCTCACCCCGAAATTTATAGGAACTTGTACTGCAGGTAAGGACCTCTGGCTGAGGCAGAGATTTGCCAAACAATATTTTCCATTTAAGACAATGCCCCAGGGAACTCCCTGACCTCCTGTAGTTTCCATCTCCTGTTAATGGGAAGAGTCATGGTGATCGTCTTGCAGAGGGTGGAGATGAAAAGCAATTAAAACATTCCAAGCGCTGAGCTAGGGCAGGGGTTATGCAGACACAGAAGACATGTCCCCTACCCTCAAGGAGTTCATAGCTTAGTGGGGAAACATGCACATTTAATTTTTATACAACTGCATCCAAGTTACGACAGAAACACAGAGGAGAGCTCCATACTCTGCCAAGGGAAATTAAGAAAGGAGGTGTCAATTAGACAGGATCTTGAAGCGCAAGGAAACAATGTTTATTGGATACTGCATGCTGTGCTCTTTAGTTCATTGAATCCCCATCACAATTCCAAGGTCTGCTATGCCCTCCCCCATCTTTAGAGCGATTATGAAAGTGGAGGCACAAGAAGTCAGGCGTAAGTGTTTACGGCCACACAGGTGCGAAGCCTTGAGGCCAAGATGTCATCCTAGGCCCATCTTCAAACTTGTCTTTTCCCTCAGGCATTAGGGCTTTTCAGTCTAATGAGGCTTCAAAGTGAGAACGTGCACTTTATATTTGTTCTGGGAAGTGGGAAGGCAAATTCCACCCAGGAATACCAGGTGGCAGGTTCATGGTCACTGTTGTTATTTCTAGCACCAGCCAAGTGCCTGGCATAAAAGAGTGTTGATTGGTTGAAAGAAGGAGGGAATTCATTAATCAAATAATTAAATATTTTGCCTGTCCTTGAGTATCTCATCAGATGACCTACAAGCTTTTTCAGGGAGTCCCAATCCAGAGGAAAGCTAAAAAAAAAAAAAAATTCTGTGCAACATTCTTAAAGCGAATCTTTACACGTAAGCTGCCGTCCCCTCCATACACATACACAAAGAAGAAAAAATGACAAAAATTCTGAGATGGCACGGAAGAAGCAGTAGGAGGGCCTTCCAAACATAGCAAAGCAAAACAAAGCAGGAACAAGCAGATACTCGTGATTAGATCATCCAAGCCCTCTCTTTATCAGCTCACTGCAGCGGTTCCTTCTTTCAAGATTTCTGGAGCCTTCTCTTCTAAGCTGCTGCAGTCTGAATGTCAGATTTCTCACTCAGAAGGTTCTCTGCTTTGTAAACTTCCACTGTCCTTTATTCTCCCCAGGAAGCTGCGTGGTTTTTACCTCTTACTCCTCATAATGAAGTCTTCCCACTTCACACACTGCTTTATGTTGTCATCCTAATCATTACATTTTTAAAATAAACCACGTGTTTAGGACCCTCTTACCCTTTTTGGCATTATTTTACTTTTTCTACCATAATCATCTTCTCATGCTAAAGCTTTCTCCCACACTTTGCAGACAGGAAGTCTTCATACAAGTGGTTGCTGTTTCGTAGTCACTAACCATTCAGAAAGTGATTCAAAAACATCTTTTCATACCTATCTCAATTCCCAGGACATTTTAGTGGTAATCATGTCCTACGTACTAACATTATTCAGGGCACTGTGTATCTGTAGCTTTATAGACATAACTATTTAAAATTAATCCAATATGGGTGATTTATAAATGATCACATCTAAAGTAATACTCATGGTAATAAACATCTATAGAGATTTATACTTTAAAGAATGCTTTCATATCAGGAAATCCTCACGGTCATATGACGTAGCAATGATCTTTAACTCACTTCATAGATGAAGAAACCAGTGCTCAGAGCGGTTTGTCCAAGATCAAATGGCCAGCCTAGGTCTTTTGTCTACATATTATTCCCTGCATTATACCACTGGGGTGAAATTTAGTCAGACAATCCTGACTCAGGGAGGAAGATTCTCATCCCAACTGTTTTGTTCTGGGAGGATGATAAACTTTAAAGGAGATCCCCTGATAACTCCCCAAAATCACGTGGTTCTGTGACTTTGCACAAGCTGTTCCTCCTGCCTGGAAAGTCTGTTCCCAGCTCTACCCTGAAAAACTATGTATCTTTGTGTTCAGACATCACACACATTTCTCTGTGAAGCACATCTGTCCTCCTGAACAAAGTCAATGGCCTCCTTTGTGCTCCTTCCGTTCCTTGTACTTCTTTCCATTTCCAGATTCATCACACTGGGATGTCTAGTGAGATTTCTGTCCCCCATGTATACTTTAGGCAGCTGAAGGGCAGAGCATGTCACATCCAGTAGGTGCTCAGTGAACCCTATTTGAGCTGAACTATCAGCTGGGTTCTTAGCCTTCAAACTGTGTTTGAGGCACTCCCAGATGATATCTATTACCCTTTTGCTTTTTTCTAAAATTCATACTGATATTCCAGGTGACCTACTTTGCTTCACTGAGGTGTTTCAAAGCCAGGAAATTGAAGCTTTATGTGTTTTATTTCTCCATTTAATATATAAAGCTTGGAGGCTGTTGGAATGCAGAAAACTACCCAGCAAAAGAATCAAATCAAAGAGACCTGGTTTTATCCTAGCCTGGTTCTTCCAGCCTTACAGAACACAATGAAGATGGAAGACGTCTCAAATGAACAGTGTTGCTACTCCATCTGCAAGCAAAGTGCTTCCTCCCAGATACTCGAGCTCTCAGAGGCACAGCCTGGTATGTTAGAGACGCTTTCCATGCATCAATTCTTCCAACAGTCAGGTGAGGCTATATGATATCTTCCTTCTCCAGTTGATGAAAGTGAGGTCAAGACAGAGGTATAATGACCTGCCCAAGTTCACATACAATGGGAGATGTGAGATTCACAAAGTGGGCATACTTTATACTATAGCACATGGTCTAGTATCCTTGCTCTGTGAGCAGCAATGACATAAGAATGGCTTCTCATCTCAGTCATTCATTCAGATTTTTTTTTTTCCCTGACCAGTGGCTTTGCTGTGGAGAGAAAATGCTTAAGCCCTGTCCTCTAACAGTGCACCTGGTTAAAAACTAAATTTGCTATTTGTCCGTGGCAAGCCTCTAATTAATTAAAGCTTTTGATAAAACTCATTTAAATTCTCTGGTTTGGTCTCATGGCCCCAACCTCCTGATCTCATTTGGTTTAAACTTTTCTTTTCTTCACCATTGTGCCTGAAGCTCCTGCTGGTTTTTATAAATGCACTTTTCTCACTGGACACTGCTGACTGGTGACTTTCATGTTTGTTTGATAGTTTTCTCAGAGGTAGTGGTGGGAGGCATATAAAATTCACATTAACTTCCCCCTCCTTTTTTTTCTTTTTCTTTTTTCTTTTTTGTCAGCTAAAGGCCCAGCAAGTTGAGAGACCCCACACACTGAAAGCATGCCATGCTGATCTGCAGAGGGGCGACCTCAATTCTCTTAGGCCACTGGGTATTTTCATCTATATAAGAAAACTGGCTTTCAGGAAAACTGCCTGGAGCAGTGTTGTTAATGCAGCATTGATAGATCGGTGTCAGGAACTTTTGAGAAAGGAGGAAATTACGAGGGCCAATAATACCCTTCTTGACATTTTAAAAAAGAGAGTATCTGTTTGGAAAGTTCAAATGCACACCCAGGGAAGCATATGAACAGGATCTGAATAAACTTTTGAGTAAAGAAGACGTAGGTTTGAAATCCAGTTTGTGGTAGTGGTTATATGATTCAGCACAAGCATTTAAATTCATAAAACTGTACAGCACAAAATTTGCAAGTTTTCAGACATGATTTCTTCAACTTTTTTTTTTTTTAGCTCCAAACTCTTTCTCATCACTTTCTGGGACTCTGATGACACAAATATTAGAATTTTTAAAAAATTTCCTACAGTTCCCTGAGACTAGTTTGTTTTCTTTCTTCTTTTCAGTCTTCATTGTTCACACCTGGTTATTTCTATTTCTCTATCTTTTAAGTTTTCTGACTTTTCTCTGTTCTCCTCTATTCATTTCCACTACACTGTTCAGTCCAATTAGCGGAGCCTTCATTTCTTTCTTCCAGCTTTACTGAAATATAATTGACCCATAATGTTGTGTAAATTTAAGGTATAGTGAATTCTTTATTTCTGTCATTTTATTTTTTAGCTATAAGATGCTCATTTAGTTCCTCCTTACATCTTTCAGTTCTTTGCTGAGACTTTCTGTATTTTCATCCGTTTCAAGGGTATCCGTGATTGTTTATGCGAACATTTTATAATAGCTGCTTGACAGGTGGTCAGATAATTCCAACATTTCTGTCATTCTGGCCTGAGCATCTATTGACTGTCTTTTCCAACGTAAGTTAAGATTTTCCTTGTTCTTCATACGCTGCCTAATTTTTAAACAGGGTTGTACCCCCACTTAAACACTATGAGGAATGTCGATATTTTGTTTTGGGTACAGGTTCAGGCTCCAAGTCAATTCTGCCTTCTGTGGGATTGTCCACTGCAGTTCTAATGTCAATTGAGTTTTCAAAGCCTTTGCTGCTCTCTGTCCTGAGTGTGCTCCACCTAGTGGCCAGGCTGTGTCCTGGGCCTTGATGTCTGTTGGTTCAGTACTCAAAGGACTTTGGTTTGCTGGTTAGCATCGGAGCCGTGCCTGCATAGCTTGGGATTTAGTCCAGGACTTTATATACAATTTTCATGGGGCCACTTTCCAGAGCTTCTCCCTATTCATCTCCTTGGCAGTTTCCAGTTTCCTGGGGCTTACTTTTTTGGTCCTCCAGCTCCAAAGCTGGGGTCTTGGTCACCCCACTTTACTACAGGGCTAGAACTAGGGTAAAACAAATTACGCACATGCCACAGGTGCAAAATTTAAGGGAGTGCCAAAAATCCATAATAAAGATAAATAAAAAGTTAATGTATCATTAAAAATAAAAACTAAGGTAAAAACTCATAATGAACAGAATATTACAGTTTTAAATAAAGACAGTATCTGGCCCTGCACTTCAGAACCCTGCCTCACTCATCTCACCTTAATTCCAGGCCTGTTCTGTTGTGTGTTTCCACCACCGTGCCTCCATCTGGCACCCAGTAGCAGGCAGACTGGTGGGGAAAAAATGGTAAACATCACAGTTTGGTGGCACTTTGAATTCTGATCTTCCTGCTCAGCCTGTCTGCTATCATTTATTTTTCAGGGTCTTAGAGCATCTGCTCTGCATTTTGTCCAACTGTCATAGCTGCATGTAGTGGGAGAGATAAGGTGGAGGGTGCTTACTCCATCTTAACCAGAACCAGAACCAGAACCAGAGAAGACTACCCTTAAATTGCTATAATGAGTGAGGCTGAGAGGCAAGAGATGGGCAAAGGAAGCAAATCCTAGGGGGAAAAAAATTAGTAAAAGTTTCAAAAAACAATTCTGTCACATTATTTTTCCTGGTAGATCTTTGAGTACTGGAAAATAAAATTAACTTTGCAGACTTCCTAGGAATTATTCAATGTGCTCCTTTCCTTTCCTTTATCCTCCAGGGGAGAGTACACACACACGTGTGTGTGCATGTGAGCAGGCTATATATACATTTATATCCCAGAGAGACAGGAAGAGAGAGAGAGGGATGGGAGCGTGGGAGACTTAGATAAGGATGTTAACAGATTTAGGTAAAGGTTCCTCATGTTTCCCTCAAAATTAATGAAAGAGAACATATTAGAACTGAGAACTGCTGAGTCCCTGTCTCAGCTTCCTCTCTCCTTCCTGTTTCGGGGGAATTGTCAGGGGATAAACCTCTCTCATGGGTACAGTATTTGCTAGCACTGACCATGATGCAATTTGTCCTATTTATAAGAAAAGAAGGACACATAAAAGGTGGACCACTGGTTTTAAGCGGGTAGATCAAGCTCAGCGCTGCCAGTCTTCAGCTATTTGCCCATCTACCTTGAAAAAAATGGATAATATATTCAAATGCCCTGTTTGAAGTCTTCTGTTTAGGATTTCTGCTGATTTTGCTCTTGGGCACAGGAGTTTTATTTATTGAATCTGGGCAGCTTCAGATGAAAGAATGTAAAAAGCAGTGCAGAACGTATCCAATATTGTTTGATCACTGAATTTGATCGGAGAATAAGAGCTGGGTACAAAAACTATTGGGCACTTTTTAACTTCATGGCCTCTGGACATTTTGCATCCATTGCAATGAAAAAAAAAGTTTTTTAACCTATGTTTTGGCCCAGAGAGTGGGTTTTTCTGTAGTTCTGGAAAACCCTGAGACATCCCTCATGTACTTTTGCCCTAATCTCCTTTCCTGCCTCCATCCTGCCAGTGCTGCTTTCTCACCCTGTTTCCTTCCTTTTCGGAAACACTGATTTAGCACCTTCTTTATGCCTGTCACTTTACCAGACACCTAGACCATCGAAAGTGGATGACATAAACACTGATCCGGAAAGACACATCACTGTCTATTTGAGGAAAGAGGCATGATCACGTGAAAGAGCTGAAACAATCCTGGAACAATATACGTTCAGATGTAGAAATACCTCAGAGAGATGGTCCTTCCAGAGTATTTCTGATCTCTTAAGAGTCAACCAGTGTCTCTCAGATTTTTTTTTACTTTTGCACAGGCTTCCTCTTTTCCAAATAAAAATAAAAATTTCTTTCTGCTCATTATGTGATTGTGTGTGTCGGGGGGAGGGGAGGTCAGAAAACTTTTATTTAAAAATGCATGTTACTTGTGTTTTAACTGCTTGTTGCTACCCTAAACTTAGCTATTGCTTTATTAAGTTGAATTTTCTTATATTACCTTCTGTAGAAACGTTTCTATCCACAGCCTCTGAGCTGAGTCTCGTGATGATTACTCATCACGTAGTAAGTCCTGAGCCCTCGGCCAGGCATTCTGAGGGCCACAAAAGGCCCCCTGAGTGTCCGAGCTCACTGAGCGCTTGCTTCCTTCCAGGCAAAACTGCCCCCTGAGGTCTCGGCTCTCTCCTCCGACTTGCTATCTAGTAATGCCGGCAGCCAGGATTGCCTCAGGTCAGCAAACCTAGACAGCTTCTGTCTGCTCCCAGTAGTTAGGGTGAGGGAGCTGACAGACACCTCCCTGGGAATTACCAGTCTCCCGTGGACACCCCCTGGCCTCCCCCTGCACTGCGCCTGGGAATTAGCCTCCCTCCAGTTCTATCATTCAGGAGGGAGGGTGCCCCAAGGTGCCACCCTCTGGCAGGACCGTGGGATGCTCGGAGGAAATCTGGGTAATGAATACAGGAGAGAGCCCTCAGGAAATTCTTCAGGCTACTGCCAGGCTTCTTCTGCCCCAGCTTCTCAACACATCCCAAAGAAGCAATTAACACTGGTGGAGGAGCAAGGCTGTGTGCAGAAGGTGGCTGCTCAATTTAGCAAGGAGAGGGTCGGGGCTGTCTCCCACGCAGAGAGAGCCACAGCCTGAAGAATTTGTTATCTGGGACAAAGCTGACTTTTGCCTTCTCCTGGGAATCCTATGACCTAGGATTTGAAAGAAATACTTTTTTTTTCTTGAGAAGAGACAAATATTGAACATGGATGTGATGAAAAGGCTGTTAAAATTTTAGAACCTGGGCTAGCTTTTCAATTTGTTTGAAGGGTCTATTATATGTCTCCCTCAGCTCCTACTCCCTTCCCCGAGTTATGGTTTTTGGTGGATTTAGTTTCCAGGATTGGGTTCTCCATCTTAATAAGACAGGAATAAAGGCTCCTGCCACCTGCTGGCTTGTAACAGCTCCCAGCAGGATCGGGGAGGGGCTGAGCTGTCAGGTGTCAGGCGACGGCTGCGCTCCGGGAGCCCGGAGCCTGTCATCAGGACACACCACAGCCACAGAAGGAGAGCAGCGGCATCATGAAAGCCTCCAGAGGAGAAACAAGTTTTGGAAAACACATTTATCTTTTTTTCGTTATCTAGGTTGTTGGGACGGGGACTCAGAAACACATCATTTTCAGATTTATTCAAAAGCCAAAATTTTTCTGAATTTCATGGGACAGGCATGGGTCACCAAGCTGTATGACAATCAAAATCATCAACAACTAATTCATTCATGCAAATTCATCTCTCATTTAACAAATCTTAGATAAGCTAATGATAGTCCATGTGCCAGGCCCTAAACATTCAATCGTGAAAGGTTCACTCCTTATGTTCAAGGCACTCTGAATCCTTTGGGTAAAACATGCAAAGAAACTTATAATTTTAATCTGTTATAATGTGTACGGTGACAGAGGCATTACTCAATGGTACAAGAGTATAAATGAAGGACATGAAACCAGATGGTGGGAGGTAAGAACAACTTGGGCAAAGAGAAGAGTCATGCAAGGGAAGGAAATATATGAGTGCAAATGACTCGCTCAGCTCACCACCATGTAGGGGAGGGGCAGGGAGTGAGACTGGAGAGGCAGTAAGGACCAGTCTTTAAGGACTTTGCCATGCTAGGGAGTACGGAATTTAGTCTGAAGTGGACATTTATATCAGAATATTAAGTAGATGTAATGATATGTTCTACTTTACAAGCTTAGAGCACAATTTAGGTCCCAACGTAAGAATAAAACCATCCATAGAAACGTTTGGGAGATTATACTGATACCGTCTGTGGAGGGACAGATGTGAATGAGAACGGAGAGGGACTTGCAGGGAGCCCCAGTTGTGTCTTCTACGTTTATGCTTTTAACAAAAAGTTCTGAAGCAAGTTTGCATAGCATTAGATAAGATAAAACTGGTGACAGGCATTGCTTTGTTAAAAATAACTTTTAAAACTACTAAGAGTTAGAGCTTTGTAACATTCAGATCCTCTCAAGTCTCCATTTGTTCAACTTGGCAAGTGTTACAGACTGAACTGTCCACCCACAAAATTTCCATATCGAAGTCCTAACCCCAACTACCTCAGAATATGACTATATTCAGAGATAGAGCCTTTAAAGAGGTGGTAAAGTTAAAATGAGGTCATATGGGTGGTTTCTAATCTAATGTTACTGGTGTCCTTATAAGAAGAAGAGACAAGGACACAGACACGCACAGAGGGAAGACCGTATGAAGACAAGGGGTGAAGATGGGCATCTACACGCCAAGGAGACAGGCCTCAGAGAAAACCTGCTCTGCTGACAGCCTGGCCTTGGACTTACAGCCTCCAGAACTGTGAGAAAATATCTTCTGGTTGTTTACTACCATCGTCTGTGATCCTTCATTATGATAATTCAACAAACAAACATAACAAGGATTTCAGAGCGTCTCTTTTAGGGCTGTCTCAATACCCAATAATTGTCTAAGAATTGTCCCCCTGAGGAGTTGTCCAGCCCAGAGAGGTCAGTCCTGCTTCTCGGCTAAAAGAGAACTCAGAAATCAGACATGACCACAGGCAGATGCTAGCTTTTTGACTGCTTTCTTTTGCTGCCAAATGGTGCAACTGAGGGCTGCTACCACACTACTGAATGTTTCCTGTTCACCTGCAGCAAAGACCTCTTTGCTGGTCTGGATCATACACCCTGGAGCATTCTCTCCATTCAAAGGTGCTCAAGATGGGACTCTGAAGGTCAGAGTTCTTTAGTTTATTTTGAAGTCCTTAACATGGTGCCTAACGTTTTCCTCTGGGATAAGGCAGAGGAGGGTGTCCAGTGTCAGCCACATGCCTATTCATTTTTTTGGGGGGTGGGGGGATAATTATGTTTATTTATTCATTTATTAATTTATTTTAATGGAGGTACTGGGGATTGAACCCAGGACCTCATGCATGCTAAGCACGTGCTCTACCACTGAGCTATACCCTCCACCCTCATATGCCCATTTTTACCTCCATTTAGGCCCTACTGTTGAGTCAAGGTGGCCAGCCGTCTCCTCCATCCCTCTTGGTACCCTCCCCATCAGGTCCTTTCCTCTGTCAGTGGGTCATTTGTGGGACCTAATCAGTTCAGGAGTGAAAAGGAGATAGTTTTAAACTTCTAATAGAAACAGGTTGGGATCTCAATTTGTTTCTCTTTGGAGGTTCCTATCTCCCTGTGCACAATAATCCGCATTCTCCCCACACCACAGTTCCGCCTATTTAGGGTATTAGGTACCTATTTGACTAATATTTGCCTAAGGGACCTTTTAAGTCAGTCTGTGCCAAATAAATAGATCTGATTTATGATGCTCTGCTGTTTCACCATGAAAAGAAGCTGAAATTTTTTAAATGGTGAGTTTTCTTGCATAAACCAAAAATAATCTCTATAGTCATACAAATGAAAAAGTGAAATGATCCAAGTGTTCTAGTTCCGATATGTCTTAAACTGTCCCTAACACTACCTTTTAAATGTAAAAATAATGGATAGGGTGTGTTGCCAAAATGGTGGGATACTAAGACCCTGACCACACCTTCTTCCACGAACACACCAAAATGAGAGCTATTCACAAAGTCCCTGTCTATGAGAATAACCTGACAACTAGCAAAAAAGATTTTCACAGCTAAAGATACAAAGAAAAAAATCACAACAAAATGGATCGGAGGGGCAGAGATGCACTATAGTTAAGACCCACATCCCTGGGTAGGCGACCCCGAAACAGGAGAATAATCACAATCGCAGAGCTTGTCCCCAAGGAGTGAGAGTTCTGTGTCCCACATGAGGCTGCCCAGCGCGGGGCTCCTGCACTAGGAAGATGAGCCCCCAGAACATCTAGCTTCGAAAGCTAGCAGGGCTGGTGTACAGGAGAGATAGAGGATAGTAGGAAACAGAGACTCAGCTCTTAAAGGGCACACACAAACTCTCACACCCACTGGGTCCCGGCACAGAGATAGTAATCTGAAAGGAGATCGGGTCAGACCCACTTCCTGATCTTGGAGAACCTCCACAAGAGGCATGAGGCAACTGGGACTCCGCTGGAGACACAGATGCTGATGACAGCCAATTCAGGGTGCTTGCTGTACATGAGGACACAGGTGCTGGCAAGCACCACTCTGGAGTCCCTCCTCTAACTTATTATGCACCCACCAGCAGGCTGGCACCAGCTCTTGGACCCCACCGGCCAAGCAGCCAGCCATACCTGGACACAGCCATGCCCCGCAGTAGTCCAGTGGTCCCTGCCCTAGGTAGCACCTGACCACCTACCAGGCAGGGACTGGGGGAGGCAGGCCTGCCTATCAACGAACCCACCACAGTCAGCCTGCCACAAAACGGCCCACACAGTGCATATAGGGGGCACCCCTAGAGCACATGGTTCCGACTGAAAAACAAAGGAACACACAGAAAAATAAACAAATTCCTTCTCTTCCTTTAAGGTTCAGCTAAAAAAATTCATTATGTGTTCCCAAATAAATTGATTCACGGTTGTTTTTTTTTCATTCTTTATTTAAGTTTGTCTATCTTACTTGTAAAAGTAAAGCCAGGGGCTCTTCCTTTTTCATCTTAATAACCACAAAACATAGCACAGTGCCTGCATATAGCAAATAAATAAATGAATGAAGCAGATCTGTGGAAAGTATTGCTGATTGCAATGTACAACATTTCTTGGATTTGACTTTAATGTTTCACCCACTAAAATCTGGAAAACAAAGTGAAAATGATAAATCATTTAAGCAAAAAATGATGTGTCTGGGCTAAATAAACAAGAGTAGAAATGGAGAATAACAGATTTGAGACACAAACAATTGGCAGGGCTTGGTGTTTAATTGACTAAAATGTGTAAGGGGAAGGAAATGAGTCCCAAATTGCAGGGGAAACTGAATAAAAGTTGGTGACTTTTTCTGACAAAACACCAGAAAAAGAAAAAGTTTAGGGTGCTCAGAATCTTTTTTAGTACTTTCAAGAGTGGTGAAGCGTATTGTGCTAATAATGAATTCACAATCTTGTTGGGAGTTGAGATGCATATCTAAATTAATAAAGAAAATTGAAATGGCTTAGAAAAGATACCAAATTTATGGGAAATGAACATTATGGGGGAAAACACACCATCTGCTTTCCAGAGAAGAATAAAAGCCAATGTTGCAATTGCTGTATGAGCTGGAACCAACTACATCACTACTGAGTTGAGTTCCCAAATGGCAATAAATATTTTTGTTGATGTGAGATCCTCACACAAGGAAAGCTGTTAATGGATTGCCTTGAGCTTACTAGGCATTACAGAGAATTCTTTCTGAAACCCAGGTTATACTGGCTTTACATAGAATGAAATTTCTTGGGTTACATAACTGAAAAGGCCAGAGATAGTGGGACAAAGAGGCAGAGTTTCAGGCAAGGCTCTTAAAAAAAAATAGCATTATTAAAATAAAAGGGCAAGTCATAGGTTGGCAGAAAATATCATATATTCTCTCTCTACACACACAGTATTCCATTTTATGGATGTAACACAACTTGTACATAATTTCACCATATATTTTATGTGTTTTAGTGATTTTTTTTAGCAACTTTGTGAATGAGTATTCTTACAATTCTTTAAAAAAAAAGTCAAACAACACAATATACAAGGGCAAAAGACTAAGACAGACACTTCACATATAAGGTATCTGGTAAAATTATGTATAAATTGTTATATTCATATAGTGGAATACTGAGCAATAACAAGAAATGAATTACTGATACATGCAGCAACTTTGGTGAATCTCAGAAGCATTATGCTAAGTAAAAGAAGGCAGACACAAAAGAATCCACACTTTGTGATTTTATTTATATGACATTCTAGAATAAGAAAAATTAACCAATAGTGATCGGTGGTTTCCTGGAGTCAGGAGCTGCGGTGGTGATTTATTGCAAATGTGCACCGGGTTTTGTATGATAATGTTTTATAGCTGGATTGTTATATGGTTACAAAAGTGCATTTTCAAGACTGCTCAAACTGTATGCTTAGAGTGAGTATATTCTATTTATTGTATATGAATTATAAATCAATAAGGTAGTATTAAAAAGTCAAAGTAATAAATTTATGGTTCTTTGGAACAAATCACCAAATAGACAAACCATTATCCAACTAGTCAAAAAATAAAGAGTAAAAGCACTCCAAATATAAACAATATTAAAAAATGATGGAGGGAAATAACTATTATAAAAAGATAAAATTAAAATCATGAGGCTATTCCACATACATCTATGGCAGTATATTTGAAATCCTAAGCAAAAATGCAATTAATCATAATTAACCCTAGTTGTAGCAGAAGGCTTAAAAAAATGATTATCTTATACATCATCCAAACTAGACAGTTACAAAGGGAATTTTACCAATGCTTTAAAGACTATTTGTACTTAAATTGTTTCAGAGTATAAAAGTGAAAAAAAAAGAAAAACTTCTATATATTTGTCTAAACAAATATGTTTATAACTAAATCTGATAAAGATGACACAATAAAGAAAACTAGAAAAGCTGTTTTCTTTGTGAATATTGGTTCATGAATCCTAAATAAAGTATTTGCAAATAGAAATCTCCAACAATACATAAAGAAAATACATCATCATGGCCAAATGATATTTATCCTGGGGATCACAGAATGACCCAGTATTAGGAAATCTATTAATACAAATTATTACATTGAAAGTTTGGAGGCAAATAGTCATACATGTGTCTCCACTGCTATAGTTTCAAAATTCAACACGAAAGAGAAATAAGTGAGATTATCTGTATATCAATTGGTAACATATCCACATAGAACAAAATTAATTCAGGTAATTGGATCATATTATTTTGAATGTACATCCTTAATAAAACATACACTAAGGAAAAAAGAAATACAAAGCTATCTTGAATTTTACTAAGTTGTGTTGGTAGTAATACTGTTTAGACAGTTTGAAACTACGTGGTGTGAGACAAAATAGATGGGTAAGTCTGGAATGGGAAAAGATAAGGAAGAGTACTGCGGTGTTGCATTTGAATTTCTGTTAGCATGAATGATTAATTATATGTAATTAAGCCACAGAAAGGGTCAGAAGCAGTGCCACATTTCCTCCCAGATCCTGGCTTCTAAACAGCATTCGTCACAAAAAAGAACCTGGGATCCTTGGTGTCATAACTGAATTCATACCTTTAACAGAGTAAATCCACAATGAACTGGAAATACCTTGCTGTGGTAGAGAGTAAAGACGTGTCACAAATTGCAGGTGCATATCAAATGGCCCAGAATCCAGCTCAACTGGACTTGACTACTGATCAAATTTGGGATGATTTGATTATTGAAAATAAACAATGAAGATTTTTGCTTCTAGCTATGAAGGAGTAGTTTTGTATCTAAAGTTTCAACTAAGTGTAACTATAAAACCTAGATGTTGAAAAATAGTGGTGTGAGATCATCATGGAGAAATCAAGGCAAACAGGATTTGAGGAGCCATGATCCCAGAAAAGAAAGAAATATATTGAGGTAATCCTATATCACCATCCTAATTTCCTCTTCTGAAATTTGTCAATTTGCTTCATAAAGGATAAAGCAGGAAGAAAACCTGCAGAAGTCTTACTAGGGACCGCTCCCCCCACAAAAAATGGAGTTCAGGACTCCTTGTCAATCATGACTGAGGTATGAAGAACCATGATTGAGGTATTTCTAGAGAAAAGAAAAATATAAGTGAGTGCAAGACAGTGTCTAATTTTATTTAAAGGAATTTTCTGAATCCTAGGCTGTGTATAGATACAGAGGGAAAAAAGCCAAGAAATCAAGCAAAAAGCAGGTCTAAGGTGTTCAAAAGCTAAGTAGAAATTTCTATAGTCTCACAGTTTGGAAGATAAAAGTTGGAGTTCAAGGAGGTGGGGCCCTGAAAGATACCCAACTTTCATGTGAACCTGTTAAACCCCATGCTTTAGATGCTACGTGCAAACCAGAAATAGACTAGCCCAAACAAAACCTGAAACATAATTTAAAAATATTTCAATCTCTGATTTAATCAAGGTTATATGACCCTACTCTAACTACCTATCATATTGAAATTAAATTTTCTCTGGAGAAAGCCAAGGAGAAAACGCAGATTACAGAAACAAAGCCAGAAGTGATCAGATATCAGAACTAACAGAAAAACTGTAAACAATTATGATGCATATATTCAGGAAAATAGTGAAAATATGAAAACCAACATCAGATTACTCAATTCAATGAAAAAGAATCAAATAAAAATTATAAAATTAAGAATTAAAATTTTGAAATTAAGAGTGCAATGGATAGGTTTACTTGGCTGTGGATAATTTGTAAAAACTCATTGATCTATGTATTTATGATTTGTGTACTTTGGTGTATGAATGAAATACTTAAATAGAAAGTGTTATAATTAAAACAGGAAAAAAATGTATAAGCAAAGAATGAAAGTAGTAATGGACTAAAATCCATTGATATCACTAGTACTTCTACTAAAAATGAATCAGTAGTGAGACTCTAATAAAAAGAAAAAGGATAGAAAACTGTCCTTTACAGAATGCCAGCTGATAAATGTGGAAGTTTGTAAAACACAATTGTGCAAACACCACTGCAGTAACTGATTCAGAGAAGTCACCAACGGGTACTAAAACCATTGGGTGAAAGTTAACAGCGAAATGGGATATTCATATGCTTGTCAAAAATATTAACTTGAATTAAACACTGAGGCAACAAATCAGGCTAATGTACATTGCAAGACATTTTACAAGACTACTGTTTTGGGCATTCATTTTCCAGTTGTTCAATGCCTGTATATACAAACACAATTGATTTTTGCGTATTGACCTTACTCTCCCTGTTATTTGGTGCTACTTTTTAAAACAAAATTTAGCCATTATGATAGATATGTAGTGATATCTTATTGTGGTTTTAATCTGCATTTCACTAATGGCCAATGATTTTGTACATTTTTTCATGTGCTAATTTGCTATCTGCATATCTTCTTTGATGGAATGTCTCTGTTCATGTCTTTTGCCCACTTTCTGCTTGGACGATTTTTCTTTTTACTGTTGAGTTTTGAGAGTTCTTAACGTGTACTCTAGATATAAGTCCTTTGTTATATGTGGGGTTTGCAAATATTTTCTCCCAGTCTGTACCTTAGCTTTTCATTCTCTTACAGGGTCATTCACAAAGCAAAATTCTCTCTCTCTCTCGTTCTATTTATCTATAAAGATCTATCTATCTTTTATATGAATGAAGTTGCAAATATAAATACTTGAAGCCTTTGTAAATGGAAAACTTCTACTCATTTAAAAAATAGAATTAGACAAGTGATGATGGATTCATAATGAATGATAAAACAGCTTAGAATAAGGAGTCTTATCCTGAGATTTTTTGTTTTTGTCAACATTATATAGAAGAAAAAGAATCACAAAGTAAGAGAGAGATCTCTAGCTCAAAACCTGTTTTTGTCACTTATCAGTTCTGTGAGACCTTTTGCTCTTTAATTCTTCACCTGTCAAAGGGAGTACCTCACTTGTGGTAATGCTGTGAGGATTACCTAGGGTCTTACCATATAAATCACTTAAAAATGTGATGTATGGTAAGTACTCTGTAGAAATTAGTATTACAATTGCTAATAGTATTATTAGAGGCTCATACCAAGATGTCTGCTTTTATTGAAAATTATTGCTCTCTCCAAGTTTAAAGACTAATTTTCTGCCCAACACATTATTTCATCTATGCAAATTTTACTTACCCTGTGAAAATTTCACATACTCTGGATACAAATGGCCAAAGACAAATTAGTGAGTCCTCGTCAGTAGGTTTGGTTAGAGTCCCTTTTTGAACAAGACCTATGTGCAGACTCCTTTATCTCTGCTCTCTCTTATTTATTGCTTATAAACATACTAAATGATAACCAGCACTGGGCATGTTCTGAGAATGAGTACATAGTGGTGAGGCAGAGAGAGGTTCCTGCTCGCAAAGAGCTATGTGTGTGGAGGAGACAGATTACAAACATTCAAATACATTTATGTTAATATCAGGTATGGGTAATTCTAGGAAGGAAAAAAACAGAAAATTGGGGTGTTATTTTAATAGGTCACAGAAGACGCTCAGAGTTACATTTGGGCAGAGACTGAATGAAGTGAAGGAGAGGGTCAGAAATATTTGGTGAAAACACTGTTCATAGAGAAGGCTGTAACATACAGAAACTGAAGCAGGAGCACATTTGGGGGTATTCAAGGAACGGGGGGGTTGGGAGATGAGGATGTGGGAGAATATGAGTGTAGAGAAGAAGGCAGGGGCTAGATTTTTCTCTGTATCATTATTTGAACTTTAGTTGGAAGCCTTCTGAGTGTTATTAGCAGGTAATGACATAGCATATAATTTACATTTTAAACACATTACACTTGTTGCTCTAGATTTGGAAGAAAAGAATGGAAACAGAACAGTCAGACATCTGTTGCAGGGGACCAGGTGAGAAACATCATGCCTTAGAGCAGGGTGGTGGTGGTAGAGATGGAGAAAAGGGGTTGGATTCCGGGTATATTTCAAAGGGAAAGCTCAGGGGATGTGCTGACAGACTGGATGTGTACTTCCATGAAAGGAAAAAGAGAAGTCGTGAACAACTCTAAGGTATTTGGTCTGTGCAACTTGGGGAATAGTGGTACCATCTATAAAGATGGGGAAAACTGGGCATGGAGCAGGCTTGTGGGTGGTGGTGTAGGTGGGAAATTAAAAATAACTGTTAGTCATCCAAATAAAGGTGTCAAGAAGCTGTTGGACACATGATTCTGAAATTCAAGGCAAAAGTCTAAGCTACTCATATAAATTTGGAAACATTACTGAATAGAAAGTGTTCCGAATGATTTATGGAAACTATCCAGGGCATGAGTATAATGTGGTCAAAGAAGAGAGAGGAGGAACAAGGCATGCATTGTAGAGCACTCCAGTTTTTGGAGATGGAGGAGATAAAAATAATCCAGCCAAGGAAACGGAAAAAGAGTGGCCAGCGAGACAGGAAGGAAACTGGGGAAATGTCTTGTCCTCTTAAAATAAAGAAAGTGCTTCAAGAAATGAGAATAATTGAGTATGACAATGTTACTGTTGAGCGAAAAAATACGAAGGCTGAGAATTTGCGAGTGTATCTGCTTTCTGCTAGGGACAGATCTGTCTGGAGCAGGTTCATATGGGAAACAGAGGTGAGGACAGGGAAACAATTTATGCAGACAGCTCTTTTCAGGAGTTTTGCTATCAAGGAAAACAGAAATGGGGTGATTGTAGAAGAGGGATATGAACTTAAAAGGAGGATTTTCTTTTAAGATCAGAGATACTTCACTGTTGGAATGGCAGGGGAAGAAATCCAGCAGAGAGAGCAAAAATGATGATACAGGAAAGAGAATGGACGCTGCTAGAGAAATATCTTTGTATGAGACGGAGGGGATTCAGTGCTAAAGCAGAGGGGCTGACCTCAGAAAGTCACAAGAAGGGCCAGCAGAGTAAACATACACAGAGGCGGATGGGCTCCTGGGATACAAGGGGAGGACAGCAAAGTTCTCTGTGCTTGCGTTTTCTCCCTGAAATAAGTGGCAGGGTTACTGGCTGAGAGGAAGGAGTGATCACAGATGTGAAGATCTGAGAAGAAAGGCAATCATGTGGAATTGCTGTCACCTTCCTCTCCACTGTTCAGCCATATTTAAAAAACTCATTGGCCAATTTAATTTTAATATAGAAAAAAAATGAAAGAAAGATAAAGGTCCTGGTAACACGTAGAGAGAGACTTAAGACTGCCCAAGACTGTGGAAAGCAGGGGTCCCAGAACAAATGCAGATTTCAAGGGAGGTTGGAAAGGAGACAATGTAAGACCAGGGTGTGCAATAGTTAATCAATAGATTCAGAATCGTTGCACGATAAGAAAAAATTGGATATACATGCCCCTTGAGACACAGGTGTAGTTTTATGTGCACAATTTCTTTATTGTAAATAAAATGCCATAGAATGACAGAGCTAGTTCTATAACCTGAGCGTTTATCAACTTCCTTGTTTTATATATAATATGTATGTGTTTATATACACATTATTTACATGTGTTCATATATGTTCTCCTTTATTACCAATCCAGGAAGATGATGAAATCCTGGAATGGATTTTCCCCACAGAAAAACGGAAAGAAGCACCTATGTACAGTATCACAGACAAAGAAGTAATCAGGGACCAAAGGGAAAGAAAACTGATCCAACCCCAATGCGTCCTGAGCTAACTGACCTTCCCTCACCACTGCCCTTGTGTGTTGTATCCTCTCTGCCTGCGGTGCCCATCTTTTTCTTGCCTACCAAACCGCTGCTTCTCTTTCAAATTCGAAGGTAAGCTTTGTCTCGTCTGTGAAGTTTTTTTGTTTGGGGTTTTTTCTTTTTTGTTTAAAAAATTTGTTTTTCATTCTTAACAAACCCTAGGGGGCTTTTTCCTCCAAGTGTATTCCACCATAGCATTTATCACTTTATAACTGTCGGTTTGCAAGTCTGTTTAACCTTTGAAGCGGCAGATTCCTTGAAGGCAAGGACTAAATCTTTTCACTTCTAAATCATCATTACCTAGATTAGTGCTTTGCAAGTTTTGTATGAATAAATAAGGAAAAATGAGATCTAAAAGAGTGTGGGTGACTCACTCAAGCAAGACAGTGCCCGTGTAAGGCAAGACTGGTGTTTTTCTTGCCTGAGTTAAGTCTCTCTTTGTTCTTCCTGTGTCCATCCACTCTTCAGGAGGAAAGCATTTTATACCAGGAAATGGCAGAGCAGCGATGGAGCGGAGGGCCCATCCAGAAGGACTAGTGCTCCCCCTTGTGGCATCTCTGGGAGGTGATGGTGAAAATGACCATGGGCTCACAAAGCCCTGTTAGGAAGCAGGAGGGATCTTTAAATGGGAGGAAGATTTGTATACCTCCACCTGTGCTTCCGAGGAGGGAGTTAATGAGAAGGTGTTTCCTTTCTCTATGAGCAAACACTATCTTCCTATCAATGACCTTAACTATTTTCACTACAGTCCACGGGCATCTGAGTAGGTTCTTAAGGCAGATACTCTCATATGTATTCTCTAACCTAAGTCCTCACCACCCTGCTGAAGCAGGTTTTCTCATTCCAATATGACAGATGAGAAAGCTGAGATTCAGAAAGTTAAAAGTGTGGGTAGCTACAAAGCAAGTTAGCTTTCCTTGTTACCAGAATTATATGAGCTACCGCAGAGGCAGAAGAAGCTGGCAGCTCAGGTACAGAAATCCAAGCTCCTTTTCCTACGCAAGGACTCCCAGGGGTCAGAATAGTAGGTCAAGACAGACAAGTGGCCAGCAGTGATTCTAGCACCTGGAACAGAGGTGGGAGACAAGGGGAACAAAGGCCCTAAAGTCCAGCCAGAAACATTTTTCTTTTTTAAGACTCAAGACATTCTTTTAACCAAACCAATAGCTTGGGGACAAGCAACAGCCCACAAGGGACCTTTTACAAGGACTGAATGTCTTTATTGGAAGAAGCGATATTAGCTTTGATTTGATGGATGCTTTCATAACCTACTCTCCCCGCCTTCTGGAGACTCTTCCCCCTTAATAGATCTGCTAAACAGCCAAACCACCACAAAAACATGATGAACACATTTTCATATCCTGAACCCCTGCAAGGCAATGATCAAAATAACAGCTAACACCTATTGATCACTCATTATGTGCTAAGTGCTTTACCAGCATGATTATCTCATTTTATCTGCACAGAATACCATATTGTATTGACTGGGGGTTTAACTGACTTGCCCAAGGTCACAGTGAGCAGCTGGTTGAGCTGGGATTGAAAGCAAGCAGCCTGATACAATACTACATTGCCCAAAGGACTAACATAAAGAGATGGTGCCCTGAGGATCTGGGGAACTGAGTCTTCACCCATAGGGCACACCTGAGGTGGCAGAAGAAGCTAATGGCTGAAACTTCCTCTTTCCCACTCTGAATACCTATTCAGATGGCTGAGGAATAGCCCATGATCTAGCCAGCCCTGTGTTTCTTAAGAAAAACAGTAGCAATTAAAATTCTTACCAAGAGTTAACATTGTGGGGAGAATTTATAAATGACAAAATTTTCAAAAACAACAAAAAATATATATATAGACAACTGGGTGCAACTTGGCCCTTTGATTTAAGGTTGATATATTATTAATTACTCGTTTGCTTCAACTGGCATCTTTACTTTCAGAAATCCCTGGATGTTGGCTTTTTACAATTTCTAGAGGTTGCCGTATCTGTCTGTCTTCTTTCTCACAGAAATTCTGCTGGCCCTGACGGCAGTGCCTTGTTACCCTGGTCAATGCGCCTGGCTCTGGCGCTGAGCGTCAGAGGCTCCAAACTGCCCCCTCCCACCGTCACTCCAGTTGCTATGCATGTAATGAAGCCCAGCAGGGAGTGAAAGGACTGAGGGACACACCTCCCGGAACCATCTATGTGTCAGGTATCAAGCCAGCTTTGTCGGCAGGGTGGGTATCCGGATGGTGGGGGGAGATGCGGGATGGCCACTGCCTCCCACAGGGCTGGCTACCACCCAGAGCACTGATGCTGCGAGGATAATGCAGGACAACTCTGAAGTCAGAACTTCCACTTAGGGTCTCTTACCTGTGGATAATAATACCCACCCAACAGCAATGCTGTGTGGCAAAGTGAGTATCAGACAGGTCACTCCCACTCTTGTAATTTTAGGATATAGATTAGGGGACACTGTGAGGCAGACGGTGGGGCCAGACATGTCTGGTTTTTCATCCTAACTTACACCACTTAGCAACTATGTGAAGTTTTAAATTTTTTTTCAACTTTCTGACCCTCAGTTTCCTCATCTGTAACACAGAGTAGAAACCACCTACCACATCAGTACAGAAATAAGACACCAGCTTCTGTAAGCCCTGGCGTCCATATTCCAACCCCCACCGTTTCTTCTACTACTGGTATCCTTGACCATGACACTAAAGAGCAGGGAGTGGTCGGGGAGCGATTACCCCCAGATGTGCGCTTACCTTCTCCCTCCTGCTTAATAATACGGTAACCATAGCAACTACTGCTGCAACCACCACTTCTAACACAGCTGCTTTCCACAGCCGCTGCCGCTGCCCTCCTGGTATTATTTACGGGGCGCGGCCAGGCAGCACGTGGAAAGGGTGCCGTGCTACGCACTCTACCCATGTCACTGATTTTAATCTCAGTATGTCTGCTTTCTATCAAGTCTTTGTTGCATGGCCTGGAAAAAAAGCAATTCCATTCCAGCCCAGAGGTGTTGGCAGGCCCGGGCCAGCAGACGAGGCCCTCATGAGAGAGCCATCAGCTTGGGAGACTAGGAGAAGAGGGCTTGGCCACACATCACTCCCTTTATCAGCTCAGCCCCAGCACCTCGGATGAGTTCCTCTCTGACTGATTTCACAGCTCGCCCTCCTAACTGTTCTGCGCTCCTTTCTTAGTGTTTCACTGCAGCATTTCTGTAGGCAAGCATAAACCTCTGAACCCTTAGGTTCTGAGTCAGGTAGGACAAAATCTCAGCATCGCTTTTCATGCTGTTAGTCATTCTCATGCATCTCCTTCCCTTTTGTTTCAGTCATTCTAACAAAACAGAAACAAAAAAGTAACCATGGAGCCACATCCTCAGATGCTATTAGTAGAAAATAAAACAACATCCATTTTTATTCTATTGAACATGTACTCGCTCTAAACAAAAGAAATGGATGAACTAAAGCAAATAAAGTATGCTCTCCTCAGCCCTGCTTTAGACCGATAAGCAAAGACAATTAATATCAAGGCTGATGTTTCTTTGTTCCAGTTTTCTATCCCTGTTCCTAATTGGCATTCTCAAAGGCATCTGAGATTCGGTAACTCTTTGAAGATGTCCTTCTGGATTATTTTTGGTACTCAGTGAAAGTTTATTACCTATAGGCATTCTGAGATCAACGAACCCCAACGTATGAATAGACTCACCGGATGTCAGAACCGGAAAAAACCTGAGGTATGAGATTTGTCTGGGGCACCTCACTCTCCAAGTAAGGAAACTGATGCCCTGAGAACCTTGTGATGGGTGTGCTTTGGGAGTTCAGAAGGGACTTTCCTCGTAAGACAATATTCACCTCTCTGTGTATTTGGTCCTTCGAAATTACTTATAAATTGTACATATTGCAAAAGAGGTTCCCCTCTGAGTTTTAAAAAGCAGATGCTTCCAGTAGCCCAGTAGAGGGACACTACTTTGATCAGAGTTAGCTGGCTCTTCCAACGCTCACTGGGCACAGAGGAAGGGTGGAAAACAGAGGGGAGCAGCTACACTAAATTTGAAAAAAATTAAAAATAAAAAGTAAAAGTAAAATAAATCAAAACAAATGAAGAAGTAACTCACTTTCTTCAATACAAAGGAGCTTTCAGAACCTTACTGCTTCCTACCTAGATGGCTGGGATTTGCTGTGTGTATAATTCCCGCCTTAGGGCCGGGGTCCATGTAACAAAGGACACAGATTACTTTGGGGGACCTATTAATTCTTCACCCCTCAAGTTTCCCATCCAGAAGACTGAAAAATATGCTGCCAGATACACTAGCTGTCAAGGCCACAAAGTATCTTTAACAGAAACCTGACGGTAAACCCACTAAGACCCAAAGTCCCCTTATCATGCCTGGCTCCCCCCATTGCCCTCCCTGTCAGTTACCAACAGTTCTGCCCAGTCTCTTCCCTGCAGATGTGGTGGCTTCTCTTGCTGCTGGTCCTATCTCCTGACACAGATGCTGGTAGGTGTCCTTGTGAAGACCTGACAACATGGTGACTCTGTTTCTGCCCCAGTTAAGGAGTGAGATACTCCCGGCTGATCACCTCAACTCCATAAATCAGAAGGTCACAGTCTGGAGGTTTCTCCCCACCTGCTCCTTACTTCTCGGTGACCAGACATCTAGACTGGAAAGCTGATGACGCCCAGGAAGGGGCAGCCCCTCAACCTACAAGCGGCAGGATTAAGATTAGGGTCGGAACCTCTGATTCCAAAGCGAATGCTGTCTCTTCTCTCTCAGGTGAGTTTCTCACTGTGAACACCTTAAGGATGGAGAGTGTGCTGACGGTGTGGAGGAAGGAAGTGGGCCCCATGGCACTTGTCTAGGCCCCACAGCACTTGTCTAAGCATGAACGGGCCAAAGGGTTCAAATCAAAACCTCTTACTCAGGAGACAGTGTGTCTTAGTAAAGAGCAAAATTTAGAGTTGGACAGGCCTATGCTTGAGTCCCAGCTGTGCCAGTTACCTACTATCTGACTTTGAGGAAAAATTGCTGAGCCCCTCTGAGTCATGGTAATGTCTACACCATGAAGTTATTTTGAAGGGCTATTTGACATAATGCATTTCATTATTTATTTCTAAATAAATATTTCTCAAAAATTTTATTTCTAAATACATATTATAAGTATATTTATAATATATTTCAATGAGACCTAGAAAAGTACTCAGTAGGCACTGGCCAAGGTGATAATTATTAGTAAGACTAATTGTCATCCTGAATTAAACGTTTTTTTTAATGTTATTTTTTTGCGTATATATATTTTATTGAAGTATAGTCAGTGTACAAAGTTGTGTCAGTTTCTGGTGTACGGCACAATGCTTCAGTCATACATGAACATATATGTATTCGTTTCATATTGTTTTCCACCGTAAGTTACTACAAGCTATCGAATATAGTTCCCTGCGCTATATAGTATGAACTTGTTGTTTATCTGTTTTATATATATCAGTTAGTATCTGCAAATCTCTTAATTCCCACTTTATCCCCTCCCACCCCTGATTCATACTTTTAAATTTTCTGGCAATCCTGCCATTTGAGTCATCTTTTTGAGTTAATTAACAAGGAGAGTTCTTAAGAATACCTGATTTTGAATCAGATACAGCTGGGTTTGCATTTGGGCCACATCCATTAATTTAATATCTATATTATTTTAAGCAGGTGAAGCCTCTGCAAGGCTCAGTTTCTGAAATCTGTAAAATGGGACTAATAATGCCCCCTTGATAGAGATGGGCCTTCCGAAGATTAAATTGGACTGAAAGAGAACATACATTTTAAAAAAAGCAAGAGCCTTGTCTTGTGCAATGTGCTGTTCCTTGCATCTGGCAATGTGCCTGCCATACAATTAATGCTTAAATGAAAAATTAATAATGTATGCAACATAAGCTTTTAATAAAGTGTCTTATTAAGTGAGAGCTACGTCTGCCTTACCTCAGTTGAATTATATGAAGGTGAAACAGAATTGCAAGAGCACTGCATACCTTCTCACAATAGAAATCACTCTGGAATAGCCTGTCAGATTACCAAGATGTCTTCTTAAGTGGCTCTGACAACCTTATTCTTAATAAATAAGTTCCAGGGAGATAAATTTCAGGGAAGGCAGAGGTAGTGATGCAGGAAAAACGGATGTGGGGCATGAGGAGGGCTGTGTCCCAGGCAGGAAAGGATTCAAGAGAGAGCCACAGCTGAGTAAAGGTAGATTTATTCAGAGATACACACTGAAAGGGAAGAGAAAGGCCACGAAGTGTGGGGTTGAAAGTAGGTATGCACTCCATAGACAAGCGTGTGCTGAAGACAGAGAGAGAGGGGGCTGGGGTCACAAGGCGCTGTGTTGCCAGTTTTTATGGGTTTGGTGGCTTCATATGCTAATAAGTGGAAGGACCAATCTAAGTAGTCTGGGGAAGGGGCTGGGATTCCCAGGAAGTTGGCCATTTCCCACTCTTTGACCTTTAGTGGCTAGCCTTGGGACTGCCATGGTGCCTGTGGGCATGTTATTTACCATGCTAATATATTACAATGGGCGTATAATGAAGTTCAAGATCTGCTAGAAGTCAAATCTCCCACCATCTTGAGCCTCAAGACCTAAGGGGGTTGAATCTTCCATCATTTTGATGTTAACTGCCGTAGCATTCCTTGAATGGCTGTGCCCTGCCCTCTTCCTATCTCAGTAGAAAGGGCTAATAGTTGATTCTGGGCTCCCTCCTGATAGGAAGAGTGGGTCTGGATGTTTGGGAATGCTAGGTATGAAGAGGGGGAATGGAAGAGATACTAAAGAATGGGGGCTTGGCACCTAAGAGGAGACCATGATGAGGAAAGTGGAAAGGATGAGGTTCTGAACACCTGGACTTTAATCCTGCCTTGGAACTTGGGCAAGTCCCATTTTTTGGTTTTGCTTTTCCCATGTATAAAATAAGAAGAATGGTACTTTCAGGGTTACTGTGAGGGTTAAATGAGACAGTGGACATACAAGTGAAACACTGAACCAAAATAAGGAGTTAACCCTTGAAAGGGAACTTTACTTTCTCTAGTAAGGTTTTGTTTATTTTTTTTGTCTTTTTTCCCCTCTGTTCTTAAGATTGGAAAATTTCTACTAAATTGTTTTTAATTTCCTGACCCTTAATTTTGCAACATCAAACCTGCTGTTAAGCTCAATCAATTTCTCCTTCTAGATTTATGCTTTTTCAGCTCTAAAGCTTCTATTTGATTCTTTTTTGGGGAGGGGGTTTGCTTCCATTTTTTCTGCTGAGCTTCTCCATATGGTGTCTCATTATAATCATCTTTAATTCCATGAACATATTTAGAGCAGCTTGTTTTAAAGCCTTTTTCTGCTCACTCTAATAATTGGATCTTGATATGTTTCTTTTGACTTTTCTTTTTCTTTTTTTGCTTGATTATGGATTCATTTTCCTGCTTCTTTGAATATCTAGCAAATGTTTATGTTCTGTTTGACACTGTTGATAATACATTGCAGGGATACTAAACTATGGTATCTGCTTTTAAAGGTTTTTTTCTCCCCTTGTAGCCCAGCTACATAATGATGGATTTGTTGATCACATCAGACTTGGGTTTACTCCTCATTTGGGAAGGGTCTATTTTAATTGAATTAGTTCTAGGACCTACCCTTAAAATAGGGTGCATTCCTTACTCCTGAGGTAGAACATCTCTGAGGTCTCTTGAATGAGCAAGGTGCTCACCAAGGCTCCTTCACTTTAGCCTGAGCTGGTGCTCCAGCATACTCCAGCGGTGCATGACCTCAGGTAGTTTCATCGAGATCTCAGTCCTGCAACAGCTCCTCTTTTCTGGGACTCATGAGGTCTCAGTTTCCCCACGTGCAGCCAGTCTTTGAAAAGGTCTGTGAAGGAAGAACTACACAGCTGTCTGGATACCTACCCTCTGCTCTCCAGTTTCCTCCCCTCTGGTAACCCACCCTCAAATTCCAACCACTTCAGAAGCTCTCTTCTCCAATCTCTGATGGTCCGGCTTAGCAAGACTGCCGTGCCCTCCCTGGGCTCCACCTTCCAGCACCGTAAACAGGAGTGTGCCTCTAGACTCCAAGGCTGGGCAAACATGGGCTCCTGTGTTTCTCTTGTTTCAAAGATCACAGTACTGAGCTGCCAGTGGACCACTTCCTGAAAACAGCTGCTTGGCGTGTTCTTCTGGTTTCATAGTTGTTTCCAGCAAGAGAGTAAATTTTATAGTTACTCTTTCATGGCAAAATGTTGGAGAACTAAAGTTCTTTTTCTCTGGTAATGATTATAGCATCCTATTCTTTAATGGATGAAATATTCTTCATCATTTTTCTAGGGCATCAATGATTGTTTGCTTGCTTGTTTATTTAGTTCCCTAAATTTTCTTTCCTTCCCTGGTATTTCTCTCTCTCTCTCTCTCTCTTTTTTTTTTCATATTTACTCTGAACTCTGACTCATTTTAGAGGCTACCTCAAATGTATAGGTTAGAATCATTCAAAAAGCTGTTTGGAAACTCTGCAACAAGGGTGGAAGTTGTTGAATGATGTAACTTACCAGAAAGGGACTGATTGGAGGAACTGGCTGTTTTACTGATGGACCCCCGGACATCAGTAGTAGGATTTACTTATATTTATTAATGTGAAAAGAGACATGAACTCCTCTCTAACTGAAGCAAACACAGAAGAAGTGTAGTCACCTGGCTGTGTGGGCTAAGGGAGGTGGCCCGGGGTGAGGGGTGTCATAAATATTTTCGACCAAATCTTCTCCTTCCAGCTCTGTACTATTTCCCAGGCATCAGAGTCAGCTGGGTCCCCCAATTTCCAGCTCACTCTCTAGTGCTGGGATTGAGTACCTTTCTCACTGCACTTCCTCTGTAGGAAAGTTTTAGTCTTCTGTGCTCTGCTTGGTTAGTAACAATTCACGCATTTCCTTTCCATGTTCCAAAACTGTACGGTCAAATGAGGTGGGCTGTTGCCTCCTTTTAAGATATCTTTTAAAAAACCTTTTACAGATATTTTAGTGGGATTTTAAGATGGGGAATGTTTACGTTCAAGCTACCATGTTCAACCAGAATAACATGGTTCTTAGTAGAGCAAAATGTAAGACTGTGAGGCAAAAAGAGGGAAAAATTAAAGAGCAGCCCTTTGAAAATTTTATTTAAGCTCACCCCTCCAACAACACAGGTGCAATTCCCACTCACTCCTCCACATGTTAGAACTGGTTCTGCCTCTATCTCACTCCAGCGTCTCTTGCCTTTCATTCTATTTCTGTAGAACTGAAGCAAGAAGCAGCCGTTGGCTTCCAACTACCTTTTACTCAAACAAACGCATTATGTTCATGTTACCTCCTCATACAGGGAAGAGTGGAAGCAGCAGGAGAGAAAAACTGAGCAGGTGTGATAGGAATGGAGGTCACTTTCCCACACGTTCTGAGTTGCACACTAGTCCAGGGTCCCTCTGATGTGCAGACATGTATTAGCGGTAGCCACTATCACTTCCAAGCCTGAAAACACAATTTTCAGGGCTCTTTCCTGCCTCTTCCTGACTTTATTTCAACAAAATAAACCCATTTGGAAACACCCTTGAAGCAATGTTCTTCCTGCCTCATTACAGCCACATCAACACATCAGCACTCAGGAACGGCCCTGCCCGTCTCCCTTCTCAGCTGGAGCATCTTACAGCCAATTAAACTCACTGTAGCTCAGCTCTGAGACCTAGTCCTTGCTCCCTTATTGCTTTTCAATAGCTTGAAATCTAGTCAACTGAGAAACCAAACCAATAACCAGGCAGGAATCATCACTGGAGTGAGAAATGACTGAAGAACTTTGTGCGGTGCTGAGGCCTGCCCCATTGGAACATGGCCCTTGATGTAAAACGAGCCTTTTTAGCACCCACTAGAGAGCAGTTGTGACTTCCTACACTTGGGTGCTTTGTGTGTGTTTCAAATACCAGGGCTCGAGAGTGACATTTAGCTGCTGCTCAGGGACTCATTCTGTCCCTTGCTGTCTCATGCCGGCATTTGTTTAAATGTTTGTCGCAGCATCTAAAAAGCAAAGGAAAAACTCAAAGCCCCAGACGTAAGGAACTCGGTGGTGGCATCTGGAATCGCTGTCAGCTTTCCACTCTCTACCTCTCTACCCATCAGCTCTGCTTCCTCTGCAAGCCTCAGCCTGATTACACGTACATGTACGGTGTGTAGTGCCCCAGCCGCCTAAGGCTCCTGCTCCTGGTGCCCTTCCCAGACCGCCTGGAGAACGGCACAGCTGGAGGGGATGCTGGAAATCAAGTGTAAGTCTTCTACTTTACAGAATTTAAATAACAAGAAGTGAATCTTTTAAAGTAACAGCAAGTTTCTGCTCTATGGCAGGAAGTTGGACCCCTCCAGGCCAGGGCTGGGACCTGAATGAGGCACTTGACTCAGGTGTGAAATGTACCAGGGCACTGATAAATTCAGTGATCCAGATAATTAAATTTTTTTAGGATAAAAATATTGCATTACAACATTAATTAAGAATCAAAATCAATGCAGAAAGCTCTATGATGAACACAAAAATTAGAATTTTAAATAAAGACAGACTGCAACACGGCCAGGATTAGGATGAGGTCAGTGAGGCAGGGCTGTAGGGCTGGACCCTGTTTTTACCTGAAATTTTGATACTTTGTTCATCGTGGTTTTTTTTCTTTTTTTGCACTTTGACTTTTTAAGTATTGCGTCAAAATATTATTTACCTAGATTACTGAGATTTTTGGTGTCCCTTTAAGTTTTGCTCCCAAGTTGAGTGCCACGCTCATTTATTCTAGCCCAGCTCGGTTCAGCTGTTCTCTGGGTCTCTTCTCCCTGCCACTTCCCATCAGTCTTCTCACTTCCCATCTCTTCTCTCTTCCAGCTTTATTGAGATATAATTGACATAAAACATTGTGTAAGTTTAAGGTGTACATTGTGATAATTTGATACACTTATCTGTTGCAAAATGAATACCAAAATGGGGTTAACACCTACCTCTATCACATGCAAAGTTACCCTTGTGTGTGTGTGTTAAGAACATTTAAGATCCACTCTCTTAGCAACTTTTAATTATAATACCATACTGGTAACTACAGTCACCGTGCTGTACACTAGCTCCCCAGAACTTATCCATCTCTTAGGTGAAAGTTGGCACCCTCTGACCAACATCTCCCTATTTTTCTCACTCCCAGCCTCTGGCAACCACCATTCTACTCTGTTTCTATGAGTTTGACTTTTAAAAATTCTACATACAAAGCATATCATATAGTATTTGTCTTTCTCTGCCTGGTTTATTTCTCATAGCATCATGCAACCTATTTCACACAGCAACGTAGTTTCATTCATGTTGTCAGAGAACATGGATTTCCTTCTTTTTTATGACTGAATACTCCGCTGTATATACACACCACATCTTCCTCATCCTTTCATTCATAGACACTTAGATTGTTTCCACTTCTTGGCTATTGTGAATAATGCTGCAGTGAACCTCAGAGTACAGACACCTCTTTGAAATTCTGATTTTATTTCCTTTGTATGTATACCCAGAAGTGGGACTACTTTATCATATTGTAGTTCTATTTTTAATTTTTTGAGGAACTGCCATACTGTTTTCTATAGTGACTGTACCAATTTACATTCCACCAACAGGGCACAAGGGTTCCCTTTTCTCCATATCCTCACCAACACTCGTTATCTCGTCTTTTTGATAATAACTATTCTAAAATGTGTGAGGTGATATCTCGTGTGGTTTTGGTTTGCATTTCCCTAATGATTAGTGATGTTGAGCATCTTTTCATGGATCTGTTGTATGCCTTCTCCTGATCCTGCAACACAACAGGATGGGTGCTGACAGCCTCCATCTTGCTCTCCCAAGGATACTGCTGAATGCTTATTGTGGTCTCCCCCAGGCAGAGTCTGGCAGGCTTTCTGCACATGCTCACTATCCATTTCCCAAAGCTTGCTCTCTCCACCACTGGAGCGCACTTAGGGAGCCAGCATATGGGTGAAGCTCACAGAATGCTGGGGGTGCCTATAAGCCAGTCAGGCATCCCTAACTGGGGATCCATGGGCAAGGCCTCCCAGTGGCTTGTTGGCAGGCTTCTCCATGGAGTCTGTGATGCAATTAGTGGGATCTGCACCCTTTTCATATGTTTGGAGCCCTGGCTGTTAGTCTCCCAGTCACTTACTGCCCCCAAGTCATGCAGCTCATGACTCAGCACTCTGGACGGGGTGAGAGAGAAATGGGGAGAGAGAAATGGGCCTCTTTGGCAGCATCTTGCACAGCTGGGGAGGCCAGGTACTCACTATTGCTCTCACTACCTGCCACCACCTCCCCCACCCCCTGCACTAGGAAATTCCAGGCAGAGAAGGGCTCTCTTGACACTGAGCTGTGCTGCCTCGGGGGAGGGGTGATGTAGGTAAAGTTACTGTTCCTCTTACTTTTTCCAGTGTGTTAAATACCAGATTTTTTTTTTTCATTACAATGGCGCACTGGAGTTTCCCCCTGGACTCTTGGACCCCACAAATGCTTTCTCATCTGTGGTAATTGTCTAAGTCAGTGTCCACCAGGGGCTCCTGGACCACAGGTGAGAAAGGATGGAGCCCATTCAGGGTCCACAGCCAGGACCAAGGTCTTACCTGTCACGTGGGAGGGTAAGACTCCTTTCAGGTCCTTGGCACTTGGCACTGGATCCCAGAGCTCTCACAGGGGTACAGCTGTTCATGGATGGACGCTGAATTATTGTTGTTGAGGAAGGGGATACAGTGATGGCCACCTAATCTGGCCATTTTGTGGAAATCACTCCTTTAAATCTTTTGATCCTGCCCTCATTGGCCTGGCAACGTTCACTCTACCTGCTGACCACTGAACTACTTGCTCATTCAGACTTTGCTTCTGAAGGTTTCAATGTGGATTATTACTTCTTTATTCGATCCCAGCCCTCCTCAGATCCACAGAGTGGATCTTCTTTCTGCTTTCTGGACATGGCTGCATATGAGCTGGGAGTCTCCAGACTCCATTGTATGCAGTATCACTACAGAAAGAAAAATAAAACCTCCAATTTGGAAAGCAGTCACCTTTGTGCGGGACTATACTAACTCATGACATGAAGTAAAGAGACAGAAAACTAAACATGGAAAGTAAAATGTGTGTTAGAAAGTAAAATCTGCTCTACACTCAAATTCTGGTCTACTTTGGATAAATACAATTTTCTGGCACACACGTTGAACTTAATAGTTAAACCAATGACACACTGCGGTATAACTAATGCGTGCAGAGCCGCCGTCTCTCAGGATAGTCTTATTTTCGCTATCAGGAGGATATTTTCAAATTATCAACCACTAATTCTTTGGATATAATTCTGAAACCACTAGTGGAGAGTGCAGCTTTTGACCCCAGGCAGTTCTGAAATTGGTCCAAACAACACATTAATTTCATTTCAAGGCCATCATTTCCCACTCGAATCTGTCCAGCTAACTGTCCGGCATAGCCAATCATAGGTTCTTCAAAGAGATCAAATAGCCATATTACAACACTCTAACAATAAAATGCCAAGAAAGAAGTACCACAGATTCTGATGCAACTGTTTCTCAATACAGAGTAGAAAATACATTTTGAAGCATAAATCTCTTTGCAGGTTAAAGTTTGATGACTTTAAAGTTCAAAGGTATTAAATTTGGAAATCAAATTCTCGGGCCTTCATCATTTCCTCTTTCAGTTCATATTCAACTTAATCTCAGCCAGAGGGATGACCCATGCCTGGCTGTAGTTAAGAGTCCATCAGTAGCTGAAGCCCAGTCTTCCACTTGAATGGCTGTGGGTCCCTCAGCTGAATTTGTTCAATACCGAATCTCTTAAGAGCATCCCTTTTCAGATATTCAGAGATAATTGGACATATATGATCATCACAGCACTGGTCTGCACCCAAGAAACTTTGAAAATGATTCAAATTCCAGGCTCTAGATGAGCTGGCCAAGACAAAATTATAAACGTAACGTTGCCAAGGGCGGTACCATGGACTTGGTAGGATCCCCGTGGAGGAGGAAAGATGGAGAAAAGCAGTTTTTGTTTCAGTCTAGAAATAACACCAGCCTCTGAGGTCTTGTTCAAAATCCGTGACCTGTGTCTTATAAACTAGGAGGTTAATATTGCTATTTTTAATTTACTATATGACAGGGGCAAACAGCACTGAGTCACACCACCTCCTCTCTTACATGTGACATCTCAGGCATTGCTACTCTTTTGCAAATTAAGAAAAACACATTCGTGGCAGCCCCTGTCACTTAGGAGGTGCCACTGCTTTCTATCTGGTGCACTGGGAAACTCTTCATTGCCGTGTCCCTCTGAGCCCTGCGTTTCTGTCTCTGCAGTGCTGAAATGAGTACGGGTTGTACCTAGTGATAAGGCATCAAGACAATACCATGTGTGCAAGTATTTTCAGACCTGACCCACCGTGGCCTCATGGTATGAAATGACGTAGGTCCAAAGTCTTCCTTCTAGAGAGGAGAAGCGTTTGCTTTCACAAGAAATTGACCAACTCTGACCCATACAGGTCCCTGCAGGCTGTGTCTTTGCTAATCGTGGTGCCGTGACCAGTGCCTTTGTGGAAGACTCAGCGCTACCCTGTGTCTTTGCTGAATCTGAGGCCCCAAAACCTTTCTTGAGGATCTTAGCCTGTCCCTTTCCTGGGCCCGAAGTCTACATTTCCTAAAAGATATGATCTGTTTGCTGAGGCCCACAACTTGAATCTTTGCTAAGCACTTGCTTTGGCCTAAAATAAGCAGGCCAATGCTGATTTCCTTCAGACACAGCACATTCAGTTGCCTCTGCGGGAAAAAAAAATAGCCACTTGCCTGAGGACAAGGCTGCCTTAAGCTGTAATATTCCATAATGACAAAATCCAACTTGCAACTGCCTAAGGCCTAATGCCATCTGCCCTGGTTAAAACAGGTGAAAATTAACAAAACAACTATAAAGACCAGCTGTGTTGTCTCCTGTCGGCCACTGAAGGCATGTGCCTTGACCCTGTGGAAATGTCCGGTCACTTTACATATATTTTGCCCCACACCAAATTTCACTATCTGTTTACCGATCATCCTGACCAATGCACTAGATGACAACATTTCTTGTATTAACTTTTACTTCTCTGTCCTACCCTCCAGCAGGAAGAGCCTGCCACTGTAAACCCCTGGAGGGTTAGGGCAGAAAATGTGAGCAGTTTGCTCTCAAGGGTAAAGAAGATGCACAGGAACTGGGAACACACGATGAATTTCTCTTCCAAACTCAGTAATCATTTAGGAATAAGAGTACGGAGAAAGGCCGGGGTGTCAGTAGTGCTTCGTCTTTACGTGAGGCAGGATCCAGAGTGGAGAACTATCATTCTCCTCTAAGCACAGCCATCCCTTTCTCATGCACAGTGATTCTCAAGTTTTCATTCTTGTGACGTATTAATGGATGATACTGACCTGAGGACACACTTCCAAAAACTGATGAATAGTTGTGACATAGTTACAAGAGGCCATGGGTTATGTACACTTCCTGATGCTATCAGTCCAGTGGTTCTCAGTGGGGGGTGATTGTGGTCCCTCCCCCTGCCCACCCGGGGGACATTTATGTGGCACTGTCTGGAGACACTTTGGGTTTTCATAACCTGGGAAGGAGGCTAGTGGGCAGAGGCCAGGGAGGCCGCTAAACATCCTACAGCACACAGAACAATCCCACATGATCACGTTCTCTGGCCCAAAGTATCAACAGTGCTGAGGTTGGGAAACCGCTCTGGATACACCTCCACGTGTTTGTCTCCAAGTCAAGGAAATATACTGGAATGCAAGAGAGAGGTGGCTCTCAGTGTGTGGATAACCTTGAAGTTTCCCCAAAATGTATTTTGGGGAATAAATAAACCATTTACACATTTTGGTGGTCTTTTCTGACTAGAACATACGTTTTGGTGAACTGAATTAGTCCATATGTGATTATTCAAATAAAGGAATGGTGCCAACAAAATGTGGAAGTAACATTTTTTTCATATGTGATATATTTTTTCTAGCTCATGAGTGTTTTATGCCACCAAGAGGCCACAGCAGAATCCAGATAAATACAACATTGTACCCAAGCCTGTTTGCTTGTTGATTTATTGGTTGCAAAAAAATGAACCCAGTTCTCCATCACCTCCCATCCTGTATCCATACCTTTGCAATGCCATTTTGTATTTTGCAGCTCCTATCAGCATGAACAGAAATCTATTTCCACACCTCTTGAATCTGGAACGGCTTTATGATGTGCTTTAATCAGTCGACGGTGGCAGAAGTAACAATGGCCAGTTCCAAGACTAGGCCTCAAGAGGACTCGTACAATTCCATTTGCTCTCTTAGAGCACTGTGAACACTGTGTGATCACGCCTAGACTAACCTACTGAAGAATGAAAGATCACTTGAGGCAGAGAAGACTTAGCTCATCTGAGGTCTTCTTAAGTCAGCCAGGTTATTGCTGATCTGCTAACTGCTCAAGACGCACGAGTGAGTCCAGCTGAAATCAGCCAAGCTTGACCCAGGTCAGTAAACCCACTCCGCTGACCTGTACACTCACCAGAAATAATAAATTGTTGTGCCTACTACATTTGGGGGTTGTTTTATAGCAACAGAGAACTGCTATATAAACCTGAGCTGTTTTAGCCCATGCTCTATCTCAGAAGTGCTTCTTATATGGTTACCTCTGATTTTTGTGTGTGTTTGGCCCTTATCTCCAAACCAGCAGCCTCTACCTTTACTTCTCAACTTACCTTCGGTAAAGTCTTACATTTAACACTAACATTTCTTTATGCATTAGGGACTTAACATGCTGCTTTTGCTCATATTTTTTTTAAAAATTTTCATCCTGATTTCCATTAGTGCTCTAGTTAAAATGCTACACAGATTTTGAGTGGTCTACTCCACTCCTACGTTTTCTATGGTTTTATTATTTTAGTACACACTTTTGCAGAAGGTGAGGTTTCTCAGTACTGCATATGTTATGTTACAGGCAATAGGAATGCTCACATATATTTTGAGTGTCAAATTACTTGTGCCCTATCCCACAACCGATCATGAATCACTAGTGTGTCAAGATTTCAGGTTAGAGCTGTTGCTCAGGCCTCTCAGAGATCAAGGAAGTATCCAAACTGACAGATCTGCAGGCACATTTATTTCTGTTTCAGGTGTGTGTCCAACTATGTTTGTATGCACATATGTATGTGTGTATGCATGTGTGTGCATGGGTAGGAAATTCAGAGGATTAACACTGTGTACAGTTATTATCACACTGATATGTTCTCAGGCTATTTTGTGCTGCTCACATCAAATTCTTCTAAAAAAAGTACCCTTTCAGAGTAATGTTTACTTTATAACAAGCATTAAAGAGCTGTGATTCTGAAATTATCCACCATAAAAAAAAATACAGAAGTGGTAAAATTCAGAGATTACGTGGAAGCCCAGCTGAGAAGTCAGACAGATATATGAATGTTCATATCACCAATTTGAACACACAGGAACTGTGTGACTGCAAACTAATCTTTAATCCTCAGTTTCCTCATATACGAGAGGCGATTTTTAAATTAACCTCACAGTGTATATGTGAGGACTGAATCTGACGTGCGTGTAACACTTAAAACGGTGCCTGGCACACAATAAATGCTGGCTTTTACCACCATCATTATCCATCTCTTTCTCCCTTTGCTTTCAGTCATGTTGCCGAAGTCTTCTGCCTTTTGAACTCAAATACCTTAACATCCTAATTAAAATTCAATTTCTCTAATTCTTTTGTCTATCACCCCTGTTTAAGGAGTGGGCTGTCAGTGTTACTTACACTGTGGTCCCTAAACAGGCAATCTCAGCATTGCGGGAGCTTGTCAGAATTACACATTCTTAGGCTGGGCCAAGACCTCCTGATCCAAGTGTCTGGGGAAGGACTCTGCATTGTAGTAAGTGTTCAAAGAGTTTCCAATGCCTGTTAAACTTTAAGAAGTACTTCTCCAAGTCAATTACACAGTTTGATGGAAAAGCCCTGGAGATGGAGAAAAGATTTCGGTTGAAGTCCTAGCTCTGCCACTTACTAGCTATGTGAACTTTGACAAATTATTTAATCTCCTTGACTCCAGTTTTTCTTTTAGAGGTGTTCCAAGTTCCTTGGAGTTTTATTATCTGGGTTTCAGGCTAAGCTACACCAATGAAGAAACCTCCAAATACAGTGGCTTGCACAAGAGGTTCACTTACTTCTGTCTGCGTCACAGCCCAGAGGCAGAGGCTGGTCCGGAGTGAGTTGGTGGTGCCATCCCATGAAGTCACCTAATGACTCAGGAGATATCCGTTTTGATCCTCTGCTTTCTCCTGGGATGTTGTTTTGTCTGTATGGCTGACTTGGGCTCCATGATACTGTGTCAGGCTTCTTGCCTGAGGGAAAAGGGAGAGAGAGAGTAGAGAGAGGACGGCATTTTTTTTTAAAAAAGTGATGCAAAAGTTGCACATTCTACTACTGCTCATAGACCCTTAGTGAGAACCTGGACGCGGGGCCACACCTAGTGGGAAGCTTAGAAATGAATCTATGAGCTGGGTGGCCAGATGCCCTGTACAAATTCAAGAGCTGTGGGTATTCTGACCTAATAAAACAGGTACTCATGGGAACATATAGTAGAACATCCAGCACACAGCAAGCACTCCACATATACTAATGTGAGATGCAGTAGCTAGCACGGTGCTGAAGAGCCAGGCAGGTACAAGCATGAATACAAGTCCTATTACCTGTATAGTATGTGACCTTGGGAAGCTTATTTCTTGAGATTCACTTTCCTCATTTTCTAAAATAGATATAGTAACGTCTTATCTCACCGTGTTCTTTTAAGGATGATGGAGGGTTGCCCGATTTAGGCTACCTCCAGTCTCAGGTCTGGATGCATTTTGATTCCTTTAATCACAGTGAGACAGGAGATGTTAAAAATTATTTAGAATGTTTCACATGTCATTAATTCCTTATCAAATACAACTCCAAGCAACATGCTGCAATTACCATGCAGCTTTTGGCCCTCAGCCTGGAGATAGGAATCTTAATCCTAGGGCCCATTTGATGGTTGGTGGGGCGTGCATAACTGAGATCTTGCCAACAGCCTACAGCACAGCTCTCAGTTCCAAAAGAGGAGGGGGGATATTTCCATCCTTTTATTATGTTCTTCAGGGCAGAAACTGTGGGCCAGCAGTGAAATATAATTACAATTCTCTATTGTCTTACTTGGGGTGTGAAAAGGCAAGTACTTCGCTAATCAATGTACAGAAACAAACATAAAAGCAAATAAGCAGCCTTCCTCCAAAAGGGGTATTGAACAGGATTTGCACATGCCATTTACTCTGGCAGAGCAGAAATGCAGCCTTGTCTTTACAAAGAGCAAATGCATACCCTTTTGAAGAATAATGCTCTTTATGGCAGCTAGTTCCATCTGTCTTGACATCAAAAATCCTTTTTGGTATCTGTTTTTCTGCCAGCAGTTTTCCATCTCTTGGGAAAAAAATATTCTCTGCATTCTTCAAGTTAACAAAGTTAAAGTCACTCGATCGCTCTCTACCTCCTTCCTTCACAAGACACTTTGGAGGCTAGGGATAGGAGAATACCGTATTCTAGGTGTGTCACTGTATTGCTGACAGCCTGGCCATGCAGGCTCTCATTTGGGGGTCACTTTCTCTGACTGCCAAGGAAAGTCTGCAGTATTGGAAAGAGGGGCTCAGAGATCAAAGAAGTTTGGAGGCCTTTTTAGCTTGGATATTCACAAAAGCCTGTGCCTAAGACAGAGATCTGCATGCAGAGACTTAATTTAGGAAGTGATTCCAGGGAAGGAGAATAAAGATCCCAGGGAGAGAGAAATAGGAAAGGGGAAAGTCAACACAAAGATGTGTTATCAAGCAAATGAATTAAAAGTAAGAAATACAAGTAGCTAAGAAAAGTGTTCAATTTCATAAATAATAAGATAGATAAAGTACTAACACAAAGAAATTTTATTTGAGGACTAAAAAATTGGAGAAGATTAAAAAAGGAACACGCAGTGTTGTTCAGGAAGGCATAATAAGGTCATTTTCATTTACTGTTGGTAGGAGTAGATAGTCTACATCCAGACATTTATTTTTGGCAATAAACAATAGAGGTACATAAAATTGCATATATAAAAATGGGGTCTGCAGCATTTTTGAATTGCTGAAATATTTAAAAATTGTAAAGATTCTATCTCCCATCACTCTCTAATCTATACTCTGCTTTATTTTTCTTCATACATTTATCACTACTTTAAGCGCACACACACCCACACCCCCCCCCCCCACATCGCTGCTTGTTTACTACTCTCCTCCCCAGAGGATGTAAATTCCACAAGCACTGTAACTTTGTCCTGACACGTAGTGGTCATACAGTAAATGTTCGAGTGAATGAATAAACTAATCATTAGGGAGTATTTTCAAATTGAGAATGATACAGCTATATAATAAAAAACTTTGTTGGTATTAAAATCATATTTCTGAAAAAACTTAGCATGTGAGAAAATACTTCCTATGTAGAATGAGGACACAGAAATACAATGGTGATCTCAGACCAATGAGTTTATGACAGTTTTTTCTTCCTATTTTAATATTCATCTGCATTTTCTAAATGAACGAGCATGCGCTTTTATAGTAACTAGACAGACATTATAGAGGATAAAAAAATTCTGGCGGTCCGGCTCAGATGCAATCCCTTCCATTCCCTGAACTCTCTAATACTAGTGAATCCGGCCTCCACACTCCCCAGGACACAATGACTGCGCCACTCACCTGTGATTTCTGATGTGCATGCGTGACCTATCTGTCTCGTTTGTGTGTCTTCCTCTTGGACCAACACACTCTGTCCCCAGGGTCCTGTGTAGGATGGGTGGAAAAATACAATGTTCTGAAGAAGGCAGAAAGATGAACAGGGAGGAACAGAGGAGAATGTGGAGACACTGAGATATCAGAGAGACCAGCAGAAAATCAGAAACAAAGCCCTGGCTGGTTCCTAAAAATGACTCTAAGAAGGCTTCTGCACTTTAAACAGTGCTACCTTTAGCTTCTAAGAAATTGTTAGAATTTCCTGCTGGCTGCATTTGAGGTCACTGATGCCAACTCTAAATGGGTACATAAATTCCCAGAATGGATAGTTCAAGAGTTTAAGAGGTATTAAAGAGGCCCGTTGTATGCTGCAGGAAAGGTCAGGGGCCAGATAGGGAAGGGATAAGAAATGAATAATCACATTTGAAACATGGAATTAAGACATGGAAACATGGAATTCAGTTACCAAATGGGCCAGTTATTCTTCTACCTGCTTTCCCCATATACTTCCTCTTACTTCTATGAAATTACAACTTCAGTGGGGAGTGAAGAGATACAACAGCCTGCATGAAGGTACCTTTACTGATTTTCCCACAAATGTGCCGGAATCAATCAACCAAATGGGAAATGGACTTCACTGTGGACCCCCTGACAGGCTGCATATTGATTTCAAAGATGATGTTATGACATTGAGCAATTTGGGAACTGTCCTCCGGGATCTGCCTCATAGCCAAAAGTCACTATCTTCTTTTGTGTGTGTACTTGATTTTTTGGAACATGCAAAAAAATCACTCAAAATCATATTTGCTGAATACAATTGAGCCTTGTTAATTCTGACATGAAAAAGGAAAATTAGGAAGACTGGATATTTTATTTAGTGTATAAAGAAGGAAGACAGCTAAAATTCACTTTCCATGATATTAGATGCTTTTACAGAAGTCCATCCAGTTAACCTCTGAGAACCTTATAAGGAAGACATCATTCTTTCTATTTTACAGACACAAAAGCTAAGGCTCAGAAAGTTGAGGAACTGGTTGAAGGCCCCCACAGGTAAATGTCAGAGCAAGACTCCAAAGTCTATTATCTTTTAGTTGTAGCTCAATGCTTGAAGATGAGTCCTAAAGAGAGAATCTATAATTGTTCTGATTAAGGGCAGCAAAGTCAGCTTTCCAAGGGAAAAGTGTGTACTACAGTTAAGAGGAGAAAAACACCTGGCATATTCCTATTATATAAAGGGTTAATAAACATAACCAGAATAAATGAGAATATATGGTGCCCGGTAATCCAGGTTCCCAGCACTCCTTACGTAACTGGACAAATAACTATTGGTATTGCTTTTATCAAATTAAATAATAACCTTGAATGGAGACAAGAATGTTCTTACCGTGGAGTCCATATAAAAAAAATATTTATTGCATCCTTATGTATAAATAATTGTGCTTTTAACATAAACAAAGACACGAATGGCTTATTAACTGACAATCTTTTTCTCCCTATCACACTAAATAGGTGAGAAGCATGTTCTTAAAGGGACACCACATCACCACCTGCCCTGGGTGCTCACCAGACCTAGTCCAGCTCTGACTTGGTGTCAAATCCAATTGGCTGGAGTTCCCAGGATACGCTGTCCTCACCTCTCTACATTTATCTACCCTGCCGCCTTTGCTGGGAATGCCTCCCCTATTATAACTGACTCCTTCTTATTGTTTGCTGTTCAGATTAGCTGCTACCTTCCCCAAGACAACCTCCCCTGACAATCCCCCAACTCTAAATTAGATCAGTTGTCCCTTATTTGGCCTCCCAAATAACACAATAGCATAATCTCTCAATTTGATTTACCCTAAGTTTGGTGAACAAATAACTCAAAAGAGTGAATGAGTGAATATTTGGTTGTATAAATTCTCTTGCATTTGGTGTCAGTAGAGCTACCCTCTATCTCTTAGGAGACTTACCCTTTTCCGTTTCTCATTATGCAGAGTGAATCTTACTTCATAATGCCACAACTCTCTTGTCAGCAAAACAGCACTATGCAAATGCAGTCATTTCATTAAATGAGAGTTGATGTCAAAGACACATATCTCCTAACCCAGATTTAGGGATTGTAAATGCTCAGAGCTCTCATCCTTGGGAGGTCTCTAAACTGTGATTATGAACAATTAGAATGAAATTTATTTGTGGCATTTAATACCTAGAAAAATTCCATGTCCCTGTGCATTCTAATTGGTGACTTTTTTCTGTGAGATATTCCCTTTAATTGACTCTGGCAGTGGTGAAGACAGTTCCAATTAAGGCTCCATTCCTTGGAGTTTAAAAAAAGAAAGCAACTAATAACATTGGTGTCAAAAAAGGAAGGTAAATTGTAGTTGATGGGATTTTCAAAGCTGTTCAACATCCTCAACCTAGAGTGATTCCAATATAAATAAATGAAAGCATCTCAAAGGGTTTTTTTCCCTGGTGTTCTTGTCATATATTGTGGCAATGCATGAATACTGTGGCATGCTGTTCAGCCAGAGCTGTTGAAACTTAATGGATTGCACTCGACAGTATCACAATCTTTAGGGGAGAAAAAAACAAGACCCTGGACTTGGGAACAAGTTATGGCCTGGTCACTGTCAACTGTATCACCTTAGTCGACTTATTTCAACTTTTGAATGTTGGTTTACTTCCCTGTAAAACAGAGATAATACGACCTTCCTTAGAAGTTTCTGTACCAATGAGCTGAGACAGTAAGTATTTGGTGCACAGCACTGAGAACATAGTGTCTTCTCCCTCAGTGTCTTGCCCTTCCTGCTTTATCCTTCTCCCTAGCATTTTAACAGACGTAGTCCTGCTAAACTTACACAAGGTCTCGAAGGTCCAGGTCTCCTTCTCCTCCACCTCCTCCTCACGGTTAGGGGAGACCTTGGTTCTCAGATTTTTGTATTTTATGGACTATTATTTTAATGGGGAGCTGAGAGAGGGTTAGCTATTTCCTTTGTAGTGTTAGGATATTTTGGAAAACAAATGCCATCTACTACTCATCATTTCACAAAGAAAAAGACCTTTTCACAACAAAAACTAGAAAGGATATAATCCCAGGAGGAAAAAAAAATTAGCCCTTTAAATTGAATATATTTTAAATTATGAAAAATTAACTACTTGTATCTACTCTGTTCTTCTCACGTTGGCAGGGACTGGTGAGAGTTACATTAGGGACCAGCACTGGTCTGAACCCTGGCATATGGAGTGATGAACCCAGGAAGTCCCATCTCCAGAAGGACAGCCCTCAGGCAGGGCTGTAGGCAAGATTTCTTAGAATCCAGATGCCCAGGTGACTGAACATATTTTCCAGAGAATAAAGAAGCCAAATAGGAGAGAGCTGGATGGCTTTGCCTGCCTCAGAGAAGTCAGGGGCAATACCTTGTGGAAGGGATGCCCCCTAATGCTACAGAAGAAGTGCTAAATTAGTATTGCACATGGAAGAGAGAGCGCGAAAGATTTCCTCAGCAGCATTTGAGGACTCTGCCACCTCCTCTACAGCTCAGGGCTTAGGCTGAAGTTCAGTGTGGGTGCATGTGCGTATGTTACTGCGTGTATGTAGGTGTGCATGTATGTGTATACATGTGCAGACACGAGTGCACACGTATGTGTGTGTGTGTGTGTGCGCACGGGGGGTGTGGAGCAGCTATTAGTAAGTTGATTTTGCCAATACCATTAGGTGCTAACCTCCCCTAAAAAAGAGCTGTCTCTAATGCCTACATCAGCATAGGGTTTGGAGGTTCTGTGGGAAGAGTTGTGGTTTTTAAAATCAAGGACTGAACTCCAAGTGGTTTTATACATCAAGGAAGACCCAAGGCTGGCCCACATGGCTTGGAGAGGACAGGGCTGAATAACTGACCATGTAAACATTCTCCCCCTGACCCAGCCTTCAACTGGTGGGGCCCTGCTGACGTCTTAGAGGGAGAGATTCAATCCTCTATAATATTTAGTCAGTTTGCTTGCATTCCCCTACTCTTCAGCTGTGAATGCTTATGAAATCAGACCAACCAGTGTTAAACTTAGGCCTTACCATGTACTACTCATGTGAACTTGGACACGTTATTTAATGTCTCTGTGACTCAGCTTCCCCAACTGTGAAGTGGAAATTATCCTACCTACAATGCAGGGTAGCTGTGAGAATTAGAAACAATAAATAGAAAGAGTCTGGAATAGTGCTCGTCACATCATATCTTTATTCTGTGGCATTCTTTATGTTAGGGAGGATGCCAAGTGTAGCAGAGTAGCCTCTGCATTTAGATGCAGAAAACTTGGTTTAGTTTCGTCAATGCTGTTACAACCTTAGGCGAATGACTGTTTCTTTCTGTCTCCTTTGTTATATCTAAAATATAAGCAGCTTGAGCTGGCTGATTTCTAAGACGCTTCTAGTTCCAGTAGCTACTACTCTTGCTGGGCTGTGGATGAAATTATCTGCATGGGATTTAACAGAGGTGGTCCTTGCCTCTCTCCCCTACCTTCCCTTGGCTTATTTATAAGCCTACTGCCAACTTCCTCAGTCCTGGATCTCACCTTTTCTCAACTCCGCTTCTGCACTCAATTCATTACCTTCCTCCCTCTCTCTGTTTCCTACCCCTCTCATCCATCCACCACCCTGTTATCAAAGTGAATATTTGGAAGCTCCAATTTTTAAATTTTACTGACCTGCTAAAACCTTAATTTTTTTTCCTCCTCCATTTACAAGCTGAATTCCATATTTGTCAGAGTGCCATTCAAAGTTCTGCACAGTTGGCATTTGCCCACCTTTCAAAATATACTTCATTAGAACTAGTATTTTAATGTTTATGACTTTGAAAGTAATCCAAAATAAAGGAATAATAATTGTAACAAAGCTGACAATACAGATGAGAATCACATATTATATAAAAATCAGAAATTAAGAATCATTTTTTATTCTATTCTCCAGAGAAAATCAGCAAAGTGGTATAAATTATTCCTGTTTTTCCCAATAATTTTATACTTAAAAATGGAACCATGCTGTACATTACAGCTTTGCATCCTTCTTTTTTAAATCAAAGAAATGTTATGAAGTCATTTTTAATATGTACATTTTAAGACCACATATAGAAACATAGTAATTCATAATGTGTTTCAGGTTTTACAGAATTGTTAGTAGTTTGTAACTGTGGCAGATATGATTCTCAAAGTTTACCCTTGTGTCTTCCAGATACCCTGTGATCCTCCTGTATTGGCTAGATGGATCAGAGGCATGCATTGCGCCAAAAGGAAAGGTCCAATATAGCAGAATGCAGAAGGAGAGAGAAAAAAAGTGTTGCATATAATCCAGGGATATGAAAAAAGTGATTCAGAAGAAGTGAGTGATTTTTGTCCGATCTATTTTTTACCCCTCTGTTCTGCTCCAATGCCCTTTCCTTCAAAAACAAACACACACACACACACACACAAAGAAAACACAAACAAAAAAACCACTCACCAAGGTAGCAGTCCTCAGGCATGGGAGACAAAAAGAGGCTCAAACAGTCTTGAAACATCTAAGCATGAGAACACTGGTACCTCTCACCCACAAAACAGAGTCTGGGGACCCAGGAAGACCCAGCATTTCCATCACCTTCTATTTCATGGGAAGAGTAGTGTAGAAAGGGTTGTGTAAATAATCCAGATAGAGGCCTTTATACCCTTCCCCTGTGATTCCTCAGGCCCCAGAGTGGCCTAGGGGGACCACACATTTTCTGTGTACTGAAGATGAGAACAAAGCAGCAGAGAGAAGAGAGGGCCTGAAGAAGCCTTCAGGGAGGAAGAGGACCCAGCAGTGAGCTGCAAGGACCAAAAATGGAAGAGTACATAGGAACAGACCAGGTGCCTCTCCTCACCATGGGTCAGTATTGTGTAAATCTCAGAGAACTTATATACAAGCCAAGTGTATAAGGGGAAGACTGAGTTGAGTGAGATGTCATCTCTACCACTTGGCTGAATGGCAAGTCAAAACAGATAATGAATTCACACACAGAAAAATGTAACATTTTTGCCTACTTGTGTTTGTAGATTGAGTCATACCCTTTACACAACCCTGTGGAACATCCTTCTTGTTCTTAAACTTACTGTTCCTCAAAATGCTTATGCCTTTAATGTAGGGCACATTCGGTGGCCTCTATCTGAAATGCCTGTCTCACCCTCCCTTCTCTCCACTTAAGAAATATTTACTTATTCTTCAGAACCTAAATTAAATGACTTATCCTCTCTCAGATCTCTCCCAAACCCCCTGGGCATGGTGATTCCGCTTACACTGTACAAACATCTAACTCAGCACTTGTTTCTATAGCTGTGATTGCTTACATGAGTATTTCACTAGACTGAGAGCTTGTAAAAAGACTAGGCTTTGCCTTCTACCTTTTGTTTCTCAGAGCTTGGCACAGCAAGGACCTCAATGTATGTTTGCTGAATGAACGGGTAAGGTGGTGGTAACGTGAGATGATATCAAAAGAGGAAAACCTAAGCACCAAGAATGGGCAGGAAGATGTTTCAAGTGCAAATCTTGTTTTTTCAAAGGCAAATAACCCAGCCACATATGCTCAACCTATGAGTCTAGCTGTAATGCTAGCCATTCTCATTGGTTATTAGTTAGAAGCTTTGTCTCACCCACATCCTCCTTTTGTTTCTACCGTGTTGAACTTAATTTAATCTCCATGGTGGTAGATTCCTGTTTTAATACCAGAGTTTTAATACCTGCTCAATCCATTAGAATGCATTCAGTTATAAACCACAGAGACTGACTCTGACTTTTAAAGTACCAAGTAATTTATTCAAAGCATACTGGGGGCTTATAGACCTGCTAAGAGGCTGAAGGACCAGACTAGACAACCAAATAAGAATCAAAGCAGCTATACAGAATCCAGAAACAGGAAGATCATCTTGATGGAGTGCAAAGCCACGGTGCTGCTTTTGTCACTTCAGCTCGTACCACTGCAATAAGAATCATTCTAATCATCCATTTGTCTTTGCCTCACTTACTTGATACTTAATATCTTGGGCAGGAGCATCTGATTTGCTTAACATAGACCATTGCCTGCACCTTAACTCCCAGGGGAAAGGTAATAGCTGGCTGTTCAGGTTCCACAGCTTGAGTCAGAGACACTCTCAAAATGGGAAGGATACTGGATGCGGACAGATGTCCATTATCTCTGATCCTGACCCTGCTTGGTAAGTCAGATCTTCCTTCATCTGATTTGGCTGCTGTGAATAGATTTGGCTTTGTTCATTTCACAGATCGGGAGACTCCCTTTTGCCTAGATGAGAATTCTCCATTCCAGTTTTTTGGTTTCCCGCAGCCTCACTATGGAACTAGGCCCACTATAGACAAACACCGAGCCTGCTCAGTGGGTCTTGGTCTTTCAATTTGCAAAATGACAGAGTTAGAACTCAATGCGTATAAAATCTGAGTATGCGAATGACAGGGTCAAAATTATCTGAAGGATATACTTGACACAGGCGTGTGGACATCTCTCTAATTCAGATTTGTGGGTGGTTCCAGGGTGGGGTCTTTTACTTCCAGCAATCCTCAGATGATTTATTTTGACTTTCAGCTAGTTTTGAAATCCACTCCTGCAGACACTCCCTTGTGCTCCTTCCAGTCTAAATATTCTATTACAAATTATAATACAGTTGAGAATTTTAGGCACCAATGCCAACAGGGAAGTTTATTTTGAGCCAGTGGATCTTTCATTGCCCCTCAAGTCTTTACATTAATATTTCTACATGGGGTTGAACTCTTGATGTTGAGAATGGCTGAGCTAAGGTGATCACAAGGGCAAAACTTTAGGTTTATATAGTGAGTTTTACATTCTTAAAAACTTTATTTACATTATGTCTCAATTCTTACAACCCTGGGAAATCATCAGAGTGGAGGTTAATTATCCCAGGTTTACAAATTAAGAATATTGAGGCTCAAAATGTATCTCTTTCCTACTTATAGTTGTGTGGGTAAACCAGCCACATCAGCTGGGAACTTGTTAGAAATGTATTTCTGGCCCCACCCCAGCATCTCTACTGCAAAACACTTGGAATTGAATAAGATCCATGGGTAATTCTCCTTAAAGTTTGAGAACCAGTCGATTATATGACTTTTCCCAAGCTCCTACATCAGGCACAGCTCATGGTAAGCAAAACTACTAGGAAATGAAGAGATCATTTACAAGGAGAAATATCATTGCATCAGTAACTTAATAAAATCAGGATGTGCACCATTTTCTTGGTGAGGAAGCTACTGCCACAAGGAAGGGAGTCGCAGCTGCCAGCAGCCATCAGACACCCAGACAAGGAGCAAGAGAGAGACAGAGGTGAAAAAGCATTCCCTTTGGGGATGTCTCTGAGAGCAGGGCTTCTTCCTGCTGACAGGTAAGGAGAACTGTGTCTCTCTCAGGATGTGACCTTGAGCTTTATTTCCACAGTGAAACAAGAGGGAAGAAGAGCAGGGTAAAAGTTGGGCTATAACATCACGCAAACAGTAATTAATTGTGTTCTTCAGTTGGATTCAATAATCCTCAGTGATTAAAAAAGAGAGAACATTTGAAGTCTTTTTTGTTGTTCTCTTACTGTTTTCTGAATAGCATTGACTCACAGGCAATATTTAGAAGTGTCCATTACTTCCTTTCTTCATGCAACCATTCCACATTTGCTGAACACTTACTGAATGCTCAGTGCTTGGGATTTGAAAATGAAGGACACAGATTCTTGCCTTATGATATAGTGGGGAAGAGAATTGAGTAGGGGCATGGTTTCAATAAAACAGTACCCTCTCATTTCATCTCTTCTCACATGGGGATGTGCCTACTTGTTTTTTAAAGAATCTAATTTTATACCTCCCGACCAGAGAGAAAAGAAAATGGCCTAACATGAAAAGACGTTCAATGTCACTATTAGAGAAATGAAAATCCAAAGTACAAAGAGGTATCATCTCACACCAATTAGAACAACCATCATCAAAAAGTCCACAAATGATAAACACGGGACAGGGTGTTCACCATCACAGCTAATTCAAAGATATTCATTTTAAGTTGAGTTTGGCTGGAAATTGGGTGACCATAAACACACTCAATCACAAACCACAATGTTAGATTCTCTACAGGGGATAGTATTTGGTATTTAACAGGTACTAAAAATTAACTTATAAAGTAAAATGCAATTTAAAAAAAAAAACAAAGAATTTTTACCTCTGCAAAGATACAATAGACATACTTTTTCCTTTTCATCTCACTAAGTACAACTAAAAATCCTATAATTACACCTAAAACAAACTCAAGAATACTCTAAAAGGTAGCAAGAAAACAGACCAAAGGACCTGAGAAGCTACACAGTGTGGAGTTTCTGAGTTTTTTTTTTTTTTATTAACTTCATCTATATCTGACACGAAGGTGAAGACAGCAATTGGACATATATAGGCAAACAAATAAATAAGTCTTGGCCTAAGACACCATCTGTAAAAATTTACTCAAAATGGATCATAGCTACAAATGTAAAATATAAAACTTTTAGAATGAAAACACAGAAGAAAATCTCTAGGGTCTAGAGCTAGGCAAACAGTTCTTAGACTTGACACCAAAAACATGATCTATAAAAGGAAAAATTGATAAATTGGGTCTCATCAAAATTCAAAAATTTTACTTTGCAAAAGACCCTGTTAAGAAGACAAAAAGACAAACTACAGAAAAGAATATATTTGCAACTCATATATTCAGCAAAGGACTATAAAGGATTATATAAAGAACTCTCAAAATTCAACAGCCAATAAAACAAAAAGCAAAAAATCCAATTAGAACATGAGCAAAAGACATGGAGATATTTTACCAAATAAGATACATAGATGGCAAACAAGCATATGACAAGACGTTCAGCATTACTAGTCATAGAAGAAATGCAAATTAAAACCACTCTGAATGAAAAAGGTCAATCTTGAATAGCTACATACTGTTTGATTCCACTTGTATATGACAGTCTCCCAATGACAAAATCACAGAAACGAACAGGCTAGTGGTTGTCAGGAGTACACAGTAAGTCAGGGTGGGAGAGAAGTGGGTGTGGCTATGAAAGGGCAACATTAGGGATGCTTGTGGGGATGAAAATATTCTGTATCATGTCAATATCCTGGTTATGCTATTGTACTGTAGTTTTATAAGGGGTTACCATTGGGGGGAACTAGGTAAAGGGTACTGGGATCTCTCTGCATTTGTTCTTACAAATGCATGTGCATCTATAATTATTTCAAAACAAAAGATTAATAATTAGAAGAAATAAAGATGAGGAAATAACAATATTAATCTCAGGGCAGAACAACAAACCTCCATAGAGGTTGAATGTAAAAAGTGAAGGCTTCCCAAGGACGTGATCTGGAAGGAGAAATGGCAGTGAGGGTGAAGACTGACTTACTGAAAATAAGCCAAAATAATAAATGATAAAGAATTTTGAATTTTCAAGGGAATCCCAGAAGAAAAGCAGTAAAAAGACAAAAGAATGAAGAAACGATGGAGAGGCAGAGGACCAGAAGCTTATTGGGAGAGCCCCCCAAAAGATATAAGGCCAGAGAGGAATTCCATGCGGATGAGATGACTGAAAAAATTATTACAAAAAATGACATATAATGTATAATTTTTAGTTGTTTATCATGCTTCTATTTTTTTCCAAACTTTTGATAATAACTGGTTTTTGTTAGTGTTTCTTTGGAGGTTTAAAGGAAAAATGTTCCCATTCTTTCTTTGGGATGATGCAAGGCAGAGAACAAAACTTCCTAATGTGAGGCTTTAGTGAGAAGAAGGGTTCAGTAAAAAATAGAAACTAGAATTAGAGGTGATTAGGAAAATAAGGCCCCTTAATTGTGCAGAAAAGCTGAAGTCCCTGGATGTCAATCATATAATATGTAAGATAGTTATTAAAGCTCCAACTTCCAAACCTACCATTTTATAAAAATTGTTAAAGAAAAAAGTGTCCCCAGAAAACTAAGGGGCCAGTGGATTCCCTAGTGACACACACTTGGGTTATATACTTATATTCTTCATTTGATATGCGTATTAGCAATGGTCAGATCCTTTAGAGTTACAAGATGATCATGTGTAAAGTAATAAGCTATGGTCTCTCAGCTCTGAGCTCACTGTTCTATGCTCTTCTGTGTGAAGCAGAAGCTGCAATTCGGTGCACCACATTCATCCTTTACCAGCTATAAATAAGGGACCTTAGAAGGAGACTGGAAAACAGGAGGAAGGGAGAGTGAATTTGTCCTTTCCCAGGTGCTCGCTCTTCTTGCCAGCATCACCCTAGCAAGGGTTCTTCACTTTGGCAGTAGGAAACTGTTTTCAGTCTCCAGTGTTTTTTTTTGTTTTGCTTTTTTTCCCCAGCAATCTCTGACCCAACTTCATCATGTCTTCTCAAAGATAACAGAACTAGCTAGGTACTTGTAGCCCTCCTCAGAGGTCCAGTCTCAACTCCACATGGTTTCTTCATCACGTGTCTTAAGGTCTGTTAACTCCAATCTTGTTAACTTCAATCTCTTCCCACTGTTGCTCCGTCCTAACAGATGGTAGCTGTTTCCTACAAAAAATATCTGTGTCACCTGAACATTCCCTTTTCACCTTTTCTGTTCTGTAATATGTTTTTAACCAAACTCGTATCAATTTCTGTCAGTTGAAATACCTTGTATGATTTCTTAGTTTCCTGACCAGACTCTGATACTATAGTCATATAAATTATATTCATAGATGGAAGATTTTTTTATAGGAATACATAGCAACAAGTGGTAGATTTGGAAGATGTACAGACTAAATGCCTCACTTCCTATGAGACTCAGATGGACAACAGGCAGAATTTGGAAAGTGGTTTAGTACTGTTTGGGAGAACCACTTCAAATTAGTAATCTTTATGCTACTTTGAAATTAATTTCCAAAGAATGGATTTAATCGGGTCAGCTTTTGGCCACTATTTATAAAGTAACCATATCGGGTAGATTCCCACCAGGCTACATATGAGGTTAGCAAGTAACTCACTTTATTTGTCTTCTAATCCAGTCTGTCATGATAGCATGGAAAAAATGATTTCATTAACAAGTTTACAATGGTCATAGCAAATGGGAAGAGGGTTGGGAAGACTAAAGTTGAGGCTTCAAGTTTTTCTTAAAAGTTGCTTATACAGATAATAATTTGACACAGCATTTCATGGATTTCCTCCTCAGTTACTGCAGTGCTTGTTCCAGGTACACAGGCATGCTAGATGTAACTGAGATACACGTTCAGATTTCAGTTTAACCTGAGAGACCTCCACACACACACATTGAATATACTGAAGTGGCCGAGGAGAGTCACAGATTAATTCACGGAGTTGTTGGAAGGTGACTGGCTACTTAAGAATGAATTTAAATGAGAAGCCGAGAAGCTTGGGTAAGGAAGATCTTTCAGGTAACACGTCCTGAACTGAATGAAAAATGCGAAGCTTGATAGGACTTCCTCTCCTGCCACTGGTGTATTACTTTATGTTAAAGGGAAACCTGCTGCTTTACGTGAAGTGAAAAATCCAGGGTTAGTCCTTCTCTAAGCACAGCTTGACTCCGCACTTAAACAAAGTTATCTGGATCCATCTCTTGACTCTGCTTCCTCAGAACTGCTTTGGTCCTCAGTTCTGCACAGAATACCAAGGATGCCTCACATTTATGCCATCTCATCCCTTTCTGGCAGTGGGGAGAGTCTGCTTATCTGAGAGCTCAAACAGAAGTCTTCAAGTGTGTCTTCCTAGCACTGGGGGACCTGCCTTGGGACATGAGTCCATTCAAGACCATACAGTGCTAAGAAGGATGGGATAAGGTTACAAAGCTAGTTTGGACCACATGTTCGACCCTTTCGTCCTGTGCATGAAATCAGCTTTACCTGAAAAATGACATAGAAATGGGAAAGAAGTGGCTTTCCCAAAGAAAAATGAGGGTACTAGTGCCACAAAAAGGAGGAATGGATTTGGGGCAATGAAGCCCTATGTCTCATTTCTAGTACTCTTCTGAGTACTAATTTTGTCACATCTCTGCTTCTGCCTCTCTTCTTTGAAAATGCCCAGTAATTGCCTGGCTAATCTGGATCTTGAGTCAGCTTTTTTCTTGTTGTAGTCATGGAGAATTCATCTTTGCTCCACAATGAACCTCCACATGTAGTATTTTTTAATTGTAAATATGTGAATATTCATTTTATTAGATAATAAATTGCTTACAAAAGTGATCACACCAACTTACACTCCAGTAACAATTAAGAAATCTTTTGATTTACATTCTCTCCAACATTTTACATTATACTTCTTTTTAAAATACAGTCAGTTACAATGTGTCAATTTCTGATGTACAGCACAATGTCCCAGTCATGCACATACATACATATATTCATTTTCATATTCTTTTTCATTAAAGGTCATTATAAGATATTGAATATAATTCCCTGTGCTATACAGAAGAAACGTTTTTTTTTTTTTTGAGTGGTGTGTAGCAGGCTGCACTGTTGCCTTTTTAAGGGCATTGATGAGGCTCTTGAGGAAATACAGTTTAGCTGACTGTAGAGTCTGTGTTCTCATAATTGCAACTGGGATAACTTGACTCCAAATTAAGAAAACAAAAATGCAATAAGATGACCTGTCCTTAGGTCCCCTTGCTGCTGATTCCAGAATGAGAAGTGTCCAGTTTGGATCTGAGCAACCACTGTAGTTTGAAGCCTGAGCTTCAGTTCTCCTAAAGGTACAAGTGGGTGAGTCTGGCAGTTTTTGCCTATACGCTGGACAACTCGCTATAGCACTGCTTATGCAGAAGGAAGAGGAAAGGAGGATGCCTGAAGATAGGAACTAAATGCTTATTTAACACGTAGGGAGACAGGAGCTGGAGAAATCGGTCTGCTGGACCTTAGGCTGATAATACCTACTATAGGCTGATAATACCAGGATCCAAGAGAGATGTGTCTTATTTTTCTGGGCTTCAAAGCCCATTAGAGAAACTAAAGGAAGCTGAGGGTAGGTTTGGTGAGAATGTAGGAGGGGCCTACAGACAAACTTGGATGTGCTGGTAGAGCAACTGACTGGGCTGGGCCACCCTACTCAGCAGGGTAGAAACTGTGCACGAACCTCTTCCTAAGATGCTTGGCAATCATGCAGTATGACCCTCTTTCTTAGCAAATATTCCCTGTTCATGGCCATAGCTAATAGGCCCAGGGCAGACATTAGAACCAAACTTAGGAACCTAGAATTGGGACATGGGGAAAGTGAACAATTTGGCCTTGAGGAGCAGAGCTAAAAGGTCCTGTAGACATAGGGCTCCTTGTGCAGATTTTCTTGATGGTCCAGTTACATAATGAGGCACGAGGCTGACAATGTCCCCCACCACTCCTTCTCCCACCACTTCTGCACATTGTCTACATGCCCCTCCTTTTCTTCTTTACTTCCCTGCCCCTATTGCTTACAGCAAATGGAGGTGCTGCTTCTTGAATCAGAGAACACTTTAATTTTGCTCTTGCTCAAGTTTTAAAATGCAATACAGCATGAATTATAGAGGTACTGTATGTACCAGCTAATGAAAAGGTTACAGATGTCAAGTGTTCTTAATATACTTGTTAATATAACACATGCATTCCCTCTGAATCATCAAAGCTAACAGAAGAGACTGATACAATGGGTAATCCAAATATAATTCCTGTTTGGCTTTGAAAATTGTTCTGTTCTGACATTTGAATACTGGTGTGCCCAGAGTTCAGGGTATTCACAACAGGGAGGCAGCCATATGGCACCTGGTGGCCAGTGGCCTTTGAAATAACAAGTGATTTCTCAATCCTAACTCCTGCTAAATGCCACACTGCTCTGGATCCCCTCCCAGGGATGGGCAGACATGCCTCCCACCCCAGCACACAGCACCAGCCTACATGGAGCTGTCTACACCCTCTCATCTTATGTGGTGCTCTTTCTCCTCATATTTATAAGAAGGACAGCAGATACAACAGAGAGGGAAAGCCCAAGCCACTTTTTATTTTTCCTTCTTCCTTCCCTTTCTTCCTTAGAGAAATACATTAAATTCTCTCTGGGAGTATGGGGTTCAAGGATGCTTAGAGTATTATTCTTATCTTCAAAGATTTTGTTTGGCTTATTATCCATTTGATGTTTTAAGAATAAAAATTAAGTAAAACTATACCTAAAATAATTTCCTGAATGATTATTTAAAACAATTATTTGAATGATTATTTGAAAAAGTTAAGTAATTTGCCCAAGGCTACAAAGCACAGTAAAGGAGTAACAGGAAGACATTTAAGGACAGATGAGATTACCTAAAATTCAACTCCCATTTAAGGTTGGCTTAAAGTATTATGGTGTATCCACACTACATAAAGTGTAAGGCCTTTAATAAGAATGAGATATACTTATGTGTATGAAAATATGCCCAGGCTACATTGTTAAAAGAAAAGAGCAGGTTACAACATAGGGTGTATGGCATTACGTCTTTAACTAACTTACTACCAAGTATTTGTGCTAGTGTAGAAAAAAGTCTCGAAGGAAGCCTGTTGCACTGTTAACAGTGTGGAATTGGAGGGGGAATTGGATAGGAAGGGATGGGGAGCTTTTACAGTTTATCTTACAGCATTCAAAAAATAGTAAAGAAATGAGCGACTTTTTCCTATTCCATTTTTTGTGTTTATTTTCATACTAAGAAACTGAATGTTTCTGCAACTCTTTGTGGTCCTATTCTTTGAAAATTTAAGCTTTTTTTTAAAGGAAATTCATGCAAAATGCCTCCTTCCCACTTTTAAGTTTCTAGTAACTATCACATTGATAGTGTTTTAATGAACCGGAGAATTGTTTCGTATCCTCATGAGTCCTGATTCTTTGATCTACTTTTTTGCTCATTTAAAAACTTTTTAGACAGTTTGTCTTGATGAAATTTACTTTAAGTTTTTATTTTAAATTATTTCAATTTACTTTAGATTTAAATACATTTTAAAATACCTTAGCAGCACTATTTACAATAGCCAAAACATGGAAACAGCCTAAATGTCCATCAACAGGTGACTGGATAAAGAAGATGTGGTATATTTATACAATAGAATACTACTCAGCCATAAAAACCGACAACATAACGCCATTTGCAGCAACCTGGATGCTCCTAGAGAATGTCATTCTAAGTGAAGTAAGCCACAAAGAGAAAGAAAAATACCATATGAGATCGCTCATATGTGGAATCTAAAAAACAAAAACAAACAAACAAACAAAAACAAAGCATAAATACAGGACAGAAATAGACTCATGGACAGAGAATACAGACTTGTGGTTACCGGGGGGGGGGGTAGAGGGTGGGAAGGGATAGACTGGGATTTCAAAATTGTAGAATAGATAAACAAGATTACACTGTATAGCACAGGGAAATATACACAAAATGTTATGATAACTCACAGAGAAAAAAATGTGACAATGAGTGTGTATATGTCCATGAATGACTGAAAAATTGTGCTGAACACTGGAATTTGACACAACACTATAAAATGATTATGAATCAATAAAAAATGTAAAAAAAAAATAAAGTGGGATTGACCTCCAAAAAAAAAAAACAGTTATAAAAATCATGCATAATAAAGCAGAAGTTAATGTCACCAGGTCATGAGAACTGTGTATCACTGGGGAGACTGGATTCAGAAGAACTTTCAAATTTATAACTTATTTGGTCAGATGAAGTGACCCTATACAATGGTTTTCATTTCACTTAAACTAGTCTTCAAAGGCATTGGCTTAAATAATTTCTAAAAATTAAGACAATTTTTAGAGCAGTTTGAAGTTCACAGCAAAATTGAAGGGAAGGTACAGAGATATTCTGTTTATCCCCTGTGGAATTGACTGTTTAGATAAACTGGTTTTTATCAAAATGGCTTTACCAAAAGTATGACATTAAAAAGTGAAAAAAAAAGTGCTACTACTGCTAGTTAAAACTTACCGAAAACATCATTTGCCAGGTACAGTTTTAAGTACATTAAATGTATTAACTCATTTAAATCCCATTATAAAACTATGATAGTTCTTTTAAAAAAAGTTTTAGAGTAATGGGGTTTATTTATTTATTTTTGTTTATTTAATGGATGTATGGGGGATTGAACCCAGGACCTCCTACATGCTAAACACACATTCTACCACTGAACCATACTCTCCCCTAACAGTTCCTCTTATTAATACCATATTGCAGATCAGAAACCAGGAAAGTTAAGTAACGTGCCCAAGGATACACAACACAACAAGGGAGTAGCAGAAAGAGAGCAGAGAAAGGATAAATGAGATTGTTCATAGGTTTATGAACCAGGAACTACTAGAAACTAAGGGAGAGGCTGACCATCCCAGGAAAACTAGGAAGGCTTCTCAGACTGGATGCTGTGTTGTTATCACGCATGCTATATTAAGAGATGAGCAAATACATTAGCTATTTAGGCAAAGGAAGAGGTTTCATTTAGAGAACTTTAGTGCAAGAAGATAGATCACACTGCAGGCAATCTACTTCTAGATAAAAACCAAAATACAATTTTATGGGTACTTTTGAAAAGAAAAATTATTTATAACCCAAAGGCCTCAAAACAAAAATGATTCTCAACTTTCGTCTCTCGAGCCTGTATTAGAAGACCAGCTCTGTCAGTGCTGTCTTCTGGGTGCTGGCATGCAGAAATATACACTATGTAATGCCCACCTGCAAGTGGCTCAGTCTAGGGATGGACAGTTGAGAATACAATATAGTCATGAGTATATTATATACTCATATCCAAGTTGTGTTTTTAGTAGGAGACCCCTTTCTGAGCAATAACCACCTGTAGTTAATTGTTCTTTATAAGCCTCTTGGGATAGATAGAAAATATGTAGAATAACAGCTGGACAGAACAGCTGCTGATACCAGGATCAAACTAGGCCAGTCAGAGCTCCCCGTGGAAACAGATGAGGCAGTGTAAATGAAGCCTGAGTGTTAGACAAAGCCATAGCTCAGCATGGCAATCAGCCCTGGCATTGATGGATGAGTGCTTTGTTACAGACTAGCCAGTCAGGCCCTGTGAGGAAGTCCACCCTTTGCTCATCTCCACATAATAAAGCCCCACTCCTCAGTGGCAACAGCCTTAGACTGTCACCTGCAAGCTCAGTTTGCTTCCCCTAACCCTCATTTAGACTGATCTCTTGTGCATTCGGGCTTCCTTATATTATGTCAGTGGGTAAACCTGCTATTCTTTGGGACTGAGAATGTAAGAGAAATAATATGATTTGATTTACTTAGAATTAAGGTTGGAAAATTCTTCAGAGATTGTTTAGGTGAGTCTTCTCGTTTTACATATGAGGCCCAGAAAGATAAGCTGAATATCCCCAAATCACATAGCTGGTTGTGAGCTGAGCTGACACTGATCAAATGACCTCTGAGCTTCAAGACCAGCACCTTCCCACTATATTTTAGAGTGGCTCCCTCTCAGTGCTGCATTAAGGGTCTGGATAGGTAGAGGTGTGGGGGCATCCTGACATGAATTCTCTGCTGCTTCAGGTAAGGCCTAACACAATTACTATTCTGTCCATAAAGGTTTCTTGATCATAGGATGCCAAATGTCAATATTAAAAGAGCTAATTTCACATCAAATAAATGTGGAAAATTCTTCCTGATCACTCTGGACAGATGAATGCGTTAAACTTTGCTTGAACACTAGTTATAGGAAATGGATTACTTGTAGAGACAGCCCATCCCACTGGATATCTTAATAGGAAGAACTATGATCTTTCTTAATACAGTCATCTGCTTCCATAACATGTACCCACTGGTTCCCTCCATGGAATGTAAGACTACCCCTTTGGACTCATAGACTGATCAAACTCTGCCATTGGTTCCCATTGCCCTGTAACTAGCCAAGATCATACCCACCTGGTCCCTTCTCTGAAAGCCTTTGTTAAACAAATATTAATTGTACTCTTACTCTATTCCTAGGTTGTGCTAAAAGCTAAGAATACTCAGTAGATAAGAGGCTGTCCTTGTCAGTTCACGACACAGATATTCAGAAAAATAATTATAGTGCAACATGATCAGTGGCTAGCATCATAAATGGAAACACAGATGGAGGAATGAACAAATATGCCTAATGTCTAGTGCATGGTAGCTGCTTAAGAAATATCTGTAAGAAAAATAAGTTCCTAGTGTTAACAGCAAGGGGAGGATAATTAGAGCAGCTTTCTGAATGAGCTGGCTTTTGAAGCAAGCTTTTGAAAGAAAAGTACTTATGGCTTTCACCAGTTAAGAGGTACCAATATTAACTCAATATTATTTTTAGTGCACTCAGACCATGGATATAGCGAAGTCAGGTATTGTGAATTGTCAGGGCAGGAGTTACAACCCCTCCTTCTGGTTTTCCAGTGTTCCAGTGGGAGAGATGAGCTGTCACCAACAGCAGGCCCTCTCGGCTTTCCTCTGTTTAGGACTTCACCATTCCTACCTCCTTAGCAAACCCACCTTCCCTCTATCCATTTCTATCCACCACCCAGTGTGCAAATGTTTGGGAGCAAACAAAAAGCAGCACCTTCCTTCCCCTGAGCTGTGACTCGGGCCAGGGGCATGGTGGGCAGCTCACCTGCAGCAAGATACGGGATGGGTCCTTGCTGTGCCCTGGCTGGTGCAGCCTTCGCGCTGACACCAACAGTTGCTGCGTAGCTCCTCTGCGTCGCCTCGGGCTGTAGGGCAGCGAATCCCCATCAACCCCTTGCTGACCCTAGAGCGGGAGGGGCCGCGCAGGCGCCCAGACTGCCAGGCGCACTGCAAAGCCTGCGATTGGCTGAAGCTGGAGCGCAAGCAGCGGCGCATGCGCTGCCGACGTACTGTGGCGGAGACGCTGGTGCTCAGTTCACTGGAGCGCACTCAAGTGCTTGTATTGGTCCCGGTTCCGGTTCCAGTGCTGGAACTGCAACTTGGAAGGCCGCTACTGAGCCAGCCGCCTCCAGAGAGGCTTCAAGGAGACCGCCTTTCTCTGCTCCATCTCCTTGGCCTGCCTGACGCTCGTGCTGGCCGAGGCAGGTGGGCCTCACCGAGGGCTGGCCTGCGACGAGGCCCCGACCTGGAGAAGGAGAGCCGTGAGACCTGGCAGTGGGGCGGCTGTGGGGACAGCCTCAGGAACAGCGACAAGTTCGTCAAAGAGTTCCTGGACTGGTGGTGGAGCACCGCTCTGTGAACCTGCGTGGACTTCCACGGCGGCCTTGTGGATGTGAAGGCAAGTGGAGCGGGGCAGGGGCGCAGGCTAAGGGAAAGGGGAGGAAGGGGTGCCTCAGGGAGCGCAGGTGGCTGGGCCAGGCGCAGGGGCTTGAGAGGGGGCTTTGGGCGTTGGTGGGGGAGACTGGGGAGACTGGGCCGCCGTGGAGGGGCGGCAGGGGTGTTGCGCGGGACAGGTGGGAGGTGGGAAGAGGGGGAAGCGTCTGCCTTTGTTCTTCAGTTCTGGCCACGTAGTGCCGGCAAAGGCCCTTGAGTCCTCCCGCTTTTGGGGGGAAAAAGAAAGAAACCCCAAAAGTTGAGTTCTGAAGTAGCCCCATAGTACTGATCCTGTAAGCCATAAAACATTTGCCTCCTGTCCCCTTTTCAATTCTTAAAACCACAGGTTAAAAATCAGATCCAGGGGATACCACCAGGAAACAAGAAAGGCAAATATAAAACCTTACTAGATTGATAGCACTGTTTTGAATAATTGAAATTTGCTGAGAGTAGGACGTAAATTTTCTCACACACACACACACACACACACAAAAGGCAAATATGTAAGGTAATGGGTGTGTTAATTAACTCAATGGGAAGATCCTTTCAGGATGTACATGTATATCAAATTATCACGTTATACATTTTGAATAACATAATTTTGCCAATTATACCTCAGTAAAGTTTGAAAAAATTGTAAGTCAGTCTTCAGGGTCAACAGGAAGTGTTCATTTGTTATACATGCAGGTGTACATATGTATCTACTTAAATACACATACTGGCACATATGTATACATTTGTATACATAAGGAGGCCAGTGTGGTGAAGTGGAAAAATCAATTCTTTGGAGTAAGGTAGACATTGGTTTGAACCCTGCCTTAACCACTTACTACCTGTTTGACCCACAGTGATCCCTTGACCTTTATAAACCTTTGTTGCCTCAGTTGTAAAGGATAATAAAAGTTCCCACCCATACAGCTGTAATAAGGATTATCTGAGAACGTAGAGGTAGAATGTCTTTTTCCCTGCAAGATAGAGGAAGGCTTGCCTTCACCTTTCAAACATCTGTTGCCTGGTGGAGTAGAGGGAATGTTCCCTTGGCTGTGGGTACGTGGTGATAATAATCTCCTCTCCCAGCACTGTGCTATCAAGGCCCACTTTCTGTGAGAGATTTGCCCAACAGGAAAAGCACCACCAGTTAAATGTTCCACTTTATGACTTGGGAAGACTGTTTTGCAAAGCACCTCACAGTTCCTCATAAATGTTACTCCAGCTGAGACATTTTCTGAGTGATTGAAGTTTGCTCTTTGAGATCAAGGCGGTGTCTTGTTAATCTATGTATCGCTTTAAGTCCCCCGCACTTGGCAAAGTGTTTTCACTCTGCAGGTGCTCTGCAAGTGTTTTTGGAGTGGTGAAGGTCAGTGTGCCATGGAAAAAGGGCACAGGCACGTGTATTTTGAATTCAAACCCATATTCTATCACTTGCCAGGAAACTGGGCCGTTTAAACTCTCAAACTTTCCTTTTCTCGTTAGTCAAATAAGTAAAGTAGTATCCTTCTCACATGTGTGTCATGTCAGAGGAATAATTAAAATACATTAGCAAGGAATTTACAGCAATCCTGGCATCTCATTTAGAATGAATGTGTGTATGTATTTACCCTTAGCTCTTTTTTGTCTTGTCTGCTGGGATGAAAGAAGGCCTTGAGATATTTCTTTTTTTTTTCCTTTTTTGTCTCTCTGATTTTCAGTCACTCTCTGACTTGGGGAGGTGGACATAATGAGAAGAGGCACCACCTAGAGTCTTTGCAAAAGTTTACTATTTTCTCTGAGGCTATGATTCCTCAACTCTAAGACTGATACAAATGCTAACTTCACAGTGTCACCAGGAGAATTAAATGAGACGGCATCTGTACAGTGATTTTCTCAAAGCAGGCGCTTAATTAATGGTAGCAGTGATTACTGATGCCATCATTAAATGCATCTGTGGCACCAAGTCACCTCTTTCTTGTTACAACACCAGAATTATTAATTTGCATTAGAAATATTATTGCCATCTTTAAAAAAGCTTACCTGCTTTAGGCTGTCAAAAAGCCGCCTCCACCACCACCACCACCACACAAACACACACACACACACAGAAATGATTTTTGTTTATTGGAGCAAAATCCAAATACCTTATATTCTCCTTGTGTGTTTATATCCCCCCACTAGTGAGTTAAGTTTATGCTTAAGGGCAAAATAAATGAAGAAATTATTTCTAACTTAAGTATCAGAATCTAAGAAGATTTTAAAAGTACCCTGCTGTTTCCTAAATAAATACCCTGGAAAATGGAAAAAAGGACAACCCCCTTGATGAATGAATCTCTTTCTCTAGGGTTTCAAGTTAGCTACAGTATTTGGGTATGGCATCCTCTCCTTCTGTTTCATCCTCAAAGACAGTAATATTAATACTAATATTCATAAAATGGCAAATATTACTAATTTCATCACCCCAGCTTAAAGCCACTGTGTCCAGAGTTCATGTATGATTGTTACTTTTTTATTTATGATGGGGGGAATAGCTGTAGCAGTGATAAGTTGTTATCATGTACAGGTTAAAGTCAAAATTAGTCAATCCGGTCACATAGTAGTTATGACTTTTCTCCCTTCCCTTCTTTCTCCATCCCTTCCTTTTATCCCTCCTTCCTCCTTTCATTTCTCTCTCTCCAACCTACCTTAGTTTCCCTCTCTCCCTCCCTCCCTTCTATTTCTGTGTCCTGTTACCTCTCTTTTCCCTCCCTTCCTTTTCTCCTCTCATCCCATCCATCAACCTTCTTTCTTTCTTTTCTCTATTCCTTTAAACTATGTGCTAAGTGTGACCATGATTCACCTACTATGTAAAGTTGTTGGGATAAAAAGATGAATAACTACCAAATTTTCATATACCATGAACCATCTATTGAAATTTTCCCCAGAGCTTTGCAGTGTATAAAGAATTTTAGCTCCTTCATTCTAAGAGTGAAAAAAAAAATCTCTGTAAGGGAGACACAGTTGTCTTTTTTCTGATGAAGAAACAGATTCAGGAAACTTGAATGATTTGTCTGATGAGAATATGACAGGGCAATTAAGACTTACTTTTTATCAAAAGGGTGAAAATATATAAGTAGAGAAATTATATATTTAAAAATTCTCCATGAAAAAGTGGAGATGTGGGAAAAACAAGAGTTATCTATGGTTAAAACAAGTACTTGCCCCCTAGGAGTTATCCTGTAACTCAATATTTAAAATAGGTGGCTTTTTAAATAAGAATAATAAATGTAAAATGAAGATGATCCCAGAAATAATAGAATGCTCATCTTTAGAGGGTGTGTGCTGTGGGGGTGGATGACAGATTTCCCAGTATATTCTTTCCACTTCTGAGGCTGCACAATCTGTCTCCCTAATGCAATATAATTACCATCTAAAGTGGCACACTGCATGAAGCATCTTGGCACGGAAGTGGAGTTTCTTGTGTTCTAGAAATATTTACAGTCATGTAAGTTAGATACTGTCATGAAACTAGTCTAAAACATTGTTTAAAATGTTTAAGACATTCTCTTCAGAACAAAGGATACAGGTGCTTTTGAGAACACATGTCTGAAGTTGCAGATACCCTTGGTTGTCTTGCTCCTTTCTCCTGGCTGGCAGAATCTGACTTAGCTCAGGTTCAGCCCTGTGCTCATGTGTCTCAGAGACTAGGTTATCTCTTCAGTAGTTTTTACTGAAGGTGCTGCTTCAAAAATGGAATTTATAGTGACGTAGTAAGTTCTGGGCTATCTGATAAAAAGAAGCATCTGCCTACCAATATTATTCAGTCATTGTTACAAATATTTACTGAGGGCTTACTATGTGTAGGCATGTACTAGGGCTTGAGGGTGCAGGAAAAAGGTAAAAGGCATTTATAATACAGAGAGAGTGTATATATATTATACCACTACTCTATTATACAGTGTTTTATATATATATACATAAAATATATGCGTATATATAAATATATATGTATAGAGAGAGAGGGAGGGAGAGAGAGAGAGAGAGAGAGAGTGTTGTAACACTGTGTTAAAGCAAAATCTGAGAAGCATACTTAACCTTGCTTTGGCTTCAGGAGCAAGATGATTTTTAAGGTGAGAAGCGAGGGAGTATTTTGGGCATAGCGAATAAATACCATCCTCACTGGAAACTTTTATCAATTACTAGTACTGGAAATATGATGTTAAAAAGGATTAAGGGATTAAAAAAGACAAAATATAGGAAACAATGGTTCTGAAGAAGGAGATTTCTGGCAATGAAGGAAAGTGATTAAGAAAAGACAGGGAACAAATGAGATTAGCACTGTCATTGCCCCAGGTTTTTATCTTGAGAGAATGATCAGGTAATGATGCAGGGGAGGGGAAACCTAGGCAAGAGTTTTCCTCGGGGTGAGAGGGTGGAGCTGGGGGTCTGGGAAAGCAAGGCTGGTAAGACTTTGCAGAGCAGAATACCAAGGAGAACTGAGCTGCAGAGATCTGCAGAAGGAGCCACCTGTTGTATTCAGCTGACTACTAATCAGTGCTCACAGATGAGAAACTACCCGGGCCAGGGCACTAAAATAATACCTAAAAATATAATAGAAAATAGTGCCTAGACCTCACACAGGACTATGAAGGCAGACATCACTCAAAGCAGAAAAGCCTTATAATTCAAAGGATTTCAGTTAAAATACAATGAATGGCTTAGTTTGATAACAGTAAAAAATTATCCCAAGATTGTACACTACTTGGACTCCATCTAACGAACCCTGAAAACAAAATCTGAAAGGATACAACTACTTGAAGTAACTTTAACTGTGACCCCCCCAAAAAAAAGACTTAAGATTATGTTTATAAATAGAAAAATACCTAGCTACTGACAAGGTAAAGTATACAATGTCCAATAAAAAATTACCAGCATGCAAAAAGAGCAGGAAAATAAAACTTATAATAAGGAGAAAAATCAACTGAAACTGACACAGAAGTGGTGCAGATAGAATCATAGACAAGAACATTAAAATTATTAATACAATTTAATTCCACATTTTCAGGTAGCTAAAAGAAGGATTGAACATTTCAAGTATGGAAACCAAACCTCTACTGATGAAATCTGCAATGCCTCAATGTTTGGGATGTAAACACACTAATGTGGTTAATGGTCAATTGATAACTGCATAAGAAATGATCATTAGTAAACTTGATTACATAGCAATTAAAACTATCTAGATTAAAACACACAGAGGAAAAAGCTGGAAAAAAAAAAAAGAAAATAGAATGGCACGTCCGGTAACTGGAGGACGGTTGAATAAAGTTCGTGTCCCTGGAGGGAAGGAAATATTTGAAGAAACAATGACTGTAAATTTTCCAAATTTATAAAGATTATTACCCACATAGCCAAGAAGCTAAACAAACCTCAAGCACAAAAGAAACATGAAGAAACCACCAGAGAGCATGATAATCAGGTTGCTTAAAATGAATGATAACGGAGAAAATCTGAGGAGTAGACATTGAATAAAAGACATGACATATCCAATGAAATAAAGATAAGGATCACACTAAATTTCTTGACAGAAGGAAAAAAAACCTCCAGAAGCTTTAAGAAAATATAATAAAATTGTTAAAGTATGGAAAGCAAAAGCAGTACTAAAAGGGAAGTTTACAGCAATAAAAGCTTACCTCAAAAACAAGAAAAATCTCAAACAATCTAACCTTACACCTAAAGGAATAGAAAAAGAAGAAGCAAAGCCAAAAGTCACTAGAAGAGAGAAAATAACAAAAATCAGAGTGGAAACAAATTGTGAAATGACTATTACTCAATAAAAAATGTTAAAAAAAAGATCAAAAAGATGATAGAAAAAAATCAATGAAAGAGCTGTTTCTTTGAAAAGATAGAATTGGCAAATCTTTCACTAGACTCACTAAGAAAAAGAGAAGGCTCAGATAAATAAATCAGAAATGAAAAAGGAGGAACTACAGTGTATACCATAGGAATACAAAGGATAATAAGAGACTACTATGACTACCTATACACCAACAAATTGGGCAACGTAGAAGAAATGGAGAAATTCTTAGAATCATATAACCTTCCAAGACTGATCATGGAGAAATAGAAAAATGTGAATAGACTGATCACTACTAAGGAATTTGAAATAGAAATCAAAACCTCACCAAAAAACGAAGTTCAGGACCAGATGGCGTCACAGGTGAATTCTACCAGATGTCTGAAGAAGATCTAATACCTGTCTTTCTCAAACTTCTAAAAAAAATGAAGAGGAGGGAATGCTTCTTAACTCATTCTGTGAGGCCAGTATCACCTTGATACCAAAACCAAAGACAATACAACAACAACAAAATTAGACCAGAATTTATATGAACACAGATGCAAAAATCCTCAACAAAATGTCAGCAAACCAAATGTAACAACTCATTAAAAGAATCATACTTCATGATCAAATGAGATTTATTCCAAGGATGCAAAGGTGGTTGGTTCAGTGTCTGTAAATTAATCAATGTAATACATCACATTAACAAAATGAAGAATAAAAAATCATATAATCATCTCAATAGATGCAGGAAAAACATTTAACATGGTTCACGTATGATAGCACATTTATAATAAAAACTGCGTAAAAAGGGTGTAGAAGGAATGTACCTTAACACAAAGGACATATATAACAATCCCATAGCTAACATCATACTCAGTGGTGAAAAACTGAAAGCTTTTCCTCTAGGATCAGGAGTAAGAGAAGGATGTCCACTCTCACCACTCTTATTCAGCTTAGTATTGAAAGTCCTAGCTAGAATAGTTAAGCAAAAGAAATAAAAGACATCCAAATTGGAAAAGAAAAAGTGAAACTCACTGTTTGCAGATGACATGATTTTGTAAACAGAACACCCTAAAAATTCCTCCAAAAAGTATTAGGAATAATGAATAAAATTGCAGTGTACAAAATCAGTATACAAAAATCTGTTCCATTTCTATGAACTAACAATGAGCTATCAGAGAAATTTAGAAAATGATCCTATTTACTCTTGCAACAACAACAGAAAATACCTAGAAATAAATTTAACCAAGGGTATGAAGGATCTGTACACTCAAAACTATACGATATCGCTGAAAGAAATTGAGGAAGACACAAAGAAATGGAAAGATATTCTGTGTTCTGTATTGGAAGAGTTAACATTGCAAAAATGTCCGTATTATCTAAAGCAGTCTACAGATTTAATGCAATCCCTATCAAAATCACATTGACATTTTTCACAGAAATAGAGCAAAAAAATATAAAATTTGTCTGGAACCATAAAAGATTATGAATATCCGAAGCAATCCTGAGACACAAAAACAAAACTGGGGGCATCACACTCCCTAATTTCAAATTAAAATATGAAGATGCAGCAATAAAAACACCATGATACTTTTAGAAAAAACAGACAAGCAGATCAATGGAACAGAATGAAATAGCCCAGAAATAAACCCACATATATATGGACAATTAATTTGTGACAAAGGAGCAAAGAACATACAATGGATAGAGGACAATCTTTTTAATAAATGGTGTTAGGAAAACTGGAAAGTTACATATGAAAGAATGAAATTGGACCACTGTCTTACACAGAAATAAAAATTAACTCAAAATGGATTAAAGACTTTAATGTGAGCCTAAAACAACAAAATTCCTAGAAGAAAACATAGGCAGTATGCTCTTTGACATTGGTGTTAGCAGTATCTTTCTGGATATGTCACTCCAGGCAAGGGAAACAGAAGGAAAAATAAACCAATGGGACTACATCCAACTAAAAGCCTCTGCACAATAAAGGAAACCATCACCAAAATGAAAAGACAGGCTACTGAATGGGAAAGATATTTACAAATCATATATCCAATAAGGTGTTAATATCCAAAATATTTAAAAATTTACACAATTCAACAACAAGAAAAACATGATAGTAATGGTTATAGGATCTGAATAGATATTTTTCCATAGAAAACATAAATATGACCAACAAACATATGAAAAGATGTTCAACATCACTAATTATTAGGAAATACAAATCACCCTTCCCCTCAAAAAAAAAAAAGAAATACAAATCAAAACCACAATGAGGTATCACCTCACACCAATTAGAACTGCTGTTATCAGAAAGTTAAGATTACAAGTGTAATCTTAGGAACCCTCACACACTGTTGGTGGGAATGTAAAAAACTGGTGCTTCCACCATAGAGAACAGTATGGAAATTCTTCAAAATAAGTAAAAATAGAACTACCGTATAATTCTGCTATTCCATTTCTGGGTATTTATCCAAAGAGGATGAGGACACTAACTTGTAAAGATATGTGCACCCTTGTGTTTGTGGCAGCATTACGGTAGCCAAGATATGAGAAGAATCAAGCTGTCCATTAATGGATGAATGGATATAGATGTGGTAAACACACACACACACACACACACACACACACACACACACACACACACACAAAATGGAATAATATTCAGCCATAAAAAGAGAAAATCTTGCCATTCATGATAACATGGATGGAGCTTTAGGTTGTTAAGTGAAATGAGTCAAATGGAGAAGGACAAATTCTGTATGTTTTACTCATATGTGGAATTTAAAAGACAACAAAAAGAACATATAAAACAAAACAAAAACAAACATACATTGAACAGATTGGTGGTTACTGGTGGAGAATAGGGATGGAGTGAGGGCAAAAAGGGTAAAGGGGGTCAACACTTGCAGTGACAGATGAAAACTAGACTTGGTGGTGAGCGCTCTATGATAGTGTATAGAGAAGTCAAATTACAATGTACACATGAAGTGTATATAATGTTACCTCAAAAGCCAATGTTACCTCAAAAAAGTAATGTGATTTGATTGGTTATACACAACAGTACACTGAAGCAGCCCCTGCTTCAGTAAGGTTAAATAGTTTTCATTAGTTTTAATTGGAAACATTTTGATGTATTCCAATTTTTTCCAAGATGGCAATCCATACATGGTAACTGAGCTAATAAAATGACCATTTCAAAATGCTCCAGTCTTCTTAACATTCAGGATAAGAGCTCACCACGTTAACTGAGGCAGTGTTGTTCCTAAATAATGAGTTGATAAGGTGAGATCCTCATTATCCGCCAATGTGTTGTCAATTTCAGACTTCCCAAATAATCTTTTCAGCTATGAATCAATATAGGTTTATAGTTTATGATTTAAAAAACAAATTGCGTAGAATACGAACTTGTGGTTGCCAGAGGGGAGGAGGGTGGGAAGGGACAGACTGGGAGTTCGAGATCTGTAGATACTGACAGGTATATATAGAATAGATAAACAAGTTTATACTGTATAGCACAGGGAAATATATACAAGATCTTGGTGGTAGCTCATGGTGAAAAAGTATGCGACAATAAATATATGTATGTTCTTGTATGACTAAAAAATTGTTCTCTACACTGGAAATTGGCACAACATTATAAACTGAGTATAACTTAATAAAATTTTTTAAATATTGCAAAGTTTCCTTTCAATCTAGAAAATTGTTCATCCTGCAAATTGTTGAGTGACAGGCATTGTGCTAGGCACTGAAGTCATAAAAATGAGAATATCGAAGTCCATACAATTTGGGAAAAAAGAGCCTGTGATTAATTAAGAGTAAGTGGATCTGGTTTTCTCTTTAGTAACCACAAAACTCAGTGTGCTCTGCTGAGCACCAATTTATTGGAATTAGAAATTCTGTTTGAAGCCTGCAATTTCCATAGAGTTGCCAATTTAGTCACCAAAGGCGTGTTCACCCATGTTAAGAGAAAGTGGAATGTGGCCTGAGATAGAATTTTGCATCCTGATGACATTGTCTTAAGTACAAAACCCCACTGTGAGGTCAAGATTAGAAAGATTAGGGGCACAGAGCAATTTTTCTTACAAGAGCAAGCTCTAGACTTGTAGGTCTGCTTGATAACAGGGCTTTGATCTTTCTCATTTTGTTAATCTGTAAATCCAATCACACTTGCAGTTGAGTACACAGATCTCATTCCTTCTCATGAGCAAGGCATCCCTCTGAGCTGCTATATGGCCACGGAGAAACTCTTCCTGAGAGAATTCATGTTAAGTTTCGTGACTCAAACTTATAGTTACAAAATACATTTTAGTCTTAAAAGGAGAGAGGAATAACATGAAAACTATTGTTGTAAATATTGTGGACAATTAAAATAGACTGTTAGAATCAGTAAATCAGACATCATTTTCTAAAACAGCATTTTTATTCTATATATTTATATGTGCATATATGTATTAGAATTTGCACCAGAAAACAAGTGTTAGCAAACCCACTATGTTAGATTCATAAAGGCTTCTAGAATTATAGTAGAACAGAAACACAGCATTCAAAATTGGAAATAGAAACATATTGAATTAGCTTTTTAATCAGTCACTAAATTGATGGAATTATTCAATGAATGACATTGGGACAACTGATTAACTATTTTAAAAAGTCATTGCCTTAGTCCTTATAAAAGAATCTATTTCCTGCAAATAAAAATTAACTGTTGCAAATTTGAAAAGTAGATACGTCAAAAAAAATGCTCGTAAGACAATTTTTAAGTAATCTTGGAATAGGGAAAAAAGTTAAAAAAAACCCTGAAAATCATAATGGAATAAATGAAAAAAAATCATAATGGAAATATTGTCTATGTAAAAATTTTAAACCTCTGGAAGGAAGGAACTGTCCAAAAGAAAGCCAAGTAAAACAACAAAATATACAAAAATATATTAAACTTCTGTATGAAAAAGTTAATATTTGCATATGTGTCAACTAACCCCTTGATTCTACTCAATAAATAGATTCTGATCAATAAGAAAAAGATAAACCAATTTAAAAGAAATATGAAAGGGAACAATGAGAATAGGCAGTTTAGACAGAAAGAGATACAAGTAACTCATAAATGAAAATGTTCTATTTTAATCATACTAAAAGAAATGCAAATTAAAATATTAAGATTCTGTGTTTCACAGATCAGATGAAAAAGATTTGTAAGTTTGATAAGACCTAGTATTGGGAAGAGTGTGGAGAAATAGGCACTGTTTGTGGGAGTGTAAATTAAACTCTTGGGAAGAAAACAAGTTGACTAAAAGATAAAAGTAGCAATCTTAGTTTTAGAAATTTACCTAGTCATATTCATACATACACAAAGATACATGTACAAAAATGATTATTAGGGCTTTATTAAATAAATTAAAAGTCTGAAAATAACCTTGATCCTGTCAATAAGGAATGTTTACAGAAATTATGTTATACCTGTACGGAGGAATATGATGGCGCAGTTAAAGCATGAGGTATATTTGTATGTGTCAGAATGAGTAGAACTCAAGATATTATCATTGAATGAATAAAAGCAGAGAAAAATGTGTATAAAAAACTCCCATTTGCAAAAATATGAAGAAACTACAGACACTCATATCTGTATTGCCATGGCAAAATTTTGGTAGAATACATGTATGTGAAACTACTAATAACGCTATCCTTCAAAAGTAAGATTGGAGCTCTGGGGTGGCAGGCAGGTGTTTCCTTTTTTTTTTTTTTTTAAAGAAAGAATATACATTGTTTTACTTCAAAAACAGTATTTTACATTTGTACAGCACTATGTAGTTTACAGAATATTATATAGACACATTTCATTTTTACCTTAAAAATTGTATGTCATAGGGAAATTACAAATGAGGAGATTGGTATACAAAGTACATTTAAAAAGTGTCCTTTAAGAATGGGGACTAATTTTAAAAAAATCTTCTGTTCCATTAACAAAGAATTTCTACTCCTGTACATGAATATTCTTCAGCTTTTCATCTCTTTTGCTGTTTGGCACCGTCATTTAACTCTCTTCCATATATAATTTCTCCCTCTTGACTTGCTTTTTCTCCCTCAATATAAAATCATTCTTGAACTTTTTCTCATGTTAAAAAACAATGGCCGTTGTGTCAACATTGTCTCTCTCCCACTACCATGCCATGCAGTCTTCTTCCCTTCATAACTTTTTTTGAGATTCATGTCCAGCCACCATCCTCCACCAACATTCAACTTAGTTTCATCCTTCTCAATCCTGTAAAGCACTCTTGCTGAGTCCAAAGACTCCCTCACTACAAATTAAGTTGGGCATTTTTCATTTCTTATCCAAGTTGATATGTCTGCTTCATTTAACACTATCTTCTTCCTCCTTCAAATTCTTTTCCATTTCAGGCACTTCTTTTTGTATAACTTTTTATACTGCTTGGATTGTTTTTAATGTATATCCCATTTTTATAATAATGATAATATTTTTAAAATATCACTGCACTGAAAATATTAATGAAATAATTAACCCTTAAAGTTAAATCAAGAAAGAAAAGAGAAACTGCATTACTAATATAAGGAATAGACAAAAGTACATCATTAAACATATATGCTACAGACATTAAAAGGAATATAACAAAATTCATGAACAACTTAATGCCAATACATTTGATAACTTAGTTCTTTGCACTTTCCTGCGTTAATGCCTTTTTTGAGTGCTCTCCTCCTTTTGCGTGAAATTTCTCACATGCCTTGAGGTAAAAACGGAAAAATCAACAAAACATAGTAGCATATTCAGTGTAGCAAATGTTTCCAGAAGCTGCATAAGCCATGTCAGATACATTAAGATGGCTTTGATTGGATCATGAGTTGAAGGATTTTCCTGCCTGATTATGATTATTGGTGTCCCAGAGTTCTTTCTGTAACAGAATGACAATTTTTAGATTCCTTGAATAAGTACAGTTCAGGTGATTACATTGTTCTGGGATAATTAACTGTTCTAGTTGAATGCACGGTATTTGTTCCTCTCTTAGAACTCCTAACCTTATGTGCCCTGTTTATTAACCTTATTTCAGGTCAGCCTATCAGTTGTTCTCTTGGGGCAGAGGAGAAGGAATGGTTTAGCAGTCTTGGAAAATATGCTTTCAGGCTGATGTTTACAGAACTATTGTTGATAAAACTTGAATGAGGCTAGTGGAAGGATGAAATTCATTAGGGAAAAGAATTTACACTTTCCTGATGGGATGTTGTGCTCCACATTCTCCAAAACAATTCTGAAAAAGGAAGTGAGAGCTCTATGAAATTTTGTGGAATCAGGTATCAAAGTAGTCTGACTTTTGTTTAATTCAGTGGACATTTATTGGGACCATATTATGTGCAGGGATCAGAAAAACACAGATACATAAGATAAAAACCTTAATGTTGGAATTACCCAGTCTGTGGTGACTTTTAACTCTTAGTGCACATAAATCACTTGGGAAGCTTTTAATAAATATTTATGAAGGGAACATACCCCAGGTCAATTAAATCCTCATCTCTGAAAGTAAGGCTCAAGCATCTGCAATTTTTAAAGCACCTCTGTTAACTCTAATGTGCAGACATGATTTACTGAGGGTGAAAGCACAAATAGGACAGAGGAAGCAAAACTAGAAAGCTATTTAGTTGATGTTGGATGTAGAGAAAAATTCTGAATAAATTTTGAGGATTTGGAGGAAGTAAAAAATAAAATGAGAGTTCTAGAGAGCATAACAGAAAGGATTTGGATTGGAATTAATGAAGGAAGTGATAGTAAAACATGCATGAGAGAAGGAGATGAAGGGATGAGCAAGGGGGAAACATGAGAGGCTCTTTACTCCCTCTGCTCCCAGTTTTTCCTCCTCCCTCCTCCTCCCCCTCATTCTCTTCCTCCTCTTTCTTTTTCTTCGTTACAGAGGATCAGAGAACATAGGAGAGATTACAATTAGAGGAATGTTGGGAATAGTGAATTTTACCTGATGAGTCTGACAAAAGGTAACCTTTGGAGCAATTTTCTAAACCATTGAAGTTAAGATAATTCAAGAAGGGAACAATACCATCCTTAGACACGTGCTTAAATGTTATTTGTTGTTGTTTTCTGAGCAAGCTTATGGGTTTCATGCATCATGGCCTAACAGAGACAATAAATATTCTTGCACGTTTCTTTCCTATCCAGATTGTGCAGCGAGGGAGGGTCTTGGAAAGCCTGTGGTGTTTCAGCTCACCTCTGTCAGTTTCCATGACATTAGAGTGTTAGTGGAGAGTGAGGGTCCATCAGCTTTGGGACTTTGGCATATGTGGTTTTCTTACACTAGAAGGTTTTTGTTCATTCATCCTGCTCCAGTTTAGTCCATATTTCATAACTCATCTCAGTGTTCTTGTCTTCAGACACACCATCCCTGGATGATTTAATCCTACTTCTGCTTTTTAGGATGTTGGGATAGAGAGGAATAATGATGTTTCTTTCCTGATGCTACTTGTCCTGAATTTTCCTTTCAGTCCATGGAAATTATATAGTGATGAAGGTATAGGAGTTTTTCTTGATATAATAATAGCAAAAAAACAAAACAAAACATGAGCATAGTACTGTATAGTTTATATAGAATTTTATAGCTTCTCTTTTCTGTGATTATTTCAGAATCCTTCAGATAGTCATGATTAAGACATGGAAGTGAGCTAGAGAAGTTAAGTTTTTGCCAGTCATTTAGCTAGCACATGCCATTTTCCAGGCTTGTACCAGACAGTGCCTTTCCCATGCACTTTTCATCTGCACTTGAAAGGCATTCCTTTCCAGTTCATCAGAAACAGAGTGCCAGAAGCTCATAGCATCTTAGAGTCAGAAGAAATCTTAGGGCCACCCCTCCATCTTTGCACCCAGTGCAGTGATCTCCTCCACTGCATTCTTCACAAGCAGACAGCCGGCTTTGTTGAAATATCCACAGCAGTGGGCACTTTATTCTTTCCTTTGGCAGCCTGTTCCGCTGTTGAAGGGCTCTAGTTATTATCCGCCTCCATAGAAATATTTAGTATCAGCAAATGTGCACTTACAGCTTGATTCCTGCCTGTTAGTGACAGTAGCATCATTCCTGAGAGTATTTGCATTAAAAAAAAAGAAGTCTTCAGACAAAATACCTTAACAGCAAGCAATCAATCTAAACATGCAATAGCAGCCATCAGTGGGGCTATATCTGGGTCATGCTGTCCTATATGGAACCTCTTGGTCCTTACTACATGAAGAACTTTTAGTTTGTCTTGTGACCACATCCTTGGCACCTTTTCCTGCCACGCTGTCTGAGCTGTACTCTCACTGGGGTGAAAAATAGTAACAGAAATTATTATCATAATTATTCAGGTAAGGACCTCTTAAAAACCTCAGAAGCATAGTCGGAAACTAGTGAAAAACTGATATTCCCCATCCCACTAAATTAAAAAAAATAACAAGACTATAAAAATATGCCATGTCAGAACCCTGTAAATAATGCATGTTGAAAAATATGTGTGACGTTTTATTCATTGATGAAGTCCTTCAACAGATATTTATTATGCATCTAATATATACCAAGTGTTTAGCGTTGTGCTTAAGATACAGTGATGAGCAAAATCAGACAAGCCTCTGCTGTTGTAGGGTCCAAAGTCTAGAAGGGAGGCAGATGTTCATTTTTCAAAATCAGAAGCAAATGTGAAATTGCACCTGAGATTTACACTCTCAGAAAGTGATTTTGTGTGTTGAGGAAATTTCAGTGAAAATGGCTCTGTGGAGTTGACTGGTCTGAGAGCTGAGGATGCCCAGCAATGTTATTAGGGAAAAAGAGAGGAAGACAGGAAGTGAGGAAATGGCTTTCCTCATAACAGTAACAACATGTGCAAAGGCCCCCATGGTTGATGGGGGCATGGTACATTGGAAAATGAAAGAGTAGTGCATTTGAAGAACAGAAACTGAGTAGAATCATAGGGCCTGATGAGGCCTTTCCGTGTTGAAGATCAGATATTCATTTCAACTAGTCATAATATTTATTATCTCTACTGAGTTGGTGGCTCTTGGTGGTTGTTCATCTATCCAGTTGAATAGTTGGAGTATTTCTCTTTTTTTCCCCTCTGGGGAACATAATATAGATAAAAAATAATTAAAGATCATTCAATCCTTAGATAACAAATAGATATTATTTCTAGTGCTAGATTCATGATGGGTGCCTGTAGTCATAACATGACAGGGATTCTGAGTCGTGTCTATTTCAAGTCCCATCTTCTTCTCTTGTGGTCAGTCTCTAACTTGATTCTAGTGTTCTGGTCACTCTACTTTACTGCCTTTATCTTGGAAAGAAAGAAGGCTATTTTCCGCTGGTGCTGAGAAGGCTTTTAGATATCCTTCTGTGCATTAAAAATGGAAGAAGCCACCATTCATGGCATTTATCTAGGCAAGGTAGTTTTGCCTTTAAATAAATCCTAGAGTTATTCCTTCTTTCTCAGCTCTTAAAAGCAATTCCGAATGGACTAACTGGTGCTTTACAAATCTGTACAAAATTTAGGGAAGTGTGTATATTTGGTTTAGAAATTTTGGGGTAAATCCTTTCATTTGTCAACATTTCTGCTCCTTTTCAGTTTCATTAAAAGAGAATAACACCACCAGAACTACAGAGGAAATGAAAAAATACCTATCTTAACACTATTCAATTTTAACTTCAAGACCTTTAGGTTTTTAAGATCTAGGAAATATGGCAGTAGAACTTTTCAGATATTGCATGCTACCCAAGAAGATGAAATATTTAGAAGGTGGAGATAGCTAGAGGCATCAAAAACCAGTGTTTGCAAAAACCTACAATAATAAAATATTTGCAGTCTTCCCCAATGGAATATTAATAAAAGTATCAGCAGGTAGAGCTTCAGGCTCAGATCTGTAGGCACTTTGGCTGCTCCATGATTTTAGACATTTGGGAGAGGTTACCAAGAAGGCTGAAGATTTTAATTTATGGTTCACATTAGTCTTTCGGCAAGTTTGAAGAATTATTTTAAATACATATTTACATATGTTCATTCTATGTGCTTTAAAAATATCAAACTTCCCAATTGATGATAAAAATATCCACTTCTAAGCTGTAGTGTTTCTCAGATGTCTGGACTTAAAAGGCAAAAGGAAGATCACTAAGATTGGCTTCAAGTAAAAGATACATATGGAGTCTTTTCACAAACAAGTAAACTATTAATGAATCACTCTTGTGCCTGAAGCAACTGGAGTAGATAAAAGCAAACAGAATATAGAGCAAAAGAATATGCTAGCTCTTTTGAGTGCCTAATATATGCTAGGCTCTTTGCTGCATACCTTGTACACGTTAGGCTCTTTAAGATTCTCAAAGGAATTTAACACACAGTATACCAGCCTGGATTGCAAAGGAGGGGATTGAGGGTCAATAGGATAAGTCACTTGCACAACATGCACATCTGGGGTTTGAATCCATGTGTATCTGACTTAGATCTGCCCTCTCTCTTTTCCGCTGCCTAGAAACGCTAGTTAGAAGGGCAACTAATTCTCTCTGCTTTTTCTGTTCCCTGTTTCAACAGCTATAGGAAACTTTTGCTTTGGGCATTTTTCAGCAGCTGTGTTTTGAGATTAATGAAGAGTTGGAGGCTCTGACTCTTCTCTGTCATAACCCTCAGCAGAGAGCAGTATGTGGATGTGATGTGTCTATATTCTATTTGAAATAGTATGCTTCCTCCTAGATGTGTTGACCCAGATTCCAGCAAACACTGTCTCTTGATTTCAAACCAGATTTTGGCCTCCTCATGTTTGGTATAGACATCTTGTGGTCCAGAGTTTGAGAGATTCTTTGAAAAGGTCTAAAGAAGGATTTAATGGCCCCTTTACAAAGTCTCCTTCTAAATATCAGTGGAAATGGAAGGTCAGGGAACAGGTGACTCAGCAACGGTTATGTGGCTGGTGATGAGTGGCTGAAGTAGGATTTTAATTCAGGTCTGTCTGACTTTAATCTCTAATTCCCTTTTACCAATTCCTAATGAGTAGGATTCATTCTTACACTTGCTGTGTCTTCCTCAATAACAGCCTTGATTACTTGGTTTTATCTAAATAAATAATAGTTTTAAAAAGGCATCTGAATTATTAACTGACTCTCAAAATAATAAGCAGACCTAAATCATTTAGCCCTCTAAATGGATGGGGGAAAAATAACATATGAAAAGGCACAAATATGTATGATGGAATAGTGTGTACAGGAAATGTTCCTTTTGAAGACTTGGTTTGTACCCTCATTTATCGCACTCAGTACAGTCTGCTTTACGTTTAGAATAGTAAGTGTGAGTCTGAAAAAAAAATATGAGTCTTATTTTCTCAACTAGGTTGTCCGCATGTTCTGTGTTTCATTTCTCTGTGGCCCAGTGTCTAGCACAAAGTAGGCCTTCAAATTGTGCTTACTGAATGGGCTGGAAATACAACCACGTGCCAGAGCCGGGGCGGTGTGCGTGCTCCCGTCCTGAGGCTGGGTGGAGGTAGTGGGAGGGCTATGGGCTTTGGAGTCAGAGAGGTCCTTCACGTTGTCCAGCTGTGTGTCTTAGTTGTTCGTTCATGAAATGGGGCCAGTAATAGTTTGCTTTCTGAGAGTCTGGGAGAAATAAATGAAAAAAGCTTATTAAGTTGCCCGTCACATACTAGAAATGAAACAAGTTTCATGGATTCCTTCCATCCCCTCTTCTCTTGCTCCTCAAAGCACAGGCCTGAGGAACCAAACTGTCTTCCCTGAATCCCCCTGCAGGGACCACGTGCCTGTGTTCCCTGCTGTTCCCTGCAGCCTCTGCTCCTTCAATAGTCTGTGTGCTGTATTTGACATCAAGAAAAGAGCTGTTTTAAAGTGTTCGTTCCCCTTCCACCATCTGTGCTGTGTTTGACTCTCATCTGACATGGACAAGGATGTTTCATGCCTTCAACTTAGCAACCACTCTCATAAGTCAAAAATCTGCTTTCTTTCCCCAAAGTCCCCACTAGGGCAGTTCACCCCCAGTTCACACCTGGTGCTTTTATTCTTCTCTTTAAACAAACTCATTCTGTTCTCCAAGTAACCATTTTTGTTAAACTCCATAAGCCCTACAAAGTGAAGCCAGAGGGTGCTGGAAAAACAGCATATTTCTTTTACAGAAATTGTGATTAATTGATACTAATACATTGATAGGGGGACCGCCAAGATGGCAGAGTAGAAGGGCACACAGCTCACCCCCTCCAATGAATACACTGAGAATTATATCTACAGACCCATCCAGTTGCACAAAACACCTACAGAACTTTTGCAGAGCGTTTCTTACTTCAAAATACAGAAAGATTTCTCACAAAAACTGGTAGGAGAAAAAAAAGAAACAGAAAAGGAAATCGATGCAGGACCTGTCCCGTGGGGCAGGAGCGGCAAAGGAGGAAAAGCTCTTTCATGCTGGGATGTCCCCTCGCCAAGCAGGAGCTAGGCCTCTGCCACTGATACCACCATCAACATCACAGAAACAGCATGTTATATGTGGAGCATCTACAGAGCAGCATCCTAAGTGTTTTATGCCCATTGTCTTGTGATGTAAGATTACAAATCTTACACCATGCTCTCTAACTTCCATAAGCTTATAATCTGCCAGGGTGATTGAACACACAGATAATTTCAATAATCTGGATCAGTTATTTTAGAGTTATATAATACTGAACAAAATGAGAAATATTGGGCTAACTCAGTGAAGAGAATGACCAGGACCTTCTTGTAATAAATGATACCTGAGCTGGGTCTTAAAGGATGGATAAAACTGAGCTAAACAAAGAAATGGGGGTACAAGATGCCATTTAATAATTCATTAAGTAAAGAATCAGCACCAGGAATGTTTAGAATTGCCAGAGGTTTCAATGGGAAGTGAGAGTAGTAGAATTTTAGGTAGGGAAGGGTTAGGTCAAGTGGAATCTGATCATTTTCTGCCTACATTCTGCTAATAATCAATAACCCTTAAAAGGCAGGGGAATGAAAAGTTAGGTTTTCAGTTTAAATCGATTACTAGAATTATTGTGGAGGATAGATTTAAGGGAGTTAGGGGTAATGAAAACCAGTTGGACAACTAGAACAGTAGTCCAGGAGAAATATTAACAGTGCTGTAAATAACATTTAACTGCAACCCTGACATGTTAGGCATTAAATTAGTCCTAGAATGGATATACTACTGGTGGTATAGCACCTGGCACACAGTGACTACTCAATAAGTGAGTGAATTCATGAATGAATACAACTTTTTCCTGAAAATTAAGTTGGAGTTTTCCGAGTAGAAATGGACAAGAGGGTCAGCACAAAAAAAAAAAAAAGAGTTGTGCATAAGCGTAGAGGACAAAAAGGCTGTTATAATTCAGGAATTGACAAAGTTTTGATCATGACTGGAGCCCAGTCTGTTTGGAGTCTGTTAGAGATGAAACTGGAAAAAGATGGTGAGAATTTTGAAAGCTTTGTGTGCCATTCTGAAGAGACCAGGTTTTATTCTGTGACTTAAGTAATTCATGAAAGTCCATTAAACAGGTAAGAATCAGATATGAATTTCAGAAAGTCTCCCTGGCTGGTGGCAGATGGACTGAGGGCTAGGTAGGTTTCATGTGATACTTAAGCAGTAGAGGGATGTTGGAAAGGAAAAACAATTTTTCTTCTACCTTTCTTAGTTCTTGGCTGAGACTCCCTGTAATAAAAGACAGATTAACAGAGGAAAAACAAACAAATTTATTACCATGTGTATCTCGTGTATACATAGAAGATACGCAGGGAAAATGATTAACTCTCTGAGGTGGCCTAGAACTCTAGCTTAAATACTACCTTTAGCTAAAGACAAAAGAAGAAAGATGTGTGTCTTGGTGGTGGAGGGTAGGAAGCAAGTTGTGAGAAAATTACAATCAAACGCACAGTAAACAAGGGTAATCTTTTTTATAGAGATTTTAAGTTGGTGCAAGTCTTCATAGAGTTTTTTTGTGATTTAGTCATCTTTCTCCTCCTCGTACAGAGAGGAAGGCTCTCTTAAACATAAAAATTTCCTTTATAAATGCAAATTTCCCTCACAAAAGAGCAATGCCTACCCTGTTGTCAGAGCTGCTCCTGTGTCTGCTGTTTGTCAAAATAGTCAGCTCAAAAAATCCTGATGCCAAAGAAGCTATTTTCGGGTGGCATATTCTACTACCATTCACCTCTCAGTTGTGTTTTTCATTTTTCAACACAGGTCTCACATATATTTCCTTCCTGGGTAATTTTTTAATGCTATATTGAAAAAATATATTTATTAAATTTTAACTTTTCAGCTATTATTAGCATATAAAAATAAAATTAGTTTTTAAAAAATTACTGACTTTCTCTGCAATGAACCATGTTTACATAATTATATACTATGATTCAACTTTTTTTGAGGTTCAAATTTTTAAGTTTTTATTATGTATCTTTTTTCTCAAACATTGAATTTATTCCATTGTGGTAGCTTATTTGACAAATTCCCAAGTATATAATCAGTCCCTGAAACAGACTCAACTACACCCATTCCTACTAGACATGTTCTCCAGAAGTTTAATAGTTGTCTTAAACATAATCATATATAAGCAGCATGTATTCTCTCCAAATCTGCTCCATTCACAGTCTCTTCCATCTCAGTTGATGGCAGCTCCATCCTTCCAGTGACTCTAGCACAAACTCAGACATCCTTGACTTCTCTCTTTCATCATATTCCACAGCTAATAAGCAGGTCTTGATGACACTACCAGCTAAAATACATCCAGATTATGATCAACTTTTAGAATTGACCTAGACAGAGTTTAAAATACTTTGGTTACAGAAGTGAATATAAGAGCTCCCAACTTTAACAGTCAGAAATCTACATATACCTTTACAGTTGGCCCTCTGTATCCACAGCTGTGGATTCAACCAACTGCAGTTCATGCATTCTTATAGTACATACTTACTGGAAAATATCTGTGTGTCAGTGGATAGTACATACTTACTGGAAAATATCTGTGTGTCAGTGGAAAATATCTGTGTGTCAGTGGATGGGAGTTCAAACCCATGTTGTTCAAGGGTCAGTTGTACATGTACACGATCTCTGAAGTCTTTTCTAGCCCTAAGATTCCACGATTTTATAGTTCTTCCAATTATGTAGTTAAGTAAAAAAAAAAGTATGGAGGTAACTCTCCATAATTCCACTAGATTGCGAGCTCCCAGAAGGCTGGGTACTTTTACTTCTTCATCTCTGCAAGTATAATACGTGGAGTAGTGTTCTGTGCACAGAATGTCTTTAACAGATATTTGTTAAATGAATAAAAATGATATTTATCATTTGTAATTTGTATAAGTTTTATACAGTTAATAGAACCAACAAACCACTCATGCCTCTAATATTATGAAGTTCTCTCCATTAGATACTGGGAATATAGATGAAAGGAATATTTGCCTTTAAGATATTTAGTGGCAAAAATAACACATTCTAGCAGCAAAAATAACAAGAAAACAAGTATGCATAACACACACATAATATGGAGCAGTAAGTGTCACATATGAGGGAAAGTATGATGTAGGAGAAAGAGAAAGCTCTGGAGTCAGAGAAACCTGGATTCAAATGTGTACCCTGCTAAGTAACTATTCTCTTGGCCTGAAAGATTTCTTGGTTTCTGTGTGCTTCTTTTATAAAATTGGAAATGATACTTTTGTTTCAGAATTGTTATGAGGGTTATATTATGTAGTAAATGCAAGCAACCTCACACGTTGTAGGTGCTCAAAAATTATGACTATCATTATTAATACTGTACACACAGGTGGAATAAAGTCATCTAGCTTGAACAAGTTAGGAATAGGCGTTCAGTGAGTTAATCTTGAGCTGATTCTTGAGAGATGAAAAGAAATAAATTAGGCAGGAGAAAGCAGATAATTCATCCTGGGCAAAGGGAAGAGCATGTGTGCTTTGGGACGACATATGTTTTCATTGCAAGCAGTTCTGTTTGGCTGCAGCCAAGTAAAAGCTACCTGCTGGAGTTCATCAGAGGGCAGGCAAGGGGAGGAGGGAGCAAGCTAAGGCACTCTTCTGCCTTTGCCTTCTTCCTCCCTTCTGTACTTACTGGGCAGAGGGCACATCAGAGGTTTCCTGACCTACTAGCCAAGAGTTCCCTCATTTAGAGGAAAACGTAAGGTACATATCCTTTTGACCCCTATGTTTCCAAACTTTGAAAACTATTGCTGATAAGAGGAAAACAAAGCTATTAGCAAGTGTTCTGTGTGTTTTCCCTTCAGAGTTACATGAGAGCTGATTAGGGAGGAATCTTTTCCTTGAAGTGGCGTTTTCTGCTTTATTTGAACACTGCAACCCTCTACTTGCAGACAGCACTAACTGCCAGTGGTTTCTCCTTGGAAGTAGCCCATGCCTCCCTTCTTTTGTTTTTCATTTCTGTCTGATAGTTCAGTACTTATTCTGCCCTCCAGGTACCCAGTGCGTTAGACTAAGTGTACAAGAAGTTGGTTCTAACATGTCACATCAAGGATAAACAATCCTGAACTAATCCAAGCCTCACTTCTCTTCCTTCCCCCACAGCAGTGCTAAGCCTGGTATCTTGCATTGATATCAGGAGTGAGAAAGGAACAGGTAGGAAAGGCTCTTCCAAGGTTTACCAGCAAGGTAGTTGAGGGAGAAGGAAGGGTGAAGTATAGTGTATAAATGCTGCTTTATATTTACAGTCTGATTCATTTCTCCTTACTTTCCTTCAAGGTATAAATTATTATCCTGACTCTACAGTGAGGGAACTGAGGCTCAGAGAGATTAAGTAATATGTCCACGGTCGCACAGATAGTGATGGAATTGAGATTAAAACCAAGTCTGTCTAATTCCAAAGCTGGTATTCTTTTCGTCATCATAGTGCTCTTCTCTTTTCCAGGATGTTCGCAACTTTCTGAATTTCATCAATTCCAAGATACCTTTTTTTCCCACCACATTATGAGCTTATCTGAAAAGGGAATACATAGTGTTACAATTGCTATTAGCAAGAAAGAATTGTAACTGTCATTGTCTTTGTGTGCACAAACTTGGGTATTACTCTTGTAGGCGTGATTTGATAACTGTGGTCACTTGATGTTTTCACCAACAAACCAGTAAGGAACATTTGCAGAAGGAATGTAAGTCCTAGTTGTTTTCAAAAACTTGCCTTTGATATATGGTCAAATCAAGAAGTCATCACCGTTAAAATTTGCACAGTGAGAGTCTGGGCCTTGGAGAAAATCTGAAAGAGAAAATAAGAGCACTTTTCAGAAATGCTACATCACTGTTGCTCTTAATGGCGCAAGGGAGAGTGCTGTATGTGTGGAAGAGTAGCAGCTGTAAGATTCTTCGACCAAAGTTACACAGAATAGTCAAGGATGTGTTCTAGCATGTATTGTATCCTGTAATCCCAACAACAGTCTTGCCAAATAGTTGTTAGTTTTCTGATTTTACAGAAGAGGAAATGCGGCCTAAAGAGATTATATAACTTGCTCAGTTCCTACTACTAGAAAGAGCAGGGTTTTAACCCAGGTTTTTAGACCATGCAATCTTGCTGTTAAACATCACATTCTATTCTCAAACATTTTTTGCACATGACACCAGAGGTACAGTACTCTGCAGGGCACATGACAAGTCAGTTTCTGGCAAATTAAATAAGAAATTCCTGTTTTGCTCCGTGAAGAATGAAGGTAAGTGTGCCCAAGGCAACAGTGAGTGATTAAAGACTTGTGGCTTTTTCTTGGTTTAGATCAGAGGATCCAGTGGACTTTTGGAGTCAAACATACTTGCGTTTGAATCTCAAATAAGTCACTCAGTGACTGCAAGAACTTGGGAAGTTGTTTAGCTTGTCAGAGTCTCATTTTTATGAGATGGGATTGTAAACCTGCTGGGGCTTTGTTTGCCTTACAGGAGATAATGGGTGCGATTTTGTCACACTGAGCACACAGCGGCACTCTCAGGGAGGACACTGCTCTTTTCCCATTTCATGGAGTTACTTTTGGGCTGAGTATCTCAGTCTAATTTTACAACTAGGTGTTTTCTTCAAGAAAGTTAAACTGGCTAAGGAAAACTGTTTTCTATTTCCTCTGCTCCAAAGCTGAGTGGCACACATAATCTTTTATTTATTCAACATATTTGTTCACACAATGTGCCGGACATGAGTGTAAAGAGAAAAAGCCAGAGCCTTGGCATCAGGATGTCTGCAAGAACACTGGCTCCATCACGTGGTGTCATCTTGGACAGTCAGCTCATCTTTCTGAACCTCACCTTGTTTATATGAAGTGAAGAAAATACCATCTCTTTTATTTCTGAGCTGCTATAAGAATTGAAGAGATGATTAAAATAAAATTGCTTTGCACTAAGAAGGGGTTAGTGTAGTATCTATTTCCCCTGATCTTGATACCCTTGGATAGAAATCAGGCTGCTCTACTAGTTGCAAACCGAGTGATAGTGTGCTGGAAATACTTAACAACAGGCTCTCGGGGGGTGGGGGGGTGGGGAGGGAATCTCTGACTGCAGCATGTAATGATTTCCATGATATAAATCCTTCCAGGCAGCTCCAGCCCACCTCTGACAACTGTTTCTCTTGCTCTGTGTTGGGCACACAGGCCCAACCACTGATTTCTTATGTAAGATAACATATTTGCAAGTTCCAGGGACTTGGGTGTGGACATCTTTGGGAGGCCATTTTTCTGCCTACCACAAATGGCCCAATTATTTTACTCTCTGTGCATCCTCTCACAACATCATTAGAGATTCTTATCCGTATTTTGCAGATGAGGAAAATGTGGCTTAAAAAGTTGAACTTGCCGAAAGTAACCTACCCAGCAAATGTTAAACTGAAGTTTGAACTCAAGTCATCTAATTCCCAAGACTGTTTCTTATCCATGTCCTTGTGTTGTCTCCCCTGTCAGGGATTTAGTAAGCTGATTCTCTGGTTTAGCAGAGAATTTCCATGGCAACAGTTGGGTTGCTGTGGTGGTGGTTGAGGGGGATTTATTTTCAGAGTTGTATGGAGTGATCAAGAGATCTGAAAATAAAAGTTGCTTTAGGTGGCATGTTCCGTCAGTGGTGACCCCTGCAGTAACCAGAGAAAAAATCACCCTGAGTGTTTCTAGACTTAGGTAGGCTGATTTCACAAAGCTTTGCCCACCATGGTAAACATGGAATTTTTTTAATGTAAAAAATAAACCAGTGAAAATTAAATGAGTCTTCTCCAAATAGCTGTGTTGTTACTCAAAGCTGTTTTACAGAACAGTAAAAATAGGGAAAATAGAGTTAATTCCTCTTTAATTTCAGCCAGGTTTATTGTCATCATGGGGAGAGAGGGAAAGCTCACAAAAGCCATGCCATTTTCTGAAAAAAAACAAAAAAAACAAAACCCAAATACTCTTTAAGAAAATAGGTTAACTCAGTTTCCATGGCAATGTTACCTAATGCTAAAATTCTATAGCTGACAGGAAAAAGTGACAGTGACAGAGAAACCAAACTGAGTGTAGTTATAGAGACTTCTTGTTTCATTATCATCCCATCTTAATTGTTCCTTTACATTTCAGACCTCACCTCCTATTATATTTTGAGGATAGGAACTAACCTATTTAGTTTGCATCCCCATCATTTAGTATAGTGGCTAACAGGAAGTAAGTGCTTCATAAATGCTGGTAGAATGCAACTGAATATTACGTTACCGTGGTAGAGTGCTTCCCAAGTGCATGCCTCAGATTGGTAGCCCTAAAATCACTTGCAGAAGTTTGAAAAATACAGATTCCCTCTGTTGATCTTAGAGATTCTCAAGTAGGAGACCTGTGAAGGGGCCCAGATACTTGCATTTTTATAAAGCCATGTAGGGAATTCTGAAATCCACCGATGTTTTAAAACCACACCTACCCTTGTTTACACATTTATAGGCAACATGCTAGACTCACATTTGCCTAAAGCCAAGCTTGAGTTAACATCTCTATAAAAAAAAGCACGGGAAGCACTTCTGTCACTCATTGCGGGTCTGTTATGTGCCCCACACTGGGCCAGGGGCAGTGAGGGACATCAGAATGATGAGCCCTATCTCCAGGAACCTTAAAATTGTGTTAGAAAACTAAGGACATCTTTAAGACTCAAGTCTGTTTGGATAGCCTTGGGGGGCTGATGAGGAACAGAAGGAACTTCTGATACTAATGGGTGTTAAAAGGGAAGACTGGAGGGGTATTGATTTTATTCAAGGACAGTGGAAACTTGTGGCAGGAAAGGAAGGTCAGTACCGGTTACTACTGAAGGTGGTGCTGCCTGCCCAGACGTCTGCCAGCCCCTACATGCTGGGCGGCAGTGTTCCTGCCACGAGCACTGAGGCTGAGCAGCAGAAGCCTGTGTTCCATTTGCAGGATTTGGCTGTTAGCCTTTTAGCAGGAGCAAGAACATGGTTCTGGATTTTGGTATTGAAGCGGTAGGAATGTGGCCACAAAGCTAGAGCAGAAAATGGGGGAATTAGAGAAAAAAAACACTTGATGGTCAAGAGAGCTAATTTACAGAGCTCTAAGAGACAACCTTCCAGTAATTAAATACCCGGAACCAGAGAACGATTGTGTTGTTGTCATTATTGTCCTAGTCTTACTCATAGTATTGCCAAGGAAACATCAGTTACAGGCACACCTTGTAGATATTGTGGGTTTGGTTCCAGACCACTGCAATAAAATGAGTATCACAGTAAAGCGAGTCACACAAGTTTTTAGTTTCCCAGTGCATATAAAAGTTATGTTTACACTATATTTTACTTTATTAGGTGTGCAATAGCATTATGTCTTAAAAAAAAGTACATACCTAAATTTAAAAATACTTTATTGCTAAAAAAAAACTGCCAGCATCTGACACTTCAGAGAGTCAAAATCTTTTGGGGTGGAGGGTCTTGCCTCAATATTGTAAGAAGCAATTCCTCATCCTTTAAAGTTTTAATGAGATTGCAGCAATTTAGTCACATTTTTAGGCTTCATTTCTATTTCTAGTTCTCTTGCTATTTCCACTACATCTGCAGTTACTTCCTCCACTGAAGTCTTTTTTTTTTAACATTTCTTATTGATTTATAATCATTTTACAATGTGTCAAATTCCAGTGTAGAGCACAATTTTTCAGTTATACATGAACATATATATATTCATTGTCACATTTTTTTCTCTGTGAGCTACCATAAGATCTTGTATATATTTCCCTGTGCTATACAGTATAATCTTGTTTATTTATTCTACAGTTTTGAAATCCTGTCTATCCCTTCCCACCCTCCTCCGCCCCCTTGGCAGCCACAAGTTTGTATCCTATGTCTGTGAGTCTATTTCTGTTTTGTATTTATGCATTTTTTGTTTGTTTTGTTTTTTTAAGATTCCGCATATGAGTGATCTCATATGGTATTTTTCTTTCTCTTTCTGGCTTACTTCACTTAGAATGACATTCTCCAGGAACATCCATGTTGCTGCAAATGGCGTTATGTTGTTGGTTTTTATGGCTGAGTAGTATTTCATAGTATAAATATACCACATCTTCTTTATCCAGTCATCCGTTGATGGACATTTAGGCTGTTTCCATGTCTTGGCTATTGTAAATAGTGCTGCTATGAACATTGGGGTGCAGGTGTCATTTTGAAGTAGGGTTCCTTCTGGATATATGTCCAGGAGCGGGATTCCTGGGTCATACGGTAAGTCTATTCCTAGTCTTTTGAGGAATCTCCATACTGTTTTCCACAGTGGCTGCACCAAACTACATTCCCACCAGCAGTGAAGGAGGGTTCCCCTTTCTCCACAGCCTCTCCAGCATTTGTCATTTTTGGATTTTTGAATGACGGCCATTCTGACTGGTGGAGGTGATACCTCATTGTAGTTTTGATTTGCATTTCTCTGATAATTAGTGATATTGAGCATTTTTTCATGTGCCTAATGATCATTTGTATGTCTTCCTTAGAGAATGGCTTGTTTAGGTCTTTTACCCATTTTTGGATTGGGTTGTTTGCTTGTTTCTTATTAAGTCTTATGAGCTGCTTATATATTCTGGAGATCAAGCCTTTGTCGGTTTCATTTGCAAAAATTTTCTCCTATTCCGTAGGTTGTCTGTTTTACTCATGGTTTCCTTTGCTGTGCAGAAGCTTGTAAGTTTCATTAGGTCCCATTTGTTTATTCTTGCTTTTATTTCTATTGCTTGGGTAGACTGCCCTAGGATAACATTTTTGAGATGTATGTCAGATAATGTTTTGCCTATATTTTCTTCTAGGAGGTTTGTATCTTGTCTTATGTTTAAGTCTTTGATCCATTTTGAGTTTATTTTTGTGTATGGTGTAAGGGAGTGTTCTAGCTTCATTGCTTTACATGCTGCTGTCCAGTTTTCCCAACACCATTTGCTGAAGAGACTGTCTTTATTCCATTGTATATTCTTGCCTCCTTTGTCGAAGATGAGTTGACCAAAGGTTTGTGGGTTCATTTCTGGGCTCTCTATTCTGTTCCATTGGTCCATATGTCTGTTTTGGTACCGATACCATGCTATCTTGATGACTGTAGCTCTATAGTATTGTCTGAAGTCTGGGAGAGTTATTCCTCCAGCCTCTTTCTTTCTCTTCAGTAATGCTTTGGCAATTCTAGGTCTTTGATGGTTCCATATAAATTTTATTATGATTTGTTCTAGTTCTGTGAAATATGTCCTGGATAATTTGATAGGGATTGCATTAAATCTGTAGATTGCCTTGGGCAGTGTGACCATTTTAACAATATTGATTCTTCCAATCCAAGAGCATGGGACATCTTCCCATTTTTTAAAGTCTTCTTTAATTTCCTTCATCAGTGGTTTATAGTTTTCTGTGTATAATTCTTTCACCTCCTTGGTTAGATTTATTCCTAGGTATTTTATTACTTTGGGTGCTATTTTAAAGGGGATTGTTTCTTTACTTTCTTTTTCTGTTGATTCATCATTAGTGTAAAGAAATGCAACTGATTTTTGAATGTTAATCTTGTAACCTGCTACCTTGCTGAATTCTTCGATCAGCTCTAGTAGTTTTTGTGTGGACCTTTTAGGGTTTTCTATATATAGTAACATGTCGTCGACATATAGTGACACTTTTACCTCCTCTTTTCCAATTTGGATCCCTTTTATTTCTCTCTTGCCTGATTGCTGTGGCTAGGACTTCCAAGACTATGTTGAATAGGAATGGTGATAGTGGGCATCCTTGCCTTGTTCCAGATTTTAGTGGGAAGCTTTTGAATTTTTCACTGCTGAGTACTATGGTGGCTGTAGGTTTGTCATATATAGCTTTTATTATGTTGAGATATGTTCCCTCTATATCCACACTGGTGACAGTTTTTAATCATAAATGGGTGTTGAATTTTATCAAATGCTTTTTCTGCATCTATTGAGATCATCATGTGGTTTTTCTCCTTTCTCTTGTTGATGTGATGTATTACATTGATTGATTTGCATATGTTGAACCACCCTTGTGTCCCTGGGATGAACCCCACTTGTCATGATGTATAATCTTTTTCATGTGTTGTTGGATTCTATTTGCTAATATTTTGGTGAGGATTTTGGCATCTATGTTCATCAGTGATATTGACCTGTAATTCTCTTTTTTTGTAATGTCTTTGCCTGGTTTTGGTATCAGGGTGATGGTGGCTTCATAGAATGAGTTTGGGAATATTCCCTCCTTTTCGATCTTCTGGAAGAGTTTGAGAAGGACTGGTATAAGTTCTTCTTTGTATGTTTGGTAGAATTCCCCAGTGAAGCCGTCCGGTCCTCGACTTTAATTTGTTGGGAGGTTTTTTATTGCTATTTCAATTTCATTTCTAGTGATCTGTTTGTTCAAGTGTTCAGATTCTTCTTGATTCAGTCTTGGTGGACTGTATGTTTCCAGAAACTTGTCCATCTCCTCTAGGTTATCCAGTTTGGTTCCATATAGTTTTTCATAATATTCTCATATGATATTCTGATTTCTATTTTATTTGTTGTAATTTCTCCATTTTCCTTTCTTGTTTTGCTAATTTGTGCTCTCTCTTTTTTCTTCTTTGTGAGTTTTGCCAGAGGTTTGTCGATTTTATTTACTTTTTCAAAAAACCAGCTTTTGGTTTGATTGATTTTTTTCTGTGGGTTTTTAAAATCTCTATTTTATTTATTTCCTCCCTGATCTTTACAATTTCCTTCCTTCTGCTGCCTTTTGGGGTTTTTTGTTCTTCTTTTTCTAGTTCTTTTAGTTGGTGGGTTAAGTTGTTTATTTGGGATTATTCTTTTTTGAGAAGGCCTGTATCGCTATACACTTCCCTCTTAGCACTACCTTTGCTGTGTCCCATAAATTCTGTGTGGTTGTGCTTTCATTTTCATTTGTCTCAAGGTATTTTTTAATTTCAGCTTTGATTTCCTCATTGACCCGTTGCTTTTTATTGTTTAATCTCCATGCTTTCTTTTTTTTCTCTTTTGCTTCTCTGTTGTTGATTTCTTGCTTCATGGCATTGTGGTCAGTAAAGATATTTGAGATAATTTCTATCTTCTTAAAATTGTTGAGGTTTCTTTTGTGCCCAAGTACATGATCAATCCTAGAAAATGTTCCATGTGCACTTGAAAAGAATGTATATCCTGTTTTTTGGGGGTGTAATGCTCTGAAAATATCCACCAAATCTAATTTTTCTGTTGTATTATTTAGTTTCTCTGTTGCCTTATTTATTTTCTGTCTGGAAGATCTGTCTAGTGATGTTAATGCGGTGTTAAAATCTCCAACTATGATTGTATTCCCATCAATATCCCCCTTTATCTCTGTTAGTAATTGTTCTATGTACTTAGGTGCTCCTATATTGGGTGCATATATGTTAATGAGTGTAATATCCTCATCTTTTATCACTCCTTTAATCATTATAAAATGTCCTTCTTTATTTTTCTTTATGGCCTTTGTTTTAAAGTCTATTTTGTCTGAAATCAGTACTGCAACACCTGCTCTTTTGGCTTTTCCATTTGCATGGAATATCCTTTTCACTCTCAATCTATATGTGTCCTTCTCCCTAAAGTGGGTCTCTTGTATGCAGCATATTGAAGGTTCTTGCTTTATTATCCAGTCTGCCACTCTGTGTCTTTTGACTGGAGCATTTAGTCCATTAACATTTACAGTAATTAATGATAGATGTGTGTTTATTGCCATTTTGAACTTTTCTTTGCAGTTGATTTGGTATTTCCTCTTTGTTCCTTTCTTCTTCCTTTTGTGGTTTGGTAATTTTCCTTTGTATTGTCATGGATTTTATTTAGTTTTTGTGACTCCCTTGTAAGTTTTTGGCTTGTGGTTACCCTTTTCTGTAAGTCTATTAGCCCATCACTATATCTCAAACCCATCCTACTGAAAACAAAAAATTTAAAAAAGAAAAAAAAACTCTATATTTTCTTGCTCCCCTCTCCCACTCTGAATGATTTAGATATCTTCTTTTACAATTTAGTGTTTATTCTATTTGTAATTCATGAGTTATTACCTTTCCAGTTATAAGTTTCTCATTTCTGTAGCATCTTGCTTCTTTTCTATTTAGAGTAGACTTTTCAGTATTTCTTTTAGCATGGGTTTAGTGTTGCTAAACTCTTTTAGTTTTTTCTTGTCTGTGAAGTTCTTTGTCTCCTTCTATCCTAAAGGATAGCCTTGCTGGATAAAGTATCCTAGGCTGCATCTTTTTTTCATTCAGGACTTTGAATATATCTTGCCACTCCCTTCTGGCCTGTAGTGTTTGTGTAGAGAAATCAGCTGAAAGCCTTATGGGGGTTCCCTTGTAACTCACTCTTTGTTTTTCTCTTGCTGCCCTTAGGATCATTTCTTTATCCTTGACTCTGGCCATCTTGGTTATGGTATGTCTTGGTGTGTGTCTGTTTGGGTTCTTCCTGTTTGGGACCCTCTGAGCCTCCTGTACTTGGATATCTGATTCCTTCTTTAGGTTTGGGAAGTTTTCAGTCATGATTTCTTCAAAAACCTTTTCAACCCCCTTTGATCTTTCTTCCCCTTCTGGGACCCCTATTACGCAGATTGGCATGCTTTATATTATCCCATAGGTCCCTTATGTTGCTTTCACTTGTTTTTATTTGTTTATCTTACAGTTGTTCTGATTGGGTGCTTTCTGTTGTCCTATCTTCTAGGTCACTAATTCGTTCCTCTGCATTATCTAGTCTGCTCTGCACAGCCTTTAGATCTGTTCCCATCTCAACCAATGAGTTTACCAGTTATACTTGGCTCTTCTTTATAGCTTCTATTTCATTTTTGACATATTTTATATCTCTAAACACAATTTCTTTTAGTTCCTTCAGTACTTTGATCACTGCTTTTTTGAAATCTTGATCTAGTAGGCTATCGATGTCTATTTCATTGATCGTTCTTCCAGGGGATTTCTCTTGTTCTTTTAATTGGGAATGGTTTCTCTGCTTCTTCATCTTGCTCTATCTCTCTGGCACTGTGGCTTATAGAGTATCAGTTACCTATTGTGGTCCTTAAAGGAGTTTATTTATTTATCTATCTAATGCCTATGTAGGAATAAAACTTAAAAAATAAAAAAAGGAGAGAGAGAGAAAGAGAATTCTAAAAGAAGGGAGAAAAAAGGTTTGAAAACAGTGTATAATCAATTATAGAAGTGCAATTTGAATCAGACTAGCATTTGAGTTGAGACGTCTTTTTTAAAAATCCTTAAAAAAAAAAAGGAAAAAAGATCGAAAAACGATATTTGAAACCTATTTATAAACAATAACAAGATCAAACCCAAAAGAAATGAAAGTGAAATCAATTGGATTTTTTAAAAAAATAATAAGAATAGAACTACTTTAAAAGAAAAATTTAAAAAGGAATTAAAACTAGAAGCATATACAATTGTTTAGAAAGTAGAAATTAAAAAGGTAATAGAAAATAGAGCAGATTAAAAAAAGATAAAAAAGAATTTTAAGAGAAGGGAGGAAAAAAAGGTTTGAAAAATAGTATATAATAAATTATAGAAGAGCAATTTGAATCAGACTAGCATTCGAGTTGAGACACCTTTTTAAAAACCCTTAAAAAAAAGAAAGGAAAAAAGAATCAAAAAATGATATTTAAAACTTATTTATAATCAATAACAGGAGATCAAACACAAAAGAAATGAAAATGAAATCAATTGATTTTTAAAAAAATAATGTAACTGCTTTAAAAGAAAAATTTAAAAGGAATTAAAACTAGAAGCATATACAATTGTTTAGAAAGAAAAATTTAAAAATGAATTAAGACTAGAAGCATATACAATTGTTTAGAAAATAGAAATTTAAAAGGTAATAAAAAATGTAAGATAAAAAATGATAGAATTTTGAAAAAGGGGAGGAGAAAAGGTTTGAAAACAGTGTATAATGAATAATTGAAGAGCAAGTTGAAGCAGAATAGCAGTCGAGTTGTGACGTCTCTTAAAAACCTTTAAAAAAGGAGAAAAGAGGAAAAAATATATTTGAAACCTGTGTCTAATCAATAACAGGAGATCAAAACCAAGAGAGATAAAAATGACATGACGTGGATTTTTTAAAATAATAATATTATTTTAAAAGAAATATTTTAAAGGAATTAAAACTGAGAGGATATATAATTGTTTAAAAAGTGAAAATTAAAAAGGTAATAGAAAATACAACAGGTAAAAACAGATTTAAAAACAAAGGGGGGGGGTGTTCTCCTGGAGACTGTGTGCTCTTAATGAGGTCTTTCTGTCTTCACCCTGTTTTGTGAGCTCAGTTTGCTGTTTCCAGAGGCCCTCTGTTGGTGCCCTCGTCTGTGCTGCTCGCAGTGCCTGTCGGCAAGCAGACCGGGCCTCCTCCCAGCACAGCGTTCCTGCGGGAAAGGCGGGGGTCCACCCGCCATCTCCCGGCGCTGGTTGCTCCGCAGCTCCAAGCCACCGCGCGCTCTGCCCTGGGTTGGCACTCCGCAGGCGGGTCCCTGGAAGACTGCAGAACAGCCCTGCCCCTGCTCCGTGTCCAAACCCAGCTCCTTGTTTGTCCTGGTGGTGCGAACATTGTGAGGTACCAGGGCAGAAGGATCCTATCTGACTCGGGCTGCAAACAAGTCACTCTCTGGCCTTTGAGGCTGCCAAGCCCCCAGGTGCGGATTCAGGTTTCGCCCCCGCCTCCACCTGGGTGCCAAGCGCTGGAGGATTCGGCGGCTGCGCCTGAGCCCCACCTCTCCTCGCTGAAAACCTTCCGTGGGTTTTCATAGATGGGGGTGTGCATCCTTCCCCCCAGGGCACGTCATCCATGCTGTTTTACGGAGGGCCCAGGTTGTTCTGCCCTGTGCACCCACTCATCCACATTGCGCAGCACCCTGCAGTCCCCCAGGGCTGCCTCAGTGCAGCTGTCCCGGTCCTCTGCCCAGGTCTGGCAGCCTGTCCCAGCCCCCAGCTCCCGGCTCGGGTCTCGGGCTGGGTGTCGCAGAGACCCTCTGTGCCCATTTAACTTAGTTCTGTCAGTCAAGGGCTGCTCCGTACAGATCCAAGCCTCGGAGGCTCCCCCTCCGTCCCACTGGCCTCTCCGTTGGAGGGGAGTGGACCCAGAGAATGAGCGCCAGTCCTCCTTTGCCGTTCCCTCCACACTGGACCGGTCCCGCACTGTTTTGCCTTTTCATTTTTCTTTTTTTCCTTTCTCCTACCAGATTTTTGGCATCTTTGTCTTTTGAGGAGGACAGTGTTCTGTCAGAGTTCCGCAGGTGCTCTGGTTGGCTGAGTGGGTCCGTGGATGTGAGTCTTGGTGTATCTGTGGGAGAGGGTGAGCTACGAGTGTCTTACAACTCCGCCATCTTGGCCTTGTCTTCCCCTCCACTGAAGTCTTGAACCCCGCAAAGTCATCTGTGAGGGTTGGATAAACTTCTTCCAAACTCCTGTTAATGTTGGTATTTTGACCTCGTCTCATGAATCATGACTGTTCTTAATGGCATCTAGAATGATGAATCCTTTCCAGAAGGTTTTCAGTTGACTTGTCCAGATCCATCAGAGGAAAAAATCACTATCTATGGTAGCTATAGCCTTACAAAATGTAGTTATTAAATAATAAGACTTGAAAGTCATATTTACTTCTTGATCTGTGGGCTGCAGAATGGATGCCATACTAACAGGCATGAAAACAACACTGGTCTCATTGTACATCTCTGTGAGAGCTCTTGGGTGACCAGGTGCATTGTCAGTGAGCAGTAATATTTTGAAAGAAATGCTTTTTTCTGAGCAGTAGATCTCCACAGTGGGCTTACAACAGTCAAGTAAATCATGTTGTAAACAGATGTGCTGTCATCCAGGCTTTGGTGTTTCATTTATACAGCACAGGCAGAGTAGATTTAACATATTTCTTAAGGGCCCAAGGACTTTCAGAATGGTGAGTGAACATTGGCTTTAACTTAAAGTCACAAGTGCATTAACCCCTAACAGGAAAATCAGCCTGTTCTCTGAAGCTTTGAAGCCAGGCATTGACTTCTCCTCCCTAGCTATGAAAGTCCAAAATGGCATCTTCTTTCAATATTGGGCTATTACATCTACATTGAAAATCTGTTGTTCAGTATAACCACCTTCATTAATTGCCTTAGCTAGATCTTCTGGGTAACTTGGCTGCAGCTTCTACATCAGCACTTTTTGCTTCATCTTGCACTTTGATGTTTCAGAAATGGCTTCTTTCCTTCAGTCTTATGATCTAGCCTCTTCTAGCTTCAAACGTTTCTTCTGCAGCTTCCTCACCTCTCTCTGCCCTTACAGAGTTTGAGAGAATTGGGGCCATGCTCTGGATTGGGTTTTGGCTTAAGGGAATGTTGTGGCTGGTTTGATCTTCTATCTAGAACACTAGAAGTTTATCCATATCAGCAATAAAGCTGTTTCATGTTCTTATCATTGGTGTGTTCACTGGAATAGCACTTTTAATTTCCTTCAAGGACTTTTCCTTTGCTGTCACAACTTGGCTGTTTGGCATGAATGGCCTAGCCTTTGGCCTGTCTTGGTTGGTTTTCATCATGCCTTTCTCACAAAGCTTAATCATTTCTAGCATTTGATTTAAAAAGATATGCAACTCTTCCCTTCACTTGAACACTTAGAGGCCATTGTAGGGTTATTCACTGGTCTAATTTCAATACTGTTGTGTTTCAGGGAATAGGGAACGAGGCCCAAGGAAAGGGAGAGAGACAGGGAATCAGCCAGTCAATAGAGCATTCAGAACACACACAAAATTGATCAGTTAAGTTCAGCATGTTAAATGGGTGCAGTTTATGGTGCCCCAAAACAACTAGTAACATCGAAAATCACTGATCACAGATACCACAACAAAAAAAGTCTGAACTATTGCAAGAATTACCAAAATGTAACACAGAGGCATAAAGTGAGCAAATGCTGTTGGAAAAATGGAGTGGATACACTTGCTCCCTGCAAGGTTGCCACAAACCTTCAATTTGTAAAAGTGCAATAGAGCGAAGTATCTGCAAAGTGCAATAAAGTGAAGCATGGTAAAAGGAGGCATGCTTGTATAATGAAACAATGAGGATAACAAGTGAGTATAAAGGAAAGAATAACAAGCAATACTATTACGTAGTAGACTATGTAATGTAGTAGTCATGACATGCCGTAGTCTCTAAATTCAGCATGCATTTATTATGCCCAGAAAATGCAGATAAAAATAAAAATGTGAAGCAGATAAAAAATAGAAGGAGGAGGAGAAAGATAAGGCAATTAAGTACCAGAACTACTTTATTAACAACTGGACAAGCATCCAATACCTTAGTGCCTAGTCTGAAATGTGTCTTTTAAGTCAACACTCCACCCATAAAATGTGGCTCAACAAATGTCCTGAGCTCGGAACACAAGGGAAAGCATTTTCCTCAAATAGCCTACATTATTTCATTTCCTTCAGCATCTTCTGTGTGCCAGGTGTTCTTGTGTATTGGGGACACCATTAAAAGAAGACGGAGTCCCCACCTTATTTTTCACCAGAGCACTCAACACTAGTTGATATTTTATTATACATTTTTTACTTTAGGTTGTCTATAGTTTGTGTCCCACCTAAAAGTGAGCTCTGTGAGGGAAAGGACCTCTTTCCTGTTCACGGTTCTATTCCCTGTTCTATTGTAGACCCTGCTCATCAACTACTAGTTGAATAGATGGATAAGTGAGTGAATAATCTTGGGAATATGGTGATTAAACAGGAAATTCTGAGTTTCTTTTGAGCTACTATCTTGTTTTTTTTTTGTTTAAGTATAGTCAGTTTACAGTGTTGTCAGTTTCTGATGTACAGCATAATGTTTCATATATATATATATTCTTTTTCATATTCTTTTTCATTATAGGTTACTACAAGATATTGAATAAAGTTCCCTGTGCTATAAAATAGAAACTTGTTATTTATTTTATATATAGTAGGTAGTATCTGCAAATCTCAAACTCCTAATTTATCCCTTCCTACCCAATTTCCCCCTAGTAACCGTAAGTTTGTTTTCTATGTCTGTATGTTTCTGTTTTGTAAATAAGTTGAACTACTATCTTGAGGGGTAGTTTATCAAGCATCAAACATATAAAGAATAGAGTTGCTCATCACATAAGATGTCTACTTTCTGTTCTCATATCAAATAGGAAATTCCTCTTTTCACCAAAATGGAATATAAAATTTCTCAACCTAAAACAGTGTATTAGTCAGTTTAGTCCAGGTTAAGTGTGGTAAAAATAAACTCCATAATTTCAGTTACTTAGCGCAATAAAATATAGTTTCTTTTTCATGTTACAGCCCCTTGAGTGGTTCTCCTCTGATCTGTTACTTGGGGATCTCAGCTTTTTCCACCTTGTGGCTTCGCCATCTTCAGTTCCTTCTTTTCAAAGCTTTACAATGGGGTAGAGAGCGTGGGAAAGACACCTGTGATATGTTAGCCCAGACTGGAAGTGATGTACATTGCTTCCTTCTGTATTCCATTAGCATGGTCTTACTGCATTGTAAGAGGACTGGAAAATGTAGTCTTCTTGTGTGCCAAGGAGGAGGTTATGGTTTGGTGAATACATGGCATTGACTCATGTTACATTTTCAACACTGACTTTAAAAATAAGAGCCATGGTATTGTAGCCATAGTCAACAGGTACAGAAAATACAGATCGGAAACAAAATAGTCTATGCAAATCTTTAATAAAGATAAGATGTTACTTAATTCATTCACTAGATATATATGAAGTTATTACTATGTACCACTCTTTGCGCTGTTTTACAGCTTATAATCTAGCAGGAAAGATACATGAGCTGTTACAATGAAGTAAGATGAGTGTCTTGATAAAGTACAGCATGTTGTGGGAAAGTCATAATAATATTTTTAAATAATTATTAACATTTTGAGCATTTGCCATGTATCAGGCACTTTAAAAGATACTGCATTTATTTTTTCACAATGGTAAGAAGTAGACACTACTGTGTTGTTGTTTCATGGATGAGTGAACGGAGACTTAGAAAAAATCAGCAACTTACTCAAGGTCACACAGTAATTAATACACTTTAAGTAACTGAGTAAGCAATGATTAGCCTTGATAATGAAAGTTTCTCAAACAAGAATGGGATGGTTTAACCCCAGATTATTTCATGTAGAATGAAAATACTACAAAACTCCCAGAGGAAAACGCACATGAGATTGAGCATTGAGACTATTCCATGACCTCACAGCTTCTCACCAGCTCCTTAGTGAGGAAGGATCAGAGGTGACAGCAGAACCTACCCTACATCCCCTTAGTTTGCTGCACAAAATGCTGAAAATAAAACCCACGCAGCTCCCATACTCCCAATATTTTTGTTTTTTGTTGTCCCAGCTTAAAAAATCTTCTTAGTCACTACAAAATGTCTCTTTACTCTCCCTCTCCTTTTCTGTCATCTATTTTATCTTATCTAATCTAATCTAATCTAATCTAATCTAATCTATTTTACCTACCTACCTACCAAGAGAGAGAAGCAAAATGAAGTAGGTGCTTCCTTTGAAATTTGACTCTTATACTGGGATGTGCTATGCCCTGGCAAGGTGGTTATATATCCATATAAACAAATAAGAAAATATTTGTGAGTGCATACAGTTCCATTTGAAGTAAATGAGAAATTTTATGCTCAGCTTGAGTAATTTAGTGTTTTAGTGATTGATGAAGGAATCAGTAAACAACACAATTTATATTTATGATATTCTTAATATGAAAATCATTATCTTTCCATAGTCAAAAAGCAAAACTAAAATAACCAGAGTTCTGCCTAGTTTTTTAATATGAGCTGCCTCCCCCACACCCGCCCCAATTTCTCTGCCAGAACTTAAATTCCTAGGCAATAAAAATTTCCCACCAAGGCAAAAAAAGATTCAATAATTGTTCTGCAAAGTAAAGAAGCCAGGTAGAATGGGATACTCGACTTGGAAACTTTCCATTGCAATAATGTGGAAATAACAGATTTAATGAGAATGGTATAATGAGGCAGGGGAACAGTTTCATCCTTGAGCCAAAGTCACATTTTTCTCTCCACAGGGTAGAGTAAAGAGGTGGATTGAGCAAGGAGCTCACCTGGTAAACCCACTGTTTTTGCAGATGTAAGTGGCTCACAGCTGGATTTAACTGCTGTGAGTTGCTTACCCACATGTGGTATTACATGAAATAAAGAGGAGCTGAAACTGGGGAGTGGGAAATGTAATTTTTAGCACAGTCTCACTGTCAGCAATGGGAATTGCTTTTCTAAAACTGAAAGTATCCTTGATGAAAACATTCTTTGACATACTCAACATTGCCTTGGGATAAATTCTTCCAGAAGCCATGAAACACTTCTTCATTTTGCAGGTTTATAACGTTTTATTGTCTACTTTATGAAACGCTGTGAAGCTGTTGCGCTGCCCTCTGCTGATTCTGAGCTGCATAACCAGGGTGTTCACAAGTAAGACACTGAGATCATTTAACTCAAATTAAATACTTGTTTGAGCATGTGTAAAGCATTAGGGATGCAAGAACAATTTGAAAAGAGTATAATGAGTAAAGCCCAGGTTTTAAAGTCAGACAAACTGAGTCCTGATCCCAGCCAGCTCTACCTCATGCCAGCTATGGGATTATGGGGAATTTATTTAAATTCTCCCAGGCTCAGGGCTCAGTTTCCTTATATGCAAAATGGGACTGTAACACTTATTTGCGTCATGTTATAAGGTTAGGTAATGTATGCCAAGTATCTGAAATGGAGTAGACCCCATGATAGGGAGCTATCACAACAGAGATTAGTCATGCACTCAAGAAGAGGGTAGGACAAGGAGGGAATCTGGCAGTCTAGGATGAGGTTGCAGGAGGAGAGTGTCATTAGATGGCTCTTTAGTGACCCAGATAGTAAAATGCAGTGGTATCCTCACCGAGGATATCAGCGGTGAGAATGAAACTGCTTTAGGACATCCACGCTGCTAGCCAAGCAGAGACCATTCAGGAAGGGAGGTGGGGAGAGACTGGAAGAAGATGGATTGAGCTTTGCCCATTTTTCTGTATGTATATTTCTATGAAAGCATATTTTAAAATGTGCAAGATTTTTATGGATAATTTATGATTTTCATTGGAAGTCACTAGAAGAGATTTAAAATGTGTACGTGTGTGTTTGTGTATCACAAACTTCTAGATCAGGTTCACAATCCTAGTACATATCACATATTTGAGGATTTGTTTTGTAGATGTGGTCTTTTTCTGCAGGAAGCCTGACAGAGTACTTACACTGAGCTGGTAGCAGAAGGTGGGGAGGGGTTGTTGAGAATAGATCACAGTCTGCGTCTCTGGAATCTACACATCTCACAGCTTGTCCTGAAGGCAATTAGAATACACAATGGCGTGCTTTGACAAAGGGACTAACAACAAACTTGAATCATGTTTGGACCCTCAGGTGAAATCAACTAAACATAAAAGTGATTTTCTCAAAATTGTTTGGTTCAATTTTTACATGTTACAGATTCAAGTCAGTGTTTGGATCCATATTAAAGTTTGGAACAAATGGAATTGTTTGCACGTAAAATATAGTTATGAAATCGTTTTAACATTTTTGAATAATGTAGTGAAACACAACATAATGCTATGAATGGAAAAAAAATTAAATTGCATAAGATACAAAATTGAATGATTGCATTGTGAATGAAAAACCGTAGTTTTTATTTGGTCTGAACAAAAAGCACATAGAGGCACTGATAATTATTCCCTACACAACAAGCAGCAGACTGGGAAAAATCCCACGTGTTTACGAGGCTGTCACTTTCAACCCCCTACTTTCCTTTCCAAACCCCGGCTTCAGAATTTGAGTCTGGAACAAATAGGATTGTTTGTATGTAAAATATAGTTATGAAATTGTTTTAACAGCTTTGAATAATGTAGTAAAACACCACATAATGCTATGAATGGGCAGAGTACAAGAGCAATTGTGTTATACCGTTGCTTATCATTTTCCTTCTGTAATTTATGTGGGCATCTCTTAATGTTGAATGTTACTAGAAAATACAAATAGGGTGCTGTCTTAGCTCAGAATCACTAAAAGAGAAACAGAAATAAAGAAAAATGTATGACAAAAAAAGGCAGAAGAGCAAATGGCCATAGTAAAGAAAAGTGATGGAACCCTGGTGACAACAGGTGTGTGTCCCTGCAGTGATTTTTATTTTGATTTGATAAAAGATGTTTTTTAAAAAATTGAGTTAAGAATAAAAGTAAGCACAGCTAGCTGTCTCATAAACACAAGACCTGTTTCAGCTTTGGTACAAATATGCTTTATACACCCCTGTACGGTGGTATTTCTGAGCCATTTTCACGGGAACTCAGGGTGAGTGATCTTTGTAGGTCTGACATTCTGGGCATATACGGATTTTTTTTCACAGAACTGTAGAGCTTTTGCAAGAACTTACTGTAAATAACCCCACAGAAATATTTTCTTTTTGATGAAGCACTCATACAAAATATTAATTGAGAGCATGTGAATAATAAAATTAACCCCAAGTGAGTGTTTACCTTAAAAGGCCAAGGAGTATCATGGTTAATCTAAAGTTATTACTTTTAGGAAGGTCTGATTTTTTCCAGACTTCTATTCCACAGGTATTATTAAGATGAATAATTTAGTATCATTTCCAGGATAAGCACAAGCATGATTAATTTTATTGTTAAAATTATAATGGGTAGAATTTTCTGACTTTCATCATATATTTTGTGGTATTAATTTTTTCCCTAGAATTAGCTTCACCTAGTTGCCTTTGATTTAGTAACAGGTTCATGCTTTTGTGAATTTAGTAATAGAAGTATTCTGCACATCCCCCTCCCTGAAATACATTGAAGAGATAGATGCGCAGAAACACAGCCAGTCATTGGCATGTGTTGCATAGATAGGAAGGTTGTAGATTATGGGATGTCTCTTACTCAAGAAAGCATAACAGAATATAAATGGACAATTATGATGTTATTAGAGATAACCTTGAATATACCCCAATGTTTTTTTCAGTAAATTCCTCACAAACACTTAAGCTTAACAAAAATCAATGACAACAGCAAGGAATAAATACCTGATACATACTTTGCAATGACAGCACTCTAACATTGCTCCTATAATACATCTGATAGCTATAAAATTATTGTATTCTCCAAGGAGAACTGATAATTATGTTAATACAGACCTGTTTACAGAAGCTGTGTAGTGGAGTGAGCGGGGCACTGCTTAGGATTCACATTCAGGCTCCGAAGCTGTACTTGCCAAGTGCCTGTGAGTGGTCGTTTAATTTCTCAGAATGCCAGTTTTCTAATATTTAAGATAGTAATATTCACCACATGATTGTAAGGAAGATTAAATGAGAAAACATGTGTTAAGTGCTCATCCCTGTGCCTAGAACAAAGTAAATAATCTAAAAAAGTAGTAATTGACCTTATGATTTGGTTGATGAAAGCAAATGATCATGCAGCAGATGTCAAAGGACAGTTTGCCAGACTCTCAGACTTAGTAAACAATCTTATGGTTACTGGGGAAAGGGGGTGGGAGGGGAAAAATTTGGAAGTTTGATGTTTGCAAATGTTAGCCACTATATGTAAAAATAGATTAAAAATTTTTCTTTTGTATAGCACCGGGAACTATGCTCAATACCTTGTAAGAACCTTTAATGGGAAAAAATACGAAAGTGAATATGTATGTATATGCAAGACTGGGACATTGTGCTGTACACCAGAAATTGACACATTAAAATTGATTGTACTTCAATGAAAAAAAAAGGATAATTTGCCACAAAAATGTAAGTTGTAGTAGTGGTTGGTTCTGTGGTTTTAGTTCCCTGGATTCTGATAGAGCAAGAACAGAATAGGGCAGTGGAAAAAGTAAATCAGGAATGAGGTGTCAGCTGCACACTCACTTCAGTCTGTTCCCAGTAGGAAGCTCTGAAGCATGAACAGTGTGACAGTCTTGGTCTCACCTTGGGCCAGTGCAGGCAGCCTTTGCTGTCCTCCTCCCACCGTGTAGTCAGTCATTGGCCACAACATATGGATCTGAAGAAGGTGGGACTGGGATGGGGAGCTTTCTTGCCTAATAAGGTGCTCTTCTCCTGAAGAGGCAGTACTTAAAGCAGCAGGGGTGGTGTACCAGCCAGAAAAGGTGATATGAGCAGAGCACCACAGTAGTGTCCCTGTGACTACCATCCTTCCTCAGTAGGGTCTATGCAGTAGCAGAGGACTTCACTGCTGGGAGTATATGGCCTAAGAGTGTGCCTTTTCTCTTTCTTCTCTCTCTTTCTGTCTCTCTCCCTTTCTCTCTCTCTCTCTTTCTCTGTGTGTATATCTCTCTCTCTCTCCTTCTCCCTAATCTGAATCAGTTTTTAATTTCTGTTGTCCTATTCTTTGTTCCATAAAGTCCTACATTTCAAAATATTCCATGTCATACTGGTCATTTCCATATGACAGTCTTGATACACCCACTGTAGAGGGCTTCAGCATCTCCGCCCATAACTGTCAAGTAGTCTGGCCCTAAAGTGTGAAACACTGCAGTGTGTGCTGGGTAAGGTCCAGGGCAGAGTAGTGTAACTTGGGTTTGAAATTTCCCTCCACCGTTTACTTACTAAGTGAATTGAGCTCTTGGTCTCAGTCTCTTCATCTGTAAAATGGAACTAATAATGTCACCTGTCTCTTAAGATTCTTGCTAATTCAGTGAGCTTTTGTGCATGAAACGTTTAGAACAGTGATACAAGGTAAGCTAGTTATGCTAGTTGTGAAGTATTCGTGGTCATAAAGTGCAGAGGATGCCGTCATCAACCTCAGACTCAATATTCTGTTTTTACTTCTTTGGTTATTACCATCTCTCTTAATCGCTATTGACCACATTTGTGCAATTTTGGGTCTCCATAAGGTCTCATCCTTCCTGAATGTGAGCAAGCTCCTCCAATGTCTTCTGCCTACAAACACTTCACAGAAAAGCCTTATGAATATCCTCTGTGACTGTAATAATGAAGTGTGGGTTTTAGCAAATTTGTGAATGATTTTTAGACCAAATGTTGCCTGGAGGACTCTTCCCGTTACCATGAAGCCCTTTCTTTTTATGGCATTTTTTTTTTCTGTGTCATACCTACTGTCTCCCAAGCTCCAAAGAGAAAGTAAAATTGCCTCATAAATACAAAATGTTAGTCTTTAGAAATAACAGTATGTACCACTGTTTGGCCACTGTGGTGCTCACTTAATCCTAAAAATTATCCTGAGAGATATTATCCCCATTTATCTATAAATTAAAGCATTGAGAAAGACCAGGAACCACAAAACTCCTAAAAGGAAAAATAGGTGGAATACTCTTTGACATAAATCTTACCAATTTTTTTTTTTAATCTGTGGCCTCAGGCAAGAGAAACAAAAGCAAAAATAAACAAATGGGACCTAATTAAACTTAAAACCTTTGCATAGCAAAGAAATCATCATCAATTAGGAGACGACCTACTGAATGGGAGAAGATATTTGCAAATGATATGTCTGATAAGGGGTTAGGATCCAAAATATATAAAGAGCTCATATAATTCAATATCAAAAAACCCCCAACCCAATTAATCCTCTTTTCTACCTTGCCTGAACAGGGCAAGATAGGGAAGAGGATTAAGAGGTACAAAGTACTAGGTATAAAATAAAATATAGGGACTATAACCAATCTTTTGTAGTAACTTTAAATGGAGTATAATCTATAGAAGTATTGAATGTCTATGTTGTACACCTGAAACTAACATAGTAAACCAACTGTACTTCAATTTAAAAAAAAAAAAAGAAACTAAAGTAGAGAGACAGATTTAGTTCACATGGAAGGTCACAAAGCAGATTTTGTGTTTAACTCTTTCATGCTCACTAGTTGACCACCTCAGCTACCCCAGCAATGCTGCCCTGGGGGCTCTTGCATCAAGGTTCTACATAGGCGAAGCCCCAGAGAAACACACACATGCACACACACATAGAAAAGATCAGCCTAGGCCAGGTTCTAAAGCATCTGCTGTGTCGAATTCTTCACCAAAGTTTACATTCAGAGAAAAGCAGATGTTGGTTAATTTATGTTATTTAAGCAATTCGTTATTTTTGAAGTGTCATTTTAGAGGGTAAAGTTAGGTTAAATGTCACTTCCTAACTGAAATATATTGCCATTTTGGTGGTCACAAGATCCCTGATCCACCTCCATTTACAGTTTGAACTTTTAGGAGTTTTCACATAACACACTGGGGGAAGCCCTGTACTATAGCGGTTGCTTGACCACTGGGCCACTTAGTGATGGCGACTCAGGGTGTTTGTCAGACATCACCATGCTGCTCTTTCCTCTTCTGTTAAAGTAGGGCTAATAATACCGGGCATTTAAAGAATTACAGAGAGCAAATAAGATAATGTCTAAAAGTACTTATAAATGTCAGTCACTGTAATTACACATGGTCATGGGAAGATAGAGGGAAGCATGGTTTGTGAGTAAGTATTAATTAAAAGCTTGGGGTATATTTGGATGGATAGAGGATGCATGAATTTAATAATAAGAAAACTATTAGACAAATACATATGTGGGCATTCTATAGGACATTTGGGCTAGATTCTTTAAAAATGTCAGTGTTACTAGAATTAAGATGTCAGGAACTTTGGATTGAAGGATACCAAAAAGGTAAGACACCTAAATTCTATGTGTGATTCTCTCAATTGGATCCTAAATTTGAAGGGGAAAAAAATACAATAAAGCAGTGGTTCTCAAGATTTAATGTGTTTAGAACCACTGGGATCTTGTTAAATGAGTAGGGTCTGGGATTCTGAATTTCTAATATCCCAGATAATACTGTTGCTGCCCAGTCTGCAGACTTCACTTTAGGGAGCAAGGGATAAATAGACATTATTGGAGCAGTGGGGAAATTTAAATATGGGTCATGTGTTAGAAAATATATCCATGATAAAGTTCTTCAGGTTTATAAAGATACTATGCTTACTTAGGAGAATGTAATTATTTACAGGCAATACTGTTGAAATAAATACTTAGTGTTGAGTTATGATGTGTTAAACTTATTTTCAAATAGTTTGAGCAAAAAAAAAGTGTGTGTGTGCATATAGGTGTGTGAGAAAGGAACAGATGTGGCAAAATATTAACAGCTTGTCAACATTTGTTGAAGATACTTGGATGTTCAGTGTATTAATCTTTCACTTTTTATATAGGTTTGAAATTTCCCAAAATGTAATAATTTTCCTCTGTGTAGTAATGTTCACGGATATTTCATGATATTCCTTTTCTCATCCTATCCCCAGTAGAACCTGAAACTTATCTCCAACATTCCTTCCATGCTCAGTTAGGAATCTACTGTCAGAAATTTTTCCCAAGGGGAGGGGTCTGTCTTCTGAATGAGTTTGTTTGTAAGATATTGCTGAGAGCGATAGGCCACCACACCACTCTCCAGTCATCCTTACCCAAATTAGAGCTTTCAAAATATTTTCTAAAGGTTTTTGTATATTTCTCATATCTGGCTGCTGAGTTCCTTCCAAAGTGAGAGCCTTCCCTTTTAGGGCTCTCTGAGTTGATTGCTAGATTTCCTGGTTCTTACAACCACCAGGAGTCACTTTTCCTGCTGCCTACACAGTTTGGTGACCCCACACAGGCTTATTGATGCAGGGATTTTATCCTGTATTTCGGGTATTGGAGAATAAAATGTACCTAATTTTATTAAAGATGTCGTCCACTGGTCTTCTTCTACTGTTATGTATACCAGTCAGAATCAGCCAGGAAAGCAGCACCACTATGAGTATTATGGGATAAACAATACAGGGGTAGGGGATAAGAGATACAAATTAGTATCTGTAAAATAAACTATAAGGATATATTGTACAACACAGGAAGTATAGTCAATATTTTAAAAAACCTATAAATGGGATATAACCTTTAAAATCATGAATCACTGTACTATATACATCTGTAACTTATATAATAATTGTATATAAAAAATTATGATAGAAATGAGGCCTTACGTAATTGGGGAAAAAACTGGGGCAGTGAAGATCTGGCAGAGGGACTCAGAGTATCAAAGAAGATGTCACAGGTGGGCAAGTCAGAGCCTGCAGGGAAATTTGAGAAGACAAGTTTGGCCACGCAGCTAAGTGGGAGCCTAGAGTAGGAACTTGTGAGAAGGTTCAAAGAAAACTGTTGCCTCTGTGTAGCAACCATTTCTGCTGGCCTGCTGCTGAATATGACCTGGAGCTTCTGTTCATATTCCCAACCAGCATTCAGGAAAATAAGCTGGATGCTAACCAGAGAAGAAGATAGATTGGTTCCATCCAGTCTTATCTGCGTCTACCCATCTCCATAATTGACTTCAAGTCCCTTCCAACGGTAATGGCCCCTGATTCACTCCTGCCTTCCAGATCTTGTGCAGGTTTCTTTTGGACCATCTCTAAGCTAGAACTGTACAGGGAAAGAGATTCAGGAAAACATAGTTTCCAGCTTAACCAAGTCCCCTCAGCACAACCCAGCCCACTATAGAAACTCCCCTAACTCCCCAAGTTCAGTTGAATGCTCTCTGTATCCCTGTTCCATTCTGGGCGGTTCAGTCATTGACTGCCTTCCTTTTATTTTCAGAAGGTGCATAAGTGCCTGTTACTTCTATTCGTGTAGGGAACCGTGTCTTATTCCAACACACCTTGCCCATTATCTGGCACATGGTAGGAGCTCAACACGTGTTTGTTGAAATAGAATGAAGAGAGAGGAAAAATTTAATAAGAGGTTTGGTAGAAGAGAATTTTCTCAATGAGTATATATCATAAAGGAAGTGTCAAGATGCTTTAGAAGGCAGCTTAAATAAACAATAGAATCTAGCTCATTTCAGTTATGATAGAAAGGTAAAATAGAACCTAAATAGAGGTGACTTATTTTTACCTGATAAACATGTTTATAAAGAGAAACAAGTTGAGACATCTATAGAAAGCAATGGCATTGGAAGTGACTCAATTGGAAGGATTGCCCACGGAGGAGGAGTAGTCTTGCCAGAGGGCTTGCCACAAATTAGAGCTAATGTACACTCAGGGACCAAGAAATCTTGATACTTGTTTCTCACTTAATTCTTTCTCAATATTCTGGCAGTGCTCCGTAGCTCTCAGCCTCTCCCCCTCTGTTCTGATTCTCTTCCTGCTTTGGTTATTCTTGTTCTTTTTTCCCCAATTTTCTCCTTTTCAGGTAGTTTAATTTCTCATCCTGGAAGGAGACCAACCTGATTTTGAATTCTGGCTCCATTTTTTGTTCATGCTTTCTGTGCCTCAGATTTCTCTTCTATAAAATTGAGAATAATATTTTCCATTGCAAAGGCTGGCAACTAACGCATTTTAGGTAATAAATGTAGGTTTTCCTGTTTCCTTTTTTCCAAGACTAAGAAGAAAGATTAGGAGCTATCAGTTATTGCTCCAACATGCCCCCTGAGATCTAACCTGATGCCTCCCACTCCTCAGTTCTTTCAACTATGTGTAATACTCTTCTGGGAGAAATTCTAGTAAATACACACTGTTTTACACTGATGGCTTTCCAAGTCTGCTGACTCTCACAGTTTCTTAGTCTTGGCTTTTTTTCTTCCTTCTCTTCTCTTCTTTCCTCTTCCTTTCCTTACCCTCATTTCCTCCTTTCTGGACTTTGTCTATGTTTCCTATTGCTGCTCTAACAAATTATCACAAATTTAATGAGTTAAGACAACAAAAATTTATTATCTTAAAATTTTGAGTTCAGAAGTCCAAAATCAGTTTCAGTAGTATAAAATCAAGATGTCAGCAGACCCGTGTTCCTTTGGGAAGTTCTAGGGGAGAATCCATTTCCTTGCCTTCTTCAGATTTTAGAAGCTGTCTGCATTCCTTAGTTTGTGGTCCCATCCTCCATCTTTAAAGCCAGCGGCATAGCATCGTCTCTGCTTCTGACCTTTGCTTTGTTATCGTCTCTCTCAGTCTCTGATTCTGCTTTCTTCTTATAAGGACCTATGTGATTACATTGGGCCCACCTGGATAATTCTGTGTGATTGCCACATCTCAAGATCCTTACCTTAATCTCATCTTCAAAATCCCTTTTACTATGTAAGGTAACACATTTACATGTTCTGGGCATGAAGACATGGACATTTTGGGGGGTTCTTTATTCAGTCTTTCACATCCCCTTTCTTCCCTTCTTCTACTTTTCTTTCCACCTGTCCCTGCCCTTGTTTTCCTGTCTAGTGACCCTCCTATAGGAGCACATCTCTGCCTCCTCTTATCACACATGGTCAAAATAAGTGACTCTCATTTTGTCAAACAAATTGCAAAGTGCAGATGACAGGAGAATAATCATATTTATTCAGTTGGATTATGAGGTAGAAAAGCTAATTCTCCAAATACATAAATGGAATGAATGATCTGCTGCTGAGTTATCTCTGGGAGTTTATGTAGGTGATGGTCATCCACACTATGATGTCACTTAAACCTTATTTTCTCTCGCCACCATCTAACTTTTCTTTGACTAGTAAATTTTTCACACTTTATCTTTGTTTCTTTCAGTATTTGTAAGTGTTCCCATTATTCTCTTAGCCAGGTAGTGTGGGGGGAAAAGCTTAGATTAGGATTCCAAATAACTGATAATTTGACCCTAGCCTGACATTCACTAGCTATATGACTTTGAGCAAATCACTTAGCTTCCTTGAGACTCTGCTTCTTTATATGATAAAAGAAAAGGTTAAAAAATCTTACCTCATAAATGTGCTGTCAGAATTAAATAAGGTAATTCATATAATGCCTGAAAACAGTGATGTTCTAAGAAAATGTAAAGAAAGAATGTTGTGAGGCTCTCTGACAAGGTTGTTGCAAGGTTAAATGAAATGATGTATGAGAAACATGAAGTAAATACTGCCACTCCTGTTACTCCTGCTAGTCATAGTAGTAGTTACTTACATGTGATGGTGAACTCTATATGCCAAGCACTGTGCTAAATGCTTTATAAGCAAGCAGTTCATTTTCACAGCCTTATGAGGTAGACACTATAAAATTATGTCTATTCTCTGATGAAGAATCTCTTTAACTTCACATAATTTTGATTCCCAGAGTAAGTGCTCTAATAATGTAAATACTATAATGTAATAAGTTGACTCAGCTGTACTTTTAAACCCTAAATGTTTTATATAATCCAGAAAATCAACTTATTGGGCAGGATCTCCTATAAGAGGTATTACAACAGATTGTCCACATAGGGAATATCTGAGTAGGTCCAGTGGAAGGAGAATTATATTGATCTAGTAGAATAGCAGTGTGGTCATCACCAGACCTGAGAGTGAAACGATGAGGTGACCTACACAAGTAGGAAGGAAGGAACTGCATCCTTTTCTAGGCAAAGTGTAGTTACCAAAATTTCCATATAACTACCCATGAGGAACTCGTGAGCAAGAGATTCCTTTGTCAAAGTAGTTTGGGAAATACTGAATATATTATAATAATACAGAATATGAATACTACTATCTTGGAGATTCTCATTGTATTTCATCACATTCATGGCTTTGCCAAGCTTATCAATAGAGAAATCTGCTTAAAATTTCCCAGATTAATTTGACCATGGTTTCTCTTTCTTTTGAGGAACATTTAATAATATCCTATTGCATTGGTGTTCCCATGAACACTTGTAAATTCTGAGGTAGGGAATAGTGGAAAACAAGGTAGATAAGGAAGGTGGAACCTAATTAAAAAGGACCTTGAACTATACAAATACAGATGAGGATTTTAGTCTTGTACTGACACTAGGAGAAAACGAAATAATAATTTTTGTAACGTTTACTATAATTAATTAATACTGATTAGCTACTTCAGGGTACTCCAGGAAAAGAATCAAAATGCAGCAAAAGCAGGCATAATACATGGCATAAAAGATCTTAAAAACTCATATGTGTAAATACAAACTTATATTTAATAATCATTTTCAAGCCAGTACAAAAAATTGAGAATAACATGTTGATTAATATTTTAATTTTTCTAAGTTTATTTCACAGTTTTTAAGGTCCAGCTATATGTTAGGTACATTCCAAGTATGTTCACATGTGTCACTTATTTAATTTTTTGACAAACTTGTTAAATATTCCCATTATAAAACCCAAGGTTGAGGCTCAGGGAGGGAAAGTTGCCCAAGGTCACACCAAGAGACAATTATGGAACTAGAATTTCAGTCAAGGACCTGTGATTGCAAAATGAGTTCTTTTTACCACTTTGCTTTCATTGGGTTAAAATAAAAATGTACGCGTAAGACTTTGGGAAAATGCACGAGCTAAATGATCAGAGAGCTGAGTAGGAGAAGGAGGAAACAATTTTGAAAGCACAGATTTTCAGTGAGTAATTGCATTGGTCACTAAACAATGTGGGAGTCATATGCCTTAGTGCCTACCGCCATCTTCTTCCAAAGAATTAAAAACACAGCCATAGTAGGGTGATTCTATCAAGCAGTGAGTTGTGATCTTTGCGGTGACACAAAATCTAGCTTTCACTTTGCAGATTTTTATTTAGAGGACTGTGGTCTTTACACTGTCATGCAACAAATAGAATCATCTCATGTTTCACAGTTTAGTTTATGGTTTTCATGTATTTCTACAAATTCTGTCCCATTTCTATGCCAGAAAGTTGGGAAACTTTTCCCTCTGGAAATTTAGGTTGTACATAGAACACCTGTTGCTGTAATCTCGCCCTTTAGCTCACTTCCACTTCATGCTTGCTGGAGAAGAGTGAGACACATTGCTCAGTGGTTGTCTTACAAAAAGAATACAGAGAGAAGAAAGGAAACCAACATATTTGGGCATATAACACTTACTGAGCATGTAACATACTGGATGTTTTGGGATACTCTACGTGATACTTTAGGTATGTTATTTTCTTTATTCCTTCTCTCCCCTTTCTAAAGGCAAGATTATTGTTCTATATTACACATGAGGAAATAAAAATCAGAGAAATTAAATAACTTTCTTAAGGTCACACAGCTTCTCCTCTTGCAGAACTGGCATTTGAACCCAGACCTCTATAACTTTCAAAGACCATGCTTACCACTCCTCCAACTATTCATTCTTTCCTCACTTTTATCCATCCATCCGCTAACATTAAACATCTTTTCAACACCTGGCCATGTTCAAGACACTGAAGATGTACATGCAATAACACCCAGCCAGTGTCCTGGAGAAGCTCAGTGATTAGTGCGGAAGGAATGCATAATACATGAATTATTATTTTAAAGTGAGCATTATGTTAAAATATTCACCTCCTGGATAACAGTTTATTCATTGATCAAGATAACAACTTCATACCTATAAAACATATATGATATATTCCAAGTGAGATTCTTACTTTAAATTAAAACATACAGCTTCTTTCTTCAAAAAGTTCTAGCTGGTAATGTAAACATTTCTGGCTTTTAAGATAAAAACAACAACAAAAACTGTCTTACACATTTAACTCTTACAGAAAATTTAGGGTCCAAATATTATTTATTTTTTCTATCAAGTAAGTTGGAGTTTTGGTTTCATTTCTGTTATTTCCCTAGCATTAATTTTTAATCAGCTTAGCCTAACAATCAATTAAATCAGTCACTTGGCAGATAACTCCATATTCTTTCTATTTTAAAAAGTTGTTATTTTAATATTTTATGAAAATATTTATTTATATGTTGTCTTTATAAAATTATATACAATACAGACATATGTATAATGAAAAGGAAATATTTCACTTTATCTCACTTCCCCAAATTCCCCACTCGCTTCTCTAAAATAATCACTGTTAACAGTTATTCTTCTGTAATCTTTATGTACATTACATGCTCTTGCAACTTCAAGTTATAATTTATTTTTTACATAAAAAGGCTACACTATGTTGTTTTGTAAGATGCCCTTTCCACTTAATATGTCTTACCAGTATTTCTAAGTCCATACTACTAAATTTATTCAGTAGAACTAAAGTTATATCATTCGTTTAACTACTGCTTTATTTATGAATACTTAGTATATTTCTATGTTATCCCTACTATAATGCTGTGGTGAATACCTTTACATCTTTCTTTAGTATAATGTATTGAGCACGTTTAGTCATTGACTCATCCAGCATCCATTATCTATTTTTTTAATAATGAAATCCAAATGACCATTGTTGGAATCTTCTCCACTTTTCCGTGTGATTCAGCGGGAACACTATCCTAATCCACCAGCCATGGCCCAGATCTGTGCCAATCAGAATATCCCATATCACCATGATGGGCGCATGACCCATTTGAGCTGGTGAGCATCATGGCTTTGATTTTATTTGGAAGGAAGAGAAACATTATTTTCTACTGAATATCAGTCTAATACAATACGATGTTGAAACTGCTGCAACCTTTCTGCCACTACCTTGAGTGAACCTGTCTGGGAATGGAGCCAAAATAAAGGAAGCAAAGCCAAGAAGCAGGGAGAGAAGGAAGACCTATTGACCAAATGCCAGCCCTTTTGAGATGTTTCTTATTCCAGCAAGAGCAAGCCCTGGACTTTACAGCTATGTGAGCCAATAAATTTCCTTTTTCTGACTAAGCCATTTTAAGTTAGCTTTTCTGTTGAGCACAACCGAAAGATACCTTACTGAGGATGATAGATACCATAAGTATAATTGTCAGGCTACTTACAGTATGTACAATTAAAGTTATCATAGCTATTGACACATTGCCCTTTCCGTAGTCTCTATGAATTTAAAATACAGCCAACTCCTAGCCATCAAGAATATCATAAATAATTTTATCTTTTGATAAAAAAAATTCTTTTAAAATTTTATTATCTGATACTAGGTAGGTTGATCATCTTTTCATATATGTTTTTGCCATTTATAATTTTTCTTCTACATACTTTTTTTCTATTTTTCTATTAGGTCATTTAACGTGAATTTTAGATGTATTCATATAACCTTTAAATTAATCCTTTATTACATAAATTACATATACTTTCTTCCAAATGACTCATTTTCTTGAAGCATTATTTATGGTATTCTCATATAGATGTTTTAACATTTTACCAGTGACATAAATTATTTTCTCTATAGTTGGTTTCTTTTTGTCTTATTTAGAGGGCCTTCCTGAAACCATTTTAGCCTCCTTAAATTTTTATTTTATTTTATCCTTAATTTTAAAATTTTACTATTGCTTTTGAAAATGTTTAGAATTCATTTGGTTGCCTATTGTGAGGTAATATATAATAAATAGCCAGTTGTGCTAAATATGATTTGTTGAATAGTTTATTCCTTCCCAGTGATTCAAAATGCCATTTTTATCATTCTTACATCTAAGTCTGTTTCTTAAATTCATTCTGCTTCACTGATCCATTTTATTTTTAATTTTTGGACTCAGGTGTACAGAATTTTATTAATCATATTTTTTATTTTATGATATACTGTCACCATCAGTTTATGAATTACTTGGTTTCATTTATTTGATCGAGTTGACAATTTAATAAATACCTGCAAATCCATCACTGAGAGCAAAATCTAGGACCTTGACAATGACCTACATCTAACTATTTGGTTCCCCTCTTTCTATCCCATTTTCTGCTAACCCATCATTCCCTTGCTTTCTTTGTAAATACTATTATATACTTTATAAATTCTATATGTATTTATAGAATTAAACATTTTATTTTGATTTGTTAACTTTAATACAGTGAGACTAGAGATGACCTTTGGATATTTCTTCAGGCTTTGGAGAAGTATTTTCTGTGGGACTTCAGTCTATAAATAATTGGAATTACCCCAAATAAGCATGTTAGAACCTTTGCAGCTGCCTAAATGAATGTGATCCTGTGAATGAAATACCTTTCTGGCCTGTAGGAGCAATATGCTTGTCAGGTTCCCCTCCTGGAGCCAGGACCTTTCACTGAGCCTGGAGGATACTATAGGCATGAGTCTAGAGTTCCTCAGAGCATGTGGTCAATCCTGCCACAGAGTAGAGGGTCATAGAGTGCTCCAAGGAGAGAAATAATGACTGGGGCCCATAGGTTCTGGTAAGAGATTAGGGTGCCTACCTAGATGGCTCTGTAGATCAAGGCTAATCCCAAGCATTAGAGGGGAATTTAGAAACATTTGAGAAAGTTACTCTAAGGCAAGAAGGTTAGAGTTAGGGTCCAGGATAAGGGCCCCCTCTTGCCTGGATCCAAGGGCAGTACTGACTTGTGTAAAGTTTGCTCTTGGATATATAGCCAGGAATGAAGTTGATTGTACAAATATTCAACGCTAGGAAATAATAACATATTTTTACAACGTGGGTGCACCAATCTGTGTTCTCACCAGCAATGTCTTCTGTAGCTCCACAACTTTTCTAATTAAAAAGGAGAGGCAATGTGGTTGGTTGCTGCCAACTTCTTGGTGTCAGAATCCTTTGTTCTTGCAGCTGTCCACATAGGTCAGGTCATGATGTTCCTGTAAACCTCCAACAAGACAAATGATATTCTCTGTTCTGCAACTTTTTTTCTTCATATGAATGGAAACGTGTTATACTCTTAAAGGTGAAAACCTTGAGAATGGGCTATCCTATATATTTTCAGGCTATAGGCAGCATTCTTTTATGAAAGATACAGAACCAAGCACAGGAAACAGCACAGGGTTAGAGCTAGAGGAACAGATCTAATATGGAGTCAGATTTGTTCTTCCCTATTACAATTCCATTTCTAGTTATTCATCATTTCTTCTTTTCCTCACTAGTCCAATATGCAACATTAACCATATGCCAGAGTTCATGCACATGTGTCTGTGTCTGAACCCTCTATTATATATGGTTAATAAATTTATTCCTGCACCAATACTGCATTTTCTCAATTAATATAGCTTCATAGAAATCCTGATATCTTACACAGAAAGTGTTATTCCCTTCTCTTATTCCTCATAACTGTTTGATGATCCTTGGCCCTTGTTTTTTTTCCATATTCTTTACCTGAAAGTAGATTATATACTTTCCTTGTCACATGAAATATTTATCTACTGGACTGAAATATAGCTTAAAACCAGCCTCAGTCAAGTATAGATAAACCTTGCCGATCTAGATTTTGTGACATAATTCAATCCTTTTGTTTTTGTTCAGAAGCAGTGGGAACAAAGCATTCTAATGTTAAATTTGAATTATTTCAAGTTTTGATAAAAAGACTTTTCAATGATAAATGTATCTAAAACTGTTGGTGTTTGTTATTATTTTCACATACTAAAATCTATATAAGATGTTGTATGAGGATGAGTAGGCCTAGTTGCTGCAATAAACAACCTCCAGATCTTAGTGGTATAAAATAATAAAGGTTTCTCTTTTACTCATATTATAGTCCAATGTGAGTTAGTGAGGATTGTGACTCATGCAGTCATACAGAGACCCAGAATCTTTCCATCTCATGTCCCCTCCATCTTTAATAGAAAATTCCAAAAGGACAGAAGTGTATGTGGAAAATCATCCAGATGGTTTTATGTGTCAGTCATAGAACTGGACCACATCACTTCCACTCAAGTTCTAATGGCCAGAATGCAGTTTATGACTCCAAATTTACTTCTAAGGGTTAAGGGATTTAATCTTCTTGTATGTCCAAGAAGAAAATGAAATAAATCTGATAAATTTATAGCACTGTCTCTTATGTATTACAACATATGTCTTTAATTGTTTTAACTTTGTATTTAAGGGCATCATGGTGTTTCACAAAATTATGGCAACTTTTAGATATCAGTTTTTTAAAAAGTTTTGAAGAATGCTTAGTTAAATGTTGGAAATTTTTGTATTTTACTACCAGATTGCATAATTCCTTGTAAGAAACATACAGGAAGTCAGACAGAAAAATACAAAGATAGAGCTTCCAAACAGTATGCTGAGGCTATCCTAATTCACTGGTAGAACCACCAGAATTATTCAGTTTTGTTTAAAAGATGAACGTAAAATAGAAATCTAATAATCTATTGTAACTGGAATGTATAGAATATTTTCTGTGTAGGAAAAACTAAATTCTAACGTCTTTATTCCTATTTTTAGTCCATGAGTTAGGTATTTATTCTATAAAACACTTTTACATAATTTCTCTTCTCTGGTCATCTTTGAAAATAGTTGTAAACCATTATTTGTAAAGTAGTATTTTAAAACTTCCACTTCACTCTACCTTCTTTATTCTCCACACTGAATTTAATGTGAGAATGGAGCAACTTGAAACCATGCTTGATTATAATAAATAATACCTCCAGCATAATGACAAAACATTTATTTGTTACTCTCTGATAATTGTACATGAAGTTGGCAAGGCCACTGTTCTGAGTTGATCTGTAACTTCAGTAGGCCAGTAGAAGTCTATAGGGATATGGCTGGAATTGAAGAGCAGGAGATTATTGGTGAGAAGACGACCACCAAGGGAACTAGTCTCCTCCCTGGGTATTCCATCCAGGACTTCATGGAAACATTCACATGTATTGAGTAAACTATGGAATTCAAGAACCAGTGATTCTAATTTTGATGAAATCTGAGTCTTCAGAGCAATGGAACAATACAAATTTCCTGTTTTCTAACAGGACAATTTTCTGAGGAAAAATAGAGGGACTGTTTAGTCCAAAGTTCAATAGGCTTATATTTTAAGAATTCTCGGGCAGTCCAATAAATGCATAAAATGCCCACAGAAAAAAAGTTACCCCAAAGTTTTCTGTATTTACTGTTTGGTGTTTACATAATTGAGAAATATTTGAACAAAAAAAAAGGGTTTTATTTTTAATTTACTTATTTTTTGGATCAATTTTGGTATTTTCATGGCATAAAATTTATTTTTGTGAACAGAAGTCCAATTATAATTTTTTTTTTACAAAGAAAATATTTCACTTACCACAGCTTTACTTGTAGTTGGGTTGCTGCCATAGTCTAAGTCAAAAGACTAAGGAAACATAAATAGCTTCCTATTGGATGAATACTCAGTTCTCTCAAAAAATCCACATTTCAGTTGCATCTTTATGTGCTAATAGTGGATCATTTCACTTTTCATTATCATATGTTATTTTTGTTCCATAGAAAGGCAAGTATAGGAGAAGAACTTGAGACAAGTGAGAGAAAATTCTTCCACTTTCCTATAGAGTCTCGCAGTGAGTACTCTTTGAGCACAAAAGACAAATTAGCTCAAATATGAATGAGATACCATATTTTCAGTTAAGCTGCATAGAATTTCAACTGACTTATCTGCTGTCACATTAATTGAAATACTTCATTTACCAACTGTGATTGGCAGGATAATGGTCCCCCAAAGATGCCTATAAGCTAATCCCTGGAACTTGTGGATATGTTCCCTTACATGGCAAAAGAGACTTTGCAGATGTAGTTAAGGTTCAGGGCTTGAGATGGAGAGAGAATCATGGATCATCCCCATGGCCCTAGTCTGACATGTGAGCAGTTAAAAACAGAGAACCTTTCGTGGCTGTGGGGAGAGAGGCAATGTGAGAAGATATTGCTGACTTTGAAGATGGAATAAGAGGACATGAGCCTGGGAAGCCTCTGGAAACTGAAGAGGCCCTCAACTGACAGCCAGGAAGAAACTAAGAAGGAAAGAGGTGGAATGGTGTCATCAGTTCTGCCGACGATCTGAATGATCAGAGTTGAAGCTGCACCTGAAGCCTCCAGAAAGGGAATGCTGCCTTGACACCATGGCTAGTGAGACCCTGTCAGACTTCTGGGATACAGAATAAATAGTAAGATGATAAAGTTGTGCTGTTTTAAGCCACTAAGTCTATGGTGACTTGTTACAACAGCAATTGAGGACTAATATACCTGCAGTTCAGTCACATTCAAGACTTCCCTGGTTTGAAAATTCAGCTATTTTGCAGCTCCATCTTCTACTGCTCCCAGATCACAAATGTCTGCTCCAATCAAACATTCATCTCCTACACCATAGCATTTATTCTGTCCTTCCATCTTGTGGCCCTTGTTATCATTTCTGACTTGAATGAAATATCATGTTCTTTGTAAAGTCTTCACAAACCTTTCCAGATGTAGCTGACCAGTCCCTCTCTTAACCTAAATGGATGTTCTGCTGTATCTGTGATATCACAATTATGGCACATTAATTTATAGTAAGATGCAGACTTTAAAATTTACCTCACAGTTTTTACAGTTATTCCTGTTAGTTAGAAGGCATTCCATTATGTTGTGAAATATGCCTTGATAAGTCAACTTCAGGTATATGTGTAGCCACCAGTTTCTGGATTTTTGGGTAGTGTCAAGGCTTTAGAAAGAGGAAGAGATTTATTTGCATAATGGGAAAAGCATCCCTGAGAGAGTCAGCAGGATTTGGAAAGAAGGCAATAAAAAAGAGAGCAAGGGAAGGTGTTGGGGGAGATCACTGAGATGAGGTGACTTGCTGTTGACCTATGAGCTGAACTGGATGTGGGCAACAGTAATTTCTCTAACCCCTCCCCAGTCCTTGGAACGTACGTCTGCCCACTGTTCCCAAAGCCAGTGTCATTTCAGGGATGCAGCCTTGAGATAGCATTGTGTTGTCAAGACCATCTGGGCGGTGTGTGAGGCTGAGCCCCATTAAAGACTCTTTATAAACTTTGAAGACTCTGGGAGCAGGTGCAGAGATCTACTTGTCTTGCAGCCACCCAAGGCAAGGCTCTGTGTAAGTTCTCTTGCTCATTAAACCTGTCCCCTACCGATCTGGAGTGATCTGCCTCTTTCTTCAGTCTTTCCTTCCCTTCCGTGTGTGGGGGCCAGTTTGCAGACCAACAGAAGGCTAGAGAAGCAAAACAAGATTGTGCCATGGTATTATATACCACTACTCCTAACCTTCAGTTGTTACTATCTGGATATGTAAACCATCCTATCTATTTCCAGTATTGTTTGATTTTAGCCCTATGAGAAAGGTATGAAAGATTTCATCAGAGATGAGGAAAGAACATCTTATTTTTATGTTGAAACTTGTTACTACAGTTGGAACCTGTTGCCTAGAGTTGAACCATGGCATACCACTGATATCTCAGTTCAGGGTCTTTTTAAGATCAATATTAAGAAAGATATATTATGGTCAGGAACAAAGGCTGTTTTCTTAAGAATATTTTTCTCAGAATCTTTTCAAACAAAATTTCTTCCTAGCTGAAAACTTACCTTTGATATTGTTTCCAGGAGCTGTGAAGTGGCGAGCAAGGGGTGGGGGGGAGTAAGATGATTAGGAGGGCATGTCTGTGAATTTCAGAGTTCAACCACCCATTTCCAAGTGGTAGGATTCCCTAGAAGGACCCAGGCTCTGTGTTGAGAGTGAGTTCTTAGAATGATTCAGGCTCTGTGCAGAGCTATAAAAGGCAGAATTTGCATAAAATCTTGGGTTATAAGACATATGGCAACTTCAACGACACATAAGTTTTTATTTTTTAAATTAATTTATTATTCATTTATTTTTATATAATTTTTAAAGGTTATTTTCCATTTATAGTTATTACAAAATAATGGCTATATTCCTCCTGTTATGCAGTACATCCTTGAGCCTATCTTACACTCAGTCGTTTGTACCTCCCACTCCCTGACCCCTATTTTGCCTCTCTCCCCTCCCCATATGTAAGTTTTTAGAATTTTGTGTAGAAACTACCCTCCCTTCCTAGTGCCGGGGAGCAAAATTTCCTACCCCCAAATGTGTCTCTTTGGCATAAGAATTATTTTAGGCTGATTCTTTTTAAGAAACAGAAGACTTGGGATGTTTTCCTTCCTGCCTCCCTCTTAACTTCCTAAAAAGAATTTAGATGGAGGTCCTGTTCCAGGAAGAGAGCTATCACAAGGAGAGAACTACAAAGAACGTGAGCTAGCTGTGGTAGATTAGGAAAAACTTAGGAAAGCCTGTTTTTACACATTCTGCTTTATGTCCTTTTTTTTCTTTTTTTATTGAAGTGTAGTCAGTTACAATGTATCAGTGTCTGGTGTACAGCACAGTGTTCCAATCATGCATACACATGCATGTATTCATTTTCATTAAAGTTTATTACAAGATACTGAATATAGTTCCCTGTGCTATACAGAAGAAACTTTTTTAAAATCTGTTTTTATATATAGTTGCCAACATTTGCAAATCTCAACTCTCAAATTTATCCCTTCTCACCCCCTTCCTCGCAGTAAGCATAAGATCGTTTACCGTGTCTGTGAGACTGTTTCTGTTTTGTAAGTGAATTTTTCTGTTTGTTTTTTTTTTTTTAGATTCCACATATGAGTGATACCATATGGTATTTCTCTTTCTCTTTCTGGCTTATTTTACTTACAATGATGATCTCTAGGTCCATCCATGTTGCTGCAAATGGCATTATTTTATTATTTTTTACAGCTGAGTAATATTCCATTGTATACATATAGCACAACTTCTTTATCCAGTCATCTGTTGATGGACATTTAAGTTATTTCCGTGTCTTGGCTATTGTATATAGTGCTGCTATGAACATTGGGGTGCATGTATCTTTTCAAATTAGAGTTTCCTCCAGGTAGATGCCCAGGAGTGGGATTGCTGGATCATATGGTAAGTCTATTTTTACTTTTCTGAGAAATCTCCACACTGTTTTCCACAGTGGCTGCACCAAACTACATTCCCACGAGCAGTGTAGGAGGGTGCCCTTTTCTTCACACCCTCTCCAGCATTTATCATTTGTCTCAGCATGGTATGGGAAACATTTCTTTACCAAAAATTTGCTTTTCCCTTCTTCCTGTAAATTGTCTTCCTTCCCTTTGAGGTCCCAGACCCCTGCCCCTTCTCTGTAGCTCATGATGACATGTAAACCTCAAATGCCTGACTGTTGTAGAGCCTCATATCTTTGGGGTTCCCATACATAAAAAATTAAAATTTGTTTTTCTTCTGTTAATCTGTTTCTTTTTAATTTGATTATTAGATCAGCCAAAGAACCTAGAAGTGTAGAAGGAAAAATTTTCCTCCCTGACACCAGCTATGTAGCATCAGCTTTTCTTACCTATTTTTTAATGACATTTAGCTCAACTTGTGTTCGTATACAGGTAATAACTGAGAAAAGGCGAGGTAAGCAAGTTTCCCAGATAATTCAAACTAAACAAAGAGACAGCTAAAAACAGTTTATCTTTAAACATTTACTCATTTAGGCATGAAGTGTCATTCCAAACACTACTTTAGGCAGTCTAAATAAAGACTCTGAATTGTGGAAAAATAATTTGTAATTCACTTTCATTTTAAGTGATATGGCTTCTATGATGTGGATATCAATGCAGTCCATTTTTATTAACTCCAAATGTGCCTGGCAGTATGTGGCATGCTAAATGCTGAAGATACAGAAGTCAGGAAATGTAGCCTCTGCTCTGAAGGGGTTTGCAATTTAGTTGTGGGAGGCAGGGAGGTGAGGAGCGGTAAGCAAATAAATGCCCCTCAGCATAGCAGGTGCTGAAGTCAGTCTCAGTAAAAGGTGTCTTATGATTATTCTCATTTGAAGAAAGTGTAGGAAATTCCCAGTAAGAGACTATCTTTTCCAGGGGAAAGGCCAGGGATGCAGACAGCATTAAGTGCCAGTACTTCCATCTCCTTGAGAGGAAGGAGGGCCACCTTCAACCCGAAGCTTTTGGAACAGCCATGAAAAGCAGACCCTCAAAGGTAGATTGGTTTTAATGGGTGTGTTTCAATTTTACCAATACTGGTGAATTACCACAGAGCTCACTGAAAAGGACAAGCCCTCTGATGCTCCAGGATGCAAGTGAGATCTGTTTTGGAAATGAATTGAAGCATTAAGCTAAAATTCCTGCGATTAAATATCAAAAAGTCCTTCTAATGCTTTGATGGTGGGATGCAGGCACTGTTTGTGTGTCTCCTGGGGTGTGTGGGATGTGTGTGTGTGTATGTGTATGTGTGTGTTGGTTCTGTGTTAGATCCTCAATAGCTAATTCTTCAACTAGTCTTTGGAGCTGTATTTTGGGAGGGGGAAAAGAGATTAAGAAGATGCAGATGCTGTGCCTAAGATATTTTGACTAGTGGTCTAAAGACTGCAAAACTAAATGAGGACTATGAGCCATCACAAAGGAACACTTCCCAAGGGGGCTTGGTACAATCCCCAGTAACTGTCCTCAAACACACACACACACACACACACACACACACTGCATTAGAAGGAAAATTATTTGTGGATGCAGGAAGTATAGTAAAGAGCAATGCTGTCAGAATTATGGGGATGGGATGAGGGAATTGTAACCTTTAAGTTTATAAAGCAGACATGTTTGTGTGTTAAAGGGAGAAGAGAGGGGAGAGACTCTTTTTCATTTCTAGGAAAAATCCACTATTATAAGATGATGTCCGTAGGGAAAGAGGCTGCAGCAGAACTGATAATATTTTGCTGAATCAATGCTTTGGTACTTTAGTTATGACTTATTTTATGAAGACATGGTATCCTTGCAGACAAAGAATTAAATTGTTTGGTTGAGTGAGTTCTTGTGCTAATTTTGAAAGATTTTTATGTAGAAAAATGTGTGTGTGTGTGTGTGTGTGTGTGTGTGTGTGTGTGAATGAATGTGAGTACTTACAAGGAAGTACCCAGTGAGTCAGACGTTTTTACTTTTGGTCAAGAGAACAGCCATTTCCAAGTTGCTTGCTAATTCCGTTGCTGATGGTGGTGTGATCAAGCCACCTTTGACCAGGATGTTTCTGGTTTGAGAAAACCATCAAAAGGACCCTTTGGTTGTAGAAGGCAAAACAATACCTACACATTGTCGGGGAGGATGAATAAGATCCTTTTTTGGCTCTGAGAGATTCTAGGGTTTAAATTCGGTTCGAAGGTGAAGTTCCAGGATACTTCTATATTACTCATTTATTTGACCTATCATATTTTATTGGGAAGGTTTCTGGGTGGAAAGATGGTAGTGTTACCGAACCAAACTTGGGTCTGTTTGCCTACGTGCGTAAAGCCAATCTCCTGACACTGGGTTGTGGGGAAGGAAAATGCAGCACTTATTGTAAAGGAGGTAACAGAAGGAGGACAGGTGGCTCATGCTCTAAGACCTCAAACTCCCCAGAGGGTTTCAGCAGAGCATTTGTAAAGACCAGGTAAGGGAGGGGGTTACAGAACACGTGATCCACTCGTGCATAGTTCTCTGGTTGAAAGTGAGGTAACAGGACGGTGTCACAGGGGTTAACATTAGCAATCCTTAAGCTCCAGTAGGCCTAGGGGCTACATGTTCATGGTCATCAGGTAGTTAACATCTTTCATTTGGTGGGAGTTTTCACATCTGTAAACCAACTCAGGAAATGTGTATCAGATACTATTATCTAGGTGGTTCAGAGAGGAGCTAAAGCAGAGGATATGGGGGAAGGGTCTGCCCTGGGAAGGCCCCATAGGGTCCTGCTCGGTTACAGCGGGACAGAGATTATTCCTCTTTGAAGACTAAAGTTATCAAGCCCTGTGGCCAACTGGCAGAAGACAACAAAAGCCTTCTAAATGACAATTTACAATAAGGAAGAGATAAGCGATTTGGAATCAAACCAAAACATATGATGTTGTAGGGAGATGAAGAGTGTGTGACTGATGTTAAAACCCTTTCTGAAGAACCACACTGACACTGTAAAACAACCGTACAATTCAGAGCCCAAACCAAGAGACTTTGGAAAGTGGTAACATGAGGGGAAGTGGTTATTAATAATCAAACCAGGAAAAGAAGCATCAATCAGTGATGTCCTGAGAAAACTGGAAGGAAAATCTCAAGAACTTTGAGTCGGTTTTGTTGGGCAGTGTGTCCTTGTGTTATCAACCCAGGTTCTTGGACTCTTTACTCAATAGAAATTGATAACAAGACAGACAAGAAATTCAGTTAAGGCTTTATTGGGATTTGTGCTGTAGCACAAGGGAAGGAAACCAAGTAACAGGTTCCCTTGCTCACTTCCCAAGCAGGAGGGGTGGGAGTTGGGAGGAACAAAAGCTGATCCCTTAAATGGGGTGAGGATAGGGGTGTGTTGGTGGGTTGGGCCAGAGGAGTGACACTGTTGGTCTGCCTACGCCGTTGGTGGTGCTGTGTGCAGGGATCATGCGCGGTACCTTGCCTTTGCTCATGGCGCCTCAGAAGTAGCAGTTGGGTTTTGGCCTTTCTTTATCTTGTTTGTAATTTGCCCCAACTGTACATGCATGCAGTTATTTTTTGTCTCTTAGTTTCTTTGTATTCTGTTGTTCAGAGTACAAGCACTGCAGTAAAGGGTCTCAGGTCCCAGCCTGTCTCACCTGTTGCTATAGCACTTTTCTGTGGTGCACAGAACTTTGTTCCATGTATGGACTTTGTGATTTCAGGTCAATGCTCTGTGATGGCAAAATTCAGGAGTGTCAGAGCCCTTTGATTTGCTGTGAGGAATGCAAAGTACTATTCAGGCTTGAGTAGGCCCTTGTGAGAAACTGGAACTTATTCCTGAGACCAGAGTGAAAAATATGGTTGTATAACTGTAACCAAGTCCAAATTCATTCTGCTCACTGCACGACAGGCCAGTAAATCAGGAGACAAGGTGTTGGGGGCAAGGAATAATGACTTTATTTGGAAAGCCAGCAGACTGAGAAGATGGCAGACTAATGTCCTGGAGAACCAACTTACTCAAGTCAGAATTCAGGCTCCTTTTATACTAAAAGGGGAGGGAATGTGGTTAGTTGTTGTAGACTTCTTGGTGTCAGAATCCTTTGTTCTTGCAGCAGTCTAGATACATCAGGTCACTATGTTTTTGTAAACCTCCAGTAAGAAAAATGTTATCCTCTGTTCTACAACTTTTTATCTCTATATGAATGGAAGAGTTATACCCTTGAAGGTCAGAGCCTTGAGAATGGGCTATCCTGTATATTTCAGGCTATAGGCAACATTCTTTTACAAAAGGTACAGAACCAGTATGACTAAGCACAGGGTTAAAGCTAAAGGAACAGATCTGATGTGGATCAGAGTTGTTCTTCCCTACTACATAACCAGACTAGGGAAACAGGACCATTTTTATTAGCATAAAAGAGGACTTGTTACAAATATGGCTACATCAGTGTTGGAATTAATGCTTAACTGTGTGAATAAAGGGTTAAATCAATGATATAAGTGCATGTTATCATGCAATAAATTAATAACTACTTCTCTTCCTAAGGTATGTACTGATTTTCTAGTAATTTGCTTCTGAATAATCCAAAGCTTTTTCAGTTTCAGGTGTGGACCTGATGGGTCTATGCCTTTGTTAAGCTTTGCTGTTTTCCTGGCAGCCCAGAAAGAAAAGAACCTTGAAAGCTGTATGAACACAAGATGTTCTGTATTGAGCATTCATTAGAATGTGGAATGAAGACATTTCTAAATTTGGTGGGGTTTTTTTTTATGTCTTTTGTTGACTGAACCTTGCTATGGAAAATACAGTTATGTGAACATATTTTGCTATTCTGAATGGGAGATAAACAGAATGATAAATTATAAATAAAATGTAATAATATATAAAAGGCATGATTTTGAGACACTCAGTTAACTGGGCTTACTTAACTAAGTTTAATTGTTATTCCTTTCTTGCCCAGAATCAAAAAGAATACTAACTTCTGTTAACCAAGAATTCCAAGAATGGAGACCTGGTTGAGGAGACACAAAATGGTTTTATTTGGAATTTGTTAGGACTGCATTCCAGGAAGCACAAATCCAAGAAAGCACTTGAAATATCTTCCGCCAGGACTTCAGAATGGGGGAAGCTTTAAAAGGCAAGAAAAACACGAGGTTACATAAATTGTTTGTCAAGAATTAGGATTGGAGCTAGCAAGAGGTAAGGGTGCTTGTTAGGTAAGGGTTGGTTGGGGTTCCAAATGATTATATAGTTACAAAGTGGGGCAGGGACTTTAAAACTACAAAGGTGTGGCTAGCAACTGCTAGCAGATACTGTTTTGAAGATAGCTAGTGGTATCCTTGTTTGATACAGCTCAGAAATTTCAAGTTCTAATTGATGCAGGAATGTGTCTGAGACTAGATCCTCAGTGGCCACCTGGATCCATTTTTTGTATGCCTGAACTAGGATTACTCCATTATAATTTTGATTTGTCAACACTTCCAACATTTTAGGAGGAGGAAGAATGTGTCTGTTCTTTCATTATAAATCATCAGAATTGGGAATTGGGGGAGAGGGTCAAAGGCTGCAGACCAGCATTAAGGATACACTTAATTGAGTAGCAAGAGGCCTCTGGGAGAGGAAATGAGATACTAGCTGTCCTTGGTAACCTCTGTTCCTGTTTCTCTGAACTTGCTAAATAGATGGTGATTTATTCCCCTGATGGTAAAAATATTTCCTGAAAGCTGCAAATTGGTGATGGGGTAGAAAAGTGATGTATCAAAGTTAAATTAAAAGTGCAAGTATGTGTAAGACATTGAGAATTAATTGGTTCCTTTTTTTTTAAGTGGGAAAATGTAGCAAAATTAGAGAATCGTTAGGATAGACTAAAGCTCAACTAGATTTGATTCTATACCTTGATGTTAGGAGATTTAATTAATTGGAAACTGTTGGCCTCAGGTGAGGATCTCAAGGCTTCGTTTTCTCTTAGCTTTTTTATTGTGCCTTTCATTCTCTTCTTTAGGGGAAGTAGTGTAGATGTGTTTGCCTAAGGACACCGATGTTATTGGTCCTCGGTGAAAGGACTTGTCCTTCCCTCCTTGCGACTCCATTTCTCCCTCTTGATTTCTAGCTGCTCGGGTTAAATTGGTAATTTTAACAAGATAGAGGAAATTTTTTTAACCAGAGATCCTAGGATCCTATACATTAGCCTTGTCCTCTGTGTACTTGCTTCATTCTTCCACCATCCCACCCCTACTCACCTCCTAACAGGAAACATGTAGTGATGCCCCGGAGAGAAGCATCTTCACAGAGGATGATACCAGTCCCGTGGTGAGACCCCAGGCCTGGCAGTTCAGTTTTAGGGTAACAGACTCAACTTCTTTACTTGACATAAGACAGTTATTCAGCTGTTCTGTTTCTTTTTGTGTCAGTTTTTATAAATTGTCTGTCCATTTCATGTAAATTGTCACACTTGTTAACCAGAAGTTGTTTATAGTAGTCTCTTAGTTTTTAATGTGTACAGTCTGTGGTGCCAAATCCTACACATTAAACATTCATTACTGATATTGTTGGTTTATGTTCTCTCTTTTTCTCATGAGAAGTAGAGCTGGAGGTTTATCATTGAAAATTTTTTTTTTCAAAGAACTAGATTTTTACTTAGTTTTCTCTATTATCGTTCTCTTTTTTTTTGTTCTCTTTTTAATATTATTGATTTCTATTCTTTATTACTTTTTTTGTTACTTAGTTCTTGCTTTTTGTTTCTTAGTATGAAATCTTACTGATTTTAGATCTTAGTTCTTTCCTAATAAGTGCATTTAATATTATAACTTTTCCACTTACCAGTGCTTTAGCTGCATCGTACAAATTTATATATATTCTAATTGTCAGATCAGTTCAAAATATTTTGTAAATCTTCTAATTTGGTCCTTTAAATAATTCTGACCCACAAACTATTTTAAAAGTGTTGTTTAATCTCCAGATCAGTTGGATTTAACTTAATATTTATTGTTACTTCTAATTTAATTCCACTGATGTGAGAGAATACATTTTGTATAACTCAGTTTTTTAAGTTAACAGCCTTGTTTTATACTCCAAAATATACTGTGTCTCAGTGAATCTACCATGTGTACTTGAGAAGAAAATGTATTATTGTTGATAGAAGTACTTTATAAATACAAATATAATTAGATTAAAGTAGTTCATAGTGCTGCTGAGATAATCTGTGTCCTTCCTGAGTTTTTGTCTAGTTGTTCTATCAGTTGATCAGAGAGAGTTGCTAAAATCATCTACAATGATCAAAAAATTATCTCCCTTTATTCCCTCAATTTTTGACTTAATGTATATTGAGGCTTTGTAATGAAGTCCATAGACATGGATAATTATTTCTTCCTGATTAATCTCCTTTATCATTGTTATCTGTGGTAATACTGTTTTTATTAAAGTCTGTTTTATCTGATATGAGTGAAGCTACTTCAGCCTTCTTATGCTTTCTATTACTATTTCATATTTTCTTCATCCACTTACTTTAAATCTGTCTGTGTCTTTGTATTTTAAGTGTGGCTTTTATAGCAACATATAGTTCAGTCTTGCCTTTACCCATTTTTCAATCGCTGTTAATTGGAGCAGTAAAATCAATATGGTTTATGTAATTATTGATAAGGATGGATTTAATTTTACCATTTTCTTATTTGTTTATCCTTTCTGTTTTGTCTGTTTGTTTCTATGTTATCTCTCTCTTGACTTTTTGGGAATATTTTAGTATTTCATTTTAATTTATTACTTGGCTTTTTGGATATACATCTGTGTCTGTGTGTGTTTTATTTGATTGTTTGCTTTATTTTTATTGTTTCCTTTGGGGATTACAATATACGTACCTAACCTTTCACAGTCTACGTAAAATTTCTTTTAGCATTATCTATAGAAAACATATGTCATCTGTTAATGACAGATGCTTTTAGTTTTGTTTCATCTCACTGTGTCTTTAACTCACCTTCATTTCTGAAGGATATTTTCATTAGATGCAGAATTATGCTTTGATAAGGTTTTTTCTTTCTTTTAACACTTTAAAGGTGTTATCTTCTGGCTTTGATGGCTTCTGATGAGAAATTAATAATTATTCAAATCGTTATCCTCCTGTAAGTAGCATGTCATTTTTCCCTAAATGCTTCCAAGACTTTACATTTGAATTTTAGCAGTTGGTCTGTAATCTGTCTAGTGTTGTTTTCTTTGAGTTTATTTATTTTTTTGAGTACAGCAAACATTTTTGAATCTTGTCTCTTAAGAAAGTTGTCTTTCATGAAAATATGTCTCTTATGAAAGTTGGGAAGTGTTCAGCCATTATATCACAAAATATTTTTTTCTACTCCAATATCTTTCTCTTCATTTTTTCTAGAACTTCAAATATACATATATTAGATTTTTGATGTACCATAGGTTCCTGAGGCTCTGTCCAACTTTTTTAGTTCTTTCTTTGTTATTTCCATGTCATTTCCATTTTGCTTTTAGTCCATCCAGTGATTTTTTATTTCAGACATTAAATTTCCAGTTCTAAAATTTCCATTTGGTTCTTTTTTATTTCCTGTTGAGATTTCATATATTCTAATTTATTTCATGTATGTGATGTTTTTTGTTTTTGACTTTATTGGAGCATAGTGTTGCTTTAAAGCCTTTGAAAATTCCAGCATCTTTGTCATTTTGGTGTTGCATTCTTTGCTTTTTTTTTTTGATATGAGTTATATTTTCCTAGTTCTTTGTATGTCAAGTAATTTTGGATTGTATCTTAGACTCTGCAGTCTGTTATCATCTTCTGTAGAATATTGATATTTTTGCATTAACAGACAGTGAACAAGTGAGATTTGAACCCTAAGTTCTGTCTTGTCCTCTGTGGGCGAGGGTTCAAATTTCAATTCCGTTCTTTACATCATTACTGTGCTTGTTTATGACTACTATAGATATGCTTGATTTGAAAATTTTGATGAGATTCGTGTAGGTAATTCAAATCTCAGTTTAGTTTTCAAACTCTTTGTTATGCTGACTTGAATTTGCCCACATGTGTGCATTTCAGGGACTAATCCTGTATTAGTGGTTCACATCTCAGTTTTGTTATTAAGGTCTATGCTATGTTGTTTTGGGCATGTCCCATGTGTGTATGTTCAGGGTTTAAGCTAAGGGTTGTAAATTAACTTGATAAGTTTCCCCATATGCACAAGGGAAACTAATTAGCTTGAAAGTGAACTTTAGCTTTAGATTTATTTTTGAATTAGTCAGTATGGATGCTGAGTTGTAGAGGGCTCAGTGACGAAAATGTCTAAGTAGCCAAAAACAAATTAATAAGGTGTATTTTGAAAAGAGTAAGGAGCATGAGATATATCTGAGTGGGAATATAGCATGGACGTTAGGAGCATAGGCCTTGGAATCAGACCAAACTGGAATTGAATCCCAAATCTCCTACCATCTAGCTCTGTAATCTTAGGAAAATTACACAGCCTATCTGAGCCTCAGTTTACTCAGCTACAATGGCAAGAATGATTCCTCTCTCACAAGATTCTCATGAGAATTCCGTATAATTGTGCAAACTGCTTAGCATTGGCCCTGACATATATTGAGATTTCAATATATGGTAAGAAAATAAGGCACACCTGAAACAAGTTTAAATGATGGTAGTGTTATGAGTTAGAAACAATTTTAAAATCAAAATGAGTAACTATATATGTTTAGTTGCTGTATAAATCAGTTTGAAAGAGTACTCCTTGTGAGGATCAAATGCAATAATCTGTGGGGAAAATGTTTTGATAATTATAGAGAACCATATAAAATGCAAAAGAATATTGGTAACTTCGAATTTGATTCAACATTGTGTGAAGGATCATAAGCAGAAAATACAAAACACAATTGGTTAAAACATCCTGAATAGATTAAAACTAAACTAAGAGAACAGAAAAAATGTTAAAAGTTCAGATCAATTAATAATATGATGTCTATAGGACTTTGTGCCTTTAAAATTAAAAGGTAATAATGAGTGCAATGAAGGAGGTTTTTGTAACAAAATGAACCTTTCAGGAGAGAAAGAACAGAAAAGTTACATTACCCAGAGCCTATAACTTTTCTTTTTAGTAGTCTAAAGGAATCATACTTTATTTTCATATCATTTTGCGGGTGGTTCTAAGCTAATTCTTCATTAATTTTTTTCATTTGAATACTTTACAACAGCCTTGTCAGGTAGTACAGATGAGCAAATTTAGGTTTAAGAATTTAAGTAAAATGCAGAAAATTACCTCAAAATAAGGGCAGATAATGTTTTGCTTATGTTTTCTTCTAAGAGGTTTACAGTGTCTTGTCTTATGTTTAAGTCTTTAAGCCATTTTGAGTTTATTTGTGTGTGTGATGTGAGGGAGTGTTCCAATTTTATTGATGTACATGCAGCTGTCCAGTTATCCCAACACCATTTGCTGAAGAGACTGTCTTTACTCCATTGTATGTTCTTGTCTCCTTTGTCAAAGATTAATTGACCTGAAGTTTGCGGGTTTATTTCTGGGCTTTCTATTCCATTGATCCATATGTCTAGTTTTATACCTATACCATGCTGTTTTGATTACTGTAGCTCTGTAGTATTGTCTGAAGTCTGGGAGGGTTGTTCCTCAAGCTTTGTTGTTTTTCTTCAGTATTGCTTTGGCAACTCTGGGTTTTTTGTGATTCCATATAAATTTTAGGATTATTTGTTCTCATTCTGTGAAAAATGCCCTGCGTAATTTGATAGGGATTACATTAAATCTGTAAATTGCTTTGTGTAGTAGGGCCATTTTCTTAGCAATGTTTTCCTAGGGCAGTCTACCCACACAGTAGAAATAAAAGCAAAAATAAACAAATGGGATCTGATTAAGCTTATAAGCTTTTACACAGCAAAGGAAACCATAAGCAAAACAAAAGGCAACCTATGAAATGGGAGAAAATATTTGCAAAAGATGAGACTGACAAGGGCTTAATTTCCAGAATCTAAATAACTCATACAATTAATAAGAAAAGAACAAACAACCCAATCCAAAAATGGGCAGAAGACCTAAACAAGCAATTCTCTAGTGAAGACATACAAATGGCCAATAGGCACATGAAAAAATGCTCAGTATCACTGATGATCAGAGAAATGCAAATCAGAACTATAATGTGTTATCACTTCATACCAGTCAGAATGGCCATCATTCAAAAGTCCACAAATGATAACTGCTGGAGAGGCTGTGGAGAAAAGGGAACCATCCTACACTGTTAGAGGGAATGTAGTTTGGTGTAGGCATTATGAAAAACAGTATGGAGATTTCTCAAAAAAGTAAAAATAGACTTAGCAGTCCTACTCCTGGGCATATATCCAGAAGGAACCTTAATTCAAAAAGATACATGCACCCCAATGTTCATAGCAACACTGTTTGTAATAGGCAAGACATGGAGACAGCCTAAATATCCATTGACAGATGACTAGGTAAAGAAGCTGTAGTATATTTATACAATGGAATACTACTCAGTCATAAAAAATAATAAAATAATTCCACTTGCAGCAACATGGATGGACCTGGAGATTGTCATTTGAAGTGAAGTAAGCCAGAAAGAGAAAGAAAAATACCATATGATGTCACTCATATGTGGAATCTTAAAAAAAAAGACACATGAACTTATTTACAAAATAGAAACAGACTCGCAGACAAAACAAACATGGTTACTAGGGGAGAAGTGAGTAGGAACGGATAAATTGAGAGTTTGAGATTTACAGATACTAATACATGTAAAATAGATAAACAATAGGTTCATATTGTGTAGCACAGGGAACTATATTCAATATCTTGTAGTAACCTATGGTGAAAAAGAATATGAAAATGAATATATGTATGTTCATGTATGGCTGAAGCATTATGCTGCACACCAGAAATTAACACAACATTGTAAACTGACTATACTCCAAAATATATATACATATATATATATACACACATACACAAAAAGAGAAAATAAAAGCAAGCTTTAGAATTAAAAAGATACTCAAAAGCATGCCATCACAAAGAAATGACATTTATTTAAAAGTATTTTTGGATATAAAGTCTTAAATAACCATCATATCAAATCTCAGCATGGAAAAATTATCTTCTTAATCACCACTTTTTAGTATTTTTTTACTACAGTTGGCACCAAAATAATAAGCAGTATTAATGCTTCCCTATTTGCTGTATTTAAAACAAATATTTCCTCATTACAATACATTACTACAGGAAAAAAAAAATAAGCCATGGAGCTGAGATTCCAGCAAGGGTCTTTTGACTCCAAGGGTAGTGTTCCTTCTTCTTCATCAGGAGCTTTCAATGCATATGCCAGTCAGTGAAACTTCCAGACACATTTACAGGTCCAATAGCTTGGCCTTGGTAGGAGAGACTAAGTGAATGTCCAGCTTCTGAGTAGCTGATAGCTAACTATGTAACTATGCAGCAACACTGACACATAGTTCCTTCTTATCTGGATTGATACGTAGAATCTCTTAGTACCTTCACTACCCATTACAACCTCCAAAGAAGGAAAACTAAAAAGCAAACAAACAAAAAGAATCAGGTGATTCTACCTGGAGACAAACCACAGAATCTTTATATAAGGGCAGAAGTTGTAGGTTATCACTATTTGGGACATATGTGGACTAGGCTTCTATTGAAAGATGCTCCCCTTATATCTGACCAGCATGGGATTTGGAGAGGTAGATATAAGTGGATGCAGCTGTCTACAAAAACAATAGCAACAACAAAAACATGTGGGCATCAGTGAGTCTTCTGCTGCCCACTTCTCAGTGCAGCTCAGTGGGGCCAAATGAGCTGTCTAAAGAAAGAGCCTGGGATATCAGAAAATAATAAAATATGTCTGGATCTTATGGGAGGAAGCTGAGATCATATAGCCCCTAGCAAGAGCCCCACTCTGCCTATTTCAGCCAACAATCTTTCCTACAGCTTGTTTCCATGGCTGCAGAGCCTAGCCTGGCCAAATAAAAACTTCCCATTGAGACAAATCTCATATCTTTTATGAAAAATGCCTCTCAAATGGTAGGAGATTGTGTGGAGGTGGAGGGGCAGGGGAGTGTGGCTGCTGATGAGGGAAAATTATTTTGGCCATTGTGGAAGACTTGTGTGTTATGAAGTAGGGTCATTTCAAGAGAGTCAGGTTGAAGCAGAGATAATATACAAAAATATACAAATGCAAAGTAGAAAGTTAAGAGCAAAGATAATTTCCATTACAGGACTATTAGAAAGCATATTCATTCATGTAGCTCTCCGTTTATTATAATTTTTGGATAAGCATACTTTAAAGTTATTTATGGCATAAATTAATTTTCCAGATACCAATTAAGAATTGCTTTCTGAATTTTTCAGTAAGAATGGACCAGCCCTTCCCTCCAATGCACAAGAGGTTCCTTTGGGCTTTGGCTGTCATCAAATGAGGGGGCCTAAGAACCTCTTAGCACAACTTTACGTGGACTCCAGCATTTTGACTTGTCTCATGTTAACTTTCCCCCAAATCTAGCACAAACAATTAAAAATCTTAATTGTTCTTCTTTATCTTTTGTTTCCTCACATGATTATCGCTTAATTATGCTCCATTGTCTTTTCTGTGGGGAAATTCTTGACTTTCACTAGGGCTACGGGTTCCATGTCGTCTTCTCCCTTCATAGCATTTACTGTGGTCTAGTAAACTGAAATTCCTTTTTATTTCTTTAAGCCTCCCTGACATGTTCTTCTTTATTCATCCACACTTCCCAAGTCTCACTTCAATAAGACAGCAAAAAAAAGGCAGATTATACAAAGATAATTGCCTCCTTCAGCCTCTGGGCCTTATCTGCTTCTCTTCTTGTGACAAAATGTTTCAAAGAACAACAAAAAGAAAGGAGGAAACTAAGGAAGGAAGAAAGGGAGGAAGGAAGGAAAAGATAATACACAGCCAGGTGAATCTCAGAGAATAGGGAGCTATTCATATAACTCATTCTTCAAATGTCCCCTGACAGAAAGCAGAAGTAAGTTACAGGTTTGGTAATCTTACATCCACATCAGATTACATACTCTGAGAAGTAGGCATAGAGTATCTGAAATTCAGGATTGTTTCTGGTCTTTGGGAGGCCTGGTCTTCTGACAAACATCCAAGCTCAGAAACATTCATCGAGGAAATGTGTTCTGGATAAAGAACACTCACCCATCTTCTAGAAGGGATCTCATCCTGGTGTCCAGAGGAATTACCAGTAACAAAACCAAGCTCAAAGAAGAGATTAAGGCATTTCTATTTAAAAGGACTAGTGTGTGTTTGAGGATGGGTGGGTGAAAAGAGTGGGATTTGGATGTGAATAAAGGTAATGTACTACAGTGGAAAGGGGAAGGACTTTGAGATCAGGCACATCTGGATTGAGAACCCACTTCTGTTATTTACTGGCTGTGATGTAACCTCAGTTTCCTTATCTATAAAATTAGGCAAATGGAATGGAGACAAAAATACAGACCTTAGAGGAGTTACAATGATTAAATGTAAAGGATAATGACTTGACCAGAACAGTAATGATAGCTGATACTATAAAAAATTCTTACTGTGTACCAGGCACTACTATACAAACTTCTTATTAATTCATTTAATTCATATGAGAACCCTAAAATGATAACATACTGTTATCATTAACATTTAACAGATGATGAACCTGAAGCTTAGAGTAACTGAGGGGCCAAGAATAATAGAATCTGGATTTGACCCAGAGAGTCAGGTTTCCAAGTTGTTATTGATATAGATATTAAGCACAAGCTCAGTCACTATTCTCTACAACTGTTCTCTGGCAAGCAAGCAAAATATATTATTAATATGGTCAAGGAAAAGAAAATAATTAATTGAAATAAAATGAAAAAATACACACTAATGAAATACTTTTGTTTGAACCAGCCTATACAGAGATGTGCCTATAAAGCTGTAAGTCAGTCTTCTATATGCCTTACACATGAAGAAATTCATGTACATCAGGACATTTTATGTTACTTCTAATCGTAATGTCATTTTAGCACATTTCTTTCTTTTGAAACTTTTGCAAAATACATTAATATGAGACAGGAATTCTTAAAATAGACAGTGTCACTGAGTTAAACTATAACACTACGTTAATTTAGGATCAGTAAAAAATTTTGCAAATATGCTTTCCTTCCAGGATGCTGGATTTACTGATTCTATGTGTGTGGCACTTAGGTTATATTGGATGAACAGGTGGCCAGTCCTTCCATTAGACTTTGTAGGAAGGACATCGTCCTGCACTCAGTAATGCCTAACTCCCTGATCTTTGGGACACCAGTTGCCAGTTAGTCAACATTTGGGCACCTTAGCTCTGTGCTCTCTCTTTTTTAACTCTGAAACTCAAGGCTTGTGCTGACTTCTTACATTTCTCAATTTCACCAAGGAAGAAGGGAACTCATTTTCTCTAGTTCAAATGCTGACAAAATTTGGTAATCTTTCCAGCAGTCACCATTCATTTTAATTTGTAGTGTCAGCATCTCCATAACTTCCTTATTATTTGTTATCATTTCTCTACCCTCTCTTCTCTTTTCATCTTTTCTTTCTCTCTTGCTCTTTCTACAAAGCTAAGAACCACTTCTAGTCTCCAGTAGAGGCTTCTTTGAACTTTGCAAGTTATTTTCCTGTTGCCTGGACCCCAGTCTCACCAATGACATTATGTAGGCTCACTGGGCTACATGATGAAGTATTTTCTTGTTCTTTTTTTTTTTTTCCATTCTCTGTGCTTTTCAATCCACTGTGTTATACATCATCACAATCAACCTGACAAGCTATTTGAGGTACAGGGCTGATACAAAGATTTCTCTTCACAGGCCGGATGAAGACTTATTCTTGATATACTCTGAGTTTGGTGCAGTTTCTGACATCAACTTAGTTATCAATAAGTTGTTATCAATGGGTGATGCTAGAGAAACTTGTATCTAAGGCAGATGCATCCTCTGTCTTCTGTTTTACTACTTTTGCAGTACATTGTGTTAAGAAGGATTGATCAGATATATCTCAAGTACATAAAAATTCTGCTGAAAAGACTTGTCACTTAGAAGCTTTAATAGATAGTTTTAACTTTGTGTGTATAAAATAACTAAATGATATAATTTTATTCATTCTACTCAAGATGGTCTTGGTAAGATGTAATTAAGGAATCATAGCTTGGCTAGTTTGGTAATCCTATTTCACAGAAAAACAATAACAGAAAAGCCAGACAGTCTATAATTAGAAAGCAGCCAAGTATAACCTATGGTCTAGGATTCCTGTGTTTGATAACTTCAGGTCAAAGCCCAGACATGTGGACCACCATATATGCCTGAATCATGAGTTTTCTGCAGCATTTCTGGTCATTTAATGTAATTAACAAGGTATTTATTTCATGTCTTCAACTACAAAGCATTGTATTACACAGTTGGAGATAATTACAAAAGATAAGACATGGTCCTTGATCAAAAGACAGAAATATATTAAACACACTTAAAAGCAAGAGTTTGAGACAGAAGCACCAGGAATTCACTTCAAAATTTAGGAAACCCATTAAATAGGGGATCTTTCACTAGACTGTTTACTAAAATGAAATTATTCCACTCTAATACCTTGCTAGTGTCCCATGGGTAGTAGGACTCTTTACTAAAGTAACATAGCATAATGATTAGGAACATGGGCTTTTGGCTATGCCTCTTATTGGTTGATGGAGTTTGAACAAGTTACCTATGAAATGAAGAAAATATTAAAATTTGCCAGCATTGTAACGAGAATTAGGGAGGATGATGACAGTAATGAGTTTAACACAGTGTCAGTATGTAGTAAGCACTCAGTAAATGTTAGCTGTTTTTAAAGTTAGCAGAGGATAAGCTGGCAGAACTATTTCAAGATGTTGTATGTTTTTTCCATAGTGTAGGATTTGAATTAAAACAGAAAAATGAAATGCCCACCATGAGGTTCAGGAGCACCCACATCATTGGTATTTTCTGTTTCCCAGGATAGGTTTGTGCTAGCCAGGATGCTTCTCCTTGATGAAGGCAGTGGGAATACCAAGCATCTTTGGGATAACTCAATTCCTATTAGTTATTTTCCTTCCTTCAAAAGAAGTCAGATCTCACAGAGCCATATCATTATCAGTTGGAGAATGATGATACCACAGATTCAAATGCATAAGTGAGGGATACTTTCTGTTAATAAGTAGCTACTGATTCCTGAGTCTGGCTATTGCATAAAATGAATTCAAGCATTTCTTTCTATTTGTGGTTCACTGGGAAGTGCTGGAACACATATCACAATATATTAAGCAACATCCATATAGAATATTCAGCAAATATTTATTGAGAACTTGCTAGTTCCAAACTCTGATTGCTTAAGAGTAAGTAATTTGCAGAAAGATCAATTCAAACTAAGGGAAAAATAGGGATGGACTGGGATTTCAAAATTGTAGAATAGATAAACAAGATTACACTGTATAGCACAGGGAAATATACACAAAATGTTATGATAAATCACAGAGAAAAAAATGTGACAATGAGTGTATATGTCCATGAATGACTGAAAAATTGTGCTGAACACTGGAATTTGACACAACATTGTAAAATGATTATAAATCAATAAAAAATGTTAAAAAAATATAAAAAAGGGAAAAATATTAATTTGTAATCTTAGATGTCAAGAATATCTTCAAGTATCTTTGTATATATGCTTGATATTTCATATTTTCATCACTGCTTTTTCCCCTGTAGGGAGTGTCCAACCTGCTAAGATGGAATATACAAAAGCTTTGGTCAAAAATTGATTTCAAAGTAAATACCAACACTATCTGTGTGATCTGGAGCAGAAATCTTAGTTTACTTGGTCCTCAGTTATCTCGTCTATAAAATGGGAGAACAATGCCTAACTCATTTAGTTGTTGTGAAGATTGAGTCATAACCATTGACTGGCATCAGGTTGAGTAAACGCTAGTTTAATTTGGCCCCCTTTTCAGTTACACCATCTTTCATAGCACTTATATTGTACCACTGCTATATTCCTCTAATCTTTTGCTTAATGCTTATGACTGATGCAGACACAGAAACTCAGAAGGACATTCCAGAGCTTTAGGGCGTGCCTGTCAAAGCTGTTCCTAGATTGAGTTTGATGCCTCTGCTGGAAGAATAGATGATAGAAAAATCTCATTCACTTAAGAAAAAATGTGTTACGTATCCACATTATGCTTGACATTAAGTATACACTTGTAATGTGTCCTCATGAAGCTCACAAGCAAGCATGCAATGCTTTAAACAAGGTGTATATGCTAATATGGGGGAAATGTAGGGTACTGTGGAAGTATATAAGAGGCATTCCAAACTCAGTTTGGAGTTCAGAAGTGGGGTGATCAAGGAAATTTTACTAAAAGAGAATGTTAATAAGAATAGTAATGGATGTCATCTATTGAGTGCTTGCAATGGTCACCTCAGCTATTATGAACATTTTGTTGTAAAACCTAACTTTGTTATTCTATGCAATATCTTTTATTTTATTGATGAAAGAGCTGAGGTATGGAGATAAAGTAGTTTTTATAATGACACAACTAGTAAATGAGGCATTAGGACCCGATATCTAAATAGAAACTTTAATTAGAACGGAAATTCTGGGAAGAGAGCAAAGGCTTTCAGGCAGAGGGAATTGCAAGTACAAAGCCCTGGAGACAGCACAAAGAGAAACTAAAGGTCGATGGTGTGGTGGGAGCTAAGAGTGGCATTGGGGGAAAGAGAGGTGGTAAAACCACAGCAGGAGGCAAAGACCAGATACTCAAGAACTGAGTAATCTAGGCAAAGAAGTTCCCATACTTTATCTTGAGTGCCATGGAAATCTAGTGACGGATTTAAACATTTAAAAAGCAACTTGCATTATAGAAGAAACACTCTGGCTAGAATAGAGAGAAAGAATTGGAGGAATGGAGCCTGGAGTCAAGGAGAACAGTGGGACTTTATTGGAGCAGTTTTGGGGAGAGATGATGATGTGCTGGACTAGGGTAGCAGCAGAAAGGATGAGAGAACTAGATGGGAAGACAGCTATTTTAGGTAGTCAAGTCAACAGCAGATGGTGATTAACTGAATGAAGAAGTTGAGTGAGAAAGTAGTCAAAAATATCTCACAGGTTCCTGGGCTAAGAAACTAGGTGGACAGAATTTTCATTTGTCAGAAAAGAGAATACCAGAGGAAGGACAGATTACAGAGAAATATTTTTAGTATAGTTATCTAATTGCACAATTGTCTGTGCAACTCCCAAAGTTAGTTTTAAATGGGGTTTTCAGAAGTGAATTTATCTGCAAGTTTAAAGTCTTTCAGAAAAACCAGTGTGAAGTATTTGCTCATTGATTATTTGTTTTATAGGGGAAATTGCATTATTATAGAGGCTTTCCCTATGTTATCATGGCTATATATTGTGGGAATTTCGAGCCTGGTTGAAGGAAAAGTGCAGGTTAAAAGCTTTATTTGTTATCTATGACCTTATTCTATGCAGAGAATAAATGTCCTGATGTCAATGGGGAAAATCTGACTAAGCAGTGGATTACTGTGTGAACCCCTTTAGTATCTGTGTTGGTTTGCTAGGGCTGCCATAGCACAGTGCCACAGACTGGATAGCTTAAACAGTAGTAACTTATTTTCTTAGTTCTGGAGGTGGGACGTCTGAGATCAAGGTGTTGACAGGGTTGGTTCCTTCTGAAGGCTGTGAGGGAAGGGTCTGTTCCGGGCCTCTCCACTTGGCTGGCAGAGGTCTTCTCCCTGGGTCTCACGTTGTCTTCCCTCTGCACATGGCTGTGACCAAATTTCCTTTTTTGTAAGGACACCAGTCATGCTGAGTTAGGGCCAAACCTAATGACCTTATTTTAACTTTATTTCTTACCACTGAAGACCTTCCCTCGAAGTACTGTGGGTTAGAGTCTCAACATATGAAGTTTAGGGCAGGGAAGATACAATTCAATGTATCACAGCGTCTTTGGTAAAATGTCCTAAGGAAGAACCTGATATAAAAGGATTGATTCAAAGAAAGTAGAGTAGAGACAGTAGGAGTTCATTCCAGAGATTTCGGAGATAGTACTCACAAGATCCAGCTTCTAGACCAGTGGTGACAGCATGCCCATCATTCAGTGCTCGGTGGTGGTGACAGTGTCACCACATGGCCTAGTTCCAGTTGGTGGCAGAGGCGGTTCACCTGGTAGTTCTTCTGGCTGTTCCCTGCTGCTTGGCCTCCCTTGGTTTCTGCCCATTTTCTTAGCCTAGTTCTCCGTCTTTTGTAGGATGCTACCAGTCACCAATGCTTTACTTTTTCTGATTCAGTTACTCAGATATGATTTCTCATGTTTCTAACCAAAAACCCTGAAAGCTAAAGAAAGCATCTCAAGATTCTTCTGTATGTTGAATTAAGACTTACTACTGCTTATGGTACAATATAAAGAGAACCGTTTGTAGGGCAGGCAGATCAGGGTTTAAGCCTTGAGTCTGCTGTTTGCCAGACACATGGGAAAGTTACTGAAACTAAGCATCAGTTTCCTCATAAGAAAATCTGAAGTCATAATATGTAGTAAATACTAACCATCTGTTGGGCACTCATCAAATTCCAGGTGTCGTTCTGATATTTTCTATACATTAGGTCATTTGCTTCTCATAACAACCTCTTATGACTGGTATTATTAATCAGTTTTATAGATGAAGATAATGATGCTATACTATATGTCAGTGACTCCCAAGTGGTTGTTCCGAACCCAAAATCTACCTAGCCTCTGAGCTCTGAACCTAAATACCTGACTGCCTGTATGACATATTGCAAATCTAATATATTAAAAAATGAACTCTCAAGCTCTAAATCCTCTTCCAAGTCAATAAATGATTACAACCAAGTTTCTCAACTCTAAAACCTTTGTTATTATTGATATGCCTCATTTCTTCACCTCCCCCACTTCCAATCATGAGAAAATCCTGATTGTATAGCCTCTGTATTAGGTTTCTATTGCTACTCTAACAAATTATGCAGATTTAGCAGCCTAAAACAACATCTTTTCTGCCAGTTATGAGGTCAGAAGTCCAGCTGCCACATGTCTCAACTGGTTCTCAGCCTAGAGTCTCACAAGGCTAAAATCAAGATATTGGCAGGGATGAATTTCCTTCTGGAGGGTTCTGAGGGTGAATCTTTGCCTAAGTTCATTAAGATTGTTGGCTGAGTTCAGTTCTTTGTGGCCAACCACCCAGTTTCCTTGGCGGTTGTCAGTGGGAGGGCTAGTCGTTGATCCTAGAGATCGACAGTTACCCCTTCCCGTGCCTTCCAGCAGCAGTGGCTCCAGTTCCCCCTCATGCTTTAACTCTCTGACGGCCTTCTGCTGAATCCCTCCACTGGACACAGTTCTCGGCTTTGAAAGTCTTACGGATAATCCAAGATACTCTTCCTGTATTAAAGTCATCTGATTAATAACTGTAGTTCCATCTACAGAATCCCATTTTGTCATGTAATGTAGCATATGCATAGGTTTTTGGATCAGGTTGTGGACTTCTTTGGGAGGCCATTATTCTGCCTACTACAGTAATAAGCAAACATATAAATACCTAATTACACACAGATAATGGCAATGTTACATATTGGTTAGAAGTGTAGACTATGGAGCTGGACCCATTGGGTCCTCCCACCTATTGGCTGTCACCTTGAACAAGTTACTTAACCTCTCTGTGCCTCATTTTCTTCACCTATAAAATGGAACTAATAATAGTACCTACTTCGTGGGATTCTTGGGAAAATTAAACGAGTTACTATATTTAAATTTTTAGAAATATGCCTAGTACATAATAATATATCTGAATATATTTAAAATATATTCTGAAGGTTATAGTAGGTTAAATAATGGCCCCTCAAAGATGTCAATGAGCTAATCTCTGGAACTTTAAAATATGTTACGTTACATGGGAAAAGAGACTTTGCGGATGTAGTTATGGTTACTGACCTTAAAATAGGGAGATTATTTGAATTATCTAGGTGGATCCAGTTTAATCACATGGGCCCTTAAAAGCAGATAACTATCTCCAGCGGGAAGCAGAAGACTTCAGAGAGATACGGTATAAGGATAAGTCAGAGATTCCAAGTGGGAGAAGGACGTGGCATGCCACTGCTGGCTATGAGACATAGGAGCCTGTGTGCTAGGACTGGAGAGAGACCTAGAGGAGTTAAGGGAGATCCCAGTTGACAGCCAGCAAAGCAATGGGCCTCAGTCCTACGGTCACAAGCAACTATTTCTGCCAACAATGTGAATGAGCTTGGAAGTAGATTCTTCTCGAAGCCTTTCAACAAAAGCCCCACTGGCTCTTACTGATTTTGATTTTGATTGCTATAATCTTGACCTTGAGATTCTAGGAGCCGATAAAGCAGCTGAGCCAGCCTGGACTTCTGAACTACAGAACGGTGAGAAATAAGCTGGGTGGGGGTTTTTCTTTTGGAGGAGGGGGGTTGGAGTGTTTTTATTTCTTGTTTAGTATTAAGCCTTAAATTTGTCTTAATTTGTTTTTTCAGCAATAGGAAACTAACACACTTACGTAGTAATGTCAGTCTCCCTCATAGTGTGAGTTCTGTAAGTACAGGGACTATGTCTTAGTTCACTACTCTGTCACTGAGACCTGGCACAATTCCTGGAAGAGAATAAGTGCTCAGAAAACTATTTTGTTGGAAAAATGAGGCAATGCAATAACTTGCCTAATGTCATACGATTAGTAAGGGTTTGAACCAGGCCTTGAGCTACTACCAGAATACCACACATAACATAACTGTTTCGAACATTGAGAGAGCATATAGAAAGTCTCTGACACGTAGTAGACATTCAGTAGTTGTTACAGCCTCCATTGCCCCTCAGTTATCCTGACCCCAGCTCAGACTCTTTGCTGCGCTGCTGGCTGAGAGTAATGTCCCAATGGGCCTCACTGACACCAAGTACTCTTTCTTCCAAACTATTTCCTACCAAATTAATATTCCACAAACACATTAAGTGAGGTAGTGTCTTTGAAAGAGCAGGGCCATCTGCAAAGCCCATATATTGTTACTGTTGTTACCATCGCTTCTGCTTTCATTCGATATCAGATCTAGACTGAGCCACGCTTCTTTGGTGCCAGTCTCATGGCCACATCCCCTGTCTGCTTGTCTTTCTTCTCTGTATTTCTCAGTATGCACTCATTGTGCAGGCCAAACCGTCTCTTTTCTGTTGGAGAAACATCCATGACTCACTGTTAAACTTGGCCTTTGCTTATGCCCTTTGTGGCTTCCCTTTCTAAGTATTGCCCAGGCCCCAGCTTGAAAGCCCACCTCCTACTCCACAAAGTCTCAGCTGTACTATCCATCCTTCATCTCCTCTGAATTTCTACAGTACTAAACTCTGATCATGCTCTTTTGCATTTATTTATTTAGTTCTATACTTTATGTCTTTGATGTGACAGACACTGTGCTAGGCATAAACTATGACATTTGCCCAGTATTTCAGTGGTTTTTAGTTTGTTGATGTGTGTGTGTAAGTCTTGTCTCTCCAACCATATTGTAAATCCCTCACAGAGCCACCTAAGAGGGTGAGCAGTCAAGCTCTGGACTCCAAGAGGCTGCATTGAGATCCTGGCTACCTTGTTCTAGCAGTTTGACCTTGGGCAGCTTCCTTAATTTCTCTAAAACTTAATTCCTTCATCTGTAAAATGGAGAGAATAATGGTATACTTCATTGGGTGGTGGTTGTGGGAAGTAAAAGGAGGCAATTCATGTAAAGCTCTTAAAATACTCTCTGGCATGTAAGTGCTCAGTGAGCATTATCCATTGTTATTTTGTATTACTACCTTTACCACCATTCTATACCTTCTACAACGTTTAGTATAATGCTGAGCACATAATAGGTGTTGGATAAATACCTTTGACTGACTAATTATTGAAAAGTAAGCTATATTATATGGCTAATCTAGCAGAGAAAAACCAGAAAAAGGGTTCAAAGGAGTATTGACTGAGCTGAGCATTCAGTTGATAGAAACCAGGAAATACTTTAGGAGGTAATGACAGCCACAAATTATTTCATTGTATATAAATCAAACTAAGTAAGGAATAGGGAAATTATAATCATTAGGTAATTTTATTTTTTGAAAATTTTAAATTATTAAATTAATGTGTGCTGTTAGTAAAAATGGAATTCCAGCAGTAGGGAAGGGAGGTAATATCACCTCTATCCTCATTTTTCACTATTCCCACTGCTCAGAAGTACCTACCGTGGAAAGTTTCTTATCTCGTTTTCCTTAAGTTTTGTATGTGTTTTTCTATGTGTGTAGTTAATTGACTTTCCCATCCTCTATTTCTTCATTTTGAGAATTAGTCTAATACAGCTCCTTTGAGTGTTCCAAAAATTTATTAAAGCACACAATATTTTATCCCAGATTAATCTGAGAACTGCATAACTTTGTAGGCATAGAGGCAAAAGAGCAGTGATATATCAGAGTACTTGCAAGGTGAATCAGAGATTGATTCTCATAAAGGTATTAACTCTCAAATGTATGCCCTTTGTTAAATCCATTTAAATGATTGCATTGTTCAGAGAGGAAGTTGTAGCTGAATTAGCTTTTAAAAATGCTTGTTAAGAAAGAAAATAAATATGTGCATTTATAATCATTCATCACTAAGTCAGTTAGCTTGCCAAATTTAAAGCATGTTGTTTGGTAATCAGAAAAGCTGATGAACAAATTGAAAAAAAATAATTTACAGAATAAGTGAATGAATAAGCAATTACTGGAGAATAGATAACAGAAGGGTAGATTAGGAAGTAGAGCATGGAGGCCACGCCTGTATGTACAGGATGAGCCTCTGCAGTGTCAGTCTTGCACTTGCCCTTGTCCTCACCTCTTCTTGCCGTATTTTACTCCCTAGATTCCTGATTTGCGTCTCAGTCTCCTATGATGATGATAATGATGACTGTGGTGATGATGACAGTGATTTAATTTAATGTGTAGTATGAATGGCAGTCTAGAAATTTACATCTGCAAGAAATGTACCTTTATTTTATTCTTCTACATCTGCAACTGAATTTATATTTTAAGTTCCACTTCTTCCAAGGCAATTTGAAATCTCCACAAACTTTCCCCAGGGCTATGTCTGTGTTGTCACATAGTGACAAGGCAGTGGGGTGTAGTATGGCCTTTGGGATTCATCATTCTTTCAACCAAACTTCTATTCTTCTCTGTAGATCAGAGGATCCTCCTGACACTCCTGAGCCATCTGGGAATTGAAGAAAAAAAAAAAAAACAAAGACAAAACATCTCACTGGAGCTCTCTCTCACTCTTTGCCATTTCCTAGATGCTATTGGGCACATAGGAGACATTCTATTACACCTGCCTCTATTGGGGCACCTGGGAACACTGAACTGTGTTAGACCTCTCAACTTAGGCACAGACTGTGCTGCACTCAGGGGGAAGCAACAGCTTGTCCAGTCATTCTCACACTTGGAATATCTGACTTCTCTCACCAGCATGTCTCTGAAGTCTTCTGTTCCCAGATGGAGACAGTTCTCTCCTATTAAGGGCTCAAGTGATTAAGCTGGACCCACTTGGATAATCCAAGATCATCTTCCCATTTTAAGATGCATAACCGTATATCTATAATGTCCCCTTTTCCATGTAACATATCATATTCACAAACTCTAGAGATTAGACCATGGAAATCTTTGGGAGGGTAGTGAACTCTCCAGCTTACCACAGCCTCCAAAATATGTCTTAAATATGGCCAAATCAGTCTTTCATTTGGACAGTTACCATGGACTTCAAATTAGTTTCCCTGTTTTGGTTCTTGCTCTTTTCCAATCCCTTTCCATAAAGCAGCTAGAGCGATCCTCTAAAATTTGTTATTCAAGTCACATCACTTTATAGCTTTCATTGTTCTGACATTTAAGTAGTTTATTCTCACCACAGGGCTTGTGGGACCTGGTGTCCTTTTTCTTCTCTGAGCGCTTTTTGCCCCACTCTACCCCTTTCTCACGGCTGCAGTCGCAGTGACCCACTTGTAGTTCCTCAGATATACCCATATTTTCTCACTCAGAGTCTGTCTATCTGTAATTCTCTGCCTGGGATGCTTCCTCCGCTATCCTGCCCACTCTCTACAACCTGTCTTGGCTGTCTCTTTTCCTTCTTTCAGTTCTGAGCTTAAAGAATATTTTTGTGGACCACTCATTGGAAAATTGGTCCACACCTCTCCGGGATTTCTGTAGTCTCCCTGATTTGGACTATGTCCAGAATGAAGCATAAAAATTCTTCCTTATCAAAGGCCCCACTTTTACTCTAGCTTTTCCTTAAAATTTCCCTTCCCTTCCTACATCAGGAGGCTGGCTAGTCTCCACAGTGGGATGCAGAGCCCTGAGACTTCTGTTTTTTGTGTTCTGCATTTCTATGGGACTTAGGCTTTTGAAAGTCAAGGTTATTTTCTTAAATTTATTAGAACCTCCCTTCCCTGATGCACTGGATGACATGGTCCAAATGAGCAAGTAATTAATAAGTTACAATGTCACAAGCCTGATTAAAAATAAATTATTTAATATTTTAAAATATTTTTCTGACATGATAAATTTAAAAACTTGGAATATAAGTGCTCAGTAAATGGTAGTTATTATGTACCTGTAACTTACCACTGAATGCTAGTTTTTATCTTCAAAGTAGCCTTGTGACATAGATAATATTTATCCCATTTTATTGATGAGTAATCTGTCTTTTTAATAAGATAATGTAATGCTGTTTTCAAAGGCTTCTTATTAAAAAGGGTCATTGTCTTCTCTCTGGCAAAGATGTTGATTTTCTACATGCTTTGGGTAATTATCTTCCCTGCTCGTTATTGGTCCTAGAACCCTTTTACCCATAAATGACTTTCTCTCTTGGAATTTGAGGGAACACTTTGAATGTCCCCACCTTTTCCCATGTATAGTAATTGTGTGTTGGGGAAGGTACCTATGTTTGATGAAATTGCAGTTCCTTGGCAAATGCTTTATGATAGGTGATCTGAAAGTCCAGTCACTATGGAGAATTCAAGGAACTTAAAAGACTTGAATTCAAGGAGCATAGAAAGACATGATAAAGAAATAATGATTAAGAGGTCATTTATCCAAAAGGGAATTGTGTCCAAGCTAGGAATCTGGGGATATCTAGGAGCAAGACTTATTCGGAACTAGAGAAATAAGGAAGGGAGACAAACTAGGGCAATGACCCTTCTAGGTGTAGAGGTCTTCAGAGGGATGACTCAGGGTGTCCCACTTAGCATCACCCAGACCTCAGAGATACTCCATTGCTTTTATAAGATACTAACCAGGCTGAATTCTCTGAGAGTATTCTTTGGTCCAGACCTTGAGTGATTTAGAAGTAGAAACTAGTGAATTTAAACAAAGAATAGTAAGACAGAGAACACCTCTCCCCATCTTTACTTCACTGACATAATTACATGTTTTAGTCCAGCAGAGAGGGATCCAAACCTGCTGTCTGTGGCACACATGAGAGATAGTCATAGATCTTAATCATTTTTAACTACCAAGTATAGCTGAGTGGGGACTTAAAGATTGATATCTGACTTAAAATATCAAGACAGAAGTAGGTCAAATATCTAATAAATATAACAATGTTATTAATGATAAATGAACAAGGCATTCTGAATATCTAGTCTAACCAACGTGATGAAGAATTTGGTAACTGAGTATGCCTTACAACAAAGAATTCTTTGGAGACTTGACATCAAATCAATGAATATTTCTGTTTTCTTTTTTTAATTGAAGTATAGTTAACTTACAAATCTATATTAATTTCAGATGTACAACATAGCAATTCAGTATTTTTATAGACTACACTCCATTTAAACTTATAAAATATTGGCTGTATTCCCTGTACAGTACATCCTTGTATCTTAGTTATTTTATACTGGTAGTTTGTACCTGTTGATTCCCTTACCCTGTTTTTGCCCTCTCCAAACAAACCACTAGTTTGTTCCCTTTGTCTGTGATTCTGTTTCTGCTTTTTTAGATTCATTTGTTTATTTTATTTTTTTTTAGATTCCACGTATAAACAAAAACACAGTGTTTTCTTTCTCTGTTTGACTTCACTAAGCATGTGTGGACCTCCAGGTCCATCCATGTTGTTGCAAATGGCATAATTTCGTTCTTTTTATGGCTGAGTAATATTCCGTCATATACATCTACCACATCTTCTTTATCTGTTTATCTGCTGATAGGCACTAGGTTGCTTCCTTATCTTGGCTGTTGCAGATAATACTGCTATGAACATTGGGGTGCATATATCTTTTCAAATTAGTGTTTTTGTCTTCTTTGGATGTATTCTCAGGAGTGGAGTTGCTGGACTACATGGCAGTTCTATTTTTAATTTTTTGAGGAAACTTCATACTGTTTTCTGTAGTGGCTGCACCAATTTACATTCCCATCAACAATGCACTAGGATCCCCTTTCCTCCACATCCTCACCAATATTTATTATTGTCTTTTTGATGGCTGCCATTTTGACAGGTGTGAGGTGATATCTCATTGTGGTTTTGAGCAAATATTTATGTTTTCATAATGTTGAAGTCAGTGTTATAAAAATAATTTTTAATTAATGTTTTATTTTGGAATAATTTTGATTTGCAGAAATGTTGCAAAGATAGCACAAGGAGTTCCCATATGTTCCTCACTCATTTTCTCCTAATATTAATCTTGTATTACCATGACACACTTGTCAAAACCAAGAAACCAACATTGCTAAGTTATTGTTTCCTGAACTCCAGGGTGGTGTTTGAATTTCACCAGTTTTCTCACTAGTGTTCTTTTTCTGTCCCAAGACCCAACCCAGGATACTGCATTGCTTTTAGAAGCTGCTGGGTTTTAATCTCATCTTTTGTATTTAGAAAGCTAACTACAGCAGACAACCTATTTCTCCATTTTATAAGATGCAGTTTACAGCAGTTTCTACATGTTGCCAGAATTTCTGTTTGAGAAGAGATGCGTTCAGTCTGCTGATTGATGGGTTTTGTCTGAAGTTTTCCAAATAACTCTTTCTCCAAGTGCACTGACTGCTTTGGTAGTAGAAAGAATGACTAAGAATGGCAAGAAACTGTCTGAGACAGGCCAGTATATAGGAGTAAAACAGATTTAGAGATTTTGATTTTCTGATTAGACTGTGGCTTCTCACTCAGTAACATTCTTCCTAAATCAACACTAACATTGAGGCAGGTTAATAGTTTTCAGTCGAGGGTCAGTGAAAGGAAAAAAAACCCTAAATTTTTGTATTATTATTATGGGTATGTGTTATGATATTTCCTTGGGAGTAAATAATATTTTATTTAAAAATTTTATTTATTTATTTTTGGGGGGAGGTAATTAGTTTTACTTATGTGTTTTAATAGGGGTACTGGAGATTGAACCCAGGACTTTATGCGTGTTGAGCACGCACTCTACCACTAAGCAATACTCTCCCCACCCTAAATCACATTTTAAATAAATCTGATCAGTTGTGTTATTCTCTATTAGGTTCGTATTTCCCACAGAATATTCCTTAAAACATTTCCGCTAACTACTCCTAATGAGACAATCAGACCCGGACCCTTGAGACTTGAGAGGTTGTCATAAGATCCTGCCAAAAGCAAAAAAAAAAAAGCTTCAAAGTCTTCAGGTTTAACTTAAAAATTCATAAAAGTTTTGCGTTCTACTCCATAAGTATTTGTATTTGTTTTAATATAAAATTAATGTTTTACATTATTTACTAACAAATCAAAACTGAGTCCTGTTTATCCTGCGCCTTCATAAACCTTTCACAATGATGGTCAGGGATACAGATGTCCCTGTTTGACAAGCAGAGCCTATTAATGAAAGTTCATGCTAGTCGAAGTGTCCCCTATTGTGGCACCAGTTAACCTCTGCAACTAAACCTTCCTATAAATACCATGATTTCCATGCAGAAGAAGTGTCTGTCCCAAGTCCAGGCCTTAAATCTTCATACTTTTGGGCCATTAAATATAAGATTCCTTTTATCTTTGATACCCTCCCCTCTTTCTTCGCTTAACCGACTCCTGTGTGTGGTGAAGAGGTTAATGACATAGGCCTTGGAGTCAGGAAGACTAGACAGCTGGATCTGTTCAAGACTAACATTTACCGTATGGTCATGATATTTAAAAATTTAGCACTGCCATATCTTAGCCAAATGACCTTGAGCAAAAACTTCGCTAAGCCTTAATCTCCAAATATGTAAATTTGAGGTTTATAATAGTAGCTAACTTTCAGGATTATTATGAGTATTCAATGGTACGATTAGTGTAAAGCAGTTAGTTAACTGTCTGACCCATAAGAGCTGAATTATTTTAAATTTATTTTAAGACCCAGTTCAAATGTCACTTCTTTTGTGGTCTTTCTCTTGTTTCCTTACTGATTTTCTTCTTTGGGTTTTCTTGCATTTTTTTGCTTAAAAAATATATATAAGTTAATGTCACAGGAAAATTATCATAGGCTTTTAAGTAATTAGATTGTGAAATAGCAGGTGCAGCGTGTATGTGGGAGATAATGATGTTAACAGTAAGGTATTTTCTTTTGGCAACTCTGTATTTTTCAGATTTTCTTCAATGAATGTGCATTAACTTTATAACCTAAAATAATGAAAACTGTGTCATAATGTTCTAACCATGCTAAATTTATTTTATCAGAGTAATACATGCATATAATCCTCTTTCTGCCTCCCCCTACCTACTAAATGCTGATCCCCAAAGAATATCATTTTCAAATCTTTTCATTGTTTCTCCCATTATATACCTTCATATTTCTAAATAACTCACGTATGTTAGTCCTCAAATTTACCATTTTAAACATCTATTGACTTTCTACTATTGAAGATAAAAGCTTCTCTCTTGTACCACTATCCAGTCCCCCAGTATTTCTCTCCATCCTCCCCAGTATAATTATATCACAGGATTTTTCATGAAATCACTCTATAGCATTGTAACTATGACTATGTAAATATAATTCATAGCCGAACTATGTAGTTTATTCTGTTTATTTTGTACATTTTGGTTCCCTGGAATTAGTAATTACTTCATAATTTGTTTGTGTAAAGATTATGTACCTATTATTGCTCCTTCCCGAATTCTTCCATGAGTCAATTACCTATCAATAGCAGATACATCCAATAGTCTCAATAGGCTCTCTCCTTTTTTTTTTTTTTCTTTAAGACATCCTTCCCTGACCCATTGTCCTCTAGCCTCACACATGACTGTTTCCTTTCTAGGCCTCTGTTGTGGACTGAATTATGTCCCACTAAAATCCACATTGAAGCCCTAACCCCTAGTACCTCTGCATTTGACTATATTTGGAGATAGGTACCTGAAAGAGGTAATTAAGTTAAAATGAGGTCATTAGGATGGGCTATCATATTTATCACCTTTATTTTTTAAATCCCAATTTTTAATGCTTTATAGCTAGTGTTTGTTTTGATTTAGCCACAGATTCACTACTTTCTTTGCTTTGAATTGCTTCTTAAAATTGTATCTGTGACAAATTTCCTTTTGCCTGAAATAAATCCTTAAGAATTCTTTTTGTATAAGACTATTGATCTTTCAACTTTGTTTATCTGAAATGTCTTTGTTCCACTCTTGGGGTGTATGTGTGTGTGTGTATGTGTGTGTTTGCCTGTTTGTTTTATCTAAACAATTTATTTGTACTAAAAAAAAAAATGTTCACCTATTTCTCCCATCTCTCATGTCCCTACCTCTGGCAGCCATCAATCTGTTCTCTATATCTGTGAGCTTGGTTCTTTTGTTTTGTTTGCTTTAAGATTCCACATATAAGAGAGATCATATAATACTTCTGTCTCTTTCTCTCTCTTATTTCACTTAGTGTAATACCCTCAAAGTCTATCCATGTTGTTGCAAATGGCAAGATTTCATTCTTTTTCGTGGTTGACTAATATTCCACTGTGTATATACCACAACTTCTTTATCCATTCATCGACTCATGGGCACTTAGGTTACTTTCCTACTTGGACTATTGTACATAATGCTGTAGTGAAAATAGGGGTGCATATATCTTTTTGAATTAGTGTTTCTGTTTTCTTCAGGTAAATGTCCAGAAGCAAAATTGCTAGATTGTATGGATGTTCTATTTTTAATTTTTTGAGGAACCTCCATTATGTTTTCCATAATGCCTGCACCAATTTGTGTTCCTGCCAGCAGTGCTCAAGGATTCCCTTTTCTCCTTGCTAATATTGCTGTTTCTTGTCTTTTTGATAGTAGTCATTTTGTAGGTGAGAGATGATCTCCCATTGTGGTTTGGATTTGCATTTCACTCATGATTAATGACATTGACCATCTTCTCATGTGTCTATTGGCCATCTCTCTGTCTCCTTTGGAAAAACGTCTCTACAGCTCTTCTGCCCAATTTTTAATTGGATGATTTTTTTTTTTTTTTTGCTATTTACTTGTATGAGGTGTTTTTTTTTTTAATATATTTTGGATATTAGTCCCTTATTAGATACATGGTTTGCAATTGTTTTCTCTCATTCAGTAAATTGCCTTTTCATTTTGTAGATGGTCTCCTTTGCTGCACAGAAGTTTTTTAGTATGATGTAGTCCCACTTATTTTTGCATTTGTTGCTTTTACTTTTGGTATCAGATTAAAAAATTTGTCACCAAAACCTATGTCAAGGAGCTTACCATCTATGTTTTCTTCTAGGAGTTTTGTGGTTTCAGGTCTTATGTTCCAGTCTTCAATTCATTTTGAGTTAATTTTTGTGTATGGTGTAAGATATTGTTTGAGTTTCCTATGCATGCGAGTGTGCAGTTTCCCAACACCATTTATTGAGGAGACTGTCCTTTGCCTGTTGTATATTCTCGGCTCCTTGGTCGTAAATTAATTGATCATATATGCGTGAGTTTATTTCTGGGCTGTCTATTCTGTTCCATTGATCTATGTGTCCGTTTTTATGCCAGTACCATACTGTTTTGATTACTATATATCCATTGATGTAAGTGGAATATTAAAATCCACTATTATTATTGCTCTCTGTTTCTCCCTTTAGTCTGTTAATATTTGCTTTGTATATTTAGGTATTCCTATGTTGGGATATTTACATAAATATTTGTGAAAGTTACATCCTCTTGTTGGATTGATCTCTTTGTCATTACGTAACACCCATCTTTGTCTCTGTGAATGTGCTTACTTTCCTTGGACTTTATTTATGGGAATTACTTGAGGCCTGGGTTAAAGATTAGTACTACAGCCTTTGCTTTTGCCAAGTTCTGCCAACATACGGACCACTCTAATTTAAATGTTTTGTTTTTGGTTCTAAATTATCCTTATTCTGAAGATTTTTATACTCTCAGGGTCCTAGCTTTAGCAGAGAAGTTTACTCAGCTCCCTGATTTTGGCAGGCTCTACACTTTGTTCCCTGTCTTTTCCATTCCGTGAGCCCATGAGTCAGGTTCCTGGAGTTGAGCAGTTGTCAATTCCATCTGTAGAGCTCTTATTAGTTCTTTGAATTGCTCTTCTTTGTCAGTGCCTAACCTGAGAATATCTTATTTTCCTGATAGCTTATTAATGCTTCAAAATTATTTTTACTATCTTATCCAGGATTTTTAGGATGTTTCAATATGAACGGGTGACCCAGGAAAGTGACCTTCTATGTTACCAGTAAGAATAGCCTTGCTGCTGCTTATAGCACAATATGTATCAATTAAAATGTATTGAATGTATTTGCTTGAATTTCTTTCTTCCCCACCAGACTTATAGGTTCTCAAAGACAAAAACTATTGTTCATCTCAGTGCCTGGCTAATAACAGGGACTCAGTACATATTGATTAAATGAATATTAGTAAATTCTACATCAAATCACATTTTACTGTCCTTTATTGATTACTTATGAAGCAAATTTGTGGACTTATAATTAGGATAAGGTAGAGAAATTCCAGCGTAAAATTTGGTTAGCTGATGATAGAAAGTCAGGTATTTTTGGATTTTTGTGTTCCTTTTTCGTGGCATGACCTACAGGAGAAAGTGATTATTAATGTAATTGTTAAATTCAGTGTATTACCTCATTTAAGTCTATAAAAATACAAACTAGTTGCTCTCACAGCATAAAAATAAAACAAACAAAAACTGTGTTACATAACATTGACTTTTAATTGCCTCAATTTTGGGTGGCCTATTGCTATGGAAATCTCCCCATACTCTCTGCAGATACGAATCACATACTGGGTAGCACTACATCTGCAGTGCTGCAGGGTACCATGTGGCAAATTTACTGCAGCCAAAGGAGGCAAGGAAAAATTCTTTCCACAGATGGATTCAGTACTTCCAAGGTTGAAGCAGCTGTGAAATAGGCTACGTTGCCTGTTTCTTGGCAATACCATCATTCAAAAAGGCATTTGTCCTGAAAGACTGAATACACAGGTATTGAGCTGGCACTTGGAATGGATTGGAAAAAGGGGCTACTCTGAGAATAGTTATAGTAGAAAACCTCAAACTTGAATCAGTAAGCACTGCCTCTATCCATCACAATTGTCTGGTCTCCATCTGAACCAGTTCATTAAGTGTTTATAGAATGCTAATGATTTATAGATCTGTAGCTCTTGGAAGACATCTCAATGTTTGTTTCATAATAATTGTTTAATATATGACAACTGAATGCATGGATGGAAGGATGATATAATTGGGGAATTAATTATTGATGTATATTGAGTTACAGTTGATGTGAACAGATGATGTGTGCCATTTGTTGACCACCACACATGCTAAATCTTTATCAACTGTTTCACATAAATTATTTGATTTTTATTTTTTAACATTCCTACAAAGATAGGTATTGTTCCCATTTTACCTATAAAAACACTTTAAAGATTAATTTGTCTGTCATTTAGTTAACAAATATGTGAAGTTTAGGCTTCACTGTGATTCTGTCTGACCTTAAAGCTTGTTCTCTTATTACTGGGTGACAAGTTCTCTTTGAGAAGTGTATACGTGGCCGAAGGTCAACACTCTGCTTTAGAGTCAGACTCCCTAGGTTGAAATGTCAGCTACATCCTTTACTGTCTGTGTGACTCCACACTACTTACTTAACTCTCTTATCTTTAGTTTTCCCTCTGTAAATGGAGGTAATGAAAGTACTTACCTAGGAGGATTCTTGAGAGAACTAAATGACCTCTATTGCACAGGGTCTAGTTAGTGCCTAGTTAAATGCTCAGTACGTGTGAATTACTATCATTGTTCTCATTCATTTATTTAAAAATATAGCATACTAATTTTTGATACTCAAGGATGAGTAACTTTTTTTTCATTTAGGGCAGCTTAATTCTCAGATTACTAGGGCGGTAGTTTACAAACTGTGGCTCCCAGGCTGCCAGGATTACCACCAGCTAGGAACTAGTTAGAAAAGCAAATTATTAAGCCTTCTCCCAGGTATACTGAATAAGAAACTCTAGAGATGGAGCCAAAATATTTGTGTTTTAACAAGCCCGCCAGTGATTCTGATGTACACGAGTTTGAGAGACATTGGTGTAAGAGAAAAAATGTTGCTTTCCTAGTTTTACCCAAGGCCAACTCTGCCCAAAGGATGCTTTTGGAACTAATCCTGAGACACTGTGATTTTTCTAGAATCAATTCTCACAGCTTCAAATGGATGCTGCGATCACTTTGTTCTCTGAGCCCATCTTATCACTATGATTCTTGATTAATAGTTCATCATTTTGTTTTTACTGCATTTGAAATTATCAATTATTTTATAATGATTTCCTCATTGTGTGGAATGAGATGTAATGCTGTGATTATCACAGCCATTAGAAGACACGGCTGGAATTTCTCCGGAATTGAAGCAGACAGCATCTGAGTTGCCCCTAAAAGCAGGCCAAGTTCTGTCTCCATAAAAAAATTAATATTTGATTAATTTTTTCTGACTGGTAGTTATTTGAATCAACTTTGTAAGGTTTTTTTTCTATTGAAGTTTCACATTGTTAAGTTTTATAAGTAGAAAATGACACATGGCAAACTTTCACATTAAGCCTGCTTCAGTGCAGGAATAAACCTCAATAGAATGTATTTTAGCCTTAGTAAGATTAATTTAACATCATTCTCAAAACTGAAAATGAATCTATGTATTTTAGATAAGTCAAAAGAGAGGAAATTAAGTTAAAATCATTTTTATCAATATTTTTTAACAAATGAGAATGCTTGAATGATCTAAATGGTTCAGCCTCCCTAAATTTTTTAAGACAATTTAACCTTCCTACATCTCTTTCCTTAATCTATAAGACTAAAGGGTTATTTAAATTGATTTCTTAGGGTTGTTTTTTTTTTCCCCTAGCTGTAAGTGAGAATAGTTCAATGAATACATTAAAAGCTTTCATTTGTATGGAGGAGTAGAATGTTTAATTCCATTGGGAGTCTTTCTGGAGTAGACCCTGCTCTAACTAGGTAAAAATTTTAAGCAAGGTCTTTTCACAGAAGACAGATTTTCGCAAAAGATAGATTTTCGCAAAAACTATCAATTTAGTAGACTTTGTAGCAGTGCCTGGAACTACTGCCATCCAGTAATTATGTAGCAACCCTTGATTTGAGCAGATGGAAAATCTCTGTTAGGTTGAAGGTGTTAATCTGTCTGCCCAGCTGACCCTCAGTATCTTCATCTGATTTATGGGTATATGGTTACCCATCCCATAAAGTTCTTGTAAGGACTTTATGTTATAAGTGAGAATAAACCTGATGCTTGACTCATATATGGAAGGAGCTCCACATCCATGCTGTTATTGTTCTAGCACAGTAGTTTCTAAACTTTGCCATGTCTCAGAATCACCTGGGAGTGGTGCTTGTTTAAAAATATAGATTCTTCTATCTCATCCCATAGATAAGATAGGTTCACCAAAATTTTGCACAAGCTCCACAAGCTCACAAGGTGTTTAGAATATAACTTATGTTTTAGAGTTTTCCAAACAAACAGTACCAATAGAAAACAAAACAAAACAAAACAAAAACAGAGGGAGGTGGAGAGATTGATTTATTTTTAAAGAATTGTCTCATACAGTTGCTGGAACCAGCATGTCTGAAATCTGTAGGACACACTGGCAGACTGGAAGTTCAAGCAAGAATTGATGTTGCAGTCTTGAGTCTGAATTCTGCAAGCCACAGTTTGGAAATTCAGGGAGGGTTTCTATGTTGTAGTTTTTAGGAGAATTCCTACTTCTTTGGGAAACCTATCTTTGTTCTTAAGGCCTTTAACTGATTAGATGAGACCCATTCACATTATGGAGGGCAGTCTAACTTGTTCTAAATCCATTCAGTTAAATATTAATCACATCTTAAAAACACCTTCACAGCAACATCTGTCTGGGTGTTTGACCAAACAACTGGGCACCATAGTCTAGCCGAGTTGATACATAACATTAAACATCATCATAAACCACACTTAAAGAAAAATTTAAATCCTGTCAGGGGGACGTGTAGATTTCTCTGAGGCTTTAGTCTTTAGTTTGAGAAAGAAAAACACTAAAAAAAAAAAAAACTTGAAAAATCTACTATAGTTTAACAGTTATAGGTCCCAGGAAAGCTGCTAGCAGTGAAAGAAGAAGGAGTGATAAGGCTGGACCAGACATGAAAGATAGAGGGAGAGCTGTATATTTTAGTAATAAATATCAAGACCAATGTTATAACCTTCTGAAGGTTAAACATTATTCAACCTTTGCTTCTCTGTAGCAAGATGCAACTCAAAAGCCCTGGAAGGCTATAGGAGTGTGGAAAGAATCAGAGAGTGATTTGAGGAGTGTATAGGAGCTGAAATAAGGAAATATATTAATGTATTTACCTTTAATGTTCTAGGTGTTGCTGCTGTTTATGAGAAAAACTAATGCATGCAATGGGGAAAGACAACACAGAAGCTAATTCTAGTACCCAATCACTGCCCAGGATATAGAGCCAAGATTAGATGGGTCAGATATTGGGAAGAAGCCAAAATAACATTTCCCAGCCCCCATCTTTCAAAAACCATGTGCTGCATCATACAGATTATCTTATTTAGTGCAAACAACTTCTTGTGGCTTTTACAGATGAGAAACTTGAACCCCAAATTCCTCAGGTAAATTGCCTAGAGTCATACAGCGTTTTAGTAATAGGTCCATAACAGATCCAGGTTTCTCTGACTTAATGCTCGTTCTCTCTCTGCTTCATCATTCCGCCTTTGGAAAAGAGGGAGGGAATGGGAGTCATGAGGTCATGTGATGTGTCACACTTGCACAGGCTGCTGTCTACAGTGGGCCTCTCGAAAAGGCCCGGATTCTCCCATTCTGGTCATGCCTGATTCTCTCATAAACTAGCTCAGCCTCATTGCCCTAACTCTTTTATGGGGAAGTGGAGGTATCCAGGAACACCTTTGGCCTGAGATCTTGGGGGCCTAGATTTGCTATAGGGAAATAGCAAGACTTGGACTGTGAGTTCAGAGCTGGAAGCCAAAAGACTGGACTCTGAGCTGCAAAGTGTCTGAAAGAAAGTCCCCAAGTTGGAAACCTGGACTGAAATCTTGGCAAATAGTCAGAACCAGGGTGTCAATCCGATAGAGTAAGAAGGTATCCAGGTCTGAGTCTGTGGGAAAGAAGTGAGGTTTGCCAAACCAGAACAAGAGGCATAAGAACAAAGAGGAGAGGGAATTCCCTTTTTGATAAGTCTCCTGAGATAGTAAAAACTCACTGAATAGAATCATGCAGGTATACTGTTTTTAGATCTTGTCTCCTCTGTCACTGATAAGCTGTGTGACCTTGAACAAGTTCCTTAGATTCTCTAAGTCAGTTTCTTCATGTGCACAATGGATTTAAGATTGAATGAACTAATGCATGTAAAATATGTAACCTTGTATTCATAAGTGCTCACTAAATTGCAGCTGGTTTTGTTAATCATTATCAACCAAGGTTGGGAAGAGAGCTGTAAGAGACTGGGTACGTTCAGTGATTTAAGAGCCACACCAGGCAGCATGTTCTCCCAGGGGATTCTAGAAAGTACCCTCTTGTCTCTTTCCTTAATGTTAGAGACCACCAGACCACAGAGGATCCATGACATGGATCTCACAGCGCCCTAGTGGGGCAAAGGGCTGGGTGACTGTTGCTGGCATTTGCAGTGCTATAGAGCTAAATGCAGATACCAGCAGACATGTCCTGAAGGGGAGCCAAGGTGGAAGAAATGCAAACTTGATCTTCCATCAGAGGAGTTAAGGAGAAGAATCTAGGATTACAGCCAAAACCGGGAAACTAGAAGAACCAGGAAAGCTGAGAGTGAAGAGAACAGAACATGTATTCAGGAGTTAGCTTAAAATGGATCCCCAAGATGGAGTGCCCACACTGGTAGGGTTTTAAGAGATTCCAGTGAGGGTTTGTCTGGTTTTCGACAAACTGGTTCACTTAATGAACAGTTTAGGAGAGTCAGAAAAGGGGATAACTCTTAAAATCCAGTGTTCTTGAGAGGGCAGTGTTCTTCAAGAACCATGAGCCTGAGTGCAAATGTTAGCTCTTATTTTACAACACAAGATTCTCTGATTCTGGAAGTGGAGAGAGGTCTTTGAAACTATAGACCTCTATCCCAAACCTTAGGAGACTTCTTCCTGGGGCACAAGCTCATGCTGGTGCTCATGCACCCAAAATGTATTCATTTCCTGGGCAGATGAACTAGGAGCTCTGGATCTGATTTGCTCCCCTACTTCCCCATTCTTGATTACCTGCCTCCTGGAAAGAAAGGAAGAGGAGTCTTAACCTTGAACATGACAAACTGTCTTCACCTGAGGACTGTCACAGTCCTCTGTCAGCATACTGTGCTGCCTTAATGCCTGGATGGATTTTGCAAAGAGCTTGGGAATCTTCCTCCTCATATCCCACCAGAATTTATCATTTGAAATAAATTCCTCTGAGGTTTCTCAAGTGCTCATTTCTGCTGTTCTTATTGGACTGAGGAAAGGAAATAGCATCTGCATTCTCTTAGAATTAGAGTCCCATCCAGAAACAATTTTATTTCCTCCATCTTCTATTATGTTACTAATGTGAGGTGGAAGAACTATGGTTTTGGCTATGGGTGGTGAGAAGCACTGGATCTTTTTTTTTATAAAAGAGAACATTTTTGCTCAAACTGACATTGCTCATTTTTAGAGTATTTCTTTAGAATGTAGCTTTTAAATTCGTTTCTTATCCATGGGGAAAAAAAAGAGAATCAGTGTTTCAGTCCCTGTATTCAACAGGCGAATTTAGAATCTGTGACTGGCTATATTCCTCTAATTTGTAAAGGATTAATTCACTGCTGACCTAAATCTTTCACAGTAGCAAAATTGTTTCCAAGCAACCAGAAATTACTGACATTAGATTCGTTCTTTCAGCAGTTCTTTCAAAAGCCAAGAAGCCTATTCTGCTGATCAGATGAATGGAAGATGATGAGAATCTAGAATACATCCTATGCCTGCACAGTCGGGACCATGCTTTTGGGTCAGAAAAACGTCACACACAGCTCCATTTACGGAGAAACCCCAAAAGACTCTTCATGTTCTTATTCTGATTGAATATCAGTAATAGGTGTACATACAGCAGTTCCCCAACAAAAGCATGCAATAAATGTCTTCTTCAGTCTTAGGAACTGAAGTTGTGTCTACTTTTCTTCATAGCCTGAATTTTCATATATTTGTAGAGCAGATTAAATGAAACAAAGTAATCAGACCAACACACAGGAAGTATTCCATGGAGCTTTGGGGTGATTTAAGCATTCGTGATACAGGGGTGAGGTCCACCTAATGGCAAATCAGAACCTCCCCATGGATAACAGGAAACTTTGTATATTTAGCAGAAAAAGGATTTTTTTTTTAAGTTTGAGTGACCCTCTTCATTTTATAAATGAGAAAAGGATGTTTTTTGCCCAACTTCACTGGTGGTCAAGTTGAGGTCTAGTTCCTAAATACTGAATTGTTCTCTGCTTCATAGTGAATATCATCCTAACCAATTTGAAGTTCTCTGACAACCGTCAGGTTCATAGTTTGATCTATGCAGAGCATTGGAGCCAAGCTGATCTGAATTTCTAGGAGGGTACAAAATGTATATATTTTGTATCAGAAATAAATAAAGGAAACTCAGATGACTCATTTGCAATTACTACCTGAATAAGGCACTATTTGAAATTGTATACATTTAAATGTGTCCCAGATGTCCATAAACACTCACACATGAAAGGCCTCCAGTAAATTTCTTACATTTTATGAATCTTAGGTATAAAATAGGACTTAATGTATAAAATAGGAGTAATATTTATTTAGAGTAGGTGTTGCTAAAAGTTTAAAAACAGATTAAACAGTACAATCCATGGTGCCTTTTCCTTTTCTCAGAAGTTTAAAAAGCAATAAAATGTGGTAAAAACAAAGTCTTGATTAAGACAACCAAAAATGATGGAATAACTGTATGTAGAGCCAGAGAATAAGAAAAAGAAAATTTCAAAGAGGAGATGAGACCAACAGCCCCTAAAAGGTTCCATAGCAAAGAAAGTGGTAAATGGAGTGAGCATTCCCAAAAGAGAGCCTAGCACTCAAGAACGTATAGATCATGAAGTTCTTGGGAATAGAGGCTGAAAATATGCATGAAGAGGTAAGAAGAGGCCAATTACTGAGTTTGGTCCTTTTTTCTGTATTCAACATTGTATCATTGAAAAATTTAAGCAGCTGGGTGTATGATGCTATTTGCACTTCAGAAAGAAAGATTTATGAATAGATACTACTTACTATCTCCATCTGTGCTCAGAACTTTGCCCTTGCCACAGCGGAAAGAATATAACCATTGGGTGACAGAATTATTTATAACAAAGGCACGGCTAGGACTAGAGTTCCTCCAGCTTTATGATTATTGCCTAGCTTAAAATAAAATTGAGTTCTATTCGCAGCATAAATTTCCTCTGTATCTATATAATAATAGGCAATCTAAATTTTTCAGAAGTTTTGATATATCGATGGAAAAATATTTTTTTCTTCTTTTTACATGTCTGAGAAGTGACAGAATTTGGGGAGAATTGAAAGGCATACAATTTAAAATAGTATCTTATTCAGGCAATTTCAATCAATATTGAATTATCTTTATTGCTTTTAAATAAAGGAGAGATACAACATGTGGAAATTGAGAAATACATCTTTTCTGGTTCATAAAGAATAGGAAAAGCTTGAGAAAAAGGAAACAACATTATAATAAAAGTAACTATTTTCAGGACTTAGTGTCTAAATCGTTAAGCAGATGACAAGAAGTGGAGAACAAAAGGACAGGAATAAAAACTAGCTTTGGAAATAGGTCATTTACCTTCTCAAAACTTTTTTTTTTCCCCAGAACTTGCACAATAGGTAACTTCTATTCCTCTGAAAATTCTCTTAAAAACAAAAGTACTGTCATTGGGCTTCTGAAAATGGAAAGATTGCCCAGATTGAGGCAAGATTTTCTGTCTTTTCCCATGTGACTGTATGTCTTGATTTGTTATCAGTAAGTCCTAGTTCACACCAGTTCTTCATCAAGCTGTGCAGAGTCATAATAAGCAGGAATCTGAGGTCATGACTTGCCCAGTGTTGCTAGAGACACAGCTTAGCAGAACCCTGCAGCCCTGGCCCAAGAGCAAGAATGCTTAGTGTCTATAACCCTTGAAGTTCCTTTTTTTTTTTTTTTTTTTTCACTTGCAGGATTAAGTGTGAAGATTCTTTTATAGTTTGAGCAAAACAGTAGTTGTGCCATCCTTTGTTCGGATTTCTTGGTAAATCTTTTACATCTTCTTACTTTCAAAATATCTGAATCCTTATGTTTTAGATGTGGTTCTTGTGAATTTGTATAACTGAGTTTTATCCAATTTAGAATTGTTTTTCTTTAAGTTATATCTTTAACTCCCAGTTACATTAAATGAAATTCACTCACATACGTGGTTTTAAACCCACATAAACCTTATTGTCTGCTTTCTGTTTATCATTCCAACTCTAGTTTTTTTTCCTCTTTATCTTGACCCTTGTCTGATTAATTACTTTTGGCAATTCCAGTTCCCTCCCTCTACCAGTTTAGAGGTTATAGACCTCATATCTATTATTCTCATGATTACTCTTTAGCATGCATCTTTAATTTATTAAAGTCTAGTATTAATTGGTATCTTTCTCCCTAAAATTATGCAAAGAGCTTACAACATTTTAACTCTATCATTCCTTCTGATGGATATGATATTACTGTCATGTATTTTAATTATACATGTATAAGTGAATATATTAAATCGTCATGTTTTATGTATTTATCATGTCTATATAGATCAATTCTACAAATTTGATATTTTATACTCAATTTTCATTTAGATTTACTCACCATCCTTACTACTTCATTTGCTCTTTTTCTCTCCTATGTTTCTGGGTTCTCTCCTGGTATAATATCCCTACTGCTTCTGCTGCATGTTTAAAGATTCTATTATAGTGGATCTACTGAAGATAAACTGTCTCATATTTTTGTTATCTTACAATGTGTTTATTTTACCTTCATCCATGAGGAATATGTGCACTGGGAATAGGTTTTTAGATTGTCAGTTACTTCCTTTTAGTGTGATAAAGATATAATTCCACTGCTTTGTGCTTCCAGCATCACATTTGAGAAGTTAGCTGTTAGTTTAGTTGCTCCTTCAAAAGTAATTTGGCTGATCTTAAGATTTTTCTCATTATTTTTGGATTTCTAAAATTTTGTTACGATGTTTTCAGCTATGAATTTCTTTCATTTATCCTGCTTTGGATTCTTTGGGCTCTAAGATCTCTAGATAGATGTTTTCGATCAAAATTAGATTATTCTCAGCCAATATGTTCCATTGCCTCTCTCCTGTCCTTCTGAGGCTTTAGTTAAAAGTATGTTGGACTTTGTCAATGTTACTTCAAAATTTTCAAAGTATTCTCTTAATTTATGCTGGATAGTTCTCCTGACGTATTTTCTTCAGTAGTTCTCTCTTCAGCTGGTTCAATCTGTCAGAAACTTAGCCACTGAGTTTCTAATTTAGACTATTATGGTTTTTTCAATTCCACAATTTCATTGTGTGTTTGTGTGTGTGTGTTCAGTTAAGCTATGTCACTTTTTATAGTTTGCAATTCCCTACTAAGATTTTTGTGCTTGGCTTTTATCTTCTTGAACATATACATATACCCTGTGAATGACAGTTCTAATACCAGAAGTTCTTGTAGATCTGTTTCTGTTGTCTAGTGTTTCTTCTGGAATTTGCTTATAGAGTTTTGCCTCGTTTTCTGTCCTTTTATTTTTTACTGTGTGCTGCTGGATATTTATTTGGAATAAAACCCATAATTTGTAGAAATAATTTGGCACCTAGGATGTGGTTGTCTCCTTCCACAAAGAATTTGCATTTTATTCTGCCAAGTGCTTCAGACACTAGAAACCTAGGACACTCTTGAACAAAGTTTAAGGTTTGAAGTTTTCTATACTACACAAATGACTCAGTGCAAGGGTTGATTTACTTACAGGACACACTTAAGTTCCAGATTAAAATGCGTTGGTTTATCAGAGTTCCAAACTCTGATAAGTTTAGGGGTTTAGTTCTGCAGGCCTGTAAAAAGCACAGCACATCTACCCAGCTGCCTCACTGGATCTATAAATACTCCAAGGGCAAAAATAGCTCTATCAGTCAGGGTCCAGTCAAGACATAAACTACCATAAAGTTCTTCTAACAGAAAGAATTTATTATAAAGAATTGATCCAGCTATAGAGAACCAAAGGGCTATGAGGATGCAAGTATTTACCACCCCTAGTGCTGGGGGAACAAGGAGAAGAGAATGAAATTACTAAATTTTAAAAGCTTGAAGGAGGTAATGCAGACCTATGAAAAGGGGCCGTAGTTTGCTGGTGCTGCTATCTCTGAGAGGACGAAATGGGATTAGATCTGCTGGTATAGGAAAACTGCAGTGTGGACCAAACTGCCTCCAGGGTCAAGAACCACCGCTATGGTTACACTCATAGGAACAGGAAGAAAACAGGAAAAGACAGATGTCTTTTTTCTTCCTCCAGCCTTTCTGTCTCCCTTTCACATAACCTATTGGCAGAGCCTAATGGAGATCAGCTGTCAAATGAATAGTGTGTTTGGAAGAGTCCCAGCTGTAGAGACATATTTCCCCAGTCTCTCGTCCTTTCCTGGATCTTAGTGTGGAAATAACAGTGCATTTTGTTAGCTCTTTGGACTTTGACGTAAATGTCTTTTATTTGTCTCAAATATCTAGTCAGCCATCAGTGAAGTGGAATGCCTGACTGTCTTGCAACATTATGGAATTGAAGACAATGTACTAAGATTTAGTAGCACATTCTTTATTCTTTTATTTTTCTCTTTGAATCTTTGATCCAAGAAGTTTGGTGCAACATTGACTAATAAACAATAAGATGTTTATTGTCTTGATTGAAATATTTTGCTGTATCTCTGCCACTTTCATAATTTTTTTCAGTTGTATCTGCTGGTATTATTTTTTTTGTATTTTTTAAAAGAAAAATATGCAAAAAACTTTGATACAAATAATATAGAAAATAAATGATCTGGGTATTTTTCCAGATTTCTTGCATTGATATAAGAGCATGTCATGCAGTTTGTATTTTATAAAGAAAAATTACTTTTGTCAAAGAAGATGTTCATAAGTATATGAAAATTTATCAGTTATCATTCTTTAACTGTTCTTTTACTTGTTTTGATGGTTAATTTTATGTACTGATTTGGCTAGGCCCTGGTGCCCAGTACTTGGTCACACACTAGTCTAGATTGCTATGAAGGTGTTTTTAATATTTAAGTCAGTAGACTTTGAATAAAGCAAATTACTCTATAATGGAGGTAGAGCTCATCCAATCAGTTGAAGGCCTTACAAAAAAAAAAAAACTTAGATCCCCAAGGAAGAAGGAATTATACCTCCAGACTGCCTTTTAGACTTGAACTGCAACATCGACTCTTCCCTGGGTCTCCAGCCTGTTGACCTGCCCTGCAGATTTCAGAATAGCCAACCCCCACTATCATGTGAGCCAGTTTCTTAAAATAAATACACACACGTCCTATTGGTTTTGTTTCTCTAGAGAAGCCTGACTAATACACTTGCCCATCACTCCCACTAAAATATGACACTTTTAAATGCAGGGATTATATCTTTCTTCTCAGGTATCTGCTGCACCTAGAGAGAGTTCAATAAAAATTTGTCAAATTAATAAATGATAGTTATTAAAATCCCTAAATTTAGCTACCAGGCCAAAATGAAATACATAATATCTTCTAAAGTGAAAATGATGAGGAGAATAAAGAAATAAAATATACCATTTGATGTGACTTTTATATGTAGCTGTGATTATGTATGTATACATGTATGTATATGTGTATATATAAACAGATGATTAATGGATGGAAGGGAGGACGCAGATGGAAGGAAGAGAGAAATGGAGGAAAAAGGAAGAATTATGAATGTTAGTAAGCAAGCTTTTTCACACTCTGGATACACCAATGATTCTTTGCCACCATTTATTTAGAAAGTACTTAGAAAATGAGAGTTACTTCATTTACTGCCCTCTGAGGGAGGGCATATACCTCTTAGAATACAGAGTTGAAATGTTGACAGTGAATTTCAAAATAGGCTCTTAAAACTCATCAAGGCAAGAACAACCTTGAAAACAGTTTTCATTGAAGGCTGAGATCTTTGAGAGATAAAAGACTTTATGCATTTAAACTCAAAGCGGAAAGTTTGAAAATGAAAATAATAAATTTGAGAAAAATCATGAAGATTGTAAGAAAATTTTCATTATACAAGATGAGGAGATAAAATGTTTTTTTCCATTGAGGAAGCACTTCTTTTTCACATATACACAAAACAAAGCAAAACAGTAGATGATTTACAAATCATGGATAGAAAGTTCACGGTCTTTAACCCCTAACTCTCTAAGGGAAATGATGGCATCCTCAGATAAGCTCTGGAAGTCACCTTGAGAGAGGCATTCTTGACTCCCTTCCCAGGCAGAAAGCCCTGCAGAGAAGCTGTTTGCTTGGTGCAGCTAAGTAGGGAAGAGCAGAATAGTCCGAGTGGGCTACCTTGGCAAATGAGCCTAAGAGCATCAGCAGAGTTTAAATCCTCACAGCGTTGTTTAAAGGTTTTCTGTGACTCAGGAGAGCAGTGCAAAGGCTGCACCTATGCAAACGAAAGGATGTGGACCTGTTGACCAGTGGCCATGGTGAAACCAGGATGACCTCAGCAGGGCCAGTGTGTACAAGCAAACGATCAAAGATCAGTGCTGAAAGCATAAAAGATATTAAACACTCACAGGGGACAGAAGACAGAAATGGACCAGATGTCTCAAAACAATGCTAGGATACTGCATACACCCACTCCATCTCCCTACGCCAGCATTTAGATCACCCATTGGAAAGAGATGGAAAAGTAAAGACATAAAAATAGGAAGGAAACCCCTGAACTAGACTGAACATTTTCCTAAAGATCAAGATATCTGGAAATGACTACATTTACCTGGAAGTAAATAGATCAAGAAGTTTGCTATGTATCAGAAGGGAGAGTTAAGCACTAGTTGTCTCAGTTACAGAACAATAAAGGAAGTCATAGTTTGGTCACCTGAGTTGCATTATAGTGAAAAATTCATGTTTGGCATGTACGTATGTGGAAATGATAACATTCACTCAGTCACAATGTATAAGGCAGCTGTCAGATCAAAGACAGAGGAGAGCTCTCAGAGGGCAGACCCCCCAGAGGGTCCAGAGGACAGAGCATCAAGCTGCAGAGGGTTGTTCTCAGATCTTGAACCCTCAGGAAGTTCTCTTTGCTGAGTTTTTACTTGCTTGGGACAAATGACCCCTTTATTCCTTCTGTTTTTTTTCCCTTTCAGGATGGCAATGTCCATCCTATGCCTGTCTCACCATTTTGGAAGCAAGTACTGTTTTCTAGTTTCATATATTTGTGCAAAGAAGAATTTTGCTCCAAGATGTATCACATCCAGAATTCTACCCACACCTGATTTAGGCAATAAAATTGGAAGCTTTAAGTTAATACTGAAATGAGATTTGGAGTTTATCATTAATGCTGGAATGGGTTAATATTTTTGGAGATACTGAGATGGGATGAATGTATTTTGCACATTGGATGCATATGAACTTGGGGGGTAGTCAGAGGGTCAATTGTACTGGATTGAATGGTGTCCTCCAAAATTTCATGTCTACCCAGAACCTCAGAAAGTGACTATATTTGGAAATAGAGTCTTTGCATATGTAGTTAGTTAAAATGGAATCTAAATCTAGTATGACTGGTGTCCTTATAAGGAGAGAGACACAGAAATACAGATATACACACAAAGGGAAGATGGCCATGTAAAGACAGAGGCTAAAATTGGGCTGATGCAGCTGAAAGTCAAGGAATGCCAGGCATTGCTGGCAACCACCGAAAGAGGAAAGAGGCAAGGAAGGATTCTTACCTAGAGCCTTCAGCCCTGACAACATCTTGATTTCAAAATTCTAACATGTTAGAATGAATTTCTGTTGTTTAAAGCCACCCAGGTTGTGACAATTTGTCAAGGCAGCCATAGGAAACTAATACAGCTACTAAACATATACAGGTTTTTGTATGAACATAAGTTTCCATTTTCTTGGGTAAACACATAGACCTGGAATTGCTAAGTTATATTTTCAGTGTATGTTTAACTTTATAAAAAAAAAACTGACAGTTTTTCAGAGAGGTTATATTCTTTTACATTCCCAGCAGCTTTGTATGAAAGTCTGTTTCTCCACTTCCTTTCCAGCACTCTTATTATTTTAGTCATTTTAATTTTAGCAATTTAAATGGATGTGTAGTGATATCCCATTGTGATTTAAGTTTGTATCTCTGTGATAACTAATGATGTTGAGCATCTTTTCATGTGCTTATTTTATATTTGCATATCTTCCTTGATGAAGTATTTAATTAAATATTTTCTTCTTTTCTTTTTTTCTTTCTTTTTTTTTTTTTTGAGTAAAAGTAGATTTATGCAGAGAAATACATACTCCTTAGAGTGCAGGCTGCCTCTGAAGGCAAGGGAGCGAGAGGCCACGAGGCATGGGAATCGGTGTTCAGAGTAGTTCCGCACTCTGTAGACAGAGTGAGGTCCATCTTACTCAGCAGGGAGAGAGGCCTCTTCATTTTTTTAAATTAGGTTGTTTGTCTTCTTAATATAGACTTGTGTTGTTTAGGTTTTCAAAATACAAACCCTTTGTCAGGTAAAATATTTTCTCTCTGAGGCTTCCCTTATAATATCTTTCACAGAGCAAAAGGTTTTAGTTTTGACAGAGTCCACTTTTTTTTCTCTCTTCTGATTCATGCTCTTTTGGCCTGAAAAAGCTTGCCTACTCCAAGGCCACAGAAAATTTCTATTATATTTTCTTCTGGAGCTTCATAGATTTAGATTTTAATTTGGGGTCTAAAAATCTTTTTTTTTTTTTGTCAATTTTTATGTGCAGTGTGAGGTGGCTAAAGTGCTTTTTTCCCCTATTACTTACCCATTGGCTTGATTTAACCAGACTTTGGTAAAGCTTCTTTCCTCCCCCACAAACCCCTGAACTTTGGCTTACCCTGGACTTATGCAAGCAGTAGGTACAGAACATCCTCCCTTAATGGCTTATTCTGATAATCAGCTGACCACAGAGGAAACCTGTTTTGGTTGTTGTTTAACTGCCTCCAGTCATGCCATCTGGCACCCCTGCTCGTTTGCCCCATTCACCTGAAAAGTTCCTTCTAGCCCTGCCAACCTCCCATATAAAAGAAAAGCCTGTCTTTGTTTGATTTTGAGATGACTGTAGATCTTATGGCCATGCTGGAGAAGCTACATATTGGTGTTCCACTTGACAGCGGAGCCTGGCCTTCCAGCCCAGATACCAGATATGTGGATGGAAATGTGTGGATCCTCCAGCCTAGTCCATCATCCAGAAAGTACCAGTGAGTGACCTCCATTAATGGGATTGATGCCACATGACTTAACAGAAACACCCAGGAAAGCTCTGTCAAATTCCTAACCTAAAAAATTGTGAGAGGTAATAAAAATGATTTTTCTTTTATACCACTGTTTTAGGGTAATGGATTACACAGCAATAGATAAGTGGAACAGACTTGAAAGGGTCTTATGATGGGGAACGGCATGATCACATTTGCGCTATAAAAACATCACTGGAACTGTGGAATAGATAATAAGTTAGAGGTCACAAAGGTCAAGAAGAAGGATTTTATTATAAGGAGATATTGGGTCCTTGGAACTGGAGGAGTGGCATAGAATTTGGCGTGTATGTCTTCACTCAGTATTCAAGAAAAAGAATATCTGGTCAAAAAGGTATACACTTTATTTTAAGCTTTTTGTTGTTGTGTTGCCAAATTGTCTGCCAGAAGATTGTGCCAGTTTATTCCTTTATCACCTCCTGGCCAATATCAATATATTAACATTACAAAACTTGATTTGGGGCCAATTGTACAAGGAAATCTAAAATTTAATTTTAATTAGCGTTTTATTAATTACTGTTTATGTTCATCTTGGTTTTTTATATTTATTGTGCTACTGTTTGTTAATATATTTTCCTTTTTTGGAGGGATGGTAGAGCCTATTGTTCTTTTTTTCTTAATTGATTTTATGTGTTTGTAGTAATAAGCTTTAATCTGTTATATTTCCAGTAAATATGCTGGCCTCCTATCTTTAATTTTTGTTTAGAATTTGTTGGTGTATAGATGGCTTTTATTGTTTACTAGAGAACTTTGTTTCCCTTTTTCCATTAAGAGATCTTTTACTACTTAAGATTTAAAGTTGTTTCCCATTCATAATTAGATAATATTCACCCTTATTCCATTTTGTATCGTTTCCTGTTTTGTTTTGCATTCAACTCTTTATTCCATTTGTAATTGACTTTATTTTGTAGAATGATTAGCAAAAATTGCTCTTTGCCAAGTGAACAACCATTATTTTCATAACTATTGCTTAAATTATTTCAAACAACTTCTTGTTGATAATGCTGAATATTGTATATTCAGAATCTGCTCTGTAACTACTTCCACTGACTTGCCTATTGACTCTTGTTGATTGTTTTATTTTAATAATTGTGACTTCATAGGAAATGTTTACACTGGTAAAGCAATAGCATCCCCCCCATGAACACACTCTTATTTTTGAAAGTTTTTAGTAATATTCATTTATTTTTTCAGATTAATTTTAGAACCACTTTGACAGTGTCCCCCCAAATTCTTCAAATGTGTATTGCTGGGCATCAGAATTACAAATTAATTTCAAAAGAATTGATGTATTTTAGTATTTTTGAAAAAGGTTATTCCTCCATCTATACAAATCTTATTTTCATCGTGTATAAATTTTGTAAAGAAAAAGTTATTTTCTGCTAAGGATTATCAGCCAAGGTGGCCATTATGTTCACCGTAACGTTTCACAAGTATGATGTTATTCGTGTCTGATTGTGGAATCAGAGTGATGCTGACCTAATAGAATGAGTTTGGAAGCATTCCTTCCTCTGCATTTTTTGAGAAAAGCTCGAGAAAGATAGGTGTTATATCTTCTTCATATGTTTGCTAACGTTTACCTGTGAAGCCATCTGGTCCTGGACTTTTGTTTCTTGGGAGTTTGTCTTGTTTTGTCTTGTTTTGTATTGTTTTGTTTTGTTTTGTTTTGTATTACTGATTCAATTTGGTAATCAGTAATCAGTCTGTTCATATTTTCTGTTTCTTCCTGATTCAGACTTGGGGGATTGTATATTTCTAGGAATTGCCCATTTCTCCTCAGTTGTCTGTTTTATTGGCATATAATTTTTTGTTGATTTCCCCTGATCCTTTGCATTTCTTTGGTGTCAATTATAACTCCTTTTTTATTTCAAATTTTATTTACTTGGGTCGTATTTCTTTTTGTTGTTGAGTCTGGCTAAAGGTTTATCAATTTTATTATCTTTTTGAAGAACCAGCTCTTGGTTTCATCTATCCTTTCTATTATTTTTTAAATCTCTACTACATTTATTTTTGCTCTAATTTTTATGATTTCTTTCCTTCTGCTAACTTTTTGTTTTGCTTGTTCTTCTTCCAGTTCCTTTAGGTGTAAAGTTATGTTTGTTTACATGAGATTATTCTCATTTCCTGAGGTAGGCTTGTACTGCTATAACCTTCCCTTAGAACTGCTTTTGCTGCATCCCATACATTTTTGATTATTGTGGTTTTGTTTTCATTTGTCTCCAAGTTTTTTTTAATTTTCTGTTTCTGCACTGACCCATTAGTTTTTCAGTAGCATATTGTTTAGCATCCACGTGTTTATATTTCTTGCAGTTATTTTTTATAATTGATTTCTAGTCTCTTAGCATTGTGGTTGAAAATGTGCTCATCTTCCCAATGCAGGACCCCCAGGTTGGGGAGCCTGATGTAGGGCTCAGACCCCTCTCTCCTTGAGGAGAACCTCTGCAGTTGTGATTATCTTCCCATTTGTGGTTTACCTACCTGAGGGTATGGGTCTTGACTATACTGCATCTCCACCCCTCCTACCTGTCTCATTGTGGTTCCTTCTTTATATCTTTATCTGTAGATCTTTTCTGTTAGTCTTCAGTTTGTTCTCATTGATAGTTGCTCTGTAAATAGTAATTTTGGTATGCCAGTGGGAAGAGATGAGCTCAGGGTCTTCCTCCTCCACCATCTTGGCCCCTTCAGAACTTTTATGCAATTGAAAATTTATATTTACCTTATGATGATATAATTAATGTCTATTTACATCTAAACGGAATTGGTAGATTCATGAAGACAGTAATTGGAAGTGTTGACATAAAACAAATAGACTACCAGTTAGTCTCCAGCAATTCCTATTCCTCATCACTAGTCACAATTCTTGAATCATGAATACTATCATTTTGTCAGTATACCAACAGTTTAATGCATGTACAGTGGTGAGAAGTAGTAATTTTAGAGTCTCTGGTGTTTAGTTTGAGCCAAGTGTTCTTTTTTTGTTGAATCAACAATTATTAAATTTTAAGTCTTGTTTTTCCTTTTCTGAGGCCAATTGTTGTGCTTCTATAGACAGTTTTTCCAAGATTTCATTTGAGGAAATATTCCTTTGTACCATGACAGAGATCTGGTTGCTGATGGACCCTTTAAGGGCAGTGTTCTTCAAGGAAATGTTGCCAAGGTGATTTCCCTTAGTTTCCAGGGAGTCAAGTTTAGAATGCCCCAGAACCTTCATAGTAGCTAGTGTGGCAGGTAAAAGTATTGCATCCAGTAATTTCTAAACATAGGGGACATTTAAAATTTTATTTCCACTAAAAGTAGAGAAGCCACATTGCCCTCACAAGAGCCCCAAATCATGAGCTACTCTGAAAGCATGTCTACTATCAGTACAAATGCTTGGCAGTTTTGTCCTTGACAAAAATACAAGCCTATGTAAAAGTATGTAATTCAACCTGATGGACCAAGGTAGCCATCGGTGAAGATGCTGCCTCAGCATCAAAAGGACGGCAGCAGCCTACTCAGCACAGTACCTGTCATCATCACCTTTTAAATAAGCACCATCAGCGACCCATAGGAAGTCCACATTACCTAAAGGTGTTGCTTGTAGATCATCCCAAGGAGTCAGAAGTTGGTCCACTGGCATTAAGCAGTCCTGAGCGACTTCATTGGTGATGAAGAGGAAAAGAGTAGCTGGGTTAATGTTTTTAAAATTTAAAAGAGTTCTATGAGGAACAGTAAACAAAAGGACTTCATAGGAATTGATGTGGGTGACTGAGAAACATTGAGTGCGATGAGAGTGCAGGACAGCTTGTAGTGTGTGAGATACAAAAATGCTCACAGGGGATCCTTCAACAGTTTTTTTGGGCCTTAGCTAAAAAGGCAGGGACCTTAATGGCTCTAAAGCAACGGATATCCCCATGACACAGGGTCTGTTTTCTGACTATAATACCCTATGGTTTGATGGTGGTTCCCTTGTGGTTGGCTGAGTACTCTAAGGGCATTCTCTTCCTTTTCATATACAAACAGCAAAAAAAGCATCTGATAATTGGGATTCCCAAGGGCAGGTGGGTGCATCATACTCTCCTTTAAGATCTTAAAAGCTGTGTCATCTGGTTCTTCCTATAAAATTGTTTAGTAAAATATGCAAAGATTTGGCTGTAAGAGAAATTTGGACTTCAATTTTGGCAATAACCAACAAACTTGAGAATACCTCGCAGCAGCTGGCCCTTAGTTTTGAATTTGGGGAAACTTGGGACACTATGAAGTCTATCTGGATGTAGTTGTCCTTGTTCTGATGTCAGGTGCCCTAAATATCAAACCTGGGTTTGGGCAAACTAAAATTTTTCTTTGGTGATCTTATGTCCCTGTAAGGCTGAAAGTTTTAACCAGTGGATGCTGTCTTCCTGTGAGGAGGCTTGAGGAGACCAAAGAAGTAAATTATTTACATATTGCAGCAAAGTAGAACCTCTAGGGAATTTATATCATCCAGCCCAGCCTTTGGGATTTTTGAGAAATAAAGGCTCTGAGTAAAACCCTGAGGCATTACCATGCAGATGAATTGTTTCTCTTCCCAAGGAAAGGTATTGGCTGGCTTCATCAGCTGTAAAACTGAAAAATACACTGCATTAGTCAAATACAATTTAAAAAATTTGCTTTTAGTGAGAATGAATGTTATTGACATATGAAGGTTGGGAACAACAGGATGTAGAGGGCCAACAATGTTTTTTATTGCTTAGAGGTCCTGGACAAATCTCCAGTCTTGACCCTTAAATTTTCACCTGTAAAATGAGAGTATTACAAGGACATATACAAGGAATATTGAGGCCTTGAGGCTTGTAATCTTCTATTATGAGCTTAATGTCTTAAAGAGCTTCTTCACCTTGAGGATATCAATTAATTCTAGGCAGAGGTTTTGAGAGATCTATTTGAATCTTGATAGGAGGTCCACTATGACTTTTGCCAGTATCAATTGGAGATTTTGCCCATAAGGAGGGTAGTAACTGATTGAATAGACACAAATGATCAACGTTTCCAGAGTCAGCTCTAGTACCGTCAGAGATAAAACACATAAAAATCTCAAAGGGTCATTTAATTCACCTGGTTGGTTACTTTGATAACTACTATCAAATTCTAGAATTATTTCCCCTTTTGGGAGAAAGAAGTTCCGGCATGATACTTCTCTGTGAAGTATCGGCCTAATAAGTGAATAGGGGCAGCCCCCTTCTGGTCTCCAGACTATTTAATTGAGGTTTCTGTTTATTAATTTTTTTTTTTTTACTGAAGTTGTTTTCTCTATCACCTCTATTACCTATATCAGGTACATTGACAATACTCAATAACTATTTGTGGAATTTCATGAATGATTTGCATTTCTTAATGTCAGCTAGATATAATCTCAAGTTGAAAATTACTGACATTATAGAAAAATTAAATCACTTATATAACCATTTAATAAATATTTCTAAATTCTAGAGTAGGTATAATGTAACATCTCTGTTGTCTTGCATATTTCAAAGTGCCAGATACTTAGAATCACAAACTAAAAATATCATTTAACTAAAATCAGACAATCCATTTGCACCTTCACAGCCACCTTCTCTTGACCTTTTCAGTGACATTTCCTTCTGCCCCTGTCATGAGTTAAAAGCCTATACATTTTCCCAGTTTTTTCTCACAAAAATTTCACGTGTTTAAATGACTTTCCTTTCTCTCAGTGTTATTTTTATTCATTATACCATTGTACCTCTACCATAAGAGGTTAATAGAGATAGCAAGGGAAAACATAAAAATAATTGAAGATGGAGTAAGAAGGTTTAGATCTGGATAGCCACTTGATGGTTTTGTGAACAAGAAAGAAATACTAATAGTTTTGAATATGAATTCTCATAAGTAAAGTACAGGCAATGTTTATAACATTTTTGCTGGAGAGATTAAATGTGAAAATGACTTTGAAAGTTTTTGTTAATTATAATTTACTATGTTAGTGCCAATTATTATTGTGATCTTAGAGGAAAGGTGAACACTTAGATTGGGATGATTTACCCACTATAAGAAATCCACTCAGTTGCTTAAGATGTGCACTCAACAACTCTAGTTGCTTGTGACTGTGATTTTTCATGTAGTTAGAACCTTTGTGTGTGTGTCATCTCATCATGAACTATTGCATTTGTCAAATAAGCCCAAGATCATCAGGTGTCCCTCCCCCAATGTTATCTTTAGGACATAGGACAGGTATCAAAAGGAAAAAAACTAGCATTAAAGTAAAAGTTTATTGTATTAATTTAGTTACAGAAATGAGGCACAAGTATATCCTTTGCTAGTGTAAAAATGACTAAATCACATTACTCTTGGAAGGCAAGCAAATAAGGGCAGAATGTGTTCATTACCAGTACCTCTCAAAGACATTTTAAGATGAAGAGGGGAGATACAGGGAACATTTAGCTGGAATCATTGAGAGGTTTAACTTTAGGCTCTGGTTCAGAAAGTAGACCTCCAATTTTGTGAGTTGTGAGATGCAGGTATTTAGAAACAGGAACATGCCAGAAATCAGAAATTCTGGGAATCCAGGAAGTTTTGTTACAGCAATGGTCTGTATTAGCCAGAATTCTGGCACAATTCTAACTCTTGGTAGATCCAGTTGGGCCAAGATCTGTCCTGTGGCTGATTACTTACCTGCTTTCTCAATTTTAGTTTTACAGTAGCTGAGAGCAGCCTCTCTTTGATCCAGTTAACTGTGGAATAAAACCCACTATTGTAGGAAAAGTCATGTGAAAGCCTCTGAAACTGCTCACCATCACCCCCACTCACTACCACACCAACCAAGATAGGAAGTTGGAAACAATACCTTAGCCTAGGAGGAATGGCAGAGATTAGTGACATTTTCAGAGTTAAAGAATAATAGCTACCATTTTTTTCTCAGGCTTTACTGAGATATAATTGAATTGAAGTACATCACTGTAAGTTAATACAGCATAATGACTTGACTTACATTTATTGTGAAATGATTACTGCAGTAAGTGTGGTTAGCATCCATCATCTCATTTAGATATAATAGAAAGAGAAAGCAAAAAAAGGAAGAAGACAAAATCTTTTTCCCTTATGATAAGAACTCATGGCATTTACTTTCTTAACATCTTTTGTATATATCATACAGCAGTGTCATATTACATCATTCCTGGTAGTTGTTTATCTTGTAAGTGGAAGTTTGTACCTTTTGACCACTTTTCTTCAATTCCCAGTCCTTCCCATTCCCCAGCCTCTGGTAACCACAAATCTGATCTTTTTTTTTGATAAGTTTTGTGTTTTGTTTTGTTTTTTTAGATTCCATATCTAAGTGAGATCATACAGTATTTGTCTTTCTCAGTCTGATTTATTTTGCTTAGCATAATTCCCTCAAGGTTCATCCATTTTGTTGCAAATGGCAGGATTTTCTCATTTTTTAAGGCTGAGTAATATTCTATTGTATATATATACCACAATTTCTTTATCCATCCATCCATCAGTGTCACTTAGGTTGTTTCCACATCTTAACTATTGTAAATAATGCTGCTATGAACATGGGGCTGCAAATATTTCAAGTTAGTGTTTTCATTTCCTTTGTATATATTCCCAGAAGTGGAATTGTTGGATCATATGGTAGTCCTAGTTTTGTTTTGTTTTTGGAGATCCTCCATAGTATTTTCCATAATAGCTGCAGCAATTTACAATTCCACCAGCAGTGCACAAAGGTTCTCTTTTCTCCACGTCCTTGCCAGCATTTGTCATTTCTCGTCTTTTTGATGATGGCCATTGTAACAGGCATGAGGTGGTATCTCTCTGTGGATTTGATTTCCATTTCTCTAGTGGATAGTTGCCATATAATAAACTTGTACAGCCTCTGAAAACCCAGGTGAATTATGCTCGATCATGGAGGACTGCTGTGAACTTCACGGCCCATCTCAGCAGCGGAGCTGGGCGTGGTCTGTGTACTGGCGCAGATCAGCGCAGCCTCTGGTGCTTGATATGCAGCTGTTCACCTGGGAAATGTGTTCTTGAATATCCTTCACTGGGGAGGAAACTGATTCAGCCACTGCCACTGTGAAATAACAAGCCTGCCAGGGCAGAGACCATGCTAAGCCCTCATTACTGAACAATTTCTTGAGGAGTCCAAACAGCCAAGTGAACACTTGAGTACATCAGACCTTTTCCATTCCAACTTAACCCCACCTGAATTGAAAGCTGGTGAGTAATTTAACCTTACCAGCATGGAAACACTCTCTAGATATGTATGTGTCTGTCTTGCCCACAGTAACGTTGCCAGAACCATTATCTGAGGGATTAAGAGATGTTTCATCTGTTGTTATGGTCAGCAGAGGAGGTGAAACCCATAAACAGGCAGCATAACAGAACAGTATAAGGGCATTAATGCTCAAAGTGCCAGCTCAGGCTTGGAGATTGCACTCCAGGAAATAGCACATGCAATAATCTGTGTCCATGGTACTATATCTCTAATGGTTAGAAAACATAGTTCCAGGCACCAAGGGCTGGAAGGGATATTAGCTCTGATCATCATCATTCCAGGTGATCCACTCGCAGAATTTTATTTTCTATCTCCGAAGTATTTGTTCTGCCAGATTAAAGACCAGGTTCCCGGTGGGTAAATGCTTCCACCAAGAATGCAGTAAGGGCTCCTCTGAACTTGTGACAACAGCTTGGTCACTTTGAGCTCTTATTATCCATGTACCAAAAGGCAAACAGTTACTTACATGAGGGATAGCTGACTGATTACCATGATGAGCTGCTGCTGCAAAATGGAACAGGAGAGGAATGAGTATACCTGAGTCCAGGAGGTTTACTGAGATGTCTGCTTATCTTCTGTCCCAGTGATGGATGGACAGTTGTTGCAAATAAGCCCTGACAAAAGCAAAGCAATTAAGGGCTACGATCACTTGAGAATGTAGGCCTGGATCACCTCACCAGATAAATTACCCAGGCCTGCTAAAGTACTGACCAGAGGAGAGCAGTATCTAGAACAGGTGGCAGAGGAGGAGATGGTGAGCACGAGGTGTATCCATGTAAACTGCTGCAGCCATGGGGACTATGGCTTGTTTTATCTCCAAGTCCGCTCACGTTGTCTCTGCAGAGATTGTGGCCACCCACCATCTAAAAGGGGCTTCTGCAATAGGCAGGACTTGAACAAGGACACAAGTAGGTCTGAGTGGTGCAAGGGGTGAAATACAGCAAAGGCCTATCATGTGCTGTTGGACATCATCCCAGCTACACTTCTCATTCCAGCCATGGCTGCTTCAACTAGTTCAGCACAAGTTCCAGCCAGCTTCCTGCAATTACAAACTGACTCCTCAGGCTTATGCTGCTTACCTCGCTTCATCCCACATTCACGAGGCAGGTAACCTGTGAGAGCCACCTGATGCCTGTACACGCACAGACCAGAAATACAGAACACTTAACAACCTACAAGGGGACCATTTTACTATTAGGAAATAGAAGCCAATGGACAAATGCTTTTCCTTTGTGCCCGACAGACAGTTCTGAGACGTATTTTGTACTGCTTCTCAGATCATCTTCAATCAAGCAATGAACCAGTAATACATGTCTGTCCTGATTGTTACTCCTTTCCTGCTTTGCTCTCCTGTCTCTCAACTCTGCTGCTGGAATCACACTCCTCAGTAAAGTGCTCCGACGTAAACCTATCTAGGCTCTGTTTCTTGGGGAGCCCAGTCTAAGACGCTCTGTGAGAAAGCTATGATTAGACCTGTAGTCCAGGTCATAAATTTGTGGCTTACCTAGAGTCTCATAGATGGTGATGGTCTGAGCCATCATCTTAGCCATCACCCTATCTTTTGACTCCAAATTGTTACATTTAACCCTTGTAGTCTCTACACCAGATAACTTCTCAGTGAAGTTGGTAAATTCAATGGCTATTAAAGCTAGGACTTAGATAGGACATTGTCAGTTCTCGTGATTATGACTTTAATGTTTTATCTTTTATTCTAGTATAGTCAGAGGCAGAGAAACATGAAAGAAAATAGCAGATTTCTCTATTTTAACCAACAATATGGGAGAGGAATGCTGTTGACTTAAGGCAGCCCTGTTTCCCAGTACTTGTGAAGGGTGAAGGGTCTTATATAGACCCTTAGCATCACAGTGTCAGAGTTTGTGAAAAATGATTCATTCTTGCCTCCACTTTTAAAAACAAGATACTGAGGCCTGGAGAGATTAAGTTCCTTGTCTAATTTCACAAGCTCATTAGTGGCAAATATTTAAATTGTGACTAGATAATCTAAAGGATGGAGTAATTATGCTTTTGGTAAGTTTAAATACAGGTCTGTAGAGGAATCTGGGAATTTTCAACAAGGCCTCATGAGAGTCCTTCCAACAGTGTGCTTCTGTGATTCTAAGTATGCATCACATCCAATGAATTAATTATGCCACATGATATTTTCCCAGTGCAATACAGATGGCTTCATCATATAATTTTAGGCTGTGGTTAGAGATGATTCACTGGCATTTTAAAGGCACTGTTGCAATTGTTCCCCAGAAGAAACTCGAAAAGGATACTTCAAATTGCTGTGTACTGAAAATGTATTACTTATCTAGTGACAAGTCCCTTTGCATCTGAAAGTGTCCATATGGAACAGGATTCTTGCAGGCTGGGTCAGAGATGCACACCTGATACATACAGCCAAACTGCTCTTCTGAGACTGAGCTGCAGTGGGCATGCCTGTGCATCAGGGTCTAGAAGCCTATCTTGTACTTCATGCCAGTATGGGTCAGAGCTGAATGACAGAACCCACTGACAGAAGGTCCTGGAAACTCTTGTGTCAGAAGGATAGCTAGAGCACATTGGCAAAATACAATCACCATTTAAAATGTGATTCTTGAATCCCTCCCACAGGCTCCCTGACAGACAGACAGCTAGGCTCTCTCTGAACTCCCCCTCCCACCAGCTGAATTAAATACTGAATCTGCTGCTGTCAAGGTTAAAGTAAACCTTCCTCTACTTACTGAACATTACTTTTGCCTATAGAATTATCTTTGACATTCAATTCATTCAACAAATATATTTCAAACACAGTGTACGTTAGGCTCATGTTAGTGGGGATATGAAGATGACTGCATGTTTATGTATACCTTGCTTTATCCAAAAGGTATTTGAGGCTTATGTAACCAAATATCACATAAATGTCTCCTTCAGAAATCTCTCACTATGGAACAAATACCAAAATGTAAAGCAGTAATTACTATAAGTATTATGATAGAAGTGCTTAGAGAGACAGCCTATCTACCTGCATGGTCAAGGAAGGCTTCCTGGAGATGGGATGCCTGAGTGAGCTGAGCACTGGAAGATTGGTGGGATTACTTAGATATTAAAGGGGGAAATATCCTTGCAGACAAAGCAGCGTATGCAAAGGCAGAGAATGCATGATATAGTCAAGAAGAAGCAACCAACTTGGGAAGACTGGTGTAAGGTTCCCATAAGGGAGATGTGGTTAATGAGGCTGGGCAAGCAGAAAAGGCCAAGTGATAGTACGTCCTGTAAAAGCTTAGACTTTATCCTAAAATCTATGGAGGGTGACAGAGGGGTTTTCAGTAGGGTAGTGATGTGTTGAGATCAATCACTGAACAGTTTGACAGACTAATCATTATAGCATTTTTTAAACTAGGTTTTAACTTCTGCAGGTCTCACCATACAAGTCCTGCTAGTAAGTAGAATAAGTGGAAACTTTCCCTGCTATAGAGCTAAAGGGAAGTCCATGGGAATTATAGCTCCCCATTGTCTTCCCTCTACATCAGAGTATATTTCCTATTTCAGACAGAAAGGAGGTCCAAATAGGCGATAATAAGCAATTATACTGCCAATACTTTTCACAGATGATTATGTTCTTTCCAACCTTTCCTGCATGTATTTCTTACCCCATCTCCCCAGCTGTCTCATCTGTACTCTATCTATATGTTTCTCAACCCAGTCATCTGTCACCTCTCCTTTGTGCATTTAACCAGTCTCTTTCTTCTCTGTCTTTCATCCACAGCCCCTAGTAGAGATTTTAGTAACTTCCCAGTCCTAGGGCTAGCTTTACAGCGCTTAACTTCTTGGAAAATTGCATTGGTTGGTCTAGATCACTGTTTTAAAGGTGGATTCATACGCTGTCTGATGCTGTTCCATAATTTAATTTAAAACTGATCCTTAGGAAAATGGAGAAAGACTGAGGAATTTGTGATCTTGTTTTGTTGTGTTTTGTTTGCCTTTGGATCTCAGGTGACAAAAATGAATTATTGATAATTACTATGATTATGTAAAAATCGTAATTATTACTATAACTACTGGTGTGTGACACATTCCCATCATTGGTCCATGTATAACCCCTGTTTGTTTGCTTGTTTGTCTTAACAACAGAATCCAATAAATACAGGCATACCTCGTATCCAACATGGAAATAGAGCACTGACCATAACTTAAATCTATATACATAATTCCCCTTTATCTCATTCTCATGCCTTCCCTCATCTGAGATATCTTATTCTCAGTCTTTAAATAATTATATACACAGGTACACATATATACACATAAACTTTTGTATATAGTCCTAAAATCCTATAATAAATTTTACTTCATAAATAATGTATCTTTGGGTTTGTAATCTTTTCAGAGTTTTTACCGCCCAGTCTTTTATTAAGATCCATACTTTTTGCATGCAGCTGTTGTTCACTTATCCTAACTACTGTGTATAATGTAATTACATGAACATACCGCATATTTATTTATCCATTCTCCAGTAGATGGCCATCTGGATTGTTTCCCAGTTACTTCTAGAATGAACAGGGCTCCTTAAACACTTCTGTACATGTTTCCTGGTGTATATGGACAAGAGTCATTCTCAGATAAAAACCTAGAGGTAGACTTGCTGGATAGTAGAGTATGCACGTTTTCCATACAGATTAATGCATTCAGTTTAAAGGACTCTCTTATTCTTAGCCTGTGCTCTTTTATGATAGTAAATGCCCTTTTTAATTAAATGATACTAATTATAGATGGCACTTGTTGCTTTTTAAAAAATTATGTCCTATTGGCAGTTACTCACCTGAGTCTGCCTGCTCTCCCCTTGAGTGTGTACTTAATAAATCCTCACTTTACTTTCTTGAAAACAAAATTATCTGCTTTCAGTTAAATTAACAACCTCAAATTTTATTGGGAAGTTTTACTCTTCTGTGAAATTCAAAAGAGTCTGGGGAACTCAAGAGTAGATCAAATCCAAGAGAAAGGGTGAATTTTATCCACATCTGTGGAATAGTCATAATCACAGTGCTTATCTTACTGGACTGTCGTGATGATTAACAGGCTAAATATATGGTAAGCACTGTCATATAGTAATTATTCAGTAGACCACAACCTCCTGGCACTGTGGTTTCAGAGGCTGACTTCTAAATACCTGGGATTATTCAGCAGGTTTTGTTGTGCTTGCTGCAGCATTCAGAAGCCTTTCTTAAGGTGATAGCCCAAAAGAGCACCATTTATTTCATGGAATTCACTTCTTGCCTTTATCTGCTCAACAAACATCACAACACTCAGGAGATGAAGTTAACCCTTGCTTGTAGCGATGCCCTTCATTTTGAGGTAATTCTGTTGTATTTATTTTGACAACATGGAGGAAGCAAGGTCACAGCACAGCAGGCATCTTGAATTGAATTGCCTCTGACCCTAGGTCTTTGCTCCACTTCACAGTTTCTTTTCCATGAGGATGCAAACATCAGAGCTAGTCAAATGGGGAGTAGTGGCAGATACTGGAAGAAAAAAGAGGGAAGAAGCGGCTGGTTTCATAAAAGAGAAATGAGCTTTTCTCCAGTCATGAGGCCAAGAGGCATCCCCCAGGGAGCTCTGATGTAGTCTTCCCTGGCTGGGCACTGGAGTCTGATGGGCACTGAGATGAATTTAACTTCATATAGGAAATAATTATGGATAATGGAGATCCCACGGCACCCAGACTTTATTCCCATTCACAGATCAAACCCATCAATTACACAGCCAGTTATTATTTAAATAACCCAACAAAATACTTATTATTCTATAACTTCAGTAGCTCTTACCATTTGTTTACATACTAAAAGAGGATTGTTGCCACTTGTTAATAGTTGGTTCTTTGTAAGTGGAACTGAATACAGAGGTCCATGTTGATGCTAAGGTATCTGTATGAGGAAGGGAAGGAAACTAACATAGCAGGTGAAAGTGTCTCAAAGGCAAACTTCTGTAATTCAAAAACCAGTATGTTCTTTGCACATATTATGTGCCAAGCCCTGTACTGGATATTGAGGATACAAACATGAGTAAGACATTCTTTCCTTTCATGAATTTATGGCCGATGGGGGAGGTAGACTACTTACCAGACAATTACAGCACAGCTGCTAATTACAAAAACACTGTGGACAAGTGCGGGGAACACAGAGGGGCAACTAACTCACTGAGGATGGGCAGGGGGCCATCGTGTGGATAAGGTGCCGTGGAGGTAGGACGTTAAAGCACTGGTGGGATAGTTCCAGGTGGAGGAGGAATTCCTGAGAGAGGAAACCATTTGAGCAGAAGCATGGAGCTGAGAAAATTCAAGGTATATTCCAAGATCAAAGCCTTCTTCCCAGGTCCCAAGACTTGGTGCCGTTTCCCTGCTCATTTCCTTCCTGCCATGCTCTGCAAGAGTACAGATTAAGAGCATCAGGTTATGCACATAAAGTGCACAGTTGCCTGGCACATAGACACTGGCCAGTAAATGGTGATTATCATTAGAATGAGTCTGCTGATGCACAACCCCTCTCTCTGCCCAATTTAACTGCATTTTTATATCGGGTAATCCAGATTTCGCAAGTTGTAGGCTCAATGAAATACCATAATTTCTGTGAAAGAACTTTATTTACCTGTATGAGATGCCAGTCAGGGAAAATAGCATTTGTGTCAGGCTTGGGAGATAAGAAAGGATAATCTGCTACAAAACTGATAGTATGGAGGTAATTCAATACAGTCAGCCCTGGTATCTGTGGATTTCACATTGAAATCCGCTGTTGGTTGAATCCACTGATGCAAAACCTGCAGATATGGAGGGCCAGCAGTGTTCATCGTACTACACCACTTTATGTAAGGGGCTGGAGCATCCTCAGATTTTGGTATCCTTGGGGGCTCCTGGAACCAATCCCCGATGGATACCTAGGGATGACTGTTAACTGTTTTAAAGTGATTGTAACTGGATGGAAAGTTAAATATAAAAAATCTACACTCTGCCTGGATCATGTCAGATCCAGGGAAAGATACAGGTATCTGAAGGTTATGCCGGGGTTGATGGTGGTAATGACGACAAAGATGATGATAGCTATTGTTTATTGAACATTTACTACCTGATAGGTATTTTTCTGAGAGGGTTAAGTGTGTCATCTCATTTGATCCTCACCATAAATCTATGAGGCTGATATTCTTGTAATTATTGTTACATTCATTTACAGGTTAAGAAACTGAAAGGGGTAAAATAATTTCTCCAACATCACAAATCTTTTAAATTATTAGAGACCAGGATTTGGGCCTTGATGTATCTGGTCCAGAGCTAGGTCTTAACTTACCTATATGATATTAATAATAGCTGCCATCATTCACTGAACTTATAGTAAGTAGCACTTAGGCAAAAGCCTGGTGAATAACTAGTATACCCACTTTATAAGGATAAGGAAATTTAGCTTCAGAGAAGTTAAGTGACTTGTGGTAGAATTAGAAACCAGCCCAGGTCTGCCAGACTGGAAAGCCTGTGTGTTTTCTATTGCTCCACAGTGCCTCTCATAATGAATCCATGATAAGTCTTCTAGAGTTGACTAAGCTCAAAGACAACCTGCAGAATCCTCCAAATAAGGGCTTACCCTGGGTATGTGAAATACCCTGATTAATGCAGTTTCTGCCTGTCTTTCACACCAGCATTTGAAAAGCACAACTCTACTGTAGCATCACCAGACAAGCATCTCTCTCCAGCTACCCAGGTCAGAACACTTGGAAACTGGCTTCCCTTAGGACAAGCATCTCAGACCAGGGCTTTGAGACTCTAAATGATGTTCTTACCAGTGCCATTTGTTTCTTCTCCTTCCCATTATGAATTTCGTTAGATAACTTCACTCACTTTCTTGAATCCATCTCCTACTGCTGACTAAACTCCAAATGTTGAGGTTCAGATTCAGGACAAGAGGAACCTGCCCTTCAAGCAGTCTCCTTAAGTCTGGGCTGTCAAGTGTTTCAGTTTAACTGGGGAGAGAAGGGAAGATTGCATACAGGATCCAGGACTTCCTTTTTCTGTTTCTCAGAGAACTTAGGGATCTTTCCAAGCCTGTAACAAAGTATGACTTAAATCTAAGGCGAAGTAAGTTTTAGCTATTATTACCTAAATTGGGAAGCCCCCAAACCCTAATCTCTAATCATAATTATCATTAAAGTTAATTTCTACTTTCCTCATCTCTGCTCGTTGAGCATAGGGTTGACCTCATAACCTCATTTTAGCATAGCTTAATGAACTGTAATTTTTCTGCAACTCCCTGTGATGTGTGTGTATGTGCACATATCTATTTGATGCAGAGGCTGGGGATAAATAGGTTTCTCTTCATTGTGAGCAACTTGAGGGTAAGGACACGGTATCATTAATCTTTGACGATGACATCCCCACAAGGTTTAGCCTTAGAAATGTTTAAGAAATATTTGCAGAATTAATATGACCAAGGTGTGGAGTAATTCTGTTTCCAGCAGAAGAAAAGACACATGTCAAAATCTGTTTTAAAAAATGTTTTTTGTTAGGCTTGTGACAGAAAATCATCACAAATCTAACACTGCCTGAAATTATTGCTTCCGTATTTACTAAACATTACCTAAACATTGATCGAGCACTAGTATAAGTCAAGCATATTGCAAAGTGACTAAGAGCCACCTCTTAAAGGTCTTGCAGTCTTTTAGGGGAGATAGCCCCCTAACACATAAATCTTGTAAAGCAATGTAGGTGCCTGCAATTTGAGGTGTGTGAGGATGCTGTGGGGCATGGCTTGCAGTAGGAGTCAGAAAGCACTTCAGAAAGGCTGGAGAGTGGAGGAAGAACATATTAGACAAAAGAAGCGTGCAAAGAATGCAGCATGTTTCAAGAACGTCGAACATTATGTCATTGGCATAGAGATTGTGGAGGAAGAAGAGAAGATTGAGGTCAGATTTTAAAGGTTTTGAATACCATTAGAGGAGTCTAAAATGTTCCTTCTATGGTCAGTGATTATGAACCTTTTTTTTTTTCTGACTGCATGTTTGCACCTTCTTCCCATGGGCATAGCCAGAGTGATAGAAATCCCCAATGACCTGGTATTCCGATCCCCTTCCTTTACATTCAGGAAAGTGTAGTATAATGCCCCTGGGTGAGTGTGGTCTTATATTAGTTACAGTCTTGAATCAGCTATAATAAAAAATAAGTAAGTATTTTCAAGCTTCCATATTTTAACTCTTTAATAACAATGATTTGTGACAGACCTTACCTTCCCCCTCCCCCTAAACTGTCATACCCTAACATCATGGTTGTACTGTGGCTCTGGGAAGTATGACTGGGAAGGGGTTGCTAGTAATGGCATCATGTGATCAGTTATGTATTTTAGGACCATGATAAAAGCCAGCAATTACCACCCTAACTTGTCTCCAAATCAGGGAATGTTAAAAACATTGAAAGTGTAAAGTCAATTACACTGTGAATTCCTGTTCCATTCCCAAGAACTTAGAAGCTTTTTTTTTTTAATCTTTTTGCAGGAGGTTTGGATTTTGCAGACCTCCCCTTGGCCAGAGTGCCTTTGGAGAGATTTTGCCACAGAATACATCCTGTTTTGTTGTTGTTATTTCAAATTAATCTCCCCACCTTGATAAAAAGTCACCAGTCTAGCAATTAGGAACTGCTATGCTCACTTGCTTTTAGCTGAAGTCCCATACTGAGACAATTGCATTTTATTTGGCTTGAGTTCTATTCTTGAGTGATGCTCAAGTTAAGAAAGCAGGTGTGTCTGGTAGCATTGAATGCCTTCAGTGGATAAAATGTTATAAATGAGATGGCCCATGTATACCAAGCTCCAGTGAATGGAGAATCATTAATTTTCACTTACTCTTCTGCACTTTCAAAGGAGTCATGATTTAAACTTTTATGGTCTCTTGCTTGGACTATTGCAGTAGCCTCTTAACTGCTCTCCTTGCTCCAAATCAAGTGCTTTTCCAGTCAACTTATGCAGTACTCCAGGAATGATTCCTCAATAGGCAGCATCCTGTCACTCCCCTTTCATAAAACCTTTAAAGGACAATCTCATTTAAGAGGTTAAAGTTCGAAGTTCATGAATCAGTTACAAGAAACTTCTCAAGTCTTTCTGCTAACCTATTACACACTGTTCCTTCAATAGATCAGTCTGTCCCTCTTTTCCCTTATATCCCCTTCTTCCCATGCTTTTGAATATTATTCTCTGAAATTCATTCTAAAATACCCTTCTACCTTTACTGACTTTACTCTTAAACTTAAATTCAGGTGTTAGGATACAATTTAACCATCTTTTTTGTCTTGTAAATTTCAAGAATTTCTAGGTAAGGTTCATTGCTCGTTCATTCATTTAGTCAATATCTATTAGGTGTCTTCTTGGTACCAGCTACTGTCCACACTGCTGGGAGTACAGAAATGAACAAGACAAGGTTCTTGCCCTCATTCATCTTACATTTTGGTGTAGGTCATATAATAAAGGCAGTAACTGAATACATGAATATATACTTCCTAATAGTAAGGAGTGCATTAACAATAATAAATCAAGATACATAGAGCCATTTTTGATTGGATTGGGGCATTTTTAGTAAATTCAAATACAGACTGCATATACCACCTTGGGAAATTGTTTAATGTGTTTTCTCTTTGTTATAGCTCCTTGAGGTGATAAAACTATTTACCTTTGCCATCTTTGATCCCTCCTGCAAAACACTCAATAATTATATCCTAACTGAATAAGTAATTGTACACATATATGAATGAGTGAACAAATGAATTATTCTTAGCTATATTTTATTTTCAATTTATTGGAAAAGAAATCTTATGTAAAGTGATGAATAAAATACTCCCAAGATAAACTAATTTCTTAACAAACGCTGAGGCTTTGGCCAAAGACCAAATTACTTTCAGCACATGGATTACAATTATAAGATACTCTTTAGAACCAGGCATCTGGGTCATTTAATGCTCAAGGTATCTTTGAAAAGATGGAGCCTCTATTAGCCAGTCTCTTTATATTCTATAATTTCACAAATCAAGAGATTCTTCCACTTCCTCAAAAACAATAAATCAAGTATACTAGTTTTATGAATTACTTTAAACTAAGATTTTGTTGTAAAACAATTTCTGGGAGAAATAAAGCCAACTTTGGTTAAAGTTTGGAATAATATATATTATTAAAGAGATGTTTAAAAGTGATGTAACAGTATGGAGAAAGCACTCTATAAAAGTGCATCCTTACAGTGGATGGCTGATGCCTGGCTCTTGGTTGTCCATTAACTCCCTCTGACAGATTGATCAGATCTTTTACTCATCTATTTCTCAGTTTCCATGTCTATTCGGTAGGCTTCTGTAAGTCTGCCTATTGAATATCCTAGAGCCTCCAGCACCCTCTTCTTTCTATACATCTCTACATTAATGTATTGAAGCCCCAACCCTCACCAGTGGCATGTTCTAAAAAAAAGAGATCAGAATAAGAGAACAGCATTGAACAAAAGCAAATGTCCCCCATAGACATTGGTTGTCATTTTTTTGTTTTTATCTTACTTTGTTTTGTTTGTAATAGACAAAGCACAGTATATGGCATTGTTTGTTGGAGTTTTTTGGTTGCAGACAATAGATACCCTCTTATCAACACTTGTTAATTTATGCCAGAAAAGTAATTTATTAGAAAGCTAAGAGATAGCTCACAAAATTAAGAAAAAATCTGAATAATAAGGTTCAAAAATGCGAGAACTAGAGCAACGCTGAAATTTGGACAGCAGAAACTAATGAAGAGTCCCTTTAAGGCTTCGTTCACCACAGGGATGAGTAAATTCCATCAATGACCATGTTATTCCACGCTGTTCAAAATTAAAAATCTAGGGACATAGCATTCGATTGGCCTAACATGGGTCACTCCCATGTCAGGACAGCTGGAAGGTGGGGCATTTTGATTGACAAGCTCACTATGAATATTTCTAATGGGAAAGATAGTTCCCCAGTGGAAAAATCAAATGCTTTTAGTAGAAGAAATGGGAATAGATGTTCAAAAGGTAGGACACCTACCCCCAGAAAGGTCTCAGGAAATCAAGAAGAGGCTTGGCATACTGGGAAAAACAATGATTTTGGCATCAAAGGGCCTAGAGTTCAAATCCAAGGTCCCCTACTTTAGTAGCTGTTGTGTGGACATTATTTTGCATTCCTCAGAGTGTTGCTCTCAGGATAAAATGAGGTAATCTATACAAATTAGTGTCTAACTCAAACTGAGTACTAAACAAATTGTATCTGTTATTTTTACCAAGGAATGAATGTGTGTAGGGTAGTTGGAGACAAGAAAGCAAACATATAATGACATGTTACTGGAGGACCCTGTATGCCTCTCAGAGGACACAGCTGAGAGACAATCAAGAAGCAGCCTTAGGATGTGTGTTTTCAGATAACTGATTGCAAAAGTCACCATCCTAAATTAATCTTAAAATTGCCTACTGCTGTGTCCTCATTGTAGTGCTGTCCTCCTCTTTTCATTATCTTTGACCCAAAAGTACAGTATTCAAATAATGGAACAGAGGGAGTAAATTGTGATGTTTGATTAAAATATGAGATGTTATTGTTTATTCTCACTCTATTCATCTGATACTTGCCAAAAACAATCCTATTATAGTCAATGATATTTTTATACGTGCAGAGCATACTAAGATGTGTGATGGGCAGGAGGAATCTGTGCAGGTACAGAATATAAGTGTATATATTGCCTGTAGAAAATTTAAAAATAATAATAAAACCAACCAAAGGCCATCTTCTTTTTATTATCACTATATATTGGCATTCTAATAATGTCAGTGATAAAATATGTCTCCCCACTCAGAATAAAGCTCCTTTTCTCCTCGCCTTGCTTCATCACCTTATAGGTGTATCTTGTCTTTCCTGTCCTATTGTTAGCTTTTAGAGGTGTCAGTGAAAATAATTAATAAACAACCTGTAATAGGAATAGAAAAGAGTTTAATCTGAGCCAAACTGAGAACTGTAGTCTGGAAGACAGCCTCTTAGATAACTAGAGAACTGCTCTAGAGAAGCATGGTTTTCAGCACAGTTTTGTATCTTGTCAGAACAAAGAACATCAAACAAGTCAGGGATACAGTCCTTCAAAGTATTAAAAAAAAAACAACAGATCAGCATATACACAGTGAGTCAGTATGGCCTTGGCACCTGGGAAGGGAGTCTTATCATCAAAGGAGTACCAGCGTTGATGTCCTGGGAAGGGAGACATTTAATGTTTATTTTTAACATGGAAACTTTACATCTGGTCAGTGTGTCCTTTTCTTTAATAATTAAAGCAAATGTACAATGTACATTTGGTAGGCAACAATTAGGCTGCTTTAGTTAGTATAAAATTCAAGTTAACTCATGTATAAGGCAGAATGACTTACCCATACCTCAATACGTGAAAATTTCTTCTATCAGAGGTCAACCTCCATACTTCGTTCAATTTTGTATCTCTGAAGGGACTGGCGTTGACTTTATGCTAAAGTGAGGGAAATGGGTCTGAGTCCTCCTCATACTTGGCTCAGGTTACTTTCCTTAATAAAGACTATGAAGTCATGACTTAAAAGTCAATGAAATTAAATCTTGGGATCTGTGTCTGAAAAATGAGATAGTAATGCCCACCTGTGAAGCTGAGGACTGTGCTGCAGACCAGCAATAAAATGGGTAAAATCCTTGGGGCAGTGCCTGCCACCTAGGCTTTCAAAAATGAAGGCTGCTTATTTTGAGATCATTAGAGCCATTATTGATTAAGTCAGCAGATGTATAATAGAAACCTGTTATATCTTAAGCTAACTTATGAGGAAACAAAACTCACGAGACATGGCTCTTGCCCAGGAGCATATCACCAACAAACTAGTAGGTGGTCTGAAGTTTCACCAGTGGGAATAGCCAGTGAAGAATATAAGACAAGGCACAAGGTAGCAACCTCCAACCCTACAGGAAGGGGAAGATATCCAGGAAAAGTACCTAAAAAAAGTAACAAGTGAAATAGTTAATAGTTAAGGTAATAGTGAAAAAGAGTATTTGCTACCGAGAGACATTGCTTAATGGAAAAATTAAGTTATTCAGAAGTCAGAAAATAACATGCTAGAATGCTTCTGTAAAGATAGTAATTAAAAAAAAAGCAAGACACAAGACTAAATATAATTTCAGTATGAAGGAGCACACATAGAATAAATAGTGGAAGTAATTCTTCAAATTGTTAAAATCAGTCATTTCTGGGTATCTCTGGACTACAAGTGGCTTTTATGTTCTTTCCTATATAAAAGCATTTTTTCATTTTGAAAAACAGAAGGTATGACCATAAAATCAGAAAGAAAATGCTGTATTTTTAAAAGAAGGTGGGCAAATAGCATTGAAAATGTAATTTGGGAAAGAGCATTATTCTCTAAGCTCAAAATTCTGGTCCCTGGGCTGTAGAAAACTAAAGGCTACATTTGTTACAGATAAAATTTTATTTACTAGGCCCTAAAGCAAGCATCCGCTTCAGCCAATAAACTCTGAAAAATCCTCTACTCTTTGGACTCTCTCTTGAGTGCGATGTGACTTGTATGATTTGATTTTAGAGAAAATGGAAGAGGAGGTTACCCTGCAGAGGAAAGTGAAGGGGAGCTGTGGAGAGTTGTGTCTAGCTTTCTGAAGCTTTAAGGATGTGTTTTGAATACTCAGTGCCTTTCTTTCCCAAGAAATTTGGGGCCATTAGATAAATAATGAGTCATTGATTTTGAAATAGGCCCTTTCATATCTCTCATTCTTCCCCAAATGCTTTTCTGCTTTTCTACTGGTGTAAGCCTTTTCCCCTCCCAAGGTCCTTTTCATCTAAGAGTAGCTCCAGGAAGACTGGATTGGCTCTCCACACCCTTGATTCATCAGTTTTTCCCAACACTGCATATGCATCTTTGTCAAAGCTCTTATCATGCTGCCCAGAAATATTCTGATTGTATATATTCCTTAGTGGACTGTGCACAAAGCATTATCCTGTCCTAACAGAGTGCTTTAAATATGATAGAAGATGAGTTAAGTGATTGGTCATCACATGTCAAATCCAAGTAACACGTCAGTCCCTATCCTGCTTGACCACTAATGCTGTTGTCTGCCGTTCCTTTGCAAGTTTCTGTTCTCCTTCTCCATCCACAGCTCTGAAGATTCTTCCTCAGTCCTTTTCATTGGCTCTTCAGCTCCTTATCTTAAGTGTGTATGCTTTCCAGATTTCAGCCCATAACCTGAAGTCTGAAATGGAGTCAGAGTTTTGAGAACAGCATCTCCCTACATTTTCTCCACTTGGGTTCAGAACAGATATCAGACACAGGCAGAGTTGAGAAGATAGGTGTGTTTGGACTAAAGGAGGAGGAGGAAGAGAGTTAATTTCTGACATGACCGGATCTGTGCTGAACTTTTCTTCTGCCTCCTTCCATTCCAGCCATTACCTAGGCTATAGCAGAAACACCACTGTACTCTTTCTAGATTTCCTTAGTCAAACTTCCTTTGGCCAGTGTCCACTTACCTGTCTTTCTCTAAGTAAGAGAAAAGGAAGAAGGTAAAGAGAGGAGGAGGAAAGGGGAGAGGAAGGAATGAAATCCTCCTAGAAATAAAGAATGAAAATCTTTTTCTAGACTCAATCTTGAACATGGCTTTATGATCACTTTGGTAGCACAGTGATTCCATGAGCCCTTCAAGAATCAGGCATGAAGCCAATAACTCATGAAACTGCTCCTGTGAGTTACTTTAATGAATCAGGTCAGACTGACACAACATTTCTGATATAACCTTAGGAAATAAACAGAAAAGAGGTATTGGATATGCATGTAACCAGATGAAAATTTGCTTTAACAGGAGAAGAATTTTCTAAGCAGTCATTCTGATTCATGACTCTTAAATTTATATCAGCAATTATCCTAACACTGATGTTCTCACACAGGAAAACAGGGCAAGGTATGGAAGAGCTTAAAAATGTAAAAATTGAGGAATATATAATATGCTTAATTGTCTCATCTTTGGTATTCAGATTATAAGTTGAGAATTTTAATGATACATGTCCCAATTAAAATCAGACACACTCAGCCAGTTTCTCTGTAGAAGTGTGTACCCAAGAAAACCAGGCAGTTTCCCATAATTCTTCCTTAACATTGGATTCTCATTTTGAAACAGAAAAACAAGATGATGAAGGGCTTATTGAGAAAGCTACTACTTGTCCGTGGGTTAGTTGGCAGTTAGTAAAATTTCATTTCTAGGACTAGACCCTAAAACTTATTGTTATATCACAAACGCACAAAAAGCCAGTGTCTTTCCCGATTTCTTCATCTCGAACATTAGATCACTCTTTCTTCATTTGGACATTGTCTCTTCCCCCAAAATTTTCACTAAATTGAAAAAAAATTATAAACACTCTGAAGGCAGGGTCTGAATCTTTACCTTTATGATATCTTGCCACCGATCTCATTTATGACTAGCCATTAGCAGGTCACCTAGACCATTTGTGAATCCTCAATTGACTAAAATGAAAACCGTAGTAAGTCACTGTAGAATCTGGAATCAATAACATTTGTACTAATATTCACTGAACTTGACTTACTAAGACAGAGACAGTAGGTTCATAAGAACATGCAAAGATTTTAGTAAGAATTGAAATAAAAATGACTTTTTGTCTAATCCCATGTAAAATTTAAAAATAAACTAACCAGAGTCCTTACTTCTTGACCAAATTTTAGTCTCTCAGTCTCAAAAACCAAACAAAATATAATAATCACTTATCTAGTTCAAACAGCCTCCAAAGAAAATTCAGGGAAAAAGAAAATCAGGAGTATAAATGGAAATGACTGGACATTTCACCAAAGATTCCACAACCTCTGAAATTTTCTAGTATAATGTAATCATTCCAGAGAAGACAGTGGTTCTCTCAAGTTTGTCCTGAACTTCTTTGTGCAGATATAAATTTATTCCTTTTTTTACCTAATCTCAGATATCCTGGAGAAAATCTTTCCTCTGTTCATATGTAATACTGTTTGAGATTTTTGGAATTTACTCTTTAGCTCGTCTTTCTACAGCTACGGCTCTACTAATGAAAATAGTTTGCTCTGATGCACACATTATAGTTCAAAATATTTTTTGGTAGAGGCATAACTAACTGTAATGCTGGTGTGTAAGTAAAACATTACCTGCCCCTCTTCAAACCATGTCAGCATTCCCAGGGCCCCTCTGCTCTCAGGATGGCTTCCCACATTATATAACAAAGTAGGCCCTTTACAGCTACCAGGTGCCCATGACAACTCAGGACGTGCTTTCCTCCTGAATCCTAAACTCTTTCCAGCCTTTGTTGAGTTCTGCCTACAGGACTCTAGTAGACTATTATAGACATCCTAGGATTTGGTCTCATAGCACACCATTGATGTTATATGTCTGTCCTCTTACACTCCTGGATGAGGCAGTACTGAGGTGCAAACCTGCTTTCTCCACCACAGATACAGACTTACCCAGTGGGGTTGGCTGTGCTGATTTTCAGCTTCCTAAGATCTTAATTCCATAGAGGCCAGGGGATCTATTTATGCGATAGCAAAGTTGGAAACCCATCTGAATGACAGACAACCTGGGATGGGTTGCCGAGGTCAGACAGGAGTCCTGGGAGATGGAGAAGCCAGGGAAAGAAGAGAGAATAATACTCAAAGAAATTGCTGTCTTTATTGAGAATATGGCTTCCAAGATACTATTCTTGGATAGTTTATCTTTGAGATGAGCATCTTAGGCTCTTTGCAATAGATGGGGAGCAGTTCTGTAACTCCCAAGGGCAACCCCACAGTCAGCCAGCGCCAAGCCCCCTGCAGCTCCTGAAGGGGTCTCAGGTTGTGAGTATACCAGAATTCTCCCCACTACTGCTCCAGAGGCCAGTGGCTGAGGAGACCCAAGTGCTTTCATCCTTTTTTGTTGTCCAAAGTAGCTTTAATAAAGGTATTATTTCTCAGAAGACTCGTTAATGGCGGCATGCTAAGAACCCCATTTTCTTTCATCTTTCTGAAATCACTGAATACTCTGTCTTTGTTATAATTTGTCAGTATAATATCCTAAACCACTGAAAGCAGGAATAGCTTCTGCTTATGATTAGTAAAGCCAGATGGACTTAATAACCATCTTTAAAATACATTTTAAGTTGGGCTCCTGCCTTTAATCCACTTATTACACTGTCTCTCCCAAAATCTAAAGGCTATGAAACAATCTGTTAAACTCCTTCCATTAAAAAAAAAATCAGTCAGAAATGATGCCAGGGCACTAAAAAATTAGTTCTTTAGAATGAGTGAAAAGAGGCATGAAAGGGGGGGAGTGAGGGTAAATCTTGGCTTTCAGAATAGAAAGCTACAAAAGCAGCCAGAAAGAAATAGAATATTTTTTTTAAATGTGACAACTGGCTTTGTGCTTCCTATATTAGCTATTAACTGCTGACACTCATTAGGCATAGTATGCAAAAGGCAGTAATTGAATGTGGGAACACTCTGCAGGGCCACAATGGGATTCCTATTTCTAGCATCCCTTGTAATTATGAATCATCCCCAGTATATGGGACTTATAGAAGAAATGCTGCCCTTGAATCAAGCTGGCCTTGTTCAAGGTATTTTTATCCTAGATTTAACTAATGGAGATAGACACTCCAATTTACTGGATACGGAAAATCTATTGCTTTAGCCTCTTTTGGTGCTTCTGAGTACAGCACAGGAAATCTTACCAAAAGGGGTTTGAGGAGAGGGGAAAGATGAGAGACCCATGTTGTCCCAGAGCTCGCTTCCTCCCAGCCAGCACCAGCCCCTACAGCCACTTCTCATTGCAGCCCCTCATCTGCTCCTGCAGGGTCTTCTCTCAAGCAGTCTCCCTTATTCCACCAGGCCAATCCTCTGGCCCTAAGGCTACTTATCAGTCTCTTCAGCGATCCCTGGACATACTCTCAGCCTTACAAGCCCTTTGTACCTGCATTTACATTCAGCCTACCCACTTCCATCATTTAAACAACCCCTAAACCTACATCTTTACAAAAACTATCTCTTCATGAATAGCCCAACAGAAATAATCACCAAGTCCTGAGTTTCTACTTTAAAAGCAGCAATAATGCATGTGCCAGACATTGGGGTTTCAGTCAAAAAGTTTGCATATTTCAGTTAATGGTAAGCTTAGAATAGACCTGGAGAAATCATTCACTTAGGTTGCATTAAGAGAAGTCTAACGAGGGAGAGAAGCAAGATGGCGGAGTAGAAGGACTCTCGTAGCTCACCCTCTCCCACAAATAGACCAAAACTCACATCTATGGACCCGCTCGCCCAACCAGAGCACCTGCCGAACTCCAACAGAACATCACCCTCTTCCAAAGACAAAGACGCCAAAAATCTGGTAGGAGAAAAGGAAAAAAGAAAGAAGAAAAAGCAAAACAGTGCAGGACCAGTTCCGTGGGGAGGGAGCGGCAAAGGAGGACTAGCACTCGTTCACTGGGTCTCCCCCATCCAACGGACAGGCCAGTGGGACGGAGGGGGAGCCTCCAACGCTCAGATCAGTTAAACGGGCACAAAGGGTCCCTGCAACACCCAGCCCGAGACGCGAGCCAGCAGCGGGGGCCAGGACAGGCCGCCTGAGCCAGGCGGAGGACTGGGGCAGCTGCACTGAGGCAGCCCTGGGGGACTGCAGGGTGCTGCATGCCATTGCTGGGAGGGGATATGGAGCAGAACAACCTTGGTCCCCCATAAATTGCAAAAAAAGCGAAGCAACACGGCTGATGTGCCCTGGGGGGAGGGGCACCTTAGCCTTTGCCGCCTCAGACCTGCAGTGACATTACTGGAGCTTCTGGCGAGAAGAGAGGTGGGGTGCAGCCATATCCTCTTATGTGCAGCACCCGAGCAGGGGCAGGGCCAAGCCCTGAATCCACACCTGGGGGCTTCACAACCTCCTAGGCAGGACTGAGACTTGTTTACAGCCCAAAGCAGATAGGATCTTTCTGCCCTGGCACCGCAGAGAACTCGCATCACCAAGACAAACGATCTGAGTTTCGGCATGGAGCAGGGGCGGGGCTGTTCTGTGGTCTTCCCCGAGCCCACTTATGGAGCGCCCACCTAAGGCGGAGTGGGCAGCTACACAGAGCAGCAGAGCGACCGGCGCCAGGAGAGGGCAGGCAGCCACCCGCCTTCTTGGCAGGAACGCAGCACCTGACCTCGGTGCTGGGAGGGGGTGCAATCCACCTACCTGCCTCGCCTGAGCGCAGCATCTGACTACGGCATCAGGAGGGAGAGCGACCTGCCCATCCACCAGTGCCAGAGAGATATGAGCAGTATGAAGAAGCAGAGGAACCACTCCCAATTAAAAGATCAAGAGAAATCCTCTGAAAGCCTGATCAAAGAAATAGACACTGATGGCCTACTAGATCAAGATTTCACAAAAGGAGTGATCAAAGAACTGAAGGAACTAAAAGAAATAGTGTTTATAAAATATATCAAAAGTGAAATAGAAGCTATAAAGAACCAAGCAGAATTAGTAACTCATTTGCTGAGATGAGAGCTGACCTAAAGGCTGTACAAAGCAGGCTAGATAATGCAGAGGAACAAATAAGTGACCTAGAAGACAGGACAACAGAAAGCACCCAATCAGAACAGCTGAGAGAAAAACAAATAAAAAACAATGAAAACAACATAAGGGACCTATGGGATAATATAAAGCGTGTCAATCTATGCATAATAGGGGTTCCAGAAGGGGAAGAAAGAACAAAGGGGACTGAAAAGGTATTTGAAGAAATCATGACTGAAAACTTCCCAAACCTAAAGAAGGAATCAGATATCCAAGTACAGGAGGCTCAGAGGGTCCCAAACAGGATGAACCCAAACAGACACACACCAAGACATAGCCTAATCAAGATGGCCAGAGTCAAGGATAAAGAAATGATCCTAAAGGCAGCAAGACAAAAACAAAGAGTGAGTTACAAGGGAACCCCCATAAGGCTTTCAGCTGATTTCTCTACACAAACACTACAGGCCAGAAGGGAGTGGCAAGATATATTTAAAGTCCCGAATGAAAAAAAAAGATGCAGCCCAGGATACTCTATCCAGCAAGGCTATCCTTTAGAATAGAAGGAGAGATAAAGAACTTCACAGACAAGCAAAAACTAAAAGAGTTTAGCAACACTAAACCCATGCTAAAAGAAATATTGGAATGTCTACTCTAAATAGAAAAGAAGCAGGATGCTACAAAAATGAGAAACTCATAACTGGAAAGGTGACAACTACCATGAGTTACAAATAGAATAAACACAAAATTGTAAAAGAAGACATGTAAATCGTTAAGAGTGGGAGAGGGAAGCAAGGAAAGCCACTGTGGAAAACAGTATGGAGATTCCTCAAAAGACTAGGAATAGACTTACCATATGACCCAGGAATCCCACTCCTGGGCATATATCCAGAAGGAACCCTACTTCAAAATGACACCTGTACCCCAATGTTCATAGCAGCACTATTTACAATAGCCAAGATGTGGAAACAGCCTAAATGCCTATCAACAGATGACTGGATAAAGATGAGGTGGTATATTTTTACAATGGAATACTATTCAGCCACAAAAACTGACAACATAACACCATTTGCAGCAACATGGATGTTCCTAGAGAATGTTATTCTAAGTGAAGTAAACCAGAAAGAGAAGGAAAAATACCATATGAGATCACTCATATGTGGAATCAAAAAACACACACACACACACACACACACACACACAAAACAAATTCAAAACAGAAACAGACTTATAGATAGAGAATACAAACTTGTGGTTGCCAAGGGGGCAGGGAGTGGGAAGGGACAGACTGGGATTTTAAAATGTAGAATAGATAAACAAGATTATACTGTATAGCACAGGGAAATATATACAAGATCTTGTTGTAGCTCACAGCGAAAAAAAAATGTGACAATGAATATATGTATATTCATGTATAACTGAAAAATTGTGCTCTACACTGGAATTTGACACAACATTGTAGAATGACTATTACTCAATAAAAGAATGTTTTAGAAAAAAAAGAGAGAAGTCTAATGACCTATCAGAAACAATAATCTTGTTATAGGCAGCATCAGTCATGTGTCAATCAGTATATAACACCTGGGAAGTGTGTTTGCATCTGGAGTGCTAACAAAACAGAATGCTCATAGAAGAGACAAACAAAATACTTAGTGACTTAGCAAACATGTCAAAGGAACAGTAGAAGCCTTCAGGGATGTTGAAGATACTGAAGACCAGTGGGTCATTTTCCCACCCAGCCTTCTCCTCTTCCCGACTTCTCATTTCCTCTTCTGTCACCATCATTTCACCCATGCATACTCAGTCCCCATTACCTGCCATGCCCTGTAATGGCACTGGGGAAATAAAGGTGATTGATTAGGACCTGGTCTCTGATCCCAGTCCCTACGGCTCCCAGTTACTTACCCTCACAGTCCAAACACTGGACATAACAGTGACAGTGCAGACTCTGTCATGAATTCCTTCTGCCTTTTTGCTTGTAATGGGTGGCAATTAAGCACACTTCAGTTCGTATTATTATTTGAATGAATATTATTGCATAAGGGAAAGACCACAGGCTTTCCAGTCAAGTACAACTGGGTTCAAGTTCTATTCTGACCATCACTACCTGTGAAACCTCTGTTTAAAGTATTCTTGTGCTATATATAGTGATGATAAGAACAACTCAAAAAACACTGGTAATGCACCCAGCAAAAGTTCTGCCACATTGTAGTTAGTCAAAAATGTTATTTTCTAAATCTCTTTTATTACTAGTCTTGAAAGCTCCTTTAAGCTTCTTGGCATTTCTCCCGATACATAATCCATGTACCTGACAAATGTTTTTAGGTTACATGTTCGAGTGGGTGAACTCCCTGAGGTGCAGTGTCTTTGTCTCAGAGGATCGTTATAACAAAGTTAGGGAGTAAGCAAGCTTTTTAAACAACATAAAGCACCCTACCTACATGTGACAGTGATGATGACCATGACCATGATAAAAAGGGCACCGAATACAGGTGTCAACCACAGTGTCAGAGAAGGAAGGCTGAGGTATGAATAACCGCTAAGAGTAATTGTGCTCACCACGTTAAGTATAATAACTGGTTTAATTCTTGGAGCAACTCTATTATTGCCCCTATTAATGAGAAATAAATTGTGGTACCAAGGGATTAAGGAATCTTCTTAAGAGAACACATCCAGTAAGTGATGGAACTGTGTTTCAAATCTAGTTGGTTTGACTTCAGAATCCAGGCTAAATATAAAAAGCTCCATTTTCAGGTCAAAACCAGCATGGTGCCACAGTTTCAGTTGGAGGTCTCTGCGTGCTCAATCCATACACGTGGAAACAGGCTGCATTACTTTTTCAGAAATCTCTGAGACTGTTTCCAGCCCATGCAATATATCCTTTGCCATGTGGAAATAGACCTCTTTGCACCATGAGAATAATGGACTGGACCTGGCAGAGATTACCATGATGAAAGCCACTCTGCCTGACTGTGGTTCCATTCAGGCACTCGTTTATTCTGTCAAATCCACTTGTTCATTGCACTTGAAAATGGCTGTGCTTTTCCCACAGGCAACTCCTCGAGCAGACTCTTGCTCTTTCTTGTCATCCAAGCTTCAAAGATAATTGGAAGGTATTTGTGAGTGCTGGCACTTCCTACAGCAGCTGTTGTCTTGCTCTCACTCACAACAGGGGAAAATGCTTTAATTTCTAAAGAAACAAATCTTCATGTAAATTTAATCAAATGGATATAGATCTTGACAGTTCACCATGCAAAGACAAACATACAAAGAAACCTTCCTTCAGCCATGTGGGTCCAGATGATCCCTGAAAACAGAATCAGGTCTCAGACAGGCAGGCTTAATGCAGCTGAAATGACTGTAATGCTGAAAAAAAGATAAAATGGAATTTCCAAAAGTTTTCATAGAAATCATATTGAGCTATTGGAGAAATTGCCATAGCTACCGTTTGAGGGCTTGTTATATGCCCGGAGTTGAGCTAGACATTTTACCTCATTTGTTCATCCATCCATCCATCCATCCATCCATCCCTTCATTCAGGAAAATGATAAAGCACCTCTGGTGTGCCTGGTGCTACAGTTGAGATTTGAAATAAAACAATAATATACATGGTTCATAATATCACAGAGCCCAAAATCTAATGAAGAGGACAAATGTTAGATATTTATAAAAGCAATTCTTCAAATTACAAGGTTTGAAAAGGATTATTACTTAGAGTTTCTCTACAACTCCCTCTGGAAGAGATACTTGAACTAAGATGTGAAGTACAAGTGGACATCAGGAAGAAAAGCAGGAAGGAGAGAAACAGAAGAAATTGCACGTGGGAAGGCCATTTAAACATCTCTGAAAGGCAAATATAGTCGTGCCCTTGTAGAGCTAAGAACACCAAGGCCCAGTGTGCATGAGTAACTGGCTTATGGTCACATAGTAGTAAATACTAAATCTCCAGATTTGGACCCAAATCAACTTTTTCTCCTAATAAGTTCTGTTCCTTAGAAAACATGTAGCAGATCTTTCTATCCATCATCAATATTTTACCTTTAAAAAGAAAGAATTACTTTTTCTATTGTCCAAGATATCTAGGGATGATAATGGACAAATGTAACTTTTAACCATAAAAGTGACACCTGTATTGCTCAAGATATATAACTGAGAGGGACTAATAGAACTTGGCTCATTTATATCATGAGGTGAAGAGAAATCCTCTTCTGCCCTTTTCAGGATTCCCTGTGGAAAACACTCTCACCAATAATAGTTTAATGCTAATATATTTAAAGATAAAATAAAACAAAACAGGTATTATAGTTGACAGATGTGTGAGGTCCTGCTGTCGTAGTGATTGAGGTATCAATGGACACAGTTGTAAGCGCCTGAAAGCATTAAGAAAATCATTAGCGTTCCGTGTTGTAAGGCATCTTATTTCTGGAACTCTTCTCTGTGTTTTGTGGGCTTAACATGGTGATGATAATAATGATGCCAGTAGCAATCCTGTCAGTAGACATCATTTAGTAGGAGCCTGTGTACTAGGCATTTAGTATTTTATTGATGTTTAAGATGCACATTTTTTCAACTTTAATGTCTCTGAAATTCCGATGATAATTTTATAATCAATGACAACTAAAATTAATTGATTTTTTGTTAATTATAAGTGAAATAATGCATGCCTTTTATAATCAGTGAATTCTTAGAATCCACAAGACATGACAACACAAGTTATATTTAATCCTCACACCAACCTATGAGGAAATCTCAATATATATATTCAAGAGTCAAAGAAACTGAGTCTTAAAGAGGTCTGGTAACATGTGTAAGATTACACAGCCAGTTAGTAGGAGAACTGTGACTCTTAGCAAAGTTTGTTCCCTCTGATCTTTGAAACAAAATTATGTCCTAAAGATTTGCTTTGAAGTGACCTAGATACCCAAATGGTTAGCATTAGATGAATGCTCTCGTTTTCCATTTTCATATTACTGCATGTGCAAATCTATTACATGTGCATGATTTCCTATTTGGCCTCCTCAGGCACATTACATGAAGAAGTAAAAAAAAAAAAAGATCCTGGTTTGATTTAAAACAAATAAATAACTAAAACTTCAATTAAGGACTCTGTTTCTTACAGCAATTTAGAATAGAGGCTTTGAGTCACACAGCCTCGGTTTGAATTTTGTCTTTTCAACTTGCTAACTTTGCAAGCATGAGCAAATCACATACCTCTTCTGAGTCCAGGATAATCACCTATTTTATGGTTCATGCAATGTGTTTAAACAAAGATTTATAGTGTTACTTGGTACAGGCTGGAGCCTGTTGTCTGAAGAAAGAGCAGATAGATGCACAAGTTCCCAATTCCCTTAGGACAGCACAGAGGACATGCTGGGTATGAGCCACTGCTGGACGTACCATGGAGCTGTGGTTCAGGAAAGGATCCCCTCTCTGAAAAGTGACAAGGAAATGGAAGACCTGTGCCACAGCTGACACTTCTGGCGATGAGTTCTAGTCTGTGATACCTCTGTGTTTGCACAAGCTCCTGGTAGCTCCTCTATCAAAGGGCACAGAGTAGCAGGCATTACTTGGTGCAAACCAGAACCCATGGATAGAAGGGCCTGCTGGCAGTTGCATAAAAAATTAAACTATTAGTGCTGAAGTTAAGGATTGTTTTGAGAAGTTAATTAGAATATATAAGTGCTTAACTTAGCTCCTGGAGTATGGTAAAATTTCAGCTATAGTTAATGACAGTGATGATGATGATGATGTTAAGGATAGTGATGACGGTCATGATTGTGATCATTTGCATAACACTACCTCATCTAAGATTCTATTAAAACACACTGATCCTTTCCTCTGTGTTAGGCACCACATTAGTGCTAGGCATATTTAGATCTCACAAAAACCTTCAAAAGGCTATGTTTATATTATTCATTTTATAGATGAAAAAAACTAGAGCTCAGAGAGGAGACCCAGGTATTCTGACTGCAGGCATTCCATTATGCCATAAAGTCTTATAAAGAGCTCATTTATTAAACATTTTTGTTACAGGCTCATTTTTCTATATAAAATTTTGTATATTTCAAAGTATTTTATGCACTTTTTCTCAGTGCCTATTTGCTGACCTATGGAAAGGGATTTTTTGAAAAATATAATATGTGAATCAGAAATCAAATTTTATTTTTTCTCTTTCAAAATGCAGCAGGGCCATTAGGAGAACTTCCACTGAAAATTCTGCCATAGGCATATGTTGGTGTGCATTGAGAGCAACTGGAACTCATAAATTGCTGGTTGGAAAACTAGCAATTTCTTATGAACATAACACACGTCAACCCTGTGACCGATTAATTCCACTCTTGGGTACTTATCCAAGAGAAATGAAAACAAATGTCCAGAAAAATATTTATACATGAATATTCATAGTCACTTTAATCATAGCAGTCTGAATTTGTAAATAGCCCAAACGTTCATCAATAGAAGAATGGACAAACAAGCTTTGGTTAAGCTTTTATACTGGAATCTTGCTGACAACAACGCACGCGAATCTTAAAACTCATTTTTCTGAGTGAAGGAAATAAATTAGTATGTGCTCTTTTATTTCATTCCCATGAAACGTTAGAATAGGTAGAACTATTCTATGGTGATGGTATTCAGAACACTGATTGCCTAGTGTTGGGGACTGACTTAAAAGGGACATGAAGAAATGTTCTATAGTGATGAAAATGCCCAGTCTTAACAGGGGTGTGGGTTAGGTATCTATATTCATCGAAACTCATTGACTGTAAAGTTAAGGTCTGTACATTGCACTGTGTATAAATTATACCTTGATAAAAAGAAAACTCAGCAAGAGCCATAATTAGATTTTTCATCAGACAAGTATTTCACTTCATTTCTTCAGATTGAAGATTGAAGTTTTAAGGCTCTCTGTCGGGACTAATTCTGAGACAATTTTTATTGCTAAGGTTCCAGACCCAAGGGCTTTTACTGCTACAATGGAGACTGGTCATTACTACACATATGCAGTATCCAGTCATCCTTTCTACTTCTGTAATTCCCAAGTTTAGCAGGGCACATGAACCACTAGCTAAAACCACACTCCTCAGCATTTCTTGACACTAGATGTGGACTTAAGTTCTGCCTAACTGAGAGTGTGTGCAGCTTTTGGTTATTACCTTAAAAGGGAAGGCGTGTGCTTTCTCCTCCATTGTTCTCTTCTCTGCTGGCCAAACTATACTCCTAGCAGACATGTCCAGTTTCAGACATGTGGATAAGACTTATGGAGAATTAGGATAAAAAGAGCTTGGGTTCTTATACTCCAACCACCAGCATAGCCCTGAACCACCTACCAAGACTTCTAAAGGAGAAAGAAATAAACCTCTCTCTTATTTATGCTACTGCATTTGGTGAATCTTATTATAGCCACCAAATCTGTATCCTAATTAAGAGAACTACCCTAAGTGTAGACAGCCTCCTTAAGACCATGCTTTGGGGACCCACTAACAGCTACTTGAGAAGAGGATCCCACAAAGATCTGAGGTAGAGGTCACTGTCGTATTGGACCTTCAGCACCCATAAATGAACCTCCAGCCTCAAATGAGGCAGCATTTCTGAAAGATATAAGAGTAGACTGTACCTCCAGCTGCCCCGTGTGGCTCACAAGCTTCCTCATAAATGTTACATTCCAGGTATGGAGGATTTATAGAGCCAGCAGGCGGACCTTCAAGTGACCCTCCAGCTTGTGTTTCTCCAGAGAAGACCTGGGGAACAAATCCAGAATCCTTCCTCAGTGTTATTTTCTCTGCCTCTCAAGAGAGATTTATTTCCCGTCAGTCTGGCTCGACATTCAAGTTTTCATTCCATCTCACCAGTTTACACTTCGCTAATTTTATCATTTGCTTCTGGTTTTGACAAGAGCAAGCTTGTTATAGCCCTTGCTGTGTATTTTAATCTGCCTATATGATATCCTCTGTGTCAGTACTTACTTTTCTCACACAAATGTGCTCATGAGACCCAATTAACCTCTTAGATACCTCCTTACACTTTGCACTTCCCAAAGTAAGTTTACTTCTTTCGGCACATTTTATCTTCAGGCAAGCCTTGAGCTAAGCAGAAAGTTTTAGTGTCTCCATTTTACAGATGAGATACTTGAGGCACAGTGAAAATAATATGTCCAGGATTGTAAAGAGATGGCCCCCTATTACAGATCTAATACTCTCTTCATGAAACCATGATCTCTCTCCTTGGCACCTTGTTTGAAGTATAGAATCATAGGTATAAGGAGAGCACTTGTCTCTAGGCAGCAAGGGGATGATGAGTGAGGACAAAAAAAGAAGTGTTTTCAATTCTCACCTTTTAATCTTCTCTCCTTGTTTTGGCAAATGGAAGCAGGATCAATCTAGCTGTCTAAGACAGAAAAATAGACTTCATCCAAGACATTCCCTTTTAATCATTTCCCACAACAATCATCTGCCAAGTTTTTTTCTTTCAACTTCTTTAATATCTCAAAAGATATGTCCCACTCCTTTATTCTGACTCTTACTGTGTGGGCCTTTGATATCCAGCCTGATTTAATCAATAACTTTAAAATTTTTATCCTTGTCTCCATTTTTTATCTCCTCCAATCCATCCTGCACACTGCTGCCTCATGATCTTTCTATAAGATGAATCTGGCCCTGACACTTCCTGCTTGAGCTACTTTAATTGCTTCCTTTAATTTTCTGGATGAAATTCAGACTCTTTATCAGTGCATACATGGCCCTTCATATTCAGATTCCTACCCACTTCTGCGGATTCCTTTCTTCTCCTTCACTGCATTCATTTCACCCTTTCATTGGCCGATACCAAGCTACTTGAAGTTCCTTTGCTTTCTCTGTGCCAGAGTTTGAAAACTCAAATATGTTTAGAGACCAAGTGAGTAACATAAGTGTAATAAAACAGCCTGGGTTTAAGGTAATAGGGAGCAGTGAAAACCAAGGCATGTGTGCATAAAAGCATTGAAAGTCAAGTTTAAAACACTATGCTAAACTGTTCTGAAGCACTGTTTCAGCTGCAGGCTGCCAGATTATAATCTTGACGTTTCTATACATGCTGTTTCATGTGTCAGCAAGATCTCTGTCCTCTCCTACTTTGTCTCACTCATTCCAACTACGTCTTCCATATTCAACTTGATCATCACTGCCTCTGATCACAGGCCTCTCCTAATGTGGCCCTTTTGCACTTCTCTGCCAGCTCTATTACAATATGAGATCCTTGAAGGCAGAGATTGGTTGTCTTAACCTTAACTTCCAGTGCCTAGCACAGTTAGTGCTCAATAAGTACTTGAGTGGATGACTACATGAGTCAGTAATTTTTATTTGAATGGAATGAATGTCAGTGAACAAATGGCCTAGATCTATGATTGTGAGCTACATCTGGAGTGTCTGCATTACTGGGGAATGAGTTTTCCTTCATCATATACACCCTGTTTTCATTAGAGAAGCAATATTTTCTACAGTTCTGAGGTAATATGTCTCTTTAAGGTCCCCATGTTCCACTTTTTATATTAAATAGCTGAATGTCAGTAATCTGGGCTTACACAGAAATACCCTTTCTTCCTGAAAATCACAAATAAGATTCTGTTTTGTTTTCTTTTGCAGTTAATTGACTGCCATTGAATAGTATATAATAGAGAAATGCCACCACATCAGAGTTTCATTTCCAAATACCACAATACAAAAAGCAATTAAATATTAAGATTGTAATCTCTTCATCTTCAGTAATCTATGTGTGCATAATGTAGCAAGTTAGCAGAGATAATGAGATCATAATTGGCTTGGAAAATGAGGTTAGAAGGATAATGACATGAAATGGGCTTCAGAAGGAATGAAAGAGGCAGATTTTCAGTGTCATGGGTGTAAAGAGAAAAGAAAGCAGCTGGCAGAGTCTTTGTAGGAGATGCTGTGCCTTAGTGAGCTCAGTAATGAACTGAGGTGGGGGCAAGAACAGACTTACCAGTTGCCCGCAGAGGGAAGGAAAGAAGGGCTCACTGGTTCCCTGGAAAGACCGAGGGCCTCATAAATAGTGGTTGCCTAATAACTAGGAAATCATAGCCCTACTGAATAGCAAGGAAGCAGAGATAGGACAGACATCCAGGCATGGAGTTGCAGCAGAGCTCCGAAGGAGGATCTTTGAAGGGAAGAAGGGGCATCAAGCTGCTGCCTAGTTAGAATGAGATCATTAAAGGAACGTGATTGTAATCAAGCTACTTCTGTAAACGACACCGGTATCCTACATCTGCCTGAGGTTGTAAGCTCTGAAGAGACCACTGATTGAAGTTGGGAAAATGGCAAGAGTAATCTGAAGCCAGATAAACCATTTTTCTCTGAATTAAGTGATGAGTATACCTCAGAATGGAGAGAGGCCTACTGCAGAAACAGAGCCAAAGGGGATTATTAAAAGCCTTTTTGTTCTATCCGCCTGCCTTCAGGAGGAATGACACCCAAGCCAACAAGGGCAGAAGTAAGGTTATGCATAACTTGCAGCAAAGGAACTGTACACAGCATTGTAGGAAGCGGTTTATAGTAGTATTTACCTGATACACAAGCCAGAGTGAATTCCAAGCAGCCTGTACGCCAAGCTTTCCCCTCACTTATTGGGGGTAAATTCTGAAGACAGGAGAAGTAGTAAATGTGTAGATTGTCTGTTGCCTGTCACATTCTGGGGCAGCACACAGGGATCTGGCTGGCCTGTCATTGGACTCTAGGGGACAGACCAGAGTCCTTGGGCATTGAGACTTTTGAGATACATGGCTGGCGAAGTACTGGCCCCTGCACTGCCACAGTCAAGGGCTGGGGTCCAAGCCTTGTGGTTATTTAGACATGGAGACAACATTGACCTTCAGCCCTGCCTATGACCTTCAGCCCTGCCTATGACCTCTGCATTTATAATTGGAAAAGATACCCACCTTTGGTTGGCTTATCAAGTGGCTGATGTCCCATGTCATTTACCAACTTAAACCCTTTAATGGCCTTCTGGCCTTCACTAATGGGAAAAAATCCAAACTACAACATGCCATCCATGGCCTTTACAGATCTGAGCCCTACGTACCTGTTCCGAATGATCCGCCACACTCTCTCACATACTCTCTATACTTGGGCAAAACTTAAAGGTCAAATTTTGTGCATCTCTTTGCCTTTGCACGTATATTCACTTTGCCTACGATGTTCCCACCCAAACATACCTATGGGGAGTCTTAACCATCCTTCAGTGCCTGCTCTAATGTATCCATCCTCCTCTTACGATGATGAAATGAATCCTCTCAACAGAGCTGCCTCCTCCCTTTCTTTGGTACCATACCCCTTACCCATTTCTTTATCTTTGTATGTATGAGTCAACACAAGCACTTAAAACAGTACTTTACAAATTGAACACACTCGATACATGTTATATGGCATATTACCATTTTTTATCACAGAATTTTGCAATTTCCAGTTTATGTTTGCATCTATCTGCACTACTAGACTATGTATGTCTTGAGTAAATGAACTATGAAGGGTTTATCATTGCACTCCTAGCTCTCTCTCTCCAGCTCTGTCTCCAGTTAGAATATAAATAATTCTCTTTTATTTTTAGTCCCAAGTGAAGGCAGACTACTGCAGTATAAAGAGCTTTGAAGAGAAGAAGTAACCTCAGCTCAAGTCCAAAATTTGCCATTTCCTAAGTGGGATTTTCAGTATAACTCTTAACTCCTTAGGGTCCTTAGCTTCCTCATCTTTAAAAGAAAGAAAAAGTATCTAAGTCATAAATTTTCTCTTTGGCTTACACGGGGTCATATTTATTAAGTATCTGCCCCATGGTAGGATGGCATGCATTTACGACCTGACCCGGAGATGAAAATGAAGGTCGTCAGGATACTGAGATGGGAGTATTAACGCAAGGGGTTTATTAGAAGAGAAAGTTTTTCCAAACTTCAGAGTTTCAAAAAAATGAGTCATGCAAACCTTTTCAAACTACTTTGCTCTTTTACTGTGAAATACGAAAGGACATAATTGTGTGAAGTTGGCAAAGATTCTTACCCTTAATGTGAAACTTGCGGAAATCCAAAATGCAATCTAGAGTTTTTAAAAATCAGATCCAGAAGTTTAATATTCCTCTGCTTTAGAAAGTGACTCGGTGAAGAAGTACTTGAGCTCAAGGGGAAAGAATTTAGGACATTAAACTTAAAAGAGTAGTACTTCACTTTGAACCTGGTGCTGGAGGGAAAAGGAAGATTTAGGTTTTGAATAAGGCTGTCTCCCTCTCTTCACTCTCTTTGCCTCCCATTCTCTTTTTCTATTTGCAAAACAACAGTTATCAAAAAGAACCAGCATTTTAGACATATAATACCAAAGACTTTAATTTACTGTAGATACTTCAGGTGAAATCGTATTATTCTTTTGTTGCCCATGTCTGTCTTTCTGATTGAAGAATAACAAGATGAACTAGTTCTGTGAAGCAAAGGAGGAAGAATGGCCTCTGGTCATTTAACCTCGTTACTTGGGGGTTGTACCGGCCTCTGTGGTGCTGCAGGGTATGAGGGTGCATTTAAAATCTTTCACCTTCCTATCAGATTTGTCTGCTTTCTTAGGCACAGAATTCAGCCTCACATATTATCTCCTTGATTATTTTGTTTCTTAAGGATAATAATCCAGATTTTTATATTACTCTACGAATAAGAGGTTTTATTACTTTTCATTATTTCTATTGATATTCACAAAAGACTTGGCAAGAAAAGGGAGACAGATATCATGTCTTGCCTTGAAATGAAACTGAGAACTCAAGAAGTCAAGTGATTTTGCCCAAGGTTATAAAATACATGGACTCAGGTTAGTCTCTCCAAGCCCTGGAGTCGGTTAGTTGTACTAGCAGGTGCTGACTGACTGTGAGCAGGGAAGGACCACCAATCTAAGAAGGGTTCAGGCTCTGAACCCCAGGCCCTCCTTACCAAGTGTTAGAGCTGTTTCATGGATACAGTTTCATCCTCTCTTGTTTCTACTGCTTTTCTGCTCAGCTGCAGATACCCTCTGCAATAAAGAAAGTTTCCTTCTGAAGGAAGGCACTCAGAACTCAGAAGCCACTCTCCTTTTTTCCTGCAGACAACACCATTACTACCAGTTTTTCTCATTATAATTGTGTTCTATCTTTCACTCATTTCAATTTCTCTTATGAATGAGATGAAGGAAGGTAGGAAAGTGGAAATAAGGATATGAAGTCCAATTGTCTAGGTTGAAAAGTGGTATAACTGTGTTCAAACTGTTACCTTCTGCCTCGGGGTGAATGAATCTGTTTGGCTGAACTTGGGCCAATCTCCACATTAGTCCAGTCATCTTTGGCCAAAGGCAGAGGTCAGCTAATATACATTCAGCTGTTTAAGTTGAGTCCTTTAGCAAAAACTGGCAGACGATATCAGAGCGGGAGGTGAGGGCTGAGATAACCCAAATACTGGCATTATGCAGGTAAAGGAGTGGGAGATCGGGGTACTGGTACAGGATAATGGGTCTGTCTTGGTATGCAGGGCACAGTGAATCTGCTTTGTGTTGCTCCAAATGGACATTTTCCCTTAGTGCCCACGGGCTAAGAAAGAATTTTCCTGACTGGAGATATTTTTGCAAGAGCTGGGGTAGGAAAAGAAGAGAGGTAAACATAAGACAGATTTGTCTGCTAAAGTAAATGCTATAACACTGCCTATACTTTGACCATGAACCTGTTTACTAACACATATTTGGTGCCCTGAGATCCTAAGTTATTCAATCATAAAGTCAAACTTTGCTTGTGGGATTCATTCATCCACTATGGTGAGCTGGCATTGACTGAGAGTTTAGTGTTTTTCAAGTCCTGAAAGTAGAAAAATGTGTGAGATAAAGGCTTCAGGAATCTCAAAGACTGGCTGGCACAGACAGTCATATAAACAATTAAATACAGCACACTTGCATACATACACTATACCATTAGGTTTTAATTGGAAAAATCAGTTCTATCTGGGTGGTTAGCAGAGACTTCAGAGACAAGCTACAGGAATCTTGGGAAGAAATTTTATTTGATTTATTCAAAAAAATTGACACTCTAGTAGGCTATAATGAGGAAAATAAATTGATTCTTGTATAAAGAATTATTACATTAAATAGAGTAGCCATGGAAGGCCTCTATGAGATGGTGATATTTATGCTGAGATACAAAGGACAAGAGGCATCAGCCCTGTAAAGGGAGACCAAAAAGACCATTCCAGGTAGACAGAACAGCATGGATAAAAACCTTGCAGAGAGAATGAGCTTGGCCACAAAAGGAACGTAATTAAAATAATGGGCAGGCAGAAAGCAGTGAATGATGAGGCTGGAGAGGTTGGCAACGGCCAGATCGTATAGGGTCTGGTACACAAGAGTAAATTCAGGTTTTAATTTTCGTGCCATGGGCAGCTATTGCAAAGTTTTAAGCAGGACTGAGATACGATCTGTGTGCAGGGAACCACACACCAGTGTTGCTTGAACATAGCGCAAGAGCAAGAAGAGATGCAAAACGAGGTTGGAGAGGGATACAAAGGCAGAATACTCCTCCCATTTCATCATGATGATAGAGGGAAGCCAGCAAAGCTCTTTTAACGAAAGAAGAGCTCCCTGATGACATTTAGACTTTAGGTTGTTCTTGGTAAGGACAGACCAGAGAGGCAAGACTCAGCAGTCTTGTAAAGTAGTCCCCTGATGACACCAGATAGGGAATTGACAACAGCAACAACATTGTCTTTTAGCACCACCTTGGCCTCCAGCAAGCTGGGAGAGGCACACTTAGCAGTGTAACCTTTCTGAGATATTTCTCTCAGTTGAGACTTAGGTACCTGGGTCATGAGCTCAATAAATAGAAATGGACTGGCATACTGGAAAACCCAAACATGGGAGATTTTTTCTTTTTCTACTTCTGTGATCTTTATCGATTGTTTTCCTGCACTAACACAAAATCTTAATTATGGTCTAAATTGGTAATATTAATATGTGCCTAGATTGTAATATACCTAGGATTCTGGGAATGATGCAATTTCTTAAATTTGGCATATGTAGGCTTCTCTGGTGTCATATTAATGTGTCCTGTTGGCCCTTTGGAGGTTTGTATAGAAGTGCTTTAGGATGGGAATATTAGATCTTTGGAGGTGCCAGTTCCAGTGTAAGAAATGCATTCAGCAGCTGCAGAAATAAACCAGAGTTGATCAAATAATCAACCCAAGGCTGAATGGAACAGAATAAGGGGGAACAGGAGTATGGGAAAAGATTCATATATATTCGGGTGTTTAATTTACCTTGAAAATTGAAAAAAAAGTATTTGTGGGAATTTTAACTGTTTTTTAGAATCTAGATGACCCTAGAGTTAACTAAGTTGAAGCATTTTATCTCACATTAGTAAACAGTTCTAGATTCAAACCCAGGTTAGCCTGATACGAAGTCTGCTCTTTTGAAAACAGAATATATTTGTTGCAAGAAAAATGTAAGTTCCCCCAGAGCAAAAGAATATTTGAGTTTTAAACAAATATCCTTCTCATATGCAGACTGTCTAAAGGGGTATTTTCAGTGTCTTTAGCTCTTGTATAGCTGTTCATTTGTCTAGTGTTTAAGATTTTAGAGTTTAGCCTAATCATCTTGCCATCTGCTCTGAAATGATGAGCCCATCTGTCAAGATATTCAAGACAGTATCAGATTCCATTTATTCTATGAGAAGACAATGAGTTTTGAAATACCAAATTTGAATATGTCTGATTACAACATTGTGTTATACTTAAGAAATTGCAAAGCTAGTTCCGTATAGTTGAATGATAGCTGAAGTCCCAGCATTGATAAAGTGATGATGAGACAAGCAAATTGGAAAAATCCATACTGCCCAAAGCTGACTGGAGGATTTTTCAAATCTGGTATGATGACCACTATCTTAATTATTCCTGTATTATATTCAATAATACATATTCTCTAGAAGTTTTGGAAATAACATTCTTGCACTGCATTTTACAAAGTGCTTTCAATTCCATTACTCATGTATTCTTCATTTAATAAAAACATACCTTATTATTCTTACCTTTATTCTTTTTATTCTGTATATTTTTTCTATTTTTTTAGAAATAACCAAGCCATATTCTAGTGGAGCAGCTAATCACATGCTTCTAAAAGAGAAACACATAGACCATGGGAGTATCTTGTCTGGGGACCAAACAGGAGATACTACAAAGGAATAACAGGTAATGCCACTATGTCCTCCTTTATTATTACTATTTTTTGTCAAATTAGTTTTAACAAATAGGCTATTGGGTTTTAACATGAGTTGACTCATGAGTGTGTTTTAGGCAGCATTGGGAGACAATGTCCTCTCTTTACTTTGGTCTTCCCTCATGCTATCCCTTTATAGTCACTTCTTCCCACCATCCCTAAACCTGACAACCATAATTTGTTCTCCAGCTCTAAAATGCTCTAAAATGTTGTCATTTAAGAATATCACATAAATAGAATCCATTTTATTTTTGTTTTGTTTTCTGTTTACTTTTCGGGGTTTTTTTTCTGCCTTAGTATGGGTTATTTGAACATCTAGAATCCTATTTTGATGTATCTATAGTGTTTCAGAGTATATCCCTTCATATAACTTTTTTAATAGTTGCTCCAGGTATTGTACTTAGAAAACATACCACAGTCTGCTGATACTGACATTTTATCAGTTCAGTGAAGTACAGAAACTTTATCTCCATTTATGTCCCTTTACTGTCTCTCACTAATAGTTCATCTTAAATATTTTTCTACAATAAATAACTGCATCACTATTACAATTTTTGCATCAACTGTCAAGCATAATTTAGAAACTCAAGAGAAGAAAAGCCTATTGTATTTACCCGTGTATTTTTATTCTTTATATTGTTTTTTTTTCCTTTCTTCCTGATGTTCCAGGATTCCTGCTTTTATGATTATTATTATTTTTTGTCTGTATTGAGAACTTTCTCTAGCCATTGTTTTATGGTAGGATTGCTGATGACAAATTTTCCTAGTTTCCCTTCATCCGAAACTGTCTTGATTTTTCCTTCACTTCTGAAGGATATTTCTGCTGGATATAAAATTTTAATTTGACAGTTCTTTGCTGTCATCTGGAAAATTGTTGTGCCATTTTGCACTGCCCTCCCCGTTCTGCTGTTGAGCCTATCTGCTGAGTTTTGTATTCTATTAGTTATTATATTTTTCAGTTTTAAAATTTCCATTTGGCTATTTTTATATCTTCTATTTCTTTTCTGAAGCTTTCTATTTTGTTCATTTGTTTCATTCATATATATATGTATGTATGTATGTAATTATTAAAGAATTATTATAATGGCTGCTTTAAAATCTTTGTCAGATAATTCTAACATCTGTGTTGCCTGAGCCTTAATGTCTATTAATGTCTTTTGTCATTCAAGTTGAGGTTTCCCTGATTCTCTGTATGATAACTGATTTTCTATTGAAACCTAGACATTTTAGGTACTGTATTTTGCAACTCTGAATCTTATTTAAATCTTGTTTTCGTAAACCTCATTTGACATTGCACAAGCAGGGGAAGGGTGCACAACCTTGTTCCTGCCAGATTGAGGGGGAAGTCCAGGTTCCCTACTTGGTTTCTGTTGACACTCCCAGAAGAAAGAGGCACTTCATTACCATTAGATATGGATGGGGGTTTATGGGTTCAGGCTCTCTACTAGAACTCTGCTGGTATGATTATGGCTGAGAGGAGTAGTAGTTCTGTGATTGCTGTCCACCTGGCCTCCACTGACTTGGCAGGGAGATGGTCTCATTACTGCTGGGAAATGTTAAGGTCTTGACTCTTCACCAGGCCACCTCTGATACCGTCCCAACAGGGAGGTGGAGGAGTGCCTCGTTACTGTCAGGCGGTTGTCCAGCCCCCTGCATAGTCTCCACTGACAGCAAGGTAGAGCAGAGAGGCTCATTATCACCCAAACGGGGTTAAAGTACCCACTCCCTGGTAGGTCTTGCTGACAACACCTTGCCAGTGGGGTTGGGCCACATCATTACAGCCTGATAATTGTGGAAATCTAGGCTTTCCATTTGGTCTTTTCTGACTGGGGTTGGAGATGGGACCTCAGTTTTTTTCCATGATGTTTGGCCAGAGTAACATGGTTACTATGAAAAAGTCTTAGATAAGCTATCTAAAACTTGCTAGGCTGCTCTTCTCCTAGTCCTCTGATGAAAGAGAGTGGGGTTTTCTCGGAGCATTTTTAAGATCTACACCCATTGGTGTTTCTGAGTTGATGATTTCCCTAACATCCAGTCTAGGATATATGAGGCAAAAAGAAAATGCAAGGAACTCTCCACCATATTGTTCCTTGGGTCCTCAAAACCCTAGCCTATTTGCCTTCTCTCTATCTTTTGAAGCCTTCTTTTGTTTGTTTTATATGTAATGTCCAGGGTTTCTAGCTTACTTAGCAGCAGAAATAGGGGAAAGGACATCTACTCAATCTTTCTGGATGCAGAAAGTCTACTTCTTACTATTTCTGGGTCATGGGTAGTCACATTCACTCTCTGAAATCATTTTTCTTATTTATGTGAGCATAGACACCAGTACCAGTTTAATATTACTACCAAAACTAAGACTAAACACCAATCTAGAGCTATTATAAGGGCAAAAAGAGATAACAGATATGTAAGTGCTTCCAAAATTATAAAATGATACACAGAAAGAAGAGTGTTTTTTGTGTATCTTTCCATGTATCTGTGTGAATGGCTATATCTGTGTGCATACAAATATATGTGTGTACACACACATACACAGACATCTATACATACAACCATAGCTAAAAAATTGCTTTTATTTCTCAGGGATGTTTTAGATTAAAAAGAAATCACTAAAACAGTTTCCTTGGTTTAACTCTATACTAACAATAATTTGAAATTTTAATGTCTGTTTATGTGATGTGAAAAGCACTTCAAAACTGGAAAAATACTGAATCCAGTTATTTCATGGCCATTTGAAAGGGACATGCTCTCCTGCATTATCTACTTGGACTGCAGTGGAGTGATCACATAACTGAACAATTGAGAAAATAGGTTCCAACTAAGGCTTGATGCGGTTGTCTAAATGTCTACAAAAACCCAAATTCTCCCATCTCTGCTCTGCCTTCTGTGCTGTCAGCTTCATTCCAATACTACCCACCATTACCCTGGACATCCCTAACCCAGGCCAGCAGCTTTAACCTTTCTTCTTTACTGCTATGAAATAACCTCACTTCTTTCTTTTAGAAAAATAATAAAAACATCTTCAGTCATTGTTCACATGGCCTGGAACTTATTGCATCTCATTGGCTTGAGTTGGTTCTCATGGAACTTGTTCTTTCTGGTAGAACTTAATTAGGTCTCAGACCTATCTCAGAAACAATCCCTTTTGCCTGGGTTAACAGTGATTGGCTTAAACTGTTCAAATCCCCTTCCCTTCAGAAGTGGGGGCAGGATCTTACTCACTAAATATGTGTGGCTGTCATCTTAGTCAGCTTAGGCTGTGCTATACCCTGAATGTTTTTGTGCCCTCCAAAATTGCACGTTGGAATCTTAACCCCGAATGTGATGGTATTTGGAGGTGGAGCCTTTGGGAGATGATTAAGTCATGAGGATTCATCCCTAATGAATGGGGTTAGTACCCCTATAAAAGAGACCCCAGGGGTCTCCTTTGTCCCTTCTGCCATGTGAGGTCACAGTAAAAAGACAGCCACCTATGAACCAAGAAGTGAGCCCTACCAAGAACTGAATCTGATAGCATCTGGACTGTGGGATTCTCTAGCCTCTAGAACTATGAGATAAAAGTTTGTTTATAAGTCATCCAGTCTATGATACTCTTATAACAACCCAAAAGGACTAAAGCAGGCTGTGATAACAAGATAACATAGACTGGGTGGCTTAAAAAACAAGAACTTATTTCTTACATTTTTGGAGGCTGAGAAGTTCAAGATCAGTGTACCAGCAGATTCAGTATCTGGTGAGAGCCCTCTTCCTTGTTTACAAACTGCGTTCTTGCTGTATCTTGTCATGGTAGAGGGAGAGAGAGTTCTGGTTTTTTCCCCTTTTAATCCCATCATGAAGTTTCACCCTCATGACCTCACCTAAACCTAATTATTTCCCAACATTATACCCCACCTCCAAATACTATCACATTTGATATGGGGCTTCAACATAGAAGTATTGGGGCACACAAACATTCAGTCTATGGCAGCTGTTAGCGATGAGAGAGTGGAGTGGTAAGTAGCCCAAAGAAATATCCGAATACTTTGAGGAGAAGTTAAGTATGGCAGTGGATGGGGAGGATTCTGAAGACATAACCAACAAATGTCTGTAACACCAGCAAAATGAAGTAGACAGTCACCTTTCATTTAGTGTTATTTGTAGGACACTGTGCTAAATACAGCTGACCCTTGAGCAACACAGGGTTAGGGGTACCAACCCTCCACGCAGTGGAAAAATATACCTGTAACTTAGAGGCAGCCCTCCGTATCCCCAGTTCCTTTGTATCTGCAGTTCCTCCATATCCATGGGACAGCATCTACAGATTCAGCCAACTCTGGATCGAGTAGTACTGTAATATTTACTGTTGAAAAGAATCCGTGTAAGTGGACCTACAGAGTTCACACCCATGTTACTCAAGGGGCAGTTGTACCTTATGTGCCTAATGTTCTGGTTATCAATTGCTGTGTAATAATCCACCTACAGCTTAGTGGAATAAAACAACCACATTATTATGCTTATGATTTCTGTGGGGCAGGAATTTCGATCGGGCACAGCCTTGTCCCTGTTTCACCATTGCTGGAACCTCAGCTAGGGAGACTTGAATGGCTGGTGGTGAATTGAATATCAGGGGGCTGTGAAAGCTGAGGCTGGAAGATTCAATTCTAGGATGGTTTTCTCATTCACAAATCTGTCACCTTATTGATTGTGCTCCTACAAGTAATCTCTCCAGCATGCCGCCTTACTAGCTTACATGGCTGCTCAGTATTCCAGGAACAAAGAAGAAGCTACGAGGCCTTTTATGACCGAACTTCAGAAGTCATATAGCTCACTTCCACTGTTGGTCATAAGCCCACCCAGATTCAAGGTAAGGGGCACAGGCCTCACATCTCAATAGGGAGTTTGTCAGAGATTTTGCAGATATGTTTTACAACCACCACACATTGTTATTTAATCTTTACAGGAATCCTGTAATATAGACTAAAGAATTTTTATAGATATGCAAAGTAATGCACAGAGTCATTAAGGAATGCCTGGAATTACTTACCTAGTCAGTGGCAGCACCAGGATTTGAACCCATTTTCTGAATCCAAAATCCATGTACTTAATTACTACGTATATACTTCATGTGCTACCTTACTTTGTAAATTAAAAGGGCTTTTTCATCTGTTCATGTGTTTCGCACAGAAGTACTTTGAGATAGAAAAAGAAGCATAATTTCAATTTTAGTATAATTTCCATTTTGTGAATGAGCTGTTACAGCTGGGATTCAGACATATGTGTCCAGACTTTAGTTAAGAGTTGTTGCACCACCTTACCCTGCTGGACCTAAGGACAAGCCCTCATGGTAGCAATCACCAGCTCCGCTTAAGTGTGCACCATTTCATAAAACTACATATTGTGCAGGTGAGCCATGTTATGCTATTTTCATTGCATAATGCTGTCAAAAACTTGATATGGCCCAATAATTATATAGTGGTTTGATAACAGGAGACACAAGCAAACAAACCCATAGGAAAATGATCTTGATAATTATGCTGAGTTAGAGCCAGGTCCAGAAACAGGGGGAAGAGGAGAAGGGAATATTGCCTACTAACCTAGGAGACTGAGAGTAAAATGAAGAAATTTTGTGTATTTTGGTTATTATTTTTCCAGAGATTATTCAGGTAGTCATGGGAACAGAGCTGTGTTTTGAAAACTCAGACTTTGCAGCCAAGTTTTAAAGAAAATGACCAATTAATATTCTGGGAAATGTAATAAAAACCCACAGATTTCTTATTTGGCAGCCATTATTGAGATGAGTTGAGTTCTAAATCCCACCCTCAAGATATACCCTCATAGCCAATTTCTTTTATCATTTCCCATAAAGTGAAAGGATAATAGCACTAGTTTAGATGATGATCCTTCCAGTATCCTTACCATGACTGCTTCCTTGCAACTCAACTTCCCTAGTGTCATCCCTGCATTTTTTCCAAGAAAACCCAAGGACAGAAAAATGCATGTAAAAATGGTGAACTGAACCCTGAGTTGTCTTTGAAAACTACCTTATTTTATGTGTCAGCCCCCTGCCTAGTGAACCTTTTATGAATCATCACACACAGCCTGGTTCAAACCCTAATGACTATATACAGCCAGTTTCAGAAATCTGCCCTCAGTGTACCTACCCATTGTCATCTCTTGCCTCTCCGTGTTTAATTACCCCTCACTCCTGCCTCTGAGGTCATTCAGTGTTCTCTTAGTGCAGTAGGCACTTGATGCCCCCATGGCTCTCTTTGTGTATGCTATATGCTCTGATTACACCTCCTTGATCTTTTTTTCCTCCTTCATAGTTCCTTTCAACTTTCCCTTATGGTACTTCTTAATTATCCTTTCTTCCTTCTTAAGGGTAACTTCCTCTGAGAAGTTTCCCCAACTCTTTAAACAGATCTTAATTCATCATGTTCCCACTGAGGCTGGTACAAGATTCTGTTTTAGTGTTATATGACTTAATTACCTAAATATCTATATTCACAAATACATGGCAGGTAATGGATAAAGTATGGAATGTGTAAAGATAAGAGAAAGTCCCTTCCAGTGAGTAGCATACATTCCATTTGGGAGATAAAAATATAACCAGAAAATTTCAGTATTATATGACAGTGCTAACAAAGCACTTTATATATGGTTTGCCAAGATAACACAAAAGATAAGTACTTAATATAACTCAGGAGGGCTTCTAGAGATGAAAATACTTTGGCAGAGTTTTGAAGGATAAGTATCATAATTATTTGTTTACATGATTATATTCCCTACTTAAGCAAAATCCATTATTTCAGACCAATTTATCCTCATAACCTTGAATGATACCCAGCCAAGTCTAAAACAAAGTAAGATATCAATAAACATTTGTGTTGAGTGAATGATTAAAGTAATGAATGAATCGATTTCTTATTACGCACATTGCCAAATGGATGCTGGTAGGACAAATGGATCATTGTTTATTTTCTCTGACCAGCTCACTTTACTGACAAGTGAAGGTATAATTAATCAAGAAAAGAGAAAAAGAAATTCTCCAAATTTAAGCCATGTTTTACAGTTTATTGTTAGCCTTGTTGTTCAGTTTACTCTACAGCCTAGTGTCACATTTATCCCTAATCTAACTACCAACCCACACTCATGTGAAAGAAGCCTTGGGATGAAGGAAATTTGACGACATCACACAGACAGGAAGTTTTAAGGCAGCTTAATGGTATAAAAAAGAATTCAACTTAAAATTAGTCTCTGATATTTGTTTCCTGTGTGATCTTACTTCACCCCTGAACCGTAATTTCTACAGCTATAAAACAGGGATACTAATTACTTCCTTCAGCTCAACTATAGAATCAGATGAAACAGTATTTTTGAAAGCACCTATCTCAATGATTAACACATTGTAGATACTCAATAAATTTTTATTAATACTTTAATCAGTGTTTTTCCTTACAATTCTGAGCAGTTCTCAACTCAGTTACTTAATACTAGAAGAAAACAGATGTGCAGACATCTCTGCACAGTCTTAGACAGTTCTCACAGTATTTTGAAATCATGCATATCCTCATATCTTACTATACTTTATATCATTAATTAATTTAGGATGAGATTTCAGTTCTTAGTGTAACTTATATACAATAGATAACAGTTAAAGAGTTACAAGAAAAAGGAAAATTGTTAATTATTTGGTCAATTCCAGGAAGTTTTTAGATGTGTAAAGGGGAATTTCACCAACCATATCCCAGAAGAGCAGAAAATGCCAGAATATTCCTTAATGGCCAAGGAAAGATGCTATAAATAATTGTCCATTTAAAGTTTGGGGCCCCATTACACAGTTGTTTGCTTTTGCATCATACCTCTAATCAGTTGCTTCTGTAGATCAGCAAAGTTCGGTCTCCATCAAAATCCACTGGGGTGAATATCAGGGTGGGAGGAGTATTCCACTGGTATTTAAAGACAAGAAAACCTATGGAGTGTCTCTTACGTTTTAGATTCTTCCACAAGGAAAATTGTATGCAATCATCAAAATAACCTTTTGCAGGTATTTTATCTCCATTTACAGATAATAAACTGAAACTCAGAAAGGTACACATAGCTGGTAAGAAGCCAAGCCACAGTCAGCACCTGAAATCAAGTTCCATGTTCTTTCCACTTTATCATAGCTCCTTCCTCTGAACAGCTCTGACCTAGAGTGTATCCTCAAGGTTTGCTTTGGCTAAGCCAGCATCATCAGAGAATTTAAAAAGCCCTAAGGCTGTAAAACCTCTTCAGAGCCTAAGGACATGTACAGAGTAGGAGTGGGAGGATGAGCAAACTGACCAATACCATTCCTTAGCACAATCCCCATTCCCTTACCTTGTTACAGTGGCCAACGTGGAACAGCTACCAGATCCCACCAAACCCAGTGAAGCTTATTTTTCCTCGGCACAGGCAAGCTTCCACCCCTCTAATTCCATCTCTTAAATGGCTTGCAGCTGGAGAAAGATGAGAAGTCATCCGTCAGCAAAGAGGACAAAGTAAGGCAGCTAGGTTGGCCAGCAAAGGAGCCCTAGTGGAGCCCTCCAGAAAATAGCCATCTCCCTCCCCTGGAATTGTCATCTCAGTCCCATTATTTTATTGGTCACATAAAGCAGGACACATAATGCGATCCCCTCTAGTTAACTGTGTGGGCTCCATTCCCAGCACTTTCAGCGTCAACATTCAGTACTCATCACACTTCTTATCTGTCCCAACACCTTGCATATGCCTGGAGCTTGCGGCTTTTCTGGGATGACTAATTTTGTTTTTATCAATTCAACTTCAGCAACTCTCATTTTAAAGGAAAAGAAAAATAGTGTTCGAATGTATCTGACCTCTTCCCAGGCTTTGGGACGTCGTAGAGGAAGAGGAACCATTTACAGAGAAAGAGAAACATTCGCTCACTCATCAAAAAATCATACATTAATATTTGGAAGCAACTGAGAGCATGGGCTTTGGCATCACACTGACAGGGTTCTAATCCTGGCTTCTCCACTTAATAGTCGGTGGGCAAGTTATCTGATGTTATAATATCACAGAGATATTATAGTACATTAATCATACCTACTGCATTGTAGAAGTCAATTAGGAAAATGTGAACAAAGCATTCAGCAAATCACCTCTCTTATTATTTATAGAATAAATAACCAGGGACTGTTTACTGCTGAATGTGCTGATGTGTGGTGGTTTGGCACTGAACTGGGTTTTTAGAAGCCAGAGGTAAGTCAGGGTCTATTTCTGAATTCAGGGGTGAATAATTATAAATTAAGGTAGATGTAAATTATAATACAGGAAGTATTGAACTACAGATAGAGATGTGACCCCAAGAAGGAAGTATGAGATTTACTCTGGGATGCCCCTCCCCTAAACACCTCCAGGATCTGGTTCTCATCCTAATCCAGTGTGTTCACTCTCTAATAAAATAGCTTATCTGTATACCCCAGGAAACTGTACTCTTTAAGGGCAGGAGTTTTTCTTTTCAAATTTTATCCTTTTGTGAATACTCATAATCTAAAATGAAAGGTTCTGGTAAATACTGGACAAAAGAGTGAATGGTGGGAGGTGATGAGTATGTCAAACATGCTCTGAACACAATGAAGAGACCACTCCAGTTTGAGTAGGTTCACACAGAGATAAAATGGGAAGGGACCCGTTATGGGAGTGCTAGTAAGCTAGGATAAGAAAATTGAACTTTATCACGTACAGCCACTGAAAGTTTTGGAAGACAAAAGAAACAACAAAAGAAGTATTTAAATTTTAATTTGAACAAGATGCTCAAGAGTGAATGGAAAAATGTGAAGAAGATAGACTTAGTTGATAAATTAGGGTAGCATCCCGCAAATGAGGTAAAAAGGGTCTGAGCTAAAGTGACAAGAATAGAGATGGAAACTAAGGGACGTTTTTGAAATGCTCCCTAAGAGGGAGGACAGGACTTGGTGACTAACGGGATATGGTAGAAAGGAAGGTGGGGAGGTCAAGTTTGAGTCTAGTCATTAGCATATTCGTGGCAGACACAGTGGGTCTTGAGCACCTCTCCTTTAGGAAGATTTCCAAACTAAAAGGCTACCCTTGATTTTGTCTGGGAGGAAGAAATTTTCCTCTACACTTCTTGATTCTCCTGGCTGGCCTACGAATTAAATTGACACGAGACAGATTAACAGGAGAATATCAGACAAAAGTTTAGTAACATGTATACTTGGGAGAGACTCAGAAAAACTGAGTAACTCACCAAAATAGTTGATACTGTCACCTTAAATACCGTCATCAGGTAAAGACAAAAGAAGATGTTGAGGGTGGAGGTTTGGGACTTCAAAAGAGTGGAAAGCAATTGCCATGGAGTTAGAAAAGCAAATGTTTGGTAAGCAAATATTTGCTGAGATATGCGGAGACAATGGGACACAGGAATTTTGACAAGCAAACCTGCTAGGTTCCTTCCTGTCTGCCCACCTGGTTCATACTGTAATCATCCTTGGTGGTAGGTAGCTCGCTTCCTAGAACAGGTCCTCCATCTACATTCTTTAGCCAGTTAGGGGGAAGATCAAAGTTTTTTCTTGAGTCTTTTGGGTCTTAATTGTTTTCAGCTAGAAGTAATCTGCGTGCCAAAGAGATATTTGAGGGTGACAGTGTTGGCTCCCCTACAATTCCAATATTTTTCATCTGTTCTTTTCTTCTTTTAGATAAGAACTAGGATTAGTAACCCTGTAGAAGGCAGGGGCAAGGAGCTTATTCTTAACAAAAAATGAAAGTAGGTGATACAGGCCATGGTGTTGAAAACATGTCACCATCTCTCGTTCCTGGAAGCAGCCATCCTTCCATGTGCCATCTCATCCATCCATTCACTTTTCCAGGCATCTGTCCTTCTAACACACATTTCTTGAGTACCTACCTCAGGCCAAGTACTGTTCTGCTTTCTAAATATTCCATAATGACAGGCAGTTTGCTGCTCCCTGTGAGTCACACAACTGCAATAGCAACTATACAAAGTACAGAATAATCTTAAATTTTTTTTATTACATTGATTGGCTCTATTTCTTCATGGGGACAGCAGTAAATTGCTCTTTTAAATTTAGCTTTGAGACACTGTAATTTCAGCTCTAAGTGCAGAAATTGAACTGCTTTCAAGGATAGTGAAATGATGGCAGTATCCTGGTGCTAAAATACAATGACAAGCTAAAATACAGTGAGCCATTACATTGCCCTGTGGGAACTGTGTGTCCACGCTGAGAAGGGTAGCATGCTTTGTGAGCTCTATACTTAAACTCCGAGTGTCTCCTTTCTCTTTATAAAGCAGAGGTGATATACATACCAACTGCCGAACTAAGAGGATGGGTTGAAGGAACACAAGAGATAATGTCTGTGAATGTGCCTTGTGAACTATATTAATATAAGGGAGTATTATTTTTATCATTGCAGTTTTGTTTTTGTTTTGTTTTAAGAGGACTATTTGTTAAGAATATTCCTTGAGTCCCTCTTATTCCATTGTATTCAGCTGGAAAAGGTAAACACTGTTAATCCAGGGAAGGGATAGTTAAATTCATAGGTTAATTTTGTTGCTATCCAGTTAAGTGACCCTAAGCTTAATGTTTAACCTTTCACTTTTCTCATTGCTTAAACAGAGAGGATCATAATACATGTCTTAGAATATTGTTATAGGTCTTACAGCAGTCCCCCACTCCCCAAATCCATCAGCCTGAAAATGTTTCAGGTTTCACTTCTAATTCTTATTTCTGTTTCAGGTTTCACTTCTAATTCTTATTTCCCAATAGCTCCTCCCCTCACCTGAATTTCTCTTCGTTCTTCTCATATCTCAGCAGGCTTCTGCCACATTTCTATCAGGTGCCTGTGATATACTCACTTATTTTTTGTCTTCTCTGTAGACTAGGCTCATTGTAAGTTTGTCTCATTGGCCTGGTCTCTAGCCACCAGCATAGTGCCTACACAAAGCAGGTTTTTAATAAATGTTTGCTGAAATAAATGAGTAAAAGATATATATGACAATGCTTTATTTTAATGGAGGTACTGGGGAATGAACCCAGGACCTCATGCATGCTAAGCATGCACCCTACCGCCTGGCTATACCCTCCCCACATATGACAATGCTTTGTACACTACCGGAGAGTTAGCAGTTAGTAGTAATCCTGAATCTCATTTGTTAAATATTACAGCGTCCGAGTAAATTCATGGCAAGGCAAAAATGAGTATAATGGTTTTAACTGGGAAGAATGAGACTTTTATAACCTCTGTAACTCAGTGATTCTTACCCTCCTCCTCAGTTGTGCCCCTCAGAGGCTGTTTGGTTGTCAAAACTGGAGGAGAAAACTGCTGGCACCTAGTAGGCTGGGGCCAGGGTGCTGCTACTCAGCACCCTACAAGGCGCAGGACAGCCCCCATGACAAAGAATTACTTGGCGCAAAATGTCAGTAGTGCCAGAATTGAGAAACAACACCCTCATCCTCTTGCCACATTTAGAGGATGTGCTGTCTTTCAGATTCCGCTAGTGATTTAACATTCCATAAGCCTGTTGGGCATTTATCAGTCTGCAGTTTCACAGAAGGGACTGTATGATTGTTCCACAGAAAACGACTTTTACGAAACAGACTGAGGTTCTCTCACAGCAGTACTAACAAGAGAACTGCAAACAGGGCTGTAAATCAGTAAGGCCTTCAATACCTTTCATCTCCTGGCAGACATTGGCCTGGTTGATCTTTGATTAGGGCAACTAACTCTGTCAGGAAACCTTGGAACTCTTGGAAGAGAATCAGACTTTCCTCCCTCCAGCCTAGAGAACCTTAATTGTCATGGGGTTGTTTCCTCAAGGACCATGGCAACATAACCATGGGAACAGTCCTGGTTTCCTAGTGAATATATATACACATATAATATAAATATAAATAGTATGCTTATATAAAAATTATTTTAAAATATATGTGGCATTGGGTATCTTGATAGTTTTTCTGTCTTTAACTTTTTTTTAAGTGACTTTTGTTTTCCTCTTAAGGCTAAAATCCTCGCTGTAACCCTAACCCCCAATGACTTGTCTCATCTGATGTTACTTCTCACCTCATTCCCCGTTTCTGTGTTACAGCCACAGGAGACCTATTTTAATTCCTTAAACCTCCTGCTTTCTGACCCACTTCTCTGTCAGAAGCACCCACAGGTTGTCTAGTTAACTCCTGTTCATCTCTCAAAGCTCAGCCTAAATATCACTTCCTGGAGATCACCTAAATTCAGGCCCCAAATTAGATCCTCATCCTGTGCCCCTGTCATTCTCCCTAATACGTATCACTGCTGTCATTAAGTCAGTTTTCTAATGTCAGCTCTATAACCAGGACCATTCCTCTGTCTGCAAGTAAATCATACATATAGTTGGGACACAATAAAAATGTGTTTAATTAAGAACAATAACTTTTAGGAACAGTATTCTGATTTCAAGTTTAAATGATATTTGACAAATAGTTCCTCATTCAAACATCTTTTTAAAAGTATACACAGAGACCCTGTAAGTGAAAAAATTCAGGTTGAGTTGGAAACTATGGCCATAACTTGTTTCCTCCTACATCTAGCTATACTAGGGGAGAAATTTCTTTTCATAGTTAGTAAAAAACTGTTAACTGCTAAGGATATTAAGAAATAGGTGTAAAGCTTTGTGGAAAAACTAAAAAAAAAAAAAGCTGTCAAAAGATATGAAAGATTTTGTGATTGAAGGAACAAAGTAGTTCAAAAGTGTCTGTTCCCCCTAAACCAATTTATATATTGGTGTAATCCTATTCAAAATCCCAAAGATATTTTTAACATATTAAAATGGCTTATGTAGTCATCTGGACTGCTTCACAGCTGAAAATAGCTAAGAGAATTTTGAAAATAATGAGATCTGAATTGACCTAGTAAATATTATAACTATACTGATTTTTTCAGTGTGGCCCTAGGATAGAAATCAAAGGACAGACAACAGAATAGAACAGTTAATCTAAAAACAGATCCAAGTGTATATAAAAACTTGGTAGATGATAAACGAATTAAGCAAACCAATGAGAAAAGGTGGATTGAGAAGAGAGCGTATTGACTATGTGGGGCGGGGGAGAAATCGAGTTTGCTTACCTCTTACCCTATACAAAAATAAATTCTAGTGAGTTAAAGAGTTAAACGTGAAAAATGAATAAGTAAATAATTAAATAAATCAGGAGGAAAATAAAACAAGGTATAAATGAATACATTGTAGTTTTTCTATGATACAGACTTTGTGAGCATAAAAGCCATGGGAGAAATCACAAAGGAATAGATTAATATATTTGTTACTTTAACTTCTTGAGTACTTAATATGTTCCAGCAATCATTGTATGTGTGATATATATATATAAAAATAAATAAATTTGATGGAAATTCACCACCCATCATGAGTGAGGTGTAATTAAGATGGCCATTTTAGAGAGGAGAAAAGTAAGGCAGAGAGGTGTTAAAATAATTTGACCAAGATCACGTAGCACAGAGATGGCAGAACCAAGAATCAAACCCAGGAAATCAGATACCAGAGCTTCTGTCCTTCATCACAGTGCTCTTTGGACTGCTACAAACATACATGAAACTGTAAAAATAAAATAAAACTCCAGAAAGTTGAAAAAAAAAACCACTATGGAAAGTCATAAAGTTAGAGTCCCATTAAGTAAAAGGCAAATAACAAATTGAGGGATATATTTTTTTTAACAAATATGGCCATCAGTATATATCCTGTATATTAATCACTCTTCTTTGCCCCATCCTTCTTATTTCAGTAGTAGTTATATTAAGAATACCTTTGCATGTGTATGTGTGTGGCGGGGGTGTGGGTGTACATCTGAAGAGCTTTCATAAATCAATAAAAAAGACAACACTCAAATAGGAAGTAAACAGAAAATAACGTGATCAGAAACTTCAGGAAGAAAGACTTAGAAATAGACTATAAAAAAATAGATATTTCAACTAACTAGTAACCAAATAATAACTAAACAAACTATCAACATGTTATTTCCCATAAAATCAGAAAACATTTACTGGTATATTGGTATGATTTTTCTAGAAGCAATTACTTTATAAATATTAAGAATATTTTAAAAATACAAAATCTTTAAAAAATTTAAGATACTTCCATATCTATCAATTCTGCTATTAGCCATCCATCCTGCAGAAATTTTCTGAGATATAAAGTTATATAAGAATAAATTCATAGACACAACATTAATGGAAGCAGATTGTTGAGAATAAACTAAATGAACAATAGGGGGTGCATAAGTCAGTTATACGATCCCTATAGCATAAATTTCTGAACAACTGTAATTTCATGAAATATTTAACAATGTGAGAAAATGTCCCTAATAGAAAATCAATTACAATACAGCAATAGTCGTCCTGTAGAGGCCAGACAGATGTTTTAAGGAGGCCTGGTAGCAGGCAAAATAAACTTTTAACTGCTGCCACTCCCAGGCTGAGCTAGAGCCCTCAAGACGAGAGCTTTGTATGGCTGGCAGAGCGCTGGTCGACTTCCTAGAGTGTCTTTCAGTCTCAGCGAAATGATTGGAATTAAGTTTTGGAACCATCAGGGGAATCAGAAGGGAAATGGAAAATGGAAGTGCTCCGTATCACCTGGGCTAAGTCTTTCCATTCCCATTGCCAGTGGGAATGACGCTTAGGTTGTAACAAAAGGACGTTAATGTTTTCCTCTCCCTCTCCGCCTCTTCTTCCTTCCTCTTCCTCCTCCTCCTTCTCTACTTCCCCTCTGTTTTAGACAGAGTTCAGTTCGTCTTGGATCTCTTTGCAAACAGCTTCCTGAGCGTTGCCAAAGTTTTTACCAGGGCCTTGTTGCTAAGCAACCATTTCCTTTGTCTCTAAGTATATGGAATATGACATTGTTTGGAATGTTTTTTCAGGCGGCACCTTAATACAAGGGAGAGGGTGGTGATCGGGAAGAAGGAGGCAGGGAGGAGGTGGTAGTATAGAAACCTTTAGATTGAACAATGTAAGGATATAATATGAGGGGGAGAAAAACCAGAAGAATCCACCTGGAAGTTTTCAACCCACCACCACCACATGCTGTTGAAAACTTCAAAATGGAACATTTCTTATATTGGCACCTTTTTTTATGAGAACAAACATATGGTTGTAAGCATATTCTTACCTTCATTATCATCTGCATATTTCCTCTCTACAGGAAAATTTACATGTACTGTTGATATCTTTTTTATAGTCACATAAAAAGAAAGCAGACAAGAAACGTTATGATTGGGCTTGCTCACAAGATACCACAAGCATGAATTCCTCTACTTGTCTGTATTCACAATACTGGTGGGTCTCACTTACCTGCCCCCGTGGTCTCTTTGGCCCTGAGGGTAGCCTAAAATAAAAACAGACAGTTATGTCTGTTGGTCAGAACAAACTCACAGCTCACTTTCTCCTCCATTCTGGAGGGTAAGTAGTATCATTTTTCTTGGTTGGGGGCAAGGATCCTGATCGGGCAGCTTTCACTAAGAAATGGGACCTGAGCAGGATATGGATAAACATTTACACAGACTTTTTACTCTGCTCACTGGGTGGGCTGCCCTGGTGAAAACTTTTGTCACCATTAGGATCAGATACCATCTTAAGACTTGGATGTAGTTAGGGAGAATGAATAAAGAAGGCCATTCAGCTTGCTGTGGTGGTCTGGCCACCTCGAGCCTGGAATAAAGAAGTCCTCTACCTGGTCCAGCCTACTCACCAGATTTTGCATTGGGCTTAGAGATTAGGGACCTAATTAGCACTAACGTTTTGCTCTTTGAGTCAACAGGACATTTTTCTGTGCATACATTTCCCTTTAGTACCATGTAGAGAGGGATGATTGGTAAGATCAGGATTTGAGAGTCCTCAGACCAAGCACAGATTAACTTCATCATGACTCTGTCACCTGGCAGAGAAATGGACTTGATGGGAATCCAAGACTTGGGTTTCAGCCTGACTTCATCATAAATAAGTAGTAGCATTTTGGATGGTTATTTGTTTATCCTCTCAGAGTCTCATTTTCTATTATTAAATGAATCATTTCTACAAAAACAGGTATAAAACATATTGAGAGTTTTAATAATAATAAGATAAACAACTGTACACCTAATACTCAGACTAAGAAACAGAAAGTTCTAAGCACGTGACAAGTCTCCATATGCCTCTACGTACTCTTTCCCAGTAGTGTCTCCCTGTCTTCCTTTTCCCTCAACTGTAACCATTGTCTTCACTTATTTTAGGTATCCTGCCACATTTTTGGTAATTTTAATTTTTATATAATTTCAAACTTACAGAAAAATTACAAGAATAATACAAGGAAATCCTGTGTATAATTTACCTAGATTTACCATTTGTTTACACTGCTCGTTTGCTAAGTCATTTATGTATGTGTATTTTTTCCTTTACAGGCTATTTGAGAATAAGTTGGAGACATTCTTCTCATTTACTGCTAAATGTGCTTGTTTTCTAAGAACAAGATCAGTGTGTATTTCTTAAGAATGAAGACACTTACATAATCACATATAGTTATCCAAAATTGAGAAATTTAATATTCCATAATCTGTTTTATAATCCACAACCCATTTTTAAATTTTATCAACTTCTCCAATAATATCCTATGTGCTTTTTTTGCCAGTTCGGGATCTAATCCAAGATCACAGATTTCATTTATTTGTTACATCTCTTTAGTAGTCTTTAATCTAGAATCATTTCTCCATCCTTTTTTATCTTTCTGGACCTTAAGAGTTCTCAAGAGAGCAGGACAGTGGTTTAGTAGAATGTCTCATAATTGGGTTTATCCTGTTTTCTCATAGTTAGATTTAATCATGCATTTTTGTCAGGATACCAGAAAAGTGACATTAAGTCCCTCTTGGGAGGCACATAATGGCAGTTTGTCCTAATTTTGGTGATATTAACATTATCACTTGATTTAGGTAATGTCTACCAGGTTTATCCAATACAAATGTGCCATTTTCCCTTTGTAACTAATACATATGTTGTGGGGAAACAGTTTGAAACTATCTTATTACCCATCAAACACTGACCTTCTACTTTTAGAATTATAACTATATATATTGCAACTCTACTGAAAATTTTCCACTTTCTCCCATTTATTTATTTATTCATGTTTTATGTTGATATAAACTCATGGATTTTTATTTTATTCAATGAGTTAAAAATGCATTATTATTATTTATTTTGATGCCTCAATTGTCCCAGATCTGTCCAGTGGGAGCTGCTTCTACCTGTCTCTGGCGTCCCTTTGTAATGCCCTCATTATTCTTTGAATAATTTCTTACTTTATGGCAAAATAAAATGTTCCAGGATCAATTCATAATTTCCCTGCCTCAGTCCTGGAGTTACCCACTTCTCTAAGGTGTCTGGGTTCCTATTCACAGAAAATGATGTTTAGAAATCAAGATCTAGACTCAAGGTGTGCTCATTGCTACTGATGTGTTATGACTTTTAGACCACCTCAATGGACATATTTAGGGAATATATACATACATATTTTAAAATATGTGTGTGTGTGTGTGTGTGTGTGTATAAATATATATATATATTTAAACACATGCAGATGCATAATGAGAATACCCGTAATAGTGAGAAACCTGCCTCCCATTTTCTCAATACATATACTCATTTGCTCAAGCTTGTAATACACAGAGTAGTCTCAGAATTGCTAAACCCTACCACAGTGAAAAGCAAACCTACTAACTAGAATTCCCTATGATTTGCATGTTTACTTATATAAAATTTACACTCAGTGAACATGAAAATCTTGGGTATAAAATTTCTTGAATTTTGACAAATGCATACGTCTGTGTGATTCACACTGTTATTAATACATGGAGTATTTCCATAGCTTTAGAAAATTTCCTTGTGCCTTTTCTCTGTCTTACCCTTCCAGAATGTTCTGAAGTTTTTCAACTGTAGATTAGTTCTGTCTATTCTAGAACTTTAAGTAATTTGAAGATAATTGTCTTTTGAGTTCTCCGATTCTTGAATATGGTGTGTCTTGCTTTTATTTAAGTCTTAGTTTCTCTTAGCAAATTTTAGTACTTTTCAGTATGTAAGTATTGAACATATATTGAACAGATTTTGTTTAATTTATATTAAAGTATTTTATATTCCTCTTTTGAAGTTATTATGAAATTTTCTTCTTTCATTTTCCAAAAGTTTGCTGCTAATGTGTACTACAATTAATTTTTGTATCTTGACCTTGTATCCTGCAACCTTGATAAATTCACATATTAGTTCTGTTAGTTGCTTTGTAGTTCCGTTAGCATTTTCTAGAGAGACAATCATGTTTCCTGCAATGAGACACTTGCCCTTTTTTTTCCCAAGCATAATGATTTTTATTAGCTTTCCATGCCTCATTGCCTTGTGAAAACTTCCAGTAGAGTGTTGAATTAAAATGTGAGAGCAGATAACCTTGAATTTAACCAATAAATATGATATTGGCTGTCAGTTTTTTGTAAATAATTTTTGTCTAATTAAGATAGTTCCCTTTTAGTCTTAGCTTACTGAGAGTTTTTATAATGAATAAGTATAGAAAGTTGTTATTTTTTAAAATGTGGGAATAGGAAAAGATAAGAAAGGAGAGAAAAAAGAAAACCAAAGGGTTAATTCATTCTGAGCCATTCAGTTTACAGCCTTCCTCAATAATTCCATCTCTCAATGACTCCTCATGCCTGAACTCAGTGCTTGATTGTTCTTTATCATGTATGTGTCAGTTTTGTCTTTACCATCAAAGTGAAAATAACCTGGAGGTGGGAACAGAAAGTTTTGCTTCTCTGTATTCCCTACTACCTTTGTATTTAACTGGGCTCATAGTGACTGCTAGATCAGTTTCAGCACTGATTTTTATTAAGTAATAAAATGCTGTAATTGTTTACTATTCTAGAGTTCTGCATCCAAGATCTCATTGCATTATCAAAAACAGAGTTACATGACCTCCTTAGTGAACACAGAAATCATATGAGATAAAACAATGGACAGAACTCAGGTCCTCTGACCTTTCATTTCATCCAGACCCCATCCCAACCCACCAAGCTGGCTGATTTCTGTGGTTCCTCTTAAGACCATGTCTGAGGTCAGTACTTGTCCCAGTAAGGATTATACTGTGCTGAGCCTCAAAACTGGGTCAGATTGGGATACGTGGATACTAAGCCGCAGCTGGCCTCTGATCCTCCACCACCATGGATGTAACCTATCAACAAGCTTGTGTTGAAAGCTAGTAGCCAAACAGGGTCTTCTCAGACATTCGGCATGTCAGGTGCTAATTAGATATTTGTGATGGCTTATTGTGCCCAATCCCTGGATCCAGTTTGCATGAGAATCCTTTCTGCAGTGGATGACTTTTTCTGGAGAAGGGTTCTCCAGAGGTTCACAACAGGCTGTAGTTAGGAACACATTTGTTTTGGAATTCTACTTCTATAGATAGTGCATCTCTCTGGGTCACATGGTAGAGAGAATTGTCTGTACTACGTTCACATTAGACAAATGTCGACTTCAGTGGTTGATCCTTGAGACCCTGCCAAAGAGAAGCAGATCAGTGGAGAAGAGCATTTGACTCCATTTTACCGTAAGACTGAAGCAGGGTCTCTGCATAGTTTCCCATTTATTTCTCCTGCCATTCTCTCCCTTGAAATGTATGGCCCAGCAGCTTTAAAATATTTGTCATTCCTTATCACAGTACTTAACTGTTTTTTGCCTTTATGTGCTTATGCTGTTCTTTCTGCTGAGACTGTCAGTAACGCCTCTCCTCCTTGCCACTCCTTCTCTCACATACCTCAATAACTGCTTTTCACCTAATATTCAGTTGTTTCACAGGCATTTATTAAGTAGTACCTGTGTACCAGGTACCATGGTAGGTGCTGGATGCAGAGGTGAGTATGACAAAGCCCCTGCCCTACAGGAGCTCTCAGTGTGTGGTGGGTAAATGAACACTGACAATAAAGACTAATATTGTGATGGGGCACAAAGCAACATCACCTGTCCTGGCCTTGCAGGGCACTAAAGGCTTCCTGATGGAGGCTGCATAAGTGGAGAACTGGAGGATCTAGATTTTAGGAATCAGCCAGACCAAAAGGAAGAAATGTGAGAGCCACAGCCATAGAAGTTGGACTCCCAGCTTCAACATAGGGCTCAGCTGTCCCGTCTTCCTGAAGACTTCTCTGACCTGCCCCAGGCTGTCAGTTGTCCTCTGAATTTCCACTTCTTGTGCTCTGCCGTGGCCCTTATCACCCTGCTATAATCCTTTATGTGTGTTTCTTCTTCAGTAAACTGTGAGCTCCTTAAGAGTAAGACCTGAGTTTTAATCAGATGATACATCCAGCACCTGGTGCTGAAACTGGTACCCTAGGATGTTTAATAAATGTTTGGGGATGTGAATGAATGAATTAATAAATGGATCAACCAACCCTTGTGAGTACTTCTAAAGGAGATAAACCAACTGTGTAACCAGCTGCGTTGCTCTGGGCTCCAATCCCCTGTGCAAAATCAGTGACACCAGAGCCTCCCAGTCCAGGATTTCAGGGGCACGATCTCTCTGCTAGGAAGGGCAGACTGCTCAGGTTTTCCTCCCAGATTTTCATCATTGGTGACTTTTAGATCTAGACAGACCACTTTTCTGTCCTAGTTTAAGGGAAGGGGTTCTGAGATCTACGCTCTCAGAATTTTATACTTTGGTCTAAGAAATGGTCCCTACATCTCCATTGTCACATTGTCTTAATTCCATTTTAAAATATGTAATCAACACCTACTACTATGCATTATAAGCTGTCAAATACAAATCGAATGACAATCCACCATTGACTCTGCTGCCTTTCCTTGCAGTCATGATGGGAGTCATTTTGCCCATTACAGTTGGTGACAGAGACGCCCCTAGTCCTCATGTCCCCTGAGATTGGTAATGGGAAATAATTAAAAAATAAAACCTCTGCCAAAAGAATCCTCTACAAAATGCAGAAGAGAATGAAACAGCTTTATTGGAGATGAGCATTCAACCAGACTGCAGTGATGATCACAGGCAATCCTCTAAAGAGATTGCAAAGACAGAAAGAAGCCTCATCATTTTATGTAGCCAAGCAGATACAGTCTATTACATATATGTTAATTGTTTGTATCCAAAGGAAAAATAGAACTTTAACTTTCTGAGAAACAGCTAGTTACCACTTGGAGCCAGGCACTTAAGCTAAACTCCCACAGAGACAGGGAGACCAGGGCACCATCCTCCCTATGCTCACATTTCAGAGATTCCAGTAAGCTCCCATGGAAGACATTCTGGGGAGACAGAACTGGTCAGACGTTTATTTAGCTTTTAAAAAGACTTATGTACATCTAAAACAGACAGAGAAAGCATTTCCAATGTCAAGTTTTCGAAAAGACTGCTAAAAGAAAAGGGAGAGGAAGTTCTCTTTGCATTTTGGCACCAGGGGAAATTTTAAAGTATTCTTTTATTTTCTTTTTTTTTAAGATTTGTGTATACCTTTACATTAGCCAGTTCTCATTTATTCTGTTCCTGTACCTGGTCTGTGTCTCACGTAATCTACGACCATCTCTTTCAACCTGTGATTGTTTCTGTTTGTCCCTGTTCCGTGTGTTTGTTCCTCATGAAACCTGTGATTTTTGATGGCTGTTCTGACAGCCTGCAGACAGTGATGGGTTAGCTTCAGATACTCTGTGTCCCATTTGTCTGTCCTTTCTAATGACTGTGACGGGTATGATCACCTGGGGAGCTGGTTAAAATGTAGATGATAATTTAGTAGTTCTGTGTGGGGCTAGAGATTTCTTAATTTCTAACAAGTTCCCAGATGAGGCCATTGCTGTTGTTTGGGACCCATATTTTGAGTAGGAAGGCCTGGGAGCATGACTGCAATTCTTTCTGCAGCCTGGGAACATGATTGTTTATCTGCCCCTCCTATTGCCTATTTCCTTGCACAGTCTGTTGCTATTAATTTATTCATCTATTCAGTAATGTATATGTACTGAATGCATTCTCTCTCTTTTGTCCTGCTGCTGTGGCTGGGACTCCTATCCTTCAAATATGAGACTTCAACTTGAAACAGCTTCCTCTCAAACTACAGCAGCCGGGTCCCTGTCCTCCTATAGTGTATTCCTAAGACCATGTGGGTTTTTCAGGACACTGCAGATATTTTCTCCCTCTGTTTTTCCATGAAAATTAATCAAATTCGAATACCTTCTTTGTAGGGTATATGCCCTAGCTTTTTTATTTGGAAAATACGGTAACAGAGTGTAGAGTCTTTGTCTGTGATTTTCCATCCCTTACAGTCTACAGCTGTCATCACTGGCTCCTGGCAACAAGATTAAGACTTCTTGGCTTTGCAGCCTGTGGCTGTGGTCCTGTTTGTCAGAAACAGGGAAACGGGAGGGGTTCTGAATACTTTTCTTCGCCAGCTTCCTTTGATTCTCTGACTCCCTATGACAGGCTTTGGAAGCAGAGGTTCTCTGTACTCTCAGCAATATGTGAGCTGTGTTCATCTGCTGATTGAGTGGCCCTGAGTGGAGATGCCCTCGGTGACCAGGGCCCTCCCCCCAGTAAGAGTGATTGGTGCCGAATCCCGGGCACTGATTTCTTCCTCCCTTATGACCAGACCGTTATGTGGACTGATCTTGAAAATAACTTTTTAAATGTTTTCTTTGATCTTCCAAATCACTGTAAATGCTCTCTAATTGCCATCAGTTAACATCAAAGTGATTACTTTCCAAGGCCGCTCGGGAGTCCACAGCTTTGTGGAAGATGTCAGGGTTGCAGGCAACACCTTTCTATAGCTTCACTTATTTGGAGTGACTAATCCAAATGGTGCTGTTGTGCAGGCCTGCCATGCATATTTGCAGCCTGTCTGGGACGAGGGCAGCTTGCTGTCCATCATGGAACAGCACCAGGGAACCTGGAATTCCATTTCTGTCACCCTCCCTCACACACAAAAAAGCCATCTAGTCTCCTCACTGTACGTAGGAAAAATTCACACTAAACTCTTTCTGTCTCCTGCATCCTGTTCAGCTCATCTTTTGCCTCTTCTTGCTGGCTGCAGTCCAGCCCTGTAAGCTTGCCAACCCATCCTTTAGGGGCCCCAAGAAGTTCTTCCGGATGGACATGATTGCTCTCCTTGGTGCTCCCATGTCTTTTTTGCTTACAACATTAGCATTATGCATCTCATGTTTATATCATAGTTAGCTTTGCACTAATTCCCTTTCTACATTATGAGTTTTATTTTTTTCCAGGCAGCCTCTATATTGTATAAATCTTTGTATTCCCAGTATCTACCACCATGTTTACTGCAAAGCAAGTGCTCTCCTAATTGTTAGTCACATACCCAAACATGTAATTGTTTATGTTCTTGAGTGCTGAAAATCCAGGCAGTGAGGTGCCCAGAGAAGAGAGAAAAAAGTTTGAAACAGGCAGTATTGATATTGTGACATTAAGGCAATTACAGTAAAGCAGGGAATATGAAGACTTGGTCTCAGTATGAACTGGTTCACATTTTTAACAAATTTTTATTTGGTTTTCGTCAGAATACTTGTGATCCATAGATGGGGTTCACTGGAGATTTTGAACTCTGACAAATTAATAGTTGTGAAGAGAGAATAGATCACTTTTATATTAGACATTTTTTAAAAGCCCTACTATATAATTCTTCTATATATTTTTGATCTTTTCTCAGATTGTCATGAGTGCATATAATATGCATGTAAAAGATGGATGGAGCATCTGTTGTCTTTTTTTCTTTTTTTATTGTGTATATGTTTTTTTATTGAAGTATAGTCAGTTTACAACGTTGTGTCAGATGGAGTGTCTTCAGGTGTGCAGAACTCTTTTACATATACTTTCTCACTGGTTTCTATATACTGAACAGACATTTTAGATATATAGTACCTATAGCGATAAAGATGCATAGCTTACATGTTCTGTAGGCTGTGTATAAGTGTACTGTCTAACATATGTACTCCCTCTGGTTACATAATGTATATGGTGCCTACCTTACGGATGTATTTCTGTATCTCATATAGTATTTACCAAAAATAGGATTTGTACTGACTATAAGGTAACTATCATATGTAATATTTTGGACATATGCTGTCTATGCTAATAGAATATATAATACTTTTTAATTATATAGGTTGCATACTTTCACATGCACACAAAACTGACTGTTTATCCTGAGATGAGTAATTGGCAATTTCCCTAAATCCACGTCTGATGTTTTAAAATTTCAAAGGATTTCTTAGACAGAAACGCTATGCCTTTAGCCTGAGTTAATATGTCTCTTTTTGAAGCTGACTTTTCCATGAGCTTTTATTTGACTAAATTATGCACATCATCATGCATATTTTGCAATCAATTATTCACTGGTGCTTTAACTTACGAAAGCTAAATTACTACTCTGTGTGAAAGAAGAATTGCTGTTTTGAACCTCTTTATTACTGTCTAAGCCAAAAATTTTCATCATTTTTCTGTAAACCTGCAATCAACTGGGAGCCCATTCACTTTAGAGTTCTTGGCAACAATTCTTCTCTCAGATTTAAGACCCGGTACACATTTCTAAGCAGAATCAGGGGCCTGGAACAAACCACACTTCATTCCCATGCGGCACATGAGCAAATTGAGAATGGTAGTATGTTAGCACAGCCAGTACTTAAACCCAGGTATTTTGTACAGAAATCATATATATCACTGACACGGTTTACCATTCCTAACGTGAAAAGATGGAAAGAAAACTCATGAAACTTTACTGATGGCTGGGCTGGGGGTAGGGTTTGGATTAATGATATTATTTTACTTCTTGTAAAGCAAGTTTTACCCCCAAAATAACTTTTCATGCTCCCTTTTCTATTTATGCTAATAGAATCTTTCCTCTTAATTCATGCAGACTTAAAATACCAGTGTCATCTGCCAGCCCCTGTTCCTCTCCTTTATGTCATCAAACCCTGGCCGGCTGGCCCCCTTCATGAAGGTCTCACATCTCCCCTTATTTCCTCTTCCTCACACCTGTGGTTCCACAGTGGCCTCCTCAAATTATTTTCTTACTAAAATACCACCAGTGGCTTTTCACTATCTTCAGGATAGAGTCTGAAGATTTTCAAGGTCTGTGAGAATCTGGTGCCAAGCTCCCTTGGCCTCCCTTCCCTCTTCCATATTCCCCCAACCTTCCCATGGCCACTAATGGAGAGAATACTAGGGGACAAATGCTATGCTCAGACTTTTCCAGTCCTGGTTAAATTTTCGAAAAACCCCGTGTGTGGGCACACAAGGTAGACCCAGAACCAAGCCTTCTCTCTGACTCTCGAAGCCTTGCTCCTCACCACTGCTCCACGCTGTCTCTCAGAGCATGAGGTTCTCCGTGATCTCTCACCCTGCTCATCACTGCCTCTGGGTCCTTTACATTGTCCCAGTTCTCACTGGAATTTTTTCTTCCTCTCAACCTGTTAAAATTCCATTCACACTCCAAATCTGTATTATTTGTTCTTATATTCATTTAATAAATGTATGTGTTATATTATACATGATTAATAGCTTTGTGAAAGCACAATGTGTTGATATATTTTTACTAAGGAATAAAGCATCAGATTTGGTTAAAGCCCCTCTAAATCCAGAAAGTATCCCAAATTTGGTTTTTATTATTGCCAGGCATGAATATATAAACTTAACTGTATAAGCATGCATAATAGACAATACAGAATGAATTTTGCACATATTCAAACTATACATAAATCATGCCATTTTACAACTTTCTTTTTGTTTTGTTTTGTTTTGTTTTTTTACTAAATTGAGTCTTTGAAATAAATTTTTCTAAGTTGGTTTATGTAGCTTTGGTATATTCATTTTAATTTTTCATATGATATTTTATATGATACCTTAATTTGTTTTTCCAATTTTTTCTGTTAATAGATACTTAAATTGCTTCCAATATTTTGTTTTTACAAGTGATGCTGCAGTGAATATTCTTATACAGTACCCCCATACACATATGTAAATGATTGTAATCTAAAATATATTCCTAGAGGAATTACTCTGCTGAAGGGTAGGCACTAGTGTTAAATCCTAGTTATTGCCAAATCCAAAGTTAGACGTTTTTATAATCCTGCCAGCAGAGTATAAGAGCTCCCATTTATCCATATCCTTGCCAATAGTGATATTTTCAGCCTTTTAGCATTGCCAGTCTGTCAGTTACACGTTCATGGTTTCATTTGTCATCCCTGATTATTAATGAAGTTGAACTGTTTTTTTGTACATTTCTCAGCCATTGGTTTTTCCTCTTCCAGAAATGTTCTATCTCTTTTTCTAATTTTCTTTTGGTTGTTTGGCTTTAAAATTTTTACTTACAGTCATTCCATATACATTTTAAATACTAATTCTTGGTTATATGCATTATAAATATCTTCTCCAAGTCTGTGGTTTATCTTCCACTTGTTTATAGGTCTTGGCCACATAGAAGGTTTAAATTTGAATGCAGTCAAATTTATCAGTGTTTGTAATGTTTCTGTTCGAGTTCATCAAGAAATTATTCCGTGTACTTACAGTGTCTTGTGTGTTATGTACTCAGGTTTGACTTTGCACAGTTATGTCTTTAGTCCACTTGGAAGTCATTTGTACACAGGGCAGGAAGTAGAGATCTAGTTTTCTTTCTTTCCAGTTTGTGTACTTCTTTTCTAGTTTTTCCAGGGCCATTTACTGAATTATCTGTTTTCCCCTCACATATGTGACCTGTGTTATAATCCAAGATTACATACATGATGGATCTATTTCTATGCTCTTAATTCTTATAAAGCCATCTATTTATCTTTTCTTACATATGATATATATGCATATATATATATACATCCATGACACTGTCTTACTGACTAAATTTTGTTAGGAAGACTCATCACATTTGCTCAGACTGATTTTTACATTTGTTCATCCCAATGTTTACTTGGTTTCAAAGAAATCAATTCTTCTGTGTGTTTTTACTGAAATTAACTTAATGTTCCAATTTAATTTTAGGGATAATTGCTTAATTTATAATATTATCTTTCCATCCATGAATATGATCTCTCTCTAAATTTAATGTAGCTTATTTTTATCTATTTCAGCAATGTCATGCTTTATTTATAAAGTCTTTGTATATGTTATTTGGATCAAATCCTAGATCTTTTTATAGTTTTGGTTGTTTTGTAGATTATATTTTTGAATTATTTGTTGTGTGCTTAAAATCCAGTTACTTTTATGTAATTGTGTGTTCATCGTTCTTATTAAACTCTTTTTAGTTATATTATTTTTTCTTAGACTTTCCACATTCCCAAAAAGAAGAGAACCAAAATATTAGTGACTGTATTGCTTCTTAAATAAGTTAGGAATGTTACTTTTTCTGGCCTCTGGAAAAAAATTGTATGAGTTTGAGATTGAATCTTTAGGAAAACTCACCTGAAAATGCATCTAGATGTGGTGCATTTTGAAAGGAAGATGGAGAATTTTAACACTTACTTATTTTGTTTAATCATCAGAAATCTATTTGGATTTTCTCTTTCTCATTAAATACATTTGGTATTAATATTATTATGACATTGCCCATTATATCCAAATTTCCAAATCATTGTCCTAAATTCTTAATACCATTTTTAATGATTTTTAGAAATGTCTTTCCTTTTTTTCTTGATCAATTTTGACAAAGTTTTAACCATTTTATTAGTCTTTAAAAGCACTAACTTTTGAATTTGTTGTTAAGTCTGTGGTTTATTTTAGATCATTAATTCTTTGGTTTAGTTTGTTGGGTATTTTCTAGCTTTAATTTTTCATTTTCTTCTTTTATATGAAGGTTTTCAATGATTCTCTTAGAATGTTTTGCTACAATTAGTTTTTGATGCATAGTATCCATAAATATAATCATTTTTGTATTTAGTATATGTAGCCATATACATTTTGATAGATAGTATTTTCATTTCCATCTAAATATTTTCTAAATTCTGTGATTCATTCTTGGATCAACACATTACTTAGCAATATATATTTTGAAAAACCAATTGTATTGACAATTAAGTTTTTAATGATTGACTTTTAATTATAATTTTATAAAACATGGTCTATAAAATTCTGATTTTTGTTTTTCATTGAGTTTTACTTTGTACCCTAAAACATAGTCAGTATTCATAAATGAACCATGTATTATTGGGAGGAATGTATTTTTTACTTTAGAATACAAAGTTAGTGTACCTTCATTAGATAAAGCTGTTGATTTTGTTGTCTAAATTTCTATAACCATAATATTTTTGTATACTTTAATTTGCTGATAACTATTATTTTGTAATAGTTAATACTATATATTGGTTGAGTTCCAAACCTGGGTCTATCAGTTATAAGTTGAGACCTCAGGCAATTTATTTAGCCCCCATATGTCTCAAGTTTCTTTATCTACTAAGTGAAGTGAATATCTACCATGTGAAGTTGTTGTTTATTTTAAAGCAGTTAATACAAAGTTATTATAAAATAAAATTTATCCATAAAGTTATGACTATTAAATATATTGACACATACTAAGCAACTAGAACAGTACCTGACATAGTAAAAGCTTAATGTTACCTGTAACTACCAGTTATGAGAGCAATCTACTTAGTATGATAATAGATTTGTCAAATTCTACATCTCTCTCATATATATATATACACATAGTCTATGTAAAATATGTATAAATGTATCAAATATATGTATATGTTTTACATATAATACTTTTAAATTAGATACGCAGGTTAAGAAATGTTTTATCCTTTTATCATCTTCTTACCCTTCATCCCTTTTTGCTGTAACACATTTTGTCTAGCATTTATAGAATTGCATCAACTTTCTTTTGGGTAGTACAATCATCCCTCGGTATCCACAGGGGATTGGTGTGAGGACCCACCACAGATAACAAAATCTGTGGATGCTCAAGCCCCTTATATAAAATGGTCTGGTACAGCTGGCCCTCCATATCCATTCTCATGGAGCCCTCGGATACAAAAGGCTGACAGTATTTGTATGGTATAAGTTTTCTTTTTTTTTTAACATTTTTTATTGATTTATAATCATTTTACAATGTTGTGTCAAATTCCAGGGTTCAGCACAATTTTTCAGTCATTCATGGACATATACACACTCATTGTCACATTTTTTCTCTGTGATTTATCATAACATTTTGTGTATATTTCCCTGTGCTATACAGTGTAATCTTGTTTATCTATTCTACAGTTTTGAAATCCCAGTCTATCCCTTCCCACCCTCTACCCCCCTGGTAACCACAAGTCTGTATTCTCTTTCCATGAGTCTTTAGATTCCACATATGAGCAATCTCATATGGTATTTTTCTTTCTCTTTCTGGCTTACTTCACTTAGAATGACATTCTCTAGGAGCATCCATGTTGCTGCAAATGGCGTTATGTTGTCAGTTTTTATGGCTGAGTAGTATTCCATTGTATAAATATACCACATCTTCTTTATCCAGTCACCTATTGATGGACATTTAGGCTGTTTCCATGTTTTGGCTATTGTAAATAGTGCTGCTATGAACATTGGGGTGCAGGTGTCATCCTGAAGTAGATTTCCTTCTGGATACAAGCCCAGGAGTGGGATTCCTGGGTCATACGGTAAGTCTATTCCTAGTCTTTTGAGGAATCTCCACACTGTTTTCCATAGTGGCTGCACCAAACTGCATTCCCACCAGCAGTGTAGAAGGGTTCCCCTTTCTCCACAGCCTCTCCAGCATTTGTCATTTTTGGATTTTTGAATGACAGCCATTCTGACTGGTGTGAGGTGATACCTCATTGTAGTTTTGATTTGCATTTCTCTGATAATTAGTGATATTGAACATTTTTTCATGTGCTTTTTGATCATTTGTATGTCTTCCTTGGAGAATTGCTTGTTTAGGTCTTCTGCCCATTTTTGGATTGGGTTGTTTATTTTGTTCTTATTGAGTCGTATGAGCTGCTTATATATTTTGGAGATCAAGCCTTTGTTGGTTTCACTTGCAAAAATTTTCTCCCATTCCGTAGGTTTTCTTCTTGTTTTATTTCTGGTTTCCTTTGCTCTGCAGAAGCTTGTAAGTTTCATTAGGTCCCATTTATTTATTCTTGCTTTTATTTCTTCTAGGAGAAAATTTTTGAAATGTATGTCAGATAATGTTTTGCCTATGTTTTCCTCTAGGAGGTTTATTGTATCTTGTCTTATGTTTAAGTCTTTAATCCATTTTGAGTTGATTTTTGTATATGGTGTAAGGGTGTGTTCTAGCTTCATTGTTTTACATGCTGCTGTCCAGTTTTCCCAACACCATTTGCTGAAGAGACTGTCTTTATTCCATTGTATATTCTTGCCTCCTTTGTCGAAGATGAGTTGACCAAAGGTTTGTGGGTTCATTTCTGGGCTCTCTATTCTGTTCCATTGGTCCATATGTCTGTTTTGGTACCAATACCATGCTGTCTTGATGACTGTAGCTCTATAGTATTGTCTGAAGTCTGGGAGAGTTATTCCTCCAGCCTCTTTCTTTCTCTTCAGTAATGCTTTAGCAATTCTAGGTCTTTGATGGTTCCATATAAATTTTATTATGATTTGTTCTAGTTCTGTGAAATATGTCCTGGGTAATTGGATAGGGATTGCATTAAATCTGTAGATTGCCTTGGGCAGTGTGACCATTTTAACAATATTGATTCTTCCAATCCAAGAGCATGGAATATCTTTCCATTTTTTATAGTCTTCTTTAATTTCCTTCATCAATGGTTTATAGTTTTCTGTGTATAATTCTTTCGCCTCCTTGGTTAGATTTATTCCCAGATATTTTATTACTTTGGGTGCTATTTTAAAGGGGATTGCTTCTTTACTTTCTTTTTCTGTTGATTTATCGTTAGTGTAAAGAAAGGCAACTGATTTTTGAACATTAATTTTGTAACCTGCTACCTTGCTGAATTCTTCGATCAGCTCTAGTAGCTTTTTTGTGGACCTTTTAGGGTTTTCTATATATAGTAACATGTCATCAGCATATAATGACACTTTTACCTCTTCTTTTCCAATTTGGATCCCTTTTATTTCTTTCTCTTGCCTGATTGCTGTGGCTAGGACTTCCAGGACTATATTGACTAGGAGTGGTGATAGTGGGCATCCTTGTCTTGTCCCAGATTTTAGTGGGAAGCTTTTGAGTTTTTCACCATTGAGAACTATTCTGGCTATAGGTTTGTCATATATAGCTTTTATTATGTTGAGATATGTTCCCTCTATACCCACTTTGGCGAGAGTTTTTATCATAAATGGGTGTTGAATTTTATCAAATGCTTTTTCTGCATCGATTGAGATGATCATGTGGTTTTTGTCCTTTCTCTTGTTGATGTGATGTATTACATTGATTGATTTGCATATGTTGAACTGTATGTTTTCTGTATCCTTTTGATTTAGGTGCATGTAGCACATTTCTTTAATTTCACTCTGATAATATATATTTTTTAACTGATAATATGTCTGTTTAAATGTAGTGTTACCACTGTATACTTGTATTTAATTCTACTGCCTTATTTTGTGCCTTATTTACTTATTATTTCTTCTTTATCTCCTATTGCATTGATCACATTTACTTTATTCCTCTTTTTCCTCCCTTTTTGAAAGACAGTCTACTTCTCTGTTTAACATGCATACTCAACTTAAAAAAAACCTGATTGGCCTCTCTCCAGTTTAATATTCTTAGAACGCTTTACCCCTTATCACCTTCCATTGTAGCCTATTGTTATCAGTAGTTTAGTGCTGTGTTAGTTACTAAGTCTCAACTTTAATCATCATTATTAATGTTGTTTAAAATGGTTAATGCTTGTGTTCTAAACTCCCATATTTGTCACTGTCTTTGCTTTACAATTCCTAATTCTGGGTTCAGTGTCCTTCCTCAAGTGCATTTTGTAAATTCACTTAAAAGAAGTAAATTCTGTAGAATCACTTCCAAGAACTATCTATTCATGGAAAACCACTTCAGTTTTTGTTGATTTGAAACGTATTTATTTTGACCTCACATTGAAGTGTAGAGTTTTTCATAGACAATTATTTGTCTCAGCACTTTGAAAATCTTTCCCATTATATTTTGGTTTATGTATTTTGCTGTTGAAAACATGGCTGATGGACAATTTTTTTTCTGTCTTAGCTAAATTGTATTTTTCTCTGATTGCATTTAGGATTATTTTCTAAGTATTTCTCAGTTTTACAAGGGTTTATCAAGGTGAAGATTTCGTTTTATGAATTTTGCTTGGAATGCGTGCTCATATTTTCTGGGAATGCATGTATTTCATAAATTCTAGACAAAATCTTTACCATAGTTTAAATTATTTATCTTTCCTATTCTCACTATGCTCTCTTTCTGAAACCCCTATTAAGTACATATTGAATTTTTTTATTCCATCTTTGATGTCATTTAACTCTTATTTTCCATTTCTAATTCTTTCTTCATCAGAGTGTAACATGCTGTCTAATGCATGCAATGCATTTTAATTTCATTGACTCTATTCTTTATTTCTAGTATTTGTATTTGGTATCTTTTTCAAAACTGCATATTATTTTTATGATGCCCTGTTCTTTTATTATATGTTAATATATTTACTTACATAGTCACTTAAAAATATATTTAAGCTAAGGAAACGACATAAACCTTGAACCTTACTTGATAAAATTGTTTCCCATGGGGACACAGGTTAACAATTCTGATATCACCATATTTATACACACACACCAGATTTGAACAATTATGTAAATGATGATAGTTAATGGGAGCCAGTTTTCTCACTGTTGAAGTAGAAGGTTACAGATAAACAAGAAAAGGAAGCCAGAATGATCTATGTGGTAATGGATTAGAGTTGGAGACATCAGTATTAATTCATGTTTAGCTTAATGTAGTTACAGAGATTACACATGCAAATATTTGTAGGTACTGTCTACACATAGGTAAGTGTGTGTGTGTGTGTGTGTGTGTGTGTGTGTGTCTATAAAATGTATTTCTTTGCTCCATCAGCTGAAATACCTGGAAGCAAAGACAGCCCCATAGTGATGAACACACCTAGAATCAAGATCTTGATTTCTAACGTCATTTGCAGTCTACTTGTAGAAATAGCTGATTCTAGGGTCAGGAAATATACAAGAAAATCTGGAGTATTTGTATTGCCAAAAACTAAGGGCATGCTAAAAAAATAATAAAAGGGGATTCACAATGATGGGGGTATGTGATCTGGACACAGAAGTCAGCTGAAAGAGATTGCAGTTGCCAAAGCTGAAACAATTTGAACAAACAAAAGAAATAAAACAGTTTTTTATTATAATGTAAATAATAAATATCCATGAGTCAAGACTGATATAAATAAATGATAAGTAAATGAGAGAGAATAGACAAATTTTCCATGCAGAAGAATTTAAATAATTTTTATAGATGCTCTGCTCTTAAAGGAGTAGAACATAACTGTTCACTCCTTAATATGGTCTGTACATGGTGACAGCCCTCCAAAGAGGACAGCATGAAACAGAGGAAAAAGAGTAACTTTATAGTGGAGAAACCTGACAGACGCCACCTCATCCAGATGATCAAGGTAAACATGAATACTGATAAAAATGTAAGATGTTATGTATAGGGGAAATAGCATAGAGTCTATGGGAACTCTTTGTACCCTCTATTCTATCTTTAAAATTTTTCTATAATTCAAAACTCTTCTTAATTTAAAATTTTATTTACAATATAAGTTTTATAGCTTCTGTTGCATTATGTCATTATCAAAGGGCTTGGGAGTCTGTCTTTTTTGTTTGTTTGTATGAGTGTCTTTAATTCTTACTCATGGTAGGTTGTTTCCTTGGGAGTTTCACATTTTTTATTATAAATTAATCTTCAATAAGAAATCATTTTGGGGTCTTTTTTTATAGCCCGCATTGAAATAGTGTCTCTCCAGAATAGTTCTTACGTTGCCTGTTCTGGGCACCTGAAGGTCATCGTGGGCCAATTCTATATCAATTTCTCAGACCACTTCAACTCACAGAAGAGTCAGAGTCATTATTGTCGATTCTCAGGGACGCTTTTTTTCATATACTAGAATGGGGCCTTTTTCTGAGATTTTTGTTAAATCTACCTTTTCACTTCAGGAATAGTAAGGGTGTATGGCCTGGGATGTATGTGGGGGAATGGTCTCAGTTTTACACCCTGCCTTGCATACCTGAAAGTTTTATCTTCTGTTTCTAACTTTGATGACCAAGCCTGATACCTGCTTCACCTCATCCCCAATTTCTCCTGTTTATAAATTCAGCTCTATAGTTAAAAGGCTGTTTGTTATAGTTAATTCAGGATCTCTAGGTATTTGAACACAAGAGATTTATAGCTACCTAGTCTGAGATTTAGATGTGTGTCTTGTCCAAGCCACATAGCCAATAAGTGCCTGAGCTGGAGATTTTAAAGAGATTTCTTTACATTTTGCCACATTCACATTCTTTTTCCACACCTAAGTCATAGGTGAAAATAATACACACTTAGGGTTCAATGGCTCTTCAAAATATCACTAAAAATAATTGACATCAGTAAATAATTTTTGAAAAGCTTTTCATTCAGTTTATATTTTTCCATCTTGTTCACAGGAATTTGTTGAATGATGCAGTAGTTTCTGTAGTATCCCTGCAAAATGCATGTCCATCCAGAACCTCAGAATGTGACCTTATTTGGAAATAGGGTATTTGCATATGTAATTATGTCCAAATGAGGTCATTCTGGATTAGAGTGTGCCCTAAATCCAATGACTGGTGTCTTTGTAAGAAGTCACTCATACAGAGAAAGGAGATGCATCTGAAGATAAAGGCAGAGATTGGAGTCATGGTGCCACAAGCCACCAGAGCAGGAAGAGGCAAGGAAGGTTTCTTCCCTAGAGCCTTCAGAGTGAGAACAGTCCTACTGCCACCTCTAGAACTGTGGCAGAATAAATTTCTGTGTTTTTAAGCTACTAAGTTTGGAGTAATTGATTATGACAGCCCTAGGAAATTAATACAAGTGGATTTATTAAATGTCTTACTAAATCAAGATACAGGGTTTCTTAGTAATTCTCCTGGAGACTCTTCAGAAGATATCTGACCCCCCATGTTTCATTACTACTCTTATTTTCTTTCATTTCTCGCCAGTTACTGACAGTTGTCCTTTGATTGCATCTGCAAGTCCTTTTAGTGCAGTGGAATATAATCTGTCTGTCTGGCTCAAGGAACGGTACTACCATCCTACCAATTACTCAGACTGGATATCTGAATGGTTGTTGTTGCCTTTTTCTCCCTCCCTCCATACATTTAATCAGTCACCAAGTTCTGTGTTACTTTCCTGTCTCCTAAATCCATCCATGTTTCTGCAGTTCCCCCGTCACTTCCTTAGTCCAGGTTGCCATCATTTCTGCATCAGAGTTCTACCTAGTATTCCTATTTCATTTATTTGTTCATCCATCTATCCACCCATCTAACAGAACTTACTAATTACCTGCTGTGGGACAAGCACTTTGCAAGGCACTGTGGATACAAAAGTAAGTTTAAAAAAGACTAGGTCCCTGCCCTGATGGAATTTATAGCATAACATAAGGGGTAGACAGTAATCAGATAATCTCATAGTCTAATGAAAAACTATCTGAATAACAAAAACACTGAAAGAGAAGTTTCATAGCATTGTGAATGAAGCCCTTTGAAGAGATCTTTTTCTCCCGATAGCTTGGAAGTCAAAGAAAATATTTGTGAGAACTTAAAAGGACGTTAAAAAGGAATGGTTGAATTTATATGAGTTACCTACATTTATGATGCAGTTACAGTATTTTTCCAGCTTTATATTCTATAATAAACATAGTTTTTAATAACTGTTTAAGACCCCACAACAAATGGGCCACTTGAAATAACCCTGGGTATACACATTATCTCATTTGGGATGCATTGAGATGAACACAGCATCCAGGCTTACCTGTCATCACAGATATGACACTTCATTTTAATACCTGTTTATATCAGTCTCTCCCAATAGGCTGAAGGCTTCTAAAAGACCAGGGTTTATCTTGTTAACTACCATCCTCCAAACACTAAAACACTACTAATAGCACCTAGTAGACCCTAAAAATGGATAGGCTGAAAATACCAGTGAGACATTTGGACTTCTTTTCAATAGTTTATTGCATGTGAATGTCTTGGAAAGGATGGAACAACAACATCAAAAAAACAGCAGCCGGATCTTGGACCTCTACCAAAGATATGCTTTCATGTAGAGGTTTTTTTTACACCTCAGCATTGTTTAATTTCACTCATGGATGAGCAAGAGAACTAAGAACTTCAGACTTCACTTACTCCCACTCCAAAATGTACCTGGTTATCCTTTTGTCCAAATGAGTCTTTAATGTGAAACCCTCCACACAACTTACAAGCAGTGCCAATTATTTCCTGAACAGCAAAAAGTCAATGAACCAAATTAAATGCCTTTTCTTATCATACCCTAATTAAAATTCTTCCCAGTGAGTAAAGTTCCTAAGCACAATATTAAAATATTACTCTATAATTCAAGGTCATGTTTGCACTGAATAAATTAGCTTAATTTAAGTGTCACATTGAATAGGAATATTGAGCATATGCACATTTGCTCCTAGTCCTTGGATTGCCCGTGGAATTTTTGAGTAATCTTTGAATATTGGAATGAAAAACCTCTTTAGAGAAAGAAAGACATTGTTCCTTGCCTTTCCTTGAGTTACAGAGTAAACTCTCTCCCTCTCTCTCTCTCTCTTTTTTTTTTTAGTAACCATTAGTGATTATTTGAAACATGTAGAATGGCATACTTCTTATTGAGAATTTGGTAAATGAGAAGAAATGCTAGAGAGTGAAAAGGTGCTTAACATTTAAAGGGATTCTAAAATACTACAGCCTGCAAATTGGTTGTACAAACATTAATTTTGATCTGAAATGCAGTGGATAATCTTCATTAGACATACATTGTTTGGATATGTCATCTTTATTTTTCAGTAGTTTGTACTTAACATCTCAGAGTATTCAGCTCCTTTAGATCATAAGAAGATATGGGCAAGTCTCACACACCAATCATTCTTGTGTTTGTTCAGAAATATCAATGTAATTTACAATCTTGAGGACATCCAATCTCTGAAAGAACTGAAGTCAGAAAATAAATGAGGGTACATAGGCCTTTTCCTTTTTGGGGGTCGTGGAAGTTAGCCTCTGCTTTGGTGCCTAGGTCTGACACTCCCTTAAGATCCCTTTAAAACATGCATCTGCAAAAGGTAACAGTACTTTTCCTCTGAGCAGTAAAAGCAGGTCAGCCTTCCCTCTGAGCACACAAGCTCTGCCTGCCACAGCCAGCGGACTCGTGACGGGCAGAGGTTTCTTTTGTGTGCCATCTTCACCACACTGGTAGTATCTGATCGATGCACTGTTTTGAGAAGCGCCATAACTTAACGTTTGATGTCTGTTCTGATATAGGGAAAGTATAAGTGTCAGACATTTGCATAACTTTCCAAACCCATAAATAAATATTTTTACTTGGTGAGTGCATCAAATATAGCCTAGTTCTCAAGTTTTTAGTTTACTCTCCTAAAATTGCCAACCAAGTCTCTGAGGAAAGATCCAAGACATTACAGGCACACTCATTCTTTGTCAGCTCCCTACAATTATGATACCTTATCTTAAAATCAGGATTGGTTCCAGAAACTCAGAGTGAAAGTACTTCTGAAGCCTCGCTGTTTAGGGTGGGTGAGAGTTACAGATTCCCTGAGAAAGATCAGGTTCCTGTAATTTCAAATCAGCCTGAGTTGTTTTATGAGACTCAGAGTGGGCTTTGCTAGATCAAAGAGCCTCACAACCAGTATTCTAATGATATAATGTCAGACTTTATTTCCTCTGGCCAAAAGGTGCCCTCGGAGCAGAAGATGGGACAGTCACATGAGAGTATGTCTGTTAGAAGGTCTGTCAAGGGTGTTAGGACAGCTTGGTCTCCCATTTCATGCAGACAGTTTGTTCAGGCTGGCTTGACCGAGAAACGAAAAGCTCACCTGTGCAGAAGAACACACGCATTTTGGTAAAATTTTCAAATGCTGGTGGAAAAAGACTTCGGTTATCTTTTTTTTTTTAATTGCAGAATTTAGCTTCTAAGAGTCTTACTGATTTCTCTCCCAAATATGAGCTTCTGCAGCATCAGTTGCCCTAAACCTTACTTGATGTGAAAAGCAATCAAGACAAGAGAACTGTTTTCAAGCCATTTGAAATATCTTTCAAATACAGTTCCACAAGAAAACAGGAAAAAAAAAAGTTGTGCAGGTTTGTCCAAACATTTTGAAATTGACTTTAAAAAGGGAATTTTATTTCTCAGTTTATGTTTTGCATCTATTGGAAAGAAGAATTAAGAGGTGTACCAAGCCTGGAGTTCAGTCAGAGAAACAGAGGCTAGCTAGTCCAGGATCTTTCCCTGTGTCTACTGTGGTGACCTTCAAGTACGGTAACACATAGCCTATTTTTTTTTCTCCATTGCTGGCTCTTGAGACAGCAAAGCCCATGTCCTTGGGTTGTCTGATACTGTATCACAGAGCCTCTGGTGAAAGTCTGAAGGTAGGATCCACCTTGGCCCTGGACTTGCATCCTGAATACTAGATATATACTACATGGCTTACTCTGCAGAACATTCATCATGTAGTAGCATTCTTGGGTACTGAGCTGTGATTGAAAAACAGCATCTATCTGCTAAGAATAAATGAAGAAGGCATCTTGATTTAACATCTCAAATCAGGAAAGCTTAGAAGTAAATATTTTAGCACTGTCGTGGACTCAGATTTGCCAAGGAGAATTAATATAAGACAGACAATTCAACATTATGTTGAGCAAGCAGCACTGAAACAAATTCATCCAAAGAAACGCGTGAAACATAAACAAAGAACTGCAGCATACACAATGCAGTGTTTTGCTGGCTGAGTTCTTCTATGACATTCATGGAGTGGAAATAAAGTACTAAAAATGTTTCCTCAAAATATTTTGATTTTGAAGGAGCATCCCTAAAATTTTGGTTTTAAAAGATCTGTGTTTTAACTCAATTTATTGATATCTAGATCAAGCTTTGTAGTATACCTCTGTCTCCTGAAACAGGTGTCAATACAAATTCAGTTTGGTTCAACCTGATATAGCCTTGGGAACAGCTAGTAGGTTTAAGCACTAAATTGGGCCCCTGGGATATACAAAGATACTTGGAGTCTAACTGAGAAGAGAAGCTAAAGATACTGATTCAGGATTGGCATTTATTGAGAACCTGTTACCAAGGCTGTTGCCCCAGAACCATGCCCCGGCCCCTCCCCCTGGTAAACTTGCAGAAAACTACAACTAACCATACTCTCTAGCTGTGTTCACAGCGCAGGAACAAGAGAATCTAAGTGTAGAGGAACTAGTGCATGCTGGTTCAGCTTCAAAGGTGGGACAGAGGTCTCCCTGCAGCTCCTTACCATCTCATTGCAATAGTAAGATCTCTGATCATCTGTGCCATGATGATTCTACCACCTTCCCATGCAGAAACTAAAGGACCAGGCAAGGGCAGAAAAGAGGTGGCACAGTAGTTCCAGGAATAACCCCACCCATTCCCAGAAAGCCATTGCATTTGCCTCCCCCTCATTAGCCTTGTTTTTAAAATCTCGCCTTAATTGTCTCCCTGTCGAGAAGTTGATTTGTGAACCAAGTTCCCGCTTCTCCATTCTCTGGCAACTGAATAATGCTTGCACTGCCTCAGTCTGAGCTTCCGTTTTGTTTTTTGGCTGCTAGAACGGGAACAGAAAAAGAACATTCCCAGTTAAGGCAAGGGGCTCCAACTGGGCTAGGGCCCAAGTTGGTGTCTATACGACATAATTTGGTAACAAACTTACTATGTGTCCTCTTCTAGTTTCTTGTCCAGTGGTAATTGAAGGTACATTGTTTTTTGTGTTTCTTTTTTGGTTTTTATTTTTTCCAATTTTTTTTTTTATTGAAGTGTAGTCAATTTACAGGGCTGTGTCAATTCCTAGGGTACAGCATAATGTTTCAGTCATACATATACATACATATATTCCTTTTCATATACTTTTTCATTATAGGTTACTATAAGATATTGAACTTAGTTCCCTGTGCAATACAGTATAAACTTGTTGTTTATCTATTTTATATAGAGTAGTGAGTATTCACAAATCTCAAACTCTCAATTTATCTGTTCCCACTCCATTTCCTCCCTGGTAACTGTAAGTTTGGAGTTCTGGAGGCTTGAAGTCCGAGATCAGGGTGCCAGCATGATCAGGTTCCAGTCAGAGCCCTTTTCCAGGTTGTGGACTGCAGACTTCTCATTCACACACAGAAAAAAGTAAGCTAGTCTCTGGGCTCAATGAGGGCATTAGTCCCATTCATGAGGGCTCCGCCTTCCTGACCTTCCAAAGGCCTTACCTCCAAATACCATCACTTTGGGTATTAAATTTCAACATATGAATTTTGAGGGAACATTAAAGTCAGTCCATAACAAATAGTCTTATACCAAAATAAGAGAGGAAACTCAGCAAATTTGAACATGCAGTGTCATTTAATCAAGTCTACAATGCAAAGCTTCTATTTCTAGACCATTTATTCATATAAGTTTTGGGAGGGGGGGTCTATTCATGGATGTTTATTTTCCCTTCACTGTCAGAACCTTTAGATTTTTTTCTTCTCCAGACTTCTAAATGATTTTACTGGACCCTCATTGCCTGGCTGACCAAGAGTTACCATGAGATATTTACTCTGGGGGAAAATAAATTAAAAATTAGTGCCGGCTGCTGTCTGCACATAGAAGGTTATGCAAATGTTCATCTGTTCCTTTGAAGCCTTGAACATCCTGTGGGAACAACAGCCTTTTTGCCAGAATTCGTATTCCTACTAATGTTTAAAATCAATGTGCAGTTACCTGTAGCTCAGAAGAAAGCTAGCCAACAGTTTTTACAATATTAGAATGATCAGAAGCTCTGCTTTGAAATGGTAAATCTCATGCTAGAAGTGTGGTTCTCTTGGGTTACTGCAAGTGTCAGATTCACTCCACTGAGCCTTTCTTCCCACTGCCCCAGCAAGCTGGTGGAATGGAAAGATCTCATCCAGGGAGATATACAGACTGAGAAAATAACTTCCCCAAACTCCCATGGTGCTCTTCCTCCCTCCCTTCCAAAATGAAATATAACTTTGGCTAAATGAAATGTCCTGGAAATGGATATTAATTTGATTGTTTGATGAATCAGTAAATAGGCAGTAATCTCCCCTACTTTTTTTAAGGCTCTGGCTGAAAAAAATTTTTTCCAAAAAAGAGAGTCCAGTTTCCTGGCTGTGTACAGGGTTTGAACCAGCCCTGATTGTTTTAGAAAAACTTACTGTGCCTCAGCATAGTCGTAATCTAAGGAATAAGAGCAATAGTTGAGGTTGAGAAAATGCTCAAAGGCTGTTCTTACGAGGGAAAGAAGCCTAGCTTCGTGGGTCTTAGCCTCCAAAGAAGGGCAAACAGGATGGAAACTTGTATGCTAGAAACCTTACTTGTGTTAATTGCATTCCATCTTTACAACCACTCAGACAGGCAGGTTCACCCCAAAATTCCATAAGATCTTTTAAATTCCTCTTACCAATGGTTCCTAATGATAAGCAGTAAATAAAATAGACAATCTCTGTCCTCTGTCCTTACAGGATGGCAAGTGGCCAAAGGACCTAAGAGTCTCTTTGAGTTAGAAGGGAGTGGAGAGAAAGCATCAGGGCACTGGTGTACATGGGCAATGAAAAAGAGAAAAGGGAAAAAGGATTTCCAAAAACATAAAAAACTTTTCTCATTATGTGCACTCCCATCTTTATCCCAGCATTATTCACAGTAGTCAGGATATGGAAGCAATCAATGGATGGATGGATGGATGAAGATGATGTGATATCTATATCTGTCTAGCTCTATAGCATCTATCTATAGATAGATCACATCTATCTAGATAGATATATAGATATCTATCTATGTAGATTTGTGACATATATGTGTCTCATAATCTAATCTGTCTAAATAGACATATCATGTTGTTTTTATCCATCCATCCACAGATGGCACTTCAGGTTGTTAGTCTATCTAGCTAGCTAGCTATATAGATACAGGTATAGGTGTAGGTATAGATATTATTCAGCCATAAGAAAGGAGAAAATTCTGCCATTTGTGACAACATGGATGAACCTTGAGGATATTATACTAAGTGAAATAAGCCAAATAGAGAAAGACAAATACTGCATATTATCACTTACGTGTAGATTCTTAAAAAAGCTGAACTTACAGAGATGGTGGTTACCGAAGCCTGAAGGGTGGAGGAAATGGGGACATGTTGATCAAAGGGTACAAACTTTCAGTTAGAAGATGGATAGGTTCTGAGACTCTGATGCACAGCACTGTAATTATAACAAACAATAATGAGTTATATATTTCGAAGTTATTAAGAGAGTAAATGTTCTCACCACAAAAAAAAAAGTAATTATGTGATGTCATGGAGGTGTTAGTGAACACGATGGTGGTAATCATTTTGCAGTGTATAAGTGTATCAGATCAACATGTTATATATCTTAAACTTACACAATGTTATCAATGTTATGTCAGTTATATCTCAATAAAGCTGGGGCAGGGCAGGGGCAGAGGACTTTCCTCATTTCCCAGTTTTGCCCAAGGCTGCATATAGCACCAAAGGAAAACCAGTTTTCAGTCCAAGAGACTTCGAAATACTTCCATGCTCTGACATTCCCAGCCAGGAATAAACTGGTTTTTAAGTTCCCTGGCTGTTCTGTACCTCCTGTATGTCACTTGTCATCATTCTACACTTGAGTCATCTTCTCACATCTCTGTGTTACTCCAAGACAGCACCTTAGTCTGAATTCACTCCTTACCCTTCTTTCTCCCTCCAGTCCCTGCCTTGTGGTCTGAGCAGTGGTCATAGTACAGTCTCATAAGTGTATATTGAGTGAACTACTGTAGGGCATAGCCTAAATCTACCCTTGCAAAATAAATGTTTGCAAAAATAAAAATAACAAATAAATTTTTAAGATAATCTTGTCTTTTTGCCATTTACCCTTTCTTATAAAAATGTCATGGGGAAAAATGATGTCATTCTCTTTCATTGAAACCCCAGTTGGGTAGAGTCTGGTTAATTGAGGCTTTATAGCAGGGGCTCTTTAGGCAAAGACCCTGTCCCGCAGGCTTCTTGACATCTCCATCACTGACACAGAGCCAAGTGCTGGGGGAACATATGCTGCTTTTGAGAATGAGAGTAGGTCTACTCTGGGGAATGCTTCTAAATGCCCACTAGTGATCCTATTTCCTCCTGAAAGTACAGTAATGTTAACAGCACTGCATATTTTTACAGCCTTTTACACTTGAGAAAGCACTTTGACGTCATGGTCCCATCTTTATCATAGGCTGTTTGTTCCTTGGATAGGAGAGACTCCATTTGGAATCGAGGCTCCTGAGTGCAAGCAGGGATATACAACAGCTTCTAGAAGGAGAGTGAGGAGTGTGTGGTATGAGCACAGCCTAACACAGCTTCTCATGAAATAGCAAGAGGAACACATTTGTGTCCGTAACACCAGCAAGCTTGAGGGCAGATGCCATCAGGTATCCTTATGAATAATGGCTGCTGTTTACCCAGGACCTGCTAGGCACTGTGCCCTAAGAAAGGCAAGAATACCCCACATGATTGATATGGATTTTCTGGGAGAGGTGTGTTGGAGAATAAAAGGCTTTTTATCAAACTAAACCTTAGACCACGACCCATAATATGTAAAACAAAACAAACAAAAAGGAACTTCCCTTTAATCCATTTTGAGTTTATTTTTGTTCACAGTATTAAAGAATGTTCTAATTTCAGCCTTTTACAGGTAGTTGTCCAGTTTTCCCAGCACCACTTATTGAAAAGACTGTCTTTTCTCCATTGTATATTCTTGCCTCCTTTGTCATAGATGAATTGACCATAAGTGCGTGGATTTATTTCTGGACCTTCTATCCTGTTCCAACTATGTATCTGGTTTTGTGACAGTACCATACTGCTTTGATTACTGTAGTTTTGCAGTATAGTCTAAAGTCAGGGAGCTTGATTCCCCAGCTCTGTTCTTCTTTTTTGAGATTATTTTAGCTGTTCAGGGTCTTTTGTGTTTCCATACAAATTCTAACATTTTTTGTTTCAACTCTGTGAAAAATATCCTTGGTAACTTGATAGGGATTGCATTGAATCTGTATATTGCCTACACTGTTGGTGGGAATGTAAATTAGTGCAGCCACTATGGAGGACAGTATGGAGGTTCCTTAAAAAACTAAAGTAGACTTACTGTATGATCCAGCAATCCCACTCCTGGGCATCTATCTGGAGAAAAATATAATTCTAAAAGACAAATGCACCCCAGTGTTCACAGAAGCACTATTTACAATAGCCAAGACATGGAAACAATCCAAATGTCCATGGACAGATGACTGGATAAAGAAATGTGGTATATATATATATATATATATATACACACACACACACATACATATATACACAGTGGAATAGTACTCAGTCATAAAAAAGAAAAATTAATGCTATTTGCTTTTTTTTTTTTTTTTGCAACATGGATGGCCCTGGATATTGTTATTCTAAGTGAAGTAAGCCAGAAAGAGAAAGAAAAATGCCATGTGATCTCACTTATATGTGGAAGCTAAAAAAAAAAAAAAGGACACAAATGAACTTGTTTACAAAACAGAAGCAGACTCACAGACAGAGAGAACAAACTTATGGTTACCAGAGGGTAAAGGGAGTAGGAAGGGATAAATGGGGAATTTGAAATTGCATGTCTTGGGATGGAAATTTATCTATCTTGATTGTGGTGGTGGTTTCATGGGTGTATACATCTATCAGAATTTATCAAATTGTACATCTGAAATATGTATAGTTTACTGTACAGGAACCATACCACAATAAAGATGTTTAAAAAAAAAGCCAAAAAGGAACTTCCCTGTTAAGTGATAGGTGATGGTGAGGGGGCCTTCTCAGCTCCTCTCTCTCCTCCCTTCACTTGTCACTTCTGCAGCCATGGAGACAACTATGGGGAATGCTCAGGGCTACACAGAGCACAGTTGGAAAAACGGTGTGTTGAGAAGGCCTTGGCTGGGAGAAGAACCACGAGAGAAGAAAGTGAAAGGAGGGCAGGAAGGTAGTGGAGGAGTTGTTTTCCTGTGGATCCTCAGAGAGAGCTTCACCTGGCCTGTTCCCCTGTGCCAGGATAAAGCCTCTCCCCTTGTCTGAGAATCCCCTTGACTCTGGGAAACATCATCATGACACACATAAATCTCCTGGTCCTTGCCCAGCATCCTTCCCAGGCTAGACACTTGTGGCTGGGAGAGGTGATTGCCCTGGGCAATTCACCCATGTTTCTCCACTTACATCCCACTGTGGAAGCAGAAAGGAAGTCATAATTCTGCCTGCAGCCCGTCCCCCAGCATCTATGAGTCCTTGTAAAACGCATCCCTGCCATTGAGAGCTCCGCCTGCAGACTGCTGAGAACCTTGAGAAGTCCTACCTCCTTGCAGCATCTCTCTCCCTCTTGCCCAGCCCTGACAGATACTGATTTAGCAGAGACATGGATGGCTCGGGGAACTCACCTTGGCCCTGACTCCTGCAGCAACCTCTCAGCGGTGTTTGGCAAAGTCTCAGGAGCTTGTCATCTATTATACTCACCTTTCATATTCTGGACAGCCCCCCTGGATGTTTTTCTATCTTGTCACTGCTAATAGAGCCCTTACCTGTTAGAGGGCCCTGCCAGCTTCTGCCCTCCCTCCAACACAACCCCTTAAAATAGCAACAGCAATGAAAATGAATGCATAAATCAAGGCCTCGTATTTGAATATCAGAGTATCACATAAAAGCACAATGACTTTGGAATTGGACACAGATAAAAATACAACCTCTGCATTTTTCTTAGCTTCAAATTTGGGTGAGCCATAGTTGCAACCTCTCAAAATTGTGATTACTAATGAGATGATATGTACAGTGTGTGGTGCAGTGCCTGGCGTATAGTAAGTGCTCAATAGGTTTTAATAAGTAAATAGCTTAACAAGTAAATGAATACAGAGATAAACAGATGAATGAACAGCAGAGCATAAGACTTCAGGTTAGTTACCATTCTCTCTCCTTCCCTGCAAAGATAGTAATTAGTAACATTTATATCTCAACCAACTTGCCTGTGGTTACTTGGTAATGCAGATCTCACAGGAACTCCAGACATGTGCTTTTAACCCCTCACCCAGAGGGCAGTAGATGTAAGTGGGCAAGTGCATGGATAGTGGAGCCAGATCCCACTGGACCCAAACCCAATAGTGCCACTTAATAGCTGTGTTACCATGTGCAAGTCACTCAACCTTGCTGTGCCTCAGTTTCCTCATCTGTAAAACAGAGATAATAACAGTGCCTGACTCGTGGAGACTAAGGGAAGACTAAGATAATGCAGAAAAGAGCTTTACCCACTGCCTGGAGCATGATGAGGTTCTCCTTAAATCTGTTGGTGACAGAAATCTGCCGCTGCTATCACCACAGTCGGCTCCAAACAGACAGATTTGTACTTGCCTCACTTCAGGATCACTATCCCCAAACACTACTCCTTCCCACCCTACTCTTTGATTGGGCTCTTTGAATGGTAAATGCCCTATTAATGCCCTGGGCTCTCCCTGCCCTTTTGGGCAGCACCCAGGGACTGCTAGATCCCCCCCAAGTACCACTCCAGGAGAGTCAGTTCCTCCTGCACCTGGCCCCTAACCCATTCAGTCTTCCTTCTCCACCCCACAGCCTGGACCACTGAAGTCTAGGATGCCTGGAGCTTGAACCTCCCCTCGTTATTTTGCACATAGTATGTGTATATTAGTTTGTTTGCTGATTGCTATCTTTACAATCTTTACATTTTCCCTAGAAAGTAAACTCCATAAGGGTCAGACTTTGCCTAATTTGTTTTTGTTGTACCCTGGCACCTTGAGCACTGTGCATGTAACAGCTGCACAATGGGTTTCTACTAAATGAGTACGTGTTCACCTATATGTTTTGACCAATGAACAAAATCTAGGGAATGGATCCCCCAAGCCTATAGAGCAAAAGACATTCATGAGTCGCCTCTTTCCTTCCTCACCGTCAAATAGATGGCAGAGAGAAGAGATTCACCTGGTCCAGTACTCTCTCTTCATAGAAAGGGCATTGAGCCCTGAGGAGGGGGAAATAAACACACATCCAAGAAGACTGAATTTCTCTAGAGTTATATTTGCCTGTACTCAGTGACATGTACCATCTGCTTGCCTCTCTCTTTCCTTGTCTGATTTTTCCTCATTCCCTTGATTCTTCCTTTCCATCCACATTTCTCAGAACTTCAGAAGTCGTTCTCTCAATAGATCTGCTTACCCGTGAGTGTATGTCATGTTTCATCCCTTTGGCAAGGAAGAAGCTTTCTTTAACAGGTTTGATGTTGTCTGCCTAACCAGTGAGATGTTTTAGCTGACAATAGCTAGATTCAGTTTTTTACTCTGGTGTAAATTACATGCAATGAAATACGTGGATCTTAAGTGTACATGTTGGAAAGGTTTTGATAGCAATATACGCTTGTACAACTTACACACCTATTGAGACAGAACATTTTCATTACCTCAGAATGATCCCTTTTGTCACTTCCAAGTAAATCACTGTATCTCTTCAGAAGCAACCACTGCTCCAGTTTCTATCAGCATAACTCAGTTTTGCCTACTCAAGAATTTTACATGTGTGGAATTATATGTACTCTTTTTTTGTCTGTCTCTTCTTTATCAGAATATTTTTGAGACTTATCCATGTTGTTAGATTTATCAGAAATTGTTCCATTTATTACTGAGTAGTATTTCATCGTATGATTATACCACAATTTGTTTATCCAGTCACCTATTAATGGACATCTTGGCTCTTTCTAGGTTTCAGCTGTTATGAAAAAAGCTATTTCTAACATGTGTATACAGGTATTTTTGTGTGTGCACGAGGCTTTTTCGTTTTTTGACGTATCACATGTTTTTATTTCTGTTGGATAAATACCTGGAAGGGGAGTTGTGGAGTGAGGAGTATGTCTAGGTTTACCTACAAAACTTCCAAACTGTTTTCCAAAGTAGCTGAATTATTTTACAGTGCAACCAGCAGTGCATGAAGGTGGTTGCTCAGTGTCCCTATTAACATCTCGTGTTATCAGTACTTTTAATTTTAGTTGTTTCAGTAGGGGTCCACTAGTTTCTCATTGTAGCTTTACTTTGCATTTCTCCAATGACAGTTGATGTTAAGCACCTTATTATGTGTTTATTGGCCATTTTAAAATATTTGTATATTAAGTATCTGCTTGAGTCTTTCATGCAATTATTTTACTTTAAAAGTAATTGTTTATCAGCATTACAGGAATTATTTGTAAATTTTGAAGATAAGTCCTTTTTTTTTAGTAATATGAATGGTGAATATATTCTACCTATCCATGAATTTGTCTTTTCATTTAACTAATGATATCTAAGAGTAGAACAAAAACTTCTTACTTTTCATATTTTTTGAGTACTAGACAGGAAATTCTTGCCTATTCTGAGGTAATAGTGATGTTCTTCTGTTTTCTTTGAGTAGTTTCACCGTTTACATTGAAGATCTGTAATCCATTGTGAACAAGTTATTGTTTTGTACAAAGTAAAAGCCGAGGGTCATTTTTTCCATGTAAACAACCAGTTGTTCCAGTACCATTTTTCAAAAAGACTCCCTATGCCCTGATTAAATTACCTTGGCAACCTTGTCAAAAATCAATCAAACATATAAGATTGAGTCTTATATTTTTGAATTCCGATTACTATAAATTTTATAGTAAGTCTTTAAATCAGTGAATTTAAGTCCAAGTTTGTTCTTCTTTTTCAAAGTAGTTTCCTTTATTTTGAATTATTTGCATTTTTATATAAATTTTGGAATCAGGTTGGCAATTTCTATCCAGAAAACATGGACGTTTTTTGTGATTGCAGTGGATCTGTAGATTAGTTCAGGAAGAATTGTCATTTTAACAATACTGAGTCTTCCTGTTCTAGTACAAGGTCCATTTCTCCACTTAGAAAGGCACTTTTTTTTTCCAGCAGCATTTAATAGTTTTAATTGTAACCTACATATCTTCCATTAAATATTTCATATTTTTGGTGCTATAGAAGGTTGTATTGTTTTAATTTAATGTCATTCCAGTTGTTGCTACTTTGTAGAAGAAGATTGATTTTTTTGAGTTTGTATATTGTCTTTGATAAATTCACCTGTTAGTTCTAGAACTTATTTTTTAATTCCTTAGAATTTCAAAATAAACAGCATGTTGTCTGAATTTTTATTTTCCTTTCTACTCTTTATGTCAGCTTATTTTCTGTGAATTATTTTACTGACTAGTACATTCAGTAAAATGAAGAGTTGTAATAAGAGTGAACATCCTTACATTTTAACAATCTTACACATTTCACCATTGACTATCATGTTAGCTGTAGGTTTTACATGTCTGAGTTTTCTCTGGTTAAGGAAGCTTCCTTCATTCCTGGTTTGTTGAATTTTTGCCATAACTAGGTATTGAATATTTTTAATAATTTTTTTATCTACTTAGATGATCATAAGTATTTTCTTTTATTCTTAATATATTGAATGACAGTGATGTACTTATGAATGCCAACCCAACATGAATTCCCAGAATAAATTGCATTTGTTCCTGATATATTATCCATTTGCTATATTGCTGGATTTTATTTAGTAATGTATTTTTGAGGATTTTTGCATCATTGTTCGTGAAGTATATTGATCTGTACTTTTCTGTTATTTTAATCTTTGTCAGTTTTGGTAGCAGGTTAGTGTAGGCCTCTTATAGTTCCTAAAAGAGTTTGTAGAAGATTGGTATTATTTTTTCCTTATATGTTTGATAGAATTCACCCATTTGATCCTAGATTTTTCTTGGTAGAAAGTTTGTTAACTATGAAATCAATTTATTTAAAGAATAATGGGCAAATTTATTTTATTACCCAGTTGACACAATTTTATTTTTGTGTCACCTGGGTAATTTGTGTCTCTCAAGGGATTTATCAATTTCATCTACTTTATCCAGTTTCTGGGCATACAATTGTTCATTCTATTTATGCTAGTCTCTTACTGTGCATTCATTCATTGTCTATGTAGTATTTCTAGTGATGCCTGTACCTTCATTTCTGATGCTGGTAATTTGTGTTTTCTTTCATATTTTTCATGATTCATCTGGCTTGAAGTTTATCAATTTTACTGATTTTTTTAATGGACCAACTTTCTCTTCTGTTGATATTTTCCACCATTTGTTCACTTTCTTCTTCGTTAATCTCCACTCTAATCTTTATCATTTCCATGGATTTGCTGTTAGACAGCCTTTGGTTTTAATTTTAGTTCTGCCACTGATTAGTTTGAGCAGGTTTAAGAAGTCTACTTACCGTCTCTGAAACTTAGTTTCTTCATCTATAGCATAGAGACAATTGCCACTTTATGTAGCTTTTTTGAGGCTAAAATGTGTTCTAAATGTAAATTACCTAGTACAATGCTTGGAACACAGTAAGGACTCTATGGTTGTCAGTTCTTTATCTTCTCCATTTTAGTGAAGAAAAAGGGATGTGTAGGGAAAGGTTCATGTGTCTGTCTAATCAAGTCAGGAGATTGATTCTCTGGAAAAGTCACTGTCTCCCTCTGCATCTCAGGGGTTTTTATTCTTTCGCAAGAGGGATTGATCGGGGGATCACTCAGTTTTCTCCAGGTGGAACAAGTATTCCATGGGTCTGCCTATAGCCTCACAATTCAGCCCTCCCAGCTAATACTATCCCTGTGACAACCAACAAAAAGGCAATAGAAAGAAGTTAGGAAAACGAGATCAAAGAAATACCAGCTTCAAAGTACGAAGAGAAGAAGGAGGGGAAAAGACAGGGGGTGGAAAAGAAATGGAAGCTAATGGAAGAGAGTAAATAAGGCTGAGAGCTGTGATGCTGTTGATGCTGCCAGCCAAGAACTCTGCTCATCAGAATTCATACAGATGATACAGGGAGGAGAGAAACCTTTAGGGGCTAGGGCTGCTTTGAGTGGGGCTCAGATCTTCCAAGGCAGAAGCTGCCTAAAGCAGCATAGCTTAATTTCTGAACTTCCAAATCACCAACTGAGCTTAACTTAGAAATGGTAATTCATGAGGTTCTTTAAATGTTAACTTTCTTTTAGGAAAAAGAAAATCCTATTTTTTCCCTGGTTTTCTTCCTAAAATACTTAATTCTTATGTTCATTTGGAAGGAGTCAGTTGAGAGAAGAGTGAGTTGTTGAGGTTGTGGAGGAGAAAACTGACCATTGATAAGAACAGGAGTAGCCAAGCTTTTTGTGTACCTAGAATGGGTCAGGCACTACTAGTAGCTCTTGCTTATTCAGTTCTCTTTCACAGGCCAGAGTCACAACCAGGTGGAGTTACACACAGGGGAAATGTTACTGAGCTCATTTGGGGAAGTAAGTGAAATCTGAAGTGTGTGTATGTCTTTAATATAGAGCTAGGAGGCAAGAGGCATGTTAGGGAGCCTTGCTGTGCAGAATTTGGTTCAAGGATCAAAGAAATCAGGATCACCAGGAAGCTTATTAGATATTCAGAATCTCAAGTGATTTCCCAATCCAACTGAATTGGAATCATAGGTCATTTGTGTGCACCCTAAAATTTGAGAATCCTTGAATTAGAAAATGGGAAGATACTGCTAATTATCCCTGCTGCAATTATACCAGGCCATTTACCTTCAGCACTCTGTTTTTATTCCTTAACAGTGATGGAAAGGATTACTAAATTGGTCATTTTCCATGCTGGGTGGCTGCGGTGTAAGAGAGGAAAGACTTGGACTGGAAGCTTTGCTTGATCACCAGTATTGTGACGTGGGGAAAGTTACTTACGTTTTCTAAGTTTCCATTTCTCCTTCTGTAAAATGATGCCAATATACAATTAATATTGTCCTAGTGTCGAGAGATATTAAGTAAAGGGTATGAATCATGCTACACTACTACACAGAGAACTACAGTGACCTGTCAAAGTCCACAAATTAACATTCAATGTGTCCTTAAATGACATCCAGAGCTCTTCACTCTAGCCCTATTCTACTTTCCTGTCCTCACTGTCCATTATATTTTTCCACGAACCCTGTAATTCTGCCTTTTCCTCAAATATAACATTTGCTTTCATTTTTCCATCCCTATGTTCATGCTGTTCCTTCTGCCAGGTATGGTCCCCTCTCTCTAACTACCAAAATCCCACTCATCCAGAAAGACTCAGTGAGTTCAAATACATCTGCTTAATACTAGTAGCACTAACTGGACATTGTTCAATATGCCTCTTTTCAGACATAGTGATTTGACCCTTTCTACAGCAGCACTATTTCATTCTTTTATTTTTTAGTTGAAACCTGGTTGTGTATATATCTGAAATCACTTTAGGAATGCAGAATACTCAAGGAAGGAGGTTACTTGTTAATCATCATTATAGTTTCTTCAACCACTAGAATAGTACTTTCATGTGGAAGTTTTGAGGAAAATTAGAAAGGAAAAAAAAAGGAAGAGAAAACTCCTCCAGATATTGGCAAATCTGGAGATAATTTTGCTCTGAAAATTATCTGACAATATTTCTATGTGGTAGAAATAAAATTTCTAATGAAATATGTGCCTATCTAATAATAAAAAAGAGGGAAATAGAGATGGTATGTATTATTCTAAAGAGAGAAATTCTGTTAATTTATGGTTCTATCGATTGATGTCGAATGTGTACCATGTGCTCCCTGACCTCCAAGTTGCACCTTCATGCTCTCCTTTAGTTTGAGATATTGGAGAGGCAAGATCTCAGTAGCTCCCCTCTAGACTGAAATTATCTTATTTGTTGCTCATTTGAGGTTAGCTTGTTAAATCATGGGCATCCTTACAAAGAGCATGAGGGCGAGTTCTTACTGAAAAAAATCAGTGAGAGAGATTTTTGCAAAGACACAGAGCAGGAAATCAGTGATCCAGATTCAAGTTCTAAGTCTGGAACTGTGTGACTCTAGGCAAGTCACCTAACCTCTCTGAGCCTTACTTTTGTAACTTTCAGAATGATTACTGTGATCAAAGAGACAACTAATGCTTGTCTTTTTGTAATTTATAAACTGTGAACAGTTATACATATGAGGGTATCATTGGTAAATTCAGCTAACAAGACAAGTTCAGACAGGCCAATAGCTTGTAAACTACTTGGCATAAGAAACCAATGACTGTAATTTAGACCCCGCCTTCCTTCTGTGTATTGAGAGGACAAGGAAGATTAACAACAAAGTGTCAGGTTGCTTGTTATTAGTCCTACCCTGGTCCCAGATAAAGTCCCCATCTTATCCTCACAGGGTCAGCAGACCTACAGACTCCTTCCTCCACAGCCCACACCTAGTTACTGTCGGGGGTTCCCTGTCAGAGTCCAAAACACCTTCTAAAAATGGCATAAGGATAGGAAAACAGAAAAAGGTGGTTTTGATTTTGCTTTAAAAATCAAAACTGCCACCCCCCCCAAAATACTTTGAATGAAAAGATATCCCAATGAGGAAGGAGGAAGGATGATTTTATTCACCTACATCACTTTACTTCTAAACACACATCTTCTAGCACAAAGGCGCAGTGGTATACACTATGGGTTTTAGAGTCCGACTGACTTGACTTTGAATCTAGGTTCTATTTGATATAGCTATGAAGGGTCTGAGATTTGGACTCTGCTTGCAAGCTATTAAGTGAGCTTGCCACAATTTCATGGATGCTCTACAATTTACCAAGTGCGTGACCTTATCCACTTAACTTACAAAGCCTCATTTTCCTCATCTAAAAACTGTCTAGTTTGTCAAGTTGTTGTAGCATTTAAATGGGGAAATTATGTGATCAGTAATGTTTGGCACATAGTGGTGGTGCTTAGTAAATAGTGGTAGACTATCATTAAATACTGGTAATTGCCCAAGTCAACCAATTCAAGGTAACACTGAAAGCTGCTTTCAGAGCACTTTCATATCTGCCTCTACCCCTTCAGAATCCTTGATCCACCCATTAGAAAAGAATTGACTGACGTTCAATCATGTGCCAGGAGCTGCAGACCTGCAAATTCCCTCCTGCTGCTTAGAACTCTGCACTTGGTTCATTAATAGTGACACACAATGTCCTATTGAAAGTTACATATTAAAATTATGTAACATGGCCTCTTAAGATCTAGGAATCACAGACTTTGCATGGAAATGATTGGTAAGTGAGAATCCCAGTTCCTTTAGAATATACTTTTCTTTCACAAATCTGAGTTTCATTACCTCAGCAAATCTGAGATATGACTCTGAAACTCGAGGAACATCTTTTCCCTTCCCTGACCATCACCCTGTAATTGAGAACTCCTGCCATCACTTTTTGTTCTCTTATCCACACATCCACTATATCCATCTTATGCTCTACTCTCTTTCTTGTTTCTTTTTAAAAATTTAATCAGTCTTTCGTCTATTTGTTAAATGGATATTTCTGTACCTACCGTGTATGAATCATGTAGCTGAATGTACCCTAAACACAGTAGGTAACTGTTGGAGGTACCAAAAATTTTGAGGTTATAGTGTGACCCAGTTTCATAAAGAACATCAATCTAGTTGGGATTTCAGAGACATTCATACATAAAAATTTTAAAAGAAACAAGCAAAGTTATGTAATCATGCAAGGTTCACACAACACACACATACGTATGGAGTCAAATTCCCATTTTTCTTTAGCAAATTCATCACTGCTTCAAACTCAAGTTACTAGTATTAGCACATATACTGAGTATTAGAACATCGAGACACCACCATGTAGTTTTTTATTTGGGCTGGATAACTGATACACTACTACTGTTAAACGTGCTGAAGTCTCCACTTAGAGTTGCAAGAGGGCGAGGGGCAGGTCGTGAGCAGGGCCTGACTGTGTCATTGTCAGCTGTCGGGCAGGACAATGTTGGGCAGCAGTGTTGGAGAGCATCAAACACCTCTGTTATCCCTCCTTATGAGACTGGGTTGGATATGTCAAAGGAAGTTTTGTCTTCTAAAACTCTTGAAGAAGTAGGCTGTGTTTATAGCATTAATTTGGTAACCTGCCCTTGGCCAGAGGATGCTTAGTAAGCATTTGTCAAATGAATAAATGAATGTACAGCCTCCATTAAAAGTCAGATTTTGCTGCCTCCCTTCATCTTGGACACTGCAGGATCCTGGGCAAATAGCCCTCCAGGAAGACTCAGATTCTTCTGTTTCCAAATAAGTCTTTGTGTTATAAACCACACAGTCATGTATAAGCCATGCAGTGCAAACAGCCTAATTCCAGTCTTGAAAGACTCAGGGAAACATTATGTCTACCCAGGAGACTCACAATCTGAAATGAGACTCACAGGCATTGTTAACCATAAAATGCAAGAAAAGGAGATTTTCCTCAGGCAGCAGGCTCCACGGTGCCTTTTCTCCACAGACGTTCCTTCTTTTGTTTTCAGAACTTAGACTGTCTATCCCAGCAGAGCAGGATGTCTGGGAAGCCCTCACTAAGGATGCAAGCTCTAAATTTCAAAGACAGCTTTGGGGGAAAGAACAAGAGACTCTATTTCAGACTGAGGGTGCAGCCTGGAGATTTTCCTCATTGTATCTCATTTTAAGTAATATAATCTGCCGTCATCCTGAGAACACATCAGTATATATCAATAGGATTGTATCCTTTAAGTCCTAGGACAGTTTGTTCATTTTTATACTTACTTAATAAACATTTATAGATCTTTACCAGGTGCCTACCTATGTATTGTGCATATACTGTCTCATTTAATATTCCAAACACCCCTGAGAGGTTGGTAGCATTACTGTTACTATAGATATATTATAGTTCATTGTAGTTCAGATCAGGAAAATGGGCTGAGAGACTAATTAAGGTCAAAACTCATAAATTGCAATGCTAGACGTTGGACCTGGAAATAGCTGATGTTAAAGCTCATGTTACCTTGTTTCAAAACAGTAGTGACTATTCCACTGCCTCGATGCCACCCTTCTGTACATTTATCCTATAAACAAAGAAAATTGGAAGGTTATCCATCATATACATTCAGTTCACCAATGGGATGATCTTTAAAGGAAATATGAAAGATGCACAGAGGTAAAAGAAAATCCAGAAGTACAGATCATCACAGAAACAAATAATATTGTTTAAAAATTTTTTATTGCTAACCAGTAATTATAGCTTTAGTATCTTTCAAGACGTCTTCCACAATCTTATTAACTAATAATGTTGAGAAGTCATGCATTTTGTCTCTGATTTCAGTGGGAATTTCTCTAGAGTTCATCCTGCCTTGGCTGTATCATTTCTTTGTAACACCAGTAGGCTGACAATTCACAAATCTCTATATCCAGCCCAGACCTCTCCTCTGAACTCCAGACTTGTATAACCAGCTGACCACACAACATCTCCACATAAAGTCCAACAATCATAGCAAACCTAATTGTTCCAAAATGGACTTGCAGGTATTTTCCCTAAATAAGCTCCACCCACAGCCTTCCCCATCTCGGAAAATAGCAATTCCACCCTTCTAGTTGTTCTGAGCTTTAGAATCTTCCTTGAATTCCTCTTTTCCTATCCCACACCCCACCCCTCAGAAACTCTTGCTGGTCTTATCTTCAACATGTATCCAGAATCTAATGGCTTCTCAGCATAACCATTGCTGTCAGCCTGGTCCTTTGGATTGTTGCCAGACTCCTTCTGATTTCCTCATTTTTGTCCACATCCCCTTTAAGCCTAATCTCAAGCAGTTGGGAGTGATCCTATCTCAGCCTCCTCCAATGGCTCATTTATCTCAAAGTAGGAGTTAAAATCATTCCAATGGCCCTCATGTCCATCTGACCCCCTACCACCAACTCCCTGCCACCCCCGTTACGACTCTGACCTCAGATCATACTGCCCTCACCCCAGGTTGCTCAGCTTCATCCATTACATATCACATCCCCTGTGTCTCAAATGAGGTTTTCCCAGATGCCCACATGGCCCACTCCCTCACCTCCTTCAGGTTCTTACTGTAATGTCAGTTTTCAGTAGGGTCTTCCTTGGCCACCAACCTAAACGTGCTGTGCCTTCCATTTCAGATGTTCCTTATTCCTCTTTCATGCTTTGCTTTCCCTCTTAGCACTTACAAATATCAGCATACTGTATAAATTACTTATTTGCCTTTTGTATTAAACATCATTTCATTCTGATTTAAATTCTAGGACAGGGGTTTTGTCTGTTTTATTTTGTTTTTTTCCACTAATGTATTATCAGTGGCATTGAAGTACCTGGTTCATATTAGACTCTCAATAAATTTTCTTAAACATCCAGTCAAAAGAGGTTTAAGGTAGGTATTTTTATTGCTGATAAGGAGCTTCCTGACATCCTCTGTTTTATTAAAGTTTTGGATATTAATTTTTATCAAGCCATCTCTTCATTGATTGAGATTATCATATATTCCATTATATCAACTATTAATATGAAGAATTTACTTATAAATGCCCTGCTATAAAAATCATCTTGCATTCTTCAGATAAATGCTACTGACAGTAGATGATTTGCTAAACATGCTTTCATGTTCAATCTGCTAGTTTGTATTTAAGTCAGTTTAAAAAAATTGTTTGCATGTGCTACGTTCATCAGAGTTGCGAATAAGCATATGCTATCTTTATAAAATGATTTGGATATCGTGTCATAATTTTCTAAGTGTTTATACAGTTTATGTAATAAAGACATTTTATAAATGAATCATTTGTTTCCTCAAAGTTTTAAACTGTCCAAATGTTTTAGGAGGTAATTCTCTGGTAACTCATCCATTTAGTCCTTGGTTGTGGATCTATTCAAGTTTTCTACTTGTTTTCAAGTCAATTTGATAAAACATTTTCCTCAGGCAAAATTCATTCATTTCACCAAAATTCCAGGTTATTGTCATGGAGTTTTATATAGTGTGTTTTTCAAAATTTAGATGTGTTGGTGTTTGTTACTATAAGCCCTTTTCATTTCAACTTTTGCCCATTTGGGTTGCTTTTTTTCCCAAAATATACTTTCCAAAGTTTGACTATTCTTTTTTTCAAAGAAATAGCTCTTGGACTCGAGTCTATTCTGTTATGCAATTCCTTAATTTTTGCTTATATCTATGTTATTTCTTTCATATTTCTTTCTTTAAGAACTACACACTCCTCCAGGGTGCATTTTAAATTTGCTACCTAATTTTACTTGTCTTGTATCTTCTTCAGCTCTCTTCCTAGTCTTATAGATCATCCTCATCTTGTGGGGCATCTTAACAGATTCTCCCTTCTGGCTTTCTGTTACTGTTCCATAGAGGTCCTGTCTAACTGTATCTCACAGGTCTTTTCAAGAATTTTCCAAACATTTGGAGGCATTTCCATGGTAAGTCATTTACAGAGGCCCACTCTTCCTCTGAGTCTTTGTCAATTGCCTCTTTCCCCATTTTTATAAATATGGAGGATTTTGCTTATTTGTTGCTTGTCTGGGTTGTTGCTGCTTGTTTTTCCTGAATAGTAGGCCCCTGTTCGCCTGTGGGCTGGCTGGATGGTGGTGCTTGGCTTCATTCACATCCCCTCACATACTGGTTGAATCCGCTCATCATATCGTCATCAGGAAAACAGATCCAATCACAATTTCTTATTCTGGCCTGCTTCATTCTACTGTTCTGCTGGACCAGGGTGGTATTACATCTATCCTCTTCTATACTCATAACTCAGAATATGTATAAAACCAAACCTGTAGTCTCAACCTGTGTTACCATGAGTGTCTGCTAGCCTCGACCCCCATCGATGGCACTTTACCATGGGGCCAACATCTCCTGGAATTATTTGTTCATTTATTCAGCAAATATTTACTGGTTATCTTACATGTGCAAAGCTTGCTCCCAGCATCTGTCTCTCCTTATTTTCTGGAAAGCAGTTTTATGAGTCTTGCTAGTCTAAAAAGATTGGTCAAAAGGTGTGAGCAGAAGGGGAAATATTTCACTACTTCAAAATAGTACCCATTTAGAAGCGTGGCAGTGACAAACAGTTCAGGCTGCTACAGCAAGTATACCATAGACTGTGGGGGCTTAAACAACAAACATTTATTTCTTATAGTAGTGGAGGCTGGGAAGTCCAAGATCAAAGTGCTGACAGATCCCATGTCTGGCGAAGGCCCTCCTTCTTGGTTTGCAGATGGTTATATTCTTACTGTGTCCTCACGTAGCAGAGGACCAGCTCTGAAGTCTTAAATGTTCTTATAGGGTGCTAATCCCATTCATGAGGGCTCCACTCTCAGGACCTAGTTATAACCCAAAGCCTCATTTCCTAATACCATCATGTTAGGAGTTAGAATTTCAGTAGATGAATTTGGAGGGTGAGGAACACAAACATGCCATCCATAACAGATGGAGACATCACTTTCTGGTTGATAAAGACTTGGGTCTCTGATCCAGAATTAAATTCCAGGCTAGTGTTAACTATTCTATTTCATGAGGTGGCACATGGTTCTGAACCAATCATTGTTATCAGTCCACCTTTATCAGTCTTAAAAGAGTAGAAATTAAAAAAAAAAAAGTAGTAGTAGAAATTAGAACTGCTCCTAGATTCTTACCATAGGGTGTCTTACAGACTTTGCTTTTCCAGTGCCTTTTATTTTTCAAGGGAAGAGTTAAATAAAGTTTCAAACTGGAAGCCATCCATGCTTTTCTGAGTATCCCCACTTCAGGAGTCTGGCGTGTCCCTGGGCAAAGGCAGAGCCCCCGACCATATTCTAACTGTCAGGGCACTAAAGAGGACACCCATGCACCAGTGAACTCCAAAACAGTTAAACAGATCAACTGTAAGAACAGCCTCCTCAGAGAGAAATCTAGTTTCAAACCATAAAACCAACATTTCTGTTGAGCTTCAGTTGGGAGGCCGCTGATGCCCATCTGGATAATAGGCACAGCGTGTGCTCACAGGAACAGCTGCCTCCCTTTTCCTCCTTTGGCAACCAGGATGTGCATCTAAAAGATCTGCTGTTTCCCTTCTAGCTGCTACAAAATAAGAAGCAGTGCAAGGCATATAATTCTTCCCTGGCCCGTGCAGTGTTGTTTGGCAGGCGCACGTGGGGAGGAGACTGACAGTTAACAGTTACAGATACCACCTATGCAGGGACCAGCTCTGCTATGGGTAACTTAGGTGGAAGAGAAGCAGTTAGAACCAGTCATGCCCTAAGAGTGAGAAGGAATGAGCTTTGAAGTCAGACATGCCATTTGAGCAAGTGACTCTTCTCTCTTAGCTGGTTTTCCCATGTAAAGAATGAAGATAACAGCAGCTTTCTCAGGGGGACGTAAAGAGGACTAAGTAAGATGGTATGTGTTACATTCCTGGCATATAAAATAGGTTCCCAAAACAATAATTCTGCTCAGAGCCAGGACCAGGGCAAAACAAGTGAGGTGCTCTTCATGTGCACAAAGTTTAAGGGAGGACAAAAAACGGTAACAAAGATAAATACTATTTTAAAGCACTATTTTAAAAGCTATTGCAAAAAAAAAAATCTATAATGGACAAATTATCTAAATTGTAAGTAAAGTTGAATTCTGACCCTCCACTTTACAAGTGTCTTTTACTTGCCTCATTCTAATCTTGACCTCATTTCCAAGACAATTTTATTATAAAATCAGGGACCAGCCAGTAGGCTGTAGTTTGTTGATTTGATTCTTTTAAAATATTGCATGAAAATATTATTTATATTGACTGTTGAGTTTTTTGCAGCTGCCTTAAATTTTGTGTCAGAGGTTAATTCCTCACTCCCCTCACCTTACTCCATGCTCTGATTCTCCTAAGTACCATTTCTTAATAACTAATTACTTGCCGTTTTCAATCTCAGTGAAAAAATCCGCATGCTCTCTCCTCCATCCCCCATACCCTCTCCTGCCTTGTTCTCTAAGCATCAGCAATTCTTACCAGCATGCCCCTAGCTGTGTAATTTGGCCACACTTATTAGATATTATTACAAACAAATATTATTACAATAATATTATTATGAACATTATTACAATTTATTATTATAAAATGCTATATATTATTACAAACGTAACCATATTTAGAGGAATGCCCCAAACCTTAATGTTCCTGCCTAAGTTGGCTTGGACAGCTGGAGTTACTAGCTTTTCTAGAGGTTCCCTACAAATTATTTCCACAATGTCTAGGGTGCTTGTAAGTACAATCTAAATATCCTCTAGGGGGGTAACATTTTCTAAGTGCAAAGTAAGGGTTATTTTTCCCTCTGAAAACCTGTGATGGGGTGGAGGGAGTCTGATAGTGGGCTCTAGGGGAGATACAGAAATGTATAAAGTACAGTTACCTCCAGGAGTGGGAATGAGAAATGGGTATAAAATGACAATAATCCTTTATTGGGTGGTATTATATGCTGAAGTCTATGTTATCCATATGAGCTCATTTAATCCTCATGAAACATTTTATGATGTATCTATTATCACCCCTATTTTGCTGATAAGGAGACTGAGACACAGATTAACTTGCACCTAGTTACTAGCTAGTAACAAGCATCTCTAGTGTCTTTTCTGTTTTTCCACAGTGAATTGTACACAGCTTTATACCTTAGAAGGGATTTTTATATACAGTTTCCACTTTTGTCCCCTCCCTTCCCCTACGAAGTAGGCAAATGGTATTTCCATTTGCCACAAGAGGTGTCTGAGGTCGACAGCAAGCAAGAGACCAAAAAGTGTTTTTTTGATTCCACTGCTCTATCCTTGACAATTTGCTGTTTCTCATTTAGGAATCCTCCATCAAAACTCCCTAGCATTGTAAATGAGTTTATTAAACTCTATTTCTTGTCTAGACTCATTGGGCAAACATTATATTCAGCCCTCAAAGTCAAGCTTAAAGGGCTTAAAGGTCACCTTCTGTGGTGGACTGGACTCCTCCATTAGCCTCCAGAGCCCCTCCCTCCTTCTCCACACTCCTCTATCCTGCGCGTCACCCTGCAGGCCAGCTTGTATAGACTGCACCAAGGGGTCTCTCTGGGCTTCCTGTTGGACTCAGCTAAGTGGGGAGTCCCAGTAAGGAAGCAGAGGGAGATGGACAAGTGAGGTTGGGACTCCCTGACTCCATCCCTGTGAGGTCACCTCAAACCAGTTGTCCCCACCACCAAAGGTTAAGATTCCTCTCAAGGTGGCCACATCTATTAGACTGTCCCTCACCTTTCAGATGCAAGGGAGGGACCAGCTCTACTGCCACTCACCAGGTTATCACCCCATCTTTTGTGTTTTCCTGCACTCCCCCTACATCTTGTAAGTAGTCCCTACTTAAACCCTAACTTAAATGTGCTCCTCTGTTTAGGCTCTAACTGACACAGCTCCCCTGTGAACTTGGGTAAAGACTGTTCACGTTGATTTGACAGCCCTGAGCTCAAATCTTAACACACCAGCTGTGTGCTCTGAGAGTGATTATCAGCTTCTTTGAGGCTCACAGCCTTACCTCTAAAATGCCAGCACCCCTAGGAGAGCCCACCAGGAGTTACTCATTCCTCATGCATTCAAGACATACTTATTAAGCCTCCACTATGTGCAGCAAACAGGCTGCACACAAAGAAGGGAAAGTCTATCATACCCTCCCCAGAGAATTTGCCTTCCCGTTGGAAAACATAGATAGCAGAGCTACACAGGGGTCTCCAGGGGAGCCTGCAGCATCAGACCCAAGATGGAAATGCTGAGCACGTAGAGAAAGGATTCAAGAAGTGGTGGTAACTGATATGACAAGACCCAAGGGCTAAGAAAGGTGTCTCAAGGACCTCTCAAATTTGACAAGCCCAAATCCACAAGCTGCATCCTCTTCTGCGAGCTCCTGTCTCTCTAAATGGGTACCACCATCTACCTGTGCTGGCCAGAAACCTAGGAGATGCCCTTAGGATCCCCCCTCTCTCACTCCCCTTATGAAATCAATCACTAATCTTTATGATTACTTCCTAAAATAACCCTATAATCTGTCTACTTCTCTCAGTCTAACCCGTGATCTCAGACAGACCACTGCCATTACTCACTTTAATTACAGTGGCTCTCTCCACATCCACTTGTCCCTCATTCCCATCACCCTCTCCCTACCAGCTCATCATCTGTATGGCAGCCAAAGATCCCTGGAAGATGAAAATCTCATCAGGTTGACCTCCAAAGGCATTCTTCTGATTTCAAATCAAAGACAGGACTCATTAGTAAGGCTTACTGTCGTGGCTGTGACCTGCTTCCTGCCTCCCAGTCTCATCCCAAGATGTACTACCCCATGCTCCCCTTCCTCTCCTCTCTGAGCCCCCTCCGCTCTCCTTTGAGACCTTCACTGACTGCTCGTACCGGCTTCCGACACAGGAGTCCATTTCCTCTGCTTGTAAAGCTCTTGCCTCCCCCTTCTCTTCACCAGTTACTTCTCTTCCTTCAAACAAGCACCAGTTGCTTGGGGAAGACTTGTTTGACCCCTGACCTCATCACCCCCCGATGCTTGTTCTCACATAGCATAGAGTCTCTCTCTTTCATGGCACAAGTTTACCTGCATCTGTATCCTGATGGTATAATCCTTATTCATTAAAATTTAATTATTTTATTAAACATTCATTATGTGGCCTTGAAATTAAACTGTTAGGAGCGTGAGGGCAGGGACCATATCTATTCTGTTTATCAGTGTATCCTCAGCTCATACCATAGTAGTTGGCATGGGCCATGAGCTCAAAAAATATTTGTTAAAGATGGGAACAAAATGCCAGGAGGAAGAAATATGGCAATGACTCGTCCAGATAAATAAAAATGTTCCATTAAGCATCAAAATACTTTATCTTTGAAATATTTCTTAAAGTATTACATTTTTCTCTGTCTTCTTAAAGTACACAAATAAATCAATATTTTTTAAAGACTCTAAGTCTTTGTTAGGAACCTTAGTCAGCTGAACTCTTTTCTAACCCTGACTGGCTTTTGACTTCTGTGCTTTTTAGATTCCTCAGTCTGCATGTCACAGATTACCAGTCTTTGCCTTGAGAGCTGGCAGTGTCTTTTCTGGCTACTGTCAGTGTGCTGTCCCTAACATCCTTTTTCATGCTTACTAATTTGTTGCTTTGAATCTCCTATAGACTGAGAAACTAGATAATCAAACTGATTGGGTTGTGTGTGAAGTCAGATTGACATGTTCCAAATGAGCCCCAGAGGGTTCTTTAAACTCAAGCCAGTGACCTCCAGGACCTACTGCATGCCTAAGACTAGCCACCTTCATCCCCCGTCTGCACACTGCTTTGCTTCTTTGCTTTGCTCTTTTGTCTCCTCCTTCATACCTTCTGTTTGTCAGGACTGGCCTTCTGTGGACTTGCCTGCTAGCAGGAATTTTCCTTTCCCTACTGAGTAGCAAACTCACCAAAATGGTAGACCTTATCTTTGGAGTTTCAGTTCCCTTGTTGGTTTTCACTGTTTTTAGGCACTCAGTAATGTGTGTAAGAGTCTCCCTCTCCCCCAGTCTCATGCAGCACTCAGAACTGGAGGAGTTTTCCTTGGATAAATGGGGTTTTACTCTAAAGAGAGTGATGCCAAAGACATAAAGCAGTTGTTTGAAGCATGTGGCACTTCTAGCAGATGAATCAAGCCTGGGTATAGATGATAATAATGTTTCCTGATCAATCACACAGATTGTCCTTTTTTCCCTATCCAATTAGAATTGTATTAATTACTTCCGCCTCGGGTTAAAAAGAAGCAGTGGGAGTAAGACTGCCCATTATAAACCTGGGAAAAGTTTTGCTTACTGTGGAAGGACACAAAAGCAACGCAGAGGCTAGTGTAGAGAATTTCACAAGTACAGAGCAAATGAGAAAGCAAGAGCTCTCATTCCTCTCTTGAATTTGAGCACTTGGCCCTTTCAAGATGATTGCATGCTCAAAGAATACTTTAAGAAAACCAAAGAAGATAGAGAAAACAAAATTTGAAATGAAGGTGTTATTATGAGCTGAGAATCAGGCTCTGATTTAGAGTGCAACTCCTTGAAAGATTTTGGAGACTTGGTCTAACACTTGGTTTTGTGCAGCCAACTAGAGCAACCTTCGTCATACCATGCAATTACTCTCACTTTGGCTCACACGTGATGTTAATGACAGGTCAGAATCAAAGGTGAACAAAAATGACAGCACTGTTGTCCCTGAAAAAAGTTATTATCACAGTTTTCTACATGCTAGTAAGAAGCCAGAGACTCACCACTTGTTCAGGACTGGAAGATGTTCTGATGGGAAATGAAAAGGCCGGCAAGGACCCAGGTGTCTGAGCTCTCATTAGGGGGCTCAGAATCAGACATACTTACATAAGGGAGGCCCCTGTCTTCTTACATCTGTGGAGTAACTGGAAACCATACAGACACTCTTAAGTACAGTTCATTGTAGGTAATTTTCCACCCAGGTTCATTTCAAAGCTGCTTTCCACCCAGAGTGCGTATTTGGCTCTATCTTAGAATGGCCTTAAACATCAGGGTATTCTAAGAAGCTGTCTTTGTAGCAGACAAAATAAGGCATTAGCAGGAATAAGAGCAACAAACAGGTAAGCACCAAGGTGTAGAGGAAAGCACCCCAGATGCAGAGCAGATCTGAATGCTTATTTCAGTATGTCCTTCACAAACTGTCCCTGTGATCTTGAGCAGCGTCCAGAGTGTCTTCAACTTTAAGTGACAGAATTTGGCAATATTACTTCTAAGTTTACTTCCAACTTACTAGAAGAATCTCTGACTTCTAGGAATTTTCTGAACCCGAAACCTTATGTTTATCATGGTGCTGGATGTTGGGGAGGAGGGTGAAGAATAAAAGAAATCCTGGCCTTAGAGTAGAAAGAACATTAGACTTGAAATAACAAGTAATATTTGATTCCCTAAGCCTCAATTTATATTTCTGAAAAATGGATATAACAATCATGTATTTCACAGGGTTGTTGAATGGTTTAAGTAAAATAACGTGTGCCTAGACTATTTCTATGTGTCTTTTAGTAAGTCATGCCTGATTCCCTCAAGGACCTTACAGTACAGTTAAGTGGGAGAGGCCAAGGTTGACATAGAGAATCATGATTCTCAAACTTGAATATACATAACAAACCACCTGGAGGTCTTGTTAAAAATGCAGATTCTGGAGTAGAACCCAAGATGCTGCATCTCTAACACACTCCCAGACCAGATTTTGAGTAGGAAGGTTATAGAATAAACATGTTTAAACTGAGACACTTTATAATAAAGTATATGCATGATACATACGACGAGTGAAAGCCTCTGTTCCTTTCCTCATACGTAAATCCTATCCTCCCTTCAAGACCAGCCCAAGCAATATAGTTCATAAATGCAGTTCAGACTGCTGCAGCCCTCTGCAAACTCTTCTTGACATCTGTTAAGTCTACTGTTGGCAGCTGCTCTGATAATCCTAAAAAGTGAGTCTGCTGGCCAACTGTACCAGAATCGTAAAGGGAGCTTTTCAAAACTCAGGTGCCTGGGTTCTACTCTCTGGGGCTCTGGCTCATTAGGTCAGGGAGGTAGGAGGAGATAAGGGCAGAGGCAGGCTCTAGATTTAAATAAATTTGCCAAGTGATTGTGATATTGAATTGGCTTGGCAGGAAGCACTAAAGAGGTGGTTCTCAACCATGGCTGCATGTTAGAATCAGTTGCAGAGTTTAAAAAGTATAGAGACTCAGGCCCCTAGGCCAGCTAATTCAGTGAAGTCCATTAGAATACCCTACATAGTTGTAATGTGAGCCAGGTTTGAGAACCACCACATGGTACTTAAGTGTACCAGTGAGGGAGGGACCATATTGACTTGGTTTACCACTCTATCTCCAGTGTCTAAACACAGAACCTGGCATTCAACAAATATTTACTGAACACATAAATAACTAATAAAAATAAAAGAACTAAAATAATACAAATTCAGGCTGCCAGTCATCTCCTTAAACTCTTTCCTGCTGCCCAACAAGACCATAGCACTAGAGCATTGGGTTAAGTTTAAGCTCTGGTTCAGATTGCCTGGAGGAATCCCCACCAGCTACATGACCTTAGACAAGCTTCATGACCTCTCTGTCCCTCAGTTTCCTCTTCTGTGAAATAGGGATGATAACATTTTTACCTACTTCTTCTTAGAGTTTTGCCAGAATTAAATGAGAGTTAGGCATGGAAAACATGTAGAAGCATGCCACATAAAAATTGATAACTGTTTTCATATTTCATCACTGAGCACATAGTGGTTTTTAGAGTTCTGCAAATGGGCAGGACATTGAGGACTATCCTATCACTCAACCAATAGATATTTCTCAAACACCGTATCTACTTCAGGCACAAAGAACTTGTTACAGTAGCTATAGCAGCAAAAGGAAAGAAACAGGACTGCCCTAACATTATTTAAAGTACGGTAGCCAAGGTATACACTGAACAAGTTCTTTCAAAACTGATGAGTAACAAAGTTATTTTAACTGTATTGACTATTACAAAGGAAAAGGATCATGAAGATGTAGAAGGAAGGTGGTAAAGTGACTACAACATTGTGGAACAGGATCAGTTAATGATTTTGATTTCAGTGATGTTGAAAGTCAGGGAAGGCTTCCTAGAGAAGAAGGGATGCTTAACTCCTGATTTGGCTGAACAAGGGGAGGAGAGAGGCTGGAGAGCATTCTAGGCAAAGGGAAGAGCCTTCAGAACCATGCAAGAGTATGGCAAGCTTTAGGCACTGCAAGAAGGTAGGTGTGGCTAGGGCTTATCATAACCAGGGAGGGCTTTGGGTTATGTGGGAGCTTGGATTGGGTTTGAAGTGATGGGTACCATTAGGAAGGCAATGAAGGAAACAGGAGTGAAGACAGGAGAGTGAGGATGAACATGGCATTTATTCATTCATTCATTCAGCTTCTACAGTGTGCTCCATGTTAAAGATAAGCAGTGAGTGAAAAAAGGAAATACTCCTGGCTTCATGGGATGTACATTCTAGTTGGAAAGGCAGACGATAAGCAAGTAAACCAACTAATTAATAATGAGAGATCATTCTAAGTGCCACAAACAAAGTAAGCAACATGACATGATAGGGAACAATGAGAAAGTTTGGGGCAGGAAGGAGATATTCCTGATAGAGTTAAAGATGACTTGTCATCACCATGTAATGTGGCTCTGTGGGAATGACATGCCGAATTATAGCCACCCTAGAAAGCCAGGCAGGTGACTATGATATCTTTATGAAACTAAGGCTGCTCACTTTATGACTGTCTGTACTGCCTGCCCTCTTTCTCTTGCCTCATGATTCTTTCCGCTTTTCTACTAATGTTTATTTACTAATTTCTCTCTTCTTTCCTTCTCTTCCAAAAGTAAGTAGGAGAGGGAAGGGAACATCATATAAGTATCAATGGTATGTCCCAGATGTAAAATCAGAAAGACAAAATTTTGAAGTATAAGTTTTATTAGCTGTGGGACTTTGAAGCTTCAGTTTCTTCATCTGTGAAATGGAATAATAATACCTATATTAGTCAGAGATCTCCAGAGAAAAAGAACCAGTAGGATATGTACATATGGTTTGTGTGTGCATATATGATACATGTGTATAATATATATAGAATATACACATTTCATATATACATAGCCTATTATATATTACATAATATATATGATGTGTGTTTATTATTTATATAGGATATTTGTACACATATATGTATATACATGCATCAAATATTGTCTACTATGTATTATATATTATCATATATATAAATAAATATATATTCTATTGAGAGAAAGGGAGAAATTTCTTTAAATGAATTGGCTCATGTGATTGGGGGCTGGCAAGTCTGAAATTTGCAGGGCAGGCAAGCAGGCTGGAGACTCAGGGAAGAGTTGATATTTCATTTTGAGTCTGAAGGCCATCTGAAAGCAGAATTCCTTCATCCTTGGATAGCTCAGTCTTTTTCCCTTAAGGCCTTCAACTGATAAGATGAGGTTCACCCACATTATGGAGGGCAATCTAATTTATTTAAAATCTACTCAGTTAAACATTAATCACATGTGAAAAACACCTTCACAGCAACATCTAGATGGGTGTTTGACCAAATATCTGGGCCACATAGCCTAGTCCAGTTGGCATATAAAATTAACCATTACGCTATCCCTTTACTAACACCAGGGATGTTTTTTGGATCCCATTGGTTTATATACATGAATTGGGTTAAGTTGGGCAGGTTACACTGTGTCTCTAAACTTCAGTTTCCTCAGCTGTAAAATTCATGTGAGACTACCTGCCTCTTAGATTGTGGTGAAAAATAATGAGGCAATCCAAATTAAAAACTAAGTACAGTGCCTGACACGTAGCAAATTCCCAAATAATGTTTCCTTTTATTATTATTATTATGCCATTAGTAATAATTTTCAATGCTATTTTTAATCCATCACTATTTTAAGTTAAAATGCCAAAAGAAACCCTTATTTTAATATTTCCTGCTGATTGCTTTTTATAATAACTACAACTGCTCCCTTCAGTCACAGACTAGCCTGTTTGCTTAAAATGGAGGGTGTTTCTTGCTGAGTAAACTAACCTACAAGTTTATATCCCACCAATCTATTCTCCAAAGCCCAAATTGATCTTTCTAAACTCTGAATCTGATTTATGCAGTCATTCCACAAATGTTTACTGAGCACATCCTTTGTGACAGACACTTGATAGATGTGAGCCGCAAACATGCAAAGAATGTGAAGGTGCTGCCCTCTAGAATTTAATCAGCTGGGGAGATGAGATTGCAAACCATTATAGCTGCTGTTTGCTAAAGACCTACTAAATGACAAGCACTTTGCACTGATTACGACATTAAATCTTAACTCTGACTTTATGTTGTGAGAATGAGCCCATCCTACAGATGAGAACTTGGCATTCAGAGAAGCTAAGTGACTTGCCTAAGGGAACAACGGAAATAAATGCTGGAAAGAAGGATAAATACTGGAATTGACATTTGAACGCTTTTCTGTCTGATTCAGTTCCTTTGTGTCCTGCCTTTCAATTGCAAACATTGGCAATTCAGTAAGATAATTGTTGAAGAGATTTGTGGAACATTCATTGAGGACACAGGAAGAGGCATCCGTAACTCTGCCTTGGTGAGTCAGCCAGAGCTTCGTGATGGTCATGCCAATCCTCTGTTTGAAATCACCATGGCCTTCAGGGAAAAAAGCATCCCGAATGTTAGCACGGCACACAGGGTATTGCCTGATAGCCCTCGTTCACTCCACACTTGGCATTGAGCATTTCACACTTTCATATCTGCTGGCCTATGCATGTTTTTCTATGCATACCACTCTCCTCTTTGACTGAATTCTACTCATACTTCAAGATTCAGTTTAGATGAGAATCCTTCCCTGGAAACCTTCTGCCCAGCATTCTGGGATAGCTGCACTGTTTTCACGTGTCTGTCATAGCACTGAGCAGACTATATTTTATTCTGTTTGGTTAGCAGGTTTCCTCACTAATTTAAATCCTAGAGGGTAAATATGTGACTTTAATTTTCATACTCCATCACTAAGCACGAAGCTTGACACGGAATATTTGATGTAATTGCAAAATGAACAGAATCACAGATCTATTTATGCTCATGCAATGAAATACATCCTATTCAAATTACACCTATTCATCCCTTCTCAGACCTCCACGGTGACCACGAGAGCTATCCCCGCCCCACAGTTTCTGGAATCATAACTCTTACTATTTATCTCTCTATGTAGTACTATTCAGTAACATCCTTCTTCTATTTGTTACAGCTATGTAGTGGACAAGCAGAAAAATATGTTCAATGTTTGTTGAATTGAAATAAATGGATACTAGCATCATACGGTGTAACAGATTCAGTAAGTAGTTGCTGTAGAAAAGTCAGGGATGGCTTATTTATATGAGCAAGAGGGAGTGGTCTGGGGGTGATAGAACTGTTCTGTATCCTGACTGAGATAATAGTTACATGGATACACACGTAAAAATTCATAGAATTTTATATCAAAAAAGACAATGTTAGTAGAAATAGAAAAAATCAATAAGCAGCAAGTGTACACACAGTGAAAGACTGAATATACAGACACTGGTCAGATCATACATGATAGTAAAACTCTGACCTCTAACCCCTGCAGCAACCAGCCCGAAAACCAAACCACAACTTCTGTCAGATTTTGGTCAATGACTGCAAGCCTCCCTGACTTCTGTCCCCACTTCTAACTCAGGACAAACCAGAGCAGGCCAGACCAGTTACCTAGGAAGCCTTGCTTCTGATTAGCCCGCCTCCAGCTTCCCCAGGCCAGCAGCCTTCAGTCAAGGCACATCTGAAGCCTTCTCTTTTCTTCACTATCAGGCTTTCCTACTCTCTTGCCAGGCTTTGAGTCTCTGTCAGAAGTAATGATGGTGGCTGACTCTCTCACCAGAGCAAGGTCTGATTAAACAGTTTCTTTGTTTCCTAGATGGGTGGTCTTCATTCATTTCCACAATAGTATGCTATCATTTGGGTTAAAATAGAAGTAAGTGTTTGTGTGTGTTTGTATATGCATAGAATATAACTAAAAGTATACACACATACACACAGAGACAAACAGAAATGGTGTTGCTTCCAAGGTAGGGAATTGGTTAGCTGGGGAAGAGGGGTAAAAGACTGAATTTTCAGGGTGCTCCCTTTGGACTCTTTTGGATGCACCCTCCCCATCAAATCAATGAATCAATTTAAAACTAACAAAGAGGAGTTCACTAAAATACAAACACTTTATGATTAAAAGGAGCTTTATTTATTATTCAGATTTACAAATGACCACAAACAGTCGCTGAAAGTAACTAGCTTCAAATGGGGAGCTGTTGTTTAGTGAGTGCAAAGTTTCAGTTTGGGAAGATGAAAAAATTTTGGAGATGGGTGGTGGTGATCGTTGCACAACAATGTGACTGTACTTAATGCTACTAAACTATATACTTAAAAATGGTTAAAATGGTAAATTTTATGTTATGTATATTTTCCCACAGTAAAAATATTATTATACTTAGAGTAAATCAGTGATAAAGTATTTGGTGAGTTGCTTAACAGTTCTGAGATTCATTCACAACATGAGTAAAATGGAGACAATCCCAGCTTAAGGGAATTGCAGGGAGACTAATTGCTTCTTCATATGTCCCTGTCATATATTAAGCGCATCAGCTAGGCAGGCTACTGCTGAGGGAAATAGAACCCAACATTTATCACAGCTCAGATACGGCAGATGTTCCTTTCTTCTCATATAACAGGACAGGCGGGATGACTGAGGTAGCGGTTGCTCTCCTTCATGCAGTCACTCAGGAACCCAGACTGACAGTGGTCCTGCCATCCTCAACAGGTGGCTTCCAGAATCTCCCCAGAGATTGTCTCTATCCATCCAGCTCAGATGGGGAGGACACCGAGGACACATATAGGAAGTGTCTATGGGGCCATGCCTGGGAGTGAGGTGAGGCCTGTCATTTCAGTCCTGTTTAGAAATACCAGATTTAGCAAATAAAATTATGGGGCAGGCATCCTGTATTTTATCCAGTTAAATTTGGATTCAGGATAAATAACACACTTTTTTTAGTGTAAGTCATATGTGCCATGCAGTATTAGGGACATATTTATTCTAAAATGTTGTACCATTTATCTAAAGTTCAATTTTAAGTGAGCATCCTGTATTTTATCTTGCAGTCTTAGGGCCACACTCTGGTGGACAAAACTCAATCCAGCAGGCCCACCCATAACTACAGTGGAGGCTGGGAAATGTAGTTTAGCTGTTTTCCGAGAGAGAGTGGGTTTTGTTAAGCAGCTACCAGTCTACGCTGTGGTGAGAAATGAACAACATTTAGGTCCCTTCCCTTTCTCTGTGGCATAGGTGTTAGAGGACCTACAGAAGTAATAGAAAATAGTGGTTCTTGAGCATGCATTAGAACCTTCTGGAATGCTAGTTAAAAGATTCACGTCTCTTGACTCAGCCTCAGCCATTCCAAATCCTTTCGAATGGGGCTCAGAATCTTACTTTCTAACCAGGACCCCAGGTGGCTCTGTTGCAGGCAGTGGAAGAGTTCACACCTTGAGCTCTTGGGAACCGAGATGTATGGACATGAAAAAATTAAAGAATCATCAAATAGTCTGGAATGAAGCAGTCTGTAGGAGGGCACAAGCTTTAGATTTTTGCATCACAATAGAAAGGGGTACAGTTTTCAACGAGTGTGTGCAGGAAGCTGACCTAGAACACTGGCCTTGAACTTTGGGTACAGAGCACAATTCAAACACCTGCCAAAACAGACTCAGCAGAAGTTCTTCCATTTGGCACAAGTCCTAGGTAGACTACAAAAAATAAAATAACAAGAAGACAGTGACACATCTTTCATCAAAGTCAGACAGTCCTGGCACAGCCTCCTCTCTGTATCAAACCTCTGGGGTCAGCAGAGCATCCAGCGTGGCCTCTAATAAGCTGCCTCCTTGGAGTGATTTGAGTCTCGAAGCTGACTGCTGTCTCAGGCAGTTTAAAGGACTTGAGAATTATTCTTTAACAAATCCTCTTATAATGGTTGAGATCCCAGCATTCATTCATATTCATTTTGGAAGCTGGTACCCATAGCTTGCAGGACTGGTTATAAAATTGACAGTCTGCGCCAGCAGAACTCAGGCAGGTGTTATTAACTTTACCTGAATTGATCTCAACTAGATCTCTGTCAGGGATGATATGGTAACAATTGATTTTTTCCAGCTTCTAGAGAATTATCAGTTTACTTATTTCTGTTTCTCTGCAGTCTTTTTTTCCCTTTTGCTTCCATGGTTACGGCAGCATCTCTTTCTTCTAGCTTTCTCATTTCGATGTGTAAATAATATGTGTTGAAGCACAATATTTAGAGAGGAGAGGTAATGGGACTTAGTAGTTTCAAAAGCAACTCATCCAAGCCCATACACATGGCATCTGTAGATGTTTACATAGGCAGTGAGAAAGAAGGGCCTGGTCTCAGAACACAGTGCGTTTCAACCATGTGACCCCTCAAAATTCACATGTTGGAGTTTAACCCCCAGTGCGAACCATATTTAGAGCTAAGGCCTTTAAAAAGGTAATTAGGTTAAATGAGGTCATAAAGATGAGCCCAGCAGGACTAGTGTCCTATAAGAAGAGGAAGAGACACCAGGGACGCACAGGTACAGAGGAAAGACCATGCAAGGACACGTGAGAAGGCGGCCATCTGCAAGCCAAGGAGAGAGGCCGCCAAGAGAAACCAAGCCTGCCAGCACTTTGCTCTTGGACTTTCAGCTTCCTGTGAGAAGCTTAGTTTCTGTGAGAAAATTGGTTCCTATTGTTTAAGTCACCCGGTTTGGGTATTTTGTTATGACAGCCCGAGCTGACTGAAACAGCCACCTACCCAGTCCCCTTTGAGGAGTACATCCTGTGCTGCGGTGTTTCCTAATGGGCTCGGAGAGAGAGCTGCATCTCTTCTCTCAGCATCCAGGGAAGTGGAGGCTCCAGGATGCATATTCCAGCCATGCACATCCCATTAGCCATACTTGGAATTTGCACCTCCCTCTCCCTCCGTGCTCACCTGCATCAGAGCCATTGCTGGAGCACAGGCCTTACAGGGAAGGATGGAGTGTGCGACTCTGGGACGGCTGGTTGTTTACTATGACCTTGAGCACTGTGACTTTGGAAAGTGAAGCTCCATAGACCTCAGTGTTATTAGCTGGACAGTACGGAGAATAATACCTGTTATTACGTGCCTGTTGTTCCTATGATCCAACAGGATAAAATAAATGAAAGTATTTTGTACAATATAAAGTACAAAACAAACTATCAGCTGATAACAGGCATCCCAAGGATCTGATATTAGAGGGTTATAAAAGTCACTCTATCTGTTACCTTAGAAAAATAATTCAGCAATTTATATTTTTAAATTGCCATCTATCAGTGGGGGGGTGGGGGAGGTGGAATCAGTTTTTCTACTGGCTAGAAATTATATTTATTTTAACAAAAACAGTAAAGGTTCTGTGACAACAGGATGTGTAAATTAAAGAGTGACTCCTAAAGATGGAGGAGTGAATTAGGATAAATTATAAATAATTCAGTGTATGGGGAAGACTCAGAAAAGCTGGTTCCATGATGTACAGGGTTCTAGACTCACAAAGTCCTGAGTCAGAATTCCATTTTCATCTTTCCATTACGAACTGTGTTGTAGGCAGGTTATTTAATCTTTCTAAGCCCCATAGGTTGAAGGTTAAATGAAATATTGTATGTATGTAAGAACCACTATCATGCTTCTTGTATAGGAAATGTGCATTATTATTTGTTGTGCTGGCTCTACCAATAATTCGTTGTGTGACCTTGAACTCACCCTTTTTAAGCCCCCATTTTCTTTCTGGATAATAGGACTTCCTCTGTACTGCTGGGACTTCCTTCTTTTCTAACACACTATGATTTTAAAATAATGACCATTGTGACTCTGTCACAAGGCTGATAAGTAATTCAGGCTTCGTATATAACTGATTATTTCTTACAAATAAACTTACAAATCAGGACTAAGCAAACAAACACACACAGGTAGTTGATTTGAATATAGCTTTCAGTAAAAATGTTCTACAGAATCATAAATGGAATACTGTATCTCATGAATCTATTTCCTTGAATTGGCCATTCAAAAAATGTTTTTCATGTACCTACATACAGAGCATCGTTCTAGAAGCTGGGGGTGCCCTCAGGGCAAAGCCAGCCTTGCAGGTGTCTGGGAGAACTGCAGAGTTTAGAGCATCCATTACTATACAGAGCCCAGGACTTGGGAATGGATCAGGAGAGAGCAAGCTAAGCACAGAGAGGAGGATAAAGATGCAGGATTGGATGTTGGTCTCTAATACGTATGAGTTGGAATAATTCCATATGAGCACAGCTCAGCTGGCTGGGGCTGTCAGCAGGGGAGCGAAAGCCTCTATCTGGCGAGCACCCCACCACAGCCCAAGCCCACAGCCTGTCCTTACTTGTATGCCAGAATCACTCTCTGTTTCTGAAGCTACAACTGGCCGAAGAGGTCAGGCAATGAAATCAATCCTCTGAGTTTTTTTTAATATGTTTTCATCTGTGAAATAAGAGCTACTTCACAGGGTTTTTCCAGAAATAAAATTAGATAATATATATTAAAATGCTTGTAGAAACTCCACAAAGGAAAACTCTCATCATTGTGCCATCATTTATCTCAAAAGGATTTGCCACGTGAAATGACCCACTTCAGCCTGCTTTTGCAGCAGATGGCTGCCAGAAATATCAATGGCATTAATTTTTCCAGTCATTCTTCAAATTCTATTTAGTGTTGATTATCACCTTTATTGACTTAGCCCAGCTGCAGGCACCAGCCCAGCTCCATCGTTCTGTCACCAGGACTTGGCTGGGTAATTTGTGGTTTCCAAAGGAGGAAGGTGCTGGGGTAGGAATGCAAGTGCAGCACCATAGCTGGCGCAGCCCGAGGACAGCCCCCGTCCCACACCTCCGCTATCCTGGCTGGGCCCCCACAGAGGAGGCGAGGGACTGTTTCCATCTGACCCTGGGATCAGGGAGGCCCGCAGCTCTGGAGCCTGTGTCTCTAACCAGAAGAAAGCTTTAGCAGGGCCGGTCATTTCTTCAGTCTGAGGAGTCCTATAGCTGTAGAGATTTAGAAGCAATGTGATGCAGTAGGAATAACAGTAATAATGGCCTTCATTTGTAGGGGAAGTGCTGTGTGCTAGACTCTTTGTAGGTGCTTTATAAATTGCCTAGATTCAAATGCCAGTTTTGCCCATCCCTAGCTGTGTTGCCTTGAGAAAGTTACTTAGCCTCTCTGTGCCTCAATATCTTGTGAGGGTAACATGGAAGATTCTATAAATATACAAATATATAAATGTATATAAATACATAAAATATAAATAAATGTTAAAATATATGCTAAATAATATATTAAAACTATATATTTATAAAACTTAAAAATATATATAAAATATAAATAAATGTATAAAATACATGCTAAATAATACATAAACGATACACATTTATAACTTAGAAAAAAACATACACCATATTCAGTATTATTGTCATTAATAATTATTATTATTATCATCATCATCATTTTTATAAATCTCTTATGCTCATTTCCTATTACTGCTGTAACAAATTACCACAAACGTAGTGGCTTGAAATAACACAGACTTTTCACCTTATAGTTCTGGAGATCAGAAGTCCTAAAGTAGAGGGTCAGCAGAGCTGAGTTCCTTCTGGAGGCTCCAGGGAAGAGTTTGTTTCCTTGCCTTTTCCAGCTTCTCGAGCCCACCTCCATTCCTTGGCTCGTGGCCCCTTCCTTACACGACTGCAACCTCTGCTTCCATTGTCACGTCTCCTTCCCTGCCTCTCACTCTTCCTACCACTCTCTTATGAGGACTCTTGTGATTTTATCAGGCCCAGCAGAGAAATCCAGATTGATCTTTCCATCTCAAGCTCCTTAACTCAATCACATCTGCAAGGTGTTTTTTGCCATGTAAGGTAACATATTTGCAGATTCTGGGAATTGGGGTGTAGACATATTTGAGGGACCAGTACTTCCCAAGAGTGAAATACTTGTATGGGGATTTTACAGTCAGGAGCTGAGGCTTGGAGGAGTTATAGAAAGCTAAAAATGCTAGAGATGGGTTCTGAATACAGGTGGGTCTTGTTGTAAAACCCACAATCTGTGCACCAGTTGTTTCTAGATGGAAATAAAAGCTCTGAGTTAGTTTTTCAGCTCTGCCGCCAAGCTGCCCAACGGCTCTTGGCTACTAAGAAGTCCCAGTGAGACAGTGGCCATGAAATGACTTTGAACTATGCCTCACAGGTACAAGGCATCCCTGTCCCCCTTGGAGGTGTCCAGATGGGAAAACCGAGGCACAGGGAGTGGAGCGACTTGCCAAGGACACCCAGTAGGTAAATGGTAGAACCAAGGTTTCACCTTAGATTTCCTGGACTCGAAGGAGAATAACACCTTCATTCAGTAGAAACTACAGATTGAAGAACTACTGCCAAAGAAATGTGGTTTTGTGGTTCTCAAATTGAGTGCCTAAGATGTAACCTTTTAATACGCTCAAGCATATCACCTTTCAACTACAGAACATAACTTGCATCCATTCAGTCTTGTACTTTATACACTACAACCTTTATAGTTTCAACATGAACATGGTTGAGGTTGAGAAAGTGGAACTGACAGACAAGGAGGGAGGAAAAGGTTATGGTTCTTTAGTGAGGAAAAGGGGAGGTTAAGAGGGCATGTCTGGAACCTATAACATTGTGACCATCCTGTATAGGGAGAACTCCAGCTGGTTCACCAAATTCTGACAGAAAGTGACAAGAAAACCTCTTAAGAGAGTAAGAGAAAGAAGTTTAAGATCAATTAAAGTAGGCCTTTCCCACTGTGTCTAGCAGACAGCAGACTTAAAGAATGTATTTTCCTCCTCTTATCCCAGGCAATGATACAGATTGAAAATATAAATGTCTGAACTGGGGGAAGTTTGGACAAGTGAATTAGGAGCATTGGCTGGCTCCTAAGAGGAACCAAGCCCTGCCTCACCTCCAGGGTTGGCCTCCAAGGGGCATGGAAGGTGATGGCTTAGATCATGGGTCATAGATCCAGTCTCCACTCTGTGCTTTGTTACACCAGATGAATTCTTAACCTTTTTGAGCCTGGCTCCTCATCTATAAACTCAACCAATGATGTACGCCCCTTAGAGGCTGTTGACAGGGGGGAATGAAAAACCATCTGTAAACCACTTAACAGAGAGGCTGACACGCAGCAAGCCCTGCATTGATGACACCTGTAGTAACTGACAGCCTCTCACACTGTAACTCTGGGGTCTCTGACCAACCCTGCCATTCCTAACATAAAATGTAAACTCAGTAGAATGTAATAAGAAGTTTCTAGGTGGTTATTCTAAAAACTATTAGAGTAAGAGAAAACAGAAAATGTACAACAATAATAATGACAGTTAACATTTTTTAAGCATCAGTGGTGTTCCAGTCACTCTTTTATGTGTTTTATGTATATTACTAAATTAATCCTTACACAGCCCTAAAGGTACATTTAGTATTAACCCATTTTAGAGATGATGCAACTAAGGAACAGTAGTCACCCAAGGTCACACCACCAGGAGATGTCAGAACCAGGATGTTAACTCAGGCAGTGTAGTTCCAGATCCTACTTATTTCCAGCTGCACTGAGGTGGCCATCAACTTATCATCCAACTCAGGACACCCTTGAGCTAGGAAAACAGAAAGAACTGGGACATATGGTCATCCTAGCACTATTGCTTTTATAATAGTCTTTAAGAGAGTACATTGATCTCAGAAATTATCCTCTGCTTGTACAAGATGGGGAAACCGAGAACAAGTGCATCCAGACCTTCCTGTTGTTGTTAGAACACCAGACTCCTTAGGATGGGCTTCAGGGCCCCCTACAGTCTAGCATGTCTGTTCTCCAGCTCATGCCCACCGCGGTCACACTCACTCTCAGCCTCTGCACTCTAGTTGCACAGGCTTTCTCTCCGTTCCTTGAATGTGCACACATTCTCCCTCTCATCGTTTTGCATGTGTTCCTTTTCTGCCTATCAGCCTAGAGTATTGCACTCCCCACGTGCTCTCTCCACTTTCTCTTAATTTCTGCTTGCTGGAGAGGGAGGTAGTAATTCCCTTCTCTCAGGTATCTACCTTAGGATACAGAGTAGAAAACTTCTGCCTGCATTTCTATTTCTATTGATCCTTCTCCAAGCTCCTTCCCAGAGACATGGCTAATCTGACTGGCCAGCACCTGGGGTGCACTTGACCACATTTCTCTGGAGGGAGGAAACACCAGTGATATGAACACACTGTCTTCTGCTCCACTTACTGCATTTGACTGAAGTAGAGGCTGCCACTTCCCTCTTGACTAACTGCACACAAGTGTAGCAGACCCCATCCTACTTCAGTTTGTGCTCCTAGTTCTAGCAGCTCATACATGTGTCTCAGTGGGGTAATAGAGATGATTTTGTCATAAACTTACCTATTATATCGGGGAAGGAGAAGGAAGTCATAAGCTTTGTGCTGTAGCACAGGACACTGAGAAGTCCTGCACTGGGAAGGACTGGACATATGCCCAGTAACCAAAGAGTCAGTAGTTTGTTGCCCATTTGGCTACTGTTCCTTGTAAGCACAGCTCTCTCAGCAGGAAACCCCAAAGTAGTGGAGGATAGAGCACCAAAACCGCATCTTGGACCCCAGCACCACTCATTCTTCAGAGCTCAAGTTAAAGGTCAGACTGTGTTACGTCTGTGGCATCGGGTCTTCCTAATTCTGGCAAGTGTTCTTCATGTACTTTTCCTTCCTCACTGTTATTCCATTTGTAATCTTGTGTTTGTTTGGGAGAGGATTTGATAAATGTTATATCTACCCCATCGTAGTATAAACACTGAAAGTGAGACTATGAAAGTAAGAGCAATGTTCATTTTGGTTTCATGTAGCTTAGTGCCAGTCTCATGGTAGGTACTCAATAAACTTACATTGAATGAATGAATGAATGAGTTGAATGACTCGTCAAAGGGTCAAAGTATAATTTTCTACTCTTCTTGTGCTGTGATTGCAGAGCTTGGCAATATCCGGGTTGACATTGTCTGAGAGTTTTCCTGGGCTTTCTTTCATATGACAGATTAGTGACTACTAATTGCTCCAGGATTCATTCAAGAGTAAGGCGTCTTACAAAAGTGAACGTGGAAAGGATCTGAGATAGTGCTAAATTGTGGGACAGACAATTGAAATACTGTGCTTGCTAGAAGAGAATCAGGACCAAAGATTGACCTCCATCTGCTTGGCAATTTATGTGTAAGAAAAAGATTACATCTGGTCCCTCTATATTCCATCCTGCCCTGCAACAGCAGAGAATGTTTTTCTGTTTTTTTGTTCCCATGTATTATCAGCAGGTCCCTTGGGAAAATATGATAATGCCTTATTCTTTCATGGTGCTTACAACATGCCAGGTATGGGTCTCAGCCATTTTAAATATATGAATTTTTATCATAACCTATGAGGTGGGTACTATTCTTTTCCATTTTACAGAAGAGGAAATAAGGCATAGAGAGTAACTACAGGACTGGGGATTCACCTGGGAAATTACGAATTTAATAGTTGCAGAGTCCATGCTCCTCACTGCTCTGCTGTGCTGCCTTGCTATGCTGATCCCAGTAATGGGGGCATGAGCTTTGTTAAGAGAAAGATCCAGACAAAAGCTTGGGAGAGGAGGAAGAAGAGTTCCATTAAAAGGAGACAAGAAGCTCTCAAAAGAGAAGAAGAATAATGTGGGAGGATGGGAGTTACCAACCATGTGGGCTGGTTTTGATATCAAGAGAGTGAGATACCAGGAGAATTTCGGAAAACAACTGTTTTTTAGATGGAGGATTTTGGGAGTATCAGCAATGAAAAGAGAACTTCAAAGATGTTTCCCTGTGTTCTAAGAATATTCTTCACCACCACCCCGACACCTAGAGGTGAATTTTGAGAGGCATAGGAAAGTTTTCAATTTATTTAAACTGTACTTTATAGGATGTCTGTTCATTTGCACTGACACTAATTTGTTACCTTTGGGTTTCATATAAAGTATTCCAATTTATCCACACAATGGAACTATGAGGCAGATACTACTATTTTTATATAGTAGATAAAGAAACTATAGATCAGAGAAGTTAAATAATTTGCTTAAGGCCACAAAGAAAAGTAAATACCAGAGCTAGGATTTGAACTTAGGTCTAACTCCGAAAAGCCCTGCTCTCACTATGCACACTAAATCCGTACAAATTGGTCAGTACCTCCAGTGACAAGACCAAAGTCACACAGAAACAGAGCATGCTCTAGACATCAGTCTCTTACCTAATTCTGGTGATCCTATGGCTTCCTTTATTGTCTACATTTCCTCCAAAATGCATTCTGTATACTCTCTTAGGACATTTAATACATAGAAAGAAAGGAAATTCTGGACTAGAAAAAATGATAATTGCCAAAAGAATGTCTCTAGAATGTTACTGATATTTGAATTTGAACCTCATCATCTTCAAAAATGAAGGTACAGATATATTTTAAGATATATATGTGTATGTATTATATACATGCATACACACACACACACACACATATGCAATTCGTCTTTGATCCTGACCTTGCAGTGAAATGGAAGACTGTGTACTTTATTGGCTAACAGCTTTGATTTTGGTGGGACATGCACTTGGATGTAAACACCAGCCTGCCTCTTAGTAGTAGCTATGTGATCATGGACATCTAATTTAATCACGCTGGGTCCCAATTTTCTCATTTGTAATGAGGGTAATTATCCCTTCCTCATAGGATTGTGCTGATTAAATAATATTTGTGATCCACTTAGCACAGGCCTGGCAGCACAGGGAAAAAGAATGAAAGACTGCTTTTGTTACTTCTGATAGAACTCTTCCATTGTCATCAGAATTAATTTAACTTCTCTCAGTACCAGTCACAAAAAGCAGTGGCCACACTCATTGACCTCAGCATGTAAAGAACCATGAATCATATGGTCCCAAGGTCATTCATCCATCCTAACAGTACAACTGGATAAGTCATTTCCTCCTTTGGGCCTTAATTTTTTAACCTATGATAGAATATTATCATAGGTTAAGCAGTGGTCTTTGCTCAGTTCTGACTAAAATGCTAGTTCCTAGTTATATGTCAACAGTACCCTCTTTAAACCTTTAGAACAGTGATTCTGTTCAGAATCAGAAAGTCCTTACCAGGGTATCCTCATTGAAACTGTGCTGACACAGGACATTCCATCCTAATGAACAATTTGTGATTCTATCAAAAACTGTAACTTCCCTTTCCTTCTGAGGAGGAATCATCTCCATCTAGATCTTGAGGGAGTGGAAGGGGTTAGTAGCCGAGGAAGGCGATTAGACTTAGCCCTAATTTCCTCCCACCAGGTGGCCACACAGGTGATGCCGTAGCAATCAGGAGAATCCCGCTCTGGGGCTAAAGATACATGCTAATTATCCTTTGAGTAGCTCCAGACATTGTGATGTAATTCAAGAACAGATACTCCAATGGAATTGCCACATTGTTTAATAATATAAAGCACATACCTATACAGTTCTTTCCATCTCTCATAGAAAACATAATCACATGTAAGTGAATGATTCACAGAATCATTAATAAGTTTATGGATTGAAGCTCCTTACCCAAATACCTACCAATGTGCAAGACGTTAAATATATGGAGAAACGAAAATGTAGTTTTTGCCCTCAAGTCTAGTGGGCAAAACAGTCAGTATGATGCCAGTGTGATAAGGCAGTGACAGTACCATGAAAGCACCCAAATACGTGAGGGAGTGAGGAGGCAGCGTGCTGATAACCAGCTCTGGGGGTGGGAGAAGCTTTGATTTTTTAGCATTTTCTGATTTCTGTGGTGTAAAAACTCCCACCAAGGCCAATTTCAAGGTACCAACAAGACATCACTGAACACAGAATTGGCAAGAGGCATAATTAGCTCCTTTTTTCCTTCGTTTTTTAATTGAAGTATAGTTAGCTTACAATGTTGTGTCGATTTCTGGTGTACAGCATAATATTTCAGTCATACATATACATACATATATTTGTTTTCATATTCTTTTTCATTATAGGTTACTACAGGATATTGAATATAGTTCCCTGTGCTATACCATAATTAGCTCTTATAAGCCAATACACGCTGGCAGGAAAAGGGAGGTTCTCAGAAGCACTGACAAAGGCTTTCAACTAAGAGTTTTCTAAACAGAAAGATATTCCCCCAAAGCTGGGGTGCTCAGGACCCGCAATATGTATTGGATTCCAAGCAGAGAGTAGACCAGCCTGAGCTCAGAGAGCTCTTTTGTCATTGAGGGCAGAGATGCCTGACTGCTGGGTTCCACCTCTGTTTACCTGTGTCTGCGAAGAGTATTTGGCATTCTGGAGTGGTATGTTTGCTCAGATTATCAGCTGCATGCCCTTGGAATAAAGATTCACTGAACCTGCTGTCAGAAGAATTTCCCCTGCGGTGTCAGAGTGAAATCTACCTCTTTGGTGGAATATAGTTAAATCAATAAGCATTGATGTTTTAACACATCTCAGAAACTGCCAAAATACCTGATCTGAGTTTAGGAACATCACAAAAGCCAAACTTGTCCTGTTTTTTTTTTTTTGTGTAGCGATTCAAAGATATTAGGGAAGTTATTAATGAGATTTAACTTCTCTGTTTAGATTTTAATTCCTTGGTCTAGCCATCTCTAAATGAGGCAGTTTCCTTTTGCTTCTCTAGTAAATTTTCCTTAAATGTGTGTTTCAGAGTAATAGATCCATCCAGTGTTACTTGAGTAACACAAAAAATAAATAATTTGACTGTTCTATGGTCCAAATAATTGAGAAGCTCTAATTTAATATGTGCTAGGTTTTTAGTGCAGGATTTCTCAGAGCCTTTATTCTGTGTTAATTATGGCTACCTATTGAGTCATACTAGGCTATATGTCAGACTATGTGCCAAGCACTTTTTGGGGGGCAGGATACAATTTTATCTTTTTTTTACTGAAATATAGTCAGTTTAGGTGTTAATTTCTGGTGCACAGCAAAAAAATGGAACGCTTAACGAATGTGTGTCATCCTTACATAAGGGCCATGCTAATCATGCTAATCTTCTCTGTATTGTTCCAATTTTAGTATATGTGGTGCTGAAGCGAGCACCAAGCACTTTAAATACGTTACCTCCTTTAATCTTTCCATCAAATTTGTGAAAAAGATACTGTCGCCTATATTTTTTAAGGAAGAAACTAATAAACTCAATAAGCAGATCTTGAACTCAAATCTCCCTGACTTCAGAACCCATGCTCTTAAACTTTATGCAGTACTCTCCCTACACTCTGACTCTCCAGCTGTGGGTCAGTGGATGCACTCTTTTCTACACGTATTTGAGGTTTAAATGATTTCCCATAGCACCTTTTTGCTGCACCAGTGTTCAGCACAATATGCTTTGGAAGTGTTGCCACAACACAGTATCATAGCACTTACTTTTGTGGCTATAAAGCAGGTAAGGGATCTTGTTTAGTAGTTGAAAATCATGGTACAGGTATGAGGAATCTGAATAACAAAAGTAATATAGAGAGACAAGGGTAGTGCCGTGGGAAGAGCGTCGGAGTTAAAGTCTAGAGGAATGGGTTTCTGTCCTGGGAATATCACCGTATAACCGTCAACAAGACTCGGAGAACCTGAGGCTTCTCTGCAAAGTGACTACATAATGAGAAAGTATCTCCCAGCTCCTTGGTGTTGGATTCAGTCTCATGGGCAGCTCGTACTCCCTACATGTCTTACCGTGACAGCTAAAAGTATAAGGTCCTGACCAGGCTTTTTCTCTGTGAAAGTGCCACTTCTCAGGCTTTTCTGTGCAGTTGCTAATTCTGAAAAGTGAGGAATGCGCTATGTGGACCTATGCTGTGATGTGCTCTCGCCCTGGTCACAGAACGCACTTGCTCGCTGCTGCTATAAAAGCAGTAGATTCCCTGATCTCAGGGCTCCTCTCCTGTGGTGCACCTCACTGAGCACAGAGGCTCCACCTGGTCCTCCTTGTTGCCCCGTGGAACTTAGAGGTTGTGGAGCTGGTACAACTATGCTGATACTACTGCTACTGATGTTTTAGTAGATGATAAAGCTTTTTGTCTCTGATCGAGTACTCTTGTTTTCTGTTGTCATCCAAGCAACTATGCAAGGCTAGCTTATTAGCTTATGCAATTGTCCTGCTTCTAGCTCTTTTCTGCACTTGTCAAACTTACTGAGTAGGGTAAAATCCTGACAGATGGCATCATAAGGGAGCACACGGTGCCTCCTAAATTTAGTAGAATAAAGAGTAACCATGAAGTACGGAATGTGACTGGTTTCTTACGTCATTCACTCACTTACTCTTTCAACAGACATATTTTGAGTCTATGCCCTGTATCAGGCCCTAAGTGGTAAATGATGGATGAGATGGCTCCTGGTTTCAGCAAGCTCTTCATGGAATGCAATCAGTCAACTCTATAATAAGCAATTAGGCAGTTGCTGAAATTACAGGTTTGTCCTTAAACAGATTCACACAACACCAAAATTAAAAGTCAGTTCTGTAAAAGTTGTCCGAAAGTTGGGTAATTTGTAGAAGGAAGACACTGAGATTGTTTTTGACGTAATTAGACAAGGTAGTGTATGTGACAGTATCTGGCACTATGTAACTTGTGTGTGACCCCACATACGTGCTAGTAGTTCTATCCTGAAACCTGCATACATTGGTTGTAATTTGTGTGTGCGTGTGTGTGTGTGTGAAATCAAGTGAGCCAATTATTCCCATCCAAAATCAGTCAAAATATTAAAGTCCACTCAAAATGTAACAAATTGGCAGTGTATTTGAAGCGATGTCAAGCCATTCATGGCATGAAATTACATGCACTCTAAACAAAGAAGTCACACAAGCTACCAAGAACTGTTAAGAGGACCCTGGAAGATATTCGGGTTTTAAATTTTAATTTTAATGAATTAGAGGAGCAGAGAAGGAGAGAAATTATAGTATCCTCTTGTGAGGAGAACTGTTTGCCTTGCTGCTCAGAAGGCAAGGCCAGCACATAATGGTTCCAAACAGCCCTGAATGTCACTTGGTGACTTTTCCCGGGCTAGCTTGTTATACTTGTGACTGCTATTTGGCTCTCTGATCAGTGTGGCCAAGGCAACTGTAAAATATAGATAACATTTATCCAAAAGATGGTTGGAAAAATATATCTATGAAGTTTGTACATGTATTAATTCATCTAACAAACAATTTATTGAGCTTCTGCTATATGTCAGGTAGTATAGGAGGTGCTGATCCAGTATTTATGTAATGACTTGTAGTGTGTTTGAGTGTGAGTTGTTGAAATAACTGAAGCTGACTTCAAGCTCTGCAAAAACTCTGCAGAAAGATAGACATGTAACCCCTCAAATTGGAATCCTTCTGAATGAACAAAGCATCTTCCTGTCCAAAAAGACATATTCTTAATGGAAAGTCATCAAAAGCTAAAGTAGCGACAGATGGCAAATAGCCAACTCAGATCCATTTGTAAATGGTGCTGTAAGCAGCAATATAAGAAGGACTGTCTCCTGTGCTTGTGTGCAGGAGGGGAGGCAGAACAGTAACACACAGGCAGTAAAATTGCAGTCTTGAGTTGTAGACATGACTAACTAAAGAACCAGGAATCTGGAAGACAAAGGCAAGTGAATAGCTCACTGTGTTTTAGAGATCTGACCAGATTTTCAGTTTAAAGATATGCAGGTAATTTGTGTTGGAGTGCTAGTGTGTCAATGGATAGTTCTGAAAGACTAAGCCAGAAACATTTTGTCAGTATTAATTAAAATTAGGGAAATGAGACCAGATACTATAGAAGCCCATGAAGGCATAATCCCTGGGGAAATGGGAAAATAAGATTCTGGATAAACTTCATTCTTCTGAAAGCATGGGAATGTCCTTTGGCGTGGAATATGGCCACCCGAGCTTCAAATGACAACATCTGAGTAAAAGTACATTGTTGCTCACCTGCAGATTTTACTTCCTAGTATCCCTAGCAGCTAGATGTGGTTACGTGATTAAGTTCTTGCCAGGGAGATGTGAGTGCAAGTGATGTGTGCAGATTCTGTCTCAGCTGCTTAAGGCTGCCTGTAAAGTGGTCCAGGACACTGTCCGAGAGATGGCAGAAAAAAGAGAGGGAAGTCAGGTCCCTGTGTGACCTCAGGGAACCAGAGTGTCCACATAGACCCAACTGCTACCTGTAAGAGAATATGAGATTTTGAAATCTATTACATCAGCTAAGTTAGTTTTTACCCTAACACAGTTATTCAGAGAAGGGCCTCTGAGGGGGACTAACATTTGAGGCAAGATGTGAATGATGAGAGAAGAACAGTTATTTTGAAGAATTGATGGGAAAATGTACTTGGGAGAGAGAACAAACAGCTCAAATGCCTGAGGAGTTATTCTCTGTTTAAAGAGCCAAAAGAATGCGTCATCAGAGCATAGTGGTATAGATGGCCTCTGACTCCACAAGCACTCAATGAGCAGCTGAACATTTACCCAGATCACCTCCTAACAGAGGTCCAGTTGTGGTTACAGAGTCCAGAAGATCGTATATACATTATTTTGTATTCCCATCAAGTTAGCCACAGCCGGCCATCCAGAGTCCCTTTTCTCTCCGCTGTTTCTCCCTCTTCTTTCTTCCCTTCATCTTTTCTGCACCTCAGCTCTCTTCCCATGGACCAGTTCCAGATGGCTGCAGGCTCCATCAAGGAGACTGACATGCTATTATTATCTTCATTTTTCAGAAACTGAGATCCAGAGAGATTAAGTGACTGATTCGAAGTCTCATGGTTAGTAAATGTGATAAAGCCAGAATTCAAACTCAGGTAACTTGGCACAAAAATCCACTCCTTTTAAGACCATACTCCCTCCCCAGTAGCTCTTATGAAACCTTCAGAGTGGAGCCTCTACAAAGCAGACCTTTATCTTGCTTGTAGTGAATTCTACTAGTAACATAATCTTCCTACTTAAAGAGCTTCTCTCTACCAAGGGTAAGAAGAGAAGGCGGAAAAAAAGGGATGAGGGTAACAGAAAATTCTGTCTTGCCACATTTAGGAAGTGTCAGTTCTCAGAAAAGTATAACTATGTCCGTTCTCCAAAACAGATGGCCCCATGAAATAGCAGTAGCACCATTTTACAGACGTGGCATCTGACACACATATAAAGTGACAGAGGCACATATTCAAGCTTAGGTCTGTAATTATCACATTCCTCTTGCCTCTTCAAAAAGAAAGATTCATAGTGTCCAGAGATACACATAACTAGCCTTGGAACTTGTAAAGCCGTACCCATAGAAATGGCCACATCCAGCAGTCACTGGCTGTGTCTACCCCTTGTTAGTCCTGTTCCCTTGCCTTTGTCATCCTTTCCCTCTCCGCACCCCTCAGCACTCACTGTGCTCAAGCTTCCTCCCCCAGGTAAACTCAGCTCTCAGCAAAGAGCCCAGAAAACTCCTTCAGGCTAAAACAGAAGTGAATGGTTACCCTCAATCCATGATCGTGAATGAGAAGATTCAGTCTGACAAAACTTGGTCTCCAGTCTGCCTAAAAGAAAATTATTGCTCTGAGATTTTAAGCGTGGGAGTTGGGACTAATGTTTAGGTAACTCAACTACCTCGAGGCCACCCATACCCCAGCCTGATAAAAAAACGTTATAGTCAGTCAAGACATCATATTATTTGAGTCTAAATTAAGCCAGGGTCTACCTTCTAAACCAGTGAGAGACCTAAGTTCTCAAAGCTTAAATAAGTTTCATGTATTTTTCTTCCCCCCAAAAAAGTAACTATGGAGAAGTTAGAACTGTTAGAACTTCTCTGGGGTCAATTAAGCGTGCTTGGTTCTAGGCTGGTTAGCAGTGCCTCTGACAGTGAGAGCGGAATAGGTGACCCAGATAGCCAGGCAAGTGACAAATGGCTTTTCACAACTGTCCATGGAAACACAGAGCCAGAGTGTAATCATGTTTACTTCTATTAAAAAAAAAAGCCATCTCCACAATTAAATTTACTGACCATTAAATAGTTACTGCTTTGCTTATGCCAAAGTAGTCAAGTTGCATCTTTTGCTTTATTGGATTTTTTATTTCCTATAATGACAAGGGTGCTTTCCTTGGCATAGAATTGGTAGCTCTAACAGCATGCCCTGTTAGTAACAAAAGCTCTAAAAAGAAAGGAGACAAAGAAAATAAAGCTAGGAAGCAGTATGGCGGTGGGGCTGCAGCTCCCAGTCTGAAGGCCAAGGATTTCAGGTTGCTGCAGAGTTATTTCAGGGGCACAGAATTCATCCTCTGTGCACCAAACATTGCCATAGCCTGCTAAAATGTCTCGCACACATGTTTGACATACATGTAATGAAAACAACATTAACTTCAAGTTGGTATTGTATTCATACTGGCTTTTTACCATTAATTGTAATACAGTAGTGTGTGATATTTCTTACATGAAAAAGAAGCCTTCATTCTTGAAACCATAGGCAACCACTGACATTATCTAAACAGTTTAACATCATACAAAACTAACATAAGGATAGTCTTCAATAAAAGTAGCTTAGGAGTAGGCTTCTCAGAACCGTGGTTATGTCAAAATGTAGATTTTTTTTCAACCCTTCAAGACTTTAGTTGAAGTGATGGTGGATTTTATAGGCACAAACAAGAGAGTAACTAAATTTTGGCCGTATCACACATCCACAGATTTTTTTCTTGAGGGAAATGGTCATGTATAAAGAATGGTCTCCCAAAACAGAAACTTTAGTAAGTAGGACATCTGCAGAAAATGTCAACCTGTTCAAGCCTCTAAATGAAAAAGATGACATTTCCTCTTAGTCATTAATTCACAGCCTGGAGTTGTCAGGAACCCCAATTCAACAGGAAACACTGATTGGTTGTCACGTAAGGAGAACACAGCTCCCAGTTTGCACGTATGTCTGATATCAACTCCTCCAGAGGACCAAAATATTCCAGACAGAAACTTAAAAACCATGTCTGCCACTGGCTGCAACCTCTGAGGGGAAAAACTAGATCATGATGGTTCCTGCCCTGGAACCAAGAATGTTGGTCTGGGTGAAGGGAGGTCATTGCAACTTCCTATGTTATGATGTTACCAATTGCCTCATTTTCTTAATGCCTGGAGGAAAGAAAACTTAATTTGGTTCACTTGTGCAGTAGACAAAGCAGAATCAAACTGTCTTTCTTATAAATAGATCAAGACAACCCCACTGTTATGCCATAACTCTCCTGGGCTGTGGCATCCTTCAAGATGAGAATTATGTCCTGACCACTCAACCCTGTGCCTGGACTATAGTGAAAATTCTGTAGGTGTTTGTGGAATAAATCATTGAACTTCTGAATAAGGCACTCAAAGCTAGGTTGGGTCTCTGAGTTGCCCCTTTTCCTGTTACGCTGAGAGATTGTTGCTTTCTTGCTCTGTGTTTGAGGTGAGTATACGACATAGGAAAGCTAAGTGATTTCCTCAAGCAGTATCACAGTTCTAGGAGGCTGATACCGTTATCACCACAGAAGCAGAAACTGGTTTTGCTATTGTCCCAGTTTCCAAATGCAGAGATCCAAGCTGTGAGCTGAAAGAGGCTTGCCCAAATCTAGATTTTGATGCCGGAAGTTTCTTGAAGCATCAAGAACTCTGAAAAGCTTGACGGTATCACGTACATTTTACTATTTACATTTCTGACTTGAATTCAATTCCCTGAAACTAAAACCAAAAATGAAAAGGGTACAGCTGTGAAGCACTCTAAATGCCCCGTGCTACCACCACAGGGAAGCCAAATAAACCAAGCCTTACTCTCTGTCCAACATGTACCTGCTCACTGTTCAATCCTAGCCCCCTAGTGTGATTGTTTACATGTTTGTCTGCCCTAGGAGATTATGGGTTCCTGGAAGACAACAACCTCATGTTATTAGTGTCTGTAGCTCTACAGCTCAGCACAGGGCCTGGCATAGCATAAGTGCTCCATCAATATTTGCTGGATTTTACTGAATTCACTTTTGTCTTCGTTCATGCTTCAGAGAAATCTTTGATAAGACTCTTGTCACTTCTGTGTTTTTAAGATCAGCTCTGTATCTCACCTGCCCTTATTCTTTCTCTTCTTTCATTTCTTTTGCTTTACTGAATCCATAGCATCACCAAATGTTGAGACTGATAACCCCAGAGATGAGATTAAGACAGACAATGAGAAGCAATTCCAGTCATCCCTTACTGTGACCCCAGACTTGAGCGTAGACCCAGTTTCATTCATTAAAGATAGACTTTGAGCTGAAACAGCTACCTTTAAGGTAGCCTTTCCTTTGTTGAATCTTTTACCAGAAGATTCAGACCTTAATAAGATTTTTATATAAACTATTTGAGACTTGATAGCAAAGAACCTTCCTGTCTTCTTCCAACCATGCATAACCATCATCATCATCATCACCACCACCACCATTTATTAAGTGTTTACTCCATACCACACACTGTTCTAAGTCCTTTATTGTTAATTAACAGCCCTAGTATACACGTACTTATATGAATATATGTATATATTTTATATGCATATATTATTATCTTCATTTTTCAGACAGAAAACTACCCAATGCCCCACACCTAATAAATATCACAAACGGAATTGAAACCAAAGAAAATGAATACAAATATGCCTTTCTTACCTTCTACATCTAAACTGGGACTTACTGTTTTTAATCTTCCCTGTGTCAATGTTAGCTTTCAAATATGAGGTTCTTATAGAGTGACTCTAAGAAAAGGACATGGACATGGAAAATTGCTACCTGAAAATAATGATTAAAGGTTTACTTATTCATTCATCAACATTTATTGAACAACTACTGTGTGTTAGTTACTATTTTAGATGCTGGAGATTGAAAAAAACAAAACCTCCTTTTTGAGAGGACTCAGATCTGACCTTGAATTGGAATTCAGTCTTCCCAACTTGCATGCTGTGTAGCTGTGAACAGATCACTTAGCCTCTGTCTGGGCTGCAATTTCTTCATCTTTCAGTCACGGATGGTAATACTACCTTATTGGGTTAGTCTAAGGATCAGTTGACATGAGACCAAATCATTACAATGACTGATAGGGCCCTAAGTGATCTCACTTCTGCCACTCTCTTCTTCATGCTAATGGCCACACTGGTGCTGACGGATCCCCCACATATGCCTGGGGAACTCTCTCAGCTCTTTCAAGTTTTGCTCAGATGTCACCTTTGAAGGAAGCCAGTGATGATCAGAAAACTACATCTGCCCTTTCTGGTACTCTGACATCCCTAAGCCCACCTGCCCTAACTCTATTTTTTGCCTCCATAACATTTATTACCTTTAACATGCCATAAATTTCACAATTTATATGGTTATAGCCCATCCATTCCTTATCTATTTGTTCCCTTTCCATGGGGACAGAAATCTTCATCTATTTTATTCACTGATGTATCCCAAGTACCTGGAAAAGGTCCTAGTTCACCATAGCTACTCAATAAATAGAGATTAAATGAATGAATGTATATGCGTTTGCACAGTGCTTGGCATGTGTTCCAAAAAAACTGTTAAAATTTGTCCCCTTTCTTCAAGAAGCTCACAGTATGATGAAAAAGACTCAAGCTGAAGACATTTCAAAACGAAATTTTTTTTTTTTCGGTTGCAACGTTTTCTCTCCCTAACAAAGCTCTTTTCAATTTGACTGGCATTTACATTTTTCTCACACACAGCATGTACCTTTCCTGCATGACAGATTTTCTGGAGATAGATTCTGCTCATGCCGGTTCTTCCATATGCTGGGCAGTGACGAGGTAGGAGAAGCTAGCCACTCTGCGATCTGGTTCTCCTGAGGATAGCCTGGGCCATCCCACAAAGTAATCACTAGACATTTATATTTCTTGGAATCCTATCATGTGCCTTGCTCTGTTCTCATTGTGCTGAGGATGGAAGAAGAACCAGAGGGGTAAGAAAAAATGTAAGACATGGCCAGTAGCTTCAAGGAGTGCCGTATGCATGATGTTTTCAAATATAGTTTCATATAGCAGAATGCTTGCATTCAAATCATGGCTCTACAATTCACTAGTCCTGTGTGACCTTGTACAACTGATTTAACTTCTTTCAGTCCTGAATTTCTTGCCTGAAAAAAGATATAATGGTACTACTCCATAGTATTGTTGAGAAGTAAAAATAATGCTTAGAAAAATAAGAGATAAAAATGCTTAGAGTAGTGCTTAGTACTTTGCAGATACTGCTTAATAAATCTTAACTTTTATATTAAACAATATAAAACAAAACAAAGGCATATGAATTGAGAATATGTAACTATCAAGGGTTAAATGAACCTGAGTGGCATTGGAGTCAGAGGATTAATGGTGGCTGCAGTAATCAAGGAGAGCTTTTCTTCATTCCTTCATTCATTTGCTAAACATATAGTGAGACAATCTGCCACTCACCTTGAAGAGTTCTAAATCTGGTGGAGGAGACAGGGCAAAACAAAACAACGTATTGTGAAATATGCAATTGGGAGCACTACTGCGAAAGGTCACTCTGATGACAGTGTGATATATAGTATATATTGTGCTGCTGAGTCAGCACAAGCCTGCTGGGAAGTTTTATTTAGATTTCTAGGTGAGATGTTAGGAAAGTTTGAAGAAAGGATGCTGACAGTAAGAGAAGATAAAAGCAAGAACTGTTTAACAGGTTGCTACTATTGGACATGGTCAGTTTTCAGTCACATCTTACTTAATCTGCCATTATCATTTTTCATGGAATGATCACCCTTTCCTCTTTAAAATACTTTCTTCTCTTGGATTCCAAGACATTGCACTTTCATGTTTTCCTTCCCACTTCCCTGGCAGCTTCTTCTCAGTAGCCTTAGTTGGTTTCCTTCTTCCTGTCCTCTTAATCTTGGGTTTCCCGGGACTTAGCATTAGGACTTCATCTCTTTTCTAACTACACTCATCCCCTTGGTATTCCCATCAGTCCCGTGACATTACATTTCACCTATATGTTGATAACCTTTAAAACATTGCTAAATTAAAGGAAGGAGAGAGAAAATGCGTCTCTGGGCTGTCCAGATTCTCTCAGGGAGAATGGCAAGTGTTCAACAATGCCACTGTTGCCAAAAACTCAAGACGGCTGCGGTTTAAGGGAATTCCATGGTCCTGGCTATTAAGACATAACTATTGACTTTAGTGAGAGTAAATTTAGTAGGCACTGGATAGGCAGAGGGGAGAATTATCAGTGGGGAGGAAATGTGGAGCATGCTGAATTCATAGCACAGTAAGATAGCAAAGGTAAAGTGTGCTAATAAACTGGTTGATAATCCCAAATCAAATTAGCAAAGGCCAAGGAGAATACATTCTGGGGAAAGACAAGAAAGGTACAGATGTGATAAATTCCACATAATCCATAGGGGAGAGTCACAAACTACTTTTTGGTTCCTGATTTCAAACCCGCAAACTGACCACAGGTATAATTAAAAATTGGACTGATGTTTTGCAAATCGCCAGAGGGAAAAAGCAAACAAAATATAGAAACTAGAGGAAACTGTAAGAGAGCGCCTAAAGCCTAAAACTAGGTGAGAGCCAAACCCCAGTTATGACAATAAATGCAATTTAATTAATGCATCTAATTTTATTAAAGGAAAAACATACTTTTTCCTAAAAGAAGAAAAACTGCAGAGTTGCAAATTTTATCTTAAAAAAGTGGTTGCTCAAAAAGAGAGTGAAATTGTCTTTTTTGCAGATCTCTCTGCATAGATCCTATAGATAAGTCTGTTTTGCTCCTTTTTGCCTAAAGGCAGAGCAACTGATTAAATGACTTTCAAAATTTCCTTCCATCTGTGACTGCAACAAAACAGACAGAAGATAAGCAATTAAAATCAAATATATCACACAGGGAAATATACACAAAATGTTATGATAAATCACAGAGAAAAAAAATCAAATATATCAATTCTGCTGGGGTAGACTATTATATTTCTAACAGAAATAAATCTGAGAAAGAATATTTATTGAAAGATTGATTGTATTGGAGAAAATATCCATCATATGTAAAGACAAGAAGATACCCATCTGAAATAAACACCAAATGAATTATGATAGCAAAAAAAAATTGAAAAGTCAGCTGCAAGAATAAATAATACTACAGCATTGCATGCCAACTGTTTGCACATTTTAGAAAAAGTTTATTGAGAAAAATAAATCATTCTAAAACATGTTATCAACTGCCAATCCTTTAATAGAAAAGAAATAGCATAAACTTGCTATGGTGCAATTACATATTCATTAATGGATAAATAAAACATCTGTTTATTTTTGTGCATCTTCATGGATGCAAGAAAAACTACCAGAGTTTTCATGTTGAAGACTTGTTTCATCTCAGAATATGCAGCAATCTAAAGAAAAGTCAAAAAATCTAAAAAGAAGATATGAAATAGTTAAAGTACATTTTTGTTGGGAGAAAGCCTTTTGGCCTGGATTAAATATACAAAGCAGGTGTTGTTATAACTGCCATTTCACTTAGGTAAAAACTGAGTTTCCCAGAAACTAGAGAGTTGCTTTTATAATTCAGGACATCAGTGACTGTGCTGGAGTTTGAGCCCCTATCTTCCAAATCCAAGTAGAGAGAACTTCTCAGTGTCCTCAGAAGCAATCCACATTAATAAAAGATTTTATTCTGTCCCCCATCAAGAAGATTTGTGTGAAGTCATTATTGATCCAGAGCAGACGAGGAAGGTCAGATGTAATAGATGCCAGAGGTATAAGTTAGGACAACCTGTGTGAAGAGCAGTATGAGCGGGGACATGTGTCTAGGAACCTGTTTGCAAACCAGTAGGGGAGCAGAGGTTTATGTGCAGGGCAGTCAGAAAACCAGAGGTCTGATCTAAAAGTGGGCAGGCAGCTAGAGTTATATCTTGAGTGAAGACAGGAAGCTAGCTACCCAGAGTCCAGGAGAACTAATCTAAGGGTAACAAGGTTTTCCTATATTAAGTTAAAGGACCTGTTGTGATCCATGAAGTGAGAAAACTAGAGGCAGTGGGGTTTAGTGATCTAACTCTGGTCAAACAGAACATAGGACCCAGTCTTTCTGACTCTTCATCCCAACAGACTAAAAAGGACCAAAATAAAAAAGCAAAGCGTATAGGAGACTTTAAAATCAGATCATTCTGTTTTCTGAATGGGAACCGAGAGGAAAAGAAAGGTAGAAAGAAGATGAGGGTTTTATTCCGTAACTTGGCTATTTAGAGTCTAAAAAATGTGGCGATTCAGGGATTTTCTTGTTTTTGCGCTCGGTTATTCCTAATGAGCTTGGGCATAATTAGCCAAAGGTTTGTTCTCTTTGCTTTCCTGTCTGGGTAAAAGGAAAATAAGGGAAGATAAGGAAAGAAGACATGGGAAGAACTGACACAAAGGATGAGATTGGTCCAAATGCGACAGCGCTTGCTCAGCCAAATGACAAAAACCAGAGCATGAGCTGATTACCTTTCCCTGTGGTTTTTGCAGGGGAAAAAAATCAGGCAAAAATGCTGTTGCCCAAGTGGGGATAATTATAACAGAGAAGAAGGGAGCCAGACTAACGAAACAAAATTAAGCCAAGTAGAATACAGGTTGACCACCAAGGGAAATAGCAAAGCGTAGAAGACAATTAGACTGAGAAACTATCTTCCAAGGGAAATTAGAGGAACCCCATTGCTTGTGTAATTAAACACAGATATGGGACTGTAGGGAGCATACCTGAGGTGATGGAGGAAGAATCGTAAAGCCCATCTGAGCATCCTGGGCTTTCTCGTGGAAAATCGTGTACGAAGAAAAAGCCCTGCCTCAGCACAGGTTTATTACGGAGAAAAAATCATGCAGCTCACTGCTGATGTTTCTCTGCATCAAAAATGCAGTTCAGAGTCTCCTCATTCCCTCCAATGGTACTTACACATTTGAAGCATCAGTCTTTCAGCATTTTGTTGTGAATGTTTGAATTTTACAGCTGTCTCCCACTGTGTCAACATTTCGTGTATATTCAGACTCTTCTCAGTAATAATAATTTATGACAAGCATCACAACAAAAATAATTCATAACAAATATCATTCATAACAAAAACATTCATAATAAATAATCATTGACATAGCCTAAAGAACTTTATCATGATCTGCGTTGTAAGTTGCAGTGGTCAAGGGAACAGACTATGGAGTTGGAATTGAGTTCTAACCTCTCACTATATATGTGATCTTCACCAAGCTAATTAATCTTTCTGAGGTTTAGTTTTATCGTCTGTGAAATGGGTATAAATATATCACTCCCTTATGATTATTGTGGGGAGTAAATGAGTTGATAATTTTTTTTAATTAACACAGTGCCTGGAGAAGATGCACCACAGAGCCTATTAGTAAATGTTATTGATAATAATGATGAAAATGAAAATGAAAGGTATAGCCCCAGATATTAAAGGCTACAGAGAGATATGACAGAAAATACAAAGCATGCATTTTACCTCTTAGTTCTAGATGTTGGAAGGTGCTCAGTGATTGCTGACTTACATCATTTAAGCATATGATCATAGAGTGACTATGGAAGAGTGATGACATTCAGACATTTTCTCTCCAGAGTCATTTTAAGAAAGATATGGAGAGAAGAGATTAGGAAATGCACCTTTCTTGTATTTGTGTAAGATAGAGATATGATGAACTTTCTTTTCCCAGTTAAAATCCTGGCCAAAGTCTGTCATATAAATAAATACAAAGAATTTGTTCACAATCAATTGCTGAGGTAATGGAATCAGAGAGTAGACGTTTGGAATCACAAAATGGGGGTTTGAGTCCTAGGACCACCACTTCCTCCTCAGTTTAATGAGCACTCTTCTGAGGCTACATCATCCTCATCACAAAAGAGAAATAATTACCTTCTCCCTGACTATTTCACAGGGCTGTTATAAGAATTAGTTAATGATGTATGTGGAGGTGCTTTGTAACATAATGTCAAAATACTACCTTACTACGTTATTATCTCACAGGAAAGTAAGATTAAATTTTAGAAAGGAAACAGAAAATAAGTTCCAGTATGGTAGGCTGCACCTGAGAACAGAAGCAGTCTGGTACTCAGCCATTGATGATGGTTAACCCAGGATTTCCTTTCATTTGTGAAGCTAAGCAAGCCATACTCCATTCAATCTATTCCATAGAAAAAAATTGTATCTCCGTGGAAAATTATACATTGTCTAGAGGACACCCCTCCAAATGATCTGATTCTACACTTTGTCTTTGAGCTATTTTGTAACTGTGTAAATTGTAGGTGACTGATAGCAATGCAAGATAATTCTTGCCTATAGACATGCAAATTCTGTCCTGCCCAGTAGAGATTCAACTGTCTTCTCTCCTACTTTGATAAAAAATTAGTTTGCCACCATTTTTATATTAATTTCAACATTCCTGATCTATTGATACATCTTTTTTCAGATTTTTGTCTTGAATCAGTTATCACATATGCCTGGTTCCCTCATGAGTTAAACAAAAATATTTAATATGTGTACATTTTTCTATCTGTATGAGATGAATAAATTTACTTTTTTTTTAGAAATTGCCTTTGAACAGTTTGTTCATTCATCATTTATCCCACAAACGTTTGCTGGGCAGCTATTCCGTGCTCAGCTCCAGCCAGAGACTTATGCCTAAAGGAGTTCAGGAGGTCATCAGAGTCCTTAGCACACTGCAGCATTAATGTAAATTTAGATACCTGCTCCTCCACTTCACCTAGCACATGATAAGCACTTGATAAATATGTGTTGAATGAATTTTAAGTGTCTTTCCCTAGAGACGCACAGTCTAGTAATTTCTGCTCTTGTAAAGGCCTTCCAGCTAGAGCCCAGACAGTGCTGGGCATGTGGAAGACATTTGATAAATGTTTGTTGAATGAGTCAACATACAGCCTGCCTCTAAGAGACTCACAGTCCACTGATTTTGCTTTTCATTTGAAGATCCGCCATCTAGGCTTGTGCAGTGCCCACATTTAGTAGATACACAGTCACTTTCTATAGACTGACCTCTCAGGCATGGCAGATTTAAACACCCTACGTAAGTATTAGATTCCCCCCCCCCAATTAAATCACTTCTTTCTAAGTAAAGCAGTCATTAATCTTTTTTTTAAACATTTTTTATTGATTTATAATCATTTTACAATGTTGTGTCAAATTCCAGTGTTCAGCACAATTTTTCAGTCATTCATGGACATATACACACTCATTATCACATTTTTTTCTCTGTTGAGTTATCATAACATTTTGTGTATATTTCCCTGTGCTATACAGTGTAATCTTGTTTATCTATTCTACAATTTTGAAATCCCAGTCTATCCCTTCCCACCCTCTACTCCCCCCCCACCCGGTAACCACAAGTCTGTATTCTCTGTCCATGAGTCTATTTCTGTCCTGTATTTATGCTTTGTCTTTGTTTGTTTGTTTGTTTTTGTTTTTTAGACTCCACATATGAGCAATCTCATATGGTATTTTTCTTTCTCTTTCTGGCTTACTTCACTTAGAATGACATTCTCCAGGAGCATCCATGTTGCTGCAAATGGCATTATGTTGTCAGTTTTTATGGCTGAGTAGTATTCCATTGTATAAATATACCACCTCTTCTTTATCCAGTCACCTGTTGATGGACATTTAGGCTGTTTCCATGTTTTGGCTATTGTAAATAGTGCTGCTATGAACATTGGAGTGCAGGTGTCATCCTGAAGTAGATTTCCTTCTGGGTACAAGCCCATAATCTTTAATATCGTTTCTTGAATGATTAGATTTCCAAAGCAGAAAAAAGTCACTTTCATAGTTTTTGAGTTAATTTTTTTCTTAGTCTGGGAGTTAAATTTTCATCATTATTTTCAGGAGTTGATGTCACCCGTGTTCCTTTGGTAATGTGTATTCCGTTATTATCAACCACAACCTTGTGTTTATTTTTGTCAAACAAGGTCTAACACAGCCTCTGTCACATTACTAACAAGAGCACCAACATGACTATCGGCTTTCTTTCTTAAACTGGAAAATAAGAGTTATGCTACATAGTTTCTAAGCTCTTCACAGAGTGAGAAGAACCTCTTTGGCAAAGATAATTTAATACATAGAATTAGATATAAATCTTATCCAAAAAAAAGAAGAAGAAGAAAATTACATGCTTAGAATGAAGTACAAATCGTTGTCTCCAAAAGGGAGCCGGCATAAACCTTGAAGAGACTTATTAATAGTGCCCACATCTGTTCTGAAACCTTCTCAACACCAGTGGGAGACAAATGCTCTTCACTGACCCTGCTATAAATATAGCTGGCAGGAGAGGGAGCTTTATGGCCTCTGAATGACCATGTGGGTCACTGCAAAAGGTAGTTCCTGAAAGCAGAGGGGATTCAGTGAGCTGCTCCAAGAGTTCTCAGGAGGTCGGAATGTGCTATTATTGTGCCCATATTGTGTGTGACAATTGATGTAGTCAGTCTTTCATTTTCAGAGATAATAAGTGAAAAATGGTCCAATTGGCTTTTTAAATTAGCCAAGGTGAAGCTGTCCATAACAACTGGCACAGGATATGGAAACTCAGCATCAAATTATGACTTTCAGAGGTCATAGTATTGTGAGAGGAGTGAGCCTTGAACATGAACAACTAGGTAGGTAACTCCATGTGGGAAGTGCTAAGTAAAATAGCAGAGGAAGAAATTTTAAATATGGCTAAAGGGAGAGAGATTAGAATCCTTGGTGGCTTCAAAAGGCTTTCCATGGGAAGGGAATTTGAGCCAGGCCATGTAGGATGAGTAGACTTTGGCTGTGTGAACGTGAAAGGCTGAGCATTCCAGGAACAGGGCACATGGAAGACAGATGAAAGGACACATAGATGGAAGAGGGAGAAGCTCTCCAGGTGAAGGTCCTCTGCCTTGCTTTGACGGCTTGCTCCTTGCTAGGACCATCTCCCTGGCGATAATCACTACAAAATTTCCATGTGGGAGACTGTACTGGGGAATATGAGCATAAGCACCCAGATGTGGGAAAGCTTGGAACATGGACTTGAAATAGCAAGGGACATAGTTTTTCTGGAAGAGTAATGGTTTTCAAACTACAAATCTATGGAAACTTTAGCTTAAACAAAATCTTACATGGAACCCCAATAAGCAAAATCAAGCTGCCCTGTTTGAAACAGAGATGAGGGTCCAGAGGCCCACCTACTTAGCTTTCTCTCCCTGAAAGCAGACCAGACCCTGAGTTGGGGACCAAGGACAGATAATCTTCTGTTGCTCTTTAAAATACAGTTTATAGGAAGCACTGCTCTGAAGCAAAGGATGTACAAGAAATTGAGTTGCAAGGGATAAGGGGTCTGGGTAAATGGAGAAGGGCCTGGAATCCAGGTTATGTGTCTGGTCTTCATTCTGTAAGGAATAGGGAGTCACTGAAAGTTGTTCAGTAGGAAGTAATGAAACATGAGTAAGAGAAGACACAGTAGGAATGGAATGATGGAAAGAACACTATTCAGAAAAGACTCAGCAGGACAGCAAGTGATTGGTGTGAAGGGCAAAGTAAGGAGAATCCACAAAATAAGGTAGGGTTTCCAGCGTGGTGACTGAAGTCATTAGAGAAAGACAGTGACAGAAGCAGAGGGTTGAGAGGAAAGATGAAGAATTCAGTTTAGGACAATCTGTATAGGCTGGGCACAGAAGTAAAGGTGGCCAACCAAGAATTGGATGCATGACGCTGGACCCTAATTTATGTGGTCAGAGCCTCTAATGGTGAATTCAGCTCAAAGAGCATAGAGGCTACTATTCTCAGTGTGTACAGGGATCCATCCATAAGGTACAGTTGCTATATGAACAAAATGTTAGGGTGTATCACCCTCATACAGAAAATGTACTAATAGAAGGAACTTATGTAAAAGTTTTCACTTTTCCATGTGCTTCTTTCTTTTGGCTGATGGGCTTCCTCAGATTTCAACCTATTTCTTCATACATTGCTTCTTTCATTCATTTAACTGTAATTAATCAATTACCTATTGGGTTCTTGGTATAGTGCTAGATCTTGTGTACAATAAAAATGTGACACTGACCCCTAGAGGCAGCGTGGAGCAATAGAAAGAGCACAGATCTGGGTGTCAGATCAACCTGGACTTGAGTTCCAGCTCCATCCCTAAATAGCAGCAACAACTTGGCCAAGTTAGTTTAACTTTCTGTAGAGTGAGACTTGAATCTAGACCCCAAGGAGAGGCCCAGCCAGAGGTACAAGCCATGAGACAGAAGCAGATAATTTAGGGAACATATATATGTAGGCAGAGAAGAGATGAAAGCAAAGGATCAAGCCTTGAGGGCTAAATGTGCTAGCTCTCTACCCTCTGCTAGTGACATGGTTGAACAGATAAGAATAGATGTTACCAGTACCAGTGTTAGAGCCAGACAAAGCCAGGCGCAAATTCCAACTTGGCACATTTCTACTAGTAGATAATAAACAAGGTATATAAAATGTCTCTGAACCTCCTGAATTTCCTCAGCTCTCCAGTGGGTATGATGTTATTACCTCACAGGGTTGTCATTGGGATTGACTAAGACAGCATACCCAGCAACATACCCAGAGCCCTGAGTACAGGCATGGGAAGCAGGAAGCACGTAGCAAATGAGAATTCACCTTTTGGAGCGCTGCTTCCTGGCCCAGAGGCAGGGAGAATCCCTTGCCCCCATCTTTGGGTCTAGCCCAGTCCGGCAGGACTTACTGCGGTGGCAGGGGCCCCCAGAAGGCTCTGTGAGGCTGGGGACTTTGCAGGTAGTATTGAATCCAACACAGCAGCACTGGAGCTGAAGGTCACCAGAAGAGAGACTGGATTCCCACAAGGGATCCTACTTGCTCCACCCCTAGGAAAGCTCATTACTGTGTCTCTGACTGTCATCCCCTGGGAGGAAGCGGCATGTGGAGGGTACCCTGTTTTCTCTAGCCCCTCCCTCCAGCAGCCCTGCCATTTGTAAAGAAAGGGAAATTGTACTTTCATACATCTTTTTTTCTCTCTCTATCAGGGTGGAGAATAGCTCATTACTCTATCCTCTTCTTCTTTCCAGATCTTAATTTCTAGAGACTCAGTGTGTTACAAGATGCCTAATCTTGTATCAACTGAGACAAGATGGTGGATATTTCCACTTCATGGTGTCCCGGGCAGCACTTGTTTTTTCTGGAATCTGACTTACACAAGATTTGGTGTCTGGATGATCACACATGTAATTAATTGAGTTAGAAAGTCAAGAGGGATAAAGTCCAAATTTCCAAATCCTTAATTGTCTTAACCTGATCTATCAGAATAATGGGAGGAAATTTTGTCTCATGAATTCTTCTCAAATCAGTGATTGTAGTCTCTTAACAGAGTCCAGGAGTTGATCTACCAAACCTTTGTCCAGACATCTAACTTCAAAAATTGAGTGATATCTGCATCACCCCAGGCCCCCAAGACTTAGTCACTGTCTCCAGAACCAGTCTTGATTGTCAGTACTGTTCTAAGAGAGTAGACAATGGTTCCTGCTTCACTTCCTCACGTGAATCTATGGCAGTAACTATGACAATGCAGGTACCTCCCCCACTGCGGGTGAAGTAAAAAATGCCTCCAAGAAACTCTTACTAAATACTGTGTGGATAGTAATTTGATCCAGACAGCCATGATTTTCTAAACTTCTCTCCACTGTAAACTGTCCCTAAGCCTTCGTCTTCCTCTCTGTTTTTAGTTAATAATACTCCCTCTGGTTACTTTTTTCCCCTCTCCATGTTCAAACGTTCTTTGTCCCTTCTTTTAATGGTTGCCGGAACAAAGTCTGAAGTTAATCAGCATTCCTTTCCTCCTCTCAGAGAATATAGGAAACTTGGAACTCTGATCAGAACTATTCCCTCAACCCCAGCCTTCTGCATTAATTTTACCTAGGAGAGTTCCTTTTGCTCTGAACCTTTCTGTGCATTTCTAGTCATGACTCAAAATCCTCTTCTCAGGACATGATTTCTCAGAAATTATGTGTTTGCGAAGGCTGGGCTGCACGCCACCTTCCAGGTTGATGTTTTAAGAGGAAGTTTCTAGACATAACTGAGTAAGCTCACATTATAAGTATAAATTTGGCTCTCCTGCTGAAACATCATCTTAAATGATGACTTTCTCTGCTGACTACACAATGGTTTCTGCAACTTCCTTCTGACTTTGGAGTGATATTCTCAGAACAACCCTGCGTCAGGCTCCGCTCCTCACAACTATTGTCCAGCATGCCGCAAGCAAGGTGAGAGGGCACACTTGTGGCTCAGTCCTCGAGAAAGAGTCTTTTCCAAGATGCTGTTGAGTACTTACACTGTGGTTCAGGGACCTATGTGGACCCAACGTGTATCTCATATGTCAGTTTGAGCTCTCCTATTCCTCGGAGACGTGGCCAACCTGTGGAAAAGCCCTGCCTGCATCCTTCAGAAGATGTTCAGTCTTTCTTCCTCATCCTCCGCCTGCCTTTGTTTCCTTGTCTACCATCTTGATTCTGTATGAATACAGTACCACTATGGAAGGTTTGGAGTTGTCATGGAAAGGAGTTACATGATAACTGCACAGCCTTCTGTAATCTCAATATCTTTCTATTCTGCTTTCCTAAATTCATGCCCTTGATACTCACTTCCTTGCCTGTACAGCCTCTGAAATGTGGATTTCAGTCTGTCTTTTCCCACTACTGCTCTCTTAGTGGGGAGCCTACTCTGTCTTCCTCTGGCTTCCCTGGAATTTCATAGCATAAATTTCCCTCTACTTACTCCTGCAGGTTGGATTAATATCATTAAAAATTGGTTGCTTGGGCTTTATTTTTAAGGCTTTCTGACTTAGGCATTAGGTTCACAAAACTGTCCCAAGGGCAGTTTCAGCGAATAACAGGAAGCCTAAATATGTTGGCCCCTAATCCCCCAACATCAATCAACTACCTCTGTTTGTCAGAGACTGTCCAGTAATGGAAGCAGAAATGAGAGAGACCTCTAACAAGGGAATTTCCGTGGAAACAATTATAACTATGCTGAACATTTCACTACTTCTTTATGAACACCATGAAAGCTAAGAAACTGCAGGTAGATAATTTCCTTTCATAAAAGGCAAAAGAAGATGCCTTGCTCCCTCATGGGCCTTTAGTGAGAACACTGGTGAAGAAAAATATTCAGAAGAGTTAATGAGTTTTCACCAGTGAGTGAGCACTTTACAACTTATGTGATGATAAAAAGCAAAATTTTTCCATAATATATATTTAAGGCATTATGAAGCAACACTGATTTTGCCTTATAACTGCTCCTTCCTTCTGCCTCCTTAATGATAATCATTTATTGGTTTCTCATTTCTTCTTTGTGGGGTTTGTCTCACCTGCCAGGCAGCAACTATTTACTGGAGCTTAAAGACAAAGAGAAAAAGAAAAAGTCAAGAAGCTTCCTTCCTTCCTTGGTAGCTCTTCAACAGAGATGTGAAATAACACCTTTAACTGTGCTATAGTCATTATCCACTAAAGATATCTGCTCAGTTGGGCTCAGCAGGTCCTAGAAACTTTGAAGGTTTTGCCAAGATAAATTCAGGAAAGATAACACAATAGAAGATAAAAATGAATTTCTCCTTTTCCATTCACACAGAAAAATATTTCTCCTCTTTCTAGACCATAGGAACTTGGGAAACTTAAGAAAGCTAAGAAAAGATAAAATGTTAACCCAGTTTGTGTAACAGTGGGAAGACACTGGATGAAAACTACAGGGTTCAGAATCTTTACCTAAAGAGATGGATTTTTTATTGTGATTATGATTACGACTGTGATTGTCATTTGATTCACATTGAAAGGAAGGAAACTTATTTGATATGCAACTGCAAACCCTGTCATCAGCTAAAGTGTTTAGACTTTTGTCTGACCAGTCAAAATGAGGAATCACTGCCAGCCAGGAGTGAAATCATTCCAAAGTCCCTATGCCAGAATAGCTTAAGATTTCACTCCAAGTTTAACTTGTACGATAGAAACCAGACCCAAGTTTCAAGAAGAGAATAAGTAGATTTTATACAAGAAGGCAGTCTTAAATGCATAATTCAGCAGCTGAGTAGAGAGTGGAGTATATAATAACTTTCCCCAGTCCCCAGTCTGACAAAAGCTGACTGGGCCGTGAGTGGGGAGCTGACAGCAGTAAATTCATTGGCTTGTGAGTGACCAGGTCAGTCCTCTTTGTTGTTGTTGTTCAAATAAAGAGGCAGTGGTGGAGCTTATGAAATGATGAGGGATACTATTATGTTCGTCAAAAAGCACCTTATTTTCATGTGTATAGATACAGCTGTTACCTAGAAAACGTTTAGAAACCACTGTGTCAATAGGAAATGAGAAAGCATTGTTTCAATTTTCTTTTCTCACTGACTGCATGAACTTGGATAGGTCATCAGAACCTAATTTACTAAGCTTGAAAAAAGTAAGATTTCTGCAGGTGAATAGCTCAGTGAGTAACGGATTTTCCTTGGCCAGAACCCAGACTATGCAGGTTCCCCTCAGCGCTGCCATGATTAAAGACCCCCCCCCGATAGATACATTATAATAATAAAACTTAAATGTAAAATAAATATTACATGAAATAGAAAAAGAAGTGAGGTTTCTAGAAAGTCACAAATGTGAAAGTGGCATTTTGCTATTAGAGTAAAGACATAGAAAAATAACTGAGCTGAGAAACCTCTGCAAATTCAGATGTGCCAGAGATGAAGCAGAAGAGGCTGCAGAGAGTGATCAGGGCCTGAGGCATCAATCCCATGAAGGGCCAGGTTAACATGAAGGAAGGAGTCTTGTATCCATCAGAGTTCATGTGACCGTATGTCCAGGTTTTCCTAGGACGTGCCCAGTTTATGCCTTGTTTCCTAGCTTTGTTATTCACTATACCAGCTTTCATTCTCAAAAAGTGTTCCAGTCTGGATAATAAATTGTATGGTCACATTCATTGTGGTTGCAAGGTAAAGACTCACAGATTTAAGATACAGTGGATAAAAGCTGGAGTTTGGTTAACTAAAATCTATCTCCTGGTGGTGTGGCCCAAATGATGGAGTAGGAAGACCCTGAGCTCATCTCCTCCCATAGGCACACCACAGTTACAGAGCAACTATTGATGAGAAAGACCAGAATCTAACAGAAAAGATCTTCTACAACTAAAGGTATAAAGGAACCACATGAACGGGTAGGAGGGGCAGAGACATGGTATAGTCAAGACCCAGACCCTCAGGTGGGTGACCCACAAACAGGGAGGTAATAACAATTGCACAGGTTCTCCCCAAGGAGTGAAGGGTATGAACTCCACATCAGGCTTCCATCCCTGGCTCCTGTATAGGGAAGATGAACCCCCAGAGTGTGTGTGTGGCTTTGCTTTCTGGGGATCCAGAGGTCTGTGGAAAATAGAGACTCCACTCTTAAAGGGTGCACACAAAATCTCATGTTCTCGGGGACCCAGGGCAGAAGCAGCCTGGGTCAGGCCAGCTGCTGATCTTGGAGAGCCTCCCAGAGAGGCAGGAAGCAACTGGAACTCACCATGGGGGCACAGACACTGGTGGCAGCCATTTTGGGGAGCTTATTCTACCATGAGGACAATGGTGCTGGCAAGCAATATTTCAGAATTGTCCCACTAGCTTAATAGCACCAGGACCCAGACCCACCCCCCAGCCTGTCAGCACCAGAACTAGGTTGCCTCAGACCAAGCAACCAGCCAAGCAGGGATGCAGCCCCATCCACCAGGATGCAGGCTGCCTTAAGACTCCCTGAGCCCACAGCCACCCCAGCACATGGCCTTGTCCACTAGAGGGCCTAGGACTGGCCTCACATCCTAGTGCACAGACACTAGCCCTGGAACACCCAGATCTTCTGCAGCCAGAGGCCCCACGACCTGGCACACCCACCATTGAGCAGGCACCAGCCCCAAGACCCACTGGGCCCCAGCCCCAGCCACCAGTGGAAGGACACAAGCTCCAGGACCTCTGCAGCCCTGCAGCCTGCTGTGGAATGACTCTGCCTACCCACGAGCGGGCCAGCACTAGCCCTAGGACTCCGGGCCCTGGCTTCACTCATTAGCGAGCCAGAATAAGCCCTGGGACCCCACAGGCCCAGCCCCACCCACAAGCAAGTCAACACCAGCTCTAAGACACTTTGGAGGTTACCCTTGCCTAAAACAATGCCTTCCTTGATAATAATTTCTTTTTTTCTGGTCCCTCTCTGCTTTTACAAACTTTTCCTTTTCTGCAGCTTAATGGAGCTCCTTTCTGTTTCTGGGATGGGATGCTACCAGACTCATGAATTGTTTAATAAAGCCAATTAGATCTTCACAATTACTCAGTTGAATTTTTGTTATTTAACAGATTTGGTAACAGTTGTGCAACTAAAGGAGACTTCCAAGGGCTCCAAAGATGAAACACACAGGCGTGGTTCCTGCGAACCTCTTTTTGAATGCCTTTCTCACCATCATCAAGGGCCACAGGTGAGTTCCTTCTTGGCTCTGAGTTCTACTCTCTTTGTGTCAAGCCCCTGTCTAAATTGGCTTTCTAGTCCAGGGCTTAGCGGGTCAGCTTGAGCTGGCATATCACTGTTCTATTCAGAACTCCAGTCCCTAGCCCTCGGTTCCATCTGCAGTTCCCCAGTTGTTTGGAATCCCTTTCCCCAGTCCACAGTCCTCATTTACTGGAGTCTGTTGGTTTAGTCCACCCTGGGAATTGCTGGTGGTGTGCATGGCCTTGTCTTGGCCAGTCCACAGTAACACTTTTTGGTGCAGGTATGTTGAGGTGCACATTTGTTTGTCTTGTTTTATGTAAATAAAGGCTATTGCCAACTGGGATTTCACAGGCCAGAAAGCCCCCAAAATTGGTGGCAAAGGTCAAGCATTGAAAGGCAGTTAGAACGCTTACCACCCAGCTCGAAGCCTCCCGTGTTACGTTAAGTTGACTACAGAATGGGTTAGATTGACACTAGATCACCCACCAACCTCAAGAGAATTTCTGTGTAACGATGTACACTGTAAAACACGTGTAATTCCTAACCCAGTGGCACAGCCCTTTTAGATATTCAACTCCAGGAAACTCAGAAGTCTTAGCTCGTGGGAATCCTTAAATTCTAGAGTCAAGTATGCTGCATTCCAGCACACCTGCTTATTTAGATCTAAAACTGTGGTCCCAGAAGCTGAAAATATCTACAAAATGGCAAAAATCTTTCTAACAATGTAGAATTACAATGGCTGTTAAGGAACTTTCCAATTAGACAAGATCATTCGTTTAAGAAAAGTTCCCAAATCAGACAAACCGAATAGAATACCTATTTTAATTGGTATGCAGAAGCCTCCAAAAGGCTTCAATATTCCAAAATAGCTTCATTAAAAGACTCATTACAGAAAGCTAATGAAAATTTAAAGATAGAGAGGTACCTAAAACAAAAGATGATAGGTCTGGCGTGACTTCTACTGCTTCCTTCTCTCCTCCTTTCCCTGAGTTTTAAGATGTTTTACTAAATTCTCCGAACTGCCTTTCCACTCAGAAAAGACTATTAAACAGTTACCTTTTAAAATAAAGCTCTCCGAGGTTACAGGCAATCCTCAGATATCTTTCACTCCTTGGTCAAAGACAGCTGCAGGCCATAGTTAAAGAATTTCCTAAGCCCAGGGAGGATCCTCAAAAGTTTTTCTGAAAAGTTTAGAATCCATATTGGGGCCTATGACCCAAGCGAAATCTTTATCAGCTTGTACGTATGTTGGTAGGCCTGGATGAAGCCCGAAAATGAATGTGGGGAGCAGAATAGCGTCATCCAGAGGATGATATTTGAGATCTTCAGTCTCCAACATGGTTCCCGAGTAGACCAGAAAAAACTTCCAGAATAGCAGCTAATCTTTTAAAAACCGTTTCTAGAGTCTTCCCTGCTTGCCCTGATTGGTCTGTTATTCAGCCGTGCAAGCAAAACAAAAGTGAATCCATGGCAGACTTTAAAGCCTGTTTTGGAAGTGCTCTTCCTACAGCATTCTGGATTCCATACAATAAATGAGGCCACTTAACCAGCTCTAGCTGTCTTATTTCTAAATGGACTATCTCCTGAGATTAGTGTGTTAATTAAAAGGCCAGAAATAGGATGGGAAGCCACTAGCCTGATTGAACTCATAACCATAGCTGAGCAGTTTGAAAGGACTTTGGACTAAGATCATAACAAAGGTCCATCAGACTAATGGACTTACAGCTACAACAGCTCCAGGGCCAGAGACCTCAGATAATACCAAGGCCTCCTACATCCCACCCCTTAGGGGTTCATCATCAGAAAACTGACCCAGAGTTCAGTGTCTCAATTGTAATCAGTTGGGACACTGGAGAAAAAATTGTCCTCATAAAAATTCCTCAATATCCACTCAAATGCCCCCAAAGGAAAGCCCCCATGTGGGCCCCTCCCAGGACTGATGGGACTCCAAGTGACCCTCTAGTAAACTGCTACCAGTAGTACCCTTAAACAGCCAAGGAGAAACTAAAATTAATGGAGAAGTCTTGCCAAATTCCGGTAGATACTGGGGCTGTGCTTTTCACTTTAAACCCCACTGTCATGAAACAACAAATACTTCAGAGTGAAAAAAAGTTTTCCATAGTGGGGGATCTAATAAAGTTCAGAGAATGTTTATATCTCAACCAGGACAAATGACTCTGGGACTTTTTACTGAAAAGCATTCTTTTTTGCTATATAACACAGCCCCAGTCAGTCTATTAGGTAGAAATCTTTTTAAATTAAAAAGGCTTACTTCTGATTGAGATCTCACCTTAGAATCTCCTGATCAAACTGAAACTGATCTTTTATGTTTTTTACAATCGTTCTTTGATGTAGAAAAGGAAGAACTCCAACAAACATTCCCTCATTCAACCAAGGTATCCGAAAATCCATGGGCTACAATCTACTACCGATACTGAGAGAATAGAAAGTACAGAGCCTATAAAAATTGAGATAAATGTGACTAAACCTCTTGCTCAGTTGTCTCAATAACCATTAAAATCTGAGGCCTACAAGGCCTCTTACCAATAGTAAAAGACCTTATTGCCAAGGAGCTAGTCATTCCCTGTACTGATTTCCATAACATGTCGATTTTGCCAGTTAGAAACCTCATGGGAGGGAGTGGCGATCTGTCTAGATCTTAAGAGCTATTAACAAGGTAGTTATTCCCTGTTTCCCAGTTGTTCCAAATGTGAACGCTCTTTTGTTACAAGTTCCACGTGTCTCACAATAGTTCACTGTTGTAGATTTTTCTTCAGCCATTTTCAGTATTTCTGTAAAACCCCACAGCAGATACCTATTTGCCTTTGCTTGGAACAATCAGCAATACAGTTGGACAATCATGCTTCAAGGGTTCAGAGAGGCCCCTTCTTATTTCTCCCAAGTGCTCTATCAAGATCTAAGCACCCAGTTCCCCAGGGAAATCAACCTTTTTACAGTATGTAAACAATCTCTTGTCATGTTCAGTTACCAAAAAGTTACCCATAAAATATTCCGTTAATTTCCTGCAACAGTTAGCTGAAAAGGAACGTAAAGTGTCTAAAAGAAATTACAATTATCTTTGGACACTGGTCATTAGCTAGGTCATAATCTTAAGGGCCAAAGGAATCCAGCTAACTCCAAAAAGTTTAAGCTAATCCAAGAATTTCCTAGGCCCACAAGTAAGTGACAGCTTTGTGGATTTCTAAGCTAGGCTCGGCTGATTATTGCAGACTATGGGTTTCTAATTTTTCTCTGCTGGCTTCTCCATTCTGTGAACCTAATAAAATTTCAGTCCCTGAACCCCTGCCTTGGGAAGAGAAATATGAGCAGGTTTTTATAAGACTGAAATAAGCACTACAAGAGTCACCCTCCCTAGGGCTGCCTAACTATTCAAAACCTTTCACCTTATTTGTAGATGAAAAAGATAACAGCACCCTGGGAATGCTCACACAATAACATGGCAGGGAACATGGGCCTAGTGCCTGTCACAGTGTGCAGCTTGATTCAGGTGCTCGCGCCTTTCTCAGCTGCCTTAAGGCTACAGCTGCAGCCGCAGAGCTAGTATAAGCCTCTGCGATTTAACCTTAGGAAATAACGTTTATTTGCAAACTCTGCACGCTGTCCAAAATCTTCTTAACTTGGAATTAAGTCAACATTTCTCTGTGAGCAGAGTAGCCTGCTATGAAGTCTTTCTACTTTCACCACCACCGTCTACATCCTAAACATTGCAACGTTCGTAATCCTTCCACATCACTACCTCTACCCGAAGAAGGAGAGCCCCACGACTGTGGAGTCATAACGTCCCATATCATGACACCTGTCCTGATTACGAGACACCCCTCTGACTAATCCTGATCTAATTTTGGTTGTTGATGGGTCATATTGTAAGGATGAGAAATGGAATTTCCCAGCTGGTTATGCTGTACTACACAGTATGAACTACTTGGGAGGGGAAATCTCCCACAAGCTAAATCAGCCCAGCAAGCAGTGCTCTATGCCCTTACCAGAGCATGCCAGTTATCAGAAGGGCAAACTGTTAATATTTATACAGATAGCTAATGTGCCTTCAAGGCTGTCCGTGATGTTGAGATGTTATGGAAACAAAACACTGGGACCTCAATCAAAAATGGTCAACAAGACCTTCTTACTGCTATTCTCTTACCTTCTGAAATTATGGTCATAAAATTGAGACTCAAGCTGAAAGACTAAATCCAGGTATCAGGGAAGTGCCCTAGCTGATGTTCATGCAAGGGGAGCAGCAACAGAATCTGTGAAGGTGTTCTATTCCTGATGTCACCGCAGACTACAGTCAGCACCCCCAGGAGTCTCTTACCGAGTTCAGCTTTTATGACCAGAACAACCTGTGCCTTGTTTTTACCTTTCTTCAGTTATAACTGTCTGTACCCAACTAGACACAAATACTTACATAAATCTTAGTACAGTCTCACCTCCATGTTCCCATGATTATCTAGATCAGACCTGCCCCAACTCTTTAAGAGATCTCACCAATAGTACCCATCTTTGCAAGGCATTTAGAACCACTCTTTACTTCAGGCTAGGAGATTCTCTTCCCACATGTGCTAAAAGCCTGACTGACCCTCTGGCTTGAACAAGTAAATGCAGCAGTCCCTGTGAATGAGTCCATTAGCAGTATTACCCTAGCTGGGATGGTCTGTGCCCCGAGTTTGTCTCTGTCTGTGGTGTTATCATTCTCCTTGGGCCCATGAATGCCTGGATAGCTGGTGTACCTCCAGGCAATGCCTCTTAGGTTATCGGACTGTGCCCCTAACTTTTCACAGATGAGCTAAGACATCTCATTGGCTGACTGCCCTGGATTTACATAATCAAATTAGAAAGGACCTAGCAGGAGGCATTCATGAAGCAGGATCCACTTTCTTAGCAGGACCATACTTCCCTGCTCAGGGGTAAATATAAATGAGAAAGTGATCAGAAACCTCTCCTTAACTCTTGATGATACTACAGATTTCATTGCTAATATAGTATCTGCCCAACAAAGATCCTTAGACTCTCTGGCCGAAGTTGTTCTTGATAATACAATAGCCCTTGATTCTCTTTTAGCTGACAGGTAGGTGTCTGTGCTGTGGCCAACACCACCTGCTGCACTGGGATGGACACCTCTGGAAAAGTTGAAACTCAATTACATTAGATCACTGAGCTAGGCACTTGGCTTAAAAAGGTGACTCCTTCAGCGAGGTCTTTCTTTCACTTACTTGGTTTTGATTGGTTTGGGTCTAAGGGACCATGGCTCCCAAGTGCACTGCAAACACTGGGAATTATCCTGCTTATAATAATTATAATAATCTCCCTGGTGCGCTGTATTCCGTCAAAGGCTTTAAATGTATGTTCACAGCTGCTAAATACCAAGCAAATAATCTAAGAGTGGGTTTCAGAAAAGGAATGAAGAGGATAACTGACTTAAAATTTGTGAACCTGAAGGTGTGGCCTATGAATATCACAGAAATTAAACAATAACAACAAAAAGTCATGACCTGTAAATGCCACACAATGGAGCAACAAAATTTCACAAAAGCTCCCAGAACTAAAGAGTGGCAGCTGAGAGTGTTCTAATGCCTAAAATTTTGATCACATCTCTCAGTTAAGCTGAGATCAAAAGAGGTGAATAGTTAAAAAGGAAACAACAGGCCCAAAATGGAGTCACTTGTGTTAGAGTCCATGGCAGCAGACCAAGACTTAATGTTTAACCTAATTACTTCCCAAGAAATGTGACCTTTGACTAACCAACCTGGAATTTCCTGGTCAGCACTAGGAAATATGCTGACAGCCCCCTTCCATCCCCATTAGGAGGTTGAACTTGCCTAAAGCAATGCATTCTTTGCTAATAATTTCCTTTTTTTTTTTTTTCACACTCTCTGCCTTTAAAAACCTTTCTTTTTCTGCGGCTCAATAGAGCTCCTTTCTATTACTAGATGGGATGCTGCCCAATTCATGAATCATTTAATAGAGCCAATTAGATCTTCAAATTTACTCAGCTGAATTTTTGTTTTTTAACACCCCATTAGCTATCAGAGCTAGGTGATCTGGGGATTCATCCCTCAGATGGCAGCTGTAAAAGCTGGGTTGCTAGATGTGTGGGCAAGCTCCTTCCAGGGAGATGCTGATGACAGTTATATTGTTGGAGCAAGCCAGAGGGAGAAGGCGCAGTTAAGTGCCCACCGGCTCTTTCTAGCTGTATCTGAGTAATATCACCGCCAGCACCTAGATGCATGCTAATCAGATGACTGATACTCAGTCAGTGGCTTGTAAAGTATAAATTCAAACCTCTTCCAGGGAGAGGCCAGGAGATGGGTATTTTTGCCTGCTCCCTCTGCATTGAGCCCCGGGGGATAGTTACAGTGAGTGCTGTCTTTGCTTGCTAGAGTCCTGTGGGGCTCATGAGTGTAAGCCCCCACTGGTGATTTGATGACCATCCCTCAGGTGGCAGACTAAGTAGTCGGGGCCCTCGATGTATGGTTTCCTCCTCAAGGAGAAGCTAGGAGTTGGAGTTTCCCTCCTGATTGTACGGTGCTCTGCCAGGGGTTGGTTTTGTGGTGTGAGTGTGTCTACCTGTTTCAGTGTGGGTATTTTCTCAGTCACCCAGTGTGTTGAAGTCACCTAACTAGTTTCCAGATGTCTCTTAGAAGGAATTGTTTCACGTGTAGCTGTATATTTAGTACATCCATGGGAGGAGGGAAATTGAGGAGTCTGCTCTGTTGCCACCTTGGTCTGGAATCCCCAGGTTTTTCTTAGGAAATGTGAAGTTCTTCAGTATTTCTATCCCCCTCCCAAATTATGAGAATGTTAGTATGCTTTCACACTCATGATCTATTTTTGCTTAGAATTTTATAATTTCTTTTAATGTAAAAAAAGTTTAGTAAAGAGTTTTATGGCCATTAGTTACATTTTATCAGTATCAGTGTCATGTTATCCTATTCCTTCTGTTTGGCGAAATTTATCCTTTAATGGTTATTTAAGTGAAGATTTGTGGGTTTGACTTTTTATATGCCTAAAAATGTCTTCATTTTTACTCATTCTGTAATGATAATTTAACTGGATATGAAATTCCAGGCTAAGAATTAATTTCCCTCAGCACTGGGACAATATTACTTTATTTTCTTCCCACGTTCACTCTTCCTTATCTGAAATCTGCCATTTATCTAATTTGTTTTTTTTGCATGAAATCTTTCTTTTACATCTAATAGTTTTTAATATTATCTTTATCTTTGACATTTTTCATTTCCACTACTGTGACTAGAAACTGATATATTTTTACTAATTCTGCTTGATGTTCAGTGTGTTTTATGATCTGAGTCATGTTTTCCTTCTTCAGATATTCTCCATTATTTACATGTAAGGTTGCTGTGAGTTACTTCTTAGTATTTTCTCTTTGTTTTTATTTTCCTTTTCCCTCATGATAACCTTTCCAGGTCTAATAGTTTTATGATAGGTTCCACCTAGTACTCCAGAGGCCAGGCTTAAACACGATCTTATAATAGTAGATCAGGAGTCCTACCCTACAGTGCTGTTGTAGAGACTTTAGGTAGCTTATTTCAATCACTAGACTATATTAGAAAGCAGTGCTGTTAAAGACGGCTTGCTAGGTCATGAAAATAAAAACAGCGTAACACATTCATAGCATGGTGCAAGGGATTTCCTCACCTTCAAAAGCGTCACCAGTTTTCCTGTTACACTGCATTGTTCAGATGTATGAAGATAATACTCTATAAATGCACATGTATCTCCAGTGTTTTATTTTAATGTATAAACTTAAAATATTAGGTTTTAAGTTAAACATATTAGACTGGAAAATGTTAGTTAACATTCCAGAGATAAACAAGCAGCAAGAGTCTGTCAACTTTCACTTCAGTAAAAAAAAGTAAAGATGTCGTCCACACCAGATGAATGGTTCATCCTGGTGAAACAAGAATAGACAGTGGTATCACCAATACTAACAAAAGTGTCAAGTTCAGGACATCATTGTTCTGAACCTGTCATTGGCTCACATGCAGAAGTTATTTTAATATAGAAGATAGAGACTAACATAGTTAATAGAGTTATGCTATTGTCATCTGAATCAATTGGACGTTATGGGAAAAATTTTGGATGATGATTTTTTTATACTTACTTCTTCCCCATAAGCTGATGATTTGTTAATGTAATGATAAAAATGAGCATGTTTTAACCTGCTCAATATATCCTGCTTTTTCTTTATTTCTTAAATGTAAATCAATCTTAGTAAAAGCATTTTTAATTACCCAAGTGTATGTGACACTTCTTGAACACCACTGAAAATTCTCTCAGCTTCATCTCCCATTCTAGCCGCTGCTGCAGTTTTTTATCACTGGGGAACTCCCCCGCTATCCCTGCACCATCTACCCCACCCCACCACACCCCCTGCTACATCATATCACAGTCCAGAAGCAGGGGATTTAACATCATGTGGACCATCCTTGACCAATGGAGAGAGGGGCTAATGGATAAGTATTTCTCCTTTCTCCCCTCAGGTGGATGGTTCTTAGACATACTTTCCCCCACAGAATTAAGCACCCAGTCACCCATAACAGTGGTCATTGTATTAGCTTCATCGCACTGGCTTCCCTTCTCTGTTCATTCCCTTTCTCCCTCACTTCTGCTCCTACTGTCATATTCCCTTATAAACCACCTGAAGTCAAGCTTATTACTCAGGTTCTCTTTTCAGGGAAATTTATCCTAAAATAAAGATACTTTTCAAGAATCTAACCATTGAGTACATGGCTAGACAGTTGATTACAAAGCTGTAACCTATTTAATGAGGCCATTCCTTTCCAATTACAAAGTTAATTTATCCCCTACTTACCCATTGGAAATAAGAGCCTCAGCATTTGTATTCTGATGTCTTTCTGCACAGTATTGGACATTAAATGCTTGACATTAAATTCTCTAAATATAATTGAACTAATCTGCCTTAAGTCAAGGCACCTGTACATTCTGCTAGTGTCAAGTACTCACCAGATAAAATGCACAGAAAGGTTTTTCAAGAGAAAACAAAGGTCCATTGATGAATTTACTAGACTAGTGGATTCCATAAGTATTTGAAAATATGAAATAGGAGCCACCTCTGCTTCATTGAGCTCGTGTTATGCTAAGAGAAACAGAAAATAGATCCACATACATACACACACATATACATGTATACATGTATGATGTATTAAATATAGTATACTTATATGATACACAAAGCATAATTTTATTCTATAGAAAATGAAAAGAGAAATACCATGGTTCTTAGATTCCCCCCCAAAAGATCTCAACTGTATAACTTTGGACATACTCCTTAATTTCTCTCAGTCTCAGTGTTTTGAAATGTTGAATAGAAAGTTATAACTCCTTTAAAAAACTTTCTGGATAAAGTATTTCCTATTAGTATGTTTAAAAATCAATTACAGGAGGTGGGATTAAGATGGCAGAAGATTCAAAAAGACAATATGCAAAAAGTGTTTGGCATTTAATATATGATACCTACTATTATTGCTCTTTGTTATATAATTTTCATCATTATCATTAATAACAAATTTCACCCGCTATCATTAATGTAAGGTGACCATTATCATTAATTCAACAAATGTTCAAGTACCTACCCAATGACAGGCACTGTGATAACCAATACAACACGAGCAAGAAAATAACAATGGTGAAAAGAAACGAAGTTAGGTTGCTTAGTGGAGAGAGAAGTGGGAGAGCTAAATAGACTCTTTGAACGGGCTTTGGACATAAAGGTGAAGAGGAGACAGCAGCCCTAATAATGTGTTCACAGCGCAGGTGGGCTCATGGTGTTCCAAGGCCTTGGGTACACAGTATGGGAGAACTCAGAATTCTAATCTGAGGTATGACTTTCAGAGACTGGCATTTGTGCAAGAGCAGTATTTTCATCCCCCCTGGGATCCATGACAGTTACATCATTGTTGTTTTACTGGCTTTTCCTCTCCAGCAAGTATTGAGTTGAAACTCACTCAAGCAGAGCTATTTAGCTGCCCTTTCCTCTCTGTTCTATTGTCTGTGTTTTGTCATCATGTCTGTTCAGTTAAGATTGATATCTGTACCAAGAGAATCCCAGTTCTCGCCAAGCCCCCAAGAGAAATCACTCCCTGGGAACCAAAGTACTGAGGGGAAACAGCAGCTAAATGATGAAGTGTGTACTCTGTTTTGTAGTTGTTGTAGTAAAATATATTTCAAATGATAGTTAAGATGAAACTCAGCGAAAACACATCATAACCAGTGCAAACAAGACTACATTAATGGATGCGTAGTCCTTACATTCTTTTTCATTTTATTTTATTCACAGTTATTGTCTCTAAGCACAAGAAAGATTTACTCTTATTTAGGCTCATTTGAATTAATAAGATTTATTTCCTCCTTATAAATTATGTTGAAGTAATCCTTCTGGACAGCACTGAGGACAAAATATTGGATGAGCTCCTTAATCATGAGCCCTGTCAGAGCCCAAGACTTACTAATGAAAAATTGTGCAAACAATGAGGATGCTGACAGAACAGATGAGATGTCCAGAGATGCTTGAGAAATGTCCTCCTCGGGGTGTGTATCAAACCTTTGCACACACATCAAGAAAGACAAAACGTCTGGGCTTTGTCATTATAAACTAGGATAGTATATTCTTAGTTACAAATCCAGAGTTGGGGAGTCCTGGATCATACAAAATTTGGAGGGCCAGTCCGAAGAAAAAGAACTTTAAAAATATAAATAGGAAATTGGGTACAAAATTCAAGCTACAAAATAAATGCTAATAAATTGAAAATTTTTAAAAGCTGACAAATACCACAAACATCACCAAATTCAGGAAAATAACATATGTTTAGTATGACTGACTGATCCACTTCCATTATACTTTCTTTATACGTGTTTTTGCTGCTTACTCTTTGATTGCCTTTTCATATGACAATTGTATAGCGTTACTCTTTGTAGAAAGAAACTAGAAAGGGCACTTTTTCTAGCATAGTTGGTCGAGTATTGTTAAATATTATTGATGGCTCTGAGTAGGCATCAGTGAGAAGTGAATCCTCTGTTTACAACAATACCTGTCTGATGATGACAAGAACATTGCACCGACAAGTTTCTAGCTCCTTCCAGTAAGCCTTGCCCACATAATGCCAGAGCCAGGCACAGTAGGACACATTCACACTGCGATGTGATGTCTAGCCTTGCTTTTTCATGTCACAGTGCCTGGCACAGTAAGTGTTAAAGACATTCCTGGAAGCCATTACTATGCTGGGCCAGTTGTCAATAACTGAACTATTCATGGAAGTGGCAGATTTTCATGAAAGAGCCACTAGCATCCCTCAGGGTACTAGTGACAAAAAAAAAAAAAAAACTGGTCTAGGTCCTCATATGGCAACTTTCTTTAGCCTCTTATTCTTTCCTAACTATATGTGCATTTGCATTCAGATCCTTTAAATCCCTCATTGGTATTTGGGGCCTCCTCTGTATTTCTCCAAATCCTTTCTAAGTTGAGAAACCCAGGAATGAACACAAAGCCTTCCTAAGCATAGTGTTCCTGCTGCTTTTACTGGAAGGATTACCCTGTGGTTCTGCATGCATATCAGAGGACAGGTTTCTGCCAAGTACAGCAGATGTAGTCAGCGACAGGACATTTAGGGAGTGTTTTTATTAAAAGCAGGCTCTTGATATTTTAAAAGGTAAAAGAGAAAGAAAAATATGATTGTTAAAACTAATGTAAGCATTTTGCCTACAAACTCGGTTGCTGAAAATTCTTGAGTGATTAACCATAAATTAGCCATCGTGTAATGGTTAGCACTCTGGACTCTGATTAACCATAAATTGGGAATTCTGCATCTTAATTTTAGTGTGAGATCTTGGAGTTTTAAGGAGCACGTAGTTGAAACCACTATTCTTCAAGCTATCTGATAATTACGTGACTTACTTTTCTTCCTTTTCTCAAATTTTTTGATGGTTTTATAACCTTAAACAGTGCTAGATTTGGAAGCAGGGACAAATTTAACACACAGAATTCCTTAATGTCATTTCTTCTCCTAACAAGCTTAGTGAGAAATGAAAAGAAAAAAGCAAAGACATTTCTTACTTGTGTTCTTCCTCCAAGCAAAGCAAGAAAGCAGTTGTAACAGATTCCATGCATTGGTGAGCACTCTATTATCCCCATTTTGCTAAGAATCAAATCAAAAAGGACATCTGTGCTCAATAACTCCTCTTTCTTCCATACCAGCGAACTGCCCCCAGCAGTGGGAGAACTCTGCAGGGCCACAAAGAGCCCCTCTGGCTTCAAATAGACCATTACATGAAAGGTCAGGTCTACATATTGCCAAAAATAACTAATCCGAAAAAAAAATCAAATAGGTAATAGTTGATCTGTATTAATCGAAATGGTCAGGAAGTCCCCATTAGGCTGAATTTTCCCGTTAAGTGAAGGGTGAGCATGGCATTATAACAGGACCTGTTGTATGGGACCTTGTTATAGGTCCATGCTTCTCAGTGTGCTTTAAACTATGCTCTTTCTTGCTGAACTTAAAAATCTCTCCCCCTTCTCTGGAGCTTCTGCTCCACGGCATGTGTCCAGAGACCTTGCCCTTGCCTTCCTAAAGGAATCACTGAGAGGCAGGGGAAAGTCTGTTTTATATGGCTTCATCAGCCAGGATGTTTCCTTCAGCTTTTCTCATGTAGTTTACATTACAAAAATAATGGCTTTTTGTGGTGAGTCAACTTTAAATTCTGTATGGTATTAAATACGTATTTTCATACACCCTCTGGGAGAATGTGATGTGTTCTCCCCAGGGGAAAGAAGTATCTCTGTCCTCTCCCTACTCACAAGCGAGAAACGCTGTTCTAAGACTAATAATTCCAATTTTCTGCTTTGGTAAATAGGATGGAGAGAACATAATTGAATTCCCATTTAGCACTTAGGATCTAATGGTGCCTCAGGCTCTGGATGATAAACCTGAATCTTCATTATACAGCATGATATCTACAGATTTACAAAATAAGCAAGCTTGATTGGAAGGTGTACCACAAAGCCAGGAAACACTGCATGATGTCCCTCCCCTATTTTTAAAGGTCTCAATTACCATGATCGTTCAGAAATTAAACTTGAAAATATTTAGGATACACTACACAATACAGTTCATCTTTGGTGGATTTTCCCCCTAAAACGTCTTCTATCATTTATGAAGAAAGAAACTAATCTTTTTTTAAATCCATTGGCTAGGAATCCTCCTGTATTTGCAGATATGTGATGATTTTCCCATGTTGATATTTGCTGAGGCTCTGGATATTAAGGGCCGTAATTCTTCTCACATGCTCCTGGCAATTAATCCCTCATACAATATGCATAGTTTAGTGCCCTTTCCCTGCCTGGCCTCCACTCTCACATCTCCCTGGGGTAATACCTTGCTAACACCTGGATTCTGCCTTCCAATTTTAAGACATATTGGGCTCAGGAAACAAAAATAGAACAAGCTTGAAGTGTCTCCTTTTCATTCTACTTTTTCATAGTCCCTTTGAGTTTCACCTTGAAATTAATTGAGAGGACAGTAAGGAAGAATTGTACCATTTCATCTGGATGGTACCACGCTTCCCTTTTTTGTTGACTACTGAAATGTCAAGACTTCAGACATATTTAAACAGCAGTTAAAGGAGCATTGCTTGTTATGGAGTCCTTTGGTCATCCACAGATGTGTCCCCCTCCTCAATTTTTTTGCTCAAAATTGTATGAAACTGCTGTTATGGTATAAAATTGCCAAAGGGGGAAATAGATTTTTTTTTAATGTTCATGAGATGAGATAGTACGGTTGATTCTGAGTTGATAATAGAAGAGAAGTTTTGGATAGGGAATAAGTGAGAGAGACAGAAGATCCTGTACCCTACAAAAAGGCTTCATACCATTACAGAACAAGGGACAGCAGTGAATAAAATCCCTGTGCCTGTAGACATCAGGAAACTAAGAAGATATGGCTGCAAACAGAGAAGGGCAGCAATTGGATACACCTGCAGGTGAGGGCACGTGGGGTGAAACAGCAGGATGAGGTTAAAAGTACTTATTTCCTGGAAGGGGCAGGGCTGTTGGACCTCAGCACCAGACTCGAGTGACTGCAGGCATGTTCACACCTCCTTTTTCCTCCTGGTTCCATGGACGAGATTTATGGCGCCAGAAACACCCTGGGGAAGGAGCAAGGGATATTGAGTTCTGATACAGGAGAGGAAACTGAGGCTGCATATGGATCCTTTGGTCACAAAATATGTATATAATAATGGCATTAATAGTTATATATACAGAGCATTAATTTTACATTAAGCTCTTTTCTTCCATTAGCTCCTTTCTCTTTATAAAGTACACATTTGAGGTGGGTAGGTATGTTCTTACCCTCTGTTAACAGATGAGGTAACTGAGGCTCTCAAAAAGCCAAGCTCTCTTGCGCACAGTTGAGAAGTGGTCAAGTTGGAATTGGAACCCAGGTTTGTGCTCCTTACACTACACCAACAAATGACCTGGCAGGACCTTCGGGCTAATCACCTCTTGATGGTTCTTCGTTCATTCACTTATTTACTGAGCACCACTGTGTGCCAGGCCTACTCGACCCTGGGGAAACAGTAGAAACAAGACACTGTGCCTGCTCGTGGATCTTACTTTCTGGAAACGGAAGCAGAAAATAAACAATGGAAAACAACAGAGTTTGTGGACACTAAGAAGAAAGTAAACAGGATGCTGAGGTAAGAGTATAACTGGATATGGATCTTTCTCCAAGTAGATGATCAAGAAAGGACTCCCAAGTGGTAACCTTGAAGCTGAGACCTCTGATGAATGAGAAGGAGTTGTCTATTGGAAATCCAAGGAGATTTCTCGGCAGATGGAACAGCAAGTGCATGGGCCTCAGCTGTGACACCAAGTTTCTATTATCAGTTAAAAACTAATATAAAAAAAAATGTAATACATACAGTGGAGTTCAGCAAGTTCATTCAGGCCAGTTACTAGGGGGAGTACTGCAGCTGGTAAGACTGGAAGCAGTGTAAGTAAAGAAACTAGCAAATGTAACTGAAGTGTGAGCATGCACCATTGAAGACCAAGAGAGAATCTAGCACCACCCAGACCAGGTGCGACTTCTAAACAAGAAAGGCTAAACAAGACTCAAGACAAAAGAGTTTCCTGGAAAGTTCCTTTGCAGCCCTTGCCAGCCATGCCATGCCTGTTTCAGACCCTGCACACAAGGGTGTGCATGCTGATTTGCAGAGCACTATGGGTACTCAATGAATAAGACAGCAAGACCTGGGTCAAAGCATAATTTCACTCACATGCATTTACTGAGGGACAGCTGTGCATCAGGCACTGTGCCAGACATGGGACTTGGGAAGCACTGACTCTTAGACAGACACTGACCACATCCTGCTTTGAATGAGGCTATAGGAGCCCAGAGGTGGAGAGAATAAACTCACTCTGGAAGAGCCAGGGATAACTTCATAGGGGTGATGTCTTTGTACTGGATTTTGAGCATATCACACAAGGTTCTTAGCTGCAAACAAGAGGAAGTGCATTTGATTATTTTTATCAGCAAATAAGTTTATCAGAGGAGAGCTCACATATTTTCTGAGAGACTGTGCAGCCAGGAATAGCATTCCAAATCCCATCATGGAAATATTCCAGCGGAGAGACCACTGCTGCCACTTCTGGGCATAGATCCAGCCACCTGGCCACAGAAGTGGGTTGACTGCCTCCTCTGGAGCTGGATGGACCTGCTATTGTCTCAGACACTCTAGTTTCTGATTCCAAGTCTGGTGTAAGTGCATTTGACTGATGGAGCCTGGGTTGCATGTGAGAAAGATTGGAAAAGCCCATTTCATTAATTTGAGAGGAAGAGAGAATGCCTCAAGAGTAGGAAGAGTTCACTTCAGAAATCCAGAAAGGCCCACGTAAGATGAAGCAAGGAGGAAAGGCATGTGCCGAGGCACTGGGAGTAAGAGCATGGCTTAGAGCAGAGCTGAGAGGTCATTGCTCTAGATTTTCAGTCTCATCTTAGAAGAGGAATTCAAGAAGGAGCAGCTAAGCTGTACATTGTCAAGAGAAGAGACTTTGTTATTACTTTAATTATTATCATCATTAGCGCTCTTATTCCCAAATGACAGACTCATCATAACATAGATGTTCTGATGATACAACAGATGTCGCTAGCCAAAGCCTGGTGCTCCAGCATTGAGAACTGAATTTACTGGAACGAGCCACTGAGCCCTCTGCTTCATCGTAGGGCCTGACATATTTGCAACTATTAAAGCTAAGACTTTTTAAATTCTTAAGGATGTTCCAATATTAAGAATGTTCAGTTGCTCAACTGAAGCTTGTCTGGAAGTATTTCCTATTAGAATATTTAAAAATAAATTGCGTAGTGGGCTCAAGGTGGCAGGGTAGAAGGATCTTGAGCTCATCTTTTACATGGACATATCAAAACTACAACTACGTACACATAGAACAGCTGTTTCTGAGAACAACCAGAAGACTAGCATAACCACATTTCTACAACTAAGGATATAAAGAAAAAACATCAAGATAGGTTGGAGGGGCAGAGATGTAGTCTAGTCAGGGCCCATACCCCTGGTACACTGACCCACCAGTGAAAGAGGATATCACAACTGCAGAAGTCCTCCCCAAGAAGTGAGAGATTTGAGCCCCACACTGAGTGCCTCAGCCCTGAGAACCAGCAGGGCTTACGTCCAGGGGAGCTGGAAGTCTGTGGGAAATCAAGACTTTGCTCTTAAAGGGCATGCACATAAACTCACATGCCCCAAGTCCCAGTGCAGAGGCTGCAATTTGAAAAGTGCCTGAGCCATATGTAAAGATTCATTGACTAATTTTACAGTAAGTGCCAAAGGGGCACAAATCAGTTGGAACTTCCTCTAGGGACAAAAGTGCTGGCAGGTGCCACTCTAAAAAAAAAATTCTCCTTCTACTTTAGCTGGTCCAGTACTGGCAGATACTGTTTGTGACATTTACCATTTACCTTGCTAGCATCATTCATCCCACCCCTACATTTTCCTGGGGACCTACATAGGCAACCCACCGGCCCTGGCTGAAGCCTTTCCAAAGCAGTTCCTGCCTTGTCACACCCAGCAGGATGCCTCAGCAGGTACTGGCACCCCCTCGAAAGCAACCGCTGCCTCTCCACACCAACCCAGCAGCCTTGGCCAGGACCAGTGCACCCACAGCTGCTGCAGCCAGACCTTGGGGCCAGCCATGTGTCTTAGTGTGGACCTCTAAGATCAGGAACAAGACAAGGATGCTCATTCTCACTACTTTTATTAAACATAATGGAAGTCCTAGCCATAGCAAAAGATAGAAGACAATTGGCTTAAGAAGATGTGGTATGTGTATATACAATGGAATATTACTCAGCCATAAAAAGAATGAAATATGGCCATTTGCAGCAATATGGATGGACCTAGAGAATATTTTACTTAGTGAAGTTAAGTCATTCAGAAAAAGACAAACACTATATGATATCACTTATATGTAGAATCTAAAAATAATACAAATGAATCTATATACAAAACAGATAAAGATTCACAGACATAGAAAACAAACTTATAATTACCAAAGGGGAGCAGGAAGAAGGAAAGGTCAAATTAGGGGTATGTTATTAATAGATAAAACTACTATACGTAAATAGATAAGCAACAAGGATTTACTGTGCAGCATATGGAATTATATTCAATATCTTGTAATCATGTGTAATGGAATATAACCTGAAAAAATACTGAATCACTTTGCTGTGTACCCAAAACTAATATAATATTGTAACTCAACTATACTTCAGTTTTAAAAAAGAAATAAAAAACGTAAAATTGGAAAGGAAGACATGACTGTCACTATTTGCAAATGACATAGTAGTATATATATAGGAAACCCTAGAGACTCCACCAAAAACTATTATAACTAATAAATGAATTCAGTAAAGTTATAAGATACAAAATTCATCCATAGAAATCTGTTGCATTTCTATACAGTAATAACAAACTATAAAAAGCAAATTAAGAAAATAGTCCCATTTACATTTCCATCAAAAAGAATAAAATACCTAGGAATAAATTTGACAAGGGAAGTGAAAGACTTGTACTCTGAAAATTGTGACATTGATGAAAGAAATTAAAGATGACACAAATAAATGGAAAGATATACTGTACTCATGGATCAGAAATGTTAATGTTAAAATTACAATACTGCTCAAAGCAATCTACAGATTAAATATAATCCCTATTACAGTACCAATAGCATTTTTCACAGAAGTGGGACAAATAATCTAAGAATTTGTATGGAACCACAGGAGACCCTGAATAGCCAAGGTAATCCTGAGAAAGAAACAAAACTGAAGGTATCACACTCCCTGACTTCTAACTATACTACAAAGCTATAGGAGTCAAAAGGGTTAATATCCAGAATATGTAAAGAATTCATACAACTGAATTTTTAAAAATCCAATTTAAAAATGGGTAGAAGACCTGAGTAGACATTTTTCCAAAGAAGACATACAGATTGCCAATAGGCACATGAAAATATGCTCAATATCACTCATCATCAGGGAAATGCAACTTAAAACCACAATGAGATATTGCTTCACACCTGTCAGAATGGCTGTTATCAAAAAGACAACAAATAGCAAGTGTTGGTAAGGATATGGATTAAAGGGAACTTTGTTCACTGTTGGTGGGAACATCTGTTGGTACAGCCACTATGGAAAACAGTATGGAGGTTCCTCCAAAAAATAAAAATAGAATTACCATATGATCCAGCAATTCCACTTCTGGATGCATATCCAAAGGAAATGAAATAAGTATCTCAAAGAGATGTTTGCATTCCATGTTCATTGCAGCATGATTCACAGTAGCCAAGACACAAGGAAACAGTCCAAGTGTCCATTGATGAGTGGATAAAGAAGATATGAAATACATATATATATATATGATATTCCATTGTATGTATATACACACACATATATATACACATACAATGGAATATTGTTCAGCCATTAAAAATAAGGAAATTTTGCATTTACAACAAAATGAATAAACCTGGAGGTCATTATGCTAATTGAAATAAACCAGACACAGAAGACAAATACTGCATGAACTCAGCTGTATATGGAATCTAAGAAAGTCACCTCATAGGAACAGTAAGTACAATGATAGTTGCCAGGAACTAGGGGAGGAAGAACTGGAGAGCTGCTGTTCAGTGTTGTAAAGTTTCAGTAACACAAGATGAGCAAGTTCTAGAGATCTGCTGCACAACCTTTTGCACATAGTTATTAATACTGTATTGTGTCCCTGAAATTTGGTAAGAGAGCAGGCCTTAAGTGTTCTCACCAGACACAAAAAATTGGTAACTACGTGAGATGATGAAAACATTAATTAGCGTGATTGTGGTAATCATTTCACAATGTACGTGTATATCAAAACATCACATTGTGTACCTTAAATCTATATACTTCTGATTTGCAGTTTATACTTCCATAAACCTGAAAAAAAGAAAAAGAAAATATTGATTGCATATAATTCCATGCTGTATGAGCACAGGTTTTTGTTAGCTAAGACAGCACAACACAGGCACAGTAGAAGCTTGCTGAGTACAAATAATTATCATAAGCAGCTTTCTTTCCAGTAACTGTCAAGAGTGGTTTGCATTTACATTCACACCTCTGTCCATCTGCCAATCAGGATACAAGCAGAGAGGGCAAAATGAGCAGAGAAAACCTGTTCCAACTGGTTTGACTTTCTGAGACTGCAAAGTTTATATGGACAGAATTCTTTGAGTACTCTAATGACCAGGAAGTCAAAAACTTCACACATTTTCAAACTTTGGTAACAACCCTGCATAGACAGGTAACACCTTAGGGACCAGCGTAGCTTATTAATTAATCTTCACACTTTTGTCTGGTTTCTAACATTTTAGAGTCAGCTTATAGAAATCAGCTCAACCTGCTTCATCAGTGAGTTATTTCCCATAACACTAGAAGCACAACTAAATCACTCTTTATAGCTTCTTGAAGATTTTGTAATCAGTTACCCAAAGCAATAGAAATGTCTCACTTTATTGAACCAGGTATTTCCATCCTATTACTGCAAATGAATTTCTTTCTGGAGTAACTTCTCAAGCTCTCCATTTTCAGCGCCTTATTAAAAGAAAGTCCCAATAGCAAACAAACTGTTCTCATTCATTTTATGACTAAGAGCTACCTAATCATCCCCTCCCTCAGTTCTCTCTCTTCTGCCTCCATTTTTCTCTCTTATCATCACGCTGATCAACTTTTAATTGGTCAGCAGAGACGCCAGAAATCCAGGGAAGAAAGTTCATTGTCCTCTGACCACAGTGTCTAATGTTGGCTCTATGATGTTCTTCTGCTGTTTCCTGATAGGTCTTTAAGGAACAGTCTCAGGGAGAGTCATTTTTAATAATTGAACAACTTTAACAAAACCAAGAAAGATGTGGAATTATAGAAAGATAAATTATACTCTAAAAAAATAATAATAATGATACAGCTCTGAAAAATAAGTTTCCAAACTTTTTACAAAGAATTCTGCTTACGTAACACTTGGATAACACTTCAGAATCAAATGTAGGGTCATTTAAGAGAAAATGCTTTTTTAAAAGATTTGTTGTATATTCGCCAGTAGACATAATTTCATATTTTAAAAGAAGGAAATATGATTTGCAATAAAACACCCTCACCCACTCTGTCCTACAATGATACTCACTTGTTCCCAAGTAGAGATAGCAAACTTTATAGGACAGTTGGTGGTTTAAAAGGTGCCTTCACAGAGACCATGACATGATCCTTATGTCAGGTAGGTAAGGTGTTCTTAGGTCCATTTTAGTGAATTGGAAGCTGAGCTTGGCTTTATTTCCCCAAGAGCACATTGGTAATTACTGAGAGAGTCAGGCCTCTGATCGTGTCTTCTCACTTCTGATTTCCAGCCATTCTCTTTCCATTGCCCCTCAGACTGATGTTTATCATTATTCACCCCATAAAAATCAAGCACCTGACTTGTGTACCAGTCATTCAAGGAAAGTCCAAAGCCCTTACCATGTCCCCCTTCCTTGGCAGCACTAAGTTTAAGAGAATGATGTCAGCTTCCCCATCACACCCCAAATATGAGACAGATCAAAAAAGCACTTTCAAAAGTATTTTCACTTTTACTACTCTTTCAGCCACTTTGCCCATGGCCAGTACTCGGAAAGAATATACTTCATGCCACGCTGCACAATTCACAGTGGAAACACCCTGATTATCACTGTTCCAATTCCTTCCCTTATGCCAACTCTTCCTCCTCCACCTTTCCATCAAATGCTCTGTTTTAGTTGCCTTTATTTTACAAAGATTTTCTTCATTTCCTGCTTGTTATGGTCCAGTGATGGACCGTTAGCAAAAGCAAGAGAATGAGAAGTCCATTCTCACTCTCTACAATGAGAAAGCCGCAAAAACTTTCCCCTGCTTTAGAAGCAATTAAAGCCAGAGTCTACTCTGACTCCAGAGTAAAACTTGTCTCCATCCACCATCTATCCTGTGATCACAACTTTTTCCATTTGCAACATAATATCTTCAAAGAATACATAAATGTCCCACCCCTTCCCTAATTCCTGATTTATGTCTTAACACAGAGTCGCTAAGCAACCTAAAATTACTTATATTATTTCTGGCCTCTTAAACCACCACTCCATGCATTGGCTACATGTGCAAAATCTGAATAAAATACAGTGTCCACCCTTATGAGACTTAGACTTGAAATGGAACTCATGATAAAGACAAATTCTGTGTGAATTTTCTGAGTCTCCACAGCACCTAATACCATGGGCTACATTTATAAGGCACTAAACTAGCATTTATTAAGTTGGATTATAATTATGAAAAAAATCAGGTGTGGACATTCTGATTAAATGCTTATTTTAATCGCTGCTTCAAGAGAAATATAACTGGTATTTGAGCATAAAGAGAACTGATGGTAATTTCTAAAGGGTAGCCAGATAAACTAAAATGTCTCAAATGTCTCTCATTGAGTTGCCTCATTCACACTGAAAGAGCAGTTTTTACACAAATGAGACAAATAGTTACGAAATCCAGGGGCTAGTTGGACATTTTAAAAACAGTTTTATACAGATTTTTCTACATGTCTTTCAGAAATTCAATTTATTCTTTTGTTTTAGCCATTTTCTTTTTGGTTTTGGTCATTGACTCCACCTAACACTTAAAAGCTTCTTTCATTCAATGAACCACACTTTCCTTTTTAAAAGTTTTGACCTAGGTTTCAAGTGGGCCAGTTGCTGTTCTCAGTGTTTCGTATTTTCCCATTACTCTCTATCAAAATTACCATATGAGTTACGTACCCTTATGTGATTTAGACACCAAATGACCTCATGGGTTAGGTCTGTCATTTCTAAGTCATAGATGGAGAAGCTGAGGCTCGTGGCCCCTAAATGGCTTCATAGATGACTTCAAGAAGACCATTCATTGAAGGTGATAACTGAATGTAGAAAGATGGTGAGCAGAGCAGACAAACATTCCAGGTGTAGGAGACAGCCATTCAAGCATAAATGGAAGGGCAGAGCTGAGAGAGGACCTGCTGGCCCAGGATCTTTAATTTGGGGGAAATTCTTTGCCATCATCCTTTAGCTCTTTCCTTGAATGATGCATTTAGAAAGACAACCTTACCTCTAGTGAAATATAATAGATTTGTAAGATTTTATAAAGGAAATATAGAAAGTATTCCTTTACTGTATAATACTTTTCTTCCACTGACTCTTACTCTATAATACTTTTTTCCATTGATTCTGACCCAAATTTTTAAATTATCCCGTTATACACAGACTCAACACACACTGAGTTTGTATCTTGCTTCTTGTCACTAACATGCTACATAGCTTTGCTGAGACTCGTGTACAAGATGAAGATAATAACACCTACTCCATATGGTTGTTGTGAGGAGTAAACAAGATAATGTACGAAGGCACCTAGTTAGTACCCCATGCAAAGAAGTATAGTTTGGGGCTGATGTCAGTGAAATTGGCTGTATCTGGTTAGTGTCACCCATTCTTGACATCCTTCCTCCTCCTGACTTTTCATAACCCTGCTAATATCTTTAACATCAAGAACTGACTAGTGTCTCCAGTCTAGCCTAAGACAGAGGAGGAAGCCAGCAAATGGAGACTTTATGCAGTAACTTTCAGTAATCCTGTTTTTTAAGTTGTAACTCGGAATCTAAATTCTACTAGCTGTTTTTAAAAATTGAAGAATGTTTTCTATTTCTCTCTAGAAGCAAGCCGCTGGCCAAATAACATATTAAAAATTATGTACAGACAATTGTGTTGGAGTAAATGGCTTAAATTTTTAATACTTCCTTCTTGATGCATCAGCTAAGCCATTGGCACCAAGAGCAAATCTGGACTTCTTTCTAGGAGCCCATCTGCTCCCTATGGCTTGTTTGAAACCATTATCTACTTACTCAAAGAGACGTTCAATCACATTAAACTGAGATGTCCTCAACAGAGTTGGGCGCCCCAGTTATTTTGTGTAGGGACTTAGCAGCTTGGATAATTTCAACCTGAGGAACATGTGTTGGGAGGAGTTGAGGGGAATGGGAACAATCAGGTAGTGGAGATCAGTCCAAGCAAACCTAAGTTTGAAACATCTGTCCAGTGAAAGATTCTGGAATTGAGAGGACACAGTTTTTAGCTGAGTTCCCTGGCCAATTAACCAAGGAACTACTAGCTTTTAAATATAAGGGAGAATTTTCAGTTTTCACCTCTCTGATCTTTTTTTGTTATCTGGCAACATTAACCAAAGAATTAAAAACACTTTTTGACTTCTAGGACAGTGTGGTCCTCATCACTAAATCCTGGCCTTTCCCTATAGCTCTTTCAGCTGGGCTGCCAGCTTCCCAGTGTTAGTATTTCCTTCCTGCTCTCTTTGGATGATCTCGTTTCCTCCATGTTTTATCCACCACCTATTTAGAAAGGCCCTGCTGATTAATATCCCTCCCTAGATCTCATCCCTGAATGCCAGCCCCATTTGTCAAGTATTTAAAGGACGTCACCTGGACATTTCATTAGCTCCAGCCCATACTTCCCGAGAACCAATCAACCAGTCATCTTCTCTCCCTTCCTTTCTCTTTCCTTCCCTCTAACTCTCCCCCTTTCCCTGATCCTCCTCCCTTCCTTCCTTATGGACTCTCATACACATACACTTACACACAGCTACAAATACCTATACAAGCAAAAGCTCAATTTAATATAAAACAGTGCTTCTTAGATTTTAATATGCATATAAATCGCTTGGGTATCCTGCTACAGTTCAGATTTTGATTTAATAAGTCCCAGATGCTGCATTTCTGACAACTCACAGGTTTCATTGATGCTGTTGGTCTCTGGGCCATACTTCAGAGTCACAAGGGTAAACAGGAGGTAAGTCACTTAAGTTAGAGTAGTGCCTCTGTCCTTCCTCTCTTCAGGCCCTGAGTTACTCCATTTCCCTCTCTGGATCTCAGTGTCTTTATCTGTAAAGTGAGACAGCTAGACCCCACGAATCCTAAGAGTTTTGTCCAGTTCTAATAGCATGGATGTGAGAGCTGAACTCTATTAACTTTAGCTAATAAGATATACCCTGCTTCCGTGCAATGAACTATGAAGACTAACCAGGATTTAGCAGCAGTGCTACAGTAAACTAAGACTTAGTAGTGCTACTGAAGTGTTCAGAACACTATCTACATTCGATATGGGTCCAGAAAGCACACATTCTTAGAGGCATTGGGCCAGGGGAAAAATTGGCACAGTCCAAACACAGTACTGTTTTGTGAAATAGTAGCAGTTATAATAATGGTTTGAAATTACTTCTTTTCCCAATAGGTCTGTAAATCAAATGACAGTCATACAAAAGGCACTTAGAGAACAATCACTAAGTTCTCTAAGTATTGAAACAAAATCCAAAGATAAAGTTATTCCAGGTCTAATGGCATTTTTATGTCCTGGAAACAGGGTGTTCAGGGATGTTCTGTATTTTTCCCTGGTGGGTAGATGACGTACAAGGCCCATGTTGGTTTTTATCTTCCTATGGTAGTGGAGCATAGAAGAGACAGGAAAAAGTCTGGAATACTAAGATTGCGGTTCAAGAATAAATTCTGCCTCTTACCTACTGTGTAACCTTGGTCAAACTACATGAACATCTGTTTCCTCAGTGGTAAAATGTAGGTAGTAATAATGCATATACTGGTATATTGCTTTGGGAATCAAATTAACTAATGGGAACAAAGGCTTGACAAAAATTATAGAACACTATAGACATGCCAGAAGAAGAGAGTAAGGGGGTGGGGAGAGGAACAGTGGTAGTTATTTTATGTAAATGAGTTGAAAATGGATCACTTCCTGTCACTCCCTACAAAACCTCCAGTTGCTCCCATTGTCTGCCAAAAAACATGCTCTTCCAGGACCACCACAGTCTGGTCTCTACCTGCGATTCTAGCCTACTTTCTAATCAGTATGAGTTCCTTGGCTCTCTATTCATGAGTGTCTGTAGCATCTCAGTGTTGAGTGAATGAGTGAGTTACTAAATTTTTGAGACTTATGAGGAAAATAAAACTACCATTTAAAATTGTCTACCTTGTGCCAGATACTATGCATTAGTGGCTTAATTTTTATAACCACCCTGTAGAGATTGAGCTTGGGCCTCATGGCTAATAAGTAGCGGAGCTGGAGCGTGAACCCCTGAATCATTTTACACTCGATTGTCCCTTCTGATTATCTTGGTTCTGCCAGCTAAAGGTGAAGTGACAAAATCTGCTCCCTCATCTTGTCAATCCCCATTTTTCTACTCTGTCTCTTCCCTTTAGCTTATCAAAACAGGATTTATCAAACTTTTCGAAGATTAGAAATGGAATGTTTTCCTTTTTACTACGCACTAATGAAAACAATACTCCTATTATGCTTCTCCGTCATTTATTGATATAATATCTTCTCAAAGAATAACTGGAAGTAGTAACAATTATGTGTGTGTCCGTTATATGCCTAGTCAGACTTTGCTATGGGTGTGGAATACTCTGTGCTTGATTACTGAGGGGCAAGAATGGATTGACAACTACTGTGTGGGCACTGGCTGTACAGGTAAAGAGAGGTACTGACTTGCACACAGTGATCTCATTTTGATTCACTGAACCCTCCCTACCACCCTGTAGGGGAGTTATCTGTAGGTTTTTAAGGAGACAGGATTTCCTTTCAGCTCTCTGCAATTCCATAGTGCCTAGTACAGTGTCTTGTTCATTGCCTCAAAGGCAAATGTGCAGTGTATGTTTATTGCATCTAATTAATTTTAACACCAAATCAAAAATAAAAACTTAACCATAGACAATGCAGCCTTTCAGATTTCCTCAGGTAATGTTAATTAATTTATTCGTTTAATTCAGTGGTTCTTACTGGGGCAGTTTTCTTTCTCCGTTGTTAACGTATGGAGAATTTTCACAACTGGGGATGGACCGACTCGGGGGAAGGAGAAGCCAGGGATATGAGTAAATCTACAGTGCGCAAGTTGGCCTCTAACAACAGAGAACTATACAGTCCAAAATGTCAATAGTGCCAGGATTCGAAACTTTGAATTCGTTCAGTCAATATGGAGCACCTTTTTGAACCTCACTTCTCATATATATCTATAGATACATCTCTGGAAATTCATAGCATCAAAAAAAAAAATCTTTGAGTTGAAAGCACTCTCACTCAATGCTTGAATTCCGTTTTCAGCAACCGTATCAGTTGGCCATAAGCCTCCACCTGAACACCTCATCTCCAGGAGCCAAAAATGTATAGACTCGAGGAAGCCCACTCATTTCTGTAACCATCAATTACAATTTCAAATTCTACAAACATGGCAATGACTCTGCTTAACATAACATCAAATTAACCAGGCTCTACTACTGTGGGCTGATGAAAGTACTGTTAAAAAATTGCTCTTGACAGTTTCCAAATGACTTCTCCTCAACATCCAATCCCAGTTCACTAACTAAACCCTTTCTTTATCTTAGATGCAATTTTCAAGACAAAATATTCCTGACCAACAATTCTTAGAGAAGTCTCAGAAATGTCAGTATCCTTTACCAACTCAGATTATCAGGGAAAAGTCAGTCTCAAATAAGGAAATTTCTAAATTGTGGCATAGCTTTTATTACGTTTAAATATTGTTTTCATTCATCCATGCAATAAACCCTTTTGAATTCCCATGCTGGACTTCAGAAATAGAAAGATGGAGTAGGGCAAAACCCCCATGCTCTATTAAGGAATCCACAATCCATCAGAAGAGGCAACATGCCACCTCTTGATTGGACTTAAAGAAAGCACTGAGGAGGAAGTCACCAACTCTGTGTGGGTGGTTGGGGGGAGAATTTCTAAGGAGCAGTTGCTTGAGCTAAGATTTGTAGGACTTGTAGCATTTCTCAGGCAAAAAAGGGGAATAGCATATGCAAACACTGAGTCTGAAGGCGTGGAGAGCATCTTGGGAACTGTACATAATCCAGCAGGCTGGTATCCAAGGGCTGGGTTGAGGATGAGCAAAGCCAAAGCAGGAGACTTTGTGGGACCTCTTATGCACCTTGCTAGAGAGTTTGGACTTTATCCTGAGGGACTGAGAGCCACTAAATAGGAAGAGACAAGGTCAGAACTAGCTCTTGGAAAGATCGCTGGCAAAAGTGAGAACAGATTGGAACTGGGAGAGACTTTCATTCTGGGATTATGGTGATTTATCTAGACGTCTTAGCATAGAATAGTCCTTCCTACTACAGTGTTTGGGTGGGTTGCCTGGTTTAATGAAGACAGGGTTTATTTTAAATTGAGCACATCAGTTGCTATCAATGTATTAAGTTATAAAAGTCCATGGAGAATAACTTCTAATTTTATAGTGGAACCGCGTCCCAGGGAGGGGAAGCAGTGTGCTTAAGTGGCACAGTTGTTAGGGAAGAGTTAGAACAAGTACTCAGCACTCTAAACATCCAGCCCTTTCCACCCTTTCCACTGCTATGAGATTGCTCTTACTTGTTTGTGGCTGCTTTTATCATGAGAGCAATTAAATGCCTCTTTCTCTTTCTGCATTTTTTCCCCATCATTCACCTGATGTTCTGTTTACTCAATTAATTTTCACTGCGAATGAAGAAAGCCTTTTCAAAGCAAAGGTAAATTTCAGCCTAGCCCTTGTCAGCCTGCTGGTTGATTCCTAATTAACTGAGATGAAATGAATGGGGGTTTATTGTCATTGAGCTTTTAAAACCCTCTGCTTAGATTGGATTATCAAGCACTTGGCAGGGGGAATGTGTTTTATCCTCCTTTGATCTGAAATTGACAATGGACAGATGACAGACAGCAAGCAAGGCATCACAGGGCTGCAGGACTCCAGGCTGGCAGGATGTTTCCCAGATACCTTACTAACTATGCACTGCTGCAGGGGGAATGCTCCAGCAAATGGCATTGTTGGAGTAGGGTCTGAGCCCAAACTTCACATTAGGGACCTCCCTGTATATGTCTTTGAATTGAGTAGCTTTGAGAACCTCAGTGTTAAGATAGGACAGGATTACTTCTCCAGGGTGGAGAAGTGACTTTATTATTGTCACTGTTCCCATTCACACAACTTATGGGGCTGATTATGATTCTGTGGAAGTGGGAAATACAAAGCTACACACAGTTGCATATGCCTTAGAAGCTGGTGTTATCATAAGGAAAAGAGAAAGAAAGAGAGGGAGAGAGATGGTAGGGACTAGGTGAGGAGCACATACTACAAAAATTCATTGAAGGTTGTGGGTCAGCTTCAAAGAAGAAATAAGGTTAGAGATTAATTTGTCCAAGATCACTTGGGAGAGCCAAGAACCATCTGCTACTACTGGACATTTTGTGAGACCATTCATCTCCACCCCTCTAGTTTCCACAGGTAGGGGCCTTTCTACAGTGGCATTCAAAGCCTCTTGCAAAGTCTACAGCAGGTGTCCCCAGGGGAGAAGGAGCTGCTTATCTGTAGAATTTGAAAGATAGAGCTTCACCCAGCTCCTTCTCTTTCCTTGTGGCATTTCCCTACCTGCCATGGGGAAACTTTCATTGCCCCTTCAGGCTGCAGGTTTTTCTGGATTGGCCCCTGGGTTTGGATTGTGCTTGTTCAGGCTGCCTGTGACTGAGTAAGTCTGTCTACATCAAGGTGAAATGTTAGTGAGCTGACTGCAAATCTTAGCTACTTTCTCCAGCTTATATAAGAAAGGAGCAGGTCTCCGTCTCCATCTCTCTAACTCCACAACTATCTCCTAATTTATTCTAAATATGAGCAAAGAAAAGAAATTTATTTACTAGGCACTCTTAAGACACTTAAAATTTTAACCACTTCACTGTCTGATACCTACTGCCTTGGATGGTTGGCTCTGGAATACATGTCACTGAAAGTCTAGAGAGGGACCCATTTACCTTCCCCCTGAAACAACCAAAAAGTGGACAAAATATATGAAATGATGGTTTTCAAAATACTGGAAATCAGGCAAAGAAGGACAGTGCGCCCCGAGAGATGGGAAGTAAATAAGGTAAGGGCTACAATTACCACACTCTCCTGAAAGAGTTCAGTGCAGGGAGAAGAAAACCAGGCAGAGCCCCTTGGGCCCTTCCTAACTTCCTAAGTTGAGGAAATGAGGCTAAAAGTCCTAAAGGACCAAGGCAGTTGGAGAGCAGACTACTGATGAGGAAAGGATAGTTCAAAGAGAAAACTTTGGGGATCTGAAAGTACTTTCTCAGATTACTTAGCTAAGTACTGATCAGCACATGCATGTAAGGGAACTACCTGAGACTGGGGGAAAAACCACCTAAAAGGATTAGAAGGAACAATGCCTGACCTCACATAGGCAGATTGGAAAACTGCATAGATCATGGGTGATTGAGTAGCATACCTAAAAAAAATCTCTGGTAATGGGAAATAGTAATCTCTAAACTGAGCACTACTTCAGACCCACCTAACAGATCATAAAAGTAGGACCCAAAATTACCAAACTATTTCCAACTAACATAACTGCATCCAGAACAAAACTCATGAAAATTTATAGGAATATAAAGAACCCAACAAAGTAAAAGTCCATGTCTGGCATCCAGTCACATATGCAAAGAAACAGGAAAATACAGCCCATAATGAGGAGACAAAAATCACTCAACCAAAACCTACCCAGAACTGACATAAATGTTAAAGTTAGCAGAAAAGGAAATTAAAACAGACATTATAATAGTATTCCATATGTTAAGAAGTTAACTAGAGACATGAAAGATATTTTTAAATGTCCCAAATTGTACTTCTTGAATTAAAAACCAAAATGTATAAAATGAAAAAAATACCAGTTGAGGGAAATGGCCAATTAGTACAGAAGAGAAGACTGGTGACTTGATGACATGATGATAGAAACTCTCCAAAATGAATCACAAAGAAAATGTGTAGGAAGGAAAGGAGAAGGAAGAGGAAGAGAAGGGGGAGGAGGAGGAGAGGAGAGACAAGCATCAAGAGTCCCAGTACACAGATGAGTAGAGCCCTGAAATGTTAGTGAAGGGGGATGTTTGAAGAAGAATAGCCAAAGTTTTTCCATTTGATGAAAACTATAAATGTATCAAGCCAAGAAGTTTAATGAACCCTAAGTGCGAGAAACATGAAGAAAATTCTACCAAGTATTATTTAAAACCAATTATAAAGAGAAAAAATTCTAAGCAGCCAAAGGAAAAAAATATCAAGTCACATGTAAACAGGGATAAAGACAAAAATGACAACAGATTTCTTGTTGGAAACAACACAAGGAAGAAAAGAGTGAAGCAACACGTTTTTAAAGGCAAGAGGAAAATAACTGTTAACTTAGATTTCTATACCAGAAAAATACCTTTTACAAATAAAGATGGAATTAAGAACATTTCAGGCATCCAAAAGCTGGAAGAATTTAACATCAATAAAGCTGCACAGCAAGAAATGTTAAAGTAACTTCTTCAGATAGAAGGAAAATTATACCAGAGGAATATATGAATCTACATAAAGGAATGAAGAATACCAGACATGGTAATGTCTTTGAAAAGATAACTGACTATTTAAACCAGGGATTAGCAAACCATAGCCCACAGACCATGCTACGGTCTGAATGTTTGTATCCCCCCCAAAATTCACATGTTGAAATCCTAATGCCCAAAGGTGATGGTATTAGCAGGTGGGGCTTTTGGGAGGTGCTTAGGTTATGAGAGTGGAACAGTCATGAACAGAGTTAGTGCATTACAGAGGGGATTCCACAAAGATCCACTGCCCCTTCTGTCACGTGAAGAGGCAACAATAAGTCTGTGACCTGGAAAGTGCCTTCATCTGTACATGCTGGCACCCGGGTCTCAGACTTCAGCCTCTAAAACTGTGAGAAATAAACGTCTGTTGTTTACAAAGCTACTGAGTCTGTGGTATTTTGTTATAGCAGCCCAAATGGACTAAGACAAACCAAATCCTTCTCGTGGACTATTTTTAAAATACAGTACTGCACTGTCATGCACTGTACATTATCCATGGCCGCTTTGAGCTACAACGGTAGAGACAGATTGCAATAGGGACCAAATGGCACACAAAGCCTAAAATGTTAACTGTCTCTTTATACGAAAAGTTTGCCAACCCCTGGTTTAAACAGAAAGAGAAACCATGTAATATGAGGTTTACAAAATACATAAAAGCGAAATGTGTGATAAAACAGCACAAAGTTCAGGACGGGAAAATGGGAGTATACTGTTGTTAAGATTCTTCATGTATGTAAAATGGTATATTACTTGAAGAGTGTAATAATTAAAGTTGTGTGCTATAAATCCTAAAGCAACCACTAAATTAATAAAACAAAGTTATAGCTAACAAGCCAATAAAAGATATGAAGTGGAATTATATAAATTAATCCAAAAGAAGATATGAAAAGAGGAAATATGGAAACAAAAAATAGATGAGAAAACAAAGAACAAGAAGGTGGATTTATATCAACCATATCAATACTTAACGTTAAATGTAAATGATCTAAATACCTCAGTGAAAAGGCAGATGTGGTCAGATTGAATAAAAAGCAAGGTCCAACTGTATGCTGCCAAAAGAAACACAGCTTAACTATAAAGACACTAATAGACTCAAAGTAAAAGAATGAAAAATGATACACCATGCTATCACTAATCAAAAGAAAGCTGGAGTGGCTATATCACATCAGACAAAAGAGATTTCAGAATACAGAGTATTACCAAGTATAAAGAAGGACATTTGATAATGATAAGCAGATTAATTCATGAAGAGGACATAACGATCCTAGACATTTATGCATGCAAAAACAGCTTCAAAATATATGAAGCAAACTGAATAGAAATGAAAGGAAAAAAAATTCACAATCATAGTAAGGGGTAGGGAAATACAATTAAAACTACAATGAGCTACCACTTCGTACCTATTAGAATGCTTAAATTATAAAGAAGATCATCCTAAGAGTTGGCAAGAATGTGAAGAAACTAGAACTCCCATACACTTCTGGTGGGAATGTAAAAGGGTACAACCACTTTGGAAAACAGTTTGGCAATTTCTCAAAAAAGTTCAACAGGACCTACCATGTGATCCAATATTCCACTCCTAAGTATTTAACCAAGAGAAATGAAAGCATAGATCCGTACAAAGGCTTGCACACGCATGTTCACAGAAGCTTTATCTCTAGTAGCCAGAAACTAGTAACAACCCAAGTGTCCATCAGTAGGTGAACACAAACCATACATACGTACAGTGGAATAATCAGCAATGGAAAGGAATTAACTATTGATACATGTCAAAATATGGATAAATCTCAAAAATAATTATGCTAAGAGAAAGAAAGACTATGCACTAAGTGATTCCATTTACATAAAATTCTATTAAATGAAAAGTAATCTTACAGGGACAGAAAATAGATCAATGGTTGCCTAGGAATGGAGGTGGAGGAGAGCAAGGAGGAGCTGGTGAGAGGAAAAGCAAAGCTTCAGGAGGACACTTTTAGGAGTTACGTTTTTGTACATTGTCTTGGTGTGGTGATGGCTTCATGGGCATACACTTAGGTCAGAACTTACCAAATAGTACCCAGAAGGATGAGTAGCACTTTGCATGTACCTTGTCATACATCAGTAAAGCTCCATAAAGCTGTTTTTAAAATGTCAGGAGAGAAGCATTGGTCTATATCACAGCCAGCCAAAGGCAGCTGACAAGAACCCACGGAGCACAACTGCTTTGTCTGCAGGGAGACGCAGACCCAGTGGCTCCTGGCCTCTCCCTCTGTTCCCTTCCAGGGCCTGAGAGCTTGTTAGTTCTAAACACCACTTTGCTCCCTGTGAGGTGACATATAGCTGCTGTGTCCCTCATCTCAGGAGTGTGGTAGGAGGAAGTATTCCTTACTCACCACCATCTTTTCAGGGCAGCTCTCTCTGCCAACACCAAACATTGACAGACAGTGGAATAAAAAGAGCTATCCACCACCTTGAAAGGCTGCCAATACCTGATTGACACTGTTAGATTATGTAAAGTCTTTCTCCATAAAGTCATGTAGGAAGTATCCAAGTTGTAAAAAAATATTAAAAAAAAACAATATAACCCATCATCACTTTAATTTTTTTTTTACCAGTCTACTTTCCAGCAAGAAAAGGAACAGTGTATAAATGAATTAGGGTGAGATTATAGATGTCTTTGCTCTAAAAATAATACCTTATCTGTGCTTCTCTCTATGCAAAAGTTGGAGAATTTATTCAGCCAATAAATATTATACCACCCATAATCTATTCCAGATACAAGTAGGAGGCAATACTTGATACACCTCCAGGTAATGAATCAACTGTTAAAATATCATTTATACATTAGTCAGAGGAAAACTAGAGTGAGCTCTCATACTAGAAACAGAGAAGCCAGTCATTCCAGGAATTCAGAACTCCATGGAGTGCCCTTAGGACCACCACTTTGTCCACAAATTATTGGCTTTTAAAATTGGTAACACTTACATTTTGATGTGGTATATATTAGTCTCAAATAAGTTCAACATGCTTTCAAAATACAGAAATCTAAGTGATACCAAGATAATCATCATCTGTTTGGACAGTGGCATTCTCGTGGTGGTGGGAAAAATGAGAAAAACCTGACTGATATTTGTAGAAAGAAGGAAAGTTGTATCCCTCCCTGGACCCTCCCTGATATGGGGAATATAAAGACAGAAAGAGGATTTTCTTTATCTGAACTAATAGGCAAAAAATCTATCCACAGACTCATCTTCCTTAAATATGAAAAGGGCAAATTCTGTATTATCACTATATAATGTATTCAATCACATTTCAGTTTCTGAGAGAAGATGAAAAGTGGGATGCCTGGGATTCTAAATTAATTCCTTTTATTCCTTTTCAAGACAGTTTCTGTGCTGTAGAAGGGTATTGCTGCTCCCTCCTCATTTCTTATTTATAAGTGAAACTCCTTGTCCTAATCATCTCCAGCTCTTCCCCAAAGCTAAGAGATTTCAAAGAAACTGAAGTTTGGCATTTCTTTTGCAAAGTGCCTACTGCTTTACTCCTTAAATACTCATCTTTACTTTGGAGTTAAAACACACACACACACACACGCACACACACACGCACACACACGTAAAGTTAGTGTATCCAGGGATAACTCCATATACCTACTGCTGTATCTGATTCTGACTGCGAATCCCATATGGTCATTGAAAGAGGCAGAACTCTTTGATTTCGAGTGATAGAAATCCAACCCAGATTAGTTAATACAAAAGGGGAAAGAGCTACAAGCTTCTCCTCTCTCTCATACTCGCCGTGTGTGTGTGTGTGTGTGTGTGTGTGTGTGTGTGTCTGTCTGTCTGTGTGTGTGTGTCTGTCTGTGTGTGTGTGTGTGTGTGTTATTCATCTCTGCTTCTCTCTCTGTTTTGCCTTCTTCTTCCCTAATACATTTAGGGTTTTTTTCTACAAGTCTGTGAATATAGCCAATAGCAACTCCAGACTTCCTTCCTTCCAGCTAATGGCCAGAAAGCAAGAAAGCTTCCTGCCTACCTCGAGTCAGGAGATGCTCAGAAAGGGTTCTGATTTCTGTATCCCAAGACTGAGGTGTTACGATTTTCATGATTGATAGCACCTGGATTTTGATGTGGGACATATTAATCTCAAGTATGTTCAACATGTTTTTAAAATACAGAAATCTATCTAAGTGATCCCAAGATGATGGTAATCTGTCTGGATAATGACATTCTCATGGTGGTAGGAAAGATGAAAAAAAAATTCACTAGAATCACAGTTTGGGTGAGGAATGAGCTATTTGAAATAAGGAAGAAGAAGAAGGAGGGGAAGGAGAAGAAGGGGGAGATGAAGAGGGAGCAGGGAAGAGGTTAGGACACATAAAACCCTTCAGTGAACAGCTGGAAATCAGGGAACCAGTTTCCTACAGTCATCCATCTTATATTTCACATTTGCTTATTCAACTTACAGGCCTTTTTAACCATTATAAAAGGTAACACTGACATGTAAGAATGCTGCTGTCAAGTAATGGTAGGTGTCTTAATTGCATGGTCCAGTGAAATAAACTGTTAGCAGTTTTATTGGAACTGCAGATCAGAATTTTCAAACATTTTTTAAGTTAAAAATTTAAAATACCAGGAATTATGATCAAAGTAATAGAATTTATGTTTCAAATAAAATAACCCCTACATAAAACTGTGTGCTCCCTCACTACTTCTCAACTGTTAGAATTCTGAGACTTCTGCTTTCTTTCTAACATCAAGGAGGAAAATCACTTCTCTAATATTTGCCTTTAAGTCACAAAACTTTGAGATTTGAACAGCAATTTTCCAACATATGCTTTCACCTAGAATACAAATCTATAAAATGTTTTCAGAGTGGTGGATTTGGGCTTTGTCCTCTGTCTCAGTCTTGGGAGCAATGCTGTCAGGGGATGAGAGGAAGGTGTGATTTGTATCTGAAGAAACACACAAGAAGCCTCAACTGAGCAAAAGACCTGTTATACTCTACAGTCCTCTAGTGAGTCTTTCATCCTCTTACACAGAGTGAGACCTTCCTTCCCCAGGGTGTATAGCCATAGATGTCCCAACTCACCAAAAAAAGCTGAAACAAAATGGTCCTCCCCTACTGGAAGACACCCCTAGAAACCTCATTCATTTCCATAAGCTGTGTCAGCAGGAAGAAGCTAGGACATTCCCTTTATAAACACCTGTTACAGCTTTTAGCACAAATTATCATAGTAATGTTTATTCTTTATGTAAAACTGTCTTTCTTATGAAAATTGAAATTTAAAAATGTAAAGAAGACATTTCAAGAGATAACACCACTTTTTTCATTTGGCATTGTATTGTAAGCGTTTTTCATGCAATTATATTTTTTAAAGCATGATTATATTGGCTGCAAGCTACAATTCAGTCATATTAATGTGCCGTGATTTACTTAAACACTAGTTAGTATTTGTTTTCATGTTTTTTCTATAATAAATAAAACTCTTAAGTATCTAGATCCATAAATCTTTTTCTATAACACTTAATATTACTTTGAGATTAATCCCTAGAAATGGAATTACTGGATCAAAGGTGATAAATCATTTTAAAACTCTTGATACACATGGCCAAATTCCTTCTCAGCAAAAATACATTAATTTCCATATTTCCTAGCAGAATCTGAGAGTGGTCATTTCCTCTTGTCTTTTCCATCAACAGTATCATCATGGGAACAAGTATTTTAGCAAATTTAAGTATGGTTTTTAAAATAGAAATTTTAAATGAATTTATTTTTCAGTCACCAGTTGACTTAATTTGCACTGACTAGCATCCCTAGCTGATACTTCTTTTAAATGAAGACTTTCTTATTGACAACCTAAATGTTTATCATAAAAGGAACAGTTAAATAAATTATGGTACACCTATACTATGGGATAATATATAAACAATAAAAAGATTGAGGAATATCCATGTTTTATTTTTCTTTAAACTATATATTTTACCATATGTATGTATATATAGTACTATATGTATATATGTATATAGTACTATACATGTATATATAGTGTATATATGTGTGTGTGTGTGTGTATATATATATATATATATATATATATATATATGATTAAATGTTCATAGAAATATAAAAGGTCCGAAGAGATAAACACCAAACACTATGAACTGTCCGAACATAGAAAGAGTGGATTTGTTGATGGGGAGTGGGGGCATTCTTGAGCTGAAAACTTCAATTTGAATTTTATTACAATAAGCATGTTACTTTTCTCAGTTATGCCCCATTGATAATAGATACAACACTTCTTTAGAATTAGTAGGTATTTCTTCTACTTACTAGGACATTTTGTTTTACAGATTTTGAATCCATGAAAAAATGTCTAGGGAGAATGGGAGAGGATACTAATTTTTTACATCTACCTTTAAGATATTGTAAGATACACCTGACAAAATTAGAAATAAAAATGTGTCATAGGTATAATTTGATTTGGTCTTAAAATACTACTACTTGGCATACTTGAACATCAATCTGGGGAGAAGCAAAAAATGTCAAGTGAGAAATATTCTTACTTTGGGATATACCCTATCAAAGGAAGGAAGCCAAGAGTCTTCAAGAAATTAGTTTTATTGCTCTCCAACTTTCCCTTTCTCCCCACTGATTCCAAATCTTTAATAACAGTGCAACCTGAGGATGTGGTGCATCTTGGGAATGATGCTTCCATGTGAACAGGCAGGAGCTAATGCCCAACTTTGGATCCTGAGTGATTGGGAAACACCCTCAGAAGTAAAGACAATATTAGCAGTCTCCTCCTTTCTTTCACTTCTTAATATTTTATGAGTAACAATGGCTGGGACAAATTAACACATTTTCTTTTGGCTACAAGCCATCTCCACCAGCCATTTCAGATCCACTATAGTGATTTACATGGTCACATGAAATAAATGTTAGTGGTGAACATTTCCCTATACCAAGAACAGAAACCACCCACTGAATCCATGCACACTAACTCTGTTGGCTTTGACTGTCTCTTTGGTGGGGCACTACCAATCTGTCCTCTGATTTCAGGTTCCCTTTTCCAGGCACAGGGTCATGTAGGCACCTGTATATTCTATTACCTCTCACTCCTAACAAGTCCAGAGGAGAACTCCTTATCTCTCTAAACTTACTCTTCTGTCCATTTCTGATGAGACCATCCTTTCAATTGCTCTGGAAGCAAGCTTTAGCATTATCTACTACTTATTTCACCCTGATCTCCTATATCCAACATGGGTTATATTACTCAGCTCAACTCAGATATGCACCTGCTGTTTCTTTCCCCACAATCAAGGTTCTAATGTAGGCCCACATTTCTCTCACCCTCAGTAGCCTTCTTGAGAATCTTTTGCCTCTAAGTCACCCTCTGTCTCCTGCAATTGAAATGAGTCAACATTTCCCTTGTTAAGAATATTAGTAGCAGCACTATTTACAGTAGCCAAGACATGGAAACAGCCTAAATGTCCATCAACAGATGACTGGATAAGGAAGATGTGGTATATTTATACAATGGAATACTATTCAGCCATAAAAAGCAACAACATAATGCCATTTGCAGCAACATGGATGTTCCTGGAGAATGTCATTCTAAGTGAAGTAAGCCAGAAAGAGAAAGAAAAATACCATATGAGATTGCTCATATGTGGAATCTAAAATAAAAGAAAAAAAACAAGAACATAAATACAAAACAGAAACAGACTCATAGACATAGAATACAAACTTGTGGTTGCCAAGGGGGCGGGGGGGTGGGAAGGGACAGGCTAGGATTTCAAAATTTGTAGATACTGAGAGGCATATGTAGAATAGGTAAACAAGATTATACTTTATAGCACAGGGAAGTATATACAAGATCTTGTGGTAGCTTACAGCAAAAAAAAATGTGACAATGAATATATGTATGTTCATGTATAACTGAAAAATTGTGCTCTACACTGGAATTTGACACAAAATTGTAAAATGACTATAACTCAATGAAAAAAAGTTAAAAAAAGAATATTAATAGATTTTCATTGACTGTAGAATACGTGTAATTCCTCAGCATAGCATTCAAGGACCTATACAGTGTGCTGCTTTGCCCACTCTTGGGGCTCAGGGTAGGCCACCCCAAAATATGCCTCAAATATTTTGTTTGTTGTCCTGATTATGGCATATTGCTGCTCTTTAAAGACATCATTGTTTTTCAGAGGGTCTCTCTTTTCCATAGTGATACAGAACCTTTACAATGTAGTTATAGACAGTTGGGATAGTAAGTCCACTAACCTGGAAGGGCTGTGAAAGTGGCATGATAAATCATAAATTCCCAATCACATCTCCTGTAGTAGCTCATAGCAGTGAAAAAAAAATGCAGATAGGAGTAAATGAGTGTGTGGGAGATGGAGGTTAGTGAGCTGTGGCTGCACTATCCATGCTAATCATTCTCCTGCTTAATATATTCATGGAAATTCTCACACCTACTTAACATATTCATGAAACTTCTAGTACTCACTTAAAATATTCATGAAACTTGCTCTCATTTTCAGCCCACAGTGGTCACAGAAGTTATTACAAATAGACAAGGTGGGAAAGGTAATCTGAGGCCAGAGTGTGTCTGCCTCCCTCAACAGTGTTAGCATCTGGTCAGGGGCAGAGACTGTATCTAATGAATTTTAACTTCTCCAAGCATCTAATTCTATACTTCACATAGAATGAAGTTTTACAAGATTAAATATTTGTTGAATCAAGTTGTTTCTACTGGGAAAAAATGAGACTAGTGGAAGGTAAACTGAATTATGTCAATAAAAAAATTGCTCTTTACAAAAACCAAAGTTATCACAGGGTTGATAAGTGTGTGGGGAAATCATTACAAACACATAGTAGTGGCCATATATAAATTGGTTCATCCTCTTTGGAGAACAATTTGTAAATATTTATCAAAATTTTGCTATACACACCCTTTGATCCAGCAATTCAACTTCTAAAAAAAACCATCTTACAAATAAATGTATGCATATGCAAAAAATAAAGTGCACAGATGTTTGCTGCATTATTTTTAAAAGCAAAGAAAAATAACCTATATGTCTATTAATGGGAAATCAATTAAATAAACAATATTACTTCCATTGATTTGGAATATAATGCAGCCATTATAATGTCATTGACATGGACTTAATGTTAGCAGATTTGTATGTGCTGATATGGAAAGATCTTCAAGATAAACTGGTACTTGGGGGGAAGCTGATTAAAGTATAGAACAGTAGGTTTAGAACAATATATGTATCTTATTGTGTAAAAATAAACACACATACAAGCACAGAGATAGCATAGACATTTCCTGAAAAAATACACAAAAGACAGTTGATAATACAAGGCTCTGGATAACAGAGACCAATATTTCATTCTCCATTCACTGCTTGAACTTTTATTCTTTGTATTGTTTTCTTTATCACGATTAAAAAGTTAAGAACAGAAGAGGGAAGCAAGTTATAGAATTATGAAGATAGAAGCCGCATTAGCAGTCATTAGCTCAGAAAGGAGAAGTGACCAGTGAGTTGCTCGAGAGCACACAGCTGTTAGGTGGTAGAACTTCTTTCTTCTAGGACCAGATCCTCTGACTCCTAGTTCAGATCCCTACCCAAGTTTCTCTAACACCTACTTCATGTTATGTGCAAGGCACTATACAAGGCACTATTTATAGAGAGCAGCTTTAATTCTTATCAGAGCCCTGCAAAGTAGAGGTTGAAAGTGCAGTATGTGTCTTGCCCCTTTTAGATCCTTTTTGCAGCATTGAGCAAATTCTCATGTTAGGGTAAGTGACCTTGAGTATTAGATACTTCATACACATACCTCTTCTTTCTCTCCTCTTATAAAGGTAGGCATTACTTCCATTTCATAGATCAGGAAACCAGGCATTTTGATAATGATTATACAGGTGGTGGGAGATGAATTTGGGATTCCAACCCAAGTTTACCCAAATTACTCTTCTTGGTACTACTCCTTAAGATTATGAATATTCTGAGAACTTGATTTAAAGTTTGGCTAACTGTTATGGTAACTTTTCAGTTATCTGTTACCAGCAAATCAGTGGAATTATTCCTTTATGTATTGACATCCCACTCAAAAGCCATACATTTCATTGCCCAACTTTAGCATCTAGCTCTTTCACTACCACACACACTATAGTCTGTGATTCCTGAGCCAAAATCTTCTGTCACCAGCATTGCTTGCCAACATTCAAGCCCTGGTTTACTGCAGAAAAATAAATCCTAAAAACACTGCAGATTCCAAGTCCCATACTGCCTGTCCATAGCTACTTCTCCTCTTTTAGAAGGCATTACGAAAGTCACAAAGTGAAAGGCTTAGTGCTGCAAACTAATCACCGTACATCTGCCACCATATTACTATATTCAGCAACTTAGACTTACAATTCAATTCGTTTCTAATTGGGCTCCACATAGCTCTCAGTGATAGCTATTTTAGTTTCAAGACTTAAAATTCAACTCAACAATTATGTTCATCATTAACATTATGAAAATGCATGGCTCCAGCTATACACACTTACTAACAAAGTGCCAGTGGGAGCCAAGGTTTCAGCTTCTTGAACTTACATTTTTCTGTTTTCTATCTTCGGGGCTACAATCACACTGTATGTATAACGTAGCTCTATTTGCATGAAGATATTTAAATGATAAAAATATTTCTAGATGGTTAGATTTGTTTTGCCTAGCATGTATCTCTCATCCTAAGCAGAGATATAAATAATGAATTTCTCATGAAAGTTGCATAATATCTATAGTTTTTTAAAATGTTTTATTGGGTTGTAAGTAATATACAATAAATAATACATAGTTACAGAGTAAAATTTAATAAATTTTGTCATATATGTATATACCTGTGAAACCATCACCACAGTCAAAATAATAAGCATATCCATTACCCTCAATAGACTCATTATGCACCTTTGTAGTCTTACCACCCACCATTCTTCATGCCAGGCAATCACTGGTCTGCTTTCTGTCACTCTAGATTAGACTGCATTATTTAGAATTTATGTAAATGGAATCATACATGACATATTCTTTTTTTCACTCAGCTTAATTATTTTGGGATTCATGCATGTTGTCGTCCATATAAATAATACAAATAATACAAATAAAGCTTCTCTGAATACTTATGTATAAATCTTTATACGGATATATGCTTTTCTTTCTCTTGAGTGGTATGACTGAATTATGGTAGGTTTATGTATAACTTTTTTAAAACATTTTTTCATCACCACCAGCATTGTATGAGAGTTCCAGTTACTCCATACCCTTGCCAACACTTGATATGGCTAGTCTTTTTAATTTCAACCATTCTAAGTGGTATGTAACATTAACTCGTTTTTGTTTTAATTTGGCTTTCCCTAAGTACCAACAGCACTTTTCACATGTTTAGTTACCATGTGTATATCCTCTTTGGTGAAGTTTCTGTTCAAAACTTTTACCCACTTTTTGTTATATCAATTATTTCATCATTATTGAGTGTTGAATGTACTTTACATATTCTGTACAAAAGTTCCTTATTGGGTATATGATTGGCAAATGTCTTTTTCCAGTCTGTGGCTAGTCTTTTCAGTCTCTTAACTGTGTCTTGGAAAAAGCGAGGCTAGTTTAATTGTGAGAAACAGTAAGAGATAAGAGAAATTATGTGCATCATTAGAGATCTCATAGTCACAGAATAATGATATTTTATGAACAATTTTATGCAAACTAATTTGACTGCTTAGATAAAATGGACAAATTTCTTTAAAATGCGACTTGCCAAACTAAAACAAGATGAAATAGAAAATCTTAATACACAAATACTTAGACATTTTCAGAAAATATCCTCTTCCCAACTCATTTTATAAGGCTAGTATAATTCTGGTAACAAATCCTTGAGGATTTTTTTTTTAAATCCCTCATTAACATAGGTGCAAAAATTCTAAATCAAAAATAATGGTAAATGAAATCTAGCAATATATAAAAAGCGTTAAAAAAAAGGTAATATTAGTATGACCAAGTGAGACATCCTACAAGCTTGGTGCAACATTAATAAATCAATTGATTTAGTACACTGTATAAACAGAATAAAGGAAAAAAATATGATCCTGGTAATAGACTCAAGAAAAGCATTTGACAGAAATCAACACTCATTGATGTTAAAAAATATCTCTCAGCAAAGAAAAACTAGAGGAATATTGAAGAATATTTTCTCAACTTGATAGGGAGTATCTACAGAAATCTTCCAACTAACATCATACTTAATAATGAAATATTAAATGCTGTTCCTCTACAATTAAGACTGGGACATATTGATCCATTTTCAGCATTTCTATTCAACACTGCACCAGAAATTCTAGCCAGTACAATAAGTCAAAATAAAAATGTAAAATATACGAAGATTAGACTAAGGTGGTTAAAACTATCTTTATAATAGACAGTATGATTGCTTACATAGGAACTCTTAAGGAATCTACCCAAAAACCTACTGCTTTCAATAAAAGAATTTAGCAAAGACACAGGATACAAATTTAATATCCAAAAGTCAATTGCACTTATACATAGTAGGAAAAATAATTGAAAAAATAAAAATTGAAAAGCAATAGCACTTACAATAGCATCTAAAAATGTAAAATACTTTGGAATATATTTAGCAAAAATGTGTAGAATCTCTACATTGTAAGTTGTAAAACATTACAGAGAGAAGCTAAAGGAGACAGATAAATTTAGGAAAAATAAGCTTTATTCATAAATAGGAGGGTTCAATATTATAAAGTTGCCAAGTCTGCCCAAATTCATCTTGTCAAAATCTCAGCAGGTATGGCAAGCTGATGCTAAACTGTATGTGGAAATACAAAGGACTTTGAATAGCCAAAACAATTTTGAAAATGAACAGAACTGGAAGAATTATGCAACCTGATTTCAAGATTTACTAAAAGGCTACAATAACCAAGTCATTGTGATAGATGTGAAGAACACGTAGGTAGAGCAAAGGAAAGAAGGTAGCCCAAAGACAGGCTCACACATATGCATTAATTTATTTTCAACAAAGCTTCCAAGGTATTTCCATAAGAAAATTACTCTCTTTTTAACAAACATTACTGGGAAACCTTGGTATCAACATAATACAATTTGACCCAGACTTCTGCCTCACACAATATGCAAAAATTAATTCAAGATGGATCACAGACTTAAGCATAAAAGCTAAAACTATAAAACTGCTAGAGGAAAATGATGAGAAATATCTCCATATCCTTAGTGTAAAGCATGTTACCTAGGACACAAAAAGCATCAGCTATGAAAGAAAAGATTGTTAAATTGTATTTCAGCCCAATTTAAAACTTCTTCAAAATACACTATTAAGGAAACAAAAGATAAAACACAGATTGGGGGGAAAATCATAATGCATAAATTAAGCAAAAAACTGGAATTTGAAATATGTAAAGAACCCCTAGAATTTAGTATTTTGAAAGTCAGGCAAATTAAATAGTGGGCAAAAGATTCAAGCAAGCATTTCTCAAAAGAAGATACACAAGTGTCCAAGAAACACGTGAAAAGATATTTAACATCGTTAGTCATCAGAGAAATGCAAATCAAAACTATAATGAGATGCCACTTCCCAGCTACTAGAATAGTTAAAAAGATCAATAATACGAAATATTGGTGAGGATATGGATCCACCGTAACTATCCTAGATTGCTTGCTGGTAGGAATGAAAAAAGATGCAAACACTTCAGTAAACAGTTTGGTTAATCTTACACTTGCCGCAAGACCCAGCAATTCAACTCCTAGGTATTTACTCGAAAGAAAAGAAAATGTGTTCACACAAAGTATAAAAATGTTCATAGAAACTTTATTCATAACAGCCAAAAAACTAGAAACAACTCAAAAAGCGGTCAACGTGTAAACGAATTTAAAAGTATGGTAAACTCATGCAATGGACTCAGTAATAAAACAAAAGCAAAATAACCCCCACAATATAATGAATGAATCTTAAAAACGTGGAGGGTGAACAAAGCCAGACGCAAAAGAGTACATGCTACATGATTTCAGTTATATGTAGAAATTAAAGAACAGACATAACTAAGTTATGTTAATAGAAATCAGAGATTCTCTGGACAGAAAAAGAGTAGAGGGTGAGGTGACTGAGTGCGCAGAAGAGTTTCCTAGGCGATAAAAGTATTCTTGTTTGGAGTGGTGGCTGTACCAATGTATCCATTCGTGAAAACTCACTTAACTGTATACTTAAGATCTGGGCATATCATCTTATGTAAATCATATCTCAGAAGTGTATTTTTAAGGGCGCCAATCTATGGGTACATATAAGGGGTTTTCAGGCAGCAGGACAGCTCAGAATGGAAAAAAAAAGTTCTGCAAAGTGGTTTATAAATTACCTATTGGGTGTTTCATAGCCAGTTTTAATCCTCTCTAACCTACCTCTGTGTGTTAACTGAATTGCACACTCAACCAGAGGCTCTTAGCAGGCTCACCGTATGCATATATGGTTGGCACAGTGTTAGTGTTTAGGGCTTGGGCTCTGGAGCCCTGAAGCCTGGATTCAAATTCCAGCCACACTTCCCCTCCTGTTTAAGTAGCTGTAAATCTGGACAAGTATTTTGATTTCTCAGTGCCTCTATTTTCACATCTCTAAACTGGAAATGATGACAGTGCCTGCCTTCTAAGGTTGTGAGGATTACATGAGTTACTACATGTCAAGTTTTAGTGCCCACCATATAATAAATATTAAATATTACTGAGGACAGAGTCTCTCTTATTCACCACTACTTCGTGGAACATAATAGATTGACAATTGGTATTTACTGATTGGCAATAAGAAGAAAAGAGGTCTGATTGATTGTTGGATCTGGAAAACTAAGAAGGGAGATGTGCCATCTACCCACGGCTCTTCTGGGCTAGGAAAGGATCTGTTTCCAGCTCTTGCATTTTCCCAGCAGACACATGCTCTTCAACAGCACCCTTAACAGCATACCCTCCAGAAGCTGGCCCTCTGTGCAGCTCCAGAAGTAAAGCTAATGCCTCCTAAGGTCCGTGGAGAATATAGAGGCACTAATCATTTTAATCTCGGCAACCTTATCTTGCTTATCTAACAATGTTTAATAATACTTGGGAATCAAAATATTTTTGTGTACAGTTTTCATTGACCATGACAAAATTATTTTTATTCATTTATTCAAAGCAATATACTATAAATCACATATTTGATATGGCCTCTTCTTCTTCTTGGGTAAGACAGTTAATCATACACAATATTTTCCAAGAAAATCCCTCATGTGTATAAGTTGCCCCATTTTCTCTTCTCCCAAGTGCTCATTATAAGCCCTCTAATTGTTGTGCTACCCTGCCTCTCAGAGTCTGATCCCGCTGGAACCAGTCTCTGAATCAGAATCTCTACCAAAGTCTAAAAACTTTTTAATTAATCAAGCCACCTAGTCTGCAAGAACCCAAAGCTGAGACCCAGAGAGGGGAAGGGTCTGCGCCAAGGTTCTTGTTCATTCAGCCAACACAGATGTCCAATTAAACAGATGTGTAGTGTGACAACTCTGCCTTGTATTGGACACATTCTGGAGCTTCAGGGAAATAAGAACTAGTCAGAGCCCAAGATGCCAGCCTTTCTCCTTAGGTGCTCCCTTCTTCCTTCTCACAGTGCCTCAAAGGAAGAGACATAGAAGGGATGCCTCTGAGAGGAAGACCAGGAGGAGCAACGGGAGGTACTTGGAGTGGTAAAATTGAAGACAGCCTGATAAATTCCCTAAGTGACTTTAATAAGGGGCTGCCTGTGATTTACTAATCTTTGAGTACCCTGGGATGGCTAGCAGGATGTTTTGTCCTCCCATCGGAGAGCTCAGTGAAGAGAATAGAATTTTACATCCACATAAGTGAAATGAAACTTGCAAAATAGACAAGACAGATGGAATGGAAGGGGCTGAGTGGGCTGAATGGGGATGGGATGGGGGAGAACAGGAAGGGAGCTGATTACCTTGAATTGAATGAAATCAAATAAAATCCCATCTGTGAATCTATGTTCATCCATCCACGCTCTCACTTTTCACCTTGTGGCGAGAAATACCTGGAGGCTGGCAGCATTCTGTGGCAAAAGATGGCACCAAACACCACCTTGGCCTCTCCGCCTAATGTAAGGACCTATGGGGCCCACTAGTCGCAGCCAGAAAGTCCAAGACTTCATTGTGTCCGAACTAATATAGAAGAGGGCACCTGATACTAGGGGAGGAGAAATGCTGAGCCTGTTGTAATGTCTCACCACAGAAACACAAATTAGAATAAAAAAACGCATCAAATTTTCAGCCTGCTTCCCCTGTGCTAAAAAAAAAAAAAAAAAAGACCATTTTCTGAAAGCAACAGTTATATGGGTGAATACGGTACTCCTTACTTGAAGAAAACAGACCAAATCAATACTTAACATCCTGAAGAGAAAAAGTGTGGAAAAAATGGGCTCCGGATGGAGTCTGGGACCTGGTCCAGTTTCATCTTCAGCTAAGACTGGGGACAGCACCGCTGCCTGGATCTGTGCCAGTATCTTCATAAACCTGAAATCTAAGGCTGTGATTCATCATTATCTCAGCAAGCACCATACTCACTTCAAAGTCTGCGGGATGTTCTTGCTGCTGCTTTGACAACGAGAGCAACTTAGTGCAGGGAAATCATCTCCATCAGCACAGAGGCAGATAGGCAGCCCGCCAGAGCATAGAGTCTAAGCCCGGGCTGCTTCAGACAGAAGATCATTTTGCCTCTGCTGCAGCTCCTCGTGTGTCAGAATATTTCAGATCCTTTGTGATTCAGAACCTTCTCACTCAGGGCAGACACAGGCTTTTCACCACCACTCCCCTTTCCACTTTTCTGTGTGTGGGCGAGTCCACTCCCCAGCCCAGTCTGGACTCAGGAAGTTCTCAACAAATCCTGTTCCTAGCCTGCGCTCTCAAACTTGCCTAACCATTAAGCCCCAGTACCTAATATATGGGGACTAAATGTTAATGTCCTCATCACTCTTCTTCAGATGAAACTAAAAATCAGTCCCTGGCGTATTGTAACATCTTATGCTGGAAAACTACAATGGAAGAGGATGGCTCTGTTAATGGTTTGACGTTAGGTTGATGACAGGAAATTTGGGGATTGGGCATTTACTCGTATCTGCACACTGACAACTTAGAGGCTATAGAGGCCATTCTCTGTAACCCATCAAAGTGTCATTCAGTCACGGGACAAAGGTGCTGAATGACTGCCTGCATGTAACAGGAACTGTCCTAGACACTGAGCAATGAGGTGATTTGGGCATCCAGCACACAGAGTGGCGTGTAGGAGCTATTTATTCCTCATATGTTAGACTCTTACGACTGTTAGATTCTTTACTATTATTGTCAGCTCTGCTCACGGCCTCCTGTCTTACTAGGGGTTATTCTCATCTGAGGCTGATGACCTTTGTAACACTGAACACTATGTTAGGTGAGATACTTCCTTCAAGATACTTCCTTCATCCATTTAGGGGATGGTGTTTGGGGGGTCTTCCAGAGAATCACAGAGAAACCATTTGGAGCATGACTGCAACCCATCAGAATCAAACTAAGGAGACTATTTACACCTGTCTAGGGCTTTTGCCCCTTGGATTTGCTAACTCCCTTCAGATTCACAAATTCTCTTCTGTTGCCTCCTTGACATTTAACTCTAATAGACTGAGAAGCAACAATATCTTGGAAGACAGTCTTTCTTATCAAAGTAGATGAGGTCAAGAAAGTGCAAAGAGCAAAAGAATCCTGAAAGTAATGGGAAAACATGAATGCCTTTCATCAGCTCTACCCGTTATCACCAACCCAATGTCCACCTCCGACACAGTCAGCTTTTCTTCCAGATGACACAAAGACTCCACCTAGCTATTTTCAGTCTCTTTTGGCAGCTTTAACTGAGATTTTCAGCTCCTGCTGATGCACACCAGAGTTCAGAAGCCCTATATATCTTGGCAAAGCCTCATAGAATACTGGAAGATGTCACCAAGTCCACTGGTCAATAAATCAGCTTTCAGATGTGCTCTGGCCTGTGATCCTACCTGCTACTTTACTACTAAATATAGTTGATCCTGAATAACAGTGGGAAGCAAAAACTTGATGCAAGTAATCTACCATCTTCTATCAAAGTATACCCCTCAGGTATCCCATCAAACTTTAGAGAAATTAAAGAAAAATGGCTACAGGTCTTTTGGAAATCCTGCCATCAAAGATAGGATCTTTGTTCCCTCCCCCTGAATTTGGGTAGGTCTGTGACTCACCTGAAGCCAATCAAATGTGATAGAATGGAGGTTCTGAGACTTCTGAGTCTTAGTCAGAAAAAGTGATACAAGTTCTGCCTTGTTCACTGGGGTACTCACTTTTGGATCCCTGGGACACCATGTAAGATGTCCAACTTCCTTGAAGTTTCCGTACTGTCAGAAAGTCCAGGCCATGTGGAGAAGCCACACATAGGTGTTCTGGGCAACATCGCCAAGCTGATGCCAGCATCAGTTGCCAGTCATGGAAGTGAAGATGCCGTCAGGTAAGTTCCAGCCATATAGTCACCCTATCCATTTAGGGGTGAGACTAGGCATTCCCACTGTGCTTTGTCTGGAATTTATGACCCACAGAATCCATGGGCATGATAAAATGGTTGTTTTACGTGCCTGAGTTTTGCATAAAGTTCTTTTAGCAGTAAGAGTAACTGGGACAAACAGTGTATATAGGGTTTAAGGTCAAACAGGCCCGCATATAAGTTCCAGCTCCACCCAGTACGTGAAATTAGCAAGCTGCTCAACCTCTCTGAGCCTGTTTCCGGTCTGTAAAGTAATGATAATAAAACTTCTGATAGAGTTTTTGTGAGGACTCCACTAACATATATGGAAATCGTACTCCTCCCACAGGTGTCTTTTCCCCTTCCGCCCGCCTGCTCTTCCTTCCTCTCAGATCCAGTCAACCAACTGGTGGTTCATCAACCATTGTTGTCAATGGTGCTAATGAAACTAATGTGTTATCTTTCATCTGAAACCTAATTCATTTATATAAATAAAAAGCAACTGAGGGGAATGCGTGCCCAAAGAGAACTAAAAAGAGGAAGGGTTTTCCTCATCCTGGCTGACTGACAGAAGGGACTTCAGTCAGTGTTGAGATTTGTATCAGATTCTAATTAGCAGCCAGCTAAAAGCCAGTTTCTTGTGGACTCTGCTAGACTGCAGTGCTTCTCAAAAGTTCAATGAACACAGGAATTACCTGGGGATTTTGTTAAGATACAGACTTTGGTTCAGTGGCTCCTGGGTAAAGCCCGAGATATACTGTAGTTCTAATGACCTCCCTGGTGATGTCCTTCCGATAACAGTTTGGGGAACAAGGTCCTAAAAGACCGTATGAAAGGCCAGCACTGATGATCCTATAAATAACTCTGTCCCCCTACTCTGCAATAATTCATCCTCAGCATCACTCAGATTAGCGTGACTTGTGATTGCCAAATCCAGAACATGCCTCCTTGCAAGGGCAGCTCACCTGGCTTCAGGCTAAGTAGAGGCATACCCATCTTCAGCCATCCTTTGTGAGGGCACTACAATTCCCTAACCTTTTCTTCCCAATTTCTCATGCAGTCTTTACAACCAGCCAGCAAGCAGGGATGATTCTGCCTTTTCGCGGTTGGGAGAGGGTGAAGGGGAGGCTATGGTGCAGCACTGGAATCCAGTTCCTCCAACCTCAGGTGCAGTGGCTTTCCCCCTCGGCTGGGGCACACCAGGGTAGCGACATCAACTTACCATGGGAGAGACACTACCTAACACACCACAACTCGCCCAAGTGTTAACAGGGCTATTGGCTGGCAGCTATTTGGGAAGATAGATTTAAGTGAGAAAGTACAGGGGACTGATCTCTGCTCTCTTATGTAGCTTTAGTTGGTGATATGGGGAAAGAAAAAAAACATACTGAGCGTTTACTATATACTGGCTGTTCTGCTGCGTGTTTTTTCTGCGTTATACATTGTAATACTCCTAAAACATTCCGAGGTAGATGTTATTAACCATGTTTTACAAATGAGGAAACAGAGGCTCAGAGGGTTTAAGTAAATTTGCTCAAACTCATAAAGGAAGAAATGATGGAACAGGCTGCAAAGTGGATGTGTTTGATTCTAAAATTTCCCCATTGGCACCTCTTGTTTCCAGGCAAAATATTTTATTGAGTAAGTGCTATGTCAATCAGTAAACTTAAGAAGATTTGATGGAATGGTTGATTTTTTGACAGATTAGCTATGGGTCTGGCAGGGGCAAGGTATATTTTGACCAAGTCAGCCCGTGATTTCTTAGCTGACCTCCACGGGTCCAAGTCTGCCTGTAACTGATGGGACTCAGAGCTCTGGTAAGATGGTCTCATTTGTTGCGCTTGGCTCCTGAATATAGGAATTCTCGGGAAAGGCAGTAGGCTTGTGGGCATTGTAAGCCTTGCGATGCAAATTAATTTGAATCTTTTATTCTGAACTTTCTTCACATTTGAGTCTTGGTATTCTCACTGAGACTCAGACTCTCAAACCAGCAAAAGGGAGGGAGAACAGCTTAAGCCTAGAATTAAATAGAAAACAAGTCAGAATTTATCAAATTTAAATGCAAGATGGCAGCTTGCTGTGGGACTTCTTAATAGCAAGGAGAAACGGGGTAGCAGATGGCCTTATTTATACTAAGACTGTATGTGGATCGCTTATTTGCTGACTGTCTTAGGTGTCAAGGGACAGATTCAAGCTAGCTTAAGACAAGGAGGGTTGATTATAAGGAATTTGGAGTACTTCCCAGAAGGCAATGACAGGAAATACAGCTGAGCCACACAGGAACTGGAAAATATGTGAGCTGCTAGCCCCTTGGCCCATCCAGCTGTCACTCTCTGGAGACACATGGCCCCTTGTCTCTGCTAGAAACTGACTACACTCCTCTCTCTTTTTCTTTCTCTCTCTGGACCCCTTTCTATGCAAGGCTCTTTCTTCCTGAAACCTCATAACATCAATTTGCGTGGAGCTCTGTGTTGCCATGGTAGTGACTCTGGTTGCACCATGACCTTACAGCTCCCCTCTGCCACATGTGTCAGATCTGACACATCTGTATCTCTTGGTTCAAGTTCTGAAGAGAGAATCTGATATTCATTCAAGGTCAACTATGACTGAGAGTTGAAGTCACTTCCTACAAACATCATTCTATCCTTTCTGGCTCTAGGGTGGCATCAGGGTTAGGGGAGGCCCTTCCAAAGAAAGGAGAATGACCTTAACAGACTTCCCCAAATCTATTTACTACATACGTGAGAGGATGGGACTAGAAATAGCCTAGATGGTATCTAGCCTAAACTTCAAAGAAGCATAAACAGAAGAGAAAAAGTACCCCCTGACGTGTTTATATTTTATAATTCCTCTACTGTACAAATCATCATCATACGTGAAGTGTAGATCTTGCTCACAACTCTCAGACCGAAGCCTGGGTTTGAGAGCCAGTCGTGTGTCCCGTAAGTCTCCATTTCTTTATCAGTAAAATGATAATCTTTTCCCCTGACTCCCTAAAACAGTGAGGGCCTGTTCTGTGCCAGGCACAGAGCTTAGCAGTGGACACATGGTCTGTGCCCAGAGAAGCCAGTCTGATTGCAAGGTCAATAGACCAGTTCAGACAAATAATTATTCTACCACAGAGTTTTTCAAAGGATGGTCAGATGACTCCCCACATGTGGTGGAGCAATGGGACTCCAGTATTAGGGTACACAGGAATCTAGGGTCTTGCCTGAAAAGCAGATTCCTAGGCCTCACCCTAGATATTCTGAGTTAGGAGTTCTGGGGTTGGAAGCCTGGAATCTGTATTTTCAGTAAGCCCCCAGGAAGTCTGAGAGTGCAATGTTTGAGAACCTCTTCTCTGTCTCATGAGAAGAGTCACAGTTTGAGGCCATGCTGTGGACCCAGGGACAAGAGGCTCCCTGCATAAAGGAGTTAGGGAAGGCTTCCTCGATGGTGACATTTGAGATGAGTCCAAAATGTGTTTGCCAAGAAGAACGCCAGGCAGAGGGAAAGCAAAAGCTCAGAAGCATGAAGATCATGGCAGGCGCTGAAAGGACAGATAGTAGATGTTCCATCTAACTGGAGCATCAAATTTTTGTAGGAGTGGTGGGATATGAGACTGGAGCCAGCTGGGAAGGACCCAGTGTGCAAGGCTTAAAAATAAAAGGTTCAAGGGGTCCTTTAAAGGTGTCTCTGTATTTTTCTTTAATATTGTAGGGGAGGAACAATAATTTTCCCTCTACCTTCTAGGATCTTGGCTGAGACAGCCCTATAAAGACAGATTAACAGGAGAAAAACTAAGAGAAGTTTAGTAACATGTGTACGTCCTGTACTCATGGGAGATACCTAGGAAAACTGGTTAACTCCTGAAATGGCCCAAACTACCACCTGAAGTACCATCTACAGCTAAAGACAAAAGAAAGATTGGGTGGGGTGCAAGTTTGGGGAGGTCATCAGGCAAAGAACAGTAAACTAGGGTAAGCTTTTTAATGTAGATTTAAGTCCATTCCTTGTTCATTGATAAATTTCTAGAGATTTAGTCATTCTCCTTTTCTTGGTACACGGAGGAAGACACCCTTACAAAGACACTTATACCCTTATAAGTGTCTCTTACTGAAGGGTGACTTCTTTTTTCAGAGCTTCTCCTATGTCTGCTGGTTTTTAAAAATAATCAACTTAAAATAATTACTATGCCAAAGAGGTACCTTTTGAGGTGGCAAATTCTGTTCCCCTTCAATATCGTTTCTCTGAAATTTACTTTTCCTGCCATTGCCCTGGCCCATGAAAGGCTTCCAGAATCTCAAAAAAACTGCTCATCTAACACTACTGTTGAAATAATACAGGGACAGAGGGCCTGGAGCTGGTTACAGATAATGTCACCAACAGAAAGAGGAATTGAAATGCATCCCGAGATCAGTCAGCTCAAGGAAAAAGGAATCCATTCCCCGGGCTTCTGTGGAAAGCCTGAGCAGACTGGGTTGCTTTGGCCGGAATCACGGTGCCAGCTGAGGTCCGAGAGCTGCTTTGTTTCCCTGCCAAGCAGGAGAGGCTGGGATTCTCCAACAGCCTCTTCCCCAAGCCAGGGATATCCACTGACCTTGAGCCAGATTCCCTACTACCTGCTGCCCTCCCAGGACCTGGTATTTCCATTTCGAAGCCTTCCGAGCAGCCACATGCAGTGCGGTTAAGAGCAAAAACCCGCACCCAGAAATGTTCTTACTTTCTTTCTCTCTTTTAACATCAGTAGGGACAATTTGCTTTTAGAATAGTCACCTAAGGTATGATTGATAGGAAATCACTACTTGTCATTTCCGGCTCCATAGGAAATGTCATTCAGTCAAACTTAACTAAGCCTTTTATTTCTCATATTTGCTCCCCCATGAACTGGGCCTGTCAGCCACCCGTTCCAGAAACAGCGGAGAGCTTGAGTATCCTGCAGCACTTTTCATAGAGCAGTTCCTCCAGCCTAACGGGTCAAATTTCCAGGTCTCTTTGTTCTCTCTTCAAAAAAATATCCTCCTCCCAGAGCTGCATGTCCAACCTTAGTTAGCTACCAGTTAGAACAAAGAGTAGGGCATAATTTTCTGCCTTTCCTTCTTCTTGCCAGTCCTCTCCACCGCCTCCACCCCGCAATACCACAGGAGCCCTAGGCTTCCTACGAGAATCAAATAGTTTTCAGAAGTTCCAACGTTTTCTCTCTCACACTTCCAGCATGTAAGATTTCCAGGGACCTGCTTTTAGGGCCAGCAGAGATTTTTGTACAGACAGCCAGGGGATGTACATGATCAAGAGCAGGAATGAGCCTGCCAAGGCTCACATGAAAGGCAAAGACTTTGGAATCAGAATAATCAGGATTTAAATTCTGACTCTCCCAGATACCACCTGTGTCACCTTGACCAGTGTATTTTCCTTATGAAACCTCGATTTTCTCAACGTATGATATGGAAATGATATTAACATCTGTTCAGTTTTAGAGTGAAAAGTAAATAAAAGAGTTGTAATAGACACTGTTGGTTGTCATTCTCAATTTTATTATCCCTTGGCACTTTTACTTTAGAGGCTGGAAGAACTTAATACTCACTTTCCCAGTCTCCCTTTCAGTGAGGGGTGACCAGGTCAAAAGTTCTGTGCAGTCGGATATAAACAAAAGTCTGAGGGAGGGTTCTGGAAATGTTTCTGCTTTCCTAATAAAAGTAATAAATGAAGCTGAATCTCTCCTCTACTTCCTGCTTTGAACAAAGATATGATGTCTGGAGCTGCAGGAGCCATCTTGTGACCAAGACAATCTCAGAATCATCAGCCCTTGAGACAAGAAGGAAGGGGGCAGGGTACAACCTTTTAAAGAATGACTTAGCCATTGAGGATAAGACAAAAATTGATTAGAACCTATTAGGCCCATAATGGTGGAAGATTTGACTTCTAGAAGACCTTGAGTTTCATTGTACACTTATTGTAATATATTAGCATGCTAAATAACACACCCACAGGTGCCATGGCAGTTCCAAAGCTGACCATAAAAGGCCAAAAAGTGGGCAGTGGCCCAGTGCCTGGAAATCTCCATCCCTTCCCCAAAACAGCTGGAATAATCCTCCCACTTGTTAGCATATGAAATTACCCAGCCCATAAAAACTAGCAACCCCCAAACCCCAAGGCCACTCTCCCTTCTGAGACGGGCCACATTCTATCCATAGAATGTGTATCTCTCTATAGCTCGCTCTTGAATTCCTTTCTCTGCGAAGCCAAGGACCCTCACTTGGGGGCCTGTCCTATGGACTCTCCCAAGGCCATCCTCTCACGTTCCCTATTCTCCTGCAACATCGTGATGTCATCATGACATTAAGTCAATGCTGAAAGCATCAAATTCCAGATTCCCTATGATGTATGGTAAAATTGTGCCCCTTAATTTAAGCCACTGCAAGTTGAGTTTTCTGTTTCTTGCCACCAAATGCATTCTTGATAGGAGTAAGTGATGTATAAATCAGCTATAATAGTCACTGGTGTTTGACAAATATTAGTTCTGTTCTTCCTCACGCCACATGACTTCTCCTTGAAATGTAAAGTCCTAATCTGTACCTTTGAGTTATGCATATTTAGGATGGGGTTTGGGCCCAGAGTATGGATCCAGGTAGCTTTCAAGACCTCTATAATCTGTTTCTTCCTTCCAGGACCACCTGCACGCTGGTGTCAGAATCCTAGTCAACATCAGTCAAGCCAGTTAGTTATACCCCATGTGAGTCAAGCTTGCCCTGCCTCTAGCTCTCCACTCTCCATTCCTGCCTTCCCTCATTCTCTTCCCTGTCCCTTCCTTCAGCCTGCCTGAATCTTCTCCATCCTTCAGTTCCTAGCTGCAGCCCACCGTCTCCCTGAGATACCTTTTCTGACGTGGTCAGCTGCAGCCAGGAGCAAGAAGAGGTCTGTGGTACCAACATGGTTGCCCCATTTGGCAACGGCAGTGGGCAGACAGGAAACCATGGCTAGTCAAGGGAGCTCTTGGAAAAGACGGATCCGGAGTCTTGATATCAACAACAAAAGATAAAGCTCCATAGGGTGGTTGCAAAGCAGCCATCAGGGCTTGACTTTGGCTCCTGTAGTCATGAAAATAAAAGAGCTGGAGAGCCAACGTCAGCCAGGGGCTGCTGTCCAGGCGGTAAGAAGAGGCATCCAGAGAGTGCAGGGAAGAAAGAGAGGAGGCACAATGCAGGCAGAAACCCAGGGGTTCCACAGGGTCCTTGGTCCAAGAAAAGGGGGATTGAATTGCCGAGGCTTTGGAAGATTTCCTTCCCTCCTGCCGCAGCCCCTCAGTACAGAAGGGGTGGTGGATTACCCAGTGCTTCACCAGATAAACAGTGAAAGCAGGGTAGCCCAAGTTGGCCCTTCAGGTAGAATTCCTGGGGCGTGTCAGCAGCTGCCATTCAGCCCAGTTGTGCTCTTCTTGGGTAAATTGTGACACCTGCTGGTTTACAGTGGCGAAAACTCAGACTTCAGGATTCAGTAAAAAGTTGCCTGGTGCTGACAAAGTGCAAATGGCTCCCAAATGGACCACGTTCTTTGTTAGTGAGACATTGTGTGTCCTGGCGATTCTGTGGCCACATGCAGATCCAGCTTTCTAGAGCCACAGTGGTTTCTAAAGTCCTGGAAGAACAATGGAAGTAAGGAGAAGCTGAGCCGCTGTGATAGGAAAGTGTCACAGAGCTAGGCTGAGCACAAAGAGACCTATTTTAGGTTTTGCTTTTCCTTCTGCATCTTTGTGGCCTGGGGACATTAAGCAAATCACTTCTTTTGTTTCATTGTTGTTGTTACTTATCTTTTTAAAGGAATTCATTGCCTTTATTCTACATACCTTACAGTTTTAGGGTAAGGAATCAAAAGAGCGATGTTTATCGAAGCCACAAATGTGTTTTTGTGTTTTTCAGATGTTATTTGAGCATCTACCATGTGCTAATTATCATAGTACGTACACACATGTACATACACACATAGACAGACATGCACAGTACACAGTACTGGTGATACAAAAATGAGTAAACACAGTTCTAGTGTAGGAGCAGGGACACACATGGAAACTGAAGAATCCTGTTCTGTTTGCCTGAAACTCTTCTCCTCCCTCAGTTAGTCATTCATATCTCAGCTCACATGTCACCTTCTCTGGGAAGCCTGCCTTCCACACATACCCCAATTAAGCCGGGTCCCTTGTGACACTCTCAGAGTGCCCTGTCACTCCTCGGGTGCATAGGGCCTGAAGTCAGGTGGCTGAGGGTTCAAATCCCAGCACGCCCCCCACTAGCTATGGGACCTTCAGCAAGTTACTTAGCATCCTCTTCTATAAAATGGGGATATTAGTGCCCACTTACTTGGGTTTTATAAGCATTAAATAAGGTGGCACGTGGAAAGCACTTAGAATAGTGCCTGAAAAATACTAAGGTCTTAAGAGATACTAGTTTTTATTATTGATTATAAAAGTTTTAGCTTAATGTCCATCCCTCCCACCAGACTATTAACTTCAAGAAGGCAAAGGCCTTATTTTGTTCATGCCATATCTCCTGCACCTATTACAGTACCTCGAAACCTGAGTTTTTCCCTCTAAAAATGCAAATAATAGTAACTCCATCATAAGCTTGTTGTAAAGATTAAAGACAATGATACCTCCAGTCAGCAGTAAAGCAGTTAGCATATAGCCAGACACACAGGTAAGTGTTCAACGGTGTTATTCTTAATTAATAACATAAATGAAGCAAATGCCGTGTTCAGAAGTAATGTAGAGAAGGTAGTTAATTAATTTTACCTGAGAATAGAAAAGGCCTCTCCCAGGGAAGGACGCCCGAACAGGGTTCTAAGGGATGAAAGGAGTTAGCCCAGCAAACCCTGAGCTCACTTGTGGATAGATAACAGATGATATAACCCAGTTCCCACCCTCTGGGAACTTACGGCCCCATAAAGGAGGATGTCTTCCCCCACAGTCCAGGGTCCTTGGGGCACACAGAAGAGGACAGCCTTACCCAGAATGCACAGAGAAGGCTTCCAGAAAGTGACCCAGAATGGAGATATGAGGACAGTGAGGAGTCAACCAGGCTATCAAACAAGAAGGCCAATCAGAAGGACTAGCAGGTGAGAGTGAATGCTGGGGAACTGCGGAGTGTTCCATTGAGTTCGGGCCTTGGTTGTATGGGCACAGTCAGACACAGTGGAGCTGGAGAGAGGAGTCAGGAGCCAGAGAATGAAGAGACTTACACCCACACTGAGGAATCTGGATTTTATTCAGTAGGCAGTGGGATTAGCTGATGTATTTCAAAAAGGAGAAAAATATGATCACAACTGCATCTTAGGTCATTCTAGAAGGACAGTCAGACAGCAGCTGAGAGATCAGTTAAGAGGCTTTTGGAAGAGTTCAGACAAGCAATGGTGATGACCTGACTTAAGGAAGCAGAAGTAATGAGAAGCCTAAGTGAATTAAAAATATTGTTAGGGAGCACAATCAGAACTTATGGACTAGTTTAGTACTAGGAGCAAAAAAGAACAAATGATCCAGAATTTGGTTTGGGTGATCAGGTGGATTATCGAGCCATGCACTGATTCAAACATAACAAGAGCAGTAAGTTTACATCGGGAAAGGGGCCAACATGGTTTGGTACAGATTTCATCTGTGGTTTCTATGCAGCCCATGTTGATCCTGTTTCTTGAGATTATGGAACACATCATTTCCTCATGCACAGGCCACCTGCAGGTTTATACAGTCATCCCAAACCTTTGTCTTTCAGTTCCTACTAACTCCCATATTGATCCGGCATTGCCATTGGTTCTCTCCAGCTTCCCAAGGATTTTTGTCCCAAGGTCAAGCTGTCTACCTTCCCTAGCTTTTCCCTGGCCCACCAACCCCTCTAGCAGGGTGACTCAGACCGTCAAGCAACCAAGTAAGTCTCCAATCAGCAGCTTCCTGAATGGAGCTGGAGCTCAAAGCAGAATCTGAGCCAGAAGCATACATTTGAGAGTTATCAGCACAGAGCTTGTATTAGGGCAGCACTGAGAGCAGAGGAACTCACCCAGGGCAAGAAAGCTTAGACACAGGGGGGAACAAACAAGAACTATTAAGAGAAAAACAAGGCAAAGGAATAACCGGCAAAGGTGACCGAGGAGTGACCAGAAATATGGGAGGAAAATGATGAGGAACTCAAGGGAGGAGAGAAACTGAGCAAGCTGTGCTCAGGGACATCAAGTGCCACAGAGAAACCTGAATTGAAATCTGGGGGTAGTGGGTGGTTTCCTGTGGAATCGGTGGGAGCAGCTGAAGATGAAGTGAGGAAGTGGAAATGATATCTTGTGAAGACAATGCTTTCAAAAAAAAACTGTGAAATGAGGATGCCCCAAGAGAGATGGGGCAGTAGCTAAAGGTAGAAAGAAAGTATCTTGGTAAAGTATGTTGGTTTTTTTTTTTTCTTGAACATTTGTGCATGTAGTGAAGTGCATGTACTGTGTGTAGTTCAAATTCTAAAACCAGTCTGAATTCAAGTCCCAGCTCCACACAAAAGCTGTGTGACCTTGGGTAAATTTCTTAACTTCTCAGGATCGCATTTTGCTCATCTGTAAGGTGGAGATAATAACAATACTAACTTTATATTGTTGTGAGTATTAAATAACTTATAAGATGGCAAGTGCTTAGATAGTGCCTGACCCATTGTAAACGATAAATATTAGCTGGTTCTGTTGTTGATATTCCTATTTGATGATAAGAAAGAGCCAGTAAAAGTAGATACTGAAGATAAAGGAAAGATAAGGGATTATAATGATGGAGCAAAGTTCCTGTGGAGGCAGAAGGAGATAGAGTAGAGCACTGAGGGAGGGGTAGCCTTAGACAGGAGGAAGGGCCACCCTCCTCGCTTCCACTGAGAGTCAGAGGAAAGCACCAATGTGTTTGTCTTGGGGAAGCAGGGTATGGAAAGTTCAGAGAGCCTCTGTTTCACTCTGTCAAGTACAAACAGGTTCATCTGCTGAGAATGAAGAAGGAAGTGGTGAGATGGGGAGATGGTTGGCAACAGAAGAGGGAGTTGGGAAGGTCTGATCTTGCTGTTATGGAAAGTGTAGGGCTGAGAAATGGATCTGGGGAAGAGGTGAAGATCCCCCATAGCACCAGTCTGTGAGTCTTCTTAGTGCTCTCAACAACCTGCGGAGGAGTGAAAACAACTACTGGTTGGATTGCTCCATGGTTGAGACTTCGCTGAGAGGCTGTGACAGCAAGTTCAAGGCACAGGAACATTGAGAGTGGTGAAATGGTAGCCCAGAAAGTCCAGGCTGGAAAGGAGAGGATATAAATGTAGGAGAGGAGGAAAATGGAGGCATCAAAGGAAGTGAAGTCTCAAGTAGTAGGCACACTGAAGGAAGAGAATGACAGATGGGAGGAAAGGCGCTGGTGGCCAGAGAAGTAAAAAATGGGTGTAATGGATTAAAGAGGGCCACAGATTCTTTGCTGTTACCCCCACTGAGAGGTGAAGTCTAATTTCCCTTCTGCTGGGTGTAGTGATTAGCTTAACCAATAGAATGTGGTATAAGTGATGATCTGGGCTTCATAGGCTGGGTCATGAGAATCCTGGTAGCTCCCACCGAGACCTCTTGTAGCACTTGCTCTGAGTCCTGAGCAACCTTGTAAGTCAGCTACTCCGAACCCACCATGCTGGGACTACAAGAAGAGGTGCCTGGCCAGCCCTCCACCACCCAGGCCCGGCTATCTGGATTACCCAGCTGAGGCCCCAGATGTCATGGAACAAAGACCAGTTGCCCTTAGTGAGCTCTGAGCACCTTGCAGATTCATGAGGAAAACAAATGATTGTTGTTTTGTGGGGTGGTTTATTATGCAGCCGTCACCTGGACAATTGGAGTTAAGCTTTCAGAGGCGGTGCAGTCTAGACTGAAGACAAGAGTCCAGAGTGGCCATGACAACATGGGTGGGAGAAGATAAAAGTGAATCTCACTGGTGTCTAGAGGGTCACACAGGAAAAAGAAACCCTCACTCAGGATACAGACGAAGCCAGACCAGAGAGAGGAGATAAAGAGAGACTTGTCAGAGGTGCAAACCCCATAGGAGAATAGATTTCTTCTCAACTGCCGTAGAAACATCTATTTTCATTTGCACACACTTATTAGGTATCAGTCTAACTGTTCATGCAAACTGGTCCCAAGGAATACCGTTGCCAAGTGTTTAAATTTAGAGTGTATGATGTTGCCCTAGGTGATCATTCTATAAACGTGAAATGATAAATTGCACTTCTCTAATATGGTGTTCTTAAATATAGATGTCTTATTACTCAGCTGATTCCACCACCTCCCCCTCAACTCCCATGTATTGCCACATATAGTCCTGTTTCTCTCTCTTGTGATGAAAAACATTCAACAAGTTTGTGTGGAGCATCTGCCACGTGCCAGGCTCTATGTTAGGTGCTGGACTTAGATTTGTGTTCACGAAATAATGTCTGTCTTTGGGGATTGTAATGGAGGTGTTTATCAAGTGCTGAATCTATGCCCTGTCCTCTTCTATGCACTTTGCAAGCCTTATCCCAATCAAACAACTGCAGTGAGGAAGACCTGTTTCAGGCAGAGCTCAGTCTGAGAAAGGAAACCACTGTAAGTAAAGACAGGGACTTGTTACAGGGATTTGATCTTACACAGTCATGAGAGCTGGGTGCCTTCACATCTGATGCTGGAGCATGAAGTCCTTGGGGAGGCAATCAGGAAGAGAAGATGGATGTAGAATTGGGGAGAGAAAGAATGAACTGGAACCCACAAGGATGGACTGAAATCATGTCAATTTTTTTGTTTCTGATCTTGGTGGTGTGAATGTCTTGCAGAAGCCAGGGCCTTGTCCTGAAGCTAACCAGACACATCTGGCATGGGAGTCAAAGAAGCTGAAGGAGACCTAGCAGAGGGTAGAGTCATTGCAGCCCTGGGTACTACTTCCTGCCAATCAGGTGAGCCAGCCGGTGAGTGACGATGTGTGTGAACCACAGAATGCCTGCTGCTTCAATTGCACTTGGCAAATCTCCCACTGGAATCTCTCTTGGGGTCCACTCTAACTGGAAACATACAGGAAAAGGGATTCTGGGAAATGTAGTCCAGCCTCGCCAAGTTGTCCCATTACAAGCCACGACAGATACTATTCAAACAACAGTAGACTAAGCACTGTCATCATTCAGATTTTAACAAAGGCAGAAACTGAGGCTCTGAGCAGACAGGAGAAAACCTGCTTGATGCCAAAGCCTGTACATTGAAGCCATCACATGCAACATTCTTTGCTTTTACTTCAGGAAAGTTCAAAATGGCAAACAGATAATAAAACATTTGCATCTCTTAAACTCCCATTTTGGCCCATACTTGAGCACAGGACTCGAGACCTGTGAGCTTTAAAGAGGCCTAAATAAGAGGTGTAAGACCGGACAAAGAAAATACATTGGCTGCAAAATACAAAAAGAAAACTTAAAATCCAAAGTAATATGCACTTAATTGTATGTCAAAACATCTTTGATTTACCTATAACTTACTGCATGAAATTTTAAATAAATTTGATATCATGCAAGATTTCGATGGATTAATGTCTTTGCTGTAATGTGAGATAAGGGCTGTAAAACTCAGAGTGCCAAGGGCCTACCAGTTTTTTCTGGGCAGAGGTAAATTTGTGGGGCAGGGGCAGGATAGAGGGTGGCTGGTATTACTAAAACCTATTTTAGAGATGGAGGCCACATTCGGGATAAATACTACATTCCTGTCTTCAGCAATTTGGAGTTGCAGATGGAGAGAGAAAAAGAAAAACAGTATGTGATATTCACTAGGGTTTTATATAAAATGAAGCAAAAACGGCAGCCTTGGTCTTGGCACAATGCCCACCTTGCTGATGTGTCGGGAGCGTTTTAAACCTATCACTGCAGGTGGTTGAATGAGAACAGAAACCAGAAACACACAGATTAAATTTAGCAGCAGATTGAATTGCGCTCACCAAGACGTTTGCCTCTCTGCCTGTTCCCTTCTTCCTCTCAGCTCAGGCTGCAGGATGCCTAATCACAGAAGGCAGCCTTCTAGCGAATTCAATTAGCCAGAGAGAGCCTTGCGTGGGTTAATGGATAAGAGAAATGGAAAGAGACATAACTTCTTCGCAGAAACAGCCCCAAGCAGCGTGGGCAGGATTCAGCTCTCGACCAGACAAATCCTTCGGGGGCTGGGGAGGGGTGCGGCACATACCCCCCAGGTGCGGCAGCTTCTTGTCCCAGGTGTGGGGAGAGGGGAGCAGTTCCCTCTGAGACACAAATAAACTCTTCCAGTTGGGTTCCTGCCCCTGCAGAACTCCCACTCCCTGAGAATGTGCAGGCACTAGTGTCCTGATCTTTGTGGATAGACAGCATTTGCTCTGAATATTCAAAAAACTCTCCCATGGTGGCAATGGATAACTGTCATGGATTGAACATTTACTGGGTGTCAGGCACTGTACTGTCAGCCTATCTTCTGCCTTCACAATACTTACTCTTAGCCACTATGATAAACTGACCACATATAACCTAAGACTGTCACCCTACCACCAGTACCACCTCCTAGGTGCTCGCTGCTTCCCCAACACTAGGTACCCCACTTGAGCTTGAAGTCCTGCATCAAGGAGGAAGTTGGTACCTCCCCTCGTCCCCTGGAGATGCTCACATTCTAAAACATGCTGATGCATCCTTGACTTGTCACTGGGCTGTGTCTCTCTCATCCATCTTACCTTGTCTAACATGGCATGTGTCTGAGACCTCAGACGGGGATGACTTATTAATCTCAAATTTAATTTAAACATATATTGAGAGATGGTACAGGTTAAGAGCGTGGTCTTTGTTGTGGTACGGCCTGAGTTTGAGTTCCTGCCTTATCATTTATGGTCTGGCAAGTATGGTCTTCAGCAATGACTTAAAATCCCTGTTACCCTCAGTTTTCTTAACTTTAAAATGGACATAATAATAGTGCCCACCTCACATAGGATGTTGTGAGGAACAACGAATTAATATATGTGAAATGTTTGGTATAATGTGTGCCACATAGTTGTCACTCAATAAATACTAGCAATTTCTGTTATAACTGGGCTGCCAGTAAGTGTGCTGGGCAAGGAGTAAGACATTACCCCCAACTCTTAGTAGCTTGCAGTTCAATGGAGAAAGCAGATATTAAAATACATAACTATAATACAGTAAGATGAGTACTAGAAAAGAAATTCAGATTTACAATGGTTCACAACCCTCTTTCTGCCCCCAAACTCCTGAGGAATAAGACAGATTCCCATGAGGAGCAGTGGCTCACTGCAGTTGGCATGAATGATACTTACCAGGATGGAGGAAAAGTGAGGCCACCCTATGTCCTATTTCCCACTTTCTAAACAGCCCAAATTACCTGGAAGACCCTGATGACATGATACAGATTGTAGCCTATTGCCTCTTTCAGCAAATGTTTGAGAAACACAAATGTGCAGGATCCTGTCTTAGGCACTGCATGGTGTTTGCAATCTAGTCAGAAAGACAACATTGAACAAAAAAATTGCAAGTGTGCTAAGCATCAGAAAGTAGAGCCATTGGTGCCAAGATGTTTAAAACTTCCCAAAGTATGTGAGACCAAGGTTGAGTAAGAGTTAGTTCAGAGAAGGGCCTGAGAAGCCTTAAAAGCATGTTTATTGGAATAAAGAGACCTCACCCAAAATTATAACCCAAACCATCCTGAAAAATGCAGATGTATAAGCAGACACAGAATCCCTTCAGCTGCAGATTGAGGGTAGAATTCTAGCTCACCCTTAATTGTTTAAAAAACTACCTCATGAATAAAACTGACATGAAAATCTTAAAGGATATTGTTATAATTTGTAGCCTTTAATATGGAAAAGGAAAATAGTAGATAGTTACAATCAGTAAGAGCCCAGCTATACACACTATTGTGTGTAATTTGATTCATCAGTAAGAATATAAAACATACAGGTAGGCAAAGATACACACTCTATCTTTGATCTCTTTCTCTCTGCCCCTAGAATTTCTTTTATGTTGGCAATGAACTCTCTTACCTCATGAATTATGAAATCAAAGGCCATTATATATTCATTCTTGATATAATGAGCCAAGAAACTAATTAAATAAAGCTGCCGCTTTGATTTTCCTCTTAGACCGACCAAACCTTCTTACCCTGTACAGACCACTGCCATTCAGATCCCAGGTGTGTCCTTCTGGCTGTCTCTACTGTCTCCTAAGAAATGCCATCTGGGGCAGTCACGTCCGCCCTCACAGTCTGGGAGATTAATGGACCCATCACAGCGTGGGTCAGAGGCAGCCTGGTGAGGAGGCTCTTCACGGTCCCTGAGTTACTTAGAAAGGGAGTTAGGAGGAGTTTAAATAGAAAAGTCTGCAAATAATTTTGAATTAGACAAAAGTAGGAGCTGAATATACAAAGGAGCAATCTTGATACTGTGCATCACAAAATACTGTGAGGACAGGGTGCCCAAGAAAATGACAGCATCTGCCCATCTGCAGACTGGCATTTAGAAGGTGAAGGTCATGAACAGGGATCAGGGCACATGTCAACAGAAGTAATCAAGGCAGTAAAGGTTTTGGAATCAGGCATACCTGAATTTGAAACCCAGCTTTATTAGTTGGTTAAGCTCTGTACTCTCATACAACCTCTCTGATTTTATATCTAAAAAGAAGAGAGGAATAATATCTAACTCATAGGGTAGTGGTGAGCATTATAAACAATTTACTCAAACCACTGGATCTTGAATCAAAAAGCCCACCTCAAACTATTTCAAGCTTTAAAAAAAAGTGTCACCTAACTAGGAAGTCAGAGGCCTCCGGAAAAAGGGAAGAAGAGGCCTCAGGGACTCGAGGAAGTCGGACAACACTGTCAAAACTGTTTTCTCCTGTGTGTTGACCCCATTCAGGTCTGCTGCAGACAGCTGTGCTCTGTGCAGCAGTGAGAGGAGAGAACTGGCTGATAATCTGCTAGCAGAGAGATAGAGCCTCTGCCTGTGATTCGAGAGGAGGACTTTGATGGGTCCAGCTTGGGTCCCTGCTCATCCCTGTAACAGCCGCAGTGGCCAGGAGACTAGGGTACAGGAATGAGCCAAGCCAAGTCTCAGGCACACCCTGAAAGTGGGGGGATGAATTCCTGGATTCCCGTTGGCACAGTCCGTGAAGTACGTTAACCTCTTGGTCTTTCCACCTTTGAAAAGTACAGCTATCATTGTAGCTAGATACAAATACGGTGCTGAAAAACAGTATACCCCCTTGGCACTTCAAACTGCTCAATAAATATGAAGACATTCCTCTGTCAGGATTTCGACTGTCACCGTCCAGTAACCAAACAGGTCAAAAGGTAGATGCCTTTTGTCTTGGGCCAGTCTTTTATGCATATGTTTATTATTTAATTCATTTATTGAGTATTTACTATGTGCCAGGCACTGTGCTATGCACTTCAGGTACATTATAGTATCTAGTCTTCATAATAACCTTATGAGGACATTTATTAACCCCACTGCATACCAAGAAAGCTGAAGCTCCAAGGGGTTAAGTAACTTGCCTAATACTTCACAGAAGTGCCCTGGAACACAGGTCAAGTCCAAGGCCATGCTCTTACCCATAGGCTACCACTTGGCAGAGGTATGAATAAAACAGAAGAGCATAGGAAAATAGTGATTAGTTCTGTCCAGGGGAAGTCTTCAAGGACAAGTTAGAATTTGTCCAGCAGGGAATATGGTAAAGGGCACTTGAGGCAGTGGAAAGACAGTGTGTGAAGACCACATGTGCAGCTAATGCTGTTGTTCAATGTTTCACATCCAAGTTCAATGAGTCCCAGTGACTCAAACTCCCAGAGGGGGTAGTCAGAATTAGTGAAAGGTCTGAACTGAATTATGTTCATTTACAAGCAAAAATAAGTACAGTTTTACTACATTTAGCATACAAACACAAAATTCTCAAAAAAGAAAAAAAATTGTAAAGTGATCTACCTGTTTAGTTTTAGTGCAAATTATTTTTGGCATCCCCATTGACATCAGTGGGTGGACCCCAGCCTTTCCTGAATTACCTTATTAGGTATTATACATGCTTTCTCTCTGAATTCTCACAGCCACCTTTGCCAGCCTAATTATGCAAAGGTTACTACATCTGTTGATCTGCTTATGAAGACCTACATAAGTAAGACAGAACCCATGTCAGTAATATAAATGAAGTTTAATTTTCATTAAATGAGTTTTTAAATCAGAGGTGACAATTATTGCCTTTGAGAAAAATCAGAGAAAAGGTTTAAGTAATGATGGGAAGTAAAAGAGAAAGATTGATTTTTTTCTTTACCATGATAAATTGCTTCTCCCCCATATCTCAGTAAACAATACCTCCATCCACCCAGCTGACCAAGTAGAAAACTGAGGCAACATCATATACTCCTCACAGCTTCATCCTCTTTCCCTGCCCCTTCATGCAGTCCACAGGCTCTGTGAATTCTGCCTTGTCACAGCTTTGACCTTGTGCCTCCACACCCTTGCCTCTGTCACTGCATCAATTCAGGATTCAGCACCTCTCTCCTCCCTGTCTCTGGTCTTGCTGGTCTCCTGTCCATCCTCTGGAATGAGCTTTTTAATATCCACTGCTGTCAAGTACCTCACATCCCTGGCTAGAGTGATTGGTCCAAGCAATGCCAACCAGAGTCCTTCACTAGAACTGTGACACAGATGCTGAAAAATGAAGCTCCTTCTCACGTCTTCTGCCCTGTGGGGGAGGCTGTACGCATTAGGCAAGGCTAAAGCCAATACTCAAAAAGGAAAGATGAGCAGATGAGAAATGGAGCATCCTGACATTGTCAAATCCTTGGTTCTCATCTCTAATCTGATGCCTTACAGTTACCGCTATATGTTTGTCAACTGCAAAGCCAGTAAATTACTCTTGTTTAAAAACAAGCCAACAAACAAAAAACAATGCCGATTGTGTCCATGCCTGGATCGTCTCTAAGTCCCCGTTGTTTTAAGGGTGAAGTTCAAGCTTATAAGCCAGGCAAGCTAAGCCCTTTAGAGCGTACCTTCTGTCTCCAGCTCAGTCTTACCTCACCATGCTCACCTCACCACCACTGAAGTTCAAAGCCGCTTTCATCCTGAGCTGCGTTCTGTGGTGGTTTCATTGCTGTTGTGATTGCTGCTGTTGTTATTGGTGCCCTGATGCTCTCTTCTGATGCTAGACCTCTGCAGTCACATTGACCATACGTTTATCTGCTGAGTTAAATTACATCAGTCCTCCCTAAGACCCCTTCCTGACCAAACCTTCCCCGTGCGCCCTTACGCTCTAAACACAGCTCTACTGTAGCAAAATAAACACACTATTTTGTCAAGCTGTTTACTTCTCTCTCCTCTGTTTGCCTCCTCCTGTTCAGTGAAAGCGGGGGAGGACTGTTTCTTTCTTCCCCATAATTTACATACTGTTGGTTGGTAAACTGGTCCCCATGCGCAGATAAGGAGAGACAAAACAAAGAGGGAGACCACTCCAGATGGGTAGGTGGCAGGTTAATAAGCAAGGGAACTAACGCAGAGTCTTGTCTTGGGATGGCTGCAAGATGAATAGATCTCTGCACCTGCCCTCTAGAGTCTTAAGAGTTTATAGAGAGGCCTTAACTGGGTTCAGCCATGTACACCATCCAGATGGTCTCAGCAACACGTTGCTCTCTCAGGGCTCCATCCCTGAAACAGCTCTGGCTATGGGAATGGTGGGTGGAACATACGTTCCAAAACTAAGGGATGGGGTGAGGATCCTCTGATTTCCTGGGGCCATCTCTCTAGTCAGTTGGTGGTCATGTCTCCTCAGTGACCTCCTCCAACATACAGAGCCTGGAACACAGCAGGTAGTCAGAAATGTTTGCTGAATGAATAAATGAATGAATACACTGGGATACTTCAGTTTGGTCATCTTGGAAATTATACTTTACTGTCTTGCTTTAGAAAATCCCCTATCTTGTGCAAAGCAGGAATATCCCCTCCCCCTGTTGTTGGAGGGAGACTGAAATACATATATTCAATTCACAGGATAGATTTTCTTTTGATTGAGCTGATTCTCTTAAGGAGTTTAAGATTAGCTTTTAATTACATCCTGCCATGTGACTAGTACTTTACTGAATGTAAGGGAAGAAACCCCTCTGCATATCAACAGGGGAGAATTAAATTTAGTCATTCTATTTAATTAAGCATTTTTTGTGCTCTAATAGTCATATTGCTATGGAAGATGTCATTTCCATAAGCTTGTCACCTGGAGAGTGGGAGTGGTTACTTGAATACTTTTTAAGGGCTTCCTATGTGAAGAGGGGTTTTTAAATGATCTCCAAAGGCAAGCTAGCTCCTGACCCCTTCTCAGGAGTTCTCTATGTTCTTTCTTTCCTCTTCTCAAAAGCAGTAATCGTGGGGGCTGAGGGCTTTTTCCACGCTGGGTCCCCTCACTTCCCGTGCAGCATACACCCACTGCCTTTCCTCCAATTGAAATGGTAACCTCCTTTCAAAGCTCGTTCCAGAAACCGCCTCTTCCATAAGGCTTGCCCAGATTTGCCTGGTGTTGGTCTTGACCCATGAAAATATCCTCACTGCAGTGCCCTAAAGCATGACTTTGGGGATTTTTTAACCCAGCTCATGACCTCAGTGAAATGAATGGATCCTTGTGATTCACCTCCCTGATCTATAAGAGAAAGAGCCCTGGGCTTGAAGTCAGAGAAACCTGTGTCACGAACCCTAGGTCTGCTGAATAGTTGTGCAAGTTACAGCATCTCTCTGGGCCTTAGTTTCTGCACCAGTGAAATGGAGAAAATAGTGCCTCCTTCACAGGTGGTAGATAGGATTCAGTGGTCTAACCTGTATGAAAGTTCATCACCTCATGAGTGGCATGGGGTTCAGCCACTGCTCAGACCGCTCCTTATAGCCATGACATGTGGGACTAAAATGGCCATGTGACAGTGACGTGAAAAGGACGTCTAATAGACACATTTGATTCTCCTTCAACCAGATTCCTCACCCAGTGATTCTCAACCAGGCTATGCATCCAAACCAACGAGCAAACAGTTTTACAAAATAAAAATTTAGGGCTCTGCTGAGTCAGAATCTCCAAGGTAGGAGTTGTCAAAACATGGACAGATATTAATTGCTCATTTGTTCCAGTGATGCTAATAAGTAGCCAGCATGGAGACTTCCAAACAACCGAAAACAGAAGCACCTCTTCAGCTGAAAAGATGACCAGGAGGAGGAAGCTTCGTAACCACAGATTCCCAGCCCACAGTCATGGAGAAGTGAGCAATTAGGGAAGTAATTGGCTAGAGAGAAGGAAACTCCCTAAACTGCAGGCAGCTGGTGAGTCAGCTCATCCAGGTGCACTGGAAAAAAGAAGGAAGGCTCTTGCCTTTCTCGCTGAAAGCGATCACCTCAGCAGGGGCATGATCAAAAAGACAAGTGTGTTTGATGCACACACCCAAGAGCTGGCTCTATTCCAGACCCACAGCATCTACTTGGAAAGGGGGCATATGAGGTGTAGCAGTCAGGCTGGCGTGGCCTTGCTTGCTTCCCCATACAGAGCCCTACTATGTGCCAAGTCTCTTATACCTACCGTCTCTCTGAATCTTCACAACAGCCTGTCAGGTAAGCATTGTTATCCCCATTTTACAGAGGTGGAAACTGAGGCACAGAAAGCTTATATGGCTTCGCTGGTATGCAGCAAGCCTGTACTGCAAAATCTGTCCTTAAGAGTTTGGGGATTATAAATCATTATTTCAGTTCTGTGAGCCCCCATATCTTCACTATTGCAAAGAGTGAAGGAAGGGATTAGGAAGGACAGTTTTCAATAAATGGCAGCTATTATTGTTTAATGTTGCTAAAGAATCTCTCTGAAATCTACCACAGGAGGGAAAGAGGTCCCAGGAGTAAGTGCTAGGCATTTGCAAAGGAGGCTTGAAAGCCAGATTTAACTCTAAGCTGACCACCTGGTTGAGATTTATTGGTTACCAACTGACAGCACAGTTTAGTGCATTCTTTATCTTTTTTAGTTACTCTTCGAAAGTGATTAAACATATGCTCTTAAGTGGAGAAGCCCTCAAATTAGAGGGGAATCAGTTATTTAAAGTTGAAAAGGCAGGTACTGCTATGATGTGATGATACACACATTAAAAAAAAAAAAAAAAGACAGTCTCTCAACAGAAGCGCAGTTCTGGGCGTCTGCTCACACTGCAGCCTGCACTCCTTCCAGAGTCTGCAATCAGGGAGCACCCGGGAGAATGGAAGAAGGCACCCTTGCCCAGCGTGCCTTCTGCTAAATGTCTGGGCAGCTGCCTGTGCCTCCCTGCCTCCCTTCTCCTCTGGTTCTCTCTATGCCTGCCCAGCAGGCTATGCTTTGGCACCCATGGGGTTGTAGACCATGGTTCCCCTGCAGGGCACAAGACAACTTCCACACCGACTAGTCCTTCAAGAAGGCAAACAACCCATTTGTTTTACGTCGTGGTACACAATTTTCTGACATCCCCAACTTGGGTCTTGCTGTGTAATCATTTCAAGCTCGTGTGTGTATCTAAAACAGCATGTAGCACCTTGAGGTGAGTTAGCACTGTACTGCATGTGTTTGTAAACTGGGAAGAGCTAAACTAATGCTAGTCACATCATGCCCGGGTGCCCTGTGTCTTGTGCTTCTCTGCATCACCAGTGAATGCACCACAGCAACCGCCTGGTAGGTTTTGAATAAACATTTGTTCAATGAATAAATAAGAAACAATTGAGTCGACCGAGGTAACTATGGGTTCAGAAGAATAAAAGCTCAAATACAGTCCCTGAGAATTGCTGAAAGCTCTTTTCCTGAGGACTTCACTTTGTGCCAACAAGTATGCTTGTAACCAAGCAGAACCCTATGGGGCCTTCCCGCGGAGACCCTCTCCCCCATATCCTCTGCTGTAGCTCCTCTTTGAAGTACCCAGATAATAGTATCTGCATCTTTCCTGAGTTTTTCAGATGCTAAAAACCACCACCAAATGGAAACATTAACTACTTGGTGATCATGAGCACATAGCCCCCAGGCCTTTTCCTTTCCCAAGGATTCATCACCATCAATCAATCAGAGAATTGTGCGCAGCTGGTCACTTACTCTGGCACGTCCTCCCACCTTTAAAAATGCTTTAAATGCTTTAAAAATTCTCAGCTGAAATGCTTTGGGGAGTTCGGGGTTTTCTTGGGCATAAGCCCTCTGTTCTCCTTGCTTGGCCCAACAATAAATCTTTCTCTGGTCCAAACTCTGACATTTCAGTTTGTTTGGTCTCACTGTGTGTGGGGCACACAAACTTGCCTTGGGTAACAATTTTGGTGAAGCTTATCTAGGAAGTCTGTGCTTGTAGTGGGTTGATCCTGGCCAGGGGCAGCCCCTTCCTGGGTCTCCAGCAGCTTCCGGAGCTCGTTTTGCCCCGGGAAGCTGAGGGACTCTCCCTGATAGCCCCTGCCGCCCACTGCGGGAGGCTTTTCAGAACCAAGAACCATCCAGAGCTGCGGTCCACATTCAGTGTCCCTTGGTAAGTCTCTTTGGCTTGCACAGGCTGGGAATTATTTCCACTCCATCTGGGCTCATTCCCCCTGGGAAGTGAGCCACTCTGGACTCATTGGGAGTCACTCTGGGTCCATTGTTTTTCAGGAGGTAGGCAACTCTGGAAGCTTCTGTCTGGGAGTGGAAGTGGAAGTTTTGGGCTATACCTCAACTGATTTTCACTTGTGGGACCATGTTTGGGGTGTGTGTCAGTGTGTCAGTGTGTCAGTGTGTCAGTGTCAGTACTAGCATTGGCCAGTTGAGTTATCTTTGATGATGTGAATGAAAATACTGCAACCATATCAGTAAACAAAAGAATGCTGAAACCAAGCCATCAGCGGCTGCCGCCACCCCCCAGTGGAGACGGGCCTGCAGCCCAGCCTCTGCAGCCACTCACAATGGTGCCCTCTGAGCAGACTCAGAATAAGAAAGGACAGAATAGTGGCCCTAGATAGCTGGATGCTTGTCAAAGGAATGAATTCAGTGAGCCCAAATGTTTGCTTCCTCCCATACATAGAAAAGCAGTAAATTCTTTAACTTGAGATGCCTGGTTTTCGTTAGATAACAAGCAATCTTTTATTGTTCCAACTACCTGGTCTTTGTTGTAAAGCTCCTATATATGTTAGCTCCTCCCCTACCTCTTCAGAGCAGTCCCTCAGAGCCTTCTAAGGCCCTGACATCCCGGCTCGAGTCCTCCCGACAAATAAAACGTAGCTCTCAATTTGTAGGCTGCGCGTGTGTTTCAGTCGGCAGTAACGGGGCCTGCCTGACAACTCCAGGGTATCCCTCCCTGTTACAGTTGGCTTCTCCTGTGGTGGAGCCTTGGGGGGTTTCCCTTTCCAGCCTAGGTCTTTCATTCGGTTTCATCTCTGATGGGGCATTGGGTGGGGTTCTCCCCTTTTGCACTGACGGGCATTGGTTGCGAATCTCCCTTATCTGGGGCTAGGGAACTGTGACCCTAAGAGACCATTTTGTGATGCATTTGTTTGCTTGGTGTTTGACAGCCCTAGCTGTGATGGGTATTCAGAGCTCTGTTCCATCTTTCATAGTTCCAAACTGGGGTATTTTTGCAACACTGGGAGATCTTTAGCTTTGCTCCCATAAGTGAAAGAAAATAATCAGCTTTTACCTTGGGAGTGTGTGTGAGTGTCTCAGTACCTGAGTCCAAATCCTGTTCTCTCCTCCTAGTTTTGCTCAAAGTGAGGCATGTGACTGTGAGTGAATGATGTACATATATTATTATCTATTACTGTCATTTCTTTAAACTGAAGTGGATATTTGGGAACTGAAAAAAAAATGCCCTGAAAATAGCCAAGATAGTTGGGTTTTTGTAAAAGCAGCTGGAGGAATTTGCACTTCTCTTTCTGTGCCTTTGACACGTAAATGATCTGCCTGGGCTCTGAGGGAAAAAAAGTTTTTTTAATTGCAAGTAGAAAAACTGGGCTCTCTGGTTCTGCCTTTATATAAAAATTAACTTGTAAATGAGCTCTATTTAATTGACTGAAAAGTAAGTGCTTACAAACTAAATACTTCTAAGTATAAAAGAAGCTAGACAGAACAAATTTCAGGTCCATGTGATCTAGGAAATATTCAATATTCAATTGATATCTGATTTTAAAGCTAGCTTAAGCTTGATATAGTCAATGCAGACCTGTCTTTTATTGTACCTAGGTTTACTGAAGGGCAATAAGTTTGTTATTACTGTTGCAGTTTGTCCACAGAAAGAAAAAAATTAACTTGATATGATATTCTTATAAGCAAATTAAATTCAAATGAGATAAGAGCCTTTGGGTAAGTCTTAAGAATATGTTTTAGGAATGTCTACTTAAAAATGATCTCTTCAGATATTTGGTAACTTGAAATTTTAGAGTTTTGCAAATTAAGTAATGGAAGTTTATTGAATAGTTGAATAGCTAAATTATTTCCAAACAAAATAAGCTACTGAGACATTATTTACTGAGCATTAGCTACAGAGAAGCTAAAAGTGTTTAATGAATATTTATTAAATGTATTTGGTGCTACATTGAGTTATTTTCTATAGAAAGCACATGTTTTTAGAGATTATTGTTGGTGTTTGTGTTGCCAATCTACAGAATGCTAATATAGAACAATACTTGATTGCTTGCTTCTTGGTTTTCACTAGAAATTAAAATTTTAAGAGTTGAGAATTCTTAATTAAATATGTAATTAAAACTACTAAAATAATGAAGTATACAGTAGGAAAGTAGGATATATGTATTTGAGTAAAAAGAAAAAAGGTATGAAGAATAGAATTGCATTTTGTTAAGTGAAAATAAAATGATTTGGCCCTAGGGCTGGTTGTTTCTAGATGGCAAAAAAATAAAATAAAATAATGGACAAATTAATATGGATACAAAATGTTGTGGAAAGTTTGTAGAAAGGGAGCCCTAAACAAGGAGTTCTGTGCATGGTTGGGCTGAGATTAGATTAAATTTAATTAGGTAAATGGATTTTGCTATTAAAAGTAGACTGGTGCAGGACTGGATTTGGTTCCTTTCTGTAAAGAGAACAAGTTTACTTAGAATGCGTCTGATAACAGATTGTGTGAAACTTTTTAGTATTTTTGACAAACTTCCTATCAGGTTCTAATTAAAGTTCTTTTGACTTCAGCTAACTTTGGGATGCTTCAGAGAGCCCCAGAGTTGTCTCAAAGAAAAATATTAAACTAACTAGGATTGGTTGCTATGTTAAGTTGCACAGGATTGTCAATGAATTTATCAAGCCTCCTCGGGTTGTACGGCGTGGGTAGATGTTGGTGCAGATATTCTGGAAATTGTGTGGGGTTTCTGAAGTTTGGGTGTGTCCTGAGTAATGCTGTCAGTCATGGTTCTGGTCGTTAAATCTTGAAGTATTGTATGTCACAGCAACTTGATTAAGCTTTATCAAGAACATTGTGGTTGGATCTTTTACCTTGCCTTTTTGGATCTTTTGTCATTCGTGGATGGTTAAGCTGATGCTTTGCAGGGCTGCTTCCTCTTCAAGAGGGTTTATAAAAGGGACTTTCTGACAAGTGCACTTTCTTTTGGATCATGCTGCTGAGCTGGGTAGGATATTTGAAGAGTCCAGAGAAAACTCTGATTTCATGGAATTGTTGGTAGAAGGGATTGATTGCATGGGGTTGGATGGACTAATGAATGTGGTTGTAGTTTTTTTGGTCTGACATACTGCTGGCTTTTAATCTATGTGTTTCAATTGAACTGTTTACAAAATGTTTGCCACCCTATCAATATTGAAAGTTATTGTTTTACTTCTCAGATGTTAGCAGAAAAAAGGAGACATGTGTAATAGCCAATAGCTCTTGTTATATAGATATAGGTATAGATATAGGTATAGATATATAGATAAATATGTTAATACCACATCAGAAGTTAAAATCTACCCAGGTAAAGACAGACAATTGGCTACCAGGCTACCAGTCTCCCCCAGAGTGCCAGGTCCAGACTGATTTTCAGGCTTATTCTGAATTCCTCAGAGAATGGGATCTGAGATCCAGGACTTGGAACTCAGGACTGTTTCCAACTTGGTGCCGTTCCCCAAATTGAGGTGGGACTACACACTGTTTCAGCAAGAATTAGCCAGAGCAGCTGTCACTCCATTCCCTGAAAGATTTGGGGAGGGATTAGTCAGGACTGGTGATTGAAACAGAGTTCCTCTGCTGAGTTTATGATTAACCTCTCTGTCCAAAACATTATTTTGCTTCTTGTCCAACACCTGTTCTCCTCAGATTGAGGAATATCAAAGGAAAGGGAAGGAACTGTAAATGAATAGGACCCTGTGGGGCCTTCCAGGAACAGACCCCTCCCCCAAATCCTCTGCTGGAGCTCCTCTCTGAAGTACCCAGATAATAGTATCTCCTGCATCTTTGAGTTTTTCAGTTAAAAAACCACCACCAAATGGCCAAATGGAAGACATTAACTACTTGATGATCATGAGCACGTAGCCCCAGACCTTCTTGAACCTAAGGATTGATCACCGTCGACCAGAGAATTGTGCACAGGTGATCACATACCCTGGGCCGCCCCTCCCTCAGGGGGCCTTTAAAAATGCTTCCCTTAGGCATGAGCCCTCCCCTTGCTTGGCCCTACGGTAAACCTCTCTCTGCTCCAAACTCTGACATTTTGGTTTGTTTGGCCTCACTGTGCATTAGGCACACGAACTTGGATTTGGTAACATGCTAATGACATCATACGTGTTCAGAGGCCCCCTGATGTGAGTACATTATTATCAGTCTCGTTCTCCAGATGGAGACAAAGAGAGGTTAAGAGACTACCCCAGGCTGCACCTAAAGTCAGTGGCAGAGCTGAGACTGGAACCCAGCACTCCATCCTTAATCACCATGCCTTGTTGCTCTCTGATAAAAGAGCTCAGCAAGCATAGATTTCCGATTTGAAAGAAAAAGTATGGACATTTATAGAATCAAACACACATTTTACTGATGGTGAATATGAGGCAGAAATCAACTCCAAACTACATCTACAACCCTGAGAGCTTAGGCTTTTATCATCAGACTATAGCGTGTTGGAATTCCAGCTTCGCTTGAGAGCTGTGTGTCCTTGAGCTTATCGCTGGGCATCTCTGAGCAACAATTTGTTGTTTAAATGGATGTTCCCCTTTGGATCCTGGAAAAGGGGTACATCACTGTAAGTCTGTTGCCAGACTTAGAGATGTTGTATGTAAACATCCAATAAGAGCATCACCAAGTGTGTGCTCAATAAATGGTAAATTTGTTACTGTTAATATCTTAACACTTCTGTTTCTTTACACGTTTTCCTATTACTGCATATTCCTGACACACTCCTACTCATCCTTTAAGGCAGCAGCTCCAGTCCAGGCCCTCTGGGAACACTTTCCTGACCCTCCCTCCAACTCTTTCCCTGGAGAGGTTCTCACTCCTTCCTTGAAGCCATGAAGGTGTCTGGAAGTAGCAGTGAGGCTCAATCAGAGATAAGGGACATGGCTCTGGGGCTAGGCCAGGAGATTGCAGAACAAATTAAACAGTTACTCAGCTTATGCCTTGTGCCATGCATAGTTCTAGGCACTTACAAAACGGTGAATTCTGTCCTGGTGCAGTTAAATGCTAACATGGAGGAGAAAGACAGAGTAACTCACCCATTAATGTTCAGGGTGATAAGGGTGAAATCACGCTGAGGATCCGAGAAGTTTGAGGCAGAACTCTTGGACTACACTTCAGGCAGGAGTTTGTCATGAACAGGCAGGCAGGAAGGGCAGAAAGTACAGGTCAGTCAGAGTGGCTCCAGCAAAGTATGGGTGTGGGAAACTAAGCACCGTGGCCTTTATCCCCAAAAATGTGGGTGCCCCAGGAGGAATGTAAGCAGAAGGGTAAGGGGTGAGATTTGGCTTCCAGATAAGTGTCAGATCCTTCCTTCCATCATGGATTATTCTGTTCCTTCCCACACATTCATTGAGGCAACATTTCTCTCCACACCCACATTGAGATTTCTGCTACTTTCAGCCTCTCGGGTGTTGATGAGGATTCAGTCTTGCCTTACAGAGTGGAGATTAATACAGTCCAACCCCATGTCTTCAATTACATGAAGAAATGTGATAAAGTGGTGATGAAAGCTGTGAAGGATTTTTTTTTTTTTTGAGAAAGAGAAATACCAAGACACTTGGCAGAACACATTTTATCATCCTGGGTTATAATCAGAAAGAGAAAGCCTGGCTCCCCCACCCTGTAGGCTATTTCTACCAGTATCTCAGTGAGTAGTTTGCAATCAATCAAGGAGATGGTGCTTGAATTCTGGATGGCATATCTCTGTCTGTCTTCCTCCCGACCCGAATAAGAAAGACTCTGCATGACAGGGTCATTTATTAAGAGTAAGTTTTCAATACTCCTTTCCACGATAAAGCAGCCAGAGTCAGCCTTGGGCCCATCTGGGATCAAGATCTCCTACCTCTTCCAAGCTCAGCACAAAGACTTTAATTCAATAAAGCTATTGATCTAAGAGAAGAGGAATTGTCCCCAAAGTCCCTCATCTAGATACTATCATTTTTAACACCTGCTTCCTTCTTTACCTTCTTGATTTGGTATTTGTCTTCCTAGTTCACAGACATTGCTATTTCTGTAGTGAATACTGAATTCACTTACTAGAATTTAATAGTTGTTTCATCATAATGTGTTATTATGTAGCTCTACTATTTACAAAACCCTTTTCACTTCCATTACCTGGTCCCCAAACCAAATGGCCTCTCAGTTATTATAGTTCTTCTTTTTTTAATGCATTTGACAATCCTGGTAACCTTGAAAGTCCCTCCTCTCTTGATATATTTTAGTAGTTCCTGATCTTGGGTCCCCAGATGTATGTCATACTCACCTGTTGGCCAGCCTAGTGTATCAGTCAGCTTTCACTAGGTAATGCTGTGGTAACAAACAATCCTACTATCTCAGTGCATTATAACAAAAGTTAACTTGTCAGTCACATTACATGTCAGCTGCAGTTTGTCTGTAGCTCTACATTGCTGCATGTCCTCTTCTTTCTTGGACCCAGCCTAAAGAAGAAAACCTATTTTGGATGTGCCATTTTTGTGCAGGGAGGAAAGCAGCAGTGACAGAACCATATGATGTTTCTTAATGCTTCTGCTCATTTTAAGTGATGTCCACTCACATTCTACTGGCCGAAGTAAATCACAACACCCAGCATAATATCAGTGATACAGAGGCATGTAATCTTCTTATAGGAAAGGCAGCAAATAAGTGTAAACAGTTATATAACCTACTGTACTTGAATGCCTTGCTGATACTGCTGAGGAGTCCATGGTACCTTCCAGAGACAATACCCTATTTTCCTTCCTGCATGCATCTTCAACACCCTAAACTGTCCTCCATATATGCCCCACCTCAGAAGCCCACCCAGGGCTGTGTCTTGGTCTTATCCCTCTCCTGTGAAATCTGGGAGTAACACTCTAAAAATGGAATTAATGATCACCAGCACCTGCAAAACTAATCATCACAGAAAGTATCTTACTTATTTAATGCAGAGTTCATGAGTTGGAAGAACAGAATAAAATTTCTTAGAATTTTATAGATTGAAGAGAATTTTTTTAATAGTCTTGATTCAATTTTGTAAGCTTAAGAAAGAGGAAGAAGAAAAAAAAACTCTAAGGCCCAGGGAGGTATATTTATTTGCCAGTGCTCACAAGGCTAGAGAATGATAAAGCAAAGACCATAACTCAGATTTTTTTTTTTAATCAAGGCTCTTTCCATCACCCAAAGATGCATAACCTGCTACAGAGAAACTTCAGCAAGTGCTTTGCCTTCATCTCTCATGATAACTGTGAAGAAGATGAGAAAATTATCCAGAAGATAGTACGTTCAAGTGAAATTGTACGTTGTTGAAAGAACATACCCAAAGGGTACTGATTAATGCATCCGTACCCTTCTTAAACGAGATCTTTAGAATACTATAGGGATGTTCTCTAGGTCTTATTCCAGCCAACATTTTCATTAATTACCATATCAAGAACATAGAGACCATGCTGTGATAGTGATTGGCACTGTTCATTAAATATCTCTGAGCACATGACAGAGTTGCCATTTCTGACCTCCGTGTGGTTGATGAGGTCATGAAGCTAATCCCAGCTAGTGAGCAAAAGTAATGAGTATTACTTCCAGGCTGGGGCATCTGATTTCTGGTGCGAGACCTTCAGAGCCTCCTACCATGTTGACCAGCAGTGTTTGAGGTGGAGGTTTCCCTCAGCCTGGCTCCTGGAGTGAGGAGACGTGGAGCAGAGTCTCAGCCAATTCATGCTGGACTATGACAGAAGCAAAAGGCGAGCTTTGGGATTTTATTAGCCACTGGAGATTTAGGACTTGTTTATCCCTCAGTATAACTGAGCATATTCTGACTGACTCTCATATTACCAAAATCTTTTAATGTAAAGCTGCGAGAGAGAACCAGTACAACAACTGGCTAATTCAGGGTGAAAAAGCATTGCAATAATTTGGGATTAAGGGCTGAATATATCTAACAAGATAGACTTGAAGAGTGCAAATATAATTTCTTGTACTTAAGTTTCAGAAACCAATAGCAGTCCATAAAAGGAAAGGTTTGTGACCTATAAGCTCACTAGGAATCAGTATTATATTCGGCTGCCAAAAGTGCCAAACTTATTGGTAGTCTGTATTCAAAAAGTGGTACCTAGAGATCAAGGAAATGAATAGGCCTGTATGCCATAGAGAACATACCAAAAGAACTGGGCTTCAAAGAATTAAAATGTATGTAATACAGAATGACTAAGATACTGAAGGGATCCCAAACTATGCCAGGTAAGGAGCTGTTAAAAGGTCTGAGATGTGTAACCCAGAGGAGTCTTAGAAAACACATGATCTCTTTCTTTGAAAAGCTAGAGAGCTGTAAGGAGTGAGAAAGTTCTATTCTTGGTATCAAGGCTGGTAACAATAAGTAACGGGAAAGCTGTGAGGAAGCAGAAGCACGCCCAGGGTTGTCTCCCCTGACCTTCACAGAGAAGTCTGTCAACAACTCCCGTAGACCCACAGACAAGCCTGACCTTCGCTGAGACAACAATCACACTGAATTTGTCTGTATAAAGATGTCTGAAAATTGTGAGATTCTTCAGGGAAAAGAGAGTACATTATTTATATTCTGGTGTTCAGGACCCATTCAGTACTTACAGAGTGGATGGAGTTCAATCAGAAGGAATTTCTAACAAGCCGAGTCCCACAACAGTGTGTGTGTGTGGGGGGGGGACACAAATACCCACTTTTCAGGGAGTTCATCCAGTGATGGAAGGGCTAGAAGAGAAGGCCCCTTAGACCCCTTAACATTTGTTCCAACTCTGTCCACCCTTCTGCAATTCAACTAAGTCTTCCCTGGAATCTGGCACAGATTCCCAATTAAAGCCCATCACCAAATCATGTGCTCTTAAGACATGGATAATTTGTGCTGCCTTCTTAAGAAAAGAAAGAAAAAGAGAAGCATAGTGTTCAAAATAGTAGACCATATTGGTTGCTTAGTTTCCTTGTCTATATTCCAGTATCTAAGTTTCATTAGATGAATTTGTAAATAAATTAGTGCTATCCTTCCTCTCAGATACACATTTGACTTTCAAAAGCTCTTTCTGTGTGTATTTAACTTAAATAAAAGATTTTATAGCATTATGCAGTTTGTCTGGTATAGAGACCAATATGAAATCTCATGGGATCACTTTACATGAGAAAATAAAATTGCACTCACTTAGTCAAGAAATACATATTAAGTATCTACTGAGTACCTCACACTGTACCAGGCTCTGAGTGTATAAAGATCAGATAGGTCAAGCTGCACATTCAAGGAACTACAGTTTAGGAAGAATATAGACAATTATATGAGAAAATGTGCACAATACTCTATGTGGAAGGAGGTTCATTATAGTGTATTTAATTACAATAAAAAATAAGAGGAAAAGCCTAAATATCCAGCAATTGTGGACTGTTTTTTTCAATTGAAATATACACAATTCACAATGCTGTGTTAGTTTCTGGTGTACAGCATAGTGATTCAGTTATATATATATTCCTTTTCATATTCTTTTTCATTATGGAGTATTACAAGATATTGAATACAGTTCCCTGTGCTATATAGTAGGACCTTGTTGTTTATCTGTTTTATATATAGTAGTTAGCATCTGCAAATCTTGAATTCCTAATTTATCCTTCCTCACCCACTTCCCCCACTCTGGTAACCATAAGTTTATTTTTTATGTCTGTTAGTCTGTTTCTGTTTTGTAAATAAGTTCATCTGTGTCATTTTTTTAGATTCTACATATAAATGATGAGATAAATGATATTACGATATTTGTCTTTTCTGGCTTATTCCACTTAGTGTGACAATCTCTGGGTCCATCCATGTTGCTGAAAATGCCATTATTTCATTCTTTTTTATGGCTGAGTAGTATTCCATTGTATAAATATACCACATCTTTAATCATCTGTTGATGGACATTAAGATAGCTTCCATGTCTTAGCTATTGTAAATAGTGCTGCTATGAACGTTGGGGGTGCATGTATCTTTTCGAATTGTATTTCTCTGGATATGTGCCCAGGAATAGGATTACTGAGTCATATGGTACATCTATTTTTAGGTTTTTTTTTTAATTGCCATTCTGTTTTCCATAGTGGCTGCACCAAACTACATTCCTACCAACAGTGTAGAAGGGTTCCCTTTTCTCCATACCCTCTCCAGCATTTGTCATTTGTGAACTTTTCAATTATGGCCATTCTGACTGGTGTGAGGTGATACTTCATTGGAGTTTTGATTTGTGTTTCTATGATAATTAATGAAATTGAACATTTTTTCATGTTCCTATTGGCCATCTGTTTGTCTTCATTGCAAAAATTTTTGTTTAGGTCTTCTGCCCATTTTTTGATTGGGTTGTTTGTTTTTTTGATATTGAGTTGTATGAGCTGTTTGTATTTTCTGGAAATTAAGCCCTTGTCAGTCTCATCATTTGCAAATATTTTCTCCCATTCTGTAGGTTGTCTTTTGGTTTTTTTAATGGTTTCCTTTGCTGTGCAGAAGCTTATGTTTAATTAGGTCCCAGTTGTTATTTCTACTTTTATTTCCTTTGTCTTGGAAGACTGACCTAGGAGAACATTACTATGATTTATATCAGAGAATGTTTTGCCTATGTTCTCTTATAGGAGATTTATGATGTCTTGTCATACGTTTAAGTCTTTAAGCCATTTTGAGTTTATTTTTGTGTATGGTGTGAGGGAGTGTTCTAACTTCATTGATTTACATGTGGCTGTCCCGCTTTCCCAATACCACTTGCCAGAGAGACTGTCTTTTCTTCATTGCCTCCTTTGTTGAAGATTCATTGACCGTAGGTGTGTGGGTTTATTTCTGGGCTCTCTATTCTGTTCCATTGATTCATATGTCTTGTTTTTGTGCCCATACCACACTGTTTTGATTACTGTAGCTCTGTAGTATTTTCAGAATTCTGGGAGGGTTATGCCTCCAGCTTCATTCTTTTTCTTCAGTATTGCTTTGGCAATGCTGGGTCTTCTGTGATTCCATATAAATTTTAGGATTATTGTTCTAGTTCTGTGAAAAATGTCCTGGGTAATCTGATAGGGATTGTATTAAATCTGTAGATTGCTTTGGGTGACATGGCCATTTTAACAATATTAGTTCTTCCAATCCAGGAGCATGGGATAGCATTCCATTCTTTAAGTCATTTCTTTAAATCATTTTAATTTCCTTAATCAATGTTTTATAGTTCTCAATAATCTTTCATCTTTCTGGTCAGATTTATTCCTAAGTATTTTTAATGTGATTTTAAAGGGATTTTTTTTTTTTTTACTTTTCTGAAATTTCATTGTTAATGTAAAGAAATACAACAGATTTCTGTATGTTAATCTTGTATCCTGCTACCTTGCTGAATTCATTCATCAACTCTTAGGTTTTGCATGGAGTCTTCAGGGTTTTCTATATATAGCATCATGTCTTCTGCATATAGTGATAATTTTATGGACTGTTTTAATAAATTTAATTTACATACATTCAAAAGAATATGACATTTTTTATAACTGACTTACTTAAAGAGATATAAAATAAAAAGGATTTTTTAAGTTAATGACTTTATTTCTGAGAACAGATAAGTTCACAGCAAAATCAAAAAGAAAGTACAGAGTTCCCATATATCTTCTTCCTCCACATATGCATGGCCTCTCCCACTATCAACGTCCCAGACCAGAGTGTTAGATTTGTTACAATGGATAAACCACACTGCCATGTTATTATGACCCAAAGTCCATAACTTACAGTAGGATTCACTTTTGGTGTTGTACATTGTATGAATTTTGACAAATATATAATGACATGTATCACCATTGTATCTTCATACAGAATAATTTTACTGCCTTAAAAATCCTCTGTGCTCTGCTTGTTAATCTCCCCCTTCCCTTAATTCCTGGTAACAGTGTGCAGACCAATGCAGAGTTGGCCCATCTCAAAAGAGGTTGTGAGTAAAAGAAAATGTCCAATTCTTAGTGGAAGAGAGTAGCAACAGACTCCTAGAATCAGAAAAATATGTTCGGATCAGCCATATTTTAGCACCTCAGATTGAACCAGCTGGAACTCTATTTCAAAATCAGGATTTGCCTTTTAATGGGAAATCAGAGAAAGAGAGAGTTATTAGAGGAAGTAGTCCTATTTTAGCATCATCATTTTAGATTGTAGTGAAGTGACACAATTAGAAAATAACTCAGGCATGACAGGATAAAATCACTTTAATAAAAAGTCCATCTGGGTTTCTGGTTTAAAATGATGAATTGAAGCCATACATTTATCATTGTTCTGTCCCTCTGTACCCTTCTAAAATCATATTACGGGAATTTTAAAAGCATAAACTACAAGGGCAGTGAATGGGAGAGAGAAAGGTGTCAACAAATTTTTGGAAACTGGGAAGTGGAAGAAGGCATTAGTGAACTTGAGAAAGCTGAATGCCAGGTAGTGCAGGGAAGGATGTCAGTAAGACATGGCCCATTTGTGCTGCACAGCTCCAGAGAGGCTGGTGCATGGAGGTGCCAGCTACCACGTCAGGGCAGTGTGAAGCAAGGGGGTTACGAAAGTCTCTTTAACAAACTGAATCCAGGTCCCTGCCCTTATTCTTTGAAGCCAGAAAATGATCTCTCCCACTCAGGCAGGAAACTAGAGGACTATTATGTGAAAAACTGACATGAAGCAATTCCTAATTTGGGGCTACCAGGCGTAGTGGAAGAGGGCTATACTGAAGACAAGGCAATTAAGTGGAAAACAACACTGAGATACAGGATTCTGCAGTCCACTAGTACAGCCTGGTTCCTGGAGTGATGTTAGCCAGGCGTGTGCTTTCTAAACAAGAAACTAGTTTCCTAGAAAAATGAGATGGTGCACTGAAAAGGCCCATAGACACAGATGTTTGGGATTCTCTCAACAGAAAGGCCTAGTCCCCACAGAGACATTCACACAGCAGTTGTGAGACCCCTCCCATAGATAGTTAGGGTTTCACATTACTTGTTTAGGATGTTGCTCTTAACTAGGAATGATCTGAGGATCTCCAGACATTTGTGTAAAGCCTCCAATATGAAAGACAGAGGCCACAACAAACACTTTTGTAAGAAACTCAACTCAGTGGAAATGGAAAAATACAGGGAAAAAAATTAGAAAACTACAATCAACATCTTTAGATAGCCAGGAAAGGAACAATAGGATGCTATTTCGCAAAAAAAAAAAAAAGTTTCTAACAGAAACTCTGTAGAAAAAAAGAATCTTGTAAATTGAAAAGCATATTAGAGGAAATGCAAATTCAATAGAATGATTGAAAGAGAAAATTGAGGATAGTTCTGTGAAAGTAGACCAAGTTGTGGAACATATGGAAAATAGTGTTAAAAAGATTAAAAGTTTAGGATTAGCAGATACCAGGTACTGTATACAAAATAGATAAACAACAAGGTCCTACTGTATAGCACAGGGAACTATATTGAATAGCTTGTAATAGCCTATAATGAAAAAGAATAGGAATATACTGGTATAACTGAGTCACCATGCTGTACACCAGAAATTAACTCAGCATTGTAAATCAACTATACGTCAGTAAAAAATAAAAGCTAAAAAGACAAACATATGCAATATAGAAATAAATAATAATAATAAAATGGAGACTAGTCTTGATGATCATCTGATCAGACAAACCTACTTAAGCCATATAAGAAAACTTAATCTAGTTTATTTCATGATATAAATGAAACTTAACTTATTTCTTATAAATACTTATAATAGTCATAATCAACACTTGTCATCTTCCTAAGATGATGTGAGATAATCATCATTTTTAACCAGTGCACTGTGGTCGCACTGTAATAACCAGTCATCCTGAAGGTCAAATAGAGTCTTGGTTCTGGCTTTCGGATGAACCGTCCTATAATGTCATGCTGCAGAGCTTCACACCAGTTTCACGTTTGAAGTCTCCCTTTCCAGTTTGTTTCTCCATCAACAGACCATTCATATAAAGTGAAGCTCTCTACATTTTCTTTTGGCGAAAGATAAGGCAGTTAGAGGATCAGTGTAAGAGGTCTGAGATTTCAGAATCAGGAAAAGGAAAAATGGCTAGAAGGCAGCTATATAAAAAGTACTAGAAATTTTTCCAGAACAGAAGGATCTGATTTTCTGAATTGAGTGTTCCCGTTCACTGCTTAGAAAAGTTAATGGAAAAAGGCACATTTTGTTGTCAAATTTCAGAAATTGGGAGACAAAGAGAAGACCTTAAAACCTACAGAAAAAAAAAAAGAAAAAAGAAGTGATTTTTCTAAAGATGAAGAATCAGTATTTTATCATTTACAGCAACACTGGAAGCCAAAACCAACAAGCCTTCCCAATTCTGACATTTCTAACCCAGTGTCATAACCAGACAGACTGTCATTAAAGTGTGAATATGGGGGGAGGATGCATTTTCCTACATACAACTTTTCAAAAAAAAAATAATTTTCCTTAATCCCTTTTCTGGGACTTACTAGTTCATCTTCTCCACCAAAGTGAGGAAATAAATCAATAACTTAAAAAAAAAAAAGGATCCAGGACATAGGCTATCTATCACAGGAGAAGGGTGGTGAAACTGGGAGAGAGAGCCCCCATCCAGACTGCATCACAAGGACAAAGGGTCCCGGAAAGAACCACTCCAGAAAAAAAAAAAAAGATTGAAAGACTACCTGGTGAGTTTGACCATTTGGCTAATAGTATTTAAATGAGGTATTTAATGAAGTTGAAGGATTTTAAAGAACTAATAATAGGATCATAAAAATGTCAGCAAAAGACAGAAAGACCTGCAATTAATAATTCCCGGGGGAAAAAAATCCCAAAAAGTTATTCAAGAAAGGCAACTTGATCACAGTATACAACTTACCTCAGCAGTAAAAACACTCCTCACACAGTTTGACCTACTTGACACAATTACTGGATTAATTTAAGGCCCCTGTCATTTCCCCCTCTTAAAACACTTCAGTGACTCTCCCAGTCTTTCGGGACACTCAGTGTTACAGACCTGAGTGAATTCCCTCACTTCAGTGAGTCAACCACACCAGAGACGTGACCCTACTTGCCAAAATGTGTTAATCAAATCCAGGGTAAGCCTGAAAGAACCCAGATCTCTTTGTCTCCCAGTTCACTGCTCCTTCCCCTGCCAGCCCAGGTGGCAGGAACACATACCCTGGGCTCATTTTATGGTGCTCTGTGTCCTGAAATTGTGAATCACATGCAATTCCCAATTAGAACATACACCTGATTCCAAGAGCTACTCACCTGTCCCCAACCCATTACATAGAGAACGGAAGTCTATTCTATTGATGTAGGTACGCCAAAACCTATGAAGAGACTTGCGGAACTGGAATAAACTACCATGAGATGCTCACTGACCCTGGGTAGGCTCTCTCATAGGATGTTGTATCGCTTGTCCTTCCACATTCCCAGTTGAACGAGGCATGAAATAACGGGCAGTTTTAAGAAAGATAGTGGAGACAAGTGGCCCCTGAACCTGAGAGCTCATGACTTAAGGATGCCTTGAGGGGCATCAAGTAAGTGAGCAAATAATTATAAACTGGCATGATGAGTGGTGATACAAGTAAGCACAGAGTGGTGTGAGAGCACAGAGTGCCCCCAGCCCCATCTCAGAGTCAGAAAACCTTTACCAGAGGAGGTAGCATTGTTGCTGAATCCTGAAGGAGCAGCAGGGGTTAGCCCGGTCAGGGCAGTGCCCTTCTCATCACTCTCCTAACCTTGAGGCCACCTCCTCCAGGAAACCAGCTCCCACCCTTCCCAGCCACTTGGGCCCTCACTTAGCATCCTCTCCATTGTACTCCTGCATCTGTGTTATCTGTGACTGTGGTTCCAGGAAGGTTTGACTCAGCTGGCTGAGAATTCTCCAAGGGAGCTTGCTAAAAAAGGAAAATAAAAACAAAACACAGATTTCTCGGTCTATCTCCACATATTCTAATTCAGTAGGAACCTGTACTTTCTGTGGGCTCCCAGGTGAAACTACTGTCCAGCCAGACTTAGGAATTACTATCACATACCCCTCCTTTTAGCATATCCTACATCAAGCTATGTTTATCTTTTAAAGAGATATTAGTACTATTTTCTTACCTCTGTTAGAATCTTTTTGATCTTGAAACAGACAAATTTTCTGTCATAACTACTGTTAACCCTGTTTCTAGCACAATGCTATCATAAAATAGGCATGCAATAAATATTTTAAGTTAACGAAGAACGGATATGCATAAGAGTTTGCAAGAACAGAAAAAGCTAGACATTTGCCCTTCAAGACTAAAATTCATACTATGTCATTGAATAATTCTGATACGTGAAATTTATATAGTGCTTTGCAATTTACAAGCTGTCTTCCCATATGATGCTGCAGTTGATACAAACATCCCATGGGGTGGGTAGGCAGGGATATTATTACAGATCTTTCTCGACTTATGATGAGGTTACATCCCAATAAACCCATCGTAAGTTGAAAATATCCTCAGTAGAAAATACATTTAACGCACCTAACCTACCTTAAACGTGCTCAGAACACTTACACTGGCCTACAGTTGGGCAAAATCATCTAATACAAAGCCTGTTTTAAAATAAAGTGTTGAATATCTCATTCAATTTATTAAATGCTGTGTTGAAAGTGAAGAAGTAAGAATATTGGTTGTTTACCATTTGGATCGTGTGGCTGACTCGGAACAGCTCACTGCCGCTGCCCAGCATCACGAGAGAGTGTCATATGCATGTCACTAGCCTGGAAAAGATCAAATTTGAAATTTGAAGTCCACTTTTACAATATTGCAAAGTCGAAAAATCGTAAGTCGAACACCCTTGAGTTAGGGACTGCCTGTATTGTTATTATTATTATTACATTTATAAATTGGTAAACTGAGGCTCTAAGATCAATGTTGAGAGGCTCGCCCAGATTCAAATCTTAAATATTTAAAAAGCTCTCTTTGCATTTCTTCCCCACCCCATCACCTATTCAAAGGACTTTTTTTTTTGAAAGTAAAGTAAATACGTTCTTTTCCTTGTTTAGATGGAGGAGAAAAATATTGGGGGTGGAAATAAATCTCATGTAAAGAATATATTTATCCATGAGCTAGTCAATGATAAATTTGTGGGTACCAGGGAATCATTCCAGACCAACCATGGGAAGATAAATGCTTGCATTTGGCAGGAAAAAAGGATGGTGATGGCAGATAAAGGCCCAAGAGCCTCCAGAAGATTTTGTCATTGCCTTCTGTGACATGATATCTGCAAAGATTAATGGAAACTTTTTGCACAGTGATATTTAATCTCTGAGTTTGGGGAGTTAAATTTAAGCATTCAAACAGTGGACAAAATTTCATGCCCAAGATGAGATCTTGAGTCACAGGTTCTCGTTCACAGAGAATGTGCAGTTGGGAGGAATTTGGACAACCACACCTCAACTTACTCAACCACTGACTCTGGAAGGACTTCTCTCAGGGAACATGGGCCAGTTTGCTAATGCCCTGCACAATATTCTCACCCTGGAAGGTGATGCAACCATGGATCGGATGGCTCCAAACTGGGGTTTTGAGTTAGATGGGAACAATGTTTGCTCCTGCTGGGAAAGAGATACTTTCAGATATCATTAGGAGTTTGCTTAATCATTTTCATATGAAAGAAATGTAACACTGCTTGGGAATGAGTCCCTCAGAAAGTCTGGGAGACCCAAAACTCCCAGCAAGTTAACAAGCAAACAGCCTTTATGTGAGAGCCCATGATTGTAACAAATTGTAACAGATCCCAGCCGCTTATCTCCCTAAAGAGGACGTGCTTAGTAACTGCCTTGAGGTTTTAGCAGTGACCCAGGTCCCCGGCTATAAATGCTGGGCGTGCCTGCTGTTAGTCTTCTATCCTCAAAACAGCCTTGGGCTGGAATGGTAAACAACTTTTTAAAAAGCTGCAGACTCAGAGGTGAGAGGGCTGGTTAGCCAATGACGGGTAAGACCCCCTGAGGGGGGCAACCTAAGACAGGCACAGCCCCCTGAGTCCAAGCTGTTAAGCAGCTGATTCTCATCCGTTCCGCCCTGATAAGCTGAATGGCTCAACACGAACATGATTCACCAAAAAGGTCTTCTGACCTTGAGCCAAACACCAACAATAAACAAAGCCTTTGTACTCATTGTGATCCCACCCTGTCCTTCCCTAAATTCCTGCATTCCTCCTTTGACTGTACTCAATAAATATGGGAGATTTGAGAGGCTCATAGTTGGCTCCCGACTCCCTCTCGCTCTCTTGACTCTTTTCCACAAAGTCTCAAGTAATTCATTCGGTCTCTCGGTGGGACTTCTGCTGGCCAGGACCCACAACTGGTGACAAACTCACACCTTTAAGCACTGGAGTTCTCTTTCCTTCTCCTTCAAAGTGTCAACAAACTTATACCAGAACTGCTGTGCACCCTCTGGCCTTCACAGTAGAAGCACACGGTTACGAAGCCATGCTGGCTGGTCCCTGATACCTTCCTCACTTCTTCCCTCCTCCTCACTCAGCATCAGTTGAACAGTAAATTGCATCAGTCAGTTCCCTTCTCTAATTCTCATGGCTCTAACCCTGGTTATTTTTAGTCTTTTTAGTAAGGAGAGGGGCAACAACTGAGTGGTTTTCCTCCTTTTAGATTTTTCTCTGTCTGTTTCTCCTCCCTCCTGCCCGAGTCCTCCTTCTTTTGTTTGCTGGTTGGTTGGTTGGTGGGTTTTTTTTGGTCATAAGTTTTTCTTTAATCGAAGTAGAGTTGCTGTACTGAGTCATCTTCTAAAGCAGATGCAACCAAGTTGCTTCTCTGCCCCAAATCCATCAAGAGCCCTCTGCTATTTTGAGAGAGAGGGAGAAGGAGGGAGGGACGAAGAGAGAGAGGGAGAGAGAGAACAAGAATCCCAAGTTGCTTGGGCGCCTTTCCTGTCCTTCATAATCTGAGCCCAGCCTGCCTGTGTAACCTTCCCTTCCCTGACCTCCTGCGCCCTCTCTTCCAAACACACCCCGGCCCCCAGGCCCCTGTCGTCCATTCACCATCCCTCCTGTCCACATCACCCTCGTCCATGTCCGAGATCTTTATTCCTGATGCTCCTTTTCACCAGATCTGCCCTTTCGTTCACTCCAACCCCATCCATCAAAGCCCTCCTCATTTCTCAAGGTCCAACTCAGGAATTCCACTGCTATGAGCCTTCCTTGAGCTCCCCAGTTAGGGCTTCTGTCGTGAAATGTCATTTTGAATGTATTTTAGTTGTGTACACATGGGCTTTTTCACCCCTCACAAGATCCTTGGAGATAGTTAATGTTTTTCTAGCATTTAGCCTAGTGTCCATTTCACAATAGGCAACAAATGCTTGTTAAATTAGTGTCATGGAACTGCATGGAATTGAACTGAAAAAACATTAACTGATTTAAATTGAAAACAAATTTGCACCACTAGGAGTGACTTCATCATTGCTTTAATCTATTATTTAAGCAAACTCAGTCTCAAGGTCAATTCAAGCACAAAGGAAGAAATTAAAAATCATAATCTTGCTATGCAGAAATAACCGTATTTTGTATTTTGGCATATATTCTTTCAGTATTTTATTTTTATCTTTCTGAACAAATGTTTATAAATTTAGAAATTATAAAATTGGTAAAATAGACCTAATTTTTAATTTGAAATATGACACACAGGAAAGTGAAAAAATACAAATGTACAAGGAAATGACTGGAAGATGAGCCACCCAAGTCAAGAAGCTAAACATTGCCTGAAATTAAACAAGTCCAGAAGCCTCGTGTATGTACGCCTTTGGAAATGGATCGAAGCCCCAAATTTGCAAAACAGATTGTACTATGATTTACATAACAGATAAACTCTGCCACATCATGGAATGCAACACAAACCATCACAGTGAAAGTTATTTTAACACCAGGCCCTAGTGATTGTTTTATCATCAACTCCTGGAACTATATTTTCTTTTTGTCCAAGATAAAAGCCACAGTAATAGAAACTCCTCACACACTCAAGTTTTCCAAAGTTAATGACATTGTTTCAGTAATTCACCTGCTTTAAAAATTCTGATCAATATTGGCCTAGACAATGTGTGTTAACATCTCTCCTAAAACTGCCCTATGACTGACTGATCCCTAAATCCCTGTATCAACCTTCCTAATTCTCTTCTGTGGAGGCACCAGTGAGCCTCATCTCAAACCCAACCCCTTCTCTCTTCCCTAACACTAACCTGATTTTCACAGTTGCTGCTTCCTTTCTTTTCTTTATATTCACACCACCTAAATACGTAGCCCTAAAACACAACAGTGTCTAGATTTGTCTGTTTCTGAACTTTATATAAATGGATTCATACAGTATGTACTTGTTTTGCTTAGAATTATGTTTTCAAAGCTCCTCTATGTTGTTGTGTGTACTTACAATTTGTTCATTCTCAGTGCTTCTCATTGCTGTATAGTATTCCATTTTACTCTCAATGGACATTCAGGTTGCTTCCTGGTTCTATTTATTTAACATTGGTGTTAACGTTCTTACACACATCTCTTGGTGCAAGGGCTCTCACCTTACTGCTGGGTACATACCTGGCATAAAATTGCTGAGTACTTGTAATAGAAGAACAGGGTAACTTCCATCAATAAGGACAGTTTTATAAAGGAGACAAATATATACCACATATATCAGATCTTTCCAATGAAGATATCATGAATGCCCAAAGATAAGCAGCAAGTGTTTGCTAGAAGGTGCTACAGTAGGAACCCTCATCCTCTACTGGTGGGAGTATAAATTGGTACACCACTTTGGAAATATTTTGACATTGCCTTATAATGTTAAAGATATGCATATCCCCATGTCCCAGCAATTTATTCTGCCTGGGATACTGCTGGACTACATTTCCCAGTCCCCTTTGAACTTGGGGAAGGAGGGCACATAACTGAATTCTGGCTTTAGGAATATAAGTAGTAATGTGCCATTTCCAGGACTGGCCATAAAAACCTTACATATGGGATTCTCTATGCTCTTTCCCCCAAGTCACTGACTATGAAACTATGAACTATGAAAATCAAGTGTTGATAAACTTAAGTGCATAAAAGTTGAGAAAAAGACAGCATTTTTAAGCCAAGTGATTATGCCCAGTGTGTTTGAGAAAATGCAACTAAGTGGCTCAGCCCATTTGGGAATTACTTCTGACTCCTGAGCTGTGGTTATCTATCTGCTGCATCACTGTGAGGTTGGACCATACACATAGTAGTTTCAAAAAGACTGCAAATCATTGAACAAATTTTTAGTGAAAAACTATGTGTCAGGCACTGGGCTTGATGATAGGGAAACAAAGTCAAATATGACAGAGGACTTGCCATGAAGATGTTCAAATACTAGTGGAAGGGACAGAGGAGTAACTAAAAATTCAATAGAGTGGGGCGTGTGCTCTCAGAGAAGTGGGAGGAGGGTAGAGGGAACCCAGGCTCCTTCCATCTTGTGGCTCAGAGGGGAAATGGGCAAGATAAGAAATGCACAGGGACCGAACAAAATGTTTGGAGGAGGGTAATGTGAGAGAGGAGAGACAAATATGGTAGAAGGAAGGACTCCCTAGAGGAGATAATGAGGAAAAGTAAGCATTAGCCTGGAAAATAAAAAGGAGGGGAGAGGTAGAGGGAGATGAGAAGGACCTTCCTGACAAAGAGAAAACAATATGAACACCCAGACCATGAGAAAGGATGGTGCATGATGGAATCTGCAAGTACAGTAGAAGCTCTTTTACAGACCATTGCTTAACCGACTTGTTGGTTTAGCTGGTGTGCTGGTGCTCTCTATTTCCTGCAAAATAAACAAACTGATGTCCAGGTCACCCAGATGCCTGCAGCTGGTAGGCCGCTCTCAGTATATCTGCTCTCTCTGTATGTGCCAGTTGGGTTGTGTGATACCAAGAATCAGTTTGTCCATATCTACATCTGTTTCTTTCTGGTGATACTTATTATTGTGATTAAATCATTTCATTAAATTCTATTTAAAACTGTACACTTCCGGTGTGAAAAGGAAGAGAGCTTTTGTTTCTATGGAAACTAAGTTAAAGACTTAGGGAAGACTTGGGGGAAAAATGTGGAAGAGACATCTGTTAAAAATGCAGGAGAAAATCATAAAAATCCAGAAGGATGATAAGTTTTGATTGATTTTCAAGTGCCCTTAGGATCTTAGTCTACTTTGGAATCTATACTGGAAATCATAGACAATGCAGTATAGCTGTGGTCTGTGCAAGAAAGATAACACATGACTCCAATCGTGTAGGACAGGTTTATCATTCCCACTTTGGGGGTGAGAAATCTGAAGCTCATACTAGGTGATCTTGACAGATCTTTCCAGCTGTAATTGTTCTGTGTAAATGAGCAGTGCATTCAGGTGCATTGCTCATCCTTAAAGAACTTTTAAAGTTGTCAACCTATTACAAAGCTTAACACCAAATGAGATTAATAAATAATAATCGTTATCACTATAAAAATAGCTAACATTTCTTGAGAGCTTATTAGGTACCAAAGTGAGTGCTAGAACTTGCATTATTTTTACTTCTTGTCACAGTAATCCTCTGAGGAAGATGTAATCTTAACCCCCAGTTTATAGATCAGAAACCTGAGGCTTAGAGAGGTTAATAACCCAAGCTGATTTATCTCCAAACCCAGGCTCCCCGGCCTCAGATAATACTGCTCTTTCCCTGACTCCTCCCAATGTGTCTTGTCAGATGCCTCTCTTAAGTCATGTTGTGATCATTCTCTATTCTTTTTTTTTTTTCTGGGCTCTCTATTCTGTTCCATTGGTCTATATGTCTGTTTTTCAGACTGTATGAAAACTACATATGACTGTAGCTATGTAGTATGTCTGAAGTCTGGGAGAGTTATTCCTCCAGCCACTTTCTTTCTCTTCAGTAGTGCCTTGGCAATTCTAGGTCTTTGATGGTTCCACATAAATTTTATTATGATTTGTTCTAGTTCTGTGAAATATGTCCTGGGTAATTTGATAGGAATTGCATTAAATCTGTAGAGTGCCTTGGGCAGTGTGTCCATTTTAACAATATTGATTCTTCCAATCCAAGACCATGGGATATCTTTCCATTTTTCAAAGTCTTCTTTAATTTCCTTCAGCAATGGTTTATAGTTTTCGCTATTCTTTATTTCTTGTGTCTCCAAAACTCACTCCATATTGGAGTGTCCTAGTGGGTTATAATTAGGTCCTGCAGCTTGCCGAAGGGGCCAAAAGTGGCTTTCATCCATCCCCCCCGCCACCACCTCCAGTATCGAGGCTTCACCACCTGCCACCCAGCAAGGGAGCCTGAGGTCACTCTCTCACTAGAGGGAGTGAGCCTGTGAGAACCTGCCTCAAAGAAACCCTGCTCATAGAGCATTCAGGCCACATCATTGGCTCCAACAACCCCAGCCCCTTAGCATCTACCGGCCAGCATCTGGGAGCTTCATTTACCTCAAAGCAGGCAGTGAAGTGGGGGTCTTCAAGACTCCAGCATACCCAATGAGGGCACAGCCTCCAGTCTTGGGAGTGCAGAGAGCCCAGGATCCATCCAGGCTGAGAGTCACATCCAAAAAGTCCTGGTAGAGATGCTCCATCACCAGGGAGACTCAGAGCCACAAAAACATGACCTTTGTTCTGTTCTCCCTGGGACCCAAACCTGTCACTGACAGAACAGACTTTAAGAGCAGAGGTAGAAGTCATGAAATTAAGTCAGAGGCTATGGGGTTTCTGGGATGGAACTTGATCATTATCAAGTCCAAGCCTGTTGTTTCTGGATGGACTATCTCTCATTTCCTGTTACCTGCTGAACCCACATCCAGTGTTACATCTCAGACTAGATGTTAACTTCCTTCAGGAAGCCTTCCTTGACTCCAGATTAGTGTAGGATCTCCTGATAGGCACACCCACTTTTCCTACACTCTCCCTAACGCTGTTTTATCTTTTTGCCTACATCCTGATCTCTCCCTTAGACTTGGAATTAGTCCTGCTGACGGGCTGTAGCCTAGCACCTAGGACAGCACCCACAAATACTTGTCAGATCATCAGGAAGCAACCTGCTCAGTTTGCCCAGGGGAGCTGGGACTTAGGACCTGGTAGGTGAGTTGAGTCACAGCCTCTGTCTTCTATCCAACCTCAGTGCTCCTGACTCCTTCCCTTCACAGCCAGAGTCCTTTGAGGACCCTCTGTCTGCCCAGGGATCTCAAGGTGTCCTACCCAGGCAGGCCTTTCCTGGGGTGACAGTCACTTCCACAGGTCTCTGTCCCTACCCTTTTCATCCCCAGAATGCCCTCAGTCCATATCTCACAGTGTCATAGAGAATAGTCCAAAAAATGAATCCTCAGAGGGCTTAACTGACCGATAATAACAAAAATGTTGCCCTCCAGGAGTATTTCCATGAAAACAGAAAAGTTGTGATATGATATGATGCTGTCATCAATCTCTATGCTTTGTTCCCCAGTCTGCTACTGTCTTTTGTGACCTTGACAGTTTGAGAGTTATTTTGTAGAATTCCCTCAGTTCAGGTTTGCCTAGTGTTTCCTCATGATTGTATTCAGAGTGCCCCTTTTCTGTCAGGATACCACAGAAATGATGTTTGCCGGAGACGCACAATGTTGGCAATTATGTAACTCTTTGTACTAATCATGGTGTGCATGTTTCCACCAGGGCAGGATGACAGGTTTTATCCCATGGGACAGCTCCAGCACAGAGTTGTGACTGCTCAGATCAGAACAAAGACAAGGACTGTGGGCTCTGTCTCAGTGGGAAAGAGGGTCATGATGGCCAGTACAGTGCCCTTGAATGCAGGTCCCAGCAAGGCATACAAGCTTCACAAATGCACTTTCCCTCCTTGAGCTCATTCGGTCTTGATAGGAAACCCAAGGGGGTAGGCCAGTCAGGAAGCAGTATCCACCCTTCGCACACTTTGCCTGAAGAAGCCAAAGGCAGATACTGGGTTGGTTGTAGGTGGGTAGAAAGCAGTGACAGATTTATGCACTTAACAGAGGGGGCACCCATGCGTGGGGGAATGTTGGTGAAATTCACTTCACATTCAGCAAAGCCTTTTTTCAAAGGGTGAATTTCATCAACAAGGATAAATGACCTTCCATACCCCTGCTATGGAAAGGTTTTTAAGGAAATGTATGATCTCAATTAAAATGAGAAAATCTGGGTGAGTTGCTAAGAAACAAGGCCCTGTCTACCCTGTCTCTGGCCATAGGAGACCATGCCAGTGACCTGGTTATAGGTGGATTTCCTTGGAAACAGTACCTGGGAATTCTTAAGTATTAACGCTGAGCAAGAATAAAGTCTTCATTTTATTTTATTTTATGGAGATGAGGGCAGTAAAAAGAATTGCTAACTGAGCAAACTGGCCAACTGTAAAGGGAAGATGCGCTTGTAAAAATGATGCTCAAGAACAGGAACCTCTTCTCAATGTGTTCTCTGTTCTGTTTTATTCTGTTTTTTTTTTTCTCTAGATAGAAGTAATATATGTTCATGGAAAAATAATTTTAATAGTAAGGAAGGGAATGACATGAAAAGTAGAGCTGTCCTTTCCCCCTCTACCCCTGGGGCTCTTCCTCAGAATTAGCCACTGTGAACAGCTTCTTAAGTGTCCTTTGAGATGCTGCCTATGAAGGCACCAGCATGGATAGGTACATCTTTATTTTAGATAAATGAAAATTGTGTATCTCCTTCACAGACTTGTGATTTTTTTTCTCTCACAAGGTGTCTCAGAGATCTTTTCATGTCAGGACATAGATATCTTCTTTGTTCTCCTTGACACTTGTGCTCCAGTTTGGATAACACTGAAGGAAAATGTATCTAACCCATTGTTTAATACTGAGTTACAGTGTTTTTATTGTTTGGCTATCACAGACAATGCTGCAGTGAACAGCCCTGTGAATATTTTTGCAGACTCATGTACATTTAGCTTTAGGGTAAGTTCTTAAAAATAAAATAGTTAAGCCAAATTTCGTATGCATAGTTTTATTGCTATTGCCAAAATTATCCTCCAAATATGTCACACCAATTTATTCTGCTACCAACAGCATAGAAGGTTTTGTATTTCTGGACTCACTCCTGCCCCTAAGCAGCACTGAGTATCATGGAACCTAAAGGTCTATGTGAATCCAATAGGAGAAAATGATATCTCACTTTCTACTTTTGGCATTTCTTTTATTTTAAACGATATTATGCATCTTTTCAAATGTTTATTGGCCACTGACATTTCCCTGTATGTAGATTGCCTGTTTGTGGCCTTTTGCTCACTTTTCTATTGACTTATCTTTTTCTTATTGATACCTAAGCACTCTTTGCTTACCTACGAAAAGTAGCCCTTTATGCTTCCAAATATTTACCTTATTTTTCTTTGAACAGATATACCAATTCTGCCAGCCTCATCGGGTTATTCTAAGCCCCAGTTAAGATGACACATATGAGAGTGTTTTTACTGATCCTGACCAATGGATACAGTTTTTCTTCGGTTTGTTCTTATCATAGCAGAAGAGTCTGGTAGAAAAAGCACACACTTTGGAATCTGAAGAACCAGCTCAAATCCTGGCTTTGCCACTACCTGCTGAGGCAGACTGGGAGATCGATGGTCCTACCTAATTAGCAGCCTCCCTCCATCGGTGCCTTTAGCCCTGTGACCTTCGGCCCTCTCCTGCTCTGACTCTGGCCTTAGCAATGTGACTTGCATTGTCAATGCAGCAGTAGCAAATGAAGCAGAGACTTGAAAAAGTGCCCCCACCTTTCTGCTTCCTCTATGGCTTCCTCTGCCATTGCTGTGAGATCATGCTCACCCTGAGAGGAAAGACGTGCAGAATAGAACTGAGTTATCTCAGCCAAGGCTTCAAACGTGTGAGAGAGCCTAGCCAAGATCAGCAGAGCCATTCAGCTACTCATAAACTCACGAGCAGTAAAAGCCACTTAAGAAGGGGTGGGGGGCTGGTTTTCTTATGCAGCAACAGCTAACTGATATACTATCTGTGTGATTAAACTGTGCATCTCAGTTTTCAAATTTCTAAGTTGAGAATCCTTATCAACTTCATAGGGCTATTGTGGGAAATAAAAGTGCATTTATTGTAGTAATAATGATAGCCCAGTTCTTACTGGCAGGGAGAAAACCCAACCACAGGTAGCATTCGGAAAAAAATGCTGCAACGGCCTTTAGCAGCCCTATGATACAAAGCAGGTGTTACCTTTACATCTATGTTTAAGATCTGCTAAAATTTCCAGGTCTACCAAAGTTACTTAAAAGTATATCCTTAAGCAAGTGGCTTAACCTATCTGGGTTTCCAACAGTCTCCTCCAGCTCTCCACTGTTTATCTGTCTGGCTCATTGTCTCAGCTCTTGGCCTTATTCTGGGTTTGGAAAGGTTTTTCTTTATCTCTTTGTTCAGAGACTTGAGTTCTCCCTGGCCCCCTCAACCCACCACCTCAATGTATCCCTCAAAACTTAAATCAGAGTAATAATATTAAGGTGCAGGTTTACTTTTGCAATTGACCCCTTAGCCCTCAGAGGCTTGCCCTAGCCTTGAGGAAGAAATCCACTCTGCAGTGCCAGGAGCCCAAGTCCCGTTCACCCATTCAGGCCTCTTCCCTCACCACCTGTGCCAGCTTGCACACATGTTGTCACAGATCCCAGAATGTACCTGCCCAGAGCCTCTGGGCCTTCAGGCACACTGTTTCCTCTGCCCTGTAGTACCCTCTCAATCACCAAATCCCCACCTTGGGTGCTTTGTCAATTTCAATTCTTAGACACTTTCCCTGACCCAGGGTTTCTCAAGCTCAGTGCTGCTGTTGGCACTTGGGGCCAAACAAGTTCTTGGCTGTGGAATGCTTCCTGCATTATAGGATGTTTAGGAGCATCCTTCTCTGGCCCGTGCCCACTAGATTTTAGCATCATCCCTTCCAACTTGACAGCCAAAAATGTCTCCAGACATTACCACATATCTCCTGGGGATAAATCACCCCTGATTGAAAACCAGTGCTCTAACCCCTCTCTCACCTCCACCCACAAAGAAGATTTAATGCTCTCAGTCCTCCTGGGCTCAATTCTACTCAAGCAGTTATGACACTATGTGTTAAATGTCTGTTACCAGTTTGTCTTTCCCATTAAACTGTGGAATACCTGAGAACAAAAATTGTGCCTTTGATCAGTTTCTGGAGCAGGGAAAGTGGTCAGTGAACATCTGTTGAAGATCTGAGGTAGAATAGCAATGTACAAATGAGGCATTGACTTTCCCATGCCTGGTTGCCTATGACAGTCACCTGAGGATATTTTAAAATACAAATTCCTAGATATAAGCCCAGACTCCTCAATCAATATCTTAGGGAGTAAGAACCCAGGAATATGTACTGTCTAAACTCTGAGGTATTCCTAATGCAGCCAGTCTACAGGAAGAACTCATCTAGAAGACAAATGGCAATGAGAAACCTTTACTATCTCTGCAGACCACCTGACAGTGCTTACTTCTATCACTGAAAAAAGTAAAATATTCCTCCACAGAAATCCTCCTGCCCAAAAAGATAAATGGTTGTTTTATAAGATGAGTAAAGTAAAGAAATTGCCAAAGAAGAACAGAATTGGAGTATCATGCTTCCTGATTTCAAACTGTACTACAAAGTTACCGTTATCAAAACAGTATGGTACTGGCACAAAAACAGACACATAAATCAATCGAACAGAGTAGAGAGCCGAGAAGTGAACCCACACTTCTATGGGCAATTAATCTACAACAAAGGAGGTGAGAATATACAGTGGGTAAAAGACAGCCTCTTCAATAAATGGAATTGGGAAAACTGGACAGCTACATGTAAAAGAATCAAGCTGACCTACTCTATCACACCATGCACAAAAGTAAATTCAAAATGAATTAAAGATTTAAATGTAAAGTCTGAAACCACAAAACTTCTAGCAGAAAACACAGGCAGTATGCTTTTTGACATTGGCCTTAGTAATACATTTTTGGATACAGCTCCTCAGGCAAGGGAAGCAAAAGCAAAAATAAACAAATGGGACTACATCAAACTAAAAAGCTTTTGCACAGCAAAGGGAAACTATCAAGAAAACCAAAAGGCTACTTACTGAATGGGGGAATGTATTTGTCAACAACATCAGGTTAGTATCCAAAATATACAAAGAGTTTATACAACTCAGTGTCAAAAGTACAACCTGATTTTAAAAATGGGCAGAGGATCTCAATAGACATTTTTCGAAGGATGATATAGAGATGGCCAATGGGCACAGGAAAGGATGCTCAGCATCATTAATTATCAGGGAAATGCAAATCAAAACCACAATGAGATATCACCTCACACCTGTCAGAATGGCTATTATCAAAAACACAACAAATAATAAGTCCTGGCGAGGATGTGAAGAAAAGGGGACCTTTGTGCACTGTGGGTAGGAATGTAATCGGTGCAGCTACTGTGGAAAACAGTATAGAGATTCCTCAAAAAATTAAAAATAGAACTACCATATGATCCAGCAATTTTACTCCTGGGTATTTATCCAAAGAAAACAGAAACACCAATTAGAAAGGATATATGCATCCCTGTGTTCATTGCAGTATTGCCCATCAATAGATGAATGGATAAAGAAGATGTGAGGGGGCGGTGTGTGTGTGTATACATTATATGTATATATATATATATACACATACATATATATATATATTATATATATATATAAATATATATACATAGGGAGAGAGAGACTACTACTCAGATATAAAAAACGATGAAATCTTGCCATTTTTGACAACATGTATGGACCTTAAGGGTATTATGCTCAGTGAAATAAGTCAGAGAAAGACAAATACTATATGAGTTCACTTGTATGTGGAACCTTAAAAAAAAAAGAACAAACATAACAAAACAGAACAGAGAACAAACAGGTTGTTGCCAAAGGGGAGGGTGGTAAGGGGAGGAAAGAAATAGGTGAGAGAGATTAAGAGGTACAAACTTCCGGTTGCAAAATAAATGAATCATGGATAAGAAATGTACAGTGTGGGGAATATAGTCAGTAAGTATGTAATATCTTTGCATGGTGACGTATTGTAACTAGATTTATGGTAGTGGTGATCATTTTGAAATATATAGAAATATTGAATCACTATGTTGTACCTCAGGAACTATCATAGTGTTGTAGGTCAATTATACTTCAAAAACAAATTCGTAGAAAAATAGATTTGTGGTTACCAGAGGTGGGGGAAGAGGGAGGGGGAGTTGCATGAAGATGGTCAAAAGATACAAACCTCCAATAAAGTTATAAGATAAATAAATACTAGGAATGTAGTGTACAAGGTGATAAATAAGATAAATACTGCTGATGTTATATGTGAAAGTTGTTTAGAGAGTAAATCCTAAGAATTCTCATCACAAGAGAAAATGTTTTTCTATTTCCTTGATTTTCTATCTGTATGAGGTGATGGATGTTCACTACACTTACAGGAATAATTTCTTCATGATGCATGTAAATTAAATCATACTGTACACCTTAAACTTATACAGTGCTGTATGTCTATTATATCTCAATAAAACTGGAAGGAAAAAGTTAAATAAAAAGGTTCCCAAGAAGCTTCCAGAAATGGCTCTACATGTAGGCAGAGGGACACTCCAGCCAGAATGGCATGTAGAATTTGTGAAAATACTCCCTTCTGAGGCAAAACGTTTAATCTGCCTTGGCTTCCTATTCCCAAGGCCCACCCATAGCCTGCAGAGCCCTGCCCCTCAACTCCGTGGGCCACAGGTGACTCCTTCCTCAGGGAGCTCACTCTTCCTCAGTAACCTTTCTGTCCAACAAAACTCAGAGGAATTTTGTGGTGGAGGATAGAGTGTCAGCTTTCCCCTGAAGAAGGGGACAAGGGCCTGTGCTAAAACAGCGCTATTTTTTATAAAACTATGTGCCCTAGGAAGCAATACTTCAAATACATTTAAGACTAATAGAGTTGTGTATGATGAAAAATCTCTTTGTAAGAGGGCGTCAGAGGTCAGGCCTGAAAGAGTGACTGATGGCCAGAAATTCATCACGAGGCAGGGTAGTGGGGGTGGAACTAGATTAGGAAGTTGACAGGCTTAAAAAGAACATCCGCATTCACTCTGCTGTGACAGGCCTGGAGTAAATGTTAACGGGGTGGGGCCCTGCAGGCTGTCTGAGCAGGCACGAAGCCCTCGCTCTCTGCCTCTGGGGGAGCCAGCCGTCTCTGGCATCTTTAATGATGCTATTACATTCTGGAAGCTGGGGCTCCTGTCAGATCACTTGTCAGTCCCGGATGTCTGTCCTGGTTTGCTAGGGCTTCCATAATGAAGGACCACAGACTGGGTGCCTTAAACAACAGAAAGTCATTGTCTCATGGTTCTGGAGGCTGGAAGTCTGAGTTGAAGGCATTGGCAGGGCTGGTTCCTTCTGAGGGCTGTGAGGGAGGAATCTGTTCTGGGATCTCTCCTTGGCTGTGGATGGGCCATCTTCTCCCTAGGGCTCTACTCATGATCTTCCATCTGGATGGGTCTGCCTCCAAATTTCCCTTTTTTATAGTAAAATCGGACTAGGACCCATCCAAATGACCTTATTTTAATTTGATTACCTTTGAAAAATCCCTGTATCCAAATAAGGTCACATTGTGAGGTACGGGGAGTTAGAACTTCAACATAGGAATTGCAGGGAGGGGCACATATAATCAACCCATAACAATGCCTGACAATCATGTCTCCCTCTATCCACTTACCAACTTCTCCTTACCTCCTGAGCGTTCCTGGTTGCCCTTCCCTTCTCCCCTCCTCCCGACCCCTCAGCTCTTTCTGTGAGGACATGGTCACCTTTCCCAGACATGGCGGGAAGGTGAGGCATATTCCAAAGAGCCCCAGTGAGAGGATTCTTGTCCAGATTATGTTACTGAGTCCAAACTTGCTTTGCTCGCTGCACGACAGGCCAGTAAATTGAGAGGTGAGGTGTTGGGGCAAGGAATAATGACTATTCAGAAAGCCAACAGACCAAGAAAATGGCAGACTAATGTTCTGGAGAACCATCTTCCCCAAATCAGAATTTAGGCTTGTTTTACATTAAGAAGGGGAAGGGGTGTGGTTGGTCATTGCAAACTTCTTGGTCTCAGAATCTTTTGTTCTTACAGCTGTCCACGTAGGTCAGGTCATGGTGTTCCTGTAAACCTCCAACAAGACAAGGGTTATTTTCTTTTTTTTTCCCCACATTTCAACATTTTTTTTGAGTTATAGTCATTTTATAATGTTGTGTCAAATTCCAGTGTAGAGCACAATTTTTCAGTTATACGTGAACATACATACATTCATTGTCACATTCTCTTTTGCTGTGAGCCACCACAAGATTTTGTATATATTTCCTTGTGCTATACAGTATAATCTTGTTTATCTGTTCTACATTTTGAAATCCCAGTCTGTCCCTTCCCAACCCCCACCCCCCTAGCAACCACAAGTTTGTATTCTATGTCTTTGAGTCTATTTCTGTTTTGTATTTCTGTTTTTTTTCTTTTTTTTTTTAGATTCCACATATAAGCAATCTCATATGGTATTTTTCTTTCTCTTTCTGGCTTACTTCACTTAGAATGACATTCTCCAGGAACATCCATGTTGCTGCAAATGGCATTATGTTGTTGCTTTTTATGGCTGAATAGTATTCCATTGTATAAATATACCACATCTTCCTTATCCAGTCACCTGTTGATGGACATTTAGGCTGTTTCCATGTCTTGGCTATTGTAAATAGTGCTGCTATGAACATCGGGGTGCATGTATCATTTTGAAGTAGGGTTCCTTCTGGATATATGCCCAGGAGCAGGATTCCTGGGTCACATGGTAAGTCTGTTCCTAGTCTTTGTAGGAATCTCCATGCTGTTTTCCACAGTGGCTGCACCAAACTGCCTTCCTACCAGCAGTGAAGGAGGGTTCCCCTTTCTCCACAGCCTCTCCAGCATTTGTTATTTGTGGACTTCTGAATGATGATCATTCTGACTGGTGTGAGGTGATACCTCATTGTAGTTTTTTTTTTTTTTAACAGTTTTTATTGATCTATAATCACTTTACAATGTTGTGTCAAATGCCAGTGTTCAGCACAATTTTTCAGCCGTTCATGGACATATACACACTCATTGTCACATTTTTTCTGTGAGTTATCATAACATTTTGTGTATATTTTCCTGTGCTATACAGTGTAATCTTGTTTATCTATTCTATAATTTTGAAATCCCAATCTATCCCTTCCCACCCTCCACCCCCCTGGCAACGACGAGTCTGTATTCTCTGTCTGTGAGTCTATTTCTGTCCTGTATTTACGCTTTGGTTTTGTTTGTTTGTTTGTTTTTGTTTTTTAGATTCCACATATGAGCGATCTCATATGGTATTTTTCTTTCTCTTTCTGGCTTACTTCGCTTAGAATGACATTCTCCAGGAGCATCCATGTTGCTGCAATTGGCATTATGTTGTCGGTTTTTATGGCTGAGTAGTATTCCATTGTAAAAATATACCACATCTTCTTTATCCAGTCACCTGTTGATGGACATTTAGGCTGTTTCCATGTTTTGGCTATTGTAAATAGTGCTGCTATGAACATTGGGGTGCAGGTGTCATCCTGAAGTAGGGTTCCTTCTGGATACAAGCCCAGGAGTGGGATTCCTGGGTCATATGGTAAGTCTATTCCTAGTCTTTTGAGGAATCTCCACACTGTTTTCCATAGTGGCTGCACCAAACTGCATTCCCACCAGCAGTGTAGGAGGGTTCCCCTTTCTCCACAGCCTCTCCAGCATTTGTCATTTGTGGATTTTTGAATGATGACCATTCTGACTGGTGTGAGGTGATACCTCACTGTAGTTTTGATTTGCATTTCTCTGATAATTAGTGATATTGAGCGTTTTTTCATGTGCCTTTTGATCATTTGTATGTCTTCCTTGGAGAATTGCTTGTTTAGGTCTTCTGCCCATTTTTGGGTTGGGTTGTTTATTTTTTTCTTATTGAGTTGTATGAGCTGCTTATATATTCTGGATATCAAGCCTTTGTCGGTTTCATTTGCAAAAATTTTCTCCCATTCCGTAGGTTGTCTTCTTGTTTTACTTTTGCTTTCCTTTGCTGTGCAGAAGGCTGTAAGTTTCATTAGGTCCCATTTGTTTATTCTTGCTTTTACTTCTATTGCTTGGGTAGACTGCCCTAGGATAACATTTTTGAGATGTATGTCAGATAATGTTTTGCCTATATTTTCCTCTAGGAGGTTTATTGTATCTTGTCTTACGTTTTAAGACTTTGATCCATTTTGAGTTGATTTCTGTGTATGATGTAAGGGAGTGTTCTAGCTTCATTGCTTTACATGCTGCTGTCCAGTTTTCCCAACACCATTTTCTGAAGAGACTGTCTTTATTCCATTGTATATTCTTGCTTCCTTTGTCGAAGATGAGTTGACCAAAAGTTTGTGGGTTCATTTCTGGGCTCTCTGTTCTGTTCCATTGGTCTATATGTCTGTTTTTGTACCAATACCATGCTGTTTTGATGACTGTAGCTCTATAGTATTGTCTGAAGTCTGGCAGAGTTACTCCTCCAGCCTTTTTCTTTTTCTTCAGTAATGCTTTGGCATTTCTAGGTCTTTTGTGATTCCATATAAATTTGATTATGATTTGTTCTAGTTCTGTGAAATATGTCCTGGGTAATTTGATAGGGATTGCATTAAATCTGTAGATTGCCTTGGGCAGTGTGACCATTTTAACAATATTGATTCTTCCAATCCAGGAGCATGGGATATCTTTCCACTTTTTTAAGTCTTCTTTAATTGCCTTCATCAGTGTTTTATAGTTTTCCATGTATAATTCTTTCACCTCCTTGGTTAGATTTACTCCTAGGTATTTTATTACTTTGGGTGCTATTTTAAAGGGGATTGTTTCTTTACTTTCTTTTTCTGTTGATTCATCGTTAGTGTAAAGAAATGCAACTGACTTTTGAACATTAATCTTGTAACCTGCTACCTTGCTGAATTTTTCGATTAATTCTAGCAATTTTTGTGTAGACCTTTTAGGGTTTTCTATATGTAGTATCATGTCATCTGCATATAGTGACCTCTTCTTTTCCAATTTGGATCCCTTTTATTTCTCTCTCTTGCCTGATTGCTGTGGTGTGGCTAGGACTTCCAAGACTATGTTGATAGGAGTGGTGATAGTAGGCATCCTTGTCTTGTCCCAGATTTTAGTGGGAAGCTTTAGAATTTTTCACCATTGAGTACTGTGCTGGCTGTAGGTTTGTCATATATAGCTTTTATTATGACAAGGGTTATTTTCTATTCTGAAACTTGTTATCTTTATATGGATGGGAAAGTGCTATATGCTTTAAAGTCAGAGCTTTGGAAATAGGCTATCCTGTATATTTCAGGCTATAGGCAACATTCTTTTCCAAAAGGTACAGACCCAGCAGCACAGAAAATAGAGCACAGGGTTAGAGCCAAAGGAACAGATCTAATACAGAGTCAGATTTGTTCCTCCCTATTACAGTTTCTCCTGGGGATAGAGTAAAGGAGTAAATGGTTTAAGGGAGACCTCTCGTCTTAGTCACAAGTTGTTGTTAGTCATCATCACCTTCACCATTGTCATTAACCATTATTGGCCCTGTCATGTACCAGGCAAATGGCATAGCAGGAAATAACGCAAGGTTCCTGCCCCCAAGAACCTTACAACCTGCTGTGTGATTTTCGGCAAATAGCTGAGCCTAGGTTTTCTTAACTGCAAATTGGGGTAATAAAATTATCTACCTCTGAGTGGACATGTTTAATGATAAAGTGCACATGAAGTATTTAGCACAGTGCAAGTGTTTCCTAAACAGAATGACGAACAAGGCATTTTTGCATGTGGTCACTTTCTGTGTACCTTCATGTCGTAAAATGCCTACACTTTCCTGTATATTAGAAAAAAAATCACTAAATAAAGTAAGAATTCTATCCACTGCAAGAAGGAATAACCAAACATTGACCAAAGTGGAGGACTCTAGAGAAGCAGCAAGAGCATTTCCCTAGACTGCCTTGATATGACAGCTTTCCACATGCACTTTTTAGCAAGTTTAGAGCAAACTGTTTTCCATTCTGTGCTTGCAGTGGCAAGTTTTGCTTGAAACAGGAGATACCTACTCCCTGCTTGTCCCTACCATGGAGCCTGGGACAGCCTGTAGGGGAAGAGGAGCTGGGGAATGATGAGAGAATTTGTGTCTCAGGGAGAAGCCAACCAGAAACGCAAGCAGACAGACACCTTGGCTGAAAGAGAAATATACATGTGCATCAGAAAAGCAGAAATTGCGGAAAGCTGGAGTCAGGGGAGCCACAGAGACTTTCCACCAGCCTGAACTCCGCACCAGGCAGCCAGGAGGCCACTGAAGACAACTCAGCTGGGATAGCTCCTCTGGGAGCTTTAGGCAACATTCCTCCTGAATCTGGATGATCGTTCTTCCACCACTAGGTGTCACTGTCCGACTTTAAACACCCCTTCTTAAATTCTCAATGGGATTAACTGGAAACTCTCCCATAGACTCTGTGGTTCTTGGTACTTGGATCTAGTTTGCATCTACCTTTCTGTACTTTCTCCCTAAAGACTCAACACAGCTATTTGCAGATGTGTGCACGCCTTACCTCCCTGCCCACCAGGTTTGGGGACTTGACTAGTGACATGGAACGTGAGGTGTACATCTGCCCAAGCAAATAGGCCCAGCCCCTTTATTCATTTCCATTCAGTTGTGAATTTAATGAGCACATGCTATGTGCCAGGTCCTCTGCTGGGAGCTGAAGACTCGAGGAAAGGCACCTCCCCCTCCAGAGCTCACAGCAGACATGTCAGTGTTACTATTACCTGATGAGAAAATGCTGAAATGAAGGACCCCATGCCATGGGCATGGAGTGGAAGGAGCCCTCAAGCTTGCCTTGCTCATACAAGGAAGCTTCACAAGGTTTGTCACAGCTCTTGGGCTGAGACTTGAAATCGACACAGGTCTTGGGCAAACCATTGGGACAGACCATTCCAGGCTGATGGAACGGTGTAGGCACATAGGCCAGTTTCCACTGAGTTTAAAGAAGGCTTTTCCTGTAAGGACTAAAGTATATTGAAAGCAATTTGGACCCAAGTACCTTGCATGGGAGAAAGAGCAGACTGCAGGCCGCTTCACCATTTACGTACAATCACAATGGTCTGTCTTACCGTTGAGAACAGGCATGTATGTGGCTTTTCATGTTTTGTATCCTCAAAACTGACCACAATGGAGGTGAACAATAAATCTGGAATGAGTGTGTGAACGAATGCTTTACTTCACCAGCAAAGTTAAGCTACTACTAAGACCATTGGATTTTGAAAAATTCTTTTCAGAAGGGAAACTGAGGCACGGGCCCACAGGTAGGAGAGCCATGCAGGCCTCCTGGCTCCTGGCCCCTGCTCGATGCTCTTTGAGGAGCCCGCGCCAGTTCATCCCCTTTCTCTGGGGGAGTGAGTCTGCAGGCTGACAGGCTCAGAGCATTGGCTGCAACTTTTTTTACTCCCAGGGTCTCTCTACTCCTTTTTCAGCCTGAACAGTTCACTCTCTGAGGTGATTTTGCACTCTCAGAACTCCCAAGTTTTTGTTCTACCAAAACTTCTCAGAGCTTTGACACCTGGAAGAGCGCCCACTGGAGGGAAGGTGGGGAGTGGAGGAACAAGAAGAGGGAGAAGGCAAAAGGCACAGCAGTGACTGACTGATGAGGACGAGGACGCTGTGAAGGTCGGCTGTGGAGAGCTTGGTCAAGGGCGTGGGAGGGAGGAGGGCAAAGTAGGCAGAAATAAATTCTGAGTCTGTCTCTGCTGAAATCCTTCCACAGAGAGCCCCATTTCCAGTGGAATGAAGTCCACACTCCTTGGCCCAACATTCATGGCCACCATGGCCTAGCCGTGACCTCCATTTTTAACCTTTGCTCCTGTCCATTCCTTGCCCAGACACCAGCAGAACAGGCCACTCACTCTCACCAGATGTGCCCATCAGTAGCCAGTGGCCCCTCAAGCTCAGCTCCTGGGGTCTCCCTGTAGGTACCCTCTGTCCTACATCTACCCCTCCAGATAGACCATGTCCTCTCTTACCACATTATTTTCCTTCTTTACTTGGCAAGTCTCTGTTTAACCTATCTAACCTTGAACATCATTCCTCTTGAAAGTCTTCCCTGACCACTCCTTGGTTGAACTTTGGGACCCTCGTCTTACATACCTTGTACCCACTGTTATCATAGCTCTTATTACCTTGCTGAGAAATCATTGTGTGTCCCAGAACTCTGAGCATCTTCATGACAAGCGTCATATCTCTCATTTTCATAGCATCAGCCCCAACATAAAGCTAAACAGATGGTAGGTGCTTAATTAACATTTAAAAGTGTTCAAGGGCAGACTAGATGCTATCCATCCTGTCTCTAATCTCTAGATCACTGCTTGGCACGAAGAAAAACTTCAACACATTTGTTGAACTAATGCATCTGCAAGCTGGGAGAGTTGGACATCCACATTAGAAGAGTTGTTATGGTTGAGTGAGCAACTCATCCCACAGCAAGTACTGAAAGTCCCAAGTCCCAGGAAATTCTTCAGTCCTGAGCAAAGACCAGGACAGCTGGTCACCCTACACTATGGCCACAACCCACTACCAGGATGGACTGATAGCAGCTCAGTACATAAATTCATGATATTTAGTCATTCATTTATTTGTTTCATTAACAAATATTTCCTAATGACATACACAAGTAACTAGATACAGAAAATGTAATAATTTACAAACACATAGATACATTTTCTTCCTTTGCTCAGTTTATTAATTGGAGAGACAGAGCAAAAGTCAGCCTCTGCTTCAGCTGGCCAACCTTAGCTGAATGAATAAAACTATCCCTGTAACTTGGCAGAAGATGATAAAGGATTTCATTGAAAGGAGCAATCATGGTTTGTGTTGGAGCTCAGGGACCTTGTCCTAGTCCACATAGTGGTGCCCTGGGTTGTTGGTTTATCTACAAAAGAGGGACTAATAATGATACTGGTGCCTCTTTGTAGAGTTTTTGTGAAGAGTAGCAAATTAAACCAAGGCTTTGTAAGTTGAAAAGTTAGCAGCAAATAGCATCTTCAGCTTCACCAGCCTGTGAGTTAATCATAATCTTACTGACTTTATCACAAACTCCTGATGGTGGGTAGGTTCTGCTGCCAGTTTGACTACAGGAGGTCACATTTTTCCAAAATCCTACCTCCCACATATTTGAGGGGAATTCTGAGTAATGCTTTACACTCTTATCTGAGAAGCAGTGAGGTTGGTCACTCCATGCAGCAGCCAGCAGTGGCCAGATCATGATAGTTCAACAGAGGATCTGTGCCAGCTCTGAATCTATGTCCTGAATGCCACTGCTGATATGAGACAAGCCCCTGGAGGGCTTGAAGCCAGGAGGAAATAGCTTTTTCAGTGTTTTGAGCAGATAGCAGGGAGGGTTCCCACAGCAAGAATCGCTGAGCCCAAAACACTGTAGTCATTAGTGACCCAATGCCTCCCTTCCAGGATTTATACAGGCCAGCAGAGTGGATGGGATAAGTGCCGACAGTAGCTGCCTCCATGCTCCCAGAACTGGTTCTTCTTTCTGACATTCAGGCCTTCCTTGGGATCTGTTCACTATGTCATTTCTTCTCTTAGGGCACTTGTCCTCACCTGGGGACAATTTTACATCCCCTCGCCAGGGTACATTTGGCCACATCTAGGGACATTTTTGGTTTCACAACTGGGAGTAAGGGCTGCTAATGGAGTGAGTAGAGGCCAGGGATGCTGCAGAACATCCTATAATGCATTAAAAAAAAAAACCCACATCAAAGTATTACCCATCCAAAATGTCAGTAGTGCTGGCGTTGAGAAACTGTCTTTTGGTGATTTTTTTTTTTCCCTCTGGAATCCTGTTATTCCTTCTTCTAACTTGGCCTCCATGGAATATACTCTTGTCTATCAAGCATGTTTCTTTATATCTAAACTCTAAAGTGAATAGGACTTAAATCTTAGTCCCAGCCCGTGGTCCTTCTGTAAATTGGCAGATAAAAATAGCTGTGTATCAGGGCGTTCTCCTAACTCTTAAACTCCTGGCACATAGGCTCTATGTTAACATAACAATATAACAACATAAGTGGGCTTGTTGTTGCAGATTCTTCTATTTAATAAATATTTGATGAGCATCTACTGTTTTCTAGGCATGGCTCTAGGCATGGTACCAGACACTAGATGTACAACAATTAACCAAGCAGACATCGCCCCCTGCCTTCATGGGGCTTACAGTCTGGTTGGAGAAGAAAACAGTAAACAAGTGAATATATGATTACCAATTGTAATACATACCATGAAGAAAAAGCAGAGGGCACTCACTGGAGTCTGTCCAGTGAAGGGGTTGGGGGGAAAAACAAGGGCAAAGGGCTCTCGGGTGGGGAAGAGACTGTGCCAACAAGGAGCAGAATATGTGGTTGAGTGTGATGTGATCTAGTTTCTGTTTTTTAAAAGGTTGCTCTGGCTGCCACATGGGTGATGGGTTTGGCATCATCAGTGGGAGTGAGAGACCCATGAGAGGGCAATGCCCGGGTCTGGGAGGTGGATAGGGTGGCCTGGCCCACAGGATTACAGTGGGGACACACCCAGAGGTCTGAGGGTGTGGAAGTCTATCTCCAGGGATGGCAGTGGCTGGGACACTTCGAGACACCACCCCTCACTACCTGAACAGCTTCAGAGCGCCGCAGCTCATCACAAATCAGCACTCACCTGTCCCCTCAGCACTTCTCCTGGGGAGGAAGTGCACACATGGGCCGGTATCTTTTCATCTCATTTGGGGTTTTTGCTGTTTCTTCGATTTGCTGAAGTATTGAGTGGTTTTTATTTATTTATTTGTGGCTGTGGGGACAGAGGGGGGTGGCGATAATAAATGACTTTTCACAAAACCCAATTTCCCATGCATTCAAGAGCCATTCATCATCCTCCTGGCTTGATGCCGTTCCTTTCTGGAGTCAGGGTGACCAAGAGCAGCCCACAGCCAGCGTCCTGGGGATCTTCTCCCTGGACAACCTGACTGTTGGGCCTGAGTGAGGCCTGCTGAGAGGCAGGCTTCCTTAACCGCAAGTCAAACCCAAACATGATGACTGTTGGGCAATAGACAAGAGCACTCCCTCCAGGGACATCCTGGCAGGCAGGCCCACTCTCCTGGGGCAGCCGGCACCAAAAAGCCTGAACTCACAAGGAAACCGGCTCCTCTGCCTTCTCTGCTGTAGGCGGGGCCCACCCTCCCTGCCGAGTTTTCCATCCAACATGTCAGGACCACTGCCATCCAGACCAAAAGGAATCAGCAGGCCTGGGCTTAGATTTGGGGAGGGGAGGTGGCTGGAGAGATTGTGCCTGCAGCAGGGATGACCTAGTTGGGAACAGCAGAGGCCCCAGGACAGAGTGCAGAGGACACCCATAGCTCAGCTGTGTTCAGGTCAGTGCTAGGAACCCATAACAGGGCAAGTCCAGGTGGGAGGTTTTAGTGAAGCCTGAGAGATGATAAAAACCATAGTTCCTGCCCTCAGAGAGGTGGCATTTGGTACAGGAAACACGTAAGTAGGTTAATAATACTAACATGATGGGTCCTATAATGGAATTGAACATATAGTATTGTAGTGTCGGGGGAGGAAGGAGCAAGCTCCCAAATCTGCTGAGAAAATCCAGGAGGACTTTCAGGAGGAGGTACACAGACAGCCCACTGGAACTACCAGGGTTCAATTAACTGCACTTAGAGAAGCAACTGGAAATGCCACCAGCATATTTTTAAGGGTACACCTGTTCCTTTTCTCATTTAAAAAGGATGACCAAATGAAACGAATTCCCTCATGGTTTTTTTCCCTATAAAATTATCCCTGAGGGGTAACTTTGAAAATAGAAAAATACTCCTTTAAAGCTAGATTGCTTTACACTTGGCATTTCAGTCCAAGCTCCAGAAGTATGTAGGCTGTGCAGAAAACCTGACCTTCAGGTGTACTTGAGATTTCAGGGAACAGGAGCCTTGTTAGGAGGAGATAATAGATAAAAGGTGGGGTGAACCACACCTGGCCAGCCCTGCTCTATCAGGGACACATTTCCAGGATGAGTGAATGGGGTGGGGGCAGGGGAGGCAGTAGTAACTTCCATTTGATGCCCATGACCCAGGCTGCTGAATCAGGGTCAACTTTTGAAGCCCTGATCAAACAATCTTCATCAGAAATAAGAAAATTCTGGGATTATTTTTTCTAAAAGCTAAATTTTAAAGAAAGTTTTAAGTGTCACACTTCATCCTGTTTGTTGTAGAAGAAAAACATGATGCAAGTTGACAGTGACAAATAAGAATTAATACTCCACTTCCATCCTCTTCTCTCCTCCTAGTTTTTAGAAAGGGAACCAGTAAGTCAACCCATACGTCTTCACTGGGAACTCACTGTGGGGGGCCAGCACTTGCCAGGGGAGCAAGGGGGTGTGGCAGGAGTAGTGGGGAGAGGAGAACATCCTATGAATTTATAAGGACATAAACATTTTGTCACATTCACAAAGCCTCTTGACCTGATACAAGTCTCTCCAATAACTCTCTGAGGTTGTAGGACCAAAGCAGATCACCAATTGTTAAAAAATTAAGGGATTCAAATTCATAGAATACATGAATGATGAAATCAACAGAAATTGCTCTAACACTGAGATGCAATTGTAACAAAAAACAAAATTGAGATCACAAACGAATGTAGTTAATCCTGAAAAGGAAGAGAGAAATTCCAAATAGAAATAATAAATAAGTTCTTGGATTATTTGATAATCTAATTAATGAAGAGGAGGGAATCATATGAGTGCATTGAAACATTTTTTACTGGTTGACACACTGACAATGACAAACTGATGAAAGAATATGCCATTTCACAGAGCATTTAATACAAGTGCTATATGAGAACACTTGAATAAAACTTATATACACTTTTTTTTTAAACTTGACAGTTCTCCCAGACTGACAATTCTAAAAATTTATACCATATTAGTGGAGCTAAAAAAAACCTCTCAGTACTCTTGGTAATTTTAATCATGATGCAAGAGGAAAGAGTACAGCATCTTCCTGTTCTCCCTATAGACAAGGATATTACAAAATCAGTGTTCTGTAGGAAGATAATCAGACAGTAATTAGCCAAAAAGTAAGAAAAATATATTATTGAGTTATGCCATGTAGTTAAATAATGATATATGTTAGTTTTCTAAATTGTATGATGCTTATGGTATTTTTTTGTTTTTTTAACTTGTAATTTATGGTGATTTCTTTTCTCATTCTAAATGTAAATTCTATAACTAATTTTGTATTCACGATTTTGTGTTCTTTTTCTTAAACAGGACCCCCAAATTGTACAAGTTTTAGCCCACACAGAACCTGGAACTTCTCCTGATTTATACCCATTTTGCAGGTGAGAAAGCAAAAGAGGTCTAACCCTTACCCAGGGTCACACTGTTAGAAAGTGACAGAGCCAGGACACAAAGCCAGTGCTTTTCCTTCTTCATGGTGTTGTCTCTGCCCTCAGAGAGCCTGAATGCATTAGACAAACCCCAGCACCTTTCTCTTTCAGAGGCAGAAAGAAAGTTAAGTTAGAATATTTTAAAAACCTTGAGGACTCGCTCACATTTCTAAAGAGGGAGTCCACGTGGCTTATAGTGCACACCCATCTCCCTTCAGGACCTGATCTGGATAGAAGTCAATGCACAGTCAGCCCCAGCATCACTATGCCAGGCTCAAAACAATCCCGGAATCATGTATGCCTGTGGGAAGTAAAGATGAGTCACATCGAATGCATTCCGGGAGCACAGGCTAGCAAATTCTTCCTGAGCACCTACTGCTTGCCAGGCACTTAACACCTGCATTTGTTTTTATCCACATGAACAATTTTCTTTTTTTAAGGATGAAAGAATAGAAACTCAGAGTAACTTGCTCAGTATCACAGAGACTAGCTGTAAAGCTAGGTCTGCCCCAGAGCCCATCTCCAGTTCTCCAGGAAGCTGCGGAATTCAGAAAAATACACACCTGGTCACGTGTGTATACACTAAGGTCCACAAAAACCCTTAGTGGAAAGCGGAGAGATAGCTAAGTGGTAAATAGCCCTCTCATCCTCTCTGGTTCCCATTTAAAGTCTGAGGCAAGCCCTCAGAGGGTTCCAGGAGCCAGACAGAAGTATGAGAGGCCTTTACCAGAAACCGTCCCACACCCACAACCCAGTGGGATAATCCGAGTGGTTGCTAAGGGTAAGGCCAACATCAGTATCAGAGGGAGTGCTAAGGACTGAGTCCAGATACAGAGCAAGAGAGTTTGGGCTGAGATCAGAAGTAGTTTGGAAAGAAATCAAAAGTTTCAGAAAGCAGGCTGTGAAAGTCCCAGCCAACAGATTTCTGTTGATTTTTTTCATAATCAACACATTAAATACCATGTTTCCATACATAACGGGAAGGAGAAAAATGCTTTGTTTTACAATAAATGTTGACCATCCATGAGTCCCTCAGGCTGATCACGTGGGACATCAGTAGGAGTGTTATACGTTGGCCTCCTGCTGAGTAGAACCCAGTAAACATACAGGCAGGGCGGGTCAGTTAAGGGCAGGGGCATGGAACACCTTATCTCCAGAGAACGCCAAGGGTAGCATCGTGGAATTTGATGCTCGGTTCTTAAAAAAAATTGACTGCAAGTTTAAGGTTGTTTTTTGTTTTGTCTAGTTCTCAGCCATGTTTCTATAGTCTTATTAATATTAAAAATCCCGGTGGACATCCTGGCTGTAACAACCATGGCCTGGATTGAACTGAATGCAATAGCTTGGAGGGTTGACATTAGAGGCATTAGGGAGACAACGGACTGTGACTTCCAAGTGCTTTCATTGACATGTGGCCCCTGCAGGTCAGACAACAAGGCCTACAGGGAGGCTTGCTCTGTAGGGGAACTGGAGACAAGCCTGGGAGGCCTTCCAGGCCTGGGGGAACTTGGACGGACCCAGAGGAGGATGAAAGGTCCGGTCCCAGTCACAGCCCCAATGCAGCCTGGAGACCTTGGGCGCCAAGGCTGAGAAAGGAACAGCTTGTCCCCCTGTCAGATGTAAGTAGGGCCTGGGGAGCTGTTTTATTTACATGTTTATTTCCAACCCTTAAGCGCACAAATTCAGAGTGATCGCTCCTCCTTGCAGGGCAAAAGGCCTGGTCCGAGGCCTGATAGCCCCAAACCCTCCTGAAAGAAAGAAAAAATACCAGGTATCGGGGAGGTATCTGAGGTTAAAAAGAAAGGGTACTGTCTATAGAATCCAAACTCCTGGCTACATATAATAATTTTACGCCTTTGTCCTTTAGGTATCCTTTGCTCTACCTCAAGAAAGCAATACAAATTTTCAGAACTTTTATCTGCAATTCATAATAAGGATTACTGATAGAATTACCACAAAATACAGCAATGAAACTGACAGCCATGAAAACTTTACAGGCTAAAATTTGTTATAGGCAAAAACTAACTGAAGAATCATGCATTATTGGGCATACTGTAAAGTGCAAAAAGAAAAAAAAAATGACCTGTGGAAAAAAATCTGTTTTAAAAAAATAATCAACAACTATAAAAAATTAATACTGTCAAAAGCTAAAAACCACACTCAGTAAAACTAGCAAAAGAATCAAATCTTGTGAATTTCACATCTAAAAAGATTTTATCTGGGAAAGTTGAATGTCATAAGTATAAAGGCCAAAGAGGGAAAAAGGTGAAAAGAAACTATAATCAATAAAATTTTTCAGTAGCAAAACAAATGACAGTAACAAAAACTAATGGCTACATCAAAGTTTATTATAAAATAAACACAGAAAGATTTAATCCATATCAACATTGGTAAAATAAAACTAGAACTGGTTAAACTGCAGGGTATAAAAAATTAATCAAGGAAATAAATTGGATTACTGCAGTGTTCTCCAAAAGAACAATATTTTTTCAATAGACATTTATCACTAAGGCATTATCCTAGTATATAATACATTTTTTTAATGTGGAGTTAAATACACTCAAGGTTAAAACAAAATCAAAACACCAGTGGAGTCCATGCAAGAGTCAGTACAATGGAACAAAATGTTCTGTACTCAACTCCTAGGATTGAATCTTGGCTCTGAAACACAAGGGTTTGATTCCAGCAAGCCATGTGACTTTGGGAAAGTTACTCAATGTCTCTTAAGTCTCAATTTCCTCATCTGTAAAATGAACATGTTACTTCTGTAATACTCTTCTTCTTACAGTTTCTTATGGATATCCAAGCAAACCCATGAGAAACCTTGCACACATCTTTCTTCTGAGAACATCCTTACCCCTAGGTTTCCATGCTTTGTGTCCTACAACCTCAGGCTCTAAGCCTGACCTCCTGAACTGAGGATGAACACCTGACCCAAAGATAACTATGTATATAGATTGGCCAGCAGCCTGGTTCAAAAGCTTAGCTCAACAAAGATACTTTATACTTAATGGTTATTGGCTAATCCAATCTACTAAGTCAACTCTTGGGGAATTTTCATGGCCGATGTGCAGAAAAAGTGAGCAGAGAGTAGACTTGGCAGAAGCAGAGAGAGGCAAAGAGAAAAGGCAAAAGCCATGTGGTAGTGTGACTCACGAGTAAGTAAAAGCCATGAGTAAGCTAGAAGCAAAAATGGGAGAAGAGAAAGGGAAATGGGTCAGGAATGAAAGAGAAAGAGTTGGGAGTTGAGATGGAGTTGCTGTGTCATGAGTTCAGAAGACATTGCTGTCTGACAGACTCATGATGTTGCTGAATTATATGTGGTAACAATGTTCCAGGTCTCCATAGTCCTGGTTGTGCAGTCTTTCTAGCTTCCCCCTGTATCCTTGAAATAAACCCCCAGTGCTAGAGATACGGACAACAACAGCGACAACAAAAGCAAGTGGACTTTAAATATATGAAGACACTCAACCTCACACATAAGATCATAAGGCAAATGCAAATTAAAACTAAACCGAGATTTCTGAGATTTTCTTTCTCACCTGTCGATTGGCAAACTTTCAAAAGTTTGATGAGAAAGCTCCAGGATCAAGGTTATGGAGGAACGGGTGCTTTTCTGCTGGTGGGAGAACAAAATAATACGACTCGTAGGTAAGGGAATTTGGCAATGTCTAGCAAAATTACATATGGATTTATCCCTGAAATTTGCAAATGTGAAATCTGTGAGTAAAGAGGATTGAGTGTATATATTTTTATATTTTAAAAAAGTAGAAGAATAAATTATAAAATAAATAAAATGGGGAGAAGGGAACAGGTCAGGAACAGAATTAGAAGATAAACTTTTCTATATATTCCTTGTTTCATAATTTGGATTTCAAACCATGTAGAAGTTTTATAAAATTATAAAACAATGTTAAAATGAAATTAAAAGCACTGTCCATATTTGAATTTTAAATATCAGTATGACCTTATTATGTACTTTCTTTAAAAAAAAAAAAAGTCTTTCCTAGCCCTTTCTAATGTTAAAACCTAGAAACTCCAACCAACCCAGGGAGGTTCTTTAAGTCCAACCTACCTGGGCATACTCAACGCCCAGATTCAGCCCTGAGTAATTCTGTGACTAGCTCTTGACATCACTAACTTTCTTGCTCCTTTTCCTACACAATGCGCACCTGCTCATTGCCTCCTTCCGTCTGACACAGCCAGTTTTCTTTCCACCTTGACCTTGCCTCTTCTCAAGGCCAATTTTATTTCTCCACCTAGGCTGAGCTCCCCAAGACAGTCCTTTCAATACAAGGCATAGGTAACCCTGCCACCAGCTTCACCATGTTTTTGTTACACGTTTTAATATACACTTGATATACTTTCAGAATGCCTTCTTCCTGTCTTTCACCCTGGGCTATCTACTATCCAGCCTAGCTGGTATCAGGGCTTTTAAGATACCGCTCTGATGTATCAACCCTTTTTGATTGACTCTGTGCTTCCATTTTGGAATATCCTTTGTCTAGACTTTACAAAAATCCATGGGTTCAAGATAACAAGTATAATAGCCTCATGTGGCCTCCCTAAATTGATACCACATTGTTGTTGACCTAGTTATTGCATTTCACTGTTACCAGAAATCAACTGATTAGGCAACTTTGAAAGTATTTTGCATCTATTTTTTTTCATTTTCACTAAGTTGAATGACCTCATAAAACTCAATTGGTTATTTCCAAAAGTAGAGCTAATGCCTGGCAATCTTAATACTTATATAATTTCCAAGAATGCTGGATCCACATTCTCTTTGAAGTCACTAATGCAAGCCTCTAATTTTCCACCGTTGCCATTCCAATTGGGCCAAAAGATGCAGAATAATTCAGTGCCCAAACAGCATACATATTCAGCATGGAAAGAAAAGAGATTACCAGTAAGTCTTTAATTAAGTCACATCTCCTATTTTAGGCCTCAGTTTCATCATCAGTAATTCAAGCATTTTAAAACTTTTATCTACCCCCAAAAAGTCTAAGAGTCCTGTGGGTTAAGGACTGCATTTCATTTTTCTTTGTATCTCCAATGCAAAACACAGTTCTGTCAAATAAAACATTAGATTAATCTTGAGTGAATAAACATCCAAGGTTCTGGGAAATTGTGATTTCCATGGAAATGTCCAAAGCCCCTGACATCATTAACAGCTCTGTATGGCAGTAACAGCCATCCGTTTATGATGAAAAAGAGCCCCAGGCATGTTAAAAGCTTGTCCTGAGTTACGAGATTCAGTTCTAGGCCGTGATCCCAGAGGGGTAAAAGCACGATGGATAGTGTGTCAGACTTTGATTTAACTCAAGGCGGCACCTGAATCTGTGCTCTCTTGAGCAAACGATGGACGTGAAGAAACCACAGATCTAAATAAAGGTCAGAGGGGCCTAAATGTGTATTGGGTTCCATTAGTCTCCCTTTTATAAGGTTTTTGTTGTAAGAAACAGAACTTCCTTGAGCAACGTTAAGCAAATGTTACACTTTTGGGATGAAGAGAAGTATCAGTATGAACTCAAAGGCAGGATGTGCAGACAGGCTTCAGGAAGACTTGGTGCCAGGAACTGAACACACCCTCCAAACCAGGCCATAGACACACCCATCACGGAGACCCCTTCTCTTTGGGACCATCCCCTCTTCCCTCTGCACATCTCTGCAGAGCAGTTTTTCTTTTCCACTTGTAAACAGGCTAAACATGGTTGCCCAGGTTCTGTTTTCTTCTCAGTGCTCAGTTCAGGTACCCATAGAGACTGGCTTCTGGTTCTGAAGTCCATTTCCAGTTTCCTGGGAGATGGGGTCTGACTGTCTCCCTACCCGGGATCAGTGATCCCTGTCAGCCCACTCGCAGAGGCTGTGGGAGTCTGCTTCCTGCAGAGTGGTGATTTTTAACCAGGGACACAAGATGATCAGATTCCCCTTGCACAGGGTTTACGCTAGCCGAGTTATGAAGGATGTCTGAGGCCAAGAGATCCATTCAGTAGGGGAGGCATTAACTCAGGAAAGGAATGGTGAGAGCTAAAGCCAAGTCAGAAAATTTGTCTGGGAGATGGAGAGGAGGAAATGAACAGTATTAGGAAAGATTCAGAATCACAAAACTAGACATGGGGGGATGAGGAAGGGAGGTTTCTGGACTAGAAAAGGAGGGGCGGCAGAACCTGGTCATTGAATAAGAGAACCAAGAAGAATGGCAAGTTTGGGTGGGGTTGGGAGAGAGGGGAAGAATGAATGAAGGTATTGAAACAAAGAACAAGAATCTGAGTAGGAAGATCAGGGAGAGATATCAAAGGGAAAGTAGGGAAAGGATGTCTTGCCATGATCAGTTACAGACAGTCCTAGTCATAGTACTGCCCCGATTAACACCCCTCAGTGGCTCCTCTTACTGAAGGATAAAATCTAGCACCTTACACATGGACCTCAAGGTCTTCATTATACAGCATTTAAGCATCTACAACTCTACCCTAAGTTTCAGCCACAACAAGCAGTAAAACCAGCTGTAGTTCCCTGGTTGCACCGCTTTCTCATGTATCTCTTCTCTTAGTCTGTTTCCTCTGCCTAAAAGACCTTTCCTCCCTCAGCTGCCTGGTGGGCTTCTATCTGTCCTCTAAGACGCTTTGCCCATCAAAGGCTACCTCACATGCTCCTTTCACTTGGTGTTCTCTGCCCTTTTCCTCCTGGCGCCTAGTAAACCGCCAAACTGTAACCTGTGACATTTTGGTCTGTCTCCCCAAACTGTGAACCCATGAATTCAGGAACTACAGCTTGCATCTCAGTATCCCCAGTGCCTGGCACGTAGTAACACCTATCAAATATTTGTGAAATCACTGGAATGGTAGAAATGACCTCTGCGCAAACAGGCACACCTAGCCCTCATGGCATTTCCCCTGAGTGAATCCTCTCTCTCATGTTCTTCTGTGTTCCCATTAGTGCACGTTTCTCCTCTGAGTGATAAAGGAAAATAGATTCCTGTTTCAGCATCAAAATGGGCATCCCTATGACCTTGGAATTAAAGATAAGCCATTGGCTTTACATAATTGTGCAGAGAAAAGAGGACGTCCTTGTTTTAAGCAAATTAAAATATATTCAGAGAGGAATTGAGCCTACATGAGCTGCAAATAAGTAAAGAAGAAAATAAAATGGCATTCTTTAACATTCACAGTGGGGTGAACAAAAAAAAATTGACTCACAGGTTTTAGATCACTCTTCTCATTTTTTTCTCAAGCCAGATTGCAACAGGATGGAGAGACGTGGAGGCGAAGAAGTAAAGAAAGTGAGACAAACTACTCTCTCAAGAGCGTGAAACTAGGTACTAAGGGCATGAGGGGCAAGCTTAAAGCAGAGTAGGGGGAAATTGGTGTGTGTGGGGGGGGGTGTGTGTTGAAGAAAGATAAGATTTGAGCCTCTCTGAGCTGAAAGATAAGATATGAAAGGGAACTCAAAATGGGCATTGTTGAAGCAAGATGCTGGAGACTCACCATATGATCTAGCAATCCCACTCCTGGGCATATATCCAGAGGGAACCTTAATTCAAAAATATACATGCACCCCAGTGTTCATAGCAGCACTATTTGCAATAGCCAAGAGATGGAAACAACCTAAATGTCCGTCAACAGATGACTGGATAAAGAAGCTGTGGTATATTTATACAATGAAATCCTACTCAGCCATAGAAAATAGAAAAATAATGCCATTTGCAGCAACATGGCTGGACCTGGAGATTGTCATTCTAAGTGAAGTAAGCCAGAAAGAGAAAGAAAAATACCACATGATTTCACTTATATGTGGAATTAAAAAAGAAAAAAAAAGACAAATGAACTTATTTACAAAACAGAAACAGACTCACAGACATAGAGAACAAACTTATAGTTACCAGCAGGGAAAAGGGGTGGGAAGGGATAAACTGGGAGTTCGAGATTTGCAGATACTAATTACTATATATAAAAATAGATAAACAACAAGTTCATGCTGTATTGCACAGGGAACTATATTCAATATCTGGTAACTTATGATGAAAAAGAATATGAAAATGAATATATGTAAGTGTGTGTAAGATGGAAGCACTGTGCTATACACCAGAGATTGACACAACATTGTAAACTGACTAGATTTCAATAAAAAATACATATATACAAGAAAAATTTTTAAAAACCTGCTGGAGAAAGGCCAAAGGGAGTGGAGTTGGGAGCACAGATGAGGAAAGACATTTCTTCCTCCCAGACCAGCTTTTCCAGCTCCTCTCCCAACACGGCCCCATGCCCTCCTCTCCAGCCCCCTCACTCTCATCCTGTCACACTTTGTCCTGCCTTCGTGGCCTTGCACAGATTGTTCCCGCCACCCGGAGCACTGGACACCCAACTGTCTCCTGTTGAACTCTGACTCATCCTCTCAGACACGACTCACAGAGCACCTCTGGGAAATCTTCCTGACTCTTCCATTCAAGCAAAGTAAATGCTCCTTCTCTGGTATTGAAAGACTTGTAAGAGACACGTTTATTGGTGTGTTTATTTTTTCTAACTCCCCACCAGACTGGAAGTACCTCCAAGGGGAAGGACTCTGCCCGATGCATACAGATTGAACTTTCAAGAAATGTTGACTGAATGAGTGAATGAGGAAAGGAAGAGTCATTGCGTGCTTCTGGAGCTTTACAATGGAGAAGAAAAGTGCAGCCTTTTGCTGGGCTGAGAAGGATGGATGGGTTGAAACTTGAGGAGAAAATGGAACTGTTGGGACGGGCTCTTGGGAATTCACTGGAAAGTCAGAGATGATGGAAGGATCTGGAAGCACAGTAAAAGCCTAGCTGAAGTCTGCATGCCAGTGGCATCAACTTAAATAGAAATCCACAAAAGTGAAGTTCGTGACCTTCCTGTAAAGTGAAAAGCAACTCTCCCACACTCAATAGCTTTATCTGGGAAATAAATTAAGAGAGATCAAGTCAGATTTGTGAGACCTCAGGGACAGAGTGTCTGAGACAGCTGGGGCTTTCTCAAAGGCATAAAAATACCAACATTCTGTCCAAGTCCATGATCAAAGCCTTGCCAGACTCACTCATGAAAAACAAAATCCACCTAATAGTATTAAGAAAATCTTTGATTCCTAATCTGTCGCTGTGCAAAAATTTGAGTTTTGTTCACCAAGTAGAATTAAGTATCAATTAGAATGTTTCTTAAATCTGTATGGTTACCACAATTTAGCAATAGGAACTGATGGGTGTGGCCAGGAAGAAATCATCAGATGTAAATTAATAGAAACTTGAGTGCACTTGCCTCATCCCATTTCCTTTCCTGAAACTCTGTAATCCCAGAACATCACAGAATGTCAGAACTTGGAGGAACCTTAAAGAACATCGAGGCCAATAACCTCATTTTCTCAGAAGCCAGGGTAGAAAAATGACTTCTCAGGCCTCCCATCTCATTAGTGGTGTAACTGAGCTGGAAACACAATTTTTCTCATCTTTCCATCACCATGTCATGAAAATAAAATTATGTTCAATTAGAGAATTAATTCAGTATGGTTCAAAAGTTCCCTGTCCCAAAGAATTAGGTTAAATAATGTTTTCTTGCCAAAAATGGTATCCCCTCAGATAGCCAAAAAATACTGTTTTCTAGAATCCTTTATTTCCACGGAGCTTCAGAAAGCCATGGCTTTACTGAACACATACTAAGTGCTCTAAGAGTTCTGAAGGGAAAGAGTGTGACTGACGTAGGAGATAGTAGGTGGGAAAGAGAAGAGGTGACGAAAAAGCCTGGAAGAATGGACCGAATCCATGGAGTCAGGAGAAGGAACCACACTCCTGACCAAGATAAAGGAAAAGAGCACAATGAAAGATTCAGGGAACCTCATTGCCAAATTTGAATTGGAATTAATTTATTTAGAACAGTGTTTCTCAGAGCATATTCCACAGAACACTGCTTCTGCAATATGCTTTATAAAAAGATAAAAATGAAGAAAGGAGGAATTCTGTGTTCAGACACGATTGGGAAATGCTACCCACCCTCTCGAAGAGCCCCAGTGCACATTAGCTTACTGACGGTGCCAAGCCTTCCTACAGTCACGTTTCTTTTGTTTGTGTGTGTGTGTGTGTGCTTTAAAAACGCAAAAGCCCTTCTGAGCTCAAGGACCATACAGAAAGAGACCACCACTCAATGTTTAGCTCTTTGCAGACCCCTGCCATCGAGATCGAGGCCTCTTTTTTTTTCTTTTTTTTTTTTTTTTACATAACGCCTATCAATGTTCTATTACCTCTGGTTCTGCTGGAGACATGTTAGAAAATACGGCGGAGAGAACTGGCTGTGGAACACTGAACATAATCATCAAACTGGAGAGCTGCTTAAACGCAGCTTCCTGGGCCTGAAGTCCGCATTTCGGCAGGCACTCCAGGTGATTCTGATACATGTGGTCCAAAAGTCACCCAGTTAAGGGGAAGCTGACAGTCACCGGAAAACAAGGGTGAGGATGACCTTGGGGTTAAAGGTCAAGAGGTGGCCTCAGACAATGAGGGAAAAGAATGGGGCTAGAGCTCAGTTACCTCAGAGAACATTTCAAAGCTCCTTTAGAGGAAGATGGCCACCTCCCTGAAATAATCAAACGGAAGAAGGCTTTCCTGAGAGGTGGGGCGGCCACAGCGCTACCGCCCACATTCCCCCCGCCCTTGGGGAGGTCTCACTAAGCATCTCTGCCGCCTCCCCTCGAGACTGGTGGGGGTCGCCGAGGGGGGGCTTCCCCCTTCTCCTAAATGTTTTGTGGTACAGCTGAGCAAGGAGAGGCATTCATTCAGGGAATCAGTAAATCTTGTGGAAAACAAAAGAAGATAGCACTATGTTATTGAATAAACCAGTTCTCAAGGTTTTACTCAGCTCAGTATTACAGGCTTTATTCTCCAGAGCATGTAGACTTCACGCCTGTAGAACTTTCTAGCTGCTTCTGTGGTGTGAGTGACTTCAGTCCCCAGGTGTGCCAGAATTGGCTCAACTGGGTGCATCTCTTCCCACCTCCCTGTTCAGTGTCTTCGATTTGGTGGCTTCAAATTGGCCATGATGGGAATGTTTACTACACAGAAATCAGCAAAAAAATCAAGGTTTTTTTTTTCTTTTTTTTTTCTTCCAGAGCTAGTACATTAAACAGTTACCGGCATATCACTGTTTCAGACCCACCACCCAGAATGCATAATAGCTCCACGGATAAAGGTGCAGGCTGTGCATTAAACCATTCCTTGTTTCGAAGCCCAGCACCATCTCCCTTACTCATTGTAAAACTTCATCTCTCAGAGTCTCAGCCTACCCTTCTGTAAAAATGCACATAATCACAGCTTCCATTTTAAGGCTGGGAGTCCTGTATAAGGAAACTCAGCCCAGTACCTGATGCATGGTAAGCACTCCCAGGTGAGTCTAGGCATATTAGGGTCTTAAAAGTAAAAGCAAAAGAGGCCCTGAGCAAAACAGGACTTCTCCATCCCTCCTGCCTGATACCTTACAAGGTTCCCTTTCCTATCTGAGAACCCTGCCTCCTCCCCAGGTGACTGGCAGTGAGAATATCTTCAGAGAGCTCTCACTTTATGTACAGGACCTCTTCCCATAGATTAAATTGACCGCTTGTATCAGGAGACAACCCGCTAAAGTCCAGCTGCTGCAGGTGACACACCTGTGCAGTAGCAGGGGGTGTTTTATCCCAGCCCCGCCAAGCCCATCATTGTGCCTTGTCTAGAGCACTCGCTTCTCTCTTCACCGGGCACAGGCCTCAAGGACAGACGCGGTGTCTGGGACCCCTTGTATAATAAACTGAATAGAGATTTCTGGAATGACTGAGAGCAATTCGTATTTAAAAAAATGTAAAATTTTCATGAATCTTGATTTGGATTTTACTTTCCTGCCTCAGTAAGTAAGAGCCGTCTGCCTGCAATCAAGCCATTCCCAGAGCTCTGAGCATGCTTTGAGACCTCCGGATCCTCATTACCAACATCCGTTCTCCCTACCTGATCCTAAATTTGCAGAAGAAGAAAGAAAACTGCACTAAAGCTGTACTAACCATGGGACAGCTTAGAGTCGCTGATTTTTTAGACTGAATGCCTAAAATCCAATGGTTTTCTTGTTACTTGCCTCTTCTGAGGGCTGAGAAGCGCCGCAGTGGACTGTGAGGCACATTTCCACAGCCCGAGTTGATTAAGGCCCCAAAACCCAGATCTGACTCATCCGCCTCCCCTTCAGCCGTGACTGGTGAAAACAGAGCTACGGGACCTGAAAGTTCCCGCCCTTCTGTCCCTTCCAGTCTCTGCCAGAGCCCAGCTGCCATCCGTGACTCTCTAAGCATTTTTTCTTACTTCTGCTTTAAAGAAGGGAAGAGCTTTTTCCCAAAGGACTTGAATTGATTTAGGCTAGCAATTAGTATGCAACACACAGTCCCAAATACACGAGCAGGGAGACCGATCAACGTGTCACTTATTTCATCAGCTACAATTTAATTATGAGCAGAAATTCTCTGCAGTTGTCTGTTCCCCATAGCCCATGATGTTCTGAATGTAAGGACAACTTCATTTGGATGAAGTTTTCAAGAAAAGCTTCTGAAAAATCAAGTTTGGAAAATTCAAGTGTCTGCAGGAAGTAGCTTCCAAGGTAAGAATGGCCCACTCCTTAACATCCTTTATTCAACAATTATCTGTCAGAGGTCTACTATGTACATGTTGTAGGGTGCTGGGTGCTGGGAATCCAGGACAGAGGGCCCCTGCTCCACAAAAGAGCCTCCATGCCAGTGAGGAATCAACACTGAAACACTGCTTCCACTAATAAAAAACTGGTGATACGTGATGGTAAATCTCATGAAAGGGAAATGCTACAAGAGGAGGTGGAGATGAGTTGGCGATGGTTTTCTGAGGAAGGGACATTGAAGCCAAGATTTAAAAGACGAGAATTGAGCCTGGCATAGCATGGAGAATATTTTAGAATAAAGGACTACCAAGAACAAAAGGTCCCAAGGTGGAAAAGAGCAAACCAAGGAACACCAATGTGGCTGAAGTGAGGGCAGACAAGTGCTCCTATGTGATGGTCAAGTTAAGGATTTGGCCATTATCTTAAGAGCAATGGGAAACCATGAAGGTGTTTCCAGGCAGTGAGTGACATCCTCAGCTTTGCCATTTTTATCGTTTATTCTGACTTTTGCGCGGTGAGTGGGCTGGAGGGAGGCGAGAGAGGCTCTGGGCGGCCAGTTAGGAGGCGTTAGTGTTGTCCAGGAGAGTAATCTTAATGTCCTGCTTCCCAAGCACCAGGACGTGGAAGATGTGGTCACACAGGGAAAGTTTATTCAACTAGAGCCTCTAGAACTACGCGGGGAGGAGGTGTGTCCTGTCCCTCAGACCAGAGACTTGGGCTCATTGACAGAAATTTCCTGCTTGCAAGATTCCAACTTCACAGAGACCCCCCAGCCCACCCCACTGGGGCCTGGGTGACCACCTGCAGGCTGTCCCACATCATTCCCACTGGGACAAATACTCACTGAGCTGCACCGCATAATGACCTGAATGCAGCTCTTGCCTTTGGGTAAATGAGGACACCAGGCAGAGGAGGAAGAGGCACAGGCAGAGACACGGTCCCAAGTCAGACACGGAAGAGGGTGAAGCCATTTCGTAGCCCTGTGACCTTGCACAGCTGCTTTCCATCTCGTGCCTCAGTTTCTTCCTTTTACTGCAAAATGGGGCTAGTCAGCTGCCTCCTGGGTTTTTGTGAGGGTTCACAGAATAAATGGATTAGAATGTGTAAGGATTATTCTGCACAGAAGCTGCCCTTGAGAAGCCCCCCATTTGGACCCAGGCTCGTGTTTGTACCGCCTCTGCCATTTAATCTCTGACTTGGGCAAGTTAATAAAGGTCTCTGTGTCTTGGATTCCTCATCTGTGAAAATGGAGATGATAAAACCTACCCAAAAAGGTGGTCCTGGCTATTAAATGAGCCAGTTTTATTTCTGCCTCCACGTTCGTTCGCACAGGGAGGCGCGCCAGGAGCGGGCTCTTCTCAGAGCTGTAGAGGCGGTAGGTGGAGGGAGAGGAAATGAGACAACTTTGAGTGTAGAACAGGGGACTCGAGAGGTGTCCAGGTAACACCCTCACTCCATCCCCACCTCTCTGCACAAAGAGGATGAAAATTATTCAGAGTGAAGTGGAATCTGCCAAATATCCCTGGGGAGAGACTCTAATTAGCATTTAAAGGATGCTGGAAACGGATATGCTGATAAAGTAAAAGTCTTCAGTTTGGAATTCTCAGCACTAAAAACGTGCATCCTGCTCCAACCAGGGCAACAAAGGAAACCTCCCCAAGTTGCTTTCCTGTTTTTCAGTTGAGGGTGGCTTGTGCTTAATTTCTGCCAGCTCCAGGCCTGTCTGCTTAAAGCAAGCGTTCTCTGGGTGGTGCACTTTTATTCCTTTATTCCACACAGTCACTAACACCTTGCTACAGAGCAGTGAGGCTTGGTGTGTGCCAGGAGGAACTCACAGCCAGTCGGGGCGATGGCAGCAGGTTCACAGCATGGTTAGGGCTGCCATGGGGACCAGGACATGCCTGCGGCAGCCCAGTTAGAGGACATTCTTCAAAGAGGGAAGATCTGAGCTGTACTTTGTACTGAGGAGGAGAAAGGAAAGCAAAGTGGGCACCCTGAGCTGGTCACCCTGCAGACATCATCTCTGAGCTGGGAAGAAAGGCAATGCAGGTGGAGGAAAGAAGCAGCCAGCGAGGGCAAAGGCAGGGAGGTGGGGGAAGGGATCTCAACCCCTGAGCTGAGATCCCCCCTCCCAAGAGGAAAAGTCCTGACCGCTCAGAATGGAAGGAGAGTAGCCCAGCAGTTCATCATACCAGGGCAGTTCAGAGATGAAATTAATCTAAAGAGCAACTGAGCTACTGAGGTCCGTAGACTAACTGGTCATTCTCTCAAATGAGGGAAAATGGGCTCAGAGAGGTGAGGACACATGCCCATTGTCACACAGCAGTTAACTCACAACCAGGCCTAGAAGCCAGGTTTCCTCTTTGGCATCCAGGATGGATTCCTTCCTCTGCACTAAAGCAGGGGTCCCTGGAGGCCAGTGATGTTCATTCTGGCCAACAAACTGGGAGACCTACTCGCACGGGTACTAACAGTCCTGAGCCAACAACACCCTCCAGCCCTTTTGGTCATCTCAAGGGCTGGGAGAGGGAGGAAGGAGAGGTTACAAACCCAGACTCACCAGGACCCAACCTACCAACCAAAGGAAAGTAAAGGCTTACACGATACCTGACACTGGAAACAATCTAAACTTCTAGCAGTAGGTGGGTGATTAAACAATGATGAATCTATTCAATTGGCTGCTCCTAAGCTATTAAAATTTTAAAAATATACTAACATTAAAATACCTATAATATAATATTAAGGAAAAGATATAAAGTAATAATACTGTCTAAAAGAAAAAAATAACTGAAGGAAAATAAAAATGTTGGCAAATGATTACTTTGTAAAACAATAATTTTGCTAAATAATGAACTAAAAGTAATTAAAACATTTTAAATTATGTAGTTTTTTTCAAATTATCTTTAATTAGCATGTTCTGCCTTTACAATACTAAGGTATACACAACATACTCACATAAAATATCTATCTATACAGACACATGTGAGTGATTTTTCTCATCTCGCCCTCTTCCATTGGAAATACCAGGCTAGCCATGTTTAAGGTCAGTTAACAGGCTAACAGCACACATCTGCTTGTGTGTCCAGAGTTGTGCCATATACTGTAGAAGATAGAAAAAGAATTAGAAGGTACAAACCTGTGCTCAAGTCTTAGAGAAATTTAACCAATAGAAGCGCAGACTGAGATATAGCAGGTCTCCATTAACTATTCATTGAATGAATGAGTGAACAAATATAGGTCCATGTGGACTGTGTATAGAGTCAGGCTGTCTGACTTGTCAGGGGAAAAGCCTGGAGCTGCTTTTCCCAGAGTCCCTTTCTGGTATGGTTCTCGGTCAGTTCTGCCAAGAAGAGGCTCTTGAAGGGCTCTGGGAGACTAGAGAGGAAGAGACATCATACCCCAGGGGCAGCCGTTTGCAGGCACTTGGCAGAGGCGGGTGTTTGAGGGATCACCCTGAGAATCGCCCTTTTTGATACTGCAAGCTGTCAAATCACAACCGATCAGACATGTGAATTATGTGCGTGTGGAAGAATGACTCTCCTTCCTGCTTCGTTCACTCAGACACCCTTTCAATCCTCCCCTCACTCATTCAAGTTTCTCTCTCTCAAGCCTCTGCATCTGTACCGTCAGGAGAGGTGAGATAATGATGTCATCAGCTTTTCTTTTAAAGCAACTGCTAATAAATTATGATTTTCCCCAGGAAGATCTCTTGGGCTAATAACAGTTTGGTTCTGGCAGCGGTGGCCAACCCTGTGCAGTAAACCAAAGGTAGTCTTTACCAAGTCACTGAGACATCTCGAACCGAGGCCACACATTTCCGGGGCCTGCTTCAGAATGAATCCAGCCCCTACATCCTCAGGGGCCATGGAAGAGTGGCAGAGCCCGCTCCAGTCTGGCCGATGTACTCAATGCCAAGGACGGGTTTGGCCGTCTCATTCCTGTTCATTATCCATCCACTAAATACACACCTGTCAAACACCCACTGTGCAGGCACTTGTAGATGACAGAGACACAATGGCAGCAAGACATGGTCCCCATCCTTGAAGAGCTCAGAGTCTAGGACAGCAATCAATGCTAAAATTGCATTCAGAGAAGGGTACTTCGTTTAGAGTCAAATAGTGTTTTCATACTAAGTGCTGTTACAGAAATAAAAATACAGACCAAGAGACTACAGAGGGAGCTCTGAGTGGAGGTAAACTTGGCTCCCAAGCAGGGAACATCCAGCAGACAGTTCAGGCTCTGAAGGGTGAGGTTTAGAAAAAAGTAAGTGAAGTCTGTCTTTTAAAGCCAAAAAGTGGCCACTCACTCTGTCTCATTTAGGAAAACCAAGGCTCTGAATGCCACTGACTGGCTGATATGCCACCAGCCAGTGCACCTAAGTGCCAAGATGGCTGCAGAGGTCTCTGCTGTGTACAGGATGCACCTGCCTTGGGGATATGGCTTTCAGTTGCCTTTACCCCCAATGCTTTAAGCTGTCTCATTTGGGATTGTGGCTTCCAGGTGTCATTTTAGCAGAAGTCAGTTCTCTACCGCTGGCAGCAGACTGGATGGCATGTCAGGATTCGTTAATAGGATGACCATATAATTTATCATCTTAACCAGAATGCTGGTTAGAGTAAAAGAGTGACTGCTAATAATTACAGCAGGACAACAGGACAGCTATAGAACCACCTCAAGAAGGATGGTCAGTACTGAAAGCAGAAGTACAGGGGTGATACTGTGTGCTGGACCTGTGTAACACTACCAGCTGTTCACATAGGCTTTCTTTCACTTAATCTGGCAACAACTTAAGAAGTAGATGTTTATTATCCCCATTTTACAAATGAAGAACCAAGGCTCAGATAACTAAGGAACTTGCCTTGGTTAAAGGGGTAGTAAGAAGTGGAGGCATAATGTGAAACCAGGTCTGTTTGACTCTAATATCCATTCTCTTCACAGCCATTATATGGGCTCTGAAGTGGTGGCACTTGTCCTACAAGGCCCTCACTGTCTTTGGGCCAGTGGTACAAGTTTTCCTTAACAATTGTGATGTGGTCATTTACTGCTGTGTGCCATTACTTTGTTGAATTTCAACCACTGATTCAATTCAATTCAACACACATTAGAGCTGAACTTGGCACTATGAACGCACAGTTAAACAGGTTATTCTGACTCTGAATATCTCACAGAACAGGGGGAAGACAAGCATGAAACCAAAGATTACAGAACTGTATGATAAGTGCTGGGATAGAGTATGGGTAAGTGCCAGGGTAACACTATGATTAAGTTCCAAGGTCTCGGAGAATCTCCACGAGGAGATCCATCGCGTCATGCAGAGCTTTCCCAAAGGAGGTGTCACCCTGAGTATAAAGGATGAGTAGCAATTGGCTACAAAAAAAAAAAAAAAATCAAGACTACAGCACAGGGAATAACACATTCACAGGAACAGCGATGTGAATGTGTCACCAAGCAGGACCCTATCCGGCCTTCCGCAGAGAGACCCCTCCCCCATATCCTCTGCTGAAGCTCCTCTCTGAAGTACCCAGGCAACTGTATCTGATGCATCTTTCCTGGGTTTTTCAGATGTTAAAAAACACTGCCAAATGGAAAAAATCAACTACTTGATGATCATGAGCATTGCAGCCCCCAGACCCGCTGGCACCTAAGGATTGATCATCATCAATCAGAGAGTTGTGCACAGCTGATCACATACCCTGGGACGCCCCTCCCTCCCTCAGGTTCCTTCAGAAATGCTCAGCTGAAAACTTGCAGGGAATTGAGCGTTTTTTGGATACAAGCTGCTCATTTCTCCCAAGTCCGGCCAGAGGCAGCCGCTTCCCTGGGTCTCCAGTAGCTGCCAGGACTCACTTCACTCCAGGGAACTAGGAGGGACTCCCCCTGACAGGTACCAGATGCCCCCATGGAGTCTGTTTGGAGGGAGAAACGTCCTGAGCTGTGACCACATTCAGGGTCACCTTGGGGTGAGTTCGTCCAGCGTGGCGCAGTGGGGGAGTTCTCTCCACTCCATCTGGGTTCATTCCCTTCCAGGAAGTGAGCTGCTCTGGACTCACTGGGAGCCAGTCTAGGTCAGTTCTCTTTCGAGAGCTGGACCAATCTGTAGGGGGCCTCTGTCTGGGCATGGACGTGGAAATTTTAGACTAGACCGCCTCAGGTTTTCTGTGTGACCGTGGCATATTTGTTGTTTGCGTTTTTGTGTGTATTGTTTTGGGGTGAGCCGCTCCGACTTGGGCAGGATGGGAAAATTCTACCCGCTCCACCTAGGCTGATTACTTTCTGGAAAGTGAGCTATTCTGGGCTCATTGGGGGCACTCGCTTTCGGGAGATCTTTTTTTTGTGGGACCATATTTTTCGTGTGTGTATCGGTACTTGCATTGGCCAGTTGAGACATCTTTGGTGAGTAACAGGCCTTGAGTGTGATGACACCAGGGTATCATTCCCTCCTGTGTTGATGTAAAGTGGGGGTTTATTTACGGACGGATAGTACACACTCCAGGGGAGAGCAAGCAGGCTCAGGTGAGCAGCTGCCCTGAGTTTCTTTGGCAGGTGGGGTACATAGAATGTAAAAATGGGCGGAATATTCATGGGGAGGGAAGGGCTTGGGGTCATATCCCTGATTTTTACCCCAACTCCACCTTCCCGAAGTGGGGAGGGATTTTTGTCTTTAGTTTGGGTTGGAAGTGTCATGGCGTCGGTGCACGATGGGTACTTCTAGTCGGCCAGGCTAATTGTATTGTAATGAGGGCATAATGAGCAACAGGTGACATTCAGACACTGGCGATTCCTGCCTTTACCTGCCTTTCTTTGTCAGCTTCCAGGTGGCTCATTATCCTAAAATGTATGACCGCTCATCAGCCCAGAGGTTCCTGCTTTGCTTACTCTGCCCAGGGGCCCCTGGTGCTTACATGCTGTGTGGTTTCCTGCATTCGGCCTGTGCCCCTCCTTTCTGCCCAGTTTCTACCACTTAGCCTGCATCCCCCTTTCTCTGCTCAGATCTAGCTCTCTGCCTGCTCTAACGTAGGGAACTGTGACTGAGAGGGACCACTTGGAGTGGTTACGTGCTTGATATTTGGTAACATCAGCCATGAATAATTAAGTATGGATGTTCCGTCTTATAGGCCCCCCCCCCGCCAAAGTATTTTGGCAAAACTGGGAGATCTCCAACTATGCTCCTATAAATGAAAGAAAATAATAGGGCTTTCTCTTGAGAGAGAGAGAGAGAGAGAGAGTGTGTGTGTGTGTGTGTGTGTGTGTGTGTTCCAGTACCTGAGTTCAAATCCTACTCGCACTTCCTGGTTTTGCTGACAGTGGGCATGTGAATGTGGGTGAATGATATATGTATTATTGTCTGTTACTGTAATTTCTTTAAACTGAAGTGGCTATTGGAGAATTGGAAAAAAAATTAAAAACCTTGAAAATAGCCAAGATGAATGGATTTTGTACAAGCAGTTAGAGGAAGAATTTTCATTTCTCTTCCTGTGCCTTTTAGATGTAAATGAGCTACCTGGGCTCTCAAGGGAAAAAGAAAAAAAAAATTTTTTAAACTCAAGTGAAAAACAGATCTCTGGTTCTTTCTTTATGTAAAAATTAACTTGTGGGCAAACCATATTAATTGACTTAAAAGTAAGTGCTTACAAACTAAATATTTCTAAGTATAAAAGAAGCTAGAGAGAAGAAATTTCAAGTTCATGTGATCTAGGAAATATTCACGATTAACTTGATATCTGATTTTAAAGCTAGCTTAAGCTTGTTGGTATAATCAATATAGATATGTCTTATTGTATCTAGGTTTACTGAAGGTCAATACATTCATGTTTCTGTTGTGGAGTTTGTCAGCAGAAAGAAAGATAACTTGGAATGATGAAATTCTCATAAGTAAATTAAATGCAAATGAGAAGAGCGTGTGGGTCGGTTCTTGGAAATAATTTTGTTTTACTAATGTCTACTTAGAGATGACCTCCTCAGATATTTGGTAACTTGAAATTTTAGGGTTGTTCTAAATTGGGTTAAATAGTGGTAGTTTGAATAGCTAGGTCATTCCCAAACAAAATAAGATACTGAAAGATTCCCTAGGAATTAAGATTTTTAGGAGTTGAGGGTTCTAATTTAAATATATGAAGCTACAAAAATAATAAAGGAACTATTTCAGTACACTGTAGGAAAAAGGATATATGTTTTAATTTTTTAAAAAATGCTATGAGGAATGGAATTACAATTGCATTCTATTAAGGATAAAGAAAATGATCTGGTCCTAGAGCTGGTTGTTTCTAGATGGGGAAGAAAATAAGGGACAAACTAATATGGATACAGAAAGCTGTGGAAAATTTGTAGAAAGGGAACCATAAAGGAGTGCTGTGTATGGTTGGGCTGAGATTAAACTTACTTAGGTAAATGGATTTCATTGTGAAAACAGGCTGGTGCAGGACTAGATTTGGTTCCTCTCTGTTAAAAGAACAAGTTTTCTTAGAATGCTTCTGATAACAGATTTTGTGAAATTTTTTGGTATTTTTGACAAACTTCCTATCAAATTCTACTTAGGACAAGTACAGGTTTCTTTTTTTAATCATACTGTTGACTGGGTAAGATCTTTTAAAAGTCTAATGAAATCTCTAGTAATAAAACTGTTAGTAAAAGATTAATTACATGAGGTTGAGTAAACTGATGAATATGGTTGTAATTTTTTGGTTTTATCTGAACTGTTACTGGCTTTCTGTTTTTTCTTTTTTTATTGAAGTATAGTCAGTTTACAATGTGTCAATTTGTGGTGTACAACACATTTCTTCAGTCATACATGAATATACATATATTCATTTTCACATTCTTTTTCACCTTGAGCTACTACAGTATATTGAATATATTTCCCTGTACTATACAGTATAAACTTGTTTATTTTATATATACACCAGTCAGTAATTGCAAACCTTGAACTGCCAATTTATCCCTTCTCAGTTTACCCTCTCCCCCCTGCAACCTTAACTCTGTATTCTATGTCTGTGAGTCTGTTTCTCTTTTATACATAAATTAATTTGTCTTTTTTTTTTTGATTCCACATATGAGTGATACCATGTGGCATTTTTCTTTCTCTTTCTGGCTTCGCTTAGAATGACATTCTCCAAGGACATTCATGTTCTGCAAATGGCATTATGTTGTCATCTTTTATGGCTGAGTAATACTCCATTGTATAAATATACCACAACTTCTTTATCCAATCATCTGTCAATGGACACTTAGGTTGTTTCCATCTCTTGGCTATTGCAAATAGTGCTGCTATGAACATTGGAGTGCAGGTGTCTTTTTGAATTAGGGTTCCTTCTGGATATATGCCAAGGAGTGTGATGTTGGGTCATATGGTCAGTCTATTTTTAGTCTTTTGAGGAATCTCCATACCGCTTTCCACAATGGTGGCACCAAACTGCATTCCTACCAATAGTGTAGGAGGGTTCCCATTTCTCCACAGCCTCTCCAGCATTTATCATTGGGGGACTTTTGAATGATGGCCATTCTGACTAGGGTGAGGTGAGACCTCATGGTAGTTTTCACTTGCATTTCTCTGATAATCAGTGATACTGAGCAATTTTTTCATTTGCCTATTGGTCATTGATATGGCTTCATTGGAGAATTGCTTGTTTCGGGTTCTGCCCATTTTGTGATTAGGTTTTTGTTTTTGTTTTTGTTTTCTTATGTAATTTTATGAGCTGGATCTGTTTGATTCAACTGTTTCCCAAATGTTTGTCTCCCTATCAGTATGGTCTCCAATCAGTATGGCCCCCAATTTTTAGAATGGAAAGAGAATTCTCCAATGGAGTTATCACAAAGTATAATTACGTATAAATACTCATGATGTATAACTGTTTGCTTTGTCTATTGCTAAATGCACATGTACAATGTTTGTGTAACAATTGGGTATAAGTAATAAAATATATGACCTATAAATTGTTTCCCATTAACATACCTCTGATCCTATTTACAATATCTGATTAGTTTTCCCCCAACATGGATAACTAGACAGATAGAAAGGAGGCCTAGCAGCGAGGGACATGATCTAAACCTGGGGCAGGAGCTACCACCACAGCATAGAGTGACAGGCCTTTTCATCAAGGCTTTCTATCAAAAGGTTTATAATCTAAAGGGGAAATCTGCATGTACTAAGGTATGGAGAAGTCATTCTGACTTATGCATGGTTTAACTTCAGTTTTACTGACCAAAGCTGCCTGTTTTATGGCCTCTTGACATGCACTGTACATCTGCTTTGGCCATTGAGGAGGGTGATGCACTTTGAAACTCAAAGAGGAGTAGCTGTGGTTCAGACATTCAAGGTAAAACTAGGAGCCGTTGTGGGTGTGATTTCAGACACACTCCTGTGTTGTCGAGAACTCTCATTTCCTGAGCTGTGTCACGCTCACACATGGGTGCCACCAGCGATTCTCAAAGAGGTATCTGCTGGCAGATGGCAGCTACAACCTTATGACCTCAAGGTCTCATGTCCTCTTATAACTATTAAATTTTTAGACAGTAAAATTGCTTTTGATCTGATGTTAGCAGACAAAAGGAGACATGTAGTGGCTGATAGCTATGTTATACATATGTTAATACCACATCCAAAGTTAAAACCTCAGATAAAAGTGGACACCTGGCTGTAAGTCTCCCCCAAAGTGCTAGGTCCAGACTGGTTTTCAGGCTTAGTCTCCTGAATTCCTCAGGGAATGGGATCTTAATCATACAAGACTCAGATCCAGGACTTGGAACTCAGGAATAATTCAACTTGGTGTCCATTCTGTAAATTGAGGTAGGACTATATCCTGTTTCAGCAGTAAGTATCCAGAGCAGTCGTCACCCTAGTCCCTGAAAGATTTAGGGAAGGATGAAACAGGATTGGAGTTTGAAACCAACTTCCTCCAATGAGTTTGATCAACCTCTCTGTCCAAAGCATTATTCTGCTTCTTGTCCAACACCTGTTCTCCTCAAGATTGAGGAGGATCAGAGGAAAGGGGGGAATTGTAACTGAGCAGGACCCTATGGGGCCTTCCCAGGACAGACCCCTTCCCCATATCCTCTGCTGAAGCTTGTCTCTGAAGTACCTAGATAATTGTATTTGATGCATCTTTCCTGAGTTTTCAGGTGCTAAAACCACCACCAAATGGAAACATTAACTACTTGATGATCATGAGCATGTAGCTCGAAGACCTCTGGTGCCAAAGGATTGATTACCATCAATCAATCAGAGAATTGTGCACAGCTGATCACATACCCTGGGACGCCCCTCCCTCCCTTCAGAAATGCTCAGCTGAAAACTTGCAGGGAATTCAGCGTTTTTTGGATACAAGCTGCTCATTTCTCCCAAGTCCGGCCAGAGGCAGCCGCTTCCTTGGGTCTCCAGTAGCTGCCAGGACTCACTTCACTCCGGGGAACTAGGAGGGACTCCCCCTGACAGGTACCGGCTGCCCCCATGGAGTCTGTTTGGAGGGAGAAACGTCCTGAGCTGTGACTACATTCGGGGTCACCTTGGGGTGAGTTCGTCCAGCGTGGCGCAGTGGGGGAGTTCTCTCCACTCCATCTGGGTTCATTCCCTTCCAGGAAGTGAGCTGCTCTGGACTCACTGGGAGCCAGTCTAGGTCAGTTCTCTTTCGAGAGCTGGACCAATCTGTAGGGGGCCTCTGTCTGGGCAAGGAAGTGGAAATTTTAGACTAGACCGCCTCAGGTTTTCTGTGTGACCGTGGCATATTTGTTGTTTGCGTTTTTGTGTGTATTGTTTTGGGGTGAGCCGCTCCAACTTGGGCAGGATGGGAAAATTCTACCCGCTCCACCTAGGCTGATTACTTTCTGGAAAGTGAGCTATTCTGGGCTCATTGGGGGCACTCGCTTTCGGGAGATCTTTTTTTTGTGGGACCATATTTTTCGTGTGTGTATCGGTACTTGCATTGGCCAGTTGAGACATCTTTGGTGAGTAACAGGCCTTGAGTGTGATGACACCAGGGTATCATTCCCTCCTGTGTTGATGTAAAGTGGGGGTTTATTTACGGACGGATAGTACACACTCCAGGGGAGAGCAAGCAGGCTCAGGTGAGCAGCTGCCCTGAGTTTCTTTGGCAGGTGGGGTACATAGAATGTAAAAATGGGCGGAATATTCATGGGGAGGGAAGGGCTTGGGGTCATATCCCTGATTTTTACCCCAACTCCACCTTCCCGAAGTGGGGAGGGATTTTTGTCTTTAGTTTGGGTTGGAAGTGTCATGGCGTCGGTGCACGATGGGTACTTCTAGTCGGCCAGGCTAATTGTATTGTAATGAGGGCATAATGAGCAACAGGTGACATTCAGACACTGGCGATTCCTGCCTTTACCTGCCTTTCTTTGTCAGCTTCCAGGTGGCTCATTATCCTAAAATGTATGACCGCTCATCAGCCCAGAGGTTCCTGCTTTGCTTACTCTGCCCAGGGGCCCCTGGTGCTTACATGCTGTGTGGTTTCCTGCATTCGGCCTGTGCCCCTCCTTTCTGCCCAGTTTCTACCACTTAGCCTGCATCCCCCTTTCTCTGCTCAGATCTAGCTCTCTGCCTGCTCTAACGTAGGGAACTGTGACTGAGAGGGACCACTTGGAGTGGTTACGTGCTTGATATTTGGTAACATCAGCCATGAATAATTAAGTATGGATGTTCCGTCTTATAGGCCCCCCCCCCGCCAAAGTATTTTGGCAAAACTGGGAGATCTCTAGCTATGCTCCTATAAATGAAAGAAAATAATAGGCTTTTCTCTTGGGGGGTGTATGTGTGTGTGTATGTATGTGTGTTCCTATGTCCAAATCCTACTCTCACTTCCCGGTTTTGCTGAAAGTGGGCATGTGAATGTGGGTGAATGATATATGTATTATTGTCTGTTACTGTTACTTCTTTAAACTGAAGTGACTGACAATTGCGGGGAAAATAATCTCAGAAAATAGCCAAGATTATTGGATTTTGTAAAAGCAGAGGAGGAATTTTCATTTCTCTTTCTGTGTCTTTTAGATGTAAATTATCTACCTGGGCTCAAGGAAAAAAAAGATTTTTTTAAAATTCAAATGGAGAAACTGAGATCTCTGGTTCTGTCTCTGGTTCTATCTTTATGTAAAAATTAACTTGTGGGAAGCCATATTCATTGACTTAAAAGTAAGTGCTTACAAACTAAATAATTCTAAGTATAAAAGAAGCTAGAAGAAATTTGAAGTTCATGTGATCTACGAAATATTCAATACTAACTTGATATCTGATATTAAAGCTAGCTTAAGCGTGTTGGTATAAACAATACAGATATGTCTTATTGTATCTAGGTTTACTGAAGGTCACTACGTTCATGTTTCTGTTGTAGAGTTTGTCAGCAGAAAGAAAATTAACTTGGAATGATGAAATTCTTATAAGTAAATTAAATGCAAATGAGAAGAGCTTTTGTGTCAGGAAATAATTTTGTTTTACTAATGTCTAGTTAGGAATGATCTCTCCAAATGTTTGGTGACTTGAAATTTTAGAGTTGTGCTATATTGGGTTAAATGGTGGAAGTTTTTTGAGTAGCAAGGTCATTCTGAAACAAAGTAAGATACTGAAAGATTCACTAGAAATTAAGATTTTTTAGGAGTTGAGGGTTGTAATTTAAATATGTTAAGCTACTAAAATAGTTCCTTTATCATTTCAGTATACAGTGGGAAAGTAGGATATGTTTTAATTTTTTTAATGATATGAAGAATGGAATTGCAATTACATTCCATTAAGGGTCAAGAAAATGATCTGGTCCTAGAGTTGGTTGTTTCTAGATGGAAAAAAAAAATAAGGGGCAAACTAATATGGATACAGAAAATTGTAGAAAGTTTTAATAAGAGAGCCCTAAAAAAGGAGTTCTGTGTGTGGTTGGGCTGAGATCAAACTTACTTAGGTAAATGGCTCTTGTTGTTAAAGCAGCTGGTGCAGGACTAGGTTTGGTTCCTCTCTGTTAAGAGAACAAGTTTTCTTAGAATGCTTCTGATAACAGATTTTGTGAAATTTTTTGGTATTTTTGACAAACTTCCTATCATATTCTACTTAGAGTTCTTCTGACTTCAGCTAACATTCGGATGCTTCAGAGAACCCCGGAGGCAACTCACAGAAAAATATTTAACTAGGATTGGTTGGTTAGTATGTGAAATTACATGTGAAGTGTTGTCAAATGAGTGATAAGCATCCTCAGATTATTCGGTATGGATACATGTTATTAAAACAGACTTTCTGGAAATTACATAGAGCTTCTGAATTTTGGATATGTCCCGGTATAATGCTATCAGTCATAATGCTGGTCATCTTAGAATGCTGTATGTCACAGCAAGTGGATGAAGCTTCTTGATCAAAAACATTGTGATCAAATGTTTTACCTTGAGTTTTTAAGGTTTTTGTCATAGTTTAGCTAATGCTGTGCAAAACTTCATCTTCAAGAAGATTCATAACAGGGATTTCTTGACAAAGTACAGGTTTCTTATAAATCATACTGATCTGGGTAACATTTTAAAACCTAATAATCTCTGGTTTAATAAAGCTGTTAGTAAAAGGATTAATTACATGGGTTGAATGAACTGATAAAGATGGCTGTATTTTTTGGTTTTATCTGAAATATTACTGGCTTTTGATTTTTTTTTTTTCCTTTTTATTGAAGTGTAGTCAGTTTTCAATGTGTGTCAATTTCTGGTGTACAGCACTTGATCTGTTTTTTAATTAAAGTGTTTCCCAAATGTTTGTCACCCTATCAGTATGGCCCCCAATTTTTAGAATAGAAAGAGAATTCTCTAATGGAGTTATCACAGAGTATAATTATGTATCACCACTCATGATGTAAAACTGTGCTTACTTTAAGCCTATTGCTAAATATAAACGTACAATGCTTTTGTAACAGCTGGGTATAAGTAATAAAATATATGGCCTGTAAAGTGTTTCCCTATTAACATACCTCTGATCCTGTTTCCAATATCTAATTAGTTTCCCCCAACGTGGATAACTAGGCAAAGATAAAGGAGGCCTAGCAGCGAGGGACAAGATCTAAACCTGGGGCAGGAGCTACCACCCCAGCATCGAGTGACAGGCCTTTTCATCATCAAGGCTTCTTTTGAAAGGTTTTTAATCTAAAAGAGAAATGATGGGGAAATCTGCATGTACTAAGGTATGGGGAAGTCACTTTGACTTATGCATGGTTTAACTTCAACTTTACTGACCAAAGTGGCCTGTTTTATGGCCTTTCACATGCACTGTACATCTGCTTTGGCCATCGAGGGTGATGCACTTTGAAACTCAAAGTGGAGTAGCTGTGGTTCAGACATCCAAAGTAAAACTAGGAGCCGTTGTGGGTGTGATTTCAGACACACTCCTGTGTTGTCGAGAACTCATTTCCTGAGCTGTGTCACGCTCACACATGGGTGCCACCAGCGATTCTCAAAGAGGTATCTGCTGGCAGATGGCAGCTACAACCTTATGACCTCAAGGTCTCATGTCCTCTTATAACTATTAAATTTTTAGACAGTAAAATTGCTTTTGATCTGATGTTAGCAGACAAAAGGAGACATGTAGTGGCTGATAGCTATGTTATACATATGTTAATACCACATCCAAAGTTAAAACCTCAGATAAAAGTGGACACCTGGCTGTAAGTCTCCCCCAAAGTGCTAGGTCCAGACTGGTTTTCAGGCTTAGTCTCCTGAATTCCTCAGGGAATGGGATCTTAATCATACAAGACTCAGATCCAGGACTTGGAACTCAGGAATAATTCAACTTGGTGTCCATTCTGTAAATTGAGGTAGGACTATGTCCTGTTTCAGCAGTAAGTATCCAGAGCAGTCGTCACCCTAGTCCCTGAAAGATTTAGGGAAGGATGAAACAGGATTGGAGTTTGAAACCAACTTCCTCCAATGAGTTTATGATCAACCTCTCTGTCCAAAGCATTATTCTGCTTCTTGTCCAACACCTGTTCTCCTCAAGATTGAGGAGGATCAGAGGAAAGGGGGGAATTGTAACTGAGCAGGACCCTATGGGGCCTTCCCAGGACAGACTCCTTCCCCATATCCTCTGCTGAAGCTTGTCTCTGAAGTACCTAGATAATTGTATTTGATGCATCTTTCCTGAGTTTTCAGGTGCTAAAACCACCACCAAATGGAAACATTAACTACTTGATGATCATGAGCATGCAGCCCGCAGAGCTGTTTCTGCCTAATGATTGATCACCATCAACCAATCAGGATTGTGTCCAGTGGATCACATACTCTGTGACCCTCTTTCTCAGCTGGCCTATAAACATGCTCAGTTGAAAATTTGGGGGGGTTGGGGGGGCACACGCCACCTGTTCTCCTTGCTCAGCCCTGCAATAAACCTTTCTCTGCTCCAAACTCTGATGTTTCAGTATGGGTTAGCCTCACTGTGCACTGGGGACGTGAACTTGCTTTCACTAAGAAAAGAGCCTTTAGGGACACAAACAACAAATGATTGTTTGGCTGGAGGGAAGGGGGCCGATCCCACACAGTGTGGTTGTGGGGGCCTGACATCATCCTTCCACTCAGCCCTGCCCAGAGGCTGCCCCCCAGGACCCAGCTGTGCCAGCCCCTGTATCCCAACCAAAGGAAATGGGGACCCAAGGCAGACAACGATAATCTCCTGGAGACTTTTCTTCCAGATCTGTTGTTTAAAGTTGTCATTCATCTGGGGTTGCTAAGTGGGTAGCGTGAGGGTGAAGGCTGCCAGGGCCACCTCTCCACTGTGTGAAGCAGGCTTGTCAGAGAGGAGAGTCAAGGTGCAGCAGATGCTGACACAGTGACAAAGAACCAGGGACAGGGAGCACCCAGAAGACCCAGCTTGAAACTGGTTCCAGCCACACCCGAAATTTGGAATTTACGTATCTTGGACTTTCCAGTTATAGGAAGTGTCTGTGAAAAATTAATCAGAGGAAGATGGAAAACTTTACTGGCGCCAAATTTGAGGATTATAACCCAGGAACATCATTTCAGAAAGCTCTGAGAGTTGTTCTGCCTGTTACAAGTCAAGGCCCAGTTATGTCAGTTTTTTGAGACAGAGGGACTGTACATTAAATGATATATTATTGACAGTTTACACAATCCAGATCTAAGCAGCATTGTGGCCCCTTAAAGATCAAGAAGGAATGTTACCTTTTAAGTAGTTGTCTTGCTGATACTGAAAGAACGTTGCTCTGTATGGCTGAGCAGGTCTTTTGCCGAGGGGGAGGTTTGATCAGTGCACAATGCAGATCTACAATGCAGAGCAGCTGGGAGACGGGGTCGAAAGGCAGAGAATACTTTTTGTTTAAATTTTTCTTGTATTGCCATAAAATATGAATTTTATTTCACAGAAGCAATAATTTTGTATTCTTAAATTCTTTGGGGTTTTTTGGTCCTAATACAGTGAGTCTGAGGTACTTCTGAGCCATCCAAGTGGGTATGTCCAAAACATGCCTGCGTCTCGGGAGGCATCAGTGAATTTGGAAATAAGACCAACGGAACTGAAACGTCAGGAGGGAACATCATGGCAACTGGGGATACAGGAGTGAAAGAGCCGTGGGCTGAGGTCCCAGCTCTGGGGAGAACGGTGAGGGGGAACCAGGCAGAGAGGAAGACCAGGAGAGAAAACAAGGAGAGAGTTAATACCAGAAGCTGAAGGGGGAAAAGCATAAAGGAGAGGGACTGCCCATCAGGGCCAAGTGTCACAGGAAGGTAAAAAGGATGCACCCTTGTAAGTGGAAATACACACACGCACACCCAAGACTGAGGGAGAGTAAGGTCATTGCTGTGAGAAGGGGTCAAAGCATAACTGAAGGTCCAAGGCCAGATTCCTCGGCCGCTTCCATTTTCATCTCGCTCTCACACGTTGCCAGTCCATCCTTGAAAATCTCTTCCGTTGGTTCCGTGCTGCCATCTTCCCTTCCTCTCCTCAGACTTCTTGTCCCTACTTTCTCCGCGTTCCTTAGTGATTCCTCGTTCTCTAGCTGACCTCTTAACATAAATCTTAGTGTTTCTCAAGGATATGAGACTCGTTCCTCTACTTACTGCACACTCTTCTTGGACTAAACACGCCCCTAGTACAATCCCAGTCCCCAAGCCCACGCCTGCAGCTCGGGAGCTGCTGAAGCTGTGCGGTCCAGGGAGGGTGTTCTCCCCAAACAGACCTCAGGAATGTCCAAGGAGGACTGTGAACAAAGAACTCCCCTGCGAGGGCAGCCAGGGACCACCAGGGCCACCGGCTAGACGTGCATGCTGAGCCCTGCACAGAAACACCCACTTGAAACCCAGCTGGGCTGAAATCCAGCGTGTGGTCCACTCTGCAAGCCACTGCCTCTGGCACAGGGCTGAGTCCCCAGGTTGAAGGGCTGTTGTCTCCTCGTCAGCACAGTGGCCTGGCTGCTTGCCACAGCTGCACCCACAAGGTGACTGCCACCCAGAGGGCTGCCTGTTCTAGTTTATTCAAAGGCGGGGAGTGGATTAACTGAGGCTCTGCTGAGTAAATTCCTCAGTTAGCTCATCTCCCAGCTGCCTGTTCTGCTCTCTGGAAAGATCCCCTCTATCCATTGTCTCCTGGTGGCAGCCAGGAAAATGGCCGTGCTCTCAGGTTGGCTGGGCCTGAGGGAGGACATACTGTAGTGTGAGTGATGTGAGCGTGCGATGCCGTCACGTGCAGTGTGTGCACGGTGTGGACACGTACACACACGTGTATGCACAGGTACCAGCTGTGTGCGGAGGATCAGAGTTTGGAGGGATGAGAGCAGGAGAGTGAAGGGGGCTGCTGCGCCTTTCCCATAAGGGGACACGGTGTTGTGAGAAGTTAGCGTGTGTCTCCCACCTCCGTGCCCATGCACCCTTGCGGCCTCACAAAGCTTAGGAGGTAAGGATGAATGTGGCTCCTACTTCTCAAGTGAGGAGGCTGAGGCTTGACAGGCAGAATCCCCAGAACAGAATTTGCTTCAGGAAGGGGTCACCATGGGGAGCCTGCCTGTGAGAGCTGTGTGGATGGAGGTGCTGGCAGGAGAGATGTCACAGAAGCTGCTAAGATGTCAGTGTCCTCTTGTTGCTCGGGGGCTCTTGTGTCCCAGTCATGCGTTTCTCCGTTGGTTTATATGCTCTCTTCGTTTGCTCACCCTCAGACACGGACCGGCCCTCATGCACGGCAGGCCCGCTCACCTGGCGAGGGTGGGAGAGGCGGGGTGAGAGGCCCAGCGCCCACGTGGGGTGCTAATGGGGTGAAGTGGCACAAGGCGGGGGTGGAGGAGGGGCACTGAGGACGAGAGCGGCAGACTTTAATTAAACTGTGAACACGTATCGGGCTTTCTTTTCTTTACATTCAGGCTCTGCCTGATTGAATTTCAGAACCCTAGGGCTGATGTTCTAAAATGCCTTTTAAAATGGGCACGCCCGGCCCTGGGTCTGGGCAGCGTCCTCTGCAAGTTACCAGGGCCCCGCGCCAGGCGGCCCCTCAGCCAGGAGGGAGCGGGGCTGGCAGTCCGCGGTCTCCTCTCTGCTGGCTCGGGGGAGAGCTGCGTGGCTCTGGACCAGAGACTCGCTCTCTGGGTCTCCATTTATCCCAAGTAAAGTTAGCAGGAACGTGAAGCTGGGATCTGGGGGAGGGCACGGGCACTCACGTGACCGAGGTACTCTGTACAGGAGGACGCTGTTGGGGACGGAGCCGGGCCAGTGAGCTTCTGACCCCATAACCATTGTTCCTCGTCCTGCTGACTTTCCAAGTGTTTTCACATCTATTTCGTTAGATCATTTGTCTTCCCTTCAAGACCATTTATTCTGTTCTGAGAAAAGTGAAATTTTAGAGAGGTTTTTAAGCTTGCCAGAGGCCTCAGAATAAGTCAGTGTAGAAACTAAAAGTCAGACCCAAACTTTTCCTCCTTCCTGCTTTCCCTGTGTGCTGCACACCTCCCGGGACCCGGTGCACAGCAGTAAGCTGGACCTGGCGCCTGCCGCAGAGAGGTGCAGTCTAGTGGGGGAGACGAGAGTCCACGCCGTGACACTGACAGTGATGGGGCAAGGTAAACAGCCAGCTGCAGGGGTGCAGGAGGGGGTTCTTCCACCTTGGCCTGCCTGGGGTGCCGGCAGTCACTCTGCATCACAGCGGGAGGATTGAGGCCTGGCACCCAGCCCCACCCACATCCATCCCCACCAGGGTCCATCCCAGCGGGTCTCACTGGGAGCCTCCCTGAAACCAGCTTCCACTGTCACCCCCAGGGTCCCCAGACATCCAGGTGAGCCCCAGCCTGTTCCCTCCAGGAACCTTTGCTTGCAGGGGCTCAGAACCCTGCAGGCCTCTCCACACTGCCTGCCCAGGGGGGTAGGGGTCCGCTGAGAAGAGGCGCACTGGCTTTTCTTTTAGTCTCAGCTACCAGAATGGGCCGCTTGGATTTCTGGGAGACTTTTATCCCTTTCCCTCCATGTCATTCCTTTGTCATTTCAATTTTTACAACATACGTGGTCACTTTTCCCAGCTCAAATCTCTTCCCAGCGTCAAAGCTGCTGAGAACGTGTTTTGGATTCTGTTACAAATGGTAAAAGTCAGGAGGTGAAAATGCTGTCCTCTTAACAGCTGGCCCCGGGGCTCCTCTTCGGGAGGGGACTGCTTTTGTTTTCAGACAATAACTTTGACAAGCACCTCAGGGTAGGAGGTGAGACTGGCAGGAACTCAGCTACAAAGCACTGGGTCAAGGGGCCTCTGAGAAAAGGCGAGGGGGGTAGCACAGAGGGAAGGAGCCGGGAAGGAGGCAAAGCAGGGGAGAGAGTGAAGAGTCAGACAGCGAAGTGAGCAGAATGGGGTCCAGACCCCGACCCCAGAGACACTTTCCTGCCAGGAAACCGTAAGAGGACAGATGCCTGACGCTCAGAGTGTTCATTGCTGTGGTGTAAGCTCTTCTGTCTCCCCCACCCTGAAACTTCAGCAAATTCTATCACAAACACATTAAGTGAGATTTTTACAAACTGAAATGTGATTGATGTACAATATTATTAGTTTCAGGTGTGCTACCTACTGACTGGACATTTGCATACATTATAAAATGATCACCGTGGTAAGTCTAGTCATGGTTTGTCCCCATACAAAGTTACTACAATATTGTTGACCACATTCCGTATGCTGTCTGTTATATCCCCGTGGCTTATTTGTTTTATAATGGGGTTTTTACCTCTTAATCCCCTTCCCTTATTCCATCCCCCAAACCCCCTCCCCTCTGGCAACCACTCATTTGTTCTCTGCGTCTATGAGTGTTTTCAGTTTGTTCTGTTTTTTTTTGATTCCACTTACAAGAGAGATCATATGTTATTTGTCTTCCTGTCTGACTTATTTCAGTTAGCGTAATATCCTCCATGTCTATCCATGTTGTCACAAATGGCAAGATTTCATTCTTTTCTATGGCTGAGTAATATTCCATTACATATATACACACACATATATGTATCTCATATCTTTACTCATCTATAGATGGACACTTAGGTTATTTCCCTATCTAGGCTATTTTAAATAATGCTGCTATGAACATAGGGGCACATGTGTCTTTTTGAGTTGTCTTCTCCGGGTAAATACCCACAAAGGGAATTGTTGGATCACATGCTAGTTTTATTTTTAATTTTTTGAGAGACGTCCCTACTGTTTCCATGGTGGCGGCACTAATTTAAAATCCCACCAGTGGTGCACGAGGGTTCCCTTTTCTCCACGTGGATTTTTTTAAGAGCTTGAAGACAGGGCTGAGTTTCTTGTCTGGATCAATGTCATGGAGACAGAAGTTTCATGAGCAAATGAGCTGCCTTTACTCCCTAGGAACTTGCAAAAATTTGGGGACAACTTTGGACTCCTGCAAAAGAACTGTAGTTCGAAGAGGCCCAAGTTGACTGCGAATTCAAATAAATACTGAGCCATTCACTAAACAAGTGACTGTGGGTATTGGGCCAAGAATCTAACTTGGCATAACCCTGTGCGCGATCAGTATCAAAAACCTCGTGTTCTGCGAGGTGCTTTTTCTCCAGCTTGCCGCCCTCTCACCGTCTCTGGAAGGCAGTGGAGGCAGAGAGGCTGGTTCTCCTTTCATGGGTGCAGAAGAGATGCCCCCTTGTCAGGCCCTTTCAGGCTAGAACACCCACAGGAAGACAGTGATCCTCCTACAAAGCTCACAAGGAGCAGGAACCAGACAGCCCCCCAGGCTACGGAACACAGGGAACCTGAAAGCTCAATGTCGGGAGGGGCACAGTGTGTGCAGGGCAGGTGATTTGTTTGCAATCATAAAAACCGCATTAACTCTTCTTGGGGTTTGGAAAGAAAACTGCATCCGGTGCTTTTGTGGTTTCCCAGGATACATTTTGGTGGCGTTAGTTCATGGGCTGAGGTACCTCCAGTGAACAGTGGGTGCTGATGTTGGCTGCCAGCCCTCCCACAGGCCGGTCAGAGCCCCACACGTGCGCCCACGATGGTGCCCGAGGTCCTCCTCTCTCCCAGGTCTCAGCAGCCCTGGGCTCAGCGGTGGCCTCTCCTCCCCCTGGGCTGTCCTCGGCACCAGAGCCCAGGGAGGGATTTAGTGGAGGGGTTTGTGCTTGTTCTCAGGGCTCCGCTGGGGCGCAGCTTCTTGTCCTCAGACCTTCCAGCTTTGTTCCCTGGGGGCGGTGTGGGGGAGAGGTGGACAGCCTGGTTCCAGACGCAGCTCTCCCTCATGTTCATGTCCTCAGTCTGGGGGCGTCAGAGGCACTGTCTCACCTGTGAGTTCTCTTTAGTGGGGGAGAAAGTATTTTAAGCTTGTGCGGGGAGGAGGAATTTCCTGGCTGTGATCCAAGCACTAAATAATGCCCATAGCCTCCTTTCTCTCCAGTCCCTCCCTGCCTCCACACCTGAAACCAAGTGCAGAAGCCTTGCTGTCGTGGCGCACACCACCCACCGCCCCATGACACACTCCCACCAGAGTCAGTGTGGGAGGAATTGTTGTACAGGCCACATGAACATCTCAAAAGCATCTTCTCTTCTAGAACCCTGCACAAAAGTGGTTGATTTAATATGTAAATATATGAATATATGAGGGTTCTAACCATTGCTTCTTTGTGCTTGAGCATAAAACAGACTAAACCCGCTATTTCTTATTTCTTTTCTTTTTTAATTGATGTATAGTTTATTTACAATGTTGTGTTAATGTCTGCTGTACAGCATAGTGATTCAGTTATATATATTCTTTTTCATGTTTTTCATTATAGGTTATTACAAGATACTGAATATAGTTACCTGAGCCCTACAGTAGCAGCAGTCCATGTGGTTTGTCTGTTTTGTATACAGTGGTGTGCATCTGTTAATCCAAAACCTCTAGTTTATTCCTCCCCCTCTTTCCCCCTGGTAACCATATGTTTGTTTTATAAATCTGTGAGTCGCTTTCCTTTTCGTAAATAAGTTAGTTTGTATCTTTTTTTTTTAAGATTCCATATATAAGCAACATCATATGATATTTGTCTCCCTGTCTGACTTAACTTCACTTAGTATGATAATCTCTAGGTCTATCCATGTTGCTGAAAATGGAATTATTGTATTCTTTTTATGGCTAAGTAGGATTCCATTATATATATAAACTACAACTTCTTTATCCAGTCATCTGTTGATGGACATTTAGGTTGTTTCCATGTCTTGGCTGTTGTATATAGACCTGCTGTGAACACTGGGGGTGCATGTATCTTTTTGAATTCATTTTTTCCGGAGATATGCCCAGGAGTGGGATTGCTGGATCATAAGTCTATTTGCAGTTTTCTTAAGGAATCACCATATTGTTTTCCATAGTGGCAGCACCAAACTACTTTCCCACCAGCAGTGTAGGAGGGTTCCCTTTGGTCCACACCCTCTCCAGCATTTGTCATTTGTGGACTTTTTAATGATGGCCATTCTGATGGTGTGAGGTGACATCTCATTGGAGTTTTGATTTGCATTTATATGATAATTAGTGATACTGAGCATCTTTTCATGTGCCTGTTGGCTATCTGTATGTCTTCATTGGAGAAATGTCTGTTTAGGTCTTCTGCCCATTTTTTGATTGAATTGCTTGTTTTGTTTTTGTTATTGAGTTGTATGAGCTATTTGTATATTCTGGATACTAAGCCCTTCTGAATCACATTATTTGCAAATATTTTCTCCCAATCCATAGGTTGTTTTTTCGTTAGGTTTATGGTTCCCTTTGCTGTGCAGAGGCTTATAAGTTTAATTAGGTTCCATTTGTTTTATTTTTGCCTTTATTTATTTTGCCTTGGGAGACTGACCTAGGAGAACAAGGAGAACGTTGCTATGACTTACATCAGAGAATGTTTTGCCTGTGTTCTCTTCTAGGATGTTTATGGTGTCCTGTCTCATTTTAAGTCTTTAAGCCATTTTGAGTATATTTTTATGTATGGTGTGACGGGGTGTTCTAACTGCATTGATTTATATGCAGCTGTCCAGCTTTCCCAACACCACTTGCTGAAGAGATTGTCTTCTCTCCCTTGTATATTCTTGCCTCTTTTCTTGAAGATTAATTGACCATAAGTCTTGGGGTTTATTTCTGGGCTCTCTATTCTGTTCCATTGATCCATGTGTCTGTTTCTACACCAATTCCATGTTTTGATTACTATAGTTCTGTAGTATTGTCTGAAGTCTGGGAGGGTTATGCCTCCAGCTTTGTTCTTTTCCTTCAGTGTTGCTTGGGAATTCTGGGTCTTTTGTGATTCTATATAAATTTTAGGGTTTTCAGTGTTGCTTGGGAATTCTGGGTCTTTTGTGATTCTATATAAATTTTAGGGTTATGTATTCTTGTTCTGTGAAAAATGTCCTGGGTAATTTGATAGGGATCACGTTAAATCTGTAGATCATTTTGTGTAGTTGGGCCATTTTAACAACATTAATCTTTCCAATCCAAGAGCATGGGATATCTTTCCATTTCTTTAAGCCCCACTATTTCCACGAGCTCATGCACACTGAAAGTAAGAACTCATTGCCAAATGGTAGCCAACAGCTCCTAACAGCCTCTGACGGGAAGTGGACCATCCAGACAGACTATGCCTGGAGTGTGGTGCCCATGAGAGCTGAGAGGCAAGACCTGGGTGCCCACAGAGCCCAGGCCCAGCAGGAGAGGAGCCCTTCCCTGGGAGATGAACCTGAGACATGGCTGCAGAAGGAAGAGGGCACATGGGGCCTTGCTGGTCACCTGCTTGAATGTATCAGGGAGTCCTGTTTGCATAAGGCTCCCCCCCAAACTTCTGCCCACATAGTGTGACACCCACTTCTTGCAAGTCATGTTTCTCAGAGGAGAAGCCTGTCAGGGGCTGGCCATAAATATCGGGGACAGGCAGATAAGTGGCATTTCTGAGGGTGGGGTTGGGTGCAGGGGCCAGGACAGTGGGAGGCTGCTGGAGAACACTGTTTCCGGGTCTGGGCCTCTCGGGACTTACTGCTGAAGGGTGACTCCGTGACGGAGCTGACAGTTCACTGTGTCCACCCAGGCTGCGACTGGCCCTCTCGTGGCACTTCCTTCCAGCCCTCCTAATGGCCAGATGGACTGCTGGGAGAGGGGCATCAACCAGTCTGCAGGAAACTGAGTAAACACAAATAAAGGTTTAGCGGGAGGAGCGTGGAACCTGGCTCAGGTGGAGACCTGCAGAGGTGCAGTGGGGACAGATGTCCACTTGTGGCTGGGAGAGCCCAGGGCTGGAGCCCAGACTTAGCACTGTGAGCAGCATTCATGGAGCATGGGTGCCACCTGGTGGCCAGATCTGGTGCGACCGGCAACCAGAGAACCCTGGGGAACCAGTCCTGTGACAGGGATCACAGTGGTCCCTACTGCAGTGGCTGCAATGATGGTAACACCCCACTTTTCCCCCGCTGTCCTGTACTCCATCCTCTCTGAGTTTTGGTCAGGCCAGTCCCTCTGTCGTGACAACCGTGCAAATTACAGTGATAAGGGTAATATCTACGTGAAAATAACAAGAATCTCCATCATATATCAGGCACTTACTTTCTGCCATGCGCTGAGCTAGACACAAGGGGTTCAAAATCCCCAAGCTATGGGAATTTTGCTTCAAGGGACTCATATGCTCAGATATTTACAATTGACCAACATACAAGACAGAGGGTGAGATGACAACTTGCTGAACATGAAAATTGAGCTTAAAATTGAGGCATCACTGAGGCTGTGAAATACGGATAAGGATTCAACAGGTGACAAAGGGAAGGACATTCCAAGCAAAGGGACTAGCCAGACAAAAGCAAAGACCACAGAAAACACATAGTAGGTCCAGGAAACACAGCAAGTGTGTCTGCAGAATCTTGTGGGAGGGGGTAAAGCAGAAGAGAGAACTTAAAAGGACAGCGTGGGTTGCGACAAGGTGTGCCTGGGAAGCCAGCTGCTGGGTTTGGGCTCTTCTCCTGGGGCTAAAACAAGCCACTGGAAGGTTTGAAGCAAGGAAATAACTAGGTTGATTTTTTTTTTTTAAAGATTTATTTAAGAGGCAAGTGTGCAGGGGAGAGGGGGGCTCGTTAGGGAAAATAGTTGCAGGTTCCAGTGACAAGACAATTCATTCAACATCCAACAGACACTGACAGGTCTGGATGTGCCAGGCACTGTTCATACTAAAAGCCCTTCCCTCCTGGAGCTGAGATTCTGGAGCACAATGAGGGAGGAGTGGGAGGGATGGAGAGAAGGAGACAAATGCAAGGCAGCGCAGAATTTGAATCTCCAGGACTTGATGACCAGTGAGGAAGAGGGAGAAGTTAGATTCTGCCTAGGTGACAGAGAGGAGGCGGCCACTCAAGGCTGCAGCAGAGGAGAAAGGGCAGGTTTGAGGGGGAAGGAAACACGTCTGCTTTGGATGTGATCAGTAAACAGAAGCAGTAGCTGGGAAGCAAAAACTCCACAAAACCAACATTACGTTACAACAACCCACCTCCCCCACCCCAGGAAAAGTCAGACTAGGTTTCCTTGAAAATTCTCCTATCATCTGAGTTTAAAATTGCGTTGAATATTGATTGTCAAATATGAGTCTCCATAAACAGATCCATTAAATGTCTGCTGAACCAGCATATGGAAAAAAAATAATAATTGCTAACACTGAGTGCTTTGTGGAATTGAAGCCCTGTTCCCAGTGCCTCCTCCAGTTACCTTATTTAAAGAGCCTTCACAACTCCCCGTGGGCTGTGCGTGGTGCTCAGGTCACAGAGTCAGCAAGGAGGGGGCAGCCAGCTCTTCAGGGAGGTCACAGGGACATTCAGGGGAAGGCTGGGAGTTTCTGCCCTCTCCCCCAGGGAGGGGCTGCCACTGCCCCATGGCGGTCACCCTGCTTGAAGGTTAATTGGAAGAGGCTTCAGGCCTTTCCTGTTTGGTCACAGTTTAGGGACGTGAGACTGAGATTTGCAGGCACTAACTACTAATATATAAAATAGATAAACAAGTTTCTACTGTACAGCACAGGGAACTATCTATACTCAATCTCTTACAGTAACCTATAATGAAAAAGAATATGAAAGCGAATACATGTATGTATGTGTGACTTGAAGAATTGAACACCAGAAATGGACACACTGTAAACTAACTATACTTCAAAAAAAAAGTACATGTAATAATGTACCACATGAGAAATGTAATTAATGCTGCTCTATGTTCTGTTGTTAAGGGAGTAAATCCTGAGTTCTCATAACAGACAAAATTAGGAAAAGCAGACCTAAGAGAAAGAGAGGCAGAAGTCTGGTAGCATTACAGGGCGAAGAAGCGTGCAATTGTCCTTCCTCTTTGGGGATGATGGAAAAAGCAAATGTGCAATCAGTGGTGGTGTGAGACAGGGGGCTGGAGGCGGGAGGCCCTGCTGACGTCCAGAGGAGCCATAGCGGAGGCTCACGTGAGTCTGTGAGTGGCTCTGGCACCACCAGGCTTGTCCAACTAGACAGCGGCCAATCCGGTCAAGAAGCCCGTGCGTGCAAGGTTCCGGGCGCTCCGGGGCCTGTGCCTCCGGGATAAACGAATCTTCCGTCTTATCTTGGACACGGGGGAGTTTAACTTCTTATCTTTGGCAGTTCTAACTTCCCACTATTCTTATTGTCTTACTGAAAAAACTGTTGAGTCACTATAAAAGCATTCAAAACAATGCTGAAAAAAATCTGAGTGAAGCCCTTAGGATAACAGCAAGCTTACAGTGCTGAAACAGCCCCCAGAAGACTTAAACCAGTTGACGTGGGTTACCTGACCCGTATAGGAGTAAATACCGTCATCTGCCTGTGTTTTTTCAGTTGATGACTTATAAGCAGAAATCCAGTAACCCTTTACCAGATGCTGCTTTTGTTCCAGAAACTCTTAGGCCCTCAGGGTGCATCCGTGAGTGAAGCAAAGCCTTCCATCCTTGCGGGGCTCACGGTCTAGAAGCAGGGCTAGTGAAGCAGCAGATTTAGGAAATAAATAATCCAGCGTGTTGAAGGGTTTTAGTGGTAAGGATTTAAAGAAGAAAAGTAGAGATGGTTATGTGGGTCTGAGATGCTAAGATGGGGTGAGGCCTCAGTGAGAATGTGACGTTTAAGCAAAGCCTTGAAGGGCACTTTGGCCTTCACAGAGCCGCAGAAGTCCCCGTTGTCCCCACTTCCAGGACACCAGGTGGACGTGCGTTACATTCGCACCGTTCAGGTGGACCTCTCGAATGGTGCTTCTTAGGGCGCTGTGACGCCAGAACGACCTGCGGCGTGCACGTGCACATGCACTGCAAGGAGCAGTGGCCTCTCTCACTGTGAGTGCTAATTCTGCCCCCAGAACTTACACAACTAGGGTTACAGCCTGAGTAACAGCTTCAGGCAACACCAAGGCTGGTGGCGGGCCTTAGTGTGTGTGAGAAATCTGTGTGTGGTTCCCAGGAGGCCACCTGGCACCCAGAGGAGGCTGAGCAAATTGTAATGAGAGCTACCCTCTATTTTTCTGTATCTTATACGAACACTCCCTTGGGTTGAGGCTCGTGGCTTTAAGAACTCGCATATAGCCCCAGTGAAAAGCCTCCATTTAGGACTACTGAGATACTTCAGGTCTACAGTCCCCAGTAACTATAGGAATTACTCTGTTAAGATGGAAGAAAATCCTTTAGCACCCAGTAGGTTCGGTAGACAGCAGGCACACAATAAATGTTTCCATAAATAATAGATGTTCTGCTTAGTAAAGGTGGGATAGATAGTTCAGAACAACCTTCCAAATGAAGACAGTCATCAAAAATGGACAACATACCAAAGAAACTTCTTGAAAGCAACAGAGAAGTAATAAGAAAATAAATTTATGAGCCGGGTTCCATAGGGAAGACAAGCCCGGTGGAATGAGCCAAGCATCTGGGGTTGCTTTAGGTGAGAGACGACAAAGCTTTGGCCGCAGTATAAACTGAAACAGCCCTTTGGGAAAGTTTCCTCAAATAAACCTGAAGGTAAAACATACCCTGTGCCCCAGTAATTCCCCTCCCAGGTGTATAACCCATAGAAAAGTGTGTGCAAGGCACCCAGAGGCATATATGGAATGTTAACAGACGCATTTTTTATAATAGTGCGACACAGGGAAAAACTCATGTCCGTGATATATTAGGAATACTGTACAAAATGAAAAGCAACCGATTACAGCAACACCCAGTAATAAATCTACACCAGATACAAAATAATACATAGTGCCTGATTACTTAGTTGAACTTTATGTAAATATAATCAGTGTACTCTCTAATGCTTGGGAATGCATGAAGGCAAATCTCATTACAGTAAAACAACATTGGTTACCTGTGGGGGAGGCAAGCTTTGTGACTGCAAGAGGGTACAAGATAGGCTTCTTGGGTGCTGGCAACATTCTATTTCTTGATTTTGGTGGTGATTATATAATTATTTGTTCTGTGATATATCACTGAACTAAATTTTTGTGAGGGGAGAATGTAATTTTGTATATTTCATAATAGAAAGGTTAAAAAACTTGTTAACATGTTGCATGTATCACTGGTTCTTTATTACTGCATAGTATTTTATTGTATGGAAATGCTAAAATTCATTTATCCAGTCACCTCTTGAAAGGCACTTAGTTTATATCTACTTTTTGGCTATTACACATAAAGCTGGTATGAACATTCATATACAAGTCTCTAGTAAGGATATACAATTTCATTTCTCTTGGATAAATACCAATGATTGAAATGCCTGAGTCAAATGCCACTGTTATGTTCAACTTTTTAAGAAAACACCAGATTTCTTTTCCAAATAAGTTTGTCCATTTTAATTTCTTCTAGGTGTATATGAGCATTCAAGTTGTTCCAGCTCCTTGCCATCCTTAGCATACATCCTTAGCATAACCAGTCATTTTAATTAGAGCCAATGAGTGCTATCTCATTCTGGTCTTAATTTGCAAGAATTTTGAGCATCTTTTCATGTGCTTAGTTGCCATCCATGTATCCAAAGCTTTTGCCCATTTTAAAAATCAGATTGTTTATTACTGAGTTTTGAGTGCTTTGAATATGTTATCCCACTGCCTTATAGCATCCGATTGTTTCTGCTGAGAAGTCAGTTTATCTTTTTGGGGTTCCCTTGTAAATGATGTGTCATTTTTCTCTTGCTGCTTTTGAGGTTTTTATTTTCCTTTGTCTTTGATTTTCAACATTTTTACTATGATGTGTCTGTGGATTTCTTTGGTTTATTTAACTTGGAGTTCATTAACCTACACATCTAGGAAGTTCATAGTTTTTCAATAAATTTGGGAAGTTTTGGGCCATTATTTTCTCAAATATTTCTTCTCTCTCTTCTCCTTCCGGTACTCCTCTTATGCACGTATCCGTGCACTGAAAGGGGCTCCATCCCTCTTGGAGGTTCTGTTGGTTTTCTGTTTTTTTTTTTTTTTCTTTCTGTCATTTGTCTTGCAAAATCTTTATTAGTCTCTTTTGAAATTCAGTAATCTTCTGCCAGGTCAAATCTATTGTTGAGTTTCTCCAGTGGATTTTAAATTTCAGTTATTCTTTTCAATTCCAGAATTTCCATTTGGTCCTTTTAAAAAAAAACTCTTTATTATGTTCTCTATCTGATGCAACATTGTCATCATACCCTCCTTTGCTTCTTTTAAGCAAGATTTCCTTTACAGTGAACATATTTTTAATGGCTACTGCGATATGTTTTCCTACTAAATCTGACATCTGATTACAGTTCCTGTTGCCTGTTTTTGGTTTTTTCTGGTGTATGGGTCATACTTTCCTGTTTCTTTGCATGCCTAATAAATTATTGGGAACTGGACATTCTAGATATTGTAGGCATTCTAGGTAACGGACCCCACCCCTTTTCCTGGGCTTATCTTATTTGTTTAATGACTAGCTGAATTATTTTAGTAAAGTCTGTTTCTCCCCAACAGTGTTAAGCCTCTTATGTTCCTCCTCAGGGAGGTGCAGCTTTGAGATGCCCAGTGACCCTGGGATGACAGTGATACTGACAGGCCTCCATTCCAGCTTTCCCTGACCCTGAAGCTGGAGTGGCAACAGTGGCAAGCTTCCCTTGGAATGACACTTCCACTCTAGGAGCTGAGTGCTCAGTGGGGGTGGGGAGGAGCAGTAGCCTGAGATCCTCTGGGCTTGCCTTTCATAGCACGGAACCACCACCTCACAAGATGCGGGAAATGCAGCCAGGACCCTGGTAATCTTGGCATGTTGCACTGAAGGCGGAACCGTCATTCCATGAGTAGGGACTGGATAGAAGGGAGCACTGACTTCTAAGCTACATTTGCCTGGGACTTAGCCTCAGTGACAGGCAGCTGGGGGCAGGATGAGAACTGCTGAAGTCCTGCTGCTTCTGGAAGAAAGCCTGGCTGGGAGCTGGGGGAGAGGGAGCCCTGCATTCGTGGCTTCAGCAGTCTGGAGGGGATCTCCACCTTGCTGGGCTGGGAGAGGGAAGGGGGGAGCCGTCCTGGCCCAGATAACACAGACTTTCTTACTGAAAGATTCGCCTCCTTTACTCGAAGTAAAATTCGCCTTTCCTGTTGACTTTTCAGATTTTCTTGAAGAAACGTGTCTTCATTTGCTGTTTTGTCCTTAGGACCATTTCCAGAGGTTTTAAATGATTGTGTTTTTAAAAATAATTTTCATGTTTCACTAGAAAGCAAGTCAGCAAAGCTGCTAATGCTGTCATGCCAGAAGCCAACCTCTCTATTGAGTTTCAAGGGTTCTTTATATATTGTAGATAAAGCCCTTTATCAGGTTTGCAATTTGCAAGTATTTTCTCCCAATGTGGGTTATCTTTTCATTCTCTTAGTGTCTTTTGAAGAGCCAGCGTTTTGTATTTTGATGAACTCCAGTTTATCACATTTATCTTTTATGGACTATAATCTGGTCTTATCTAAGAAATATTTGCCTAACCTAAGGTCATGGATATTTTCTATTTCTTCTTCTAGAAGTTTTATAGTTTTAGTTTTCATTTAGATCTATGATACAGTTTGATTGAAAGCTTAAGACACTTGGCCCACGAACAACATGGGTTTGAACTTGCACAGTTGCACCTGTGCAGTTGGATTATTTTCAATAAATATGTACTGCAGTACTACATGATCTGTGGCTGGTTGAATCTATGGATGCAGAACCATGAATATGGGGCCAACTGTGAAGTTATACACAGATTTTCAACAGCACAGAGGGATCAGTGCACCTAACCCCCACACTGTTCAAGGGTCAACTGTGTATGATATGACTTAAGTTTTTAAGATTACTGACCTTTATTACAAAAATTATTTTATTTTTTAACACCTTCATTGTGGTATGGTTCCTGTACAGTAAACTACACATTTCAAATGTACAATTTGATGAATTTTGATAGGTGTATACATCCATGAAACCACTACCACAATCAAGAGAGCTAACATTTCCATCACTTCCCAAGAGGTGCAATTTTCGAATTCCCAGTTTATCCCTTCCCACTCCTTTTACCCACTGGTAACCATAAGTTTGTTCTCTTTGTCTCTGAATCTATTTCTGTTTTGTAGATAAGTTCATTAGTGGCCTTTTTTTTTTTTGATCCCAATATAAGTGATACCATATGGCATTTTTTTTCCCGGGCTTACTTCATTTAGAATGATCATCTCCAGGTCCATCCATGTTGCTGCAAATGGCATTTTACTCTTTTTTATGGCTGAGTAGTATTCCATCGTATACATACACCACACCTTCTTTATCCAATCATCAATAGCTAATTGTTCCAGCACATTTGTTGAAAAGATTATCCTTTCCCTACCAAACTCCTGTGGCATCTATGCCAAAAAAATCAGTTAACTGAGTATGTCTCGCTTGATTTCTGAACTCTGTAATATATTCGATCGATCTATTTGTCTATCTTTATACCAATACTAGAACATCTTGCTAATGGTAGCTTTCTAATAAGTCTTAAAATTAGATCATGTAAGCCTCCTAACTTGGTTCTTTTTCAAAGTAGCTTTGGCCATTGTATACATTTTGCATTTTTATATACATTTTAGAAATGGCTTGCAAAGCTCATTTATCAATTGTAATAAGCTTACTTTTTGGAGATTTCATGGGATTTTCTACATCAACAAGCCTGCTGTCTGCCATTCTAGACAGCATTATTTACTGTTTTTCAATTTGAATGGTTTTCTTTCTTTTTAATGTCTTACTGCAATGGCTGTACAATGCTGAATAGAATAAGAGCAGACATTCATGCCTTGTTGATATTAGAGGGAGAATGTTGAGTCATTCACAATTAAGCATGATGTTAGCTGTGGGTTTTTTTTTAATAGATGTTCTTTATTAGAAAATTCCTTTCTATTCCTACTTTGAAAAAATACTCTATTCTGAGTTTGCTGAGTTATGAAAAATGGATGGTTAGATACTGTTAAATGTTTTTCCTGGTTCAATTGATATGATCATATGGTTTGTTTTTTTCTTTTTTAGTGGGTTAATATGATGAATTACATTGATTTCCCATTGTGAAGCCCATTGAATTCCTTTGATACACCCTACTTGGTCATGTCATCCTTTTTACACATTAAGTTCACTTTGCTAGTGTTTTAAGAATTTTTGTCTCTGTATTTAGGAGCGATTTGGGCTTTAGTTTTCTTGTAACTTCCTCGCCTGGTTTTGGTATCAGGAAAATGCTAGCCTCGTAGACTTAGATGGGAAAATTTCCCTCTTTAATTTTCTGAAAGTGTGTATAGAATTGGTATCACACCTTCGTTAGATGTTTGGTAGAACTCACCAGTGAACTCAGCTGGTCCTAGAGTTTTGTCTATGGGAAAGCTTTCAACTAAAAATTCCATTTCTTTAATAGATACAGTGCTCTTCAAATTAGTTCTTTTTACATGAGCTTTGTTAGTTTATATCTTTTGAGGAATTTGTCCATTTCATCTAAATTGTCAAGTTTATTGGCATAAAATTATTTATAATAGTGATTATACTTTTAATTTTTGAAGAATCTTATAGTGATGGCACCTCTAATTCCTGATAAGTCTTGTCCACTTTTTGCCCATCTGTTTGGCTAGAGGTTTATCAATTTTATTGACTTTTCTCAAGGAACCAGCTTTTGGTTTCATTAATTTTTCACTTTTTTTCCTATTTTTATTTCAGTGATTTCTAATCTTACCCTAATTGCTTCCTTTTTTTCTACTTCCTTTGGATGTAATTTGCTCTTTTTTCTGATTTCTTAAGATAGAAGTTTAAATCACTGATTTGAGAATTTCCTTCTATTATAGGCAACTACTGCTATAAATTGTCCTCAAGAAATCTAGTAAATTTAATATAGTGTTTTCATTCTCTTTTAGGTCAATATACTTCTAATTTATTATTATTTTTTCATTAGAAACATGTTGTTTAGTCTCCAAATCCTCGGGATTTTCCAGATCTCTCTCACTGATTTCTATTTTTTTTTTTTTGCCAAAAAAATGTGCTTTGTATGGTTTCAATCCTTTATTTACTGTGACTTGCTTTATGTCCCAGAATATGTTCTCCATTGGAAATGTTCCAAATGCACATGAAAATAATGTGTACGGTGCTTCTGTTGGGTAGAGTGCTCTGTTAAGGTCAAGTAAGGTGGTTTATGGTGTTTTTCAAGTCTTCTAAATACTTACTGATTTTCTGTCTACATGTTTTAACAATTACTGAAGGTGTTCAAATATTCAGCTATATTTGTGGGTTGGTTATTGTCCCTTGTAGTTCTGTCAGTCTTTTCTCATGTATTTAGGGTGTTATGCACATATTTAGAGCTGTAATTTCCTCTTGTTAAACTAATCCCTTTATCATTATAAACAATCATCTTTTTTTTTTTAGGCTTTTTTTTTTTCAAATTGAAGTATAGTCAGTTTACAATGTTGTGTCAATTTTTGGTTTACAGCACAATGCTGCAGCCATACCTGAATATACACATATTCATTTTCATACTTTTTCACCATAAGCTACTGCAAGATACTGAATACAGTTCCCTGTGCTTTACAGTATAAACCTGTTTATCTATTTTATATATCTTAGTATCTACAAATCTTAAACTTCCAGTTTATCCCTTCCTACCCCCTTCCCCCTGGTAACTATAAGTTTGTTCTCTATGTCTGTGAGTCTGTTTCTGTTTTGTAAACAAGTTCATTTGTCTTTTTTTTTAGATTCCACATATAAGTGATATCATATGGTATTTCTTTCTCTTTCTGGCTTCCTTCACTTCGAATGACATTCTCCAGGGACATCCATGTTGCTGCAAATAGCATTATTTTTCTATTTTCTATGGCCAAGTAGTATTACATTGTATGAATATACCACAACTTCTTTATCCAGTCATCTGTTGATAGGCATTTAGGTTGTTTCCATGTGGTGGCTATTGTAAATAGTGCTGCTGTGAACACTGGGGTGCAGGTGTCTTTTAGAATTAGAGTTCCCTCTGGATATATGCCCAGGAGTGGGATTGTTGGGTCGTGTGGTCAGTCTATTTTTAGTCTTTTGAGGAATCTCCATACCGTTTTCCACAACGGCTGCACCAAACTGCATTTCCACCAACAGCGTAGGAGGGTTCCCTTTTCTCCAGACCCCCTCCAGCATTTATCATTCATAGACTTTTGAATGATGGCTATTCTGCCTGGTGTGACTTGATACCTCATGGTAGTTTTGATTTGCAGTTCTCTGATAATTAGTGATATTGAGCACTTTTTCATGTGCCTATTGGCCATTCATATGTCTTTCATTGGAGAATTACTTGTTTAGGTCTTCTGCCCATTTTTGAATTGGGTTGTTTAAATAGCCATCTTAATTTTAATCTTGGTAACGTTCTCAAGCTCTGAAGTCTACTTTCTCTAGTAAATGTACTTACTGTAGTACATCTGCTTTCTTTAAATTAGTGTTAGTATGATATACCTTTATATTTTATTGTAAACTAGTGTCTTTATATTTAAAGTGGATTTTGAGTAAGTAGTATATAGTTGGGTCTTTTTATTTAATGTGACAATCACTGCCTTTTTATTAGGTGTTTAGACCATTTACAGTAAATGTGATTACTGATATGGTTAGGCTTAAGTCTATTATCTTGCTATTTTTTTCCCTTAGTTCCCTCCCCTCATTTTTCTTCCACTTTTTGAGTTAACTGAATACTTACTAATGATGCCACTGTATGTTGTTGGCGAACTGGCTGTAACACTTCTTGGGGGTGAGGGGAATTACTTGAGGGCTTATGTTATATATCTTTAACTCATCATAGTTTTCCTTCAAGTAATATTTACCACTTCATGTATAACGTGTTACCATTTTCTCCTTCCTCAACTTTCTGCAATTTTACTTTGAAATGTGTTAGGAATTCCACAATAAACTGTTACTATTCTTGCTTTCAGCAAATCTCTTTTAAATAAATTTAGTAACAAAAAAGGGGGACTTTAATATTTATCCACATATTTCCCATGTGGTTACTATTTTATATCTCCTTAAAAGGTTTTTAAAACATTTCTTATAATGCAGGTCTGCTGGTGATGTATTTATTCAGCTTTTTGATGTTTCAAAAAGTCTTTACTTTGCCTTTGCTGTTTGAGAAGATATTTTCACTGTGTATAGAATTCTAGGCTGACAAGTTTCATTGTCTTACTCCTTTTATTATATTAAAGATGTTGTTCCACTGTCTTCTGGCTTCCATTGTTTTCAGTGAGAAGTCTCCTGCATTTGTATCTGAGCTCTTCTGTGTGTGTAGTAAGTCTCCCCCCCACCACCACTCTGGATCTTAAGTTTTTTTAAATCACTGGTTTAAAGCAATTTGATTAAGATGGACTTGGTGTGATCCTCTTCCTATTTCTTGGAATTCATTGAACTTCTTGGATCCGTCGGTCTATAATTTTCATCGTTTGAAAACAATGTTGACCATTGTCTTCAAATGACCCTAATAAATACGAAAACATGAAAAAATGTTTTTCTGTACCCCTCTCCTCCTCAAACTCACCTGTTCTCTTTTGAGGACTCCAATTGTATGTACATCAGGCTGCCTGAAGTGGACCCACAGCTCACTCAAGTTCTGTCCACTTTTTTCCTGTCATATTTCACTCTAAATAGTTTGAGATGAGAGTCTCAAGTTCTCTGCCCTTCTCTTTTGCTGTCTAATCTACTGTTAATCTCACTCAGTGTGATGGATTTATTTTTAAAATTTTAGACATTGCACATCTTCTATGCCTCTAGTATGCTCAATCTTGCCTCTACTTCTGGACCACTACCTTCTTGACTATATGTCATATAGTTACAATGTCCTTTTGTACAAATAGTAATTGTATTTGTGTCATTTCCAGGTCTTTCCCCCTTTCTTATGGCTTATTTCTTATTTTCTGTCTCTTTGCATGCCTGATAATTTTTATTGGATGCCAAGCACTTTGAATTTTACCTTGTTGCATACTCAAAAATTTGTATCCCTAAATTCTTATACTTTGTGTTCTAGGAGACAGTTACACATAAACTGTTTGATACTTTGCAGCCTTTAGTCCAAGGCTAATATTGCTCTCTTACTGAAGCAATACTTTCTGCATCTCCTCTCCAGTGCCTTTGAGTTATGGAGTTTTCTACTCTGGCAAGCAGGAACACGAACTATTCACTGCTTTGTGTGAACTTTGGTGATGACGCCCTGGGGACACTCCTCAGATCTCTATGCTTTCTTCCTGTGCAGCTCACTCCTCTTTTGTACTCTGCCCTATGAGCTTCGCCCACTTTGGCCTCTCTGGACTCCCAGGTCTGTTCTCTCAACTCAGGGAGACCTCTGAGCTGTGGTGCTCCCTCCCTGAGCTGCGGTCTGGAGTCTCGCTCCAGGCATCACTGGGGCACTGGCAGGACTCGGTTCATTTGTTGTCCTTCTCTCAGGCATCCCTGCTCTGCACGGCTGAAAACTGCTGTTTTAATATATATAATCAGGTTTTTTAGTTTTTTCAAGTTAGTGGGTAATTCCAGTTCCTGTTCCTGTATCTGAGTGTCAAAACCATTTTTGGTGGGAAGATTTTTATTACCCTGTTACATAATTACCTTTAACAGAGAGGAGTAAAGATGCCACTTCTTGGTACTGTTATGTTCTGAGACAAACAAAACTTCAACTCTTGAAGATCTGAGCTCAGATTCCAGTGTTGCCACCCTGGGCAAATTACCAGTTCTTTTACTGGTAAAATAGAACTCATAACATGTATTGTTAGGGCGTGAGATTTGAATGTGACGTAAACAATCCGAGGCAACGCATACAGTTCAGTTTCTTTCTTTTCCCTCTAAAAATGAGTATCAGAAGTAGCTCTTCGTTAGGGCCCTTCCTGTATTGATGAGAATGATTCCAAGCTTTTCCCTTTCGAGTATCTAAGATCCTCTCTGTTATAGGGGGAAAAAATCATAATATGTGATTGAAAAGCCAGACACAAAGTGTAATTCTAGGAAAACTACCTGTGAATTTTCACCCTGTGAAATGAGGGGGAAGGAAGAGCCTTGTGTCTTGCCCTGTCTACTTCTGGTTTGGATTTGGCAGTTTAAGTGGGGAACAATCCAGAATTCCAGCTCTGTCAGGAAAAAGCAAACAAATGAAACAGATGACAAATCATTTCTCTAAGACCCGAAGCCAAACTGGCTCCAATAGCTGCTGGAATGGTAGTAGGAGCCAATTTCCTGGAATATTTACAAAATCATTTGTAAGGATAATATTTTCCAGACGCTCCCAGGGAGGGCTAAGGGTAGATTTTTAGTCTGCAGATTCCAGAGTTGGCATATACTCAAGAGACAGTTGCTCAGACCACCCTCTCCCACTCTTAACTCCTCCCTCTGGCCCCCATCCAAAGGCCAGACCAGACTCGGGCACAGAGGTGGGGCAGAGGCTGTGACCTTTGCCCTTCAAATATATACCAGAATCGAAAGGGGTCAACAGGTGCATACACAGCTACCCAAATGGAATGTGCTTTATGGGAGGTGTTACCGAACTGCTTCAGAAAGACAGATAAAAACCAGAAAAGCTTCCCCAGACGAGGTGACTGAATAGTCCAGGACACAGGCAGAAGCTGAGCAGGGGAAGCAGCAGGCATCCTACATCGAGGGAGGGAGGGAGGGAGGGGTGTCTGGTGAAATGGATCTGAGGCCTGACCTATATAGGATTGGAATGCGTCAATTAGAAATGTTTTTAGCTGAAAGTAACAGAAACCTTGACTAACAGAGCCTTGAGTGATTGAGGTTTGTTTTCCTCAAAATGCTCAGAGGTATGTGGTTACTGGAGTTGATTCAGTGGCTCAAGAATGTCATCTGGGAGGCAGGTTCTTTCCATTTTTCTGCTCTGACATCTTTAACGTGGTGGGTTTCCATCTTTGTACTTCTCACCTCATATCTGCAAAATTGTTGCCACAGATCCCGATCCCATTAGCCAGTGTTATGAACAGGAAAAAGGGAAGGAGTTGGAAAGAGCTTTCCTTTAATCAGGGAGGAAAAAATTTCCCGAGGGTTTCCCAGATTTTCCATTACATCTTATTGGCCCAAATTGGGTCACATGACCATCTTCAGAGGAAAGGCTGGAAAAATATCTGGACCAGAAGGAGAAACATAAAAGGCCTAGAAAGATCATGACCACCCCCCGGGGCGGGGCATATTGCTGCCTTAAACAAAGTAAGTGTTCTCAGCAAATAAGAGGGATTAAATAGCCATTAGATGAGCAATTAACCATAACTGCAATTCCATTTTTGAACTTTAATCCAAATTCTAGTGAAAGGAGAGTTCTAATAGGGAGAGGAAAAAAAAAGCCCAGATGACTCCAAATCATACCTCTAGTTTTGTAGATTGATTTATTCTCCCCTCCTAGGTCTTAAGAGAACCTTACTGCTATGCCTAAGAAGGACAGGCTTCCAGAAACTGCAGACTCAGATTTAGATTGAATTCCTTGCTGTGGTTTTTGCCAATTTTACCTGTATTACAAATGAAATTTCAAGAGGAGGAAGAACTTTATTCATATAAAACCTCTCAATACATCTAACACATTTCCAACTTAATGAGGAAATAACTGCTGCCTTCCTGACGCACCGCAAGGCCATTCAGTCATTCGCGCCACAAACACTGAGTACCCTGAGGAAGCCAAGTGCCTCATTACCAGTCAGTACCCAGTCTGACCACTGGCCCCCAGTCAGGCTTATATCCGTAACAGTGCGGCAGACACGACACTTCGATAATTCTGAGAACAAACTCCTTCCTCCCCCTTCACAGACTGGGCCTCGCCGCTCCGCCAAGTGTGGCAGGGCACCTGTCTGTCACACGTCCCCGGGACATGACCCAAATGAAGCCTCTGGCTCACTTGCGAGGGGAGAGGAGGGCCAGAGACGCCACCGCTTTCCCTCGCAGACTCCACAGCACTCCTGTGGGCTCTCACCAGTCTTGCCTTCACTTTCCCGGGAACAGACAGGGAAAGTACTACTACATTTTTTTTCCCTGGGGACTTAAAACTGAAGGAATAAATGGCAAAGACGCGGGAGGAAAACACAGGCCTGGGAAGGTGAAGAAAGACATCGGGGGAAGAGGTAAGACTTGAAATGTGTATTTACAGTCTCCTTAGCCACCCCATCTCATAATGACCTGTTAACAACACGGTTACTTCATGCTTTAAACCTTTTTAGGCCCCAGTCTCTCTCTACTCCCAGGGTCCTCTTGTGTGACCAAAATAATCGGAAAAGAAAATTCATTTCAAGGGTCAATTGACGACTGAAAAAAGTTTAATAGACATTGAGGAGATAGGCCTCAGAAACTGCCTGATCCAAATTAAGGGAGAGGGGAAACTAGTACTCTGGGTGACTTCCGCCAGTATAGGTCCACTTGTGGAAGCCCGGACCGCCCCAGCCAAGGAGGGACGCTGAGACTGGGGTACATTCTGTGAACTGCAGCCTGGGGTTTGCTGACAAGGTCAGAATGTTACCCTTTGGCGGGGGTGGAGGCAGGGGTCGGGGGTGGCATACACTAACCTGCACCAAAAAACTCAACAGGCAAGCTGCAGTGGCTTAGAGCTGCAGAAAAAGTACCAGTCACACCTGGCCTGAGACCGCTGCCGTGGACCAATCTGTGTGCGTGTGTTATCGCTGGGATTTTCAGCTCTGCAAAGACCAAGGTAAGGCCTGATGCATTGTTTCCTTAGGACACATGTGGGTAGGGAAAGGTGGAGAGACAGCAACAGGAAGGTAGGAAATGAGTTCTTGCCCCTTCCGCGCAGCCATAGCAAGGGTCGGGGTCATGACATAGGGTTGGTGAGAAGAGACTGTCCTGCTTAAAGGCCGCACAGACAGAGGAACATCTCTTTCCACATCTGAGCATGGATCCTCCCTACCTTCCTGCCTCAGAAATGCGGAGCTATATCAAAAGTCACTGTCCCTGGAAATGTTGCCTCCATCTTCACGATGCTTCTAGAGCCCACCCCCACCCCGACCAGCTGTCACCAGGGGAGCGATGGGCGCCCACGTTCCGGGAGCACAGTTGGAAGTGACAGCAGCCAGCAGAAGGCAGGCGGGAGGCACAGGGATGGGGGGGGGCAGCACGAGGCCAGGAAGAGGGACAGAGCGGGGACAGAGACGGGGAGAGGGAGAGGCCACACTGAAGAGCACGAAGTCAGTTCCCAGATATTAATTCTTTCCTTCAGTTAAAAGTCACTCACTTTTCTCAGTGTAAACAGTGTACCTTCTGTTCACCACAGCTGTGGGCTTCGGGCCATGCGGTGTCCTGCTGCAGTCATGGTCGAGTTCCTGGCCCTCCTCTGCTTCCAGAAGTCACACAGTGTCAGCCTCATTTCTTTGTAGTTACCCTTTTCACAACTGTGGAGGTTTTACAAAGTCACTGAGGCCCCCAGGTCCCAACTAGAGGGAAGTACCACACAGGCCCCAGGCCCCAGGCCCCAGGGCCCAAGACCACATTCCTGATCTCAGGGTCACCTCAGCCCCTCACGCTCCTTTCCTCGCTAACTGCACAGGAAGGACGTGCAGAGCTGGCCCCAGCACCACCAGGACAGGGCGAGAAAGAGGCAGGCACGGCGTTGTGGCAACTGTGAGAACAGTCTCGGGCATCCACAGTTAAGCTAGCCTTGTCACTCTGCACAGCCTCAGCTGAGTCCTACAGAAAATACTTACTGCTTTTTCTTATATCTCTTTCTTGGTCACTCATTTTTCAGGTACCTCAATTGTGTATGTAAAAATGAACACTGAAGAGAGAAGCAGCAACAGGACAAGGTTATCAGGTATCTTAGCAAAGTCCCAATTCAGCTGAATACTTTTGTCTTTGTGGTGCCAAAAAACCCACCCATATTTAAGAATGATTTTGTTGCTCTGCCAAATGACTTTATCCTTATACAAACAAACATAAATCACAGGGAAAATTCAGGTACTGTAAGGGCTTGACTTCTCTGATTGCCACTGCTCCCAGTGGGTGCGTCCCTTCTGGCCCTGCCGAGGGACTGCCTGAGCCCCACTGTGAGGAGAATGTGCTGTAGCAAGTGGAAGAAAATTGATTTTCCCTAACGAGGCATCGTCAGAGGGCTTAGAAACTCAGGGATGTGACAAAAAACAGGCAGAAACAATTTTGTCATCATTCACAACTGTATCAAATGTTAGCCTGCACAAAACCCACAAGGAGATAAATACTCAAGCTATGTGACAACTCACCAGTTTGGGTTTCATCACAAAAGCAAGGTCTGAGAGCAGAGTAGAGAGCAGAGTAAAAAGGTAAAATTCTAAATTAATACTGACCAGACAACAAATGCAAGCAAAAAATATACTAGGTATCAACTGAGAAAATGTAACAGAATAAGCCATAGCATTTATTACTTTTTTAATAACCAAACCAAAGGTTGTATTTCAGAAATGGGTAATAAAATGGACCATCTGATGAAGAACAGGTAAGATTTGAGACAATTTTTTTATCCTGCAATTTCAGTCTTAAAATCCTAGAGTTAGTGCCAACCAAGTTATTAACACAGCAAACAGTTGATTAAAATCCTATTAACCACCCCAGTGCACTATTTTGCAGTCTCCCTAAAGATGGAGGAAATACTGAGAAGCATAGTAAGTGTTTAATGTAATCAGACCTAGTGGAAGGAAGCTTACCACAGACAGGATTTCTTCAGCATATAAATGGACTAAAAAACATGTTTTGGAATGGAGACATCTATTTGACTTTATTTTATGATGCGAAGTTGTCCATACCTGATTAGTTAGAGGTAGAAAGACATTCATTCTGATTGTCTTCAAGGAACACAAACACAGTTTCTTTGTCTGCTCAACTATACTCTGCAGTCTGTCCCAAAAAAATCAAATTGTACTTCTCTGTTCATTCTAGCTATACATTCATTATTGTGCTCTGCTTCCTGATAGTTATCACATTTTACATAAAGATGACTAGTATCAAAAAAAAGATAAATCATAGAAATGCACCTTTTGACCAGTAAAATTCTACTGAACAATCTCATCATATTTCAGTAGAATTTGTCTTTAAATTTCATAGTCTTTTAATGTGAATGAAAACAGTAACTTATGGACTACAAAGTTTTCCATTTACCCTGACCTGATAGGAAAAAATATCATAATTTCTGAGTAGAGAAAATGAGATGCAAATGCTTTCTTCACTGCTGTAATACTTCATTTTTAAAAGTAAACACAGTACCAGTCATCATTGTGATTCCAGTGAATAAAAACTTAAAACGTAATTTATTAATCAATTTGGGAGTCTGAAGCCAAAATAGTAGACAAGTCAACCTTAAAAAGGCAATGACAATGCACAAGTTTGATTAAACTAAAGTGGCTCTCTGTTACCATAGTACCAGTCTTTTTGTCGGGTTTCAATCTGCCATAACAGCAAAGGTTAGGATTACATGTACACAGAAGTAGGCAAGGCGTGATGAAACTGAATATGGAGGGTTAAGCGTCTTAAAACTCTAGGTTATAGTTCTTGTTGCAACAGAAGTTCTACTGAATAATTTACAATAGTCTAAAACTTTTCAGCAACGAAATTGTATTGATAACATACCATTATCCCTGTATGTTACATTACCTGGAGACATCACAACCACTTAAGCCCTGTATTCATTTAGAAAAGAGCAACTTTTCCCTGAAAAACCCTGAAGCATGATCATACTTCAACCAAAGCTGTCCTGAACTAACTTATAAGCAGCAGTGACTACATTTCATCACTTCTTTAACAGGAATAAAAATAGAGACAACACTTTTTTGAAAAGAGGCTACAGAACCTGTGTCCAATTAGTGACGAAATGGACTTTTTAACAGCCACTGGACTTCTACCATGATACAGGTGAAAGAGCTGAGGAACAAACTGCCAAACTTGCCCAAAATACTTTGTTCCATAGGATTTGATCCCTTCTGAGTCAACAATTTACCTATGAAGAAGTCAGTCCTTATAAATGAAAACAAACATAAGAAACCTACGGGAGGTTTAAAAGGAACTTCATTTGCTCTTAAATATTCAAGTGTAATGCTTCTATAAACGATTAAAACGTTTCAGCTTTATCAGACATGCCCATCCCCGTCTGCTCCTAACCTGCCCCTAGCACTCAGGTTCCCCGGGCTGTCCAAGAGCCCAGCTGACGGCGGAGAGAGAGAGGGAGGTGGCGGCGGAAGACGAGCATGGACACCACGGCACTCACCCGACAGTATGAGGCCCGTCTCTGCGTCCCTGAAGTAAGAATGGCCACTTTCTCCGAGTAAGTTGCTCTATACTAAAGCAGCATCATCTGTAAAAAGAGTTACTCCACATCCATAACATCTCACCGCTATACTTACCAATTCAAAAGTTAGAGGAAAAAAAAACATACAGACTAAATCCATGTACCCGTGATCCTTTGTATCCTAAAAATGTAGACATATTCTTAGTTTTAACCAAGAATTATATTGGAATGAACTAAAACAGCTTTTAAAGTAATTTTAAGTATACTCTTATTTGTTACTACATTTTACATAGATTATTCAGTATTGCTTGTGGACATAATTTAATCGATAATATATCATAACGTCAACCACTGCAGTGATCCAGAATGAGATTCTGGCTATAGAGAGAGCTTAATTATTAAGCAACATCTTCCTAAAAAGCTTCTGTATTTCTGATCGGTAAGAAGAACAAACAAAAAAAGAGCATCTCTCATTAAAATAACACTGAAGTTCAAGCTCGGGCCCCCTTCTTTGCATTCAACATAATTAACTCTCCAGGACAAAATAATGAAACATTAAGTCACATTAACAAGTTACAGTCATCTTCAAGAAAATTCGATGGGCGACTCTGGTGGTACAATTGTGTATCGTGGATCCAACCTAGGGGTGAAGTCCTGAAAGTGTTTAGATGCACTAGTACCAAAAACATCAAGGGCTTTCCGGTTCATGACAGCAAATCTGTAAAACACAGGACACAGTGAGCAAATACTTAATGAAGTTTATAAAATAAGATGGTTCACTCTATTTGACTTCTCTTTCATGGGACAGGGAGACAGAAAAGGCTGACGTGGCAAAAGACTCCAAGGCAGATTCAGAAGTCACTTTGATATTCTTCCTCAAGATTCACTGTCTCATATTTTCTTTAGAGATGATAATCCCCAAACCTGGAACCCCAGAAATTATCATCATGTCAAGCCCTTCAAGAGTTCTTTCCATGAATGTCAAATAGAAAAATAGGTTCATTGTGATTTTTCTGATGAATAAAATCACAGAAAACTACATAAACAATGAGTGAGCTAATAATTCACCAATGAGGCAAAGGTATTAAATGTAGTTTCTCTCAAAATTTTAACGTCTCAGAAAACACATCCAAATATACAAATATTTAATGACTGAATTGAAAACAACATATTAGGTTTTCAAATTTCTAAGAGACAAAAAATTTTCAAAACACACATATTTAGCTATGTGCAAGATGGACTTTGTGTGTCTCTGTGCCTGACTGTATCTTCTCTGGAGAACATATCAGGGAGACATTAGTTTTGAGTCATTGGCCAGAATCAAGATTCCAAGAGCCAATAAGTAAGATTTTTTGTTCCTTTCCAAAGTCAATTCCCGTTCAAAATCAACTGGTTAAACTCAGTGGTGTCCAAAAAAATCTAAAGGACAAAGTGATAAATGATTCAGTAATAATATAAAGGCTACACCGTGTCCTGGCTAAGGGGAAGAATTCTGAAGCCAGGCTGCCTGGGTCACAACTTACCAGCTCTGTGACTCTGGCAGGCGCTCTAACCTCTCTGTGAAGCTCAGTTTCCTCACATGTAAAACCAGGATATTAATAGTACCTATCTGATAGAGCTATTTTAAGGATTAAATACATACGTATCTATAGGTGTGTATCTTAAAACCATTTCTGGGACGTAATAGCAAACCATTGTATGGTGCTTACTATAATTAATAACAGTAATACTAATGGCATAATACTGAGTGCCTGCTAGGTGCTGCTACAAACATCACGATTTTTCCACAGCCATACAAAGTATGTATTACTGTTTCACCATAGAGAAAGAAAGTTGAGGCGCAGGAGGGTGAACAACTTTCCCAACCACTGACACAGCTAAAGGTACTGAGTGGGAGTCAAACCTATGTCTGTTCAACTCCGAAGCTCATGGTCTTTCTGTTAGGTCAAGCTGCCTCCCAAAGAATTAGATTAAAATCAGGAAGTGCTAACAACACAATAAAGAGCATGACAATAAAAGCAAAGGAAAACACGCTTGCAAAACCAGGCAAAAATACTCAAAATCTTTTTTATGGAAATTGCTTTTTTTTCTATGACCAATTAAAACATGTCAGTCGCTTACCTGCCCTTGGTGAGCCTTAAAAGGAACTTCCAGTAAGACGGTCGCAAGTTCTGAACTTCCATGATAGCCTAAGATTAGAATAGGCAGTCTGAGCCTTCTTTTAGTAGACAGCAAATATTATCAGCAGTCTTAGGCAACAGAATTAAATTTTTATTGGCCATTGTATGTTAAAAAAACAAGTGATGACAGTAATAACAAGAACGTATTTATGTTTAAGCTGACGACTATCAAGAGTCTTTGTAAATATGCCTTCAAATAAGAATATTGCTCCTGAAATAATAACTGAGTTACACTAGTCATTAGGAAGCATTTACTAAATACCCATTAAATATCTGGCACTTCACTAGTTACAATAAGTTCACCAACTTGACAACATTACTGTCAGAAACTGCAAATAAAAGCTGTCCCCACAATTCTGCAACAGCCCTAAAACCATGAGTATCAATAATGCTGATTACAGAACTTAAAGAGATTGAACGATGCTTCTATTAAACAGGGTTCTGCCCCTGTCCTCACTGCTAGAGTGATACTGGGGAAATGCAAATATTATTTATGTTCACGGTATCTTTTTTCCAGAAGTACAATTAGGGCATTCTAGCCAAGGTACTAGAGTGATAACTTACCTATAAATGTTGTACTATTTAAAGCTAAGAACTGTTGTATTCATAAAACATGATCTGGCCCATAAAGTTAACATGTTTAATGATTTGAAACTTGCAAGCTACCTTGCTGGAAAAAAAACAACCAAAAAAGCACAAAATGTAATAAATTGAAACGTTCCCAGGCCTTTACTTTTCCCCCAGTGGTTTAATGTGCAGTAGAAACAGAATTACTTCTATTTCTCATTTCAGAAGGCTGTACTTACTGCCTGGAAGCAAATTGCCGTGGAGATGGTATAGATGATAGTGTCTGCATGGGGAAAATAGGGAACCTTTCCTGCTTCAATGCCTTTGAAATACATTGTCTACAAAACAAGCATAGTGCAAGATTTAGAAAGACAACAACTTTAAATCACATCAACAGTAAGGTGGAGCAATATGCTCCCTACCTACAACTATTTTTTCTACCTTTCAAAATCCTAACAATCCTTTCAGAGCTCAAATCATAGGTCGCTTCTTTCATGATGGCGTTAAGTGTCAGCCTTTCCCTCAGTCCCTCACCCAAAACTCCAAATGCCAGTAGCACTTTTCTGTGAAATTCAACATCACTTTATTTCTACATATTTCTAAATATGACATTTACTGTTCAATGCCTTCTGTACAGTGTCCAAGTGCTCCCATCTCTGTTAGATCATTCATTCAGCATCTAGTGGTGGTAGCTCTGTGCTGGGCACTATACTAGAAGCTAAAGCTAGAACTTGCCTTTTTGTAACTGGGATATATATTTGCTGCTAAAGCAGCTAAAAAAAGCTCTATATCCTTTGGAACTGTACGTGCATAAAAATGTTTGCTTACCTCCACCAATTTGGAAGCTAAATACATGGAAATTGTTGTGCTTTTATAAAACATCATTGATATTCCTGCCAAAAATCCTGGAACAACAAAGAAGGCAAAACTGATCAAAACCTGAATATTTATTGGTTATTAAGTCACTTGGAAATGTTAATTCACTTAAATAGCAAAGAACTGATTTTAGCACTGCCTTTTGTTACAACAAAATCAAGGACAGTAATATACATGATGGCATTAAAGTAGGATGAATTCTAATTCATTATCACATATTTTTAAATTAAAAAAAATTGACTTTCAGAGTTAGGAACCACAGTTCTGATAAACATATTACAGGAAATTTTACATTCTAAATTTAACTTTATAAACAGCAGTGGTCTTGCCAAATGTAATGATTTTTTAAAAATATTTTTAAAAAGCTACTGGTATCATTTCTGTTTTAAGTGGAAATGTTTACTCCTTGATTCTCCTAACAGCTCAGGTTACGTCTGGTGCTGCCATCACACTTCTCTCCATAGCACTGTCTTCATTTTACAAATGGAAAACCGAGGTGGCAGGAGGCCTGGAATTCACTAATAGTAGGGATATTACTAAGAAATATCTGAAAAATTGCCTGTTTAATTTAAGTAATACATATAGTGAACTTACAGAAAATGTTCTTTAGTTTTTATTTTTATAAAATTTAAGTTCCTAAAAATTATTAAAATATATGTCACTTGCTAGTGGTCAAATCAGAATATTTTAAGAAATCTAATTTCACTTCCATTAGTCAATTAAATATTTTGTCTTTATGTTCTTCTGCGACACACTGCCTAGAATTTCTAGTCGATAGCAGGGCAGATACCCAAGTCATTATATTGCCAACTCAGAACACCAGATGGCAACAGCGCCCTGCCTGATACGTGAAACTTCACAAGTACAAAATGTTTTGACTAATGCCTCAGCAGGGATTCTATGACAGAGAAAGGAAGATACAAAGCCATCAGGTGAAACTGGAAACTATCTCTGATTCATTCCTACCACTGATTGATGCAAATAATAACAGTTTTTTATCACTGCTTTACCGGCTATTATAGCATGCAGCTCATCATCCAGGTTTCTGACCCAGCGCAGGAAGCAACTCGTACCCTGTATCAAGAAGAAAACACAATGACTTCGGTTGTTTCAGTTCGAGGAAAAGACTACATGTAACATCTGTAATGAGTGAGTCATTAGCTGATCTTGGAGGCAAACTGGTGATCTTATCTAAAATCAAACTGAATACATGATTGGGAAAATTACGAACAATAACCTGTTATAAAGTTATTGTTTATACAGACTCTATCAAGAAAGTATACAAACATATTTCATTGTAATGATTTTTCAAAGTGAATTCATAAATTCTACTTTTGCCTAGATATAGAATGCTGGGAAAACTATCACTCCCACTGTCACAAAGAGAAGAGGCTGGATAAACTACAACTGTGTCAAGCCAGAATCCTTTACCAGAGAAAATATTCTTCACTATCAAGGTGATAGAAGCTAAAAATTTCTCAGACCGATAGAAGCTAAAAAATTCATCCCCTGCAGACCTGCATTACCAGAAATGTTAAAGGTAGTTCTGTGGGCAGAAGGAACAAGGTAACAGATAAAAATTTATATTTATCAAAAGAAATAAAGAGCTCTGGAAATGCTAAAATGAAGGCAGATGTAGAAGACATGTTTTTCTTATTTTTAATTGCTATAAAAATGAATCATCTAAAGCAGTGGTCAAAAACTACACCCCACAGGCCAAATCTGGCCTGCCACCTATTTGTATAAGGCTCATAAGTGAAGAATGTTTTACACCTTGCAGAGGATAAGAATTAAAAGTATTTTGTGACATGTGAAAATTATATGAAATTCTAATCATAATGTGATAAAGTTTTATTGGAACACAGCCAGGCTCCTTCATCTGTATATTATCTGTGGCTGCTTTCACACTATAACAGCAGGGTTGAGTGGTTATGAGTGAGACCATATGTTCCACAGAGATTAAAGTATCTACTACCTGGGCCCTTTACAGAAAAAGTTTTCTGACTCCTGGTCCAAAACAAAAATAGTAACAATGTATTGTGAGGTTTATAACATATGAAAAGATAAATGTATCACACAAAGGATGGGAAGGAAGAATTACAAGTATGGTGTTGTAAGAGTCTTACACTATACTGAGTGATATAATATTATTTGAAAATGTTAACTAATACATTTAAAATGTTTATTATAAATGTTAAGGCAATCACTCAATTTAAAAAAGAGATATAAATAATAAGGCAATAGTAGACAGAACACAAAAAAGTACAAAATTTTTTAAAAAATTAAAATAAATTTAAAATATATTTAAAAATACTCCCCAAATCCAGGATACCAAAAAAAAAAAAGACAAATATAAAACAACTAAAAGAAAGTAGGTATCAACCGTACCAGTAAGTACATTAAATGTAATATTCTAAATATACCAATTAAAAGACAGATTATCAAACTGGATACAAAAGGAAGAACCAGCTATATGTGGTCTAAAAGAAACCAACTTTTAAACTGAGGTCACAGAAGGATTAAAGAAAGAGGATGAAAACAGTATACCACCAAACTTAATCAAAAGAAAGCTGGAGTAGCTATATTAATAGACACAGAAGACTTCAGAATAAGGAATATTACCAGGGATAAAGAGGACCATTACAAAATGGAAAAACTGTCAGTCCACCAAGAAGATACAGAAGAAATAAGGTTAGTTTGTAGTCTTAATTATGTCCTTCGGAAGATGCAAAAAACTGATAAAAATTTTTCATCACATACGGTTTTAGAGCACACCGTATGAATATTTCTTACAAGAGATTTTCTGACCCAGTCATATTATCCTTAGTTTAATACCATTAGTTTGTATTACCTAAGCAAATAATATAGTAACAAAAATGGAAATAAGTAAAACAAAAAAAACAACAAGAAAAGCAAAAAAGCCATGTTTTGAGATATGCTGGATGGTGGAGAATAACCAACTTGGGCTAAAAAGTGTTGGAGATAATCCACATATAAACATTTAAGAGTGTATTTTAAGAATAAGTACAAACACTCTGATGCAAGAGATGAAAAAGAATGTGACTATAAATAAAATCACCCATATTCTGCCCTATTAACCCTTGTATATTCAAAGACATTAGTAATGCTTCTTAGTCAAATCATATTGAAGATGCTTTCAATGCTAGTAATACTTCAATAACAAGTGGTTAGCTCCCTGTAGTTTATATTTTGTCAGTTGTTACTTTCCATTTCTAAATACCTTCTCCATATCTACCTTTTAAAAATAAACTGTTACATAAAATGATACACAATTATCTTACCCAAAGTAATTCCAGAATTCAGTCTTTAACAACGGTGTGGGTGTTCATGCACACACACACACACATACAGATCAACCTGAGTTAACATACTTTACCATTTAAATTTAGAATCTAAATTTCGGGTGTTTAATAAAATATCAGTAATGTGATTTCTTATCAGTGATTTCCATTAAACACAAGGCCATTACTTCAAACTGCAGGGTACTGTGTCACACACCCTACGCGCGTGTTTAGGTGTGTGTTCATACACGTGTGGGTGCATCAATAGGAACACGCAGAGAGAGGTGGGAGAATGTTAAATTTGTTGACTTGAGGGAGTGTAGCAGAAACAGTGAGGAGACACAGAAAGTAAGTCACCGCTTACATAAGGTACAACAAAATCCTTACTGGTTCTGTCAAGGGTTGATATCAGCTAGAAGGGTCTGAAAATGTTTAAATTAATAACTAGGTAGTAAATATGATTAAGAGACAAATAGATCAGGTAGATTAGTATCACTTCTGATGTTAGAAATAAAGACATTCATGTTTTCTCAGTGTCTATGTCATAGAAAGAAAGAAAACGAGTCTGAAAACCATTAATACTATGTATAAATGCAAATATAACCACACTTTCAAGCCTATTAAATAACATTTTAAAAGAAAATTCCCAATGTATTGTGCAAAGTTGCTGATGAGATATTTACAAGTCCTACAAAAAGAAGCATTGAAAAAAATGATAGATGAGTTATTTGAACAAAAGCCGTGTTCTTTCCTTCCCCCTTCTCTGCCCTGTTCTGGAAGCCTTACCTTGTATATACTAACGAAAGAGCCCAGAAAAGCTCCAAGCTGGAAGTTTTCTTTATTGTAGAAGAGAGAGAGCAGCCGGGATGGCTGTGTGAACAGGTGCCTGAACGCGGAGGGGATGCGGAGGCAGCACTGGATCAGGTATCCCACGCTGAACATTCTGATGAAGCCCTGGAGAAAATTGGGAGGAAATGCTGACTTACAACCAAATTTTGAAGTGTGATAGATATGAATTTTACTGTCGCAGAATCAAAACAGCACTAAATAAATAGTTAAGGCAAGTTTATATTGCAGCCATTTTCAAAATTAAGTCCTGAAACCTCAATTTTAAAATAATTGCCTCAAAAATAAGGGTGAAATCTAAATCTTGCAGTGAATATACTTTCTTTGATTTACAAAAACTTTAAGTTTCCCAAGCACTGGCCAAGCCTGTCTATGCACCAAACTTCCACTTCTTGACATTATGTTGACAATAACCAGGATTTATAAATCCTAAATAAACCAAAACTGAGTTTTAGAAACAAAAGGACTGAAATTCCAAAAAAACAGTTAACAAAAACAAATGCTCTGGAAAATTTTAACAGAAAATGTCTCTTAATCATTACTTTGAAAAGGGATTCTTCTGACAGAAAAATTAATTTGTGTTATTTGTTTACATCTTTGGTATCTTTTTAAACAATCAGGTTTAGAGAGTTTCCCAGGAAAAGAAATAATTCTATCTGGATTTTTCTTCCTTTGCTTAATGTGTCAGGCTAAAGTATCTTGAGGGAACAGTAGCCTTAAGGTAAACTGAACAAAACTTGGAAAAGCAAGTCTGCCACAAATCCACATTTGCTGTCCATGTTTCTCCGCATCACCTGCAACCGTGTATAGTGCAAAGGGGAAGGGAGAGGATGACAGGTGTCGGTCAATTTCGTTTCAGTATTTAGGAAAATGAAGTTTGATCTCACTTAAAACCAAGAGACTGAAAAATTCCAGTTATCCTGAAACAAAATACTGTCAAAAAGAATATACATGATCCAACCAATACGCTGTACTGCTGGCCTCCAACCCCCTCCTCTGTTACCCCCACCAGAATGGGAAAAGGTCCACATTCTGAGCAATGTGTGCTGCTAACTTCCAAAGGTCAGGTTGTATCTTCTGGACAGTAGCCTTCTTTTTTAGAAAAAAACTGAATTCCTATGAAGAAACATTCATTAATTAACCTGAAATGACCCAATACCTGGTTAAAACATGGAAATTAAATAGTCTAATCAACTAGTATGAATCACCATGCATTTGCTGAACTGAAACTGCCGAGTGTTTGTTTAATGCATGAAGTGGACAAACGTCTTTCTTGTCATTGACAACCTTATAATATTAATCTAAGGATTCAGAGATCACACTCATGTTCAGTCATCTCATGCTGTGCCAAATGCCTCATATGTGCCAAACATTACCCTGGACGCAGGGGAAAGAGTAGTGAAGCGGACACAAAGTTCTCGCCTTCATGGAGCTTCCATGCTCATTGGAGGAAGACAAAATAAGTAATCAAACAAACAGAAAATAATTACAGGTTATAATGAGCATTGTGAAGGAATTAATCAGGGCACTGGGAGACAAATTAACAGGGAAATCTGTATCAGAGCGGTAAGGGAAGGCTACTGAGGATGTGGCATTTAAATAGACACAGAAGAGGAGCGAGCATGGGAAAACACTTCAGATAGCTTGGATCAAAAGACAAAGCCAAAGCAGAGATTGGCTGGTACCAACAAAAAGTTAGTGCGAATGCAGTACAGTGAGTCACGGGGAAGGCAATTCATCTGAATGTTGACTCAGGGATGTGATTTAACATGGAGTGTAACTGCATCTATGGAATAATGAGGTGCACTGTCAAAATATTTTACTATATTTGTGATGTACATTCCTCACCCACAGCTCTTCAAATAATTTTACATCCATGGACACAGAACTGTACATAAGTTAGCAAGTTTACAGTACTGGCACACATTTGAAAGAATGACTATTTTTTCATTGCTCAGTAATTCTAACTTGTCTAATTTTTAGCAAAGTATCACCTGCCCTGTCCCCCAAATTTCTCAAATTGCTGATGTAATCAGAACACTTTTCTCAGTTCCCGCCTGAAGCATCCCTTGCGCTAGAACTCTGTCCAGCGGAGGGAATGGCGACCCTCCGGGAGCTGGCGGGCTTGAGGCTGCTACTACTTTCCTCTTTTTTTCCTTTTTTAATTGGAAGGAGTGTATCAGAAAGTTCTGCACAACTAAAAAAAATACTCTCCTGCCTCTACCCCTGGGTCCCGTCTTTGGGACCCCGAAAGGTAAGTGTTGACTTGGCTGACAGCCACCATCAATACTGGGCCACAGGCATTCGCGTTCCTCAGCACTCGTGCGAACAGTCCCTCCCCCAGAGAGCGCCCATCAGGAGGCTGTCTTTGGGGTGCTGTACAGCTCTGCTCTTCTCACCGTCAGTGGAGTGGGGATCAGATGTGGGAGAAGGAGCATAAATTTTCTAAAGCATGAGGATTGTTAGAGCGCCATCCAAAACTAAAGAACTTGTAGCAGGTGGTGCCACCTGTGCCAGACTGACGGCAATGAAAATAACATCCTTGCCGGGGGTGGGGGGGAAGGGGGGGACTGGGAGGCGGGGGGTGGCAGGCAGGGCGTGGGGGTGGGTGGAGTACACTGGGCCGCACTGGCACGCTGGTATATTAGGGAGCAGGGAATTTATGCCGGGGGCATAACTAACTTTCTTAATGTAGAACAACTGTGGACATGCTCCAGTTACCACCATGCCTTAAAAAAAATGTAACAGCTCTACGAGTCCAAAACCAAATGCCACAGTCCCAGACTGCGCACAGTGTGTGTGCGTGCCCGCTCACCCACCAGCCCAAGGCACGGCCTGGGGCCTTCTCCTAAGACGTCTAATGAGGATACACTGCATGGTACTCATTCTAATGACTTGACTTTTCTGTCTTTGTCGTTGCTTCACTCTCTCTTCTACTTTGTAAGTTTTACACTAATAAGCCAATTTTAAAATTATTTAACTAAGGATCTGAAGGCTGAACCGTTTCCTGTTTCTCACAAATGTCTTCAAGTCACATGCAAGGAATGACAGCAATTACTGTCAGCTCTTCCATTTACTTTGAAATTACATTTTAATAAATAAGTTCTTTCTATACACACTCTCTGTGGTTATTAAAGTAGATTTTATATACTTACTTTAATGCAGTAAGAGATGCAGTTATCCTCATAGTGTTTGCAACATCTATGCCTTGGTCCATGCTTACATCTGAAATGAAACCAAAAAAACTAACATAATTAAAATGTGTGTGCGTGTGTGTGTGTGTTGATCTACTTAAAACTTTCTAACCAAAGAAGGAGAAAACGTTATCAACTTTTCTTAATCTTGTGCATCTTTTGATTTCTCAGGACGTACAGAGGCAAAGATAACAGATTTTTTTGTCCTTTGCTGCTCCCCATTTGACACAGTGTACAAAATATGCGACTGCTGTCAAAATATTTGAATGTGGAACAGAAAAACCATACTGGTAAATATTTGTGACTAAATATGAAAAGTATGTACATGTTATCTCTATACATGCCAGATCTTTTGAAAGCTTTAAATCGCTTATTGTAGTGTATAACGGTCGTAAATTATCCATGAAGTCAGTACTTGAGCAGAAATCATAATGAGAATGTGCTCAGGTTACAGGAATTTATACTTAATTATATTTGAGAGAAAACATATGGGAAAGAAACATAATATAGTATTAGAATATAAAATCCAGTTTTTAAAATAAATATAAAAATGGATCATGTGGGAATTCAAAAGTAGCATATTTGCGATTTAACTGTAGACCGCCTAGTCCTCTGATATTTAATAAACACTTCTGCTGGAAGGACTACTGTTCAGGACACACTTATGTTAATTATTTGGTATGTTGACTCCAGGACTGTTTATTCACTCTGGGCGTAAACAAGTAAGCAGAACATCTAATGTGGGTTTAGCTCTTCCCCTTTGCCTTTGAAGAGTGCATGTTCCAAAATCAGCACCCTTTGTAACCCTTTCAGACCGTGGTTAATTCATTATCTTCATGGTCGGAACACATTAACTCTTTCCTGTTTAGAACAGTAACTTGTAGAGTGATAGTCTGGCTCCACATCTCTCTAATTCCATTTGCAAATTGATTATCAAGACCTTTCCCCGAAAGCTGCAGTTCTGCACAGCAGCTGGAGTATATCAGCGGCTTTTTCTAGTCAGCGGTGACGGCAATACTTCATCCTGACCATGGTCCTTACGTCGTTAGAATGATATGACATATCTGGTCATGTGAAGTTGCTGAGTGATTAAAGCTAGGGGCCTGAAAAGTGGTGAATCAGAGAAGGATGCCTTGTGTAAACCATCACTCTTCACACTTCCAAGTGTCCTCTTCAAAGACATTTCTCAGCCATTGCTACATGAACTACAGAGAAATCGTTCAACTCTTTGCTAGTGAAGTCAGATTCTGACATCAACTATGTTGTCATTTAATCTCTCCTAGTCTGTCATCAAAATGGCTTCCCAAGTGCCGGACGGCTCATTATCCTATATTCCCCACTCTGCGTATATGTTCTCCTGCACCTGCTGTCACACCGTGCACCCACTGAGGCTACTCTGACACGTTCTGCCATGACCTCGTCAGCTCTGATACCCAAGACTTCACTCCCCCACATCATGCATTTTCTGCATCCCCCTGTGACCCTTTCTGACATGATGCCCGCCAGCAAGACCCTGTCCCTCTCCTCTACTAAGGTAGCACGGAACTGTTCTGCACCTGCTCAGTAAATTCACTACCACAATTCATCCTGCCGTCTACGATCCCTTCTTTCCTCTTACCTTCTGCGTTGTGTGCTAAAATGAAGACAAAGTCTTTACATTCAGTAAAAAGTTTGAGCGCCTACTCTGTGCTCATGTATATGAGGCAACGCTTATGTTATTTCATTTACTGCACACAACACTCCTTAAAGAATGTTAACCCCAGTTAACCAGTGAGGACCTTGGGATACAGTGGTTAAATCACTTGCTCAAAGTCACAAAGCCAGGAGGGGCAAAATGAGTCGACACAGTCTTCCTAAAGGCCATCAGCTTCCTGTAGGTGGTCCCCTAATTTTCTGTATTGCCTACTCATTCCACACTCTATAAAGCACTCCAAGATTATTTTTATTGTCTGATATTCTAGTCTTAAACCATTAAATTTATCTTCTTAAACATCTGCACTTGAAATACAAATGAAGACTCATCTGTATCTAGACTTCTTTGTATAAGATGCAAATAAAGATTTCTTATTTCCAAAGCCCTAAACATTTCCCCTCTTGCAAAATACCCTTTACTTGAGGTTTACTCATTATTCCCATATCTTCTGGAATCTCTCTTGGAACTTTTCTCTCTCCTTTCCACACTTGACACATTCGGTTAGCACATATTAATCTGTTTCCAGAAGCTCCCCATTCTAGCCTCCTGCCACTCTGCTCAGTTTGAAATACAAAAGTATTTCGATCTCATGTAAATCTATTTTAAAGGCATATAATGGCCTTTAGTCCTGCCAGAAATAACACATAACATTCACTTGTCATCATGTGCTTTTTTATAAAACTCTATGCAGTTTCTGGTAAAAAAAAAATTACCTGAAAAGAAACCAAAAATATCTTGGCATGGTACAAAAACATATAAAACAGTGACAAAATGTGCTAAAATGTCAAGATAAAGAACTCACACTGAATCCACAAGCTTCCTGACTAGAGCGATTATATTCATTCTTCTTGGTTTTTCCTCATGTTTCTCTGTCTTTTGTTCCACTTTTGCATATGCTGCCTCTGGTGAATAAGAATGTGTGGGAATTTCTTCCTTCCCTACAATGAACCTAAAGAAAGGAGTACAATGAGAGGCATTTTTCCCTTAAAAAAAAATCAATGAGAAAATAAACAGATTTTGTTTACATACAAATACATTTTGGACAGTACCTTATCATTTTAAATAATACTTTCCATAATTTATATAAAGTCTAATCATCCTTTAAAAAAATGGGCTTCTGGAGTCTGAATAGAAAATGTTAATCACCGCTTCTTTAACAATGCAGTTATCTTAAAATCAAATTTACCAACTAAAATACAGCATAGCACTTTGATGCAGCACCCTTTTAACATAGGGTACTTTCTTTTACACTCCTTAAAGTTTTTTCAAACAAGAAAGCAGATGAACTATTAACTTGGATCTACTAGTTAATGACAAAAAAATTCTATTTTTTCTCAAATTTTACTAATATTACAATTGAATGCATTTCTCATTTTTTACTCTAAATTTATATCTAATGTCATTTTGAGTCATAAAACAGCTGCATTGCAGGTCAACTGTATGCACATAAGAAATAGACGGAACCGAAGAATGAGAGTCAGAAAGTAGTCAAGATTCTGTGTGTCCTCCTCACATTACTTCATTAGAAAATCTTAAATTTGTGGGAGGGGTGGCTATAGCTCAATGCTAGAGCACGTGCATGAGGTCCCGGGTTCAATTTTCAGGACCTGCATTAAAAACAAAAAGAAAGAAAGAAAAGAAAATCTCAAGTTTGATGTTATTCTAATCTTATTTCAATGCGGAAAAATCTAATATCCAGGAGGAGACACCATTCCTGTCTCATCAAAGCTGGACTATATTTTTCCAAAGACAATACAAAGAAAACATTACCAACAGTCAGTCTCCTTCAACAAAGCTCTCATTTTTGCTGTTTGCACCTTTACTGTAAGAGTTATTGCTCTTATAAAGAATAGCTAAACTTTCCTTAAGCAACTCTACCTGCTGAACCTTCAGAAAATATCACAAAACACAGATAAAACAGGAGATCAATAATACTACACGAAAATTCTGGAACCTGGGAACTATGACAAACAGTAAGAAAATTAAAAGTACTCATAAAAGAGAAAGAAAAACCGTTACTATGAACAAGTGCAACCCATCTCGTTTGGATAAACTTGGTACCAAACACACCTAGTTTATCAAACTGTAAGGGGTGTCCAATGAGACTGACTGTCGCCAGGTGGCAGCAGTGCCTCCTTGGTAACTGCTAGTCCAAAGGAATCTGGTTCTTAATCGTGGGTGTGAATGAAGAGTGGAAGATGTGCATTACTGCTCTTAACAAACAGGACAAAAGTATGCTGGAACAGACAGAATAACACCTCTCCTACATTTCAGAAACTGTTGCTATTTTAGCCAGGACTGGCCACTCAGATTACAGCTCACTTCCTCGGAGAAGCTGTCCCTGCCCCAAGCTAGAGAGACTGGGCCGTCCTTCTTCTGTACTCTCAGCCCAGTGGACCCCTAGGACGGGAAGCAGCTTTTTAGTAGTTTCCTTTCCTCACTAAACTGTGGGATCTGTGAGACAACGCTTACCTTCTCTGCTGTCATCCCAGTGCCCTGCATAGAGTCTGGCACATAGTAAATACTTAGTTAATACACATCAAATGAATACAGTAATAGCTGGCATTTTCTGAGCTTTTACTACATGACAGGCACAGTACTGAGCCTTTTAAAAAATATTAAATCAATTTACCCGTCATAGTAACACTATGAAGTAGGCACCATAATTTCCATGAGAGTTAGCATGCAAAAGCAGCTTGTCCACAATCAAAAATAACAGTAATTATTTGAACCCAGAGCTGTCTGACTCTAACGCCTCTAGGGTCTTCATCACCGAGCTCTGCACGCTTCTGTGTTTTAAACTATGACAGCTCGGGCTCGGGCTCCCTTCAGACGCCTGCACTGGCTCTTCGCCCATGGTTCTGGCTGTGACTTCTTCTATTCCCATAACTTCCACTATTACCTTGCAGAACTAGCAAGAATTAACTTTTCCAGAATATTTTCCTAGAACATAGAGAAAATGTTAAGCTCAAATAGTCCAAATCAGCCCTTAATTATAAGTGGATTTGAAGAAAACACACAGAAATATCTGACACATTTTGAGTTTTCGCAAGGATTCTGGGCGTCTAAGGAAAGATACAGGGACAATGGCAGAGTTTTCTCTCTAGGAAAACCAACTTTTTTGTTTGTTTGTCTGGGGTGGGGGAGGTAATTAGGTTTTTAAAACTTACTAATATTAATGGGGGCACTGGGGATTGAACCCAGGACCTTGTGCATGCTAAGCACGTGCTCTACCACTGAGCTGTATCCTTTCTGCTGGAAAACCAACTTTTGATTTTGTTACCAACTGTCGGTTTAACACAGAATCCTTTGCACCTAACACAACAACAACAACAAAAAGCTATTTTCCAGTAAGTTTCATGACCTTTTCATGAAAAATATGACATGAAGAAATTACTGTGCATTATGATTTAGTTCCTATTTACCACAAAGTTTCCACAACCAAAAACATTCTATTCAATAATATAGAAAATTTAATTGTCTAATGTATGTGAAAATGCTTGGAGAACTATAAAGTACAATGCTAACCAACATGTTTGCAGCATTGACTGTGTGACAATGACTGTGGTAAGAGATGGGCTATGAGGTCAAAAGAAGATGCCAGTGACTATTGAAGCTGATAATCCACATGTCTGACGACGCATGAGCCCTGCACATAGTCTGGTACCACACAGTTCAGTACTGAGTTTTCCAGTGATTGTTCCTGTGTAGTTTTGTCTCCCCAAGCTCCTTGAACAGAGTTCTGGTAATTCTTTGACACTCCATGGTTTAAGGCACTCAATAGGCCTCGAAAATGTGGTTGACTGACTGACTTGATTTTTAGGGGGAAAAAATCAACAAATTACTCTGTTAATGAAATGTCCACAAAGCCACATTTGTGATTTTTAACATTACTTTCTGATTAAAAATGGAGTCAGCAAGTATTTTTTATAATTATGATATTTCTTTTAAAAGTTGACTGTTAATTCTCTTAACATAAAGGTAAATAAAATACACTACTTACCTAAGTGCAGAGAACGTAAATCCTTTCAAACCATCTTTGCACCTGAAACAAAAATTTACAATGGTGAAATAACACGTTTTGAGATATAAAGTAGTATATTAAACAGCTATTAAAATTTTTCCTGAAAATGATTTTTTTAAGGTGAAACTCTTTTAAAAAGACACTGACCTGAGCAGTACAAATCATCAAACAGCAAATAATGAAGCCACCCACCTTACACAGAATGATTAAAACGGGGATGCCTCCCTATGGCATCTTAACACAATTCAAGGCTCAATTCTCAGATTTACAGGTTGAAGAGACACTTGAAGTAAATCTTCTAAGGGCTTCATGTGGACTTAACATGAAGGCTGGGAGTGGACTATTCTTCATTCTAGCCAATCCCTGGGGGATTGCTGTGAAGAAAAAGGCCACATACACCTGCTGGGTATTATGCACAGGTCAATTCAAGGTCCTGACTGCTCCCTGCTTATTAATTCAGCGAATGCAGAGCAACGCAGAGCTGGCAGGCACAAAAAGGCTTCAAGTTTAGTTCACCAGTTTTAACTTGTGAATAAGCTCAGTCAGAACAGATGATGTAGCATGAGGAAGGGGCGGGGGCCACAAAGAGAGGGTCCAAATATTAACCAGCGCTTACTCCTGCTGGCGCTGTCTGCGCCCGCTTTATGTGTTATCTCATCCAACTGTATCACAGCTCTATGAATAGGCGTTTCTCTGTTCCATAGCTGTGCAGAGGCCCCCAAAATGCAGCAGCTTCCCAGGGGTCACAAAACAAACAGCAGTAAGAATTTGGCAGGGGGTGAGGGACTTCACTTGACTTAATATTCATAGTTTTCTCTTATACCTCCTCCTAAAATAGTGTATTCATTTTACTTGGGGAAGACTGAAACTACGTGGCAATTAAGGGTGGGGGTGGGGTGGAGGAGTCTCACATCTGCAGAAAGTGTTTAAACAAGATTTTAAAGTGGGAGGCATTACTATACTGGTCTTAATGGCCTGATCTATAGGTATAATCAAGTTACTAAGAAAAATCTTTGTGCATCTAGCTTCAAAATCCATTGGAGAAACTATAAAGATGGGTGATACAATGATGCTCTAACATATGTAAATATTAGACCCTGGATATTCTTGGATAAAAAGTACAGCATTAAATCTAACTGGGCAGTTCCTTCTGTATGCCTTTTAAATGAAAGGTCACAAAGGAAATGCACAAAAATGTAAGGAATTTATCTTAAAACGTTTAAACATACGTTTTTATCAGAGGACATACAGAATCTCAGGAAAAAATTTAATCTATGTTCACTGAGATGTTTTAAAACACTTAAGAATTCATTTCAATTAAGCAACATCATCTACTTTGTGGTCATGTTAACAGTGAGAATGTAACCAGAGAATGTAGCTAACATACGACATAATTATCTACCCTTAATGAGGGTAAAGACAAAATAATTCGTATGCTAAGCTAAAAATGTACACGGGAAAATTATAGCATTAAAATTCTTAAACTTATCTTTTTCCATCTGAAGAAAGTGTTTCTCAGTAATTTAAAACCCATAATTGGCTAACTTCTACATAGGTGGGGTGGTGAGGAGGCAGGCTGGGAGTCTATTGACAGGAAAACAGAAAGCAGCAGATTGATTAAAAGATTATGTACAACTGGGAACAAATTTTGGCTTTGGGGCGTTATTGTTACAAGATAGCCATTTGTCTTCGTGCAACGCTGAAGAGATAAAGGATTCTGACAACTTGGTCTAGTCAGGATTGCCTATTTGTGACCTTAAACAATAAATCTAATCGCAGACCAAACATCAAAAAATAGCTTTCGAATATAAAAGGGCGTCTGCAAATGAATTTGCAATTTCATTCTGATGGAAGTTGGGTCCTTTCAGCAGAACCCTGTGGGAAGCACTTCATACTGATAAAGTCTTAGCACCGGTTCAAAAGGGGCTGTTCTTCCCTCCATTCATGTGTGTAAGGTCTGGTCATGTAATTGGGGGTCAGATGTCCATGTCAAAAGGACAAAAAAGGAATTATTCCCATAAAAAGAATCTTTAAAGTAGTAATTTTGCCCTGCATTTTGACAGCAAGAGTATTATCTGAGTCTCAGCCTAACTATGAAACACCATTGTAAAATGTAAAAAGTATGGCATTGAACATGAAGATTTATCCAAAACAGATTCCATTAAAAGGTGCCTCACTATTTGATGGATTCAGCTATTATAACATAAATCAAATCACAGTCTCCATTCATGTATTAAGGCTCACTGATTTATTCAACAAATATTGACTGAGTGCCTACTATGTGTACGTGTAAGCACTCGTTTAGGTTCTAAGGACGTAACCGTGGACAGTACAGAACCCCCGCTTTCATACCGCTGGCATTCCTGGTGGGGGAGAGGCAGGATGAAAAAGGGAAGTATGCATGTGGTGGTAACTGCTATGGCAAAAAGCAAAGCAGGATAAGGGGAGAAACAGTGACCGAGTTAGGCCTCTTTTTTTTTTTTTTAAAACAAAAAACAAAACAGCGTGGTCAGGAAGGACCTCTCTGAGAAGGTGGAACTTGGTAATTTATCAGAAACCTGACTGAATTGAGGGAAGGGCATTTCAGTGTGAAGGAAGGGCAAGTACAAAGCCCGTGATAAGGAGTCTGTGTGGCATGTAAGGAGAACAGCAAGTAGATTCCTGCAGCTGGAGCAGGACGGGGCAGAAGTGATGGTAGGAAATGAGGGCACAGAGACAGCGGAGGGGCGGGCGTGGTCTGCGGCTCCTGCAGGCCCTCTGGGCGAGGTAAGGGCTTTGGAAGGTTCTCGGCAGAGGAGCGACAAGATCCATCTTAAATTCTAGGATAATCACTTTGGCCACTGGTTGGAAAAGAGACCACAGAGGGGCAAAGTTAGAAGCAAGGAGGCTAACTAGGAGGAGAAAGATGACTGTGGCTGGACCAGATCATAGTGGTAGAGGGGGAGAAAAGTTAAGATTCTGAATGTACTTCAAAAGCAGAGTTGGTGGAATTTCTTGATGGTTTGAATGCGGGGTACAAGAGAGAATTCACAAATTATTAAAAGATTTTTGGTTTCACAAAATGGAAGGATAAAATATTCTTTTACTGAAGTGAGGAGGACTATGGACGCAACAGGTCTGAGGAGAGTATCAAAGTTTTGTTTGGGGGCATATTAAGTTTGAGGTGCAGGACAGCTATAAATGGAAACATTAAGGAATCAAGCAGTTGGCTATTCAGGTTTGGGTTCAAGGAAGAGGTCTCATTCATTTACATACTTAAATCCATGGGACCAGATACAATCATTGAGGAAATAGTATAAAGGACTGAGGATTTTTTTATTCCTCCATAATTTATAGTGCAGAAAATCTCTTCTATAAAGGAAAAACAAAAATTAATTTCTAACAAAATACTCTAATATAAAGCCTTATTTTTACTTTTGAGTGCACATAAAAGAGAAAATGCATTTAACTTATGTATACATAGACTTTTCTATTTAAGTTAGTCTATGCAAATGATATAACTAGCATGACTCAATCCACAGTTACTGTATCTCTGCGTCTGCAAGATCCTGTGCTATGGGTGATATAAAACAAAGCCAGATATAAAACAAAGCCAGAGACGAGGAGGAAAAACAATTTGCAGCATTGTATCAAACAATTTAGCTGATACACAACTAACAAAGAGGATCAGGTTGGAATGACATTCTATATATACAAGAAAGTATAAAGGAGTTTAATGTTATTCTTATTAGAATAATACTCTTAGTCAAATGCCAATGGGATGGAACTCAAAAAGATAATCTTTTTTTCATTTAAAAATGTTAATGATTTAAAAAAGGAACAATTTTGCTCACAAAGATTCTTTGTCTCATGCTTAATTTCCGTGGAATTACTTCCTTGAGATAGTTTTATCTTAATTACAACATTCTACCAGCAGATGTCACTAGTAAACCGTTTCTGGAAGAATTTGTAGTTCTTTAATCATATTTCCGTATCAAATGTTTTGTTGCATATTTTCCCTTAAAAACACATTTACAGGCATTCGAAATATTACTATCTTAGATAAACTGTATTAAGTTCCCCCAATTAAATATCATAATATGAGACTTAATGATAGGTGATGTTTCCCATCCTATCATTCCAGAGCTATGAAATCTAAGAATACTATTGGGCACTGACATAAAGTTGATGATATGAATATACTGCTGTATTATATGTTCTCTAATAAGCTGAAAACAATGGCAAGTATTTTCAGCGCTAAAAATTTTTGCCTACTCAGTTTCCACTTATTTGGTAAATACAATGATATAAAAGATGTTCTTTATAAATTTTCCTTTTAAATACTTCTAAAGCACTACATGCTGTGGTGGGAAAACTGACATGAACAATGATACAGAATGCTAGTCGTGACTCCTCTACAACCTGGAGCAAATCACTTAATTTTAGGAGTCAATTTTACTATCCATTACAAAAAAAGCCTGGGAGTAAATGACTTCCCTAATTGGCTCACGAAATGATTTCTAATTCTGAAATTTCATCACTTACTTTGTTAACATTTTACTTAGTGCTATTATTAGAAAAATGGAAAATAAAATGAATTTTTGTATAAAGATATTGAATATAGTTCCCTGTGCTGTATAGAAGAAATTTGTTGTTTTGACTAAGAGTTCTAACACACAATGTCCCGAATCACTAGTGCTTTCTAAGAGCTCAGTTACTTTGTACTTTCTGAGTTCAGCTTCAGTCCTGCATTCTACGTCGCCTATCTTACATGATTTGATTTGCGAAAAGTAGTATGGATCTTCCTCCACCTATGATGGAGGAAGATGAACCATCCTCAACTGAAAATACCGAGTCAAAAATGCATTTAACACCAACCAGGTAGCTGAGCCTCGCCTCGCCTACCTTATACGTACTCAGAACACTTAGCCTGTAGTTGGGGGACCTCATCTAACACAAACCCCATTTTGTAATAAAGCGCTGAATGTCTCATGTAACATACTGAACACCGTACTGAGCGTCAAATGAGAATGGCTGTCTGGGTGCAGCGCAGTTGTGTGGCCATCGGTCGTCCATCCTCTTGATTCGCATGCTGACCGGGAGCTGCGCCTCAGTGCTGCTCCCAGCATCACCGGGGTATCGTGCCCAACACTGCTATTTTAGGAGAAGATCCAAATTCAAAATTCAAAGTATGGTTTCTACTGAATACTTGCACTCAGTGCATTGCTTTGACACCGTCATAAAACTGAAAATTTTTAAATTGAAACATAAGTCAGGAACCATCTGTATAGCACAATTAAAAATGCGCCAAAAATTGGCAAAAAAAAAGATAAATTGGATTTAAAAGTCATGCACACCAATAATTCTTAAAATACTCTATTCTATAGATTATATCATAATCACCTAAGTGACTCAGTATCAAAGATAAAAGTTACATTATTACGTGAAGAAAGTTACTTAATACAGAAAATGCTTAAAGATCAGCATACTGGAAGTGTGAAAAGAGTGCCATGAACTAATAAACAACAGTTAAAGACAGTGGCTGAATCTTTAAAATTTTGATTCATCTAATTATCTAATTATCATTGGTACTGAAAACAAATACATTTGGGGTGAATATGAAAGTTTAATTTGAAAATTAAAAAAAACACTGAACGCCTATTTAAATGCCCTGAATTTGTTTCACAGTTGTTGTCTTCATTATAAAGAAAATTTGTATAATTTTATATAGTTCTTAAGTTAAATTTTTCTTATTTTGTTTTTAAAATCCCACATTAAAAAAACCCCACTTTTTCTAATTAATTTTACTAACCCATTTTCAAGTATAGACGCTCACCTTAGTACTCCCTTATAATTTAGTAACTGTAGCTTGACCAACAACTATAGATTTTGACACCTGTTCATCATAAAAATATCAGAAAAGACTGACATGGACTTCCAGACTTATTGTTGTTTAGGAAAAAAATCTTCATTGTCTAATCACATATATATACGTCAATGGGTTAAATCAATCATTTCGATTTACTATTTAAAGTCTGTGATGTACAATTAAAAAACATTACATTGTTTATATACACACAACAGGTTTTTCTTCTTAAGTCTCGTATTGTTTGAATAATTAAAATAGAGTTCAGTGTCAGCCTGCACATGGCACTCAATTAAGAGAAAACAAAATAACTATTATGTTCCTACTTAAAGAAATCTCACATACAAACATCTGAAGTTGGAACACCACCAATGAAGGAATTTGGCGAAGATTATTTTGTTTGCTTCACAAACATATATACCTTCCAAGTAACTTTCAATCAGATTCCTTTAAATAGTGAATTCTCCCAGTGCATTAAAAATACTATTTTTGACTCTGGTAAATATTTTACAGTACATTTATTTCATACAAAATGGAACACTGGTGTTCAGCTTTGTTCCCAAGAACCTAAGGGAAGCTGCTGGCACCGGCAGCAGTTACGGGTAATCAAGTGTGATTGTAAGTCCCCAGGTGATTGTTGTGCACTTTCTTCTGGTGCGTCCTAAGCATAAATTGGAAACATTTGGATTCAGTCCTACAGTAACAGCTCCAATAGAATCAGATTTCTCCTTAAACTTGGGAGAGACTGGAACTGTTTTTGCTTTCAAATCCAAACTAAGAAGGTCATGCTCCAAGCCGGCTTCAATTGCGAAGAAACCAAGAATCACCTTCAGGCTGTTTCTAAAAGAAATGTTAATTAGGATGAATTTCCCTCTCAAAATGAACTAGTAGCAGCGATACTAGTCGAACTGTAAGAACATGTAAACGGAGCAGAGCTGAGTTCCACTGGACCTCACCCGTGCGCGGGTCTTGAGGACATGGCATGTGCTTACACTTGAGATTAACTACAGGCAAAAACCAAATTTAAGATCAGAGCGGTAGTTTACATAAACCACCTCCCCCCAAAAAGACTTAGCAAATCTCTTAGAAGCATGGCATTACTGTGGACAAAACCTGTTTACATTAAACAAAATGTAACCGGAATACTGAACCAATCTCTCTTTTAAAGGCCTCAAGACTGGCAAGTATTTTCATTTTTTCCACCTCCTATAATGGTTGTGGACAAAGATGAAAACAAATGTTTTCAATTATATATACTCTTTGAATCAACACTAATTTATTTTCAAATGCATGTTGGTATCTATGTTAACTAAAATAATACAGTAATTGTTTTTCACACTGAACAAAATGAGCAGCTATTTGAAACTAAGATTAGGCTATACTTTTTCATAAAGTTATGCTTATTTAATATCAAAGTTCAAATTCAGAAAGGGAAATAAATAAAATACGCATCTCCAGGTAATGGAGCAAAAACAGTATTTTGGAAGCTTCTGTAACTGAGGATTACAGAGTATCTTAACTATAAAAGAAAAACCTTCCTTTAAAAACTCCAGCTTGCTTCATTCATCTCAAAGATTATAAAACTTTGTGTTACATATGACAGAAATTGGGCAAGTTAACATACTGAAATTTTGCTGGACTATAAACAGTATTAGAAAAATGAAATACTGGTGCTAAAGTAACCTGAGAGAATTATATTTTACAGATTAAGAAACCGAGGTCCAGGGAGATTAAGTCATCTGCCCCCAGAGTGTGGTCCAAGACATCCTCACACAACAACAAAATCACTTTACATCCCAATCAACGAACTCTCTGTGCCTGCAGGTCTCACTGTGAGAAGAAATACTACAGGGAAGATGGGGGTCTTGGGCTGCAGAAGAGAAATCACCAACCCCCTGAATGAAGGGAGAGAGCAATTCTCTTCCAACTGATAATACGCAAAGGTTTTACAAGGGACCGAGAGCAGGGACAGTTTCAAAGGAACCAATTTCTGATTCCTCTTTTCTGCACGTCTTCCTGCCTAAACGTGACTGGCCCGACTTTGGGCAGGACTCCACGCTGACTCTCTTATCCACCTTTTCTGCACAATAGCTTTTTTTTTTTTTTTTACATCAGTCTCTCCAAAATTTCCTGGACAGTCATAAGGCCTACCTTTGGTATTAATTTGTGACCTACAGCAACTTAAATTCCAAAAGCACTTCAATCTTAGACATGAGAACAAAAAACAGGACTGGAAGCTTTACTGTGTTTATATTATATACCAAGAAAGAAACTGGACTTCTGAAAGAAATTCACACGTTCTCTTCTCCCTTACCTGCCTCTCCGTGACAAATTGTAGCAGACACACTGCACATGTTCTCTCCTCTCACTTTGGTCTCTGTGGTCCTTCCATATGCAATCTCTCGTCAAGAGAATTCCTACCAAGTCCATCAGGAATGGCAATTTTCTCCCACAATTAGATGTGACTGTTTCTCTCTCAAACTCCCTTTGCTCTTTGTATATTTTGGGCAGTTTTCATTTGGCTCTGGCTAATGTGATACTAATTTCCATAGTTATCTAATCCACTCCACCAAATTTAGGGTTTCTTATGGCATTTTGTGTGTCCATGTCCCAGAAACCAAAGGAGCAGTTTACAGAGTTTACTTCTCTAATAATGAGTCTGGGAACTATTCTGCATCTTGTTATTATATCATTTACTGCGTGCTTAAGGCACCTAGAAATAGAAGTTAACAGACTGTATCAGTCAGGAAAGGTTAGGTGAGAGGTCCCTGAAGTGTGAACCTCCTGAAAAAGCATCAGTGTCAGACGGTAATAACTTGTTAGAAATAAAAATTTTGGTCCCCACCCCAAACCGACTGAAGTCAGAAACTCCAAGAGTGGGGCCCAACAGTTGGTACAATCTTCATTTTAACAAAATCTCCACGTGACTCCAATGCATGCTCAAGTTTGAGAACCACTGGGCTAGCTTATGTTCCAGTAATAAAATTTCAATGGTTTCAATAACGCAAGTTTATCTCTTGCTCATGCTGCGTGTCAAACAAGGCTTGGCTGAGGCTCAGCTACCTGTCATCTTTCTTTCGGACCTCGGGGTGATGGAGAAGCATCTAATCTGATCTGCTGACTGTCAAAGTAGAGGAAAGAAGGGAATTCAGGACACTGTGTGCTGACTCAATGCTTCTGCCCCAAAGTAAACATAAATCATTTTCACTCGTGTTTCGTTAGCCAAAGCAAACCTACGGCCAGGCCTGATGTTAATCGGGCAGGGAGCACCCCGCTTCCCCGGGGAGAGACAACAGGGGTGCCTGAGCAGTAACACGGCCGATCAGCGCAGGCCGAGCATTTTTCTGTTGAAGATCAACTGCATTTGTTTATTGTATTTAAGAAAATTCATGGCACAATTCCCTTTTTCTCCCAAATTCTACCATCATTTAGTCATTTTCACAATCATTTCAATTTATACTTCAATTTCATCCTTCACATAATTTCAATTTCATACTTCACTTCAAGTATGATCACTGTTACATTAATCTTTATGTTACTGATTACAGAAGTAAGCCTGTCTACAACATATCAGTATTTTACACATATGCACAAGCACATGTGTGTGTGTGTGTGTGTGTGTGTGTGTGTGTGTGTGTGTGTGTGTGTATTCTGAGCACCTTTTTTTCCCTAATTCCCAAAGGATTCAGGAATCTCACATTGTTCAGTTATGTATCCCAAGTGCTCACATCAGGGCATAGCGTCTAGGTCACTCAATAAATACATGCTGAAAGACAGAAGTTTTTATCTGTGCAGTAACTAAAAACACTGTATTTTATAGTTAATTATATTTCTAACTGAGCACCATGTTTCTTGGATTCATTTTTTTTAACAGCAATTCTACACTTTTCGAAAATACTTAGTTTCTGAAAACAATGTTTATTTTTAAATGAGCTACCCCATTGCTTACTAACAACTCCCAGTGTTCATACTTACTGTAAGTTTCTACTAGTTTTTTTCACTGATAATTGGTATGAATTTTTACATGTAGACATAAATATGCATAAATTGGAGTCTAAGCTGGGGTCTCCAATCTTTCCTGAATGAGGAGCTACTTTTTAATACCCCAAATTAAATACAACAATGACCGTAATATAAAACTGTCAAGTCCCAAAGGCAGGAACGCGAATGCTGCTACAGGCACGTTTGCACTGTATTAGGAACTGCAACTGAGTAAGAGGTGAGACCATAAAGTTTGCAGGCCGGGGCGTGATTCACACTCACTCACCATTCACTCAACTCATTCACGCAGTTAGGTATTTACTATGAGTCGACCGTGTACCCGGCAGGTTGCCAAGGGCTGGGCATGGCCGGTGTCCGTGTTCTCCGGAGCTCACAATTGAGTGGGATGTACGTGTAAGTGAAAAGTGCTACTACGTTATGGAAAGCACTTCAGTACAAAGCCCACAGTGTTAAAGGAGCACGAAGGAGGGTGCCTACCCCTCGCTTGGTCATGGACGGCTATCCAGAAAGAGAGGATATTTAACGTGGTACCTAAAGGAAGAAGAGGAGGCAGAAAGCAGAGAGGGACGATATACACAGGGCAGAGAGGAGAGGGAACACAGGGTACTCTGGGAACTGAAGAGGGTTAATGACTGGCACAGGGAGATAAGGAAGCAGAGTAGAGAAAGGTGGCACAGGCCAGACCATGTCCAAAATGGGTTTGAACTTTACCTATATGGCAAAAGGCACCCTGACCCGGGAGAAGGATGTGACCAAATTCGTGCTTAGTCAAGATGTTCCGAGTGTAGCTTTCATGACCTCCTACTGAATCCCATCTCATGTTTTTTTTTTTTAAACTATCCTTTCACTTACTAATATTTGTTTAAACTCTTTAAATGTCAACTTACAAACTGAATTCTGTTGAAAGCAACAAATATGAAAAGCGATCTAAAAACTTATACTGTCTTCATTTTGTTTTACAATAATAAACTACACATCCATTTTACGACAGATTTTTAATACATTTTGATAGATTAACAGATTGGTTTAAAAATAACCCTTCAAAACCACAACTAAATGAAGACATAAAATATCAAACTTAATGATACTATAAAATTCAGGTCAATTAATGCTAGCTGTTGTAATTTTTAAAAAGCCAAAAAATCTCAGTGCTTTAACATAATTAAAATCTATTTCTTGCCTGTCACTTTCCAATCAGGAATTCATCCCGATTGTCTCTGCCACAGAGAGCAACCTCATTTCCAGCAACCATAATGCAGCTGTAGATTTGCTGTGTGTGTGCACAGCTAACACAGTCTCACAACTTATTTATCATGGGAACAGAGGAATGGTGAAAAGCCAGACTACCCACAAGGTGTATCGGATAGAGTAGTTATTCACTTTTGTGTCATTAACACCATATCTAGAGACTGCGAAGCAATGGTTATTCATTTACACATTCGTCCATTTGTTCCACAAACAGTTATTAAGCACTGAGGCGGCAGAGTTAAAAGGGAGGGCTACAGAGTCAGAGTAGCAAGTTGTTTAAATTCTGTGTTTCTCCAACTATAAAATGCAAATAATAGCACCAACCTTATATGATTATTACACTTAATGCTCAGTAAATGTCACCTGTTACTACTGCTTCTGCTACAACAAACACAACTACCAGGATGAAGCTATGGCAGTTTCTGTCCTTAGCACTGGGACTATGATGGCGACAGAATAGTCCCTACCCACATAAGGCTCACAGGCTTAAACCAGGAAGTGAAACAGCCACAAAGAGCAAGAGGAAGTACAGGCAGCATCTGCCATGAAATTAACACCATTATCTAAAAGGTCCAACATGACAGCCCTCTCTCCAAAGATACAAACAGACATAGTCACGTTAGCACACCATTATTTACAAATTGAGGAAAACAGTACATGTAACATAAACTGACCAATAGAAAACTGACCTGAACTAGATATGAGTCCATCGACATGTGAATGCGTAAAGAAATTGTAGTATACGAGGAAATACTACCCAGCAATAGAGAAACAAAACTTGATATTCTCAACAAACTGGATGAATTTCCAAAAAATGCTGAGAAAGGAAAAAGAGCACATGGTGCAGGATTCCATTTATACGAAATTCTAAAACAGAAATCCACTCTGCAGTGACAGAAAGCAGATCGGCATTCCCCTGGTACCAGGGGTGGGAGGCAGGGTGAAGACTTACTGCAAAAGAGCACAAGAGGACTTTCAGGAGTAATGGTTACGTTACTTGACCTCACAGACCTTCAGTTTCTCCAAATATAAAATCAGATAATCTTACTTACCACAAGAGACTGTTGTGAAAATTAAAGGACATAATACACAGTCTGAAACAGAGAAGGTGCTCGATACACCGTTGCTGCCTTAGGGTTTGGCTGGCTTCCTCCTGGGAGGAGCTTGGGAAAGTGAGGGTTTGAGCATTCTACCCAATGGCTATCTCATCACAGGATAAAGTATTTGTAATCAAAGAGTTATAAAAATCTCAAAACTACTCACAGAACATAGGACTTATAATCCTTTGCATTATCACTTAAAAATGACAAAATTGGCAAATCAGCCCCAGGGAAGAAGTAAATGGTAAAGACAGAAAAGACGACCTAAAAAGATTCAGGGAGGGGAAGGTGTGGGGGAGAGCGGGTTCCTGATTCCCAGTCCCTTGGATGAGGATCTCATGGGAAATCTTACCGGCCTTACAACTCCACCTCTGTGGATCTTTTCACGGGAGAGTTGAGCAGGGAAGGAGAGATTAGGGGACTGTTACAGGAATAACCTGACATTTTTGAGAAACTTTGGAAAAAGATGTTCTATTTTCCCTCAAGCTTTATTAAAAGTGAAATTCTACAAAGGTAGAAAATGAGAATAAAAAGGTTTTAACTCATCAAACTGTTTGGAAAATTAACGTTTTTTGAATATACACATAAAATGTGACAATGGATTTATATGCAAGCAGTCATGCTTATCTTGAAAACAAAAACAAAACCCTATCTGACCAGCCTAAGTGAGGAGCAGGGAGGAATTAAAGGTTATTCAAAACTATATGGCCCATATTCTTCCAAAGAAGTCCACTGCAGGAGAGTTCAGTAAACAAAAACAAAGCCATCTGGAAGGTATTTCTTAGATATCGATCATGTGGCATTGATAATTTCGAAATGCAGGAGAAAGAAAACAGCTACTCCTACTTGAGCAACATTCCATTTATTTTATCAGAGCCAACAACGTGAATGACTTAGAACAGTCTCAAGGTTATCATGAATTTTGGTCTTAAGGTTATCATGAGTTTCAACAGAAATGACTGCTCATCCACAAACAGGCCAGTAGATACACATGCCCTGATACACTGAGAGGTTAATTCTCTCCCTTGTGGTGAGTGTTCACCCATTTTAGACTCCATCACTGATCACGGTAAGGCAGAGTGTGAGAATCTCAATTTTAATTCTGACCCTTTCACTAAACAGTTACAAGACCTTAAAAAGAAACTTATGTTTCTGGTCCTTAATTTCTCCAAACATAAAATGAAAAGATGAAATGGAAAGATCCTTAAGCTTCCGCACAAATTAAAAATTCTGATGCAAAATATTATCTACAGATTTTTATTATTTACTCAAACTTGATACAGTTCCAATCTGATTCGAGGCCTCAAATTTAAATATAATTGAATCCATAGTAAATTTATATGGGATGGATTGAAACATTCAATTCTAGGGGCCACCGAAGATATCTTTTTTATATGTTCTAAGTAGAAAAAATATTGTACAATCAACAGTCTACCCAAAGTAAAATAACTTTTAATACAAGTGAACAAACTAAATACTCAAATGTTCAAAATTGTATTTTCACCTTCAAGGTAGCTTATCTGTATTAGTCTATAATAACTTCTATATGTGAGAAGTATCTGATTCTGCTGAATCAAGCATAGCAAGTAACTGAGTTCTGCTGAATTTAGAGTGTGCTGTTTACTACCATCTGCATTTGTCACACGCTGACTCTGCAACTCAGTCTTGTTTTACCTGTTCTGAAAAGTGGACCATAGTTGTGCAATATTTCATAGGAAACTGTCTTAGAATATTTCATGCATGTATGACCTAAGATTTAGTAAGAAAATATCTTAGAACATTTCATAGACCTACATTAGAAATGTTTAAAAATATATTAAAGACACTAACAAGATTATACACGCTTTTAGATTATATATATTATTTTTTAAAGATGCACAAAACTGATGAATGTGTACATCTAAGTAGTTCTAATTACACATTAATTCTCTCCTTAAATACCATCCTAGCTAGTGTCCACCCCTTGTAATTTTATATTTTTCCTGGTACATGTAAACTGAAAGGCTGCCGAGTCAAAAGCAGTAATATTATTTAAAAAGGCAGAAAATAATCTTTTCAGTGCTGCATAATCAGGGTCCCTATGGAGCTTGGCAGTGGGGGAAAAACTTTAAAATCTAAACTAGCTTGAGTCTTCTCACTGAGACTCTAACTTGATGAAAAATGTATTTTGTCTTCCAACAAGTTTGTATGTGTGGGCTCTATTTTAGGTTTTCAGTATCCTGCCAAACTCTTTATACACAGAGTGATTTTTTTTTTTTTTGGCAACAGTGTATCAGAACTCAACATTCTTAGCATTAGTCCAGTGCCCTTTCCTAGAACATATGATCACCCAACAGCCAAGTGGCTGACAGGCAGGCTTTGGCCTCACGGCGCCTGTAACGGTTGCTAGCGCTTAAGTACAGGAATTTACTTCTGACTTCAAGCCATGCCTTGTTCTGCATCTCATTTTTTTAGAAAGAAGGAAAGAGAGTCAAGCTTTAGAGGCAAAATTCTAAGAGGCTAAAGAGGAGAGAGTGTCAAGTGAAAAGACAAAAGCCAGCCATAGGGCAGGACAGAAGAAAATAACATTCTTGTACTTAGTTTGAAATAAAATTACCCAATGTAATAGCAACACAACACTTTTTTAAGTAGAAAAATTGTAGGGGCCTGAACATGCAGAGAAGGGCTTCTCAAATATTCATTCATTTAAATAAAACAAAAAATGAAGGAGAGGTTAAAGATGAGTTCCTCTAGAAATACAACAGATGACTCTTAGAATTCCTGAAGGGAAAAAGATTTCTTCCGAAACCGGTACACTAACAAATCAAATTTTATTAATACCTTGTCTAGCCTCCTTTAATATGAGGACATGGAGTTGAAAATATGCTATTTACTTCCCAAGAGTTCATTCACTCCTGCTGCTAATTCTATACTAAAGTCAGTATAGAGTATTTGCCACAAGACAAGGTTATTAGCATATCTGGGTCTTCCTAAAACAGCCAGACAGTCAGAAGGTAGGAATGTGCTGGTGGAAGCTGAGGAAGGTCTGGCTGGGGCAGGGCACTGGGATGCTAATAAGCAGAGAAGTACAGACAGGGAGGAGAGCATTGAGGGAAGCAGGCAGAGACTGGCAGGAGCCACATTTGCAGAGACATTTCAAATAAGTCTGGATTTAGCCCTGAAGGCTGCAGCATCACTCACAGATTTACAATTACCATTTTCGCTCTGCCTACCAGGAAAGGGAGTAGCTGGCAGAACAGTGCGAGTCGGGCCCTAAGGGAATGTGGGAAAGCAAATCAGACCTTGAGAAGGGTTTCATTTTCAGTGTTCAGCAGCTTTCAGACTTGACAATTCTGCTGACATTTCTAGCTTGGGAGGGGAAGGCTTCCTGCATTACTGCCACCACCCATCCCACCCACTCTAAAGACTGGTCTGGAGACCTGTGTTTCCCCAAACAGCACAAAATCCAGCTCATGAATCTCCTATCTGGTATCCTTGTTTAAAACAACTCAGGTTTCCGGGGAAGGTATAGCTCAAGTGATAGAGCCATTGCTTAGCATGCATGAGTTCCTGGGTTCAATCCCCAGGACCTCCTCCAAGAATAAAGAAATAAACCTAATTACCTCCCTCCACACACACACCCACAAAAAGCACCTCAAGTTTCACTCACTTTTGCTAGTACACGGAAGACCAACTCTATATACACCGTTAGCACAGAACTCAAACGCCGAAAGGAAATAGTATTTACCAAACAGGATCCAGGGGGAGAAATGCAGATAAACAAGAAGGATGGACCTGAGTAAACTAAAAGCAAGTCAGTTAATATGCCTGGTCCTCAGTTTCTTCCTCTGTAATAAAGGGGTGGAAATAACTAAAATGAGGTAACATACAACCATCCACCAAGAGCAAGGCCTGGAACAAGGCAGGTATTGGCTATTTGTTAAGTTCCTCTCTCCCCTTCCTAAGGTCTTGTCTTCTATAATTCGTGATATTCTCCTTCCTACTCCCTTGGGGTTTGGAACTTTCTTCTGAATCCATAATCTCAGCTTTTAAAAATCTATGTGCAAATTCTAAGTGATGCTTTCCATTTTTGTGAACAATATATTTGTTCTATTTTTCTTTATAACCATAGTCTGCTAGAAGGACAAAAAACTGGTAGGACCACAAGTATCAATGGATAAGGGAATGAGAAGATTTAAAAATGATAATAAGCATAAACAGTAGGGAATAAAGGGTCCTATGAAAGGATAGCACCCTTGAAGGCAACTACTGTCAAGAAGAAAAGTGAAAAGACCTCTAAGAACATAGGTAGGTAATAACAACGTTTATATGGTGTTTTATTGGATTCTCAATCAGATCCATCAGAATTATCAGAATGCTGGGACCAGAGGATCTACAGAGATCATCTCTAGTCTGTACCTGCTAGAGCAGAGCTGTCCAACAGAAATACAATGCAAGCTATATACATACAATTTTAAATTTGCTAGTTACCGTATTTTAAAAAGTAAAAAGATGTGAAATTTTAATAATATATTTCACTTAACCCAATATATATTCAAGATATTATCATGTCAACAAATAATCAACATAAAAGAATTTTAATGAGATATTTACATCTTTTTTCATACTAAGGCTTTAAAATCTGCTGTGTGCTTTATACTTATAGCACACTAAATTTGGACTAGCCACATTTCAAATGCTCAGTATCTGTATGTGGCTGGTGGCTATCACACTGGACAATGCAATTCAAGATGATCACAAAATTAACTGCAGCCTGCATATGTTGAATGACTTTCTAAAGATGAAAATTAATAGCGTGGTAATAGGATGTGCGATACAACTTTCTGCTCTTCGTTGACATTAGAACCATGAAACCAAACCCACAGTAAGTTAACGTGGCCACACTGCAGCTCTAGGGAACTCTAAGGAGCTGATATTGATCGACTAAACCCAGTAAGACTGTGATTACAGACTTTTTTTTAGTGCTGGAGTATAATTTTTCAAGGGGACTTTTTCTTCTAAGGATTATAGTCAAGAAGGAAGCAATCACAAATGACCCTTCTAAAAGTAAACCCATAGGTAACCTGATACATGAAAAGTATTTTATAACTGGAAGTTCACAGAAGAGAAACAGAATTGAGATTTTTACAGACGTTCCTTCAGGTATGTATGACTTGAATCTGAGAAAAATAGAACGTTTCTCTTAAAAAAAATAAACTCGTGAGAGCGTCTACAGAAATCTGTAGTCTAAGAATAACGATGGTTGATACCTTTCTGGAAAATGTTATTGCACAGAATTTTTTAAGTATATGACATTATGGAAATGGCTATGGAAGTTAATTTTAATAATAAACAGAAGAGTTTGACAAGTCATGTAAGTCAAAACCAGCAGTGAAACTGCTTACACTTTGGTGAATAAAATAAAGAAGCAAAGATTAATGGAAAGATTTAGGATACGACAAATCATATGCTACGTATGAGTAAGAGTCCGTCTCTTTACATTAATAGAGGTTACAACATCTGAATTAGAAGCACTAAAGGAAAATTTCTTTGTTATACACTGTAGGTCTTTTCTGAGAGACAGCTTACTGAATTCTATTGATTTGGCTAATTGAGATTAGAAAAGTAGGAGTAATTTTTTTAAAAGATATAATTCTTCCTTAAAACTAGACATTTTTAAAAGCAAATCTTAAAATCTATAATCCTATCAGTATAACAAATTAAAGCACAGTGATTTTTAACATAAAAATCTAAGTAAAGTTCTTAGAAACTTAGAAAAACAAAGAATTTGAACCATTTAAGAAAGACTAAGATAATTGTTTTAGCCAGAATTGTCTTTTCAATCTAGATGCTGTCTGAAATCTAAACAGCCAAGAGGAAAACCTCAGACAGCTGGAATCCCGCTTAGATACACAAAATAAATCACTTCTGACTGCAACCCACTCTGAAAAGCTCTAATCAGGTTTCCACAAGCAACGAAACAAACAAAATGAAGAACATTAACACTAGTAAACTGGGTTCACTAATTGTGCAGCAAGAGGAAAAAATACAATAGCAACAAAGAGACAGAATAGAACTCTGTTAAATCCATTACCATCCATTCAGTATCTTTGACCTTTAAGGTCAGAATTTTGTTCCCAATACACTCGTGAAATGAAAATATAGAAGGTTTTCTTATTCTAGTTCAAATCCTTAAATCATTTAGTAGAAACTTAAGTCATTTAAAATGTGATAGTTGATAAAAGTATAATGAACAAGTTATGTAAACATTCATCATCAGGCCATTTTAAAAAAAGAGTGGGCACTTAATCAGCAAACCCGACTACTCAGCTGTCCTGTATAGAGCACAGTCTTACAGGAAAGGAAGAGTACTGAGCACGACACTTAAGTTTCATGAAATTTTTGAAATCTACATCACGCATAAAATTCTCTACTTCCATGAAAAGTTTTTATGTTATCACCAAAAACAATATAAATAAAACAAGAAATAAGCTTTAAGTATTTGGCAGCTTACTACTATCTTCAGTGGGGGGAAAATATCTTTCCAACAAAACATTTTCCTCCAAAATGCTTTTCTTTTCTTTTTGTACATAATAAAACTCCCACAACCATGTGAAATAAGATATAGGATGTCTTCCATTCTTTAAAAGGGGATGGACAAGAGTATTTATCTCCCGTGAGACAGAGAATTAGGAAGGAATTTTTCCTGATCATTTAGGACTTTCTCAGTTCAATAACCATCTCTTCTTACATACCTAAACAAATGCAGTAAGTGAGAATTTTTTTCATCCACTCCCTCCCAATAAAAGAACTAGAAATCCAATTTAAAACTATTGCTTTTATTTAACCTATTAATAATATAACACACTTCATGTGAACGTACAGTTAGACTTCACTTACCACTTTGATTCCCTGAAGTAATCAAAAACTAGAGAAATTATGACCTGTGCCCTGTCCAGTCTGTTTTTTGCATTACCATCACTGTATGCCATGAGCGCCCCCCAAATGCCATTCTGTCTCTCAATCCTTGTCTTCACCTGTGTCAGTTATTCAAATTCTCAGTTCAAAATGTGCTGATAAAATAAGTATTTAAAAAACAGTCTAAAAAAGATGTGGATCCAAGGATGGTGGCTGCTAGGTACTTACCTAAACCCATTCTCCCTTTCTACCTTAGTAACAGAAACCGGCATGCTGCTCTCCACAATAAAAGACCACAGTTCTCAGCTTGTATGGCCATGTGACTCAACGAGAGGAGAGCAGAAGTGCTGTGTGAGGCTTTGTGTAAAGAAAGCTGATTTCCACAGGAGGAGTCCCCCCACCCCGCTTTTTTTTTTTTTCTTTTTTTGCCATTCACCTTCCTCCTGACCTAGAAGACAATACAATGGCTGGAGTCCTGGAAGCCATCTTAGTACAGGAAGTGATCTTAAGAATGAAACTTATGCAGAAGGGTGGTAGATCAGATGGTGAGTTAGCGCACAATGACTGTGAAGTTACCATATCAGCCTTGGACTGTCCACCTACAGTCCTCTTTTATGTAAGAAATAAATTTATCTCATATTTAAGCCACTGTATTTTGGGTTTTTCAGTCTTAAGCACTGGACCCAATTCTAAGTAATCCATAGTGACTGAGAAAATAACAGAACGTAGGAAAGAAAAAGTTTTATTTTTTATGAGTCATATTCTACCTGACATCACATTAAAGTAGTTTAGCATAATGGTTAAAAACAAAGACTCTGGTTACAGACATCTGGGCCCCAGGTCCTGGCTCTGCCACTTACCAGCAACTTAATTAACCTTCTCTATACTTTAGTTTACCCACCTATAAAAGTGGGGTGATGATAATGGTACCTATCTCACAGGGTTGCTTTAAAGATTAATTAATTAACATCTGTAAAGTACTTCAACAGTACTTGGCACAATGTAAGTGTTACAGATATGTTAGCTACCATGATTACTACTGATACTTCTACTACTAATAAACAGTCTTCATTATGTATTTGTATTTCAATACTAAATGGGTTTGAGGAAATTCTCCAACACAAGGAAATTTTCTCAACTTTGGAATATGGGCTCAGCCAAATGTATCTATTTAATAAAAGGTAATTTATTCACCTAGGAAATTTTGGAAAAATATTTCCAAGAAAAGGGTAATGACATCATTCGATAAGAAAACAATTTTTACTTAGTTTTACCACTTAATGGGTTAAATGAATTATTAAAGAGAAAGCAATTTTCATACTGTCTTAATTGATAAGTGTGACCATATGATCATTAACTCAAGAATATAAAACTTTGAAGCACTTCCTTGAAACAGCATCAGACACTTAGGGAAACAATTTCAACACGTACATAATCTACCACATTTACAAAAGAATTCTACAGTCCTTGGATAGTAAATGGCTCATATGACTTATAAATCTTGCACTGATTTCACTCACAGTTCTGATCATTTCTCTTCCCCATCCTCATACTCTTGACCTCATCCCACTGAGGCCGAGATTATTAAAATCCATGTGTAGTACCTATACTCCATTCCAAACACCAATACACATGAAAACCAAAAGGGCTGTGCACATAATATTAGTGTTTCAATCAACTTTTTATTATTACTCAATAAATAAATCACCTTTACTGATGTTTTACTTTGTTCTATAATCTTAACCCCATCTGGAAAAGTTTTGTTTTTTTGTTTTTTTGGTTTTTTTTTTTGTCTCTTTGCCTCCAGTGAAAACTAGCTACCCCTTACAGATATACATGCCGGGGAGCCATCTCAAATAAAGGCTGTCTGTTTACTTACCATTTTCTTTCTTGCTCACTATTTCTAGCTTTATACCATTATCCTCAGTTCACTAGCATAGATTTTGATCATTTAAAACTCATGCCTCTCAGTTATACACACCCTTTGCCTCCTTATCACTGTGTGTCTACCAAGCTCTCCATCATTCTCCTTTATTTCTCAAAGGCCTTAGAACTTAACCCAAAGTCTTCCTCTCAACCCCAAATCCTTCCATTATTCCGGGTGACTTCAACACTGGCATGTGTGATCCATGCGTACACTGGCCTTCTCCATGCCAGTGAGTAACTCAGCCTCACCTGAGCCATCTACGTCCATAGCTACTACCATAATCTTGTCACCCTAACTGCACTTGAATCATTTACTCAAGCAGTTCACCTTTTAACCACCTTCTCCTTGACTTCTAATTCCCTTGATGTTCCACTCCCACGATGAAGGGTCTCTGGCCTGTTAAGAAACTTGATTCATTAGCTTCATATTTCCTCCCATCTATCAGTGCCTTCTTTCTTCACTATCCTTCTTATCCATCTTAAATTCCATGACATTGGGAAATACTTTGTGACCCTGGACTCCTTTCTCATTCAGTCCTTGCATCACCTCCATTGGCAAAACTACCTACCTTCTCCGTAACTATCATGAAGCAAGTGTGCACCGCTAGGGGAAGCTCCACAACAGAATATGATCACCTTGCCCAAATGGCTCCGGCACACAGCCCAGCAATCCTACCGTTTTACTCTGATTTATACAAAGCAGATAGTTCAAACCCTCTGAATTCTATCCAGGCCCACCTTCTACTTTACGGAGAGACACAGTAGTAACAGATATGATTTTTCAATACGAAACTGAGGAATTCATGCCCGACAGCTTCTGCTTTGAACCATTTCCTCTTTCTTCCCTCCTAGTACATTAGGTGGTAGTTAAAGCTATGAACACGGGGTCAGCTGTTTACAATGAGAATACAGAGAGAGACAAGAAGAGTAAAACAAATCTCTAAAGAATTCTAAAATCGGATGGCTGATTAGAGAGAATGAAAGCTTCAAACCAAATGACAAATTTTGCACTAAAAGCAAGTCAGCTACATTTTCTGTGTGTGTGTGTGTGTGTGTGTGTGTGTGTGTATTTTTTAATCCATTTCACACACTTCAGCTACATTTTGTGTGCATATATACATTCACAAATACACACACACATATATATGTTTATACAAGAAACTGGTTTTGAAGGCAAATATAACTTTAGCGTTTTCCAACAATATTAAACATTAGTCCTTTGATAGCTGAAATTTAGAATGTTATTATTACTGAGGTCCAAAGAAATCTCCCCTGTGGAAATGAAATAATCTACTTGACAGAATTTTACTAGCCAAGGGTGGGGAAGAAACATAAAATTACTGCCCTTTGTAGACATAAACTTTCTAGCTGGAACAAAGATAACTCTTGCTCATCAAGAGCATGTGTAGATTTAAGATCTTTAACTATAAACAGTAGGCTTCGGGCCTGGGTGGTCTGTGCTATGTCCAATAATATATAAATTGGCCTATCCTCAAAATAAATATTTCCTTTTTCATTACTCTGAGTCATGTAAAAGATTCAATCTTTGTTCAAAACCAGAAAGTTTTTAATAAAACCTTTTAGCTTTAAGTCTATGTACTTAATAGGATAGTTCAGGATACCATTCGTCATTAAATTCATATAAAAAGATCTTAAATGATTTTCTCAGTATCTCCAGAAACAATCTGAGTAAACTGGGAAGATGCTTAATAAGAAACAAATCATCTTCTTACATACAATGATTACTGACCCTTTTTGCATAGTGTTTAATAAAGAGCTATGACCCTGGGGACGAAATGAACTATGAACACCCTATGCTCCTGTTTTTCTCTGAGAGATAATTTATTATTGACTATTTGACCTACTACACAAGCCACCTAAAAACTGGTTTAAAGTTGAATGTGTCTTGCATATTCTTTAAATATTATATCAAAATGACAGCTAACTAGGTTAAATGTATCTAAAAGAATGTAAGAATATTTTATAAATGATGCATATCAATCATTTTCAAGAAGTCCTCAGATCCTTATCAAAATTTAATATAAGTATAAGGAAAAGTAGCGTTCCAATGAAAGGAAACGGATTTCCTTATTTTGGAGGAAATGGAGAAGGGAAAACACTGAGGAGTCACAGACTCCACTTAAGTATAACATGGCAAAATGGCTCCATGAAACTATCCAAAGAATTGCTTTTCTCTTTTAGGATGAAAAGAGTACAGTATTTTTCATGCATGACAGCAACTTGGTCTGAGTCAGGATTTGTTTCCATACCTGCTTAATGAGTTGGCCAGAAAACATTCTAACGTCATAACAAAGACATATTATCAGAGTATCAAGATTCCAGCATCACCACGACCAGATGTGCGGGACTAAAACTCTTGGCTTCTGGCTGGGTTTCTCACTGTTGGTCTCTAAAATGAGCATTAAATATTATTTGTTCTAGCTCTAAATTTCCTCCTTCTAAAAGAGCTGACCTAAGTGTGAAACATTTTCTCTATGAAAAGTTAATGAACATGATGAAGAAATGTTTTAGCTGCAGCTGGCTGTTTTCCAGGTGGGACATATGGACTCAGATGTTCTCTCACCTCCTGTATAATTCGATTCTCAGGAACTGCAGTTGTTGAATACCAGCAATGCTTTTTCCCCTATTCAATTAATGTGATACTTTTTGTATTATTATCTAAATGATAGAAAATTTTACCCTAGATTCTTAAGTAATACTATAGTTTTTCTAATAAGAGAATTTGAGGCAAACACCATAGCCATCTTATAACTGTGAAACTCTTTATTGTATTGGGATAAAATGGAGGGAAAAGCTACACTGGGGAAGATAAGATTTAGCTTGAGTTTGAATCCAAACATTATGCTACTATTACTGAATATGTTAAGTCGAAATAAATAGAAATCTAATATGTTGGAGGGAAAAAATACACATTTTAAGGAAAAAAAACTATATACTTTAAAAAAAGAGAATAATGGGAAATAAAGAACACATGCTTTCTTTAAATTATTCTAGTTAAAGTGTAACAGAGCATTTTCTTTTCTTCCCTTTTGTAAGACATGAAGAGAAGCCATGAGCATGTGACACAAGAAACCTTTCATGAACATGTAGCAAACTTTAAAGTTATCATTCAACGTTAGTGGCTGCTTTATAAAACAAGTATCATATCAATCTTTGGATCTGTCCATTTTAGAAGAGCATACGCTTTCTATTATAAATTTCTTAAAGGATGGCACTCTTCAATACTTTTTTTAAACAGTTCTCAAGAGACTTTATTTACTTTCTTTTTTTTTTTTATTGAGTATAGCCAGTTACAATGTGTCAATTTCTGGTGTACAGCACAATGTCCCAGTCATGTATATGCATACATATATTCATTTTCATAAAAGACTATTGTAAGATATTGAATATGGTTCCCTGTGTTATATAGAAGAAATCTGTTTTTTATCTATTTTAATATGGCACTCTTCAATACTTTTGTTACTCATACTCCTTACTCTGTTTATTATTATACAAAATCCTGGTGTTCAGTATGCCATTAAAGCAATGACTTGATAATTAGTATTTTATTACAAGGTAATTTCAAATGGACCAATATTCTGGATAATGTATTGTTATTTTATATGCTAATCAGCGTAGAATTAATTACCCAGGAATTCAACTTTCTGATTATAACACTGTTTCACTCATTCACAGTATGAAATCCAATTCTTACATGGTATATGAAATTCATGAAAAATATTCAGGCTACTCCAACATAAAGACCATTTCTAAGACTAAACTCGGGTTTTTAAAACTTTTTCACATTGATATTTGTTACCGAAGATGTTTCAGCTATGCATTAGTAAATCTATAAATTTTATCCCTTCTTCAAAATCAACAATGTATATACAAAGTCTCCTTACATAGATTAGGATAAATTTGCAATTGCGGGATTTTTTTAACCTCTGCTGCAATTTCAGCTGAATACTGCCTCTTCTCTCATGTGGCAAAAATACTCAGGGAGGATTAAACAAAGAACCAAGATGTTTTCAAATGCAAGACAATGAACAAAACAGGATTTGATAAGAGAAATTTGCTTCATTAACAACTTTTTCTTATCAGATGAGCATGAGGTCAAGAGTATTCTGACAATTTAATTTACTGGAAGATTTCTAGTCTAATCTCTGTTCACATAGGTAAGTATCTATGTTTAAGATGTGCAAGAAATATCTCATATTAAAAATGCAGTTTATAGGTAAAATAGGAACATAATTATACTACTGGATAATTAAAGAAGAAATCCAATCTAAAGTACTACTTACTGAGGACCTGTTCTATAGAAGGAAATGAGGACCTATATCTCAATAGGGTACTCTGGTAGGTCTTTGGAATAAAAAAGAACTCATGCCCTTTAAGAGACTCATGGTCTAAGTGAATTTTATGTGATACTAAGGAAAATAAAGGGTTTTTATAAAAGGAAACCATTCACAAGAAAAGGAATAGTGTTATACTTTGTAAAATCATGTAGAAAAAGGAAGGTCTTGATAATGTACCATTATCACCTTTCTCAACAAATGCAGTGAACAAGAGGGGACAGAAACCCCAATATTTTTTGCCAGGTTACAGTCACAGAGCTAAGCATTTAACGTGTTATCCTATACACACCATCTCATATTTTTACATCATCACTAGATATTATCTTCCCTATTATACGAGTAAGAAAACAAAACCAAAAGGATTAAAGAACTTGCTCAAGATTAAGCAGCTAGCCACAAGTGGTGCACATTTTCACACCTGAAGGCAAACTGTTCCCATTACCTGATCTCCTTTTTCTCCCAACCCCCAGGGAATGCAGAGCAGATGCTCAGATAGGCAATCACAGTAGCAACTTCCATGGCGATAACTAACCACTTATGAAATACCATTCATCCGCCTGTCTTTTACCTCCCTCCCAGGACCTGCCATGCTCAGCGGTGTGAAACACTAAGCTACTCTTACAGCTGCTATTATCAGGCCTGGGGTGCGCTACGCTGAATGAAACCCAGGAGCTTTACTGCCTAACAATGCCCCTCCGCCTCTGCAATGTTGCTCTATAAGCATACTCATCAAGAATTTAACTACTAGATTCCAACATGCTTTTTTTTTTTAATTTAAGTAGTCAGTTTACAATGCTGTGTCAATTTTTGGTGTACAGCATAATGTTTCAGTCACACATATACATACATATATTCCTTTTCATATTCTTTTTCATTATTCGTTACTACAAGATATTGAATATAGTTCTCTGTGCTGTACAGAATAAAGTTGTTGTATATCTATTTTACATTTAGTAGTTAGATTCTGCAAATCTTGAACCCCAATTTACCCCCTTCCCACCCCTTTTACCTCCTGGTAACCATACATTTGTTTCCTATGTCTGCTTTTCTGAGTCTGTTTCTGTTTTGTAAATAAGATCACTGTGTCATTTTTTTAGATTTCACATCTAAGTGATATCATATGGTATTTTTCCTTCTCTTTCTGGCTTACTTCACTTAGAATGACAACCTCCAGGTCCATTTGTGTTGCTGGAAATGGCATTATTTTATTCTTTTTTATGGCTAAGTATTATTCTATTGTATAAATATACCTTTGTAGAAATATACCAACATGCCTTTTAAGCACCATATTCTCATACAATAAATTGTGTTTGAAGGCCAGGGTGCTTAAGATTAATTCTGAGTTAAAGATCTATCATAAGCAATTTGTGTTTTCTTAGGGTCAAATTTTCATTTACAATAAAAAAAAAGACTTTGCTTTACTCCCATAAAAATTGCAAATAATTTTTGAGTAGTCTATCATTCGGAATATGGTTTTGCAGCAATAAGGGACAGCCACGAAATCTCAGTGGTGTAATACAGTAACAGTTTATTTATACCTCACACTGCAAGATCAGCAGGAGGACTGTTCACTGCAGTCTCTCAGAAAACCAGGCTGATGGATGCTCCCATCTTGATACATATTTCCCCAATCAGTGAGACACAACTAAGGGATACGGCATCTGACACATGGGCTCTGAAAGCTTCTGCCTGGAAGTGACACACAACACATTCATTCACAGTCCTTTGGCCAAAGCAGGTAAAGGCAGCTTCGAGGGTCAGTGAAATACGTCCATACCATGCGACCCAAGGGGTGGGAGGGAGCCATCTGGAAATATTTGGTGATTAGCACTAATGACTACCAAAGAGCTAACAAATATTTTTCACAACTGTGTTAAAATATCTTCCTTAACAGAAGTGACACAACCTCTACAGTTTACTGAGTATTTACTATGTGTCAGGCACTGACCGGGGCCTTACCAGCACTGATAATCCTCAACACAATCAGCAGAGAAATTACTAGTATTCAGTGAAGTAACGGGCTCCAGGAGAGTAAATAAATTGCTCAAGGTTGCATAACCAGTAAGTGATGAGAGTGGATTGTGAATTCAGATTAGTCTAACTCTAAAGCTGGCGCTCACTCCACTAAAAAATTGCTAACGTTACGTTCAAGATCCAACTTTCTTAAAAAAAAATGAGACCTTAAGGTTACATTTTTCTCCACTTCTAATTCAAACTAAAATGTCAGGATGGATGATCTGAAATCACTGATACAGATATAAATAGTGGAAAAGAGATATCAACACCCAACACTTCATTTCCAAGACGTCACAGAGGGGGAGCGGAAGTCACCTGGGTACATCTGCACTAACTAATACAAATTAATACATCTAAGAAAAATCAAAGAAAAAAGCCTCCTTTTATCTGATATTAGTAAAAAGAAGTAAGTCATAATCCCTTTATAAGAGCTCCATTAACTTGTGAATTGTGTTGTCTACATTCTGACAGTTAAGAACTTAGTTTATAATCTCTCTATCAAAGAAATAAAAAGAACAAAAGACTACACATTCTGAAAACTGAAAATTTTTCACAGTTTTGGCCTGCTAGGGCAAGCTATTTTTTTAAAGAAAAGGCATCAAGATTAACATTTAAAGATCTTTTAAAAGAAAGAATAAAAAGTAAGCTGTGCAATAGGTATGCATAATATCAAATTGTATTTGAGATGAATGACACTTAATTGTTAGGTAATCTTTCCCAATGAAATGAAAGAAAAAAGGTATTATCACATATGTGGCAACCACAGCCAATCTGTCCTCACAAGAGAATCTAGCCTGTTTGGTGTTCAAAAATACAGTATTTGATGTAACACTATTTCAAGTCTGTCACAGATAAAAACCCAATATTCTAAATCCTCAAACAAAAGTTCTGTTCTAAATGCTTTACTGTCAGTGAAATATACTAAGCCTATAAAGTCAGATTAAATCCAGCCTGAACAGAACTTATAAATTGTCAATAGGATCTTAGTGTTTCCCTCTACATCCGCAGTATCACAAAGGGCCAGCAACGAGGTAGATATGTTTACCACAAGCACCTCTAAACATAATTCAGAATGTCTCACTTAAAAAGCCTGAAGTAACACGACCTGTAAAATAGCTTTGTTTTGTTTTGTCTTTTTTGCAATTGAGTATTATATTCTCACCAGATCTTTCATGTTACAAGGTTGATGCTTGGTATTTTTTCCCTTCTATACACTGATATTATAATTTACTTGCAAAATATATTTTCTGCATGAGAAAATTTGGATAACTATACCATATTTTGTATGCATTTAAAATAATACTAAATTGTTTTTAAACACCATTAGAGAGACAGAGATTTTGTGTGTATGTATGTCTGTGTGTGTGTGTGTATGGGTGTGCACATTGCCTCTAAAGACTTATGACAGATACGGAAAAACATTTTAAAGCATGAATAATCGGAGGAATTCTTTGTCATCTATCTGGGTTTGAATTTTAGCTCTATATTTGATAGGGCTGCCTAATCTTATAAGCCTCAGTTTCCGCAGTAAGATAGGGCTACAAATGATGCATCTTAAAGTTCTTTTGAGGAAAATAAGGCACGTCAGGTTTCTAACACCATGCCTGGCACATAGCAGGAGCTCAATAAATGTTAACTACTGCAGCTGCCACTGCCTTGATTAACCTTTTAAAGGAAAGATCAAATTTTCGCAAAATACCTTTTTCCTCTTTTCAACTCCTATGGTGTCCAACTGTCTATTCTCTCATTTGGTACCAAGCATATAAACTGTTTATTTTTTGCTAGTACGTGTCTATAAGGAACACCGATCACCACATACTCCCCGTATATTAGCTGAAGCCACAGAATTCCTTGTGCTCTAACCAATGAATGATGATGTTAATTAAGTGATGTCATAAGATGGGATTTTTAAAAATTACTTGAGAAAGGTAACAATTACAACAATAAGAGTTAACATCTATTCTCTAATTACTGACTACCCACTCATTCAAACCTAGCAATAATCCCTAGACCTTATTATTAATTCCATTTTAATACAGCAAAGAACTGAGGCAAAGGGAAGATAAGCAACTTGTCCAAGATCACACAGTAAGTGATGTTCAAATCTAAGAAACAGACTCCAGTTCCTGCATTCCCAGTCCCCTACATGAGGTCAGACCTTTATAAAGACCTTATAAACTACATGAAAGAGTTTAGACTTTGAGAGCAAGAAATTCATTGAATGGCTTTAAACTGGAAGCACAGGATTGGGATGCTGTCTGGTTACAGGTGGAGAGCAAACTGGGCAGGAGACAGCAGATGTGAAGACCTATGAGAAGGCAGTTGTGGTAACCAGGGCAACAGAGGCCTTAACTGTGGAGTAGAGCAGCAAGCAGCGGGCCTGGAGAGTCTCGGGGATTCAAGACACATTAAGGAGGTAAAATAGGTAATTCTCTGTGATTGAATAGTCCAGCAATCAAAAAGGAGAAGTTTCTGGTGCACAGCGCAATGTCCCAGTCATGCATATACACACATGTATTTGTTCTCATATTCTTTTTCATTAGAGAATATTACAAGATATTGAATAGAGTTCCCTGTGCTATACAGAAGAAACTTTTTTAAAAATGTATTTTTATATATAGTGGTTAACATTTGCAAATCTCAAACCCCCAAATTTATCCTGCATGACTGGGACATTGTGCTGCACACCAGAAATGGACACATTGTAACTGACTGTACTTTACTAAAAAGAAAAAAAGAAAAGAAAAGGAGTTTGAGATGACAGCCAAATTTCCAACTGGGGCCAAACGGGTAAGTGGCATTTCCACTCACAGAAACAAACAAACGAAGAAAAACAGAGTTTGACGGAGAAGGGGTTAGGAAAAGCGTTGAGGCAGAGAAAATAAGGTCAACTTTGGAAAAATTTATTCTGAGGGACAGTGAAGCAATGAAGTAATAAGCAGTTTAATATACAGACCTAAAACTCAGGAGAAATCTGAGGTGGAGATCTCGATCAGAGGGTCATCAGTACATAATTGGTAACTGAAGCCATAAAAATGTGTAAGATTCCCCACAGAAAGTACAAAAAGAAAAGCTGAGGTCCTAGAAAAGAATATTGAATGTATAAACACTTGAAGGAATACAGAGGAAAGAGAAGAGTGAGAGGAGGTGGAGCGACTAGACAGCAGAAAAAGTAGCAGGAGAGCATGATTTCAGGGCAACTAAGGGAAAAGGGCATTTGAAGAGATGAGAAGTGGGCAACAAAGTCATAAGCAGCTGAGAGACCTCGTAAGACAAGAACAAAAAAGTGTCCAGTAGATTTAGTTGCAGGGCGTCTTTGTTGACCTCAGATCAATTTCAGAAGCATGATGCAGTGAAAATAAGATTACAGTGGCACATTATAAGGCCAAACAGCAAGTGTGGACAACTGGCTGGACAGAGGAACAAGAAACAAGGTTCTCTTTCCCTGTCCTCCTCTTTCTCCCTCCCACCCTCCCTCCCTTTCTTTTTCAACCTGTAAACATGGTTCTAAGCTTTCCGACCTCTAAGATTTTGCTGAGGCTATCAACTATATTTGCCTTATTGTCCTCATCCCCAACCTCTTGACCTTTTGTGCTGAAACTCTCTTCATCTTCCATGGCTTGGAGAAGATGCTACTTGACAGGGAAACAGCTGCTACAGTTCCTAGTTAAACTAATCACAGTGCCTTCCTGTTTGTTGCGCTTTGTCCATGCCACTTTGTTATGACATTCCACACGCCATATTAAGGTAATTTATGTATAAACATCTTAGCCCATCCGAGCTGCTTCAACAAAAGGTCAGAGATTAGATAACTTATAAACAAAAGAAATTTATTTCTCAAAAGTTCTGAAGGGTAAAAGGTCCAAGATTCAGGGCACCAACAGACAGGGTGCCTGGTGAGGGCTTGCCTCCTGGCTCATAGGTGGTGTCTTCTGGCTAGGTTTCCACATGGGCAGGAGCAGCAAAGGATCTCTCTTGGGCCTCTTTCATAAGGACACTTACACTGTTCACGAGGGCTCTGACCTTATGACCTGATTGCTTCCCAAAGGCCCCACCTCCTAATACCGTCACCTAGGAGGTCAGGATTCTAACATATAAATTTCGTTGGGGGCGGAGGGGTAGAGGTGCAAACTTCTAGACCACAGCAACAAATATCATTTCCTCTGGCAGACTGTGTATCTTTTTAATTACCAAAACACATAGGACTGCACATAGTAAATACTCAATAAATATTTCCTGAATGAAAACAATTCAACCATCAACTACAGCAGATGGAACAAGAGAAGAGAATGCGGAGCATAACAGAACTGGAAACACATCACCCGCCCACGCTCCCTCCTGGCCTGTGACGACCAGGGGAGATGGAGGCACAGTGAGACTGCGAGAGAGGGCATTCCCCTCTCGCCTCCCACCTCCCAGTGACACCCTGCAGTGTGGAACAGCCTCCCAACAGGCGTGCCTCCACAAACGCCTGAACAATATGACTAGGTACCAACTCCCTCCTTCCTTTGACTTCACATCGGGGGTGTGTGGGGAGACCTCGAGGGTGCCCAGAACCTCCAGTTGAGTTGCCTCCAGCTGTAAGCAGCCTCAGCCACTTTCCCCAGGATGCCGTAAAGACATGCACTAACATTCTCTACGCACGGCATGGTGTGAAAAAGCTTGGGAAGCACTGGTGAAGTCAGGCAGACTGAGAAATGAAGAGAATTGGCGCTGAGGTTAGAGAGACCCCAATGCAAATCCGAGCTCTGTTTATTTCTAGTTATGCAATCCTTGGCAAGTTCCTCAACCTCTCAGAGTCTCAGTTTCCTCACATGGGAAATGAAGGAAATGTCAGTCCCCACTCTAGAGGGTAGTGGGTGATGGGAGGGTTAATCCAATACTGTTTATAAAGCACAGAGCACGGTGCCTGGCATGCAGTCAGCACTCAGTACGTATTAGCTAGCTGTAATTATTTCATTTTTCATCAGCACCTCACCAACCACAGGCCTTTCCAGCTGCAGAAAGGGAGACACTGGCTCTGAAGCTGTAGGAAACAGACTAGTAGAGTGGATTCTTTCAGGCATATGAGCTTATATGCTATTCACATGTAGAATTCTTCCTCTGACTCCTTCAAAGCTGATAAATTGAAATAAACCCCTCTTCCTCAGATTCATCACATCAATCTCTCACCACTGTGTTGTCAGCTCTCCCCACAAGAATTCAAAACTTACCCCACTCATGCTGCATACCCAGAAATCTGACTTTCTGTACCATTTTTCTATAGAAAACTGTTAACCAACATGTGAGCGTATACACAGGTTCAACTTAGGGTACGTTAGCATTTTTAAAATTATGCTTCACATAAAATTGGGCACTGAAAGAAAGCATGATGTGCCCCAAATGTGGTCTGCATCACCACTCTCACTTTGTAGATGACCCCTTACAGAGAAGACATCGCTGACAGGTGAAAAAAAAAAATGGGGAGAGGATGTCGGAAAGAAAAGATACGCTGAATCTAAACAAAAAGTTCAACAGCCAAGAATGGGGAACCTGTTTAGATGTGCAGGGTTAGAAATAGGGCAGGAGGTCAAACTCTGGAGCAGATCTGGATGTTATTAACCAGTAAAAACAGCTAAATCCAAAGGAATTATGATTTGGAAAGAACATGTTTAGACAAAACAGAACTTATATAAGGTAGATATGATGTGCCTAATATCTATTTAATTCATGTATGGAACAAGAAGAAACAATATTTGACTATTGAAATAAGATTAAGAGAGCAGAATTAGAACTTATATTCTGTACTTTAAAAAAGGAGACTTGTGAGAAGACGATGTTTTAGACACACAACAAAATCTAGTCAATCTCTCTTATGGCAACAGCTGTTTGTAAAAGTCCAATTTCTGCTTTATGTCAAAGTTTCACATTTCAAATGTAGCCTGTTATTACTGTGGCTGATTTGGTTTGAAAAATAAGAATGTAAAACCTATATTCTGTAACATAGTTTCAGATCCATCTTATGAAATTTCAAGTACTTCACAGCTTTAAACAATAATGACCTCCTTTTATAAATCTCTTTGGAAATCTAGTCTACTTTTTCCAATAAAATGAACTTTAATGCTAGAAATAAAATATTCTCAAAGGTAATAAACACAAAATAAAATTTGTTACTGATTTCCCATATGAAATTAATGTATCTTAAATTTAGAAGACTGAATTTAAATGACAACTGACTATATCCAGTGAGCTTAAGCCTGGAAATACATTGCAGGAATTAAAATAACTGAAATCCTTAAAATATACAAACTGCTGTTCAGATAAATCTTCAATATATATGTTTACATTCTCATAAAGGAAGCAGTGATCAATTCATGTTAAAAAATCAGAACTGATTATAAATATAGGCTAATGTGGAGTTTCTTCCTCTTAAAAAATTAGTAAGGCATAAGTAAGTAGTAACGTCAACTTAATTTCATTCTAAAATGCCAGTAATACATACATTTGTCCCACTTGAAGTGACATGATGGATATTTAACGTTAGTTATTTCCTTGACATTGTATATTAAAACAAAAAAGCAGAAAACAAAAAAACAAAAAGATTAGAAAAGAAACAGGATGGAGGCGGGGGAGGTAGGAGAGGAAGAGAAGGAAAGAGAGAGATTGCAGCAGAGACAGAAAGCAGAGCTATCCAACTACAAAGTAGCTTTTATCCTTCTTTCTGGTTTAAAGTCAAGTCACAAGAAAGGAATTCCAGAGATTTCTAATGGCAGCAATCAGAAATATTTATTATTTTAAATAGAAAGATGAATAATCCCATGATATGATATTTCTCACACAGTTAAAACTATTTCATACCCAAAACCCAAAATATGCATTAAGAAAATTTTGAACAAATTTCCGCCTTCCTTAATTTCTAGGTCTTTGTTTAATCTCATCTCCTTCTCAAAAAGGCTTTCCATCACACTGTAGTATTTATGAGTACAAAAATAACTGATTCTTTTGCTATGTTCCTCACAGAAATTTCAAAATATCCAACTGTTTTGACATAATTTATGGTATTTAAATTATTCAAAATTCTACTTCTGTCTCTGCCGCTAACTGCTGAATGAGCTAAGACAAATCACAAAAACCCTCAGAGGTTGTTTCCTCACCAGGAAAGTGACAATATTGTGGTACATAATCTCTAATTTGCTCTCTACTCTAAAAATCTTTGCTCTTTTGAAACATTAAGTATTGGTGAAAGGAAAACACTTCTGTTTATGAAATTTTGCAACAGATCAAATTGATTTGAAGTAACACTGAATCAGCATGTATTCCATGAATTCTTGAACCTCAGTTATTTTTAGGCTCAAATAAATAAGCATAAAGATATATGTAAAATATATAAACTGTTCATATTGTAAAAGTATGACTCTCAAACTTGGTTCTACTAGGATAAAAAACAAGCCAAAAATTGAAGAAAAAAAAAAAAGGTAGAAACCAAATCTTGAGGACTTTAAGGCACTGAAAAAATCCTAAAAGAATGGAAACCAGGACAGTGATGATGACACTGCAGAGACAAAAGACCTTAGTAAATATTTTTTAAAGGTGCAGTTTACAGTAAAAATTCTCTTATGCAATCTCCATTTAAGAGATTACGTTTAATAAGATACATTTGTCTTAGATTCTCTCTTTTCCCCGTTAAGCATTCTAATGTTCACATTGACTGCTGGAAGATAAAACACCACTACCAAATACACATATGCCTGCTCATACTAGTTGAGTTCGGTGCTTGCCAAAAATCAGCTGTGTTTATCCCCAAATGTGTTTATGCCACTTGTATTTGTTAATGTAATTATGTAACTGACCTACATATTACATAAACCAAAAGGAAAAAATTGTTTTTTTTCCCCATGGAAACTGAGTTGAATGTTTTGGAAAGACAATAATTTACAAGCATGATTTATACAACAAAAACAACTCAGAACTCCAGCTGGGGAACTCAAAGAAAACGCCTTGGTAAATGAGCAGACATTGTGTGCCCTTGGTTGAAATAAAGTACTGAAGGTATACATGTATGGTTATCTTGGAGATGATGATAGTGAAAACAAATCTCATGCCACTGCCATGAGGACAGCTTGCCCTACACAGCTTGTCCCCTCAGCTCGGGCATCAGCATGAGTACATAAGAAGCCGTAACTGACCCAGAGACCCACCTCCCTGCTTGTTATGCGTCACTACCATTCTATGGTTGTTGTTTACATAATAGCTACTGACACAACACTGTAACAGGAAAAAATGTTAATAACATATAAAGATCTCCTACAAATCAACGAAGTAAATTTAAAAATTAAGAAAGGGTAGAGGTCGTTAAATCAAAATGGCTAACAAACTGGTAAAAAGACATTCCACCTGACCAGTTGTTAGGGAAATACAATGCAAGGCAGAAATGAGGCTTTATCTTTTAGATCATTTGACTGACAAGGTAAAAGTCACTGTCATGAACCAAGATTGAGAATCAACAAGTACCCTTGGCAGGAAGGTAGGCTGGCGCTGCATTTTGTGGAGGACAATCTGGCAGTTTCTGTCAAAATTAAAAGGTCCAGTCCAGTTGACCCAGAGAATACATTTGCAGGCACCTCTCTAGTCTACAGAAAGACTGGAAGGTGCACAAAAAGATATTTTTAAAAGAATGTTCACAGTTGTACAGTTTGTAATAGTGAAAAACTGCAAACAGTATAAATGTTGACAGCGCTTAGAGAATTATTTACAGGCTTACACAATTTGCAGCCCCTAGAAACAACGAGGCAGATCTACCCGCACAGAAACACAGACAGAATCTTCAAAGATATTACAGCATTAAGTAGAAAAAGGCTGCAGAAAAATAAATGTGATCCTATTTTTTAAAATAAATACAGGTACACAGGTATGTGTAGAAAGAATTCTGGATACATATATGCCAAACTGTTAAGATGGTTTCAAATGAAGAGAGAAGCAGGAAGAGGAAGCTGGAGAAAGGAAGAACTTTTGCTTTTCACTCTGTACACTTTGATGTGATTTGAATTTTTTGAAAGAACTTAGTGGTGTATTACTTGTACAATTAACAATTTTTTTTAAAAAAAAAAGAGAAGACTTGCTAAATTTTAGATCGGGAAAGCCTCTCATCAATTCACTTACTGAACATCAGACTCATCACTTCTACCCTACATAGATGAGCTGCAGTTAAAACTGGGGTAATAAAGTACAATACGTGTTAAAATGCTAAAAAAAAAAAAAAAAGGTTGATGCTGATAGGAAACTAAGAGAGAGAGAAAGAAACCTAATATTTTTAAGCATCTAAAGAGAGTACATGAATAGCTGGTTTCTATTTCAGCTGAGAAAAGGACTTCAGGGTGAGCCCCTTCCCTTTTAGTACAGACATTCGGGACACTGCGGGGAAACGTCCTGACTCTGCATGCTGTAAGTTACTAGAACACGTCACCAAGACAGGCAGACGGATTAAATTCTCTGGATTTTTTTTTTTAATTACAGATTTTAAGGAACATTCTGTAGTTTATTTCTTTTTTTAAAATAACTTATTTCTTGACAGGACTTTCAGCTTTGCTACACAGAGTGGGATCCCAGGGCCAGCAGCCCTGGCATCACTGGGAACTTATTAGAAATGCAGGAGCTAAGACCCCAGGCCAGGCCTGCTGGACCATCATCCGCATTTAGTAAGATTTCTGAGTGATCTGTATCCACATTAAAGTTTGAGAACTCCTTTATTTACACTGGTAACAGTTCATTTTATGTCTCTTGAACATTAGCAAGTGCATACGTTGGAATCAGTAAAAAGAAATATTTCATTTGATAAGAAAACCTTTCCTTTTCAGGGGAGGGTGTAGCTCAGTGTTCAGCATGCGCTTAGCACGCATGAGGTCCTGGGTTCAATCCCCAGCACCTCCATTTAAATAAATAAGCCTAATTATCACCCCCCACAAAAAAAATCAATCAATTTTTAAAAAGCCTTTTTCATCCTTACAGGTACTTTTTCCACTTTCCCAAATACTAAAAAAAGGAACACAATTTATTTAGGCCTATGTTCTTTCAAGGTGAAAGCTCCATCAGTCCGAATCACACTCATTCGCACAGTCTTCCTATCATTAAAAGGTAACAGGAAACTATAAGAGATGTAAGCTAAAATCCAAAAGAAATAGATAATAATTTCAAAAAAGTGATCAAAAATTTTAATGATCTTTAAATTCTTAGGACTCAAGTAATCTCAACAAGGTTGGCTTGCTATAATAAATCTCCCTATACATTTCATACCAGTACAAGTTGCTGGTGATTTTAAAAGATGAGGTGGGGAGAGTCTCATCTTTCATAAGAATCCCTGAAAACATCTTAAAATGACACCCTCCCTGCAAGGAAAGTTTGTCCAAAATTTCAGAACCGGAATTATACAATTCCCAAAACATTTTTTAACACTCAAGCAAGAAACAGGAAGTCAAGATAACAATTGTGCTTCTAATATTAGAGCTTGATGTTTCTGTGACAGAAGAAATCAAATCTGATAAACTCAGCTGCTTTCCATCGTCTAACTTTGAATATCATTCCTCTGAATGCGCCTAAGGAGCTCAAAACCATCAGAATCACATACTCCATTTCAGTGACCAAATCACCTCAAAAGCATCCCAGGGCAGCTTGGATTCAGAGTTCCTGGGCTGCCACAGACAACTTCTCTAACGCCTGAGAACCCAAAGCCATGTTCTTCGCCCTTTATTTTGTATTTAGGATGACAGAAACATGACAAATAGCCAGCACTCAGTCACCATCAAGGCCCCACAAGTACAAAGAGGCTTTGTGATTGACAAGAGAATATAAAAAAGGGAGTAGACCCACTTTTTCCTTCCTCTAGGGAAGACTCTGGCTGAAATTTTAGAACTTAAAAGCTTCTCCCATTTCGACTTGCTCACCTTGCAGGTAAACACCTTCCTGGTTCAGTGACTCAGAATCTGTGTTAAAAATTGATAATGGTGGGAAAATATTGTTTTACTGGGAATTTCAGCTCAGGGCAGCTGCAATGTATTTCCTCTTCCAGAAAGCTGTCACTGAACCCGGACAGCATGACAAGTGGCCTCCATACATGGATATTTTATTTGAAATTTTAAGGATACAGACTGACATAAATCTAAATATTTCCAATTTTTGGAAAAACATCTAGGATAGATCATGAGAGAGAAAAATATGGTATTATGTAAATATTAACATAATTTCCTTCTATGCCCTTCTATGCATTTCAATAATTTTCTATAGCAAGGACAGTCATTTTGAAACACTTCCCCTAAAATAAACAGAAAATTCAGCAAAACTGTTGTTCAAAATATATTAATCAATATCAACATACAATCAAATATAGTCTATGAAATACATAGAGTATAATCAAGTTATGAACTGCTAATTTATATTTCTAAAGACTGTAAATTTAATTTCCATTCAAACTAAATTGGAATGTATTAGCCATGGACTTCATAAATATTTAAAGAGCATGCTTGTGATCAGTCTTTTTTTTTTAACATTTTTTATTGATTTATAATCATTTTACAATGTTGTGTCAAATTCCAGTGTTCAGCACAATTTTTCAGTCATTCATGGACATATACAAACTCATTGTCACATTTTTTTTTCTGTGAGTTATCATAACATTTTGTGTATATTTCCCTGTGCTATACAGTGTAATCTTGTTTATCTATTCTACAATTTTGAAATCCCAGTCTATCCCTTCCCACCCGTGATCAGTCTTTAAGTGACAATCTATGACTTTTCATTTTGATCAGCAGTAATATATTAGACTTATACTTGAGAATATATTCACTAAAAGCCTAAATGTTTCATAGAAATAAATGTAATCTCCATATTTCAATCTTGCTTTCCTCTAATTAGTAAGCACCTCTGATATCACACCAAGTCTGCATATATTTCTGAAGTTAGTCTTCATTGGCAATCCTATAAATCTTTTTTTAAACTGTACTTTTCAAATTGTCACTACCAAGTAAAAAACCTCCTAACCCATAAGGATCAGAGACAAATTTCAGTCTCATTTGGACAGTGTTGTAATAACAACCTCATATATATCCGTGGTTTCTGCTGTAGCTTCCTCTGCCGCCTCCCTCATAATTCTGAAGCGTAGTGTCTCAGAACTAAGAGCATACATAATTTACACTGCAGTTCTGGCAATTCTGGAAAGAAAGCTGTCAAGTCTTATGGTGCACTTGTCTGTCATTCTCCACGAGAATATTCCTCCTTCAAATTACACCTGAGAAAAAGACAGGTGTCCTGATGTCCTCTCTCAGTATATGCCTGTGTGCCCATCCCTGAGACGTGGCAACCACAGCGATGTTTAATGGTGATAACACAAGAAACACCTTGCCATCGTGTGACAAACATCTATTTTCAGGTCAGAATTTTTATAACTTTGATATAATTCACATACAACTCACTATTTAAAGAGTATCATTCAATTGTTTTTAATATGTTCACAGACTGGTGTAGCCACCATCATGATTACTTTTTGAAAATTTTCATCACCATTAAAAAAAAATACCCATTAGTAGTCATTCCCCATTCTCCCCAAGTCCCCTACCCACAGGCAACACAAATCTACTTTCTATCTCTATGGATTTGCCTATTCTGGGCATTTCATATCATTGGAATTATATAACATGTGATCTTTACAGCTTAGATTTAAATAATAAAAACAGTTAACATTTACTGAGTGTTTACAATGTGGTAGTCATTTAACACAGTAATCCCATGAAGTAACTACTGTTATTATCTTCACTTTAAGATGACAAACCTGACGCACAGAGAGACTAAGCAAATGGCTCAAGATCACAAGAGAAGTTAGACGGACTGGAGGGTCTGAATCTCCACAGTCTGGCCCCAGAATTCATGCATTTAACCAACACTAGAGTGCCCCTTGATTAGCTCTAGCAGCAGCAAAGAGTCAGGCAAATAGTGACTTAAAGCATTCCTCAAAACTGATAAAGCGGGCAGTTAATCTTAACTGCTTCCAATTTGAGCATCTGTATCAGCGAAGTCTAGCATAGGAACTTTCTGTGGTCAGTAATAATATTCCTTAAACAAGAAGCAGACAGCATGCAGAAGAGGCTTCCCAGAGCTTGAAAGAATAGCAACTTGATGTCACTGTTGAAGTCATGTGCACATTGTTAAGAGTTATATCCAGTTTCTTAGTGAAGAACTGAACAATGGTATCAGAGTATCTGCTATGACTTCCAATAATTTGTTGTGTGTACGTGTGCAAGTGGATGTGAGTATGAGTGTGTGTAAATTAAACAGAAAGCTTTGTGTTTTGGGCTGCCTGTGTTGGGTTGCCTGTCTCCGCTTCATTGTGCTTATTACTAATCACAGAAAGTCCTGAGTCCTTCCTCATGCAGATGTGCCTAGAAAAGGCATCTCAACACACAGCAGCCACTGGGATACAATCGCATTTGAGCAGTTGGGGAGAGATCATATACATGTGAAAGGAGAGAGAGAAAAAGTGGAGGAGGGAGGGATAAGAGGAAGAAAAAGACTAAGGAAGAAAGACAAAGAGGGAGTGGGGGAGGTAGAGCAGGTAGGCAGGTAGGCAGATAGGCAGGCAGGCAGGCAGACAGACAGAAAGGTGACAGCCATTCATCTCTGAAAGAAGAGATTATGGAAGGGGTAGTGGTGGTGGTGATGATGATTTTTTTTAGTGGTATTTTCCGATAATAAGTGAAAGATATTTTTTTAAATTACTTTATTATAATCTTAATTTGAGGCTGTTTGCCCTCTAATGTGTTCTACAAAACTCGGGCTGTTTTCTAACTCAAAAGGCATCATGTCTCATTACAGAGTAAGTTTTATCATTCTTTTATATTTATCATAAATTCCCAAATTAAAAAATCTCTCTAGGCATTATAGCTTAACAAAATAAAGCTAAAAGGTGCTTCTTAAAAATATCTGCAAGCACTTAATTGTTTTTCATAACAGCTTCTAACTTCTATATTTATCACTGATAAATTACACTCACTTCCAAATAATTCTAATCCCATATTTTCAAAAACACTCTACATCTCAAGCCTGAAGGAGATGGAGTAAACTACAACTATGACTGAGGTGTACAGATGTGTAAGTTAATGTAGTTCAAATTCCTGATTTGGGCTAATGCAACAGATCTCCTAATAATATTTAGCCATAAAGTGGTATTCAGGTTAAGAATGAGTAATAAATTTAATTCAAAGAAGTTTTTAATTTCAGGCATCACTTTAAAAGACCCCTATTAAAAGACTTTCATTTAAGAGAAAGGAAGCTGATGTGGAATCAGGAGTTGGCCCACACCTCAGGGGAGCAAGCAGGTCTCCAAGTCAATTTTTGTAACAGACACCTGAAATATTAACCCACTCATCAGAAAGTTAAAAAGCCCTTGCCAGCTGTCTTAGCTCAAGCTGTTATAACAAAACACCATAGACAAGGTGACTTACGAACAACAAAAATTGATTTCTCACAGTTCTGGAGGCTGAGAAGTCAAGGTGCTAGCAGATTTGGTGTCTGGTGAGGACCCACTTCTTGACTTGACGGCCGCCTTCTCACTGTAACCTCATTTGGTGGAAGGGGCAAGGGCGCTCCTTCAGGCCTCTTTTATAAGGCGCCAATTTCATTTATGAGGGTTCTGCCCTCATGATTTACTCACATCCCAAAGGCCCCTATCATCTGAAACCACCACCCTGGGTTAGGATTTCAACATACGAATTGTGGGAGGACCGGAACATTTAGACCATAGCACTAATTTTATAATTTACCAAGAAGATGATATACTAGCAAATTCTGGGAAATACTGCTGTATAACTACACCAAAGATACACAAAAATGAAAATTTAAATGCAAATGGCCACTCCAGCCAAATATAACAGGCCTCCTCTCACCCCACTGCTTCTACTAATCATTTCCTCTTTTTTATTCCTCCTCTTCTCCATTGCTCCCACCCTCTACAGGCAAGAGGTGAAACAGAGTCCACTATGTCAAAAACAGGGTCAAGTGCATGGCCACTGCTTGGCTATGAAAAGATGGAAAAGTGCTTGCAGATACTTTTAAGAATCACTGTGGCTTTACTTACTTGAGTTACATTATGATGCAATGTGATGCCTAGGGAGATCTGGAACATGGAAGGGAAAAGATACCTTGTTTGGTTCCATTCTTTACCCATTTTAACCTGCTAAGATTTTTAAATCCAGTTTTCAACGGATAGACTAGCAACTAGTTGAAAGTAACAGTGGCAATAGGAAGGCAGGTGGGCAAACCTCGCTGCCTTGGGAAATCGAGGCCAATACATTCCTCCTCCTCACTCTGCTGTCCTCCCCCACACACAGTGCCCATCCACCGGAGACCTCCCACATCCCTTCTTCTCTAGTCCCACTCACTGTGCTGCCCCAATGTCCCTCTAGTCAGAATGGCATCAGGGTCAGGAAGAGACGGAGAAGAAGAAAGAAAAAGGAAGAAGAGAGAAAGGAAAGCTCCAGTTTAAACCAGAATCACAATTCCTTGGCTCTTTCATTTGCAGGATGACCCTGTTTCAGTTTATTCCGTTTGTATCCATTCTCCGCCTAAGAACTCCAGTTCTGTCCTCTGTCCCCTCACTTGTCATCCCCTGTGCTCCGAACTCTTGCTCCAAACCTGGGACTCCGTGCAGTAGCTCAAAAACTGGATAATTCCCAGTTCTTCTGCTTTAACTTCTAACACATTGAACATAAACATATTTTCCCAAAGAATTATTTATTTTTATAGTACCACTGGCATATACTCCAACTACATTTTATGGATTCATTTATTGGTTAAATAACTTTTAAGGAATGGCTTGGAAACACAAATACCGTTGAAAAATTCTCTTCTTATGGGACTATCTTGTTCTAAATTCTCACAGCCATAGGGAGACTTTCATGGATGAAAAATTTTAAATGAAAGAAGACAAGTAGCTTGCTAAGGGCCACAGAATTATTACATGGTAGAGCTAACACCCAAAGTCTGTTCTGTGTGGCACCAAAGAATGTGTAATTTCTATTATACCACAGAACCTCCTAAAATACATCTATGTTTTTCATTAAGTCAATGAAAATTTTGAAAAGCTAAAAATGTTTACTTCTAATCATTAAATGTTTTAAACTCAGTGTCATTCATTCAAACATTTACTGAGTACGCTTCTACCCAAAACTCCATCTAGTAATAATCACCAAAGCTAAAAAACTATTACTGACATCATCAGGGGAAAAAAAGTGTCTAAATTATTTAAGAGTTCACCATGGCCGTTAGAAATTTATCATGATTTATTATTTTTCTTACCCATGAATATCTGATTTGCTGAGACTTCTGAAAAGGTAACAGATTTTTAAGACCAAGAAGAATTTCTTGTTGCTCAAAAACAAAAATGTTTTATTGAAAAATTCTTTGTTAGCATATTCTATGAGGTGTCATTTTTAAAACAAAAATATTTTCACTTATCATAACTACTAAGGAATAGACTGATTTTATAGGAAGAATTATTGTTCGGTCAATAATATAAATACAACTGTAGGGTTGGAACAAATCACTTCTTTCTCATGACACAATTATTGTTGCTATTAAAAATTCTAGCTAAACTCTAGCTTCCAGATTAAATAAAAAATAAATAAGACTATATGGGGCCAACCTGACTTAATTTAATAATGCTAACAGTGGTTAAAACTGCACTGGGTCAGAAGTGTACAATAGGCTATTAGTATAAAAAAAGATAAACATAATTGTGGCTCGTCTTTTATTTTCATTGCAAACCACCATCCTGATTCACAAAGAGGCTCCTATGTCCACTGGAACCTCAGAACCAGAATAAGCCTACTGGCAATGAATGATAACAGGATGTTAATGGTATAAACTTTTTACTGATCTAATAACATTTGAATGCCATCCATTTCTTGAACTTTGACATCAGTGAAAAGGAACAAAATATTTACAATTATAAAAACCACCTAAAATACCAATTTTATTCATAAAACAAAAGACTTTCAACAAATTTTTGAAAGGCAACTGACCACTTCAGACCTGACTGTGTCCCATTAAGTCCTTTCTTTAATAGCTGCACTTTAAGTTCAGACTATTTCTCCATACAGTATTTCTTTTTGTCTTCTAAAATCAGTAAACATTTTTATATGGTAAAAAAAATATTTTTGAGCAATTTCTTTATCTAGGCCCAAGTACCTCAAAGGTTAACAGGCAAAAAGTGAAAACAGATTTGGCACAACTTTCATCCATAGATGGAGCACATTCACCAAACAGGCAGAACAATTTTCTACCCCCCCCCCAGAAAAAGTCAGATTACGGTCATGTGACCTGGTAGTAAGCTTTGCCTTCTCAGGGAAGTGATGTGCAACATTTATGAACCTTTGTTTCCTCACCTTTTCCATCTGCTCTGAAGAAAGCAAAAGTCCTGGCAATGTCTATACTTTCTCTCTCCACAGAACAGATTGTGTATTTTGGTAAGCTGACAGAAGTACCTTGCTTCACCTGCATGTCTCCTGAGGAATACTGGCTTCACAAGTCCATGTCGACTCTTATTAAAAACTTACCTTTTAAGAATGACAATGAAGTTAGGAAGCCAAAGGCATTAGATTTTGTTATTTCCTACCTCTTCTATACATCTGTCCTCTTTTGCTTAAACTATGTGTCCAAGGCCTTCAAACGGAGCTTCAATTTCCTCTTACTCATTTACCATGATCTCTCCCCCGTAAGCAGGTTGAACAATCCAGCCATCCTTGTTGACATTTTGGACTGACTGTTAGACCGTTTCTCTTCTCTTTCCCATTCCCCAACTTGTCAAGCTCTCCTGCTTGTGCAACATTCTTTTATCCACTTAAACTTTTTCATAATCTAGTCTCTCTTGTCTAAGTAAATAAAGAAGGAATACAAAAGGAAAACCCTTAATCCTATAATAACTTGTCCTGTCTTTCTCATCTCAAACTTTTGAGTTTATTACATTCATTCTACTTCCCCATCTTACAGTTCTTATATTTTCTTTAATTTATTTTTTAAAAAAATTCCCAACTTAAGAAATAACTGACAAATATAATTGTATACATTTAAAGTATACATGTCACATTTATTTCTCAATCTACCACTGCAACTCAACTCCAGAAATTTCTCCAACAGGTTACCACTGACCACCAGACTGCTAGAGCAAATGAACACTTTTAACTCTTACCTTACTGGATATATCTACCACATTAACACTAAACACAATTTCATTCCTCAAATTCCCTACTTTAATTAACTTCCTTTCTTAGCTTAAAAACAAGTCACTACTCTTAACTCTATTTTTGCTAAGATGATCACTGTGCTAGGTAGGTGCTATTAGCCCAATGGTTTTTCACACTACTGGTTGTTACCAATTAGTGGGTCAAAACAGCTTTTTCAATAAATGAAATCAATTAGGACAGAAAATATCCAAATGGGTTACTTGTAGTAAGGTTAAGTATTATTCTGGGAAATGTATGTGCGTGTGTGTATATTCACAGTATGAAACGTAGTCCTTATTTTAGGTAACGTCCCCAAAAGCTGGAAAGACATTGCTTCTTATGTCATCCCCACAACCCTAACTATGAGGTCCATATGGCAATCTACACTTTTTAATAATGAAGAAATTGAGGTACACAGAAGTTGTATAGTTAATTTGTCCAAAGTCAAACAGCTAGTATGACAATCAAGAATAGTCTCTATTTACCTCCTGAACTCCACACAAATAAATATCTGTATTTCTTTATGTGAATGTCCTAAAAGCAACTGTCTCAGTATCAGCAAAACCTGTACGCAATTTCCATGCATTTTCTAATTTGCTCACCTTCCAGTATTTTGCTCTTCCTCACCCCAGCAGCAATCCTACCCTAGATAAATCCACTCTTCATCATGATTCTCAGTCATGTCCTCACCGTTTCTCTCCTCAGTCACTGCAACAATGTCCTCCCATTCCCTCATTCCCTGTTATTAAGCCCCCTCGAAACTCCCAACTCATTCTCTGCACTGCTGGAAGTAATCTCTTTGAAATAAAAACGTAATTATTTAGGGCAAACTCTCCCAAACTTGAAGTAAAACCTTTAGACTCCAAATGTGATATCTAATTTTCTAGACTGGATTTTTATGGTAATTTTAGGCAACACTTTAAAAAAAAATAGAACCTAATTGATATTTAAAGGATTTTTATTAAAATCAGTAAATGGCTAAAAGACCCAGATCAAAAGTTCTTTACTTGCTAAGTTATTTCAAAGATACTAATTTAAGTTCATGTAAACAGATTCAAGGGCGATCACAAATGTCTTTCACTTTAGAACTACAGGTTGTCCGGCCAGTAAATAGTGTTCATTTTCTTAAGATTAAAAACAAAACAAAACAAAAACAAAAACAAAAAAACCTACATCCATATGTTGAGACTAATGAAATAGTTTATTACTTGTGCCTTCACAGAACGGCACAAATTCATCAGACACCAGGCATCAACAGTTTCTAAATATGTATAAAACACAACAATAAACTTTAATTCTCACTGGTTCTAACTAAAAATCCATTGCTTTCCAAAGTTTATAGCAGATTAAGGTCTATCTGTTGTGAATCACCCGTATATAGTCTGCAGATTATCTGCTTTGACAACAAGTCTGAGCCTTTCAATCTACGTGTTCAAACAAGCTGTCAGACTCAGTGCTGCCTTTGCACAGGCAAATGGAAAGAATTTCTAGCTAGGTACACGCTAAGACGGGATCAAAGCTGTCAAAATATGCTTTATGATACTATTTTAAATTTAATTATTTAAAGAAAATGTAGGTGAACTGTTTCATTTTCCTAAAATATTAGTGTTCTTATCACACAGATAGCTAGTGATGAAAAGAAAACCAATAAAATAAGGTTTAAAGGTGCTGCATGTTTCATTGTTTTTTGTGAGCAGGATTAGGTGTAATAGCTTCGGTGTAGAATCTGTGTTATTGTTGATTTTTCTTTTGTTTCTGAATTAAAACAAAAAAAGCTAGTGGTTCAAAAGAAATTCATTTCTTTTCTCCATATGACCATTGGGAAGATCCCAAGCTAGCCTGAATCGGTAATTATGATGAATCCTTTAACTCAAAAAAAACTTAGGTTGCTTTACCCATAAACACAGAGTTGGAAGTAAAGAAATATTTTAAAGCGATGCATTAGACAAAATATTCTATCAGGTTTTCAGCCATGACTTCTGCTTGGCCTGAATTGACAGTGATAGATATGCCCTAAGGCAAAGTGATGAGAATAACATACAAAACAATAAAATGCTTAAACAAAGGAGGCAGAACCATTGTGGAGAGTGCCCATGGGGTTGTACAGAGCTCCTGCTTCTTTCTCAACACTCTTCAAAATACTGTACCCCAATTCCTAACAGAATCCATAGCATGTGTTGGTACCAAGACACAGCCGGGTGGCTAGACAGCCAGCCTACTAGCTAAGAACTAGTCCAAACTAGAACTCTTTGTTCACAAATTACCTTCCCTCCACCCAACCCTCTGAAGTGTTCCCAGGATTCCATAATTATAAGCCTTATTTCTGGTGTACAGATTAAAAATCAAGATCACCAGGTATGAGATAATGTATGTGAAAAGAACTATATAAAATAACTATTAAGAGCTATTCAAAAGTAAGATATTTTCATCACACATTTTAATAACCATGGTTTCAATACTATGAACATTGTGTTGCTTTTTAAGTAGGTTCATAGGAAAACCATCACATCCTATGTCACTTGTAGAAAATACTTAAGGAACTACTTCTTCAAGTTCTTTCTTTAAAAAAACAAAATTGACACATTTTCTCTCTATTGAAAGAGGGTCTCATTTCCCTTTTCCCCCCATTTATAGGGTAAGGGTAGGATAAAAACACAAGATTACTCACTTCTAACATAAAATGTTTCCCTTACCCTCTTCTCAAAAAAGGTTACCATGAATGAAGTCACAGGGACAACATCATTTGAAATTTACTTATCTAATTTTATGCAACTAGAATTAAAATAACTGTTAATAAGTGGAATAAATGTGTCCTCAAATATCTATATTTATAATAAAATTGAATTTTAAAATAAAATATTCTAATGCAATTGGACTTGCTAACTGCTGACTTTCTTGTTCATTCCGAACACATGTGAGGCTTCAGACAAACACATAACATTGTTTTCTTTGGTTGTAGTACTTTATAAATAGTTTTATTTTACCATTTACCAAACCTCTTTTGTTGAGTTATGCAAACTAACTCCTGCCAAGAACACTAGGAATTTGGTGATAGTGCTTCTTTTTGGAGAAAAACAACCCTTTCCTCAGAAAATTGAAAATGTTTATCTTGGCACTAAAACCTTGTATTGAGCCTTCTGGAAAGTATTTTAAATTGTTGTTTTTAACCTAGACTTTGTGACTGAAACAGGAAAAGGTTCCGTAGCTCTGCACCAAAATACATATTTATAGGGTTGATTTTCTTTCTACACCAAAAATACTAGGTTTATGGCAGCCGTTTTAAAAGCACAGTTTGCTAGGACCACGCTAAAGATTGGGCATTATCACTATAGTCAACATACAAGTCATTTTTTAAACCTCAAAAACTTCTATGACTAAGAAATGCTAAATGTTGATCAAATATGCTGTCTTTAAGTGCTATCTCAGGAAGGACTGTTGCTTTATTTAATTATCTGCTCTGCTGGGAATTTTCTCTCACACACACACACACACACACATTTTACTTGAACTTGTATTTTCCTCCTGTGCATGTCAACACAGGATTCTCGCATTAGGTTTGCTTTATCTTCAGACTAGACAGAACATAAAGATAAACCATGTGAACTTTCTGCAATATTGTCGTAATAATGTGCCTGAATACAATTAAGAAGTTTTTGGAAACTGATGAAATGAAATAGTCATCGTTCTTAATTCTCCTACCACACCCCTAAATTCTTAAAATACATGAAAGAGACCACAGGAGTTGTAAGGTGTATATGAAGGTATACTAAAAATGGTAGGTCAAACAGCTTCACAAAGACATCCAGAGAGCTGCAATGATTTTTTTTAGTCACTAACTGACATAAAATACTATGCACCCCATTATGAGTAAGACCTCCCCACCTTGAAATTTCATCCATTTTTCCCCTTCTAATAGCCCGACTGTCCCTTTATAAGAATAATTACAGCAACATAATTTTACATTTACATACATTTTTGATAAAGTCAAAAGAAGTTAAAATTGTTATCATTGTGCTTATCAAATATTTATTAGAATGTTCTGGCAGGAAATCACTTGTTTAAAAATTCTGGTATGATTGAATTGTCCTACTTAGGTTCATAAAAAAGATAAAGATGTCTACCAGATATATCTTACTAAAATCCGTAATTGCCTTCGTCAATCAAGTGCAAATTTTAATTTTAAAAGCCTAGCATTTCCTGCTGTGACTGAATTCTGCCTATTTCCAGAAAAACCAAGGAGGAATGTATTCAAGTGAGTGTAATAAGAGTGAAACAAATAGGGATTACTCACTGGAACTGAAGATTATGAAGGAGCAGACTCTTCCTAGTCAAAACTCCAGTTCCCTGCTGTTGTGGTTATGTAACTATGACAGACATCATTTTTATTGGCATTAAAATCTTGAGCCATCCTAACACTCCCCCACATTCCTCAATCTCAGTGCCAATGAACAATACAACTCTGACATTATGGACTAACCCAACGACAGTGACTAGTGTGCAAGGTTACTTTCACAGAAGACTTAGGTTAAGCACTACCATCACATTTTTCTCATTTAAATTTGAAATGTTGATTATTTTATAAGGAGAGTGAAGAATATCTAAAATCAGGTCCACAACAAACAAAACTTCACTTCTCAGGACCTGAGGAGTATTCATTTACATATCTATCTCTCCAAGGTGAACTTTTATAAGCATAGTGTGAAAAAAATCAAATCTTCCTTCTCTCTCTCTACTTACTAAGGGGCAGTGACTTAAATCTGACCACTCTAGAGAACAGAACAGAACAAAAACTCATGACACTTTTGGAGAATAATTTAGAAAACATTTTAGTTACACAGTTGATTTTAAAATTACAAAGGAAGAGTATTTTTCTATCAAAATAAATAGGACATACCTGAAAAAGAACATGTACATGGCAGCTGTGATGCAGAACAAAAGGACCTGTAACAAGGAGAAAATACATTACTTACAAAAGAACACTGACATCATCATTGGTGTGTCTTACAAAAGCAAAATACCCACTATTAAATCTCGTGCCTGAAACAATTTAAAGATGTGCAAACTAGTCATACACATATCACATTTTGTACCTTTCAAATAAACCATGTTAAGACTATGATTTGTATATTTATACACATACACAAATAAAATTGTATAAAATTATATAATATGTATGTGTGTATATAGGCTGGGTAGAGGATAACAGAATTCAAAAAGGAACAGCCAATTTTTAAAATTATGTCTAAGAATGCCTGAAGAAGCAAGCAGTCTAAAAACAAAGGCAATGGCTTTTATATAATGAAGTCAGGAAAAAAAAAAAACCCCATAAAGCTTATTAACTATTACATCAAGATGACCAAATTTTCTTTTAATATAAAATACAGTCCAGTTGTCAACCAATTCTAATCAATAAGGAAAGCTCCTAAAAATATAAGCATCCTGTATGGGATATAGACTCATTATAAAAAAAAAATTCCTCTAAAAGCAAGCATCAAAACACAACAAGTCTGGATTAAAGAAGCTCCCCTAAAACATATACTGAACAAAACATACTAAGATTTACATGGAAAGAATCCAAAACCCAAGTCCTGACCAAAAGTGTAGTTATGCCAACAAAGTGAATTTCCATAAAACTGTTTTAAATCAGTAAAACAGAAGTTGTAAAACGTGTTCTTGTGCCAACAGTAGCAGCATAAGTCGAACGTAAGGATTATCAATGGCCTCATGTCATAGACAAATGACAAAGGAACAATCTTCAACTGTTAAAGACTGACCACAAGGAATCACAAAAACAAAAATGATACAAAATACTGTTTAGCTATTTCCAACACAATTTCTAGTCAATTTAAAGAAAATACAGTAGTTGTGCTATTATAAATCAAGCTTGTTTGCCACCTTTGCTTAAGATAAGCATTATAACTATAACAGGAATGATTCAGAAATACATAAACCTACTACCCAAAAGAGGATGGGAATCACACTCCCTGATTTCAACCTATGTCAAAGCTGTAGTAATCAAAACAGTATGGCATTGGCATGAAAACAGAATAGACGAATGAAATAGGATGATAAATAATAATAAAATAATAGATAATAAAAAATAAAATAATAAATAATAGAATAAAAATAATAAATAATAAAACTCCTAAAAGAAAACAGGCAGTAAGTTCTTTGACACAGGTCATGGTGATTTTAAAAAATCTGATACCAAAAGCAAAAGCAACAAAAGCAAACACTACATCAAACTAAAAAGTTTCTGCACAGCAAAGGAAACCATCAACAAAACCAAATCTTTCACTCAGAATGTTGCTGTGCTCTAACCTCAGATGCTAAGCCTATCTGTGCTCATATTAAACTAATAATTATCTTTACAAATAATACATTTGAAACTGGGTAAGAATACAATGTTTAAGAACTGAAGCTCTGGAGTAGGCAGATACAGGTTTGAATCTAGGTTTGTGTGACTTCCAATGCTTTTTACAATTTCCCTAAGCTTTAGATCCCTTATCTGTAAAGTGAGGATATTACCTCACTTTGAATTGTTGGGAAGATTAAATGAGACAATACTTGCAAAAGGTCTCAGGCATTCAACAGATTGTTTTTATTTTGTTTTGTTATTCACAGAAGTGACCTAGATATATAAACCTCTTCTAGAGAGAAGTCCAGAAAAAACGTTGTTTTAAAACAGGCAGACCTTTTGAAATCTCTCAAATCACCAATATTTGGAGCTTACTTTTTTATACAGCAGAGATTTAAGAGACGAAAATCTGTGCAAGCAGTGGAAACATCTAAGGGATATTAAAATACAAATGATCAACTCATTCTAGAAATATTTAGGACATCTACTATGTGCCAGGCACGGTTCTAGAGTGTCTACAAGAGTACACAAAATGGACAAAGCCCTTGTCCTCATGGAACTTATCTTCTAGGGAGGTGAGAGAAGATACTAAAAGAAAACAGTACGTTAGGCAGTGATAGGCGTTCTGGAGCAAAACAAAGCAGGATAAGGAAATAAAAAGCAGGAGAGCAGGGGTGGTGGTTTCATACAAAGTGGTCAAGGAAGCAGAGACTTGTTAGAGACACTGAGGAGATGAGGGACAAGCAAGGGGACTGTGTCAACAGAATCCCTGGAAAAATTATGAATTTTATTAAGAAAGATGTTCAATATTATGTTAGTTAAAGATGCTAAAGAAAGGATATCATTTTTAGTAATACACTGTTTTCAAAGGTCTTCTTTAATCAATTGTGCTACTTTGTTAAACACTGTAACTTCAACAAAGTGCTTTTCCAAATAAATGTAAATCTGCAGTTAAGTAATAAAGAATATTTTCTGTGTTTCAAATTATAGAATTTTAGAGCTAAAAGGACCTTCAGATAGTACATTTTTTCATATTAGGAAACTGAGATCCTTAAAGGTAAGTGATACGTCTATCACCACCCTGCTAGTTGTATGTTGTATGTTGCATTTCCTCTTAAAAATATATTGGTCAAGTGATTACTCTGTATCTGCTCTACACAGAAGACATTTAAATACAATCCTAACCCTCAAGGAGCTTACAAAATACTGCTCCACAGTCCAATTCTGTAGCTACCTTTCATATGTGGCTATTAGTTCTTAATAGCATTCCTTTATTATCATTTTAATATAATCTGTAGTGATGTAACCTCTCATTCTCAATACTGGTTGTTTTTTATTCTCTTGATCAGCCTGAGTATAGATTTATTAATTGCATTGATTTTATCAAGAAATGAGCTTTTGTTTAATTGATTTAATCTATCTTTTTTGTTTTCCACAGGTCATTGATTTCAATTTAATCTTTATTGACTCCTCTTTTTCTGTTTGCTCTGGTTTTATTTTTCCGGTTTCTTAACAGTAGAAATTTACACCACTGATTTAAGTTTTTTTTTCAATATAGGTATATAATGCTATAAATTTCCCCCTAAGATCCAGTGTATCCTACTAATTTTAATAAAGTTGGTAATTCATTTCTGCTCCATTCAAAAAACCTTCTAATTTTGCTTTTGCTCACTTCTACGATCCACGGCTCCATAGAAGTGTGCTATTTGGTTTCCAAATATTTGGGGATTTTCAGTTACCTTTCTGTTTTTACCAACCTCTTATTTAATTCTATTATGGTCAGAAAATACTTTTTATGATTTGATTACTTCTAAATTTTTCAAAACTTATTTTATTTTCCACATTTGGTAAATATCCCGTATGCATTTTCAAAGAATGTGAATTCTACTGTTGCTGGGCAGAGGGATATACAAATGTCAGTTGAGTCAAGCTGGCTGACAGTGTTGTTCCAATCTTCTAAATCCTTACTGACTTTTTGTCTACCTGTTCAATTATTAAGAGAAAGTATCAGAATATCCTGTTGTGACTGTGGAGTTGTCTCCACAATCTCTCCTTGCAGTTCCATCAGTTTTTCCTTGGTATATTTTGAAGCTGTTACTAGAGACATAAAAATAAACATTTAGAATTATGTCTACTTTACGATGAGATTATCTTTTTCATCTCTGATGATATTCTTTGCTCTGAAATCTATTTTATCTGATACTAAGTAACTCCCGCTTTCTTTTGATTACTGTTACTTTTCCACTCTTTTATTTTTAACTGATTGGGTCTTTATATTTGAAGTTCATTGCCTGTAGGCAATGTACTGTTGTTTCTACTTTTTTATCCTATCTGAAAATCTCCACCTCTTTATTGGCATATTTAGATTGTCTACATTTAACATGATTATTGGTGAGTTGAGAATTAAATCTATCATTTTGCTGTTTATTTTTCTATGGTTGCTTATTTGTTTCTTCTTTCTTCCTTTCTTCTAATTGACTCACTATTTTTTATGATTCCATTTTCTCTCTTTTGTTGGCTTCTTTGTTTAGAGTATAGTAGACATCCTTAAATTGACAGTCTCTATTCAAGTGATACTATATCACTTAACATATATATATAAATATGGAATCTTATAATAACACACTTCTATTTCTCCCTTCCAGATCTTTGTGCTATTGTTGTCAACCATATGAAACCACTGTATTTTAAACATTTTTTTCTTGAAAATGTAGGCCTAAAAAAATTTTGACCTTTGTTTTGAAAGATATTCTTGCTGGTATCAATTGCTAGATTGATGGATCATTTTATTTCAGCAGCTGGCTCAGTGTCACTTTAGTTATCTTCTTACAACTTGATTGTGATGGGCCTTAGAGTAGTCTTATTCACGTTTCTTGTACTGTGGTTTCATTAAGTTTCTTAGATCTGTGGGTTTATGGTTTGCATCAAATTAAAAAACTTTTCAACTATAATTACATCAAATATATTTTCTTCTCTCTTCCCTTCGCCTTTGGGAATTCCAATTAATACACAGTACGTCACCTGAAGGTTTCCCACAACTCACTAATGCTCTTCATTTTGTAAAAAAAAAAAAAAATCTCTTGGAGCAGGGAGGCTATAGCTCAAGTGGTAGAGCGCATGCTTAGCATGCACGAGGTCCTGGTTTCATTCCCCAGTACCTCCCCCAAATAGAAATAAATAAACCTTATTACCTCCCCCTCATAAAAACAACAACAACAACAACAGAGCAAACATAGAGCAGCAACATTAAAAAAAAAAATCTCTTTACTTTCCATGCTTCATTTTGGCTCATTTCTATTGTTATGTCTTCAAGTTCACTAATATTTTCTTCTGCAATGTATAATAAGCCATTAATGCCACCCAGTAAATTTTCACCTTGCAGACTGTAATTATCATCACTAGAAACTTGATATAGATTCTTTCCCCCTGTTTTCCATGTCTCTAATTCTTCTGAAACTACAGAATTCACTTACAACAACTCTTTTTAATGTCCTTGCCTGCTAACTTTAACAGCTTTGTCAGTTTGGGTTTGGCATTAATTGACTGATAATCTCTTCATTATGGGTCAAATTTTGTTTCTTGTTGCATGCCTGGTAATTCTTATTGGGTATCAGACAATGTGAAATTTAGCTTGGTGGACATTAGATATTTTCATATTCCCTTAAATTTGGAAACAGTGATCCTTTAAGGACCTGCTTTCAAGATATTTTAGGAGGGAATGGAATCGTGCTCAGTTTAGGGCTAATTATCCCCC